>NC_066585.1:409014134-410421802 GCF_024323335.1 Lathyrus oleraceus | reverse complement strand
ACACAGCCTAACGGACGACTCATCCTGCAACTCCAATACGGTCTAGCATAAGACCCATTTGGATCTTCAACTCAGATACGATCTAGCATACGATCCGGTCTGATCTTCTATCCCCAGTGAAATCACCCGCTTAATGGAGGTCTCATTTTGCAACTCAGAGACGATCAAGTGTACGATCCATTCTGATTTTTCATCCTCGGCAAAGTCATCCGCCTGATGAACAAATCACTCTGGTATTCAGATACGGTCTAGCATATGATCCATTCTGATCCCTTATCCCCAGCAGCGTATAACACACTCTGACTCCCCAGCGAAGTCGACAACATAATGGATGACTCACTATACAGTCTATCGTATGACTCGGTACGACATCCATGTCTTCAGATATCGTCTAATGTACGATGCACTCTGAAGTTCTCATCATCAAATTCCCTGGATGGCATCTTTAAGCCCCTCTCCATCAAGACTAGCTCCTGGTTGACAAGCGCAAATTTTTGGGGCATTTTAGTGTTCAATAATCTTCCACCTCCAGACCACGAATGGTGCACATACCATTCTACTCTTTCGGTTCAAGAATATTGAACAGGGGCAGCTGTCATACCCCAAAATTTGCCCGTTGATATTACAAGGCATTTTTCAAGGCACTCCGACTTATTCTGCAAGGCACTGATCTTAAAGGAATAAAAGCTCAGCTCACAACAGGCCCAATCCAGAAAATGGCCCAAACTAGCTTGCTCGCTAGGCGAGCAATTCCTTCGCCTAGCGAACACTTCGTTATGACACTCGCCCCAGCGGAGCATCAGATCCAGTAAAAGCCCAAACTAGCTGGCTCGCTAGGCGAGCAACTCCTTCGCCTAGCGAAGCTTGCGAATAGCAGAATTTCTGGGCTTCATTCTGAGCCCATTAGGTCATCACAATCACTATAAATAGCCAAGTTTCAGTCATGAAAAGGGGAGGGAAAGAGAGGGAGACAGAGACGAAGACGGACAGAAACCCTGGCACAGAAACCCTGAAGGCCGCTCCTCCGCTCCTCCGCTCCTCCGCTCCGAAGCTACCGCCGCCCAATTCCATCCGATACCAAGAGTGGTCAGTCCCTTCAACATCGCAGCTCGGTTGCAAACAGGTTTGCGTATCTCTAATGTTTTATGCTTTTAATCGATAATCTCTACATACATAAGGCATCATGATTAAATTTTCGGATATGTAATTTGATTTCACATGCGAATTTAAATATGCTTGAATATTCTGAATGTTTGTCCATGCTATTCCTGTAATTCAATGCCACAAAGTTCAGGGTTCCGGAGACCATGCTGCTATCAAATTCAAAACCAGCAGCCGCTCGCTAGCACATCGCTAAGCGAGCTTGTAGCGAGCACTCGCTAAGCCTTCGCTAGGCGAAGCAGGAGCGAACGAGACAGTGGCTGTTTTGTTTCTTTTCTATTCTGCCTTATGTTTGTCTAATCAAGCTTCATTATAATTCTGCTTTATTTGGCCTGACTTTATGACTGTTGTGTTTATTTTGTGGTGCAATTTTCAATTGTACTTTATCTCGATGCTCTAACCCGTGTGCTGAATTGTGTAAAGGCTTACATATTCCCGAGGAAACGGCCGGCTAGGTGTTCCACCTTATTTGTGGGATACCCCTATGGAGATGGATTCTGAATTACTTAATTTTAATGTGGAGATTCATCCTAAATTCTCTAGTTGATCTTAATGTATTAATTTTAATGTGGGGATTCCTCCTAATTACCTAATTGATTGTAAAATACGGCCTATGAATATGTGATCTTGGACCTCTCTTTGTTGCCCTACGGTATTACGGTATAATGGTCATGTCCCGCGAATGTGGGGATATACTTAGCCAAGACCCTTCGATTAAATCATCATAAAATAAATCATAGTCCCTCGGATGTTGCCTTCGAATATATGATTTTGTCCCTCGATGACCCTTCGGTGTAGCCTACGGTTAAATGATGATTGTCCCTCCGAATGCTAGGGTATCCTTACAAATGTTGCCTTCAATGACCAATCGATGACCCTACGATGACCCTTTTACATCCAAAGGATAAAACTACTTACTTCTCAATAGTAAGGACGGTTTTACCCTCATAAGGATAGGAAATGCCCATAAAGACCTTGGGTAGGTATAACTCCTAAATGCTTGCTCACGACTAAAACTACTTTTCACACCTCACACTTTTCAAAACCTCCATTAGAAAATCACCACTTGGCATACATTCGTACTAGAATCATTGTCAAGTTATATTTTTCTAAATAACTTTCAAAACTAAACGAGATAACCAACTTTGTATACATTCATACAAGAATCATTACAAAGTTAAATTCTCTTTTCAAAACATTTTCTAAACAATTCACAACCACTTTTTTCAGACAAACATAAGTGATCAAGCAATTAAGAGCCCATGGATAACCCTGGATACAAAGGGTGCTAACACCTTCCCTTTGTATAATGTACCTCCCGAACCCAAAATCTAAATTAAGGTCTTTCCTGTTCTTTTCCACCTTTCCTTATGGGATAAAAGAAAAGTCGGTGGCGACTCTTGCTAACCGCGACATTGCGATTAAAAACACAAAAAGTCAGTTCACCGTATGACACATGTGATCTGACAAATCCTTCTGTGATAATACTTATGTGTATAATTACCCTTTTTCCCTTATGTCTATATTGAACACAAGGCATAAACTGTGTCATCCTTGTCCAGTTCAATATTGGGCCCATAGACATTTATCCTGTTACGCAGGATGGGAAAATTCCATCTAGGTCACTCATGTCCCTTAGCATGCTTCGTGGAGTACCCATCAACTGTCTTTATGGTCATCCAGTTACGAACAACATTTGATCAGCAACAAGGCACTGGACTCTACATCTAGGGTTCATAGTGGTTTCAGGTCGAAGGGGTGGTATACACCATTATCACCATGAGAATAACTTATGACACTTTGCATAACATTCTATATAGTATTCTCATAGCGGGTCAATCCAATATAAATATTACTCTTAATATTCATACCTACGTTTAAGAGTTGATAACTCCTTATCCATGATCCATGAGATGTGATCATCAGTCTATATACATAATAGTCTTAATGCTTTAATGTTATCCCACTTCACAATAAAGCTCGACTACAAATACTTTAAGAATAATGTCCTTATGTTTAATGTGATCTCATGATTAAGTCACACTTGATACATTAAACGGACTAACTATTCTAGGGACTTTATTAAACAAGCATAATACAGAAAAATCCTTTTATAATTAATAAATAATTCGATACAAGTACCAAAAGTATTGGCCTCTAGGGCTTACACCAACAATCTCCGACTAGCACTAGAGCCAATCTGGCATACCCCTAATGCCCATAGATCTAGTATGGTCATCATGCTTCTACTGCGCAAGAGGCTTTGTAGTGGGTCAACAATATTGTCAAGTGTAGGTACTCTTCATATTTTCACATCTCCTCTATCTATTATCTCTCGAATGAGGTGATAACGCCTAAGTATATGTTTGGATCGTTGGTGAGATCTAGGTTCCTTAGCTTGTGCGATAGAACCATTGTTATCACAATAGAGACCAATGGGATCCACAATGCTAGGAACCATGCCAAGTTCACTAATGAACTTTTTGATCCAAACAACTTCCTTTGCTGCATTTGAGGCAACAATATACTCGGCCTCAGTTGTAGAATCAACAACTGTATCTTGCTTTGAACTTTTCCATCTCACAGCGCCACCGTTTAAGCAAAACACATAACCAAATTGCGATCTAAAGTCATCCTTATCTGTCTGGAAGCTAGCATTGGTGTATCCAATTACAACCAGCTCTTCCTGACCTCCATATATCAAGAATGAGTCTTTAGTCCTTCTCAAATACTTAAGGATATTCTTGACAGCTGCCCAATGTGCATCACCAGGATCAGATTGGTACCTACTCGTTGCACTCAAAGCATACGAGACATCTGGTTGAGTACATAACATGGCATACATGATAGATCCTATTGCAGATGCATATGGAATCTTATTTATGCAATCCCTCTCTTCCTTAGTTGAAGGGGATTGTGTTTTTGATAGACACAAGCCATGTTGCATAGGTATGAATCCTTTCTTGGAATCATGCATATTAAAGCGTCTTAGCACTTTGTCTATGTATGTACTCTGACTTAGGCCAAGCAGTTTTTGTAATCTATCTCTATAGATTCTGATTCCTAATATATAGGCTGCTTCACCTAGGTCCTTCATAGAAAAGCATTTCCCCAACCAAGACTTTACTTGTTGTAGGGTAGGGACATCGTTTCCAATGAGTAATATGTCATATACATATAATACCAGGAAAACGATCATGCTCCCGCTAACCTTCTTGTAGACACAAGGCTCATCTTCATTCTTGATGAATCCATATTGTTTTACTGTTTCATCAAAACGATGATTCCAGCTTCTGGAAGCTTGCTTCAATCCATAGATTGATCTTTGTAACTTACATATCTTTTGGGCTTCTTCAGGTATGTTAAATACTTCAGGTTGTATCATGTACACATCCTCAAGAAGATTCCCATTAAGGAAAGCAGTTTTGACATCCATCTGCCACATTTCATAATCATGATATGCAACGATAGCAAGTAAAATCCGAACAGATTTAAGCATTGCAACTGGTGAAAAGGTTTCATCATAGTCAACCCCATGAATTTGTTTATATACTTTTGTAACCAGTCTTGCCTTATAGGTATGTACCTTACCATCCATGTCAGTCTTCTTTTTGAAGACCCACTTGCATCCTATAGGGTTAACTCCTACATGAGGCTCTACCAAGGTCCAAACCTGGTTTGTGTACATGGAATCCATTTCAGATTTCAGGGCTTCTAGCCACTTCTCAGACTCGGGACCAGTTATGGCCTCTTGGTAGGTCACTGGCTTATCTTAATCCATGAGTAATACATCACCTTGATCAGTTATGAGATATCCATATCTCTCAGGTAGGTGATGTATCCTGCCTGACCTACACTGGTCTTGTTCTACTTGAGCAGGTTACTCTTCCACAACTACTTGTGTTTCCTGCTCTAATTCCTCCATAGGTGTATCAATGCTTTGTGATTCTTGAATTTCTTCAAGCTCTACTTTCCTCCCACTGATTCCTTTGGAAATAAAATCCTTTTCTAGGAAACCTCCAGTTCGAGCGGCAAACACTTTGCCCTCAGAAGGATTGTAGAAGTAATACCCTATTGTTTCTTTAGGATACCCCACAAATAAGCATTTGTCAGATTTGGGCTCAAGCTTAGTTAAAATTTTTCGTTTCACATAAACTTCGCAACCCCAAATATTCATGTAAGACATATGTGGTTTCTTACCACTCCATATCTCATATGGTTTTTTCTCAACCTTTTTGGATGGAACATAGTTAAGTGTGTAAGCTACTGTCAATAGTGCATGTCCCCAAAAAGAGTTTGGAAGATCGACGTGACTCATCATGGATCGGACCATGTCTAACAGGGTTCAATTTCTTCTCTCAGATACACTATTCAATTGGGGTGTTCCAGGAGGAGTAAGTTGGGATAGGATCCCACACTCTTTCAGATGGTCATCAAACTCTAGGCTTAAATACTCACCACCTCGATCTGATCGAAGAGTTTTAATATTCTTACCTAGTAGGTTTTGTACTTCATTCTTGAATTCCCTGAACTTTTCAAAGGACTCTGATCTGTGTTTCATTAAATACATATAACCATATCTACTGAAATCATCGGTAAATGTGATGAAGTACTGAAAACCTCCTCTGGCTTGTATGTTCAGTGGTCCACATACATCAGTATGTATGAGGGCCAAAAGATCATTAGCTATTTCACCTTTTCCTGTGAATGGAGACTTTGTCATCTTTCCAATTAAACAATATCTGCATGTCTCATATGATTCATAATCAAAAGAGTCCAAGAGTCCATCTTTATGGAGTTTGGAATTGCGTTTCTCATTTATGTGGCCTAATCGACAATGCCAAAGGTAAGTTGGATTTAACTCATTAGGTTTCATTGTTTTAGTATTAATGTTATAAATAGGCATTTCAAGATCAAGGACATATAGTCCATTGTTCATTTGTGCAGTAGCATATAATATATCATTCAAATAAATTGAGCAACAATTGTTCTTTATTATAAATGAAAAACCAAACTTGTCCAAACAAGAAACGGAAATAATATTCCTGCTAATTGCAGGCACATAATAACAGTTCTCTAACTGAATTATTAAACCACTAGGTAAAGTCAATACATAAGTTCCTACGGCTAAAGCAACAACCTTTGCTCCATTGCCAACTCATAGGTCAACTTCACCTTTTGCCAAATCTCTACTCCTTTCTAGCCCCTTCACATTTGTACAAATGTGAGAGCCGCATCCAGTATCTAATACCCATGACGCAGAAGTAGATAAATTAATTTCAATAACAAAAATACCTGAAGTTGAAGTCTCTACTCCATTCTTCATATCTTCCAGGTACTTTGGGCAGTTTCTCTTCCAGTGTCCGGTCTTACCGCAATGGAAGCAGGTGCATGCCTTTGCTATGCCTCCATTAGGCTTCAAAGCAACAACAGTGGGTCTGGGTTTGGCAACTTCCTTGCCTTTCCCTTTATCACCCTGCTTGGTGGGTCTTTTGTTCTGTCTCTTTCCATTTTCGATCATTAGATTGGACTTCCTTTTTGACTTCAGATTCTGCTCAGCAGTTCTTAACATGGCTAGCAGTTCAGGAAGAGATTTGTCCATATTATTCATATTGAAATTTAGGACAAATTGACTGAATCTATCTGGCAACGATTGCAAGATCAAATCAGTCGCAAGTTCCTTTCTGAGGGGAAAACCCAACCTTTCAAGGTTTTCCACATACCCAATCATCTTGAGCACATGGGGACCTACATGGGCTCCCCCAGCTAACTTGCCTTGAAAAAGAGCTTTTGAAACTTCAAACCTTTCATCCTTGCTTGCTCTTGATAGAGCGTCTTCAGGTTTTCGATCATATCGAACGCTGCCATGTTCTCATGTTGCTTTTGCAACTCTGAGTTCATGGTAGCTAGCATGAGACAAGCAGTTTCATTGGCATCATCGACATGCTTCTTATAAGCATCTCTTTCTGCCTTAGGTGCAAAACTAGGAGGTTCCTCTTCAGGAATAGGTTTCTCCAAGACATACAACTTTCTATCATGTTTGAGGACAATCCTCAGATTTCGGTGCCAATCCAGTAAATTTATCCCAGACAATTTTTCCTTGTCAAGGATTGATCGCAAAATGTTGTTAGAGGTGTTTGTTATCATGGTAATCTACATGAAATTAATGAAAATATAAGTATCAATAACATATTTAATTAGGTCTTTAATTAAATATGCTCCCACTATTTTACTAAAAACAAATGACCCTCATCATTTGATTCGGAAAATCCTGTTGGAAGATTTTCTAGTGGGTTGAGATCCACATTTAACTTTGTTTTAAGTCCGCGTAGGCGGATTACACAAAACTAGGTTATTTAGGTAGGAACTCCTTCCAATTGTATCTAATACAACTCTCGAATATTTTAGTTGGCTGAATAATTCCTTATTCCAATCCATCACATGGATCATTTCCAACTCTTGCTTCTAAACACATATAATCTTATTATATTTTGTTTAGTTAAGTTTGACCCATTGTTTTAACAATTGGATATTATGATTATCCCATTGTACCTTACTAATATAGAACATGCACCTCGTGTAGGCGAAACCTACATTATCCGATACTAGTCTTGATGAGGGCTAAAACTTGGAAAGCTTAAACTTAATATTTAATTTGAGGGAATTACAATTATTCTGATCTCACCGGCCTATTTATCATATAAATCGTCTCTCACATGCATCAACATTCATTCACATGCATCAACATATATAATGAAACAGTTATGGCCCCCTAGCGCAATTGTTCTCCCAAGCCAATGAGAGAACCTAAGCTAACCTAATAACGATCTAAGCTTCTCCAAGCAAGATTTTCAAGGTTTTCCTCCTTTGGTATTGAATTCTTCTCTTTCTTAATAACATTACATTACATAAAAGATACTTGTTTTACATACGAGGGAGTGAGATGAGAAAAGAAGTTACCTTAAGAGATTAAAAGAGAGGCACAACACGTAGGTCGTATTTTAAAATCCCAAAACAAAATAAAGGAAAACTAAGGCCATATCCGATCACCACAAGACAATAATAATAAACACGTTATTATTATTAATTTTAATCCTTTTAATTAATTAAAACCAAATTAAATTTCGGCGACCGATCACACTATGCAGAGTTAGCCGGGGTCCGCTGCCTGGTCACAAAACAGAAACGCCGAGAATACAGACTCTGTGAATATGACATCCATCACAAAGCATGCTACGACCGTCACGTCCAGCTTGTTACGACCTTCACAGGCCCATGAAGAATGTCACACGGCCAAACGGGCATGCCCACCCCGCAAAAGCCCGCAAAAAATGGGGGGGGGGGGGCGAGGCGGTCATAGTTGAGGATGTGGGCCTAAAACTTAGACCCGCCCCGCAAAAAAGTAAGGGCGAGGTGGGGAAAGCCCGCGGGCACTGCACTTTTTAAGCCTAAAAATGAAAAAATTTATGTAAATACACATGCCCGCAAAAGTCCGCGAAAAAAATAGGGCGGGGCGGGGCGGACACATTTGAGGGTGAGGGCCTAAATCCTTGGCCCGCCCCGCACAATAGTGCGGGAAAAACAGGCATGCCAGCGGGCTGAGCCCGTTTTTCCGCCCCTAATATATACCATATTTTGCATTAGGATTACTTATATCATATATATAACTTGATCAATCTCAATTGTGTAACCTATCGACGATCGATGTATCCCTGCTTCACCATACTAATGTCAGATTCCGAAGCATAGTCAACATCAATCATCCAAATCATACACACATGATGCCAAATTTAATTACTCGTTTATTCTTTGATTCATTCTTTCTTTTAATCATATTAATACAGAAAATAAACAGCTATCAGATGCATGGTTTCGTAAGTGGCTCTGATACCACTGAAGGAGAATAGCGATCCAAAATGCAGCGGAATTAATTTTTTTTCTCCTTTAGTGATCCTTACGAATGGGCATGATCAGTGATAGAACCGTTACCTCTTGTGACGATTGAAACCTTTGATGCAGATCTACGGACCGATCACTGTAAGACCCCAATTTTGTCCCTAAGATCCCTCATGGCATCATATCATATCATTTCATTGCCTCAAGGATCATTGTGCACCTTGCTTCCTTCCCTAGGGGTGGGTCATCTTTTTTGAGAGTGATTCTTGATCACCAAGCATGTTTTGCATTTGTATATCTTTGCTTTTCATTTGTTCACTAACCAAAAGTACAAAAATATGTCATCTAACCTTTGTCTTGCAGATGAAGCAACCACAAGTCAAAGCAGTCAAAGGCAGTCATTGAGCAATAGATGGTGGCCATTCCTGAGAATTTGGACCCCACAGTCATTATCAAGAGTTCATATGAGCTATGATGTTATTTTGAAGCAAAATCCCAAGTGGTAGAGGCTTGATTTTCATCAGAACATTGCCAGGTCATCTGAAGGCCTAGAAAGTCAACTGCTAGGTCAACTGTGGATTTGGAGGTGGGAAGTGATTAGAAATACTTCATTCACGTTCAAACAAGTCTCATTTGACATTTCAAACATCAACATTGAGGAAAATAAAGTCAGGTCAAAACTTTCCAAAAATAGAAAGTGACCTATAATTCAAAATTGCCAAAAATGGAAAGGTTTTAACCTAACTTCAACTTCAAATTACACCACCAAGAAAGCTTAAAATGAAATTTTGTTGAACATGAAAGTTGTATATCTTTCTCTCCCATTTCCAAAAAGTCCAAGATCATCAATTTCTCATGTGTGGTTAAGGAGATATGATCAAAACATGGCAAGGTGTACATGGAGATTCAAATGTGCATAACTTCTCAACCAAAGCTCCAATTTGGATGGCTCTTTTTTGTACATTCTTCTCTTGACTTCTACTTTCCAAATCATGCATTGCATTTCATCAATTATGATCACATGAACATTTGATATTTCACTTGATTTTTGGAGGGAATTTTTAAAGTTTAAAATTGGCCAATTATTGAAACATTCTATCATTGCCAATAGCTCCAAAATGAAAAATTAAGTGAAAACAAATGCCATTTCGTGTACTGTTCACCATGCATTTTCATGTATGAGGTGAAATTGCTAATTTGCACATACACCACATATTCACTAATCCAATTACCATTTGGCTAAGCATGATTAAAAACATGATTAGGAGGGAGTATATAACATAAAACCCTAACAGAATTTCATAACAACAATTCATTTTCAGATCTAGATCTAGAATACCAAATTTTTCTCTCAAAATTTTCTTCCACATTCTTCATTTCCAATCCATTTTCTTGCTTAATTCTTGTTGTTGAGTTGATCTTGAGCAGGATCACACGTGGAATCAGTGGAAACAGTGCAAGATTGGAGCATTTGTGAAGCTTGAAGCTAACATGGAAAATCCAAATTCTGGCAAAATCGTATGCACTTGAGCTTCGAGTTCTCTCCTAATCAACTTCATAAGCATCATAGAGGAGTTTTTGAGCCATTACACAGCCTGAACAACACCAAATCCAGTTCTGCTCTCCAAAGAGGTTCCAATTCGACCTCTTATTTTCTTAAAATCCTTATGCTATTATGATAGATCTTGTGATGCTGAGTAGTTTAGGCTTTGAATCAATGAATTTCGTGCAAAATTGAGTGAGAACTGATTAATTGAAGTTTGACGCATGATTCTTAATCTCTTCAATCCGTGCTTGTTGTTATGTTTTATGTTGAAATGATTATGGATTATGAATGTATGTTGCATGATGAATCCAATGATATGCTTGATTTATAATTCTGGACATGTTGAAATTTTCTGGAAATTTGAGGATGAAGATCTTCAAGATCTTCATCATGTTCATAGTTGCCTGCACTTTTCCTACGGATTTTGCTAGGACCTTCATACCATTACCTGCGAAATTACTTGCGTGTTCTTCATTGTTTCCTGCGGATTATGCATGCACGTGTACTTAGGGTTTGTACCAAAACGACTGCGTTTCATGTGCACGCGCTTCAGTTTGAATTGAACCTCCCTTCGATTCCCCGTGTTTGCATTATTTCAAATGTGCTTCATGATATTTCTTTTCCCTCCATGTTATTCATACCATGCTTCATACATTTTTTTTAATTTTTCTTTAACTTCTAAAATTCATAAATAATTGTAAATTGATCCAAAAAATATGAGGATTTTTGCATACTGTCACATTTTCTGTCTATTATTTTTTGGTTATTTTTCCATAAATTGTGCACGGCTGGAAAATTATTTTGCCTAGGGTTTGTGAACATGTATGCCTTTTGTACCTTGTCTTGCCATATCTTTTGTGAAATGCTGAGTTTTTATCCAATGAATCTAAAAATTTACATGATGATAGTAGACTCTTGGCTTGACATTTTAGTGTTGATTTGGTATTTTTACCATTTGTAGTTTCTGTTTTATGATCATGTGAATGTAGGTGTGACAATTTGTGTCACACCTTTGCTTGTTCATCTTATGCGATGTGTTTGCCTTGCCTATTGATCTCTAATTGTTCTGATTTTTTTGCATGATACATATTATGGATGTTATTATTGAGCATGAATTTTCTTGGAATTATTTGATTGATTTCTGATTTAATTGAGATTTTGCATTCTGGTTGGTCACATTTAAGCTTTAAAATTGCGTTGAACTTAAATTGATCATGAAATGGATTTGGTATATGATATTGATGTGAGACCTTTTGGATTGTTTCAAGATGTGTTTGAAGTTGATTCATGTTAATTTTCAGCTTCTGTTTTAAATTTTTTCTCCATCTTTGACCCTAGGCTTTGACCTAGTGGTTTGCTTCTCATGTTTGAGCTTTGATTTCAGGTTGAACATCCAAGTTATATGGTTCATTATGCTTCAACACTTGAGCATTTGATGTTTGCCTTTGACTACTAACATTGTGTGTTTTGTAGGGTTGTTAACTCATTTGAGCTTGACTTGTGGCTTATGCCTTTGCTTATTGGGTTTGACTGTTGATATTGACTGTTGTTTGATTGTCTGAGTTGTATACTGATTTGTTTGATGTTTCCACAGGTACATAAGTTGCTTAAGTTCAATTTGAACTTGCTTTTGCTTGGTTGCTTAACCACTTAGGTATAACCTCTCTTCTTCATGTAGTCTGGAAGACCTGTCCTGTTACTTGGGCAGGCACCTGTCTGAAGCCCTCCTTAAGAGGCCATGTTCTTGTGTGTTTATTTTTGTGCTAAGCAGGAAAAGTCCTTTGATAAGGCAATTGGCAGATAAAAGAGATGTGTAATCCATCTCCTGCTATTCAGTGTGTCATCCCTTTGCTCACATTACATGTTGATGCATTATGGATATTAACCCAAGATCTATAGAGTCATTCACTTGTGGAGAAGAGTTCCAACTTTTTGAACTCCCACACCTTCCATTGTTTAAAGCTCTCCTTGACCAAGGATAAGAGCTATGAGGCACACCCCTCATCTCCTTTTCATCTGCTTCACCTTAACTCTCAATGTTAAGGTTAAGAGCACAATATCACCCCATTCCAGTTGACTGTAAAGTCTAACCTTGCTTGAGCCTAGTTGCTTGTGTATAGTGTGTGCTAATTGACTTGTTTGTCTGATTGCTTGTTTCATCTATGCATATTTGCTTATGTGTGCCTTTGTGCATTTATCATCATTAATTGTACATAATTGCATGATCATTGTTCATATCTGTGTGATCATTTTGTTTTGAGGAGTCAACTGTAAGTCCATTTATTGGCAGTTGTTTCCTATGACCATTGAGGAGTCAATTGTAAGTCCAGTTATTGGCATTTGTTTCCTGTGATATGGTAGGAGATTGGTATAAGTCCAGTGATTGGCATCCGGTATCCGGTTTTCTTGTTTTCCTTTGTGAGACTAGTATAAGTCCAGTGATTGGCATCTGGTATCATTGTTTTGTTTTAGGAGATTGGTATAAGTCCAGTTGATTGGCATCCAGTATCCATTTTTTTTGTGCTTCAGTGAGATTGGTGTAAGTCCAGTAATTGGCATCCGGTATCCATTTGTTTTGCTTATTTGTTATTGCTCGTTGTTGCCTATTCCAAAGGAATCACTTGAATCATCTTCCATATGATTTCAAGAGGTGAACATCTAAGAAGTTTTACACTCCCTCACCTTCCATCCTTTTGTTTCTTTAAACCTCCATTTGCATGTTAATACCATCTTGAAAACTATTGTGCAAACATTTTCATTTGTTTTCAAACTAGAAACCTAGGCATTATGCCTTTGATTTTTTCAAACTTCATTTTCTTAATACTTCTTTGAATCAAATTCTAATCATACTTTGACCATCTTTTGTGAATAAATTCTAATTGGTTAATCCAACTCATTCAATTGTTTTGTGGCTCTGTCCATTCTTGATAAATTTTCATACATTAGCCATAGGTTTGATTTATCCTAGTTGGTTGATGTTAATCTCACCTTTTGTCCTTAGTGATCGAAATGTAAGACTTCCGTACTGAAAACAGAGTTAACCCCACTAGTACGTTGAAGCTATTCTCACATGGTGGACTTGTTGTTTGTATAAGGTTGAGTTTTCTCCCGTGGATAACGAAAGACCTTAGGGCTTTTGTTTTAAAATCAATTCACTTACTTTTGGAAATCTTTTAGCCGAACTACGGCGTTTTGATCCTTACCTTCCATGGAAAGGTACGTAGGCAACGGGTTCATCCGTTCAAACACAAAAACAATAAAAATTGTATATTCTTTTCTCATCCCTTCATTCGTGTTTGCACAATAAATATTTCATAACAAATAACATGTCATACAACAAGTTGTGAAAAGGGCTCCCTAGGAGTACCTAGGACGTTTTGGGTGCCTAACACCTTCCCATTGCGTAATTGACCCCTTACCCAGATCTCTGATCTTTTCATTAGTTTTCTATGTGTAAAACTTCTTAGGCTTTTGTTCGCTTTTTAGCCATTCCTTTGGATAAATAAAAGTGCGGTGGCGACTCGATTCTTTGTATGCTTTGCTTTTGATTTAATCAATAAATCATAAAGTGACGAATACACCGCTACAGAAAAGTGGCGACTCTGCTGGGGAACAATATTAGACCTTCCTCAGTGGGTTTTGCCTACTTTTCACCCTTGTTGTATGATATTGTTTATTTGTTATATGACATATTTTTGTACAATTTGGGATAACTGTATTGATTGTAATGTTTGAATTGCTTGATATACAATTGCTGTTTGCTTTGGTGATCTCTGTGAGATGAGTTCTATACCCGAACTCGAGTGCACCTTAGGATAGGAGAATGGCATAGTCTTGTCGACTGGTGTGGAGTATTCCTTAGCCAGTTGACTTGCGAGTCCATTCACTTGGTGGAGGTCATGTTGGATTAATAATGTCACACAAGTCATTTGTGGTTAGGCATTATTCTTCCAATCATGTGCCTTAGAAGCCAAGGACCTTAGTTTACCAAGCCCATCTTGGCCTATTTTTAGGACGTAGTGTGGAGGTCGTTCAGATGTCAGATCTGATGTGATTGATATGCGATACTACACTCATAAGAGTCTCTCTTGAGAATATTTTTGGAATACGAGTATTCGTTCCTCCGATAATATCCGAAAGATGGGACGATGACTATGGGAACCTCTGGTAGAACATGCTCGACAGGTTTAAACCCTAGTACACTCCCTTTGGGTGGTTCTTAACCGAGACTCCATGCTCGTGACTCTCAGTAAACCCGTGATTCATGGTTGAGTCATTCAGACATCCTTAATATCAATGGAACCTGGGTGTCGATAAGGTGAAAACCATAATCCACCAAAACGGATGGTTGATATTAAGGATGATTGAGCCGGTTCATGTACCGTTAATATCAATGGAACTTGGGTGTTGATAAGGTGAAAACCATAATCCACCAAAATGGATGATTGATATTAGGGATACTATGAGCTTTCCCATGACCTTTGTCTGGTGTGATTTGCTTGATCCTTGAGTGTGATTGTTGCATTCATGCATTCATCTGCATTCATGTCATCATAAAAAATCAGAAAATTTTCAAGGAACTTAAAGGGTTTATTTGCAAATTTTTCAGACATGGAAAGACCAAAAAGGCATACAAAGAAGTACAACTTTAGACAGCCTGATGTGAAAGAGTTAAGGAATCTGACATCTTATGTACTAGATCCCTTGGGTTTCAAAGCTCGTTATGGGAAGCTTCTGCCTCTGTTGACTACTCAGGTTGATGAAGGACTGATAAGTACTTTGGCGCACTTCTATGATCCTCTGTATCATTGCTTCTCGTTCCCGGACTTCCAGTTGTTGCCTACCTTGGAGGAGTATGCTCATCTTGTGGGTATTCCTATTCTGGATCAGGTGTCGTTCAGTGGCTTAGAGAGTATTCCGACTTCTCGAGAGATCGCAGACTTGTTGCACATAGATGAATCTCTGATTAAAGCTAATCTGACTACCAAAGGTGGAATTCAAGGTCTTCCTTCCGATTTCCTCATCGCTCAAGCTACCGTTTATGGGAAGGCCATGAGTGAGGATGCCTTTGAGGCTTTATTCGTGCTGCTCATCTATGGTTTGGTATTGTTCCCCAACATCGACAAATTTGTGGATGTGAACGCCATTAGGATCTTCTCTGTTCTTAATCCCGTTCCGACTCTGTTGGGTGATGCCTATGTCTCTTTGCATCTGAGGAATGCAAAGGGTGGAGGAGTTATTGTGTGCTGTTTTCCTCTGTTGTATAAGTGGTTTATTTCTCACTTACCGCAGACGGTTGCTTTCAAGGAGAACAAGGGATGTCTACGGTGGTCTACGAGGCTTATGTCTCTCACTAATGATGATATCTCTTGGTATGATCGCGTGTATGATACTGTTCAGATCATCGATTATTGTGGTGAATTCCCTAATGTGCCTCTTCTTGGTACATGTGGTGGGATCAGCTACAATCCTATCTTAGCGCGTCGTCAGCTTGGGTCCCCCCTAAAGGATAAACCTTATAACATTCTGTTAGAAGGTATGTTCTTTCAGGAGGGTAAAGATCCCCAAGTCCTGAAAGCCAGGATGGTCCGCGCTTGGTGCAATATTCACAAGAAGGGTAGAAATGAGTTGGGTCTGAAGATTTGCATAGCTTTGGAGCCGTATACTTCTTGGGTCAGACAGAGAGCGTCTGAATATCTTATGCCATATGACTATCCGAGACCTACACCGTTGGATGTGGCTGGGCCTTCAACCCTCCCCAACCAAGGCGTAGAGGAGTTGAGAGAAGAAGACCTTTCACGTGCCTGGATCCGTGAAAGAGAAGAGTTGCTTCAACAGCTCAAAGAGAAGGACGCTCAGATCGAGTTCCTCGAGCATCAGGTGATCGATGATCCGAATGATACTTGGACTTCTCTGCTTCCTCAGTCTTCCAAATTCTAATAGAGGAAGTATGATCGACTTGCGAAGGAGAAAGCGGATATGGAAGCTGCCTATGAGAGAGAGATCAAGAAGCTTTGTGCATCTCGTCTTCCAGCATCTCGAGCTTCTTGGGATCCATAGGATGTTTATTTTCCTTATCCCTTGTAATAATAAAAAATGCTGTACTTCTTTGTCTTGAATATATTTGATGAGATATTTTCCATATGCTATTAAATGCTTAAATATTTCAAAATTTGCAAATAGAACCCTAAAAGTTCCTTGAAATAAAAAAAAACAAAGCATATACACGAGCATTGCATGCATCATTTTGCATAAGCAGGTTGTTCTGGTCTTCTTGTCTGTGGTCTAACTCTGTGCTGTTCATTTATTTTGAAGACAAGCTGACTCACCGGTACTATACCAGAGCCAATTCTGCTAGAGTGATGGATCAGTTAGAACAAGAGAACAGAGAGCTGAAGGAAGAAGTCGCCCGTTTGAGTGCTCTGATGGAGCAGTTTTTGTCTGCTCAGAATCAACCTTCTCCACCTCCTGCAACTCCTCCCCAGAGGACTGTTATATCTGAAGTGGTTGCTCCGACTGTGCCAGCTGCCAATGCTCATTTCATGCCGAATGCCATGCCAGCCGGGTTTCCGTGGGGTATGCCTCCTGGTTTCATGCCAGATATTCCAGCTCCTACCTTTGCTTCCATGCCGGCATCTAGCCCGGTCCTTGCTGCTCCTCCTCCTGTCGTGCATACCATTCCAAGGGTAGACGACACCATCTATCATTCTGAGCCGTCTGAGGGCCCATATGTCAATGAGAAGATGGATGCAATGAACGATCAATTCCTCGAGCTGTGAAAGGAATTGAAGACCCTCCGAGGGAAGGATCTGTTTGGCAAGTCTGCTGCTGAACTTTGCCTGGTTATCGGTGTGAAGATCCCGGTCAAATTCAAAGTCCCTGACTTTGAGAAATATAAGGGGAACACCTGCCCTCTCGCTCACCTGGTCATGTACGCCAGGAAGATGTCTACGCAGACCGATAATGATCAGCTTCTGATTCATTATTTTCAGGATAGTTTGTCTGGTGCGGCTCTTCGCTGGTATATGAGCCTTGATAGTGCAAACATCCGATCCTTCAACGATCTTGGTGAAGCCTTCGTCAAGCAGTACAAGTATAATGTTGATATGGCGCCTGACCGTGATCAACTCAGGACCATGTCTCATAAGGATAAAGAGACATTTAAGGAGTACGCCCAGAGGTGGCGAGAGTTAGCAGCTCAGATTACTCCTCCGCTGGAAGAGAAGGAAATGACTAAGATCTTTCTGAAGACCCTTAGTTCATTTTATTACGAGCGGATGGTTGCGAGTGCTCCCTCTGACTTCACCGAAATGGTGAACATGGGGATGCGTCTGGAGGGAGGTGTCCGTGAAGGACGGCTGTCGAAAGATGAAGGCTCTTCTAAACGATATGGGGCGTTTAAGAAGAAAGATGGGGAGGCACATGCTGTGCAGTCTCATGCTAAATCCAAAAGACCCTCTGATAAGAGGAAACCAGTGCGTCATCAGCACCAGGTGGCTAGTGTAGCACCTGTTTTCATGGATAATTATCAGCATCAGCAACATCAGCAATATCATCATCAGCAACACAATCAACAACAATCTTCTCAACAATATCATCAACAACAGCCTCGTCCACAGCAACAGGCTTACCAGCCTCGTGGTAGCACCAGTAATCAGGCCAATCTGAACTATGATAGGAAGAAGATCAGTTTCGATCCTATTCCCATGTCTTATGCAGAGTTGTATCCCTCTTTAATAGAGCGGAAGCTGATTACTCCGAGAGATCCTCCGGCTATACGGGTCAACCCTCAGTGGTGGTATAAGCCTGATTTGCACTGTGTCTATCATTCTGGCGCTCCGGGCCATGATGTAGAAAACTGCTTTCAGCTGAAGACTAAGGTTCAGGACCTTATGCGATGCAGTATTCTGAGCTTCGAGGACTCAGGCCCTAATGTTACAAAGAACCCATTGCCCTAGCATAGGAAGTCAGTGAACATGGTCCAGGGGTGCCCTGGGAAATATAAAGTCAAATATGTGAGTCATATTCGACAGTCATTGGTTGAGTTACATCGTCTCCTGTGTGAGTACAGCTATATGGAGCATGACCATGACAAATGCCGCATCTGCTCCGTTAATCGACTGGGTTGTCGCCAAGTGCGAAGAGAGCTTCAAGAGCTGTTGGATGAAGGTACCATAGAGATTCTTCAGAATCGAAATGTTGAGGAAGATGAACCAGAAGTGAATGTTATCTCTCCTGTGTTCAAATTGCCCGAGCCTGTTGTCATTCGTTATGATGGTAGCAAGCCGAAGGTCTCTCCATCTCTGATAATCAAGCCTGCAGGCCCTGTGCCTTATTCTTCGGATAAAGCGATTCCTTTCAGATATAATCCCGTTGTTGTGGAAGATGGGAAGGAAGTGCCGTTGCCTTCAACTTCGGTTGTTAATATTGCTGATGTGAGCGGGTTGACCCGTAGTGGTCGTGTGTTTTCTGCACCCCCGAAGCCTCATGTTGCTTTTGATTCTGCTGAGCGTCCGGTTGGGACTGCTGTGAATGTTCCAAATCTGGAACCTACTGCCAAACCCTCCTCTGTACAAAAGACTCCTACTTCTTCTGTTGGCCCGAGTGGCGTTGTGAATGAAGAATGTGATGAGATGCCGAGGCTCATCAAGAAGAGTGAGTACAACGTTGTAGATCAGCTTCTACAAACGCCGTCCAAAATCTCCGTTTTATCTTTGCTGCTGAATTCAGAACCCCATAGGGAGGCTCTGCAGAAAGTTTTGGACCTGGTTTATGTTGATCATGATGTCACGATAGAACAGTTTGATAGTATCGTTGCAAACATTACTGCTTGCAACACCTTGAGTTTCTGTGACGCTGATCTCCCTGAGGAGGGAAGAGACCACAACATGGCTCTACATATATCCATGAACTGCAAGACTAATGCCATGTCCAACGTGTTGGTGGACACTGGGTCATCTTTGAATGTATTGCCAAAGACCACTCTTTCGAGACTGTCGTATCAAGGGCCTCCCATGAGGCAGAGTGGTGTTGTTGTGAAAGCTTTCGATGGGTCGCGCAAGACTGTGATTGGGGAAGTTGATCTCCCAATCAAAATTGGACCAAGTGATTTCCAAGTTACCTTCCAGGTTATGGATATCCACCCATGTTATAGCTGTCTCCTTGGTAGACCATGGATTCACGAGGCTGGCGCCGTGACATCCACCCTACACCAAAAGCTGAAATTTGTCAAGAACAAGAAACTGGTCATGGTAGGGGGAGAAAAGGCTCTCCTGGTTAGCCACTTGTCTTCTTTCTCATATATTGATGCCGAGGATGAAGTTGGAACTCCTTTCTAAGCTTTGTCTATTGCTGAGCCGATTGAGAAGAAGTCTCCTTCATTTGCTTCCTATCGCGATGCGAAACTGGCCATTGAATGTGGTGCAGTTGCTGGTTTGGGGAAGATGATTGAGCTTGAAGACAATAAATCCCGGGCTGACATTGGCTATTCTTCTGGGGCATTCAACGAACAAGGGCTGTTCAAGAGTGGAGGTTTCATCCATGCTAATCAGACTGAAGAAGCTGCTGCTATCTTAGAGGATGCAGAGGATTTGAGCAACTTCATCATACCTGGTGGTGTCTGCCATAATTGGGTCGCTGTAGATGTTCCTACAGTCATTCATAGATCAGAGTAATGGTTCACTTTGTTCAAAACCCTTCTCCCATGCCAAAAGGAGAAGTGATGACATTGTTGGCAGCATTTAATACAATGATATTTCATTCAATTAATGCATTGTTAAACATTTGTTTTTCCATTTGTTTTCACTTTTTGCTTTTTGGATGAAATCAGTGATCACAAAAAACCATAAAAACAAGAATAAAAGCAATCTTTTCATCTGCATAATGGTTTGCTTGTTTAAGTTTTGAAGTTTTTCATTAACCAAAATCATTATGCAGGTTGATTCTAAAACCCATTGAACATAATGATCCAACGCCATCTCCCAATTTTGAATTCCCTGTATTCGAGGCAGAGGAAGATGATGTTGAAGGGATCCCTGATGAGATTACCCGTCTCCTTGAGCACGAGAAGAAGATCATTCAGCCGCACCTTGAAGATCTAGAAACAGTCAACTTGGGGTCTGAGGATTGTGTCCGATTGGTAAAGATTGGGGCACTTCTTGAAGAGTCTGTCAAGAAGGGGTTGATCAGTTTGCTACGAGAATATTCCGATATCTTTGCTTGGTCATATGAAGACATGCCGAGTCTAGATACAGATATTGTGCAACATTTCCTGCCTTTGAAGCCTGAGTGCGTGCCTGTGAAGCAGAAGCTCAGAAGAACTCATCCATATATGGCAGTGAAGATCAAAGAGGAAGTTCAGAAGCAAATTGATACGGGGTTTCTGGTGACTTCTACATATCCTCAATGGGTGGCCAATATTGTGCTTGTGCCTAAGAAGGACGGAAAAGTCCGGATGTGTGTTGATTACAGAGATTTGAATAAAGCTAGTCCGAAAGATGATTTCCCTCTACCACACATTGATATGTTGGTAGACAATACAACTAAATTCAAAGTCTTCTCATTTATGGACGGATTTTCCGGATATAACCAAATCAAGATGGCACCCGAGGATATGGAGAAGACAACATTCATCACACCTTGGGGAACATTCTGTTATCGAGTGATGCCCTTCGATTTGAAGAACGCCGGAGCCACGTATCAACGAGCTATGACTACCTTGTTTCATGATATGATGCACAAGGAGATAGAGGTCTATGTTGATGATATGATTGCTAAGTCCCGAATGGAAGTTGAACATGTTGAGCATTTGTTGAAACTTTTTCAGCGTCTGAGGAAGTTTAGACTTCGTCTGAATCCGAACAAATGTACATTTGGAGTCCGATCCGGCTAGTTGTTGGGTTTTGTTGTCAGCGAGAGAGGTATTGAGGTTGATCCTGCAAAGGTCAAAGCAATACAAGAGATGCCTGCACCCAAAACTGAGAAGCAAGTCCGAGGTTTTCTTGGCCGCTTGAACTATATTTCCAGATTTATATCCCACATGATTGCCACATGTGCGCCGATATTCAAGCTCCTCCGGAAAGATCAGTCTCATGATTGGACCGAGGATTGCCAGAAAGCTTTCGACAGTATCAAAGAGTATCTGTCTGAACCTCCGATCTTGTCTCCGCCTGTCGAAGGAAGACCTCTGATCATGTATTTAACCATTCTTGAAGACTCGATGGGTTGTATACTCGGTCAGCAAGATGAATCAGGGAAGAAAGAATCTGCTATCTACTACCTCAGCAAGAAGTTTACTGATTGTGAGTCTCGATACTTAATGCTTGAGAAGACGTGCTGTACTTTGGCTTGGGCTGCTAAGCGTTTACGCCAGTACATGATGAATCATACAACTTGGTTAATATCCAGAATGGATCCAATCAAGTATATTTTTGAGACGCCTGTTCTAACCGGGAGGATCACCCGTTGGCAGATGTTGTTGTCTGAGTATGATATTGAGTATCGAGCTCAGAAAGCTATCAAAGGTAGTATCTTGGCTGATCATTTAGCGCACCAGCCAATTGAAGATTATCAGTCTGTTCAGTACGACTTCCCAGACGAGGAGATTCTGTATTTGAAAATGAAAGATTGTGATGAGCCTACACTTGATGAAGGTCCGGAACCTGGTTCCAGATGGACGATGGTGTTTGATGGCGCTGTGAATCAGTATGGAAATGGAATTGGGGCAGTAATCATTACTCCTCATGGCACGCATATTCCGTTTACAGCAAGGCTAACTTTCAAATGCACGAATAATATGGCTGAGTATGAGGCCTGTATTATGGGATTAGAAGAATGCATTGATTTGAGAATCAAACATCTTGATGTGTATGGTGATTCGGCCCTAGTTGTCAATCAGATCAAGGGTGAATGGGAGACGAATCAGCCAGGTCTCATTCCGTACAGAGATTATGCGAGGAGGATTTCAACGTTCTTTACAGAAGTTGACTTTCATCATATTCCTCGAGAAGATAATCAGATGGCAGATGCGCTTGCTACACTTGCTTCCATGATTGTGGTCAGATATTGGAATGAAGTTCCCAATATTGCCGTGATGCGCTTGGATAGACCAGCTCACGTATTTGCAGTTGAAGAAGTGAATGATGACAAGCCTTGGTATTTTGATATCAAGAATTTCCTCCAGAACCAGGTCTACCCGCCTGGGGAATCTGTGAAAGACAGGAAAACTTTGAGAAGGTTGTCAGGCAGTTTCTACCTCAGTGGTGAAGTGCTGTATAAGAGAAATTTTGACATGGTTTTGCTCAGATGCGTGGATAGACACGAAGCAAACCTGTTGATGACTGAGGTCCATGAGGGTTCATTTGGTACTCATTCCAATGGACATGCCATGGCAAGAAAGATGCTGAGAGCAGGCTACTATTGGCTGACAATGGAGTCTGACTGCTGCAAATATGTGAAGAAATGCCACAAGTGTCAGATTTATGCGGATAAGATTCATATTCCTCCGACACTTCTGAATGTGATTTCATCACCATGGCCTTTCTCTATGTGGGGAATCGACATTATCGGCATGATTGAACCGAAAGCGTCCAACGGACACAGGTTTATTCTCGTGGCAATTGATTACTTCACCAAGTGGGTTGAAGCCGCATCGTATGCGAATGTGACCAGGCAGGTGGTCGTGAAGTTCATCAAGAATCAGCTTATTTGCCGTTATGGTGTGCCAGATAAGATTATTACTGATAATGGATCTAATCTGAATAATAAGATGGTGGATGAGTTATGCGCTGAATTCAAGATTGCACACCATAATTCCTCTCCCTACAAACCTAAGATGAATGGGGCTGTTGAAGCTGCTAATAAAAACATCAAGAAGATTATCCAGAAGATGACAGTTATGTACAAAGATTGGCATGAGATGCTGCCATTTGCTTTGCATGGATATCGTACATCTGTCCGCACTTCAACAGGGGCAACCCCTTTCTCTCTTGTTTATGGCATGGAGGCTGTTCTCCCAGTAGAGGTGGAGATCCCATCAATGAGAGTCTTGATGGAAGCCAAGTTGACTGATGCTGAATGGATTCAGAGTCGTTATGACCAGTTGAATTTGATCGAAGAGAAGCGATTGACTGCCATGTGCCATGGTCAGTTATATCAACAGAGAATGAAGAAAGCATTTGATAAGAAGGTCAAGCCTCGTGTGTTCCGAGAAGGTGACCTCGTGCTCAAGAAAGTCTTGTCTTTCGCGCCCGATTCCAGGGGCAAGTGGACTCCAAACTATGAAGGTCCATATGTTGTTAAGAGAGCCTTTTCAGGCGGTGCTTTGATGCTTACAACAATGGATGGGGAGGATTTCACTCGTCCTGTGAATTCAGATGCAGTCAAGAAATACTTTGTCTAAAAAAAAAGAATGCAAAAGAAAAACAGAATTGCTCGCTAAGTTGAAAACCTGAAAGGGCGGCTTAAGCAAAAATGAGCGTCTCGATGGAGAACCCGAAAGGGTGATCCAGGCAAAAGTTAGAGACATTGAAAATGAATTTGTATCCCGCTAGATTGAGTACCTCACCCTGGGGAAATCTAGGCAAAAATTAGGGATTTGGCAAGTAACTGCATCCTGACAAGACTTTCTGTTTCACAGCCGTCTGTTCGTCAGAGGTTCTCGATTCGTCGTCAACTGAAGCTTTGAATACATCGAGATTCAAATTGGTAGAGAAAGGATCATTATGTTCAATGTAGCCCTCTTCCAATATATATCACTGATTTCAAATTTGTACAGATCTATGGAGTCTTGCCCTTTGCAGGCTACCATTCCATCAAATCAATTTGAGTTGTTTATCCAATTATTTGCACTCTTATTTGTTTCAATTCAACAAATGTTTTGCATGTTTTAATTGATAAAATGTCATTGTTTAAACAAATAAATTTTTTCAAATTTTGTTGTTTTAAACAAAGTGAACATTCACAATGATGAAAGGATACTTAAGAATTTCTCAGTACTCTCCTAAGGGTGGCATGATTTCCAACAGGTAAGACATTTGTTCATATTCCTGGCATGGTTATATCCTCTTTATCCTGCTTTGTTGTTGGGGTTATTCCCCAAGCAGAGTTGTTGTTGGGGTTGTTCCCCAAGCAGAGTGCTTGTTGAGGACTTCGTTTTCTTCTCCAGCAATATTATCTCCCTAGCATGGGTGTGTTCCTTTGGAAGATTCGGTAGTTGGTGGTTTGTGACCCCGGTACCCCGTCACTCCCCAATGCAGTCGCCAGCGGAGTTGTTGCTTCCTCAGCATGGTTGCTTTCTTTTTGAAAATTCAGTGGTTGGTGGAGTGATATCCCGGTACTTTACCACTTTCCTCAGCGCAGTCTCCTGCAGAGTTGTTGATATGATATACTGCATTTTATGCTATATCTCTCCATCAGAGCGTTTCTCCCTTCAGCAGGGCAGTGATTATGTTCTTCCTCAGCAGTTGTTGGTTTCCTTGTGGGAAGGTGTAGCATTTGGTGGTTGATCCCCAGCTCTTCTCCTTATCCCCAGTGAGTTCTTCAGTGGATTCCCCAGTTGATCTGCCAGTAGATTTGTGGTATGGTGGATTATATATGTGTGATTTCCCCAGAGTTGGTATTTCCAACAGAATCAGGATCCCCGCCAGAGTTATTTTCCCCAGTAGGGTTGGTTGGTGATCTTTCATCCAAAGATTTGGTTGATTCCCTGATGCTTTTGATCCCTAGTAGAGTGACTTGTTGCAGAATCTACTTGTGTGATCTATCCTTCCTCAGTGGGTGTATTCCCCAATTGAGTAGCTGACATTATTCCCAGTAGAGTTGCTTGTGCAGTTAGATTCTATTTGGATGATTTGTTCTCCCTTTGTGGGTTGTTCCCCAGTGGAGTTATTTGAAGTTGCTTTCGTGGCAGTTCTTGCTTGTGCAGTGAGCTCTTGTTCCCCTGCAGATATTTTGGGATTTCTCCCTTTCCCCAACAGATTCGTCTTTTGTGGTTGTTTATGCCTATTGTGACTTTCTGTACCCCAGTTGGGATGATTGTTGATCCATCACTCAGAGATTTTGTGATATCTCTAACCTCTTTTGCCTCCCCGCAGATCTTTGCTTTTTAGCATTAAAGATCTCCAGCAGATTGGCTTTCCAGTTGGTTTTCCCCTTAGAAGTGTAGTACCGGGCGTTTGATTCCTGGGCCTGTTTGTGTTAGATATGTCTGTTTTGTCAGCATTCATCAAACATAAATCACGCATATTCATGCATAACCATAAACATTCGGATATTCATGTTGCATTCTTGCCATATATCTTTTGTTTGTTGTTTCCTGCTAATGGTGATACAGATCTCCCCAGTAGATCTCATCAAGCAGATGTCGGGTGTTTAATCTCTCAAAATAGAGTCAGCCCTTAAGCAGAAAGAGTCTATCCTTTCCTGCCATTTCCCCACTGAGATACATCCTCGTAGATGACGGTTGTTTCCGTTCCCTCCCAACACATACATTGGGACGAGTTTTCCCTTTTAAGTTATATCCTCATTAGGACGAGTCTTGATTCAGTCCGCCTTTTTGGTTCGATCCTAAATTGGCCCTTTTTTCAATTGTCTCTCGTGCTTCCCTATGGTATAAATGAATAGTTGCTTACAAACCGGCGCTCATTCATCTTATCCTCAGTGGAATTTTTGGCTTTCTGCCTACAAACCAGCAGTCGTAAGTCCTACCTGTGCGGTTTACTACCTACTAACCGGTAGTTATAAACCCTGTTTTCTCCCCTAGCAGAGTTAACTTTGTTGTTCATCCCAACCGATGACAGTTACTCTTCTGTGGTTTTCTACCCAATTTTTGGTAGATGTAATCCCCTCTTTGTGGTTATCTTCATCTAGTATTCGATGTTGATTTTCCTTCGTTTGGATAAGTTGCTTGAATAAGCACTTATATCCCCAGCAAGTCTTTTTTGGATAATTGCCGTATGCTAGCAATTTTATCCCCAGCGAGCCCTTTCACCTTTTGTTAGTGATTGTGTTCCCCGGATCATTGATTTTCATCAATGTATCCCCGACGAGTCTTCTTTCATTTACCCTCTTGTTGGTAATGTCTGTTGCTCCCTTTGATCGGTCATCATTATATACCTAGTTTGGTATCCTGATGCCTTTCTTTTTGGATTTTTATCCTATAAACAACCTACAACCCGGTTATGGATAATCTTCCTCTCGAGGTTATTATTCACGTTCTGACGGTAATGAATAATATATCTCATCCACTCTTCGGTCGAAGCCTTTCGTGTTTCCCCAGTCGAGTAAGATTCGTATTCCTTGTGGAATCGAATATCCATCCTATAAACAAGTCTGATTTTCTAGCTTTCTTCAGGATGATGAGTGTTTTGGAACACAAACCAATTCACGATTTCGGATTTTATCCTATAAACAACCTACAACCCGGTTATGGATAATCTTCCATGTGAGTATACTATCCACGTTCTGACGATAATGGATATTATATCTCATGCACTCTTGGGTCAATCTTTTGATTGTTTTCTCCGCAGAGTAAGATTCGTATTCCTTGTGGAATCGAATATCCATCCTATAAACAAGTCTGCTTTTCTAGCTTTCTTCAGGATGATGAGTGTTTTGGAACACAAACGAATTCACGATTTCGGATTTTTATCCTGTAAACAACCTACAACCCGGTTATGGATAATCTTCCATGCGAGGTTATTATCTACGTTTTGACGGCTATAGATAATATATCTCATGCACTCTTTGGTTGAATCCTTTGTTTGTTTCCCCAATTGAGTAAGATTTGCATTCTTTACAGAATCAAATGTCCATCCTATAAACAAGTCTGCTTTTCTAGCTTTCTTCAGGATGATGAGTGTTTTGGAACACACACCAATTCACGCCTTGGTCGGTCACCTGTTACATACCTACAACCCGGTATCCTTGGTGTTCCTTCCTGTCTGCTCCCTATTATGACTTTGGTCCCCTGTGGAGTCAGATTTCCCTGAGTTGAAGTATACCTTTTTCAGGTTTTTTTTCTCAGATGATTTGGTCGATTGATATCTCTCACCCGTACACAGGTCTTAGATATTCATTCTTCCCGAGCATGTTACTCACTAACCGGTAACATCTCATCCTTTGGCTTCCCCTGGAAAGTCTTTGTTAGATTTCCCCAGCGGAGTTGTGTTTCTATTCGTGTTGCTGTATTGGTGTTCTCCCCAGTACACGCATTTTGTGAGTCAGTTTGAGTCTTTCCAATGGATGTGTTTTCCTTTGGAATTATTTTTTTCCCCAGTGTGAGTCCTTCATCCCCAGTAAGGTCTCCAGTCCAGTCGTGTCTTGTTCGCGTTATGGCAGTTTTACCCTAATTCAGAGTCGTGTCCTGCTCACGCATTTCTTTTTCTTTTTCTTATCCCCATGAGAGTCCTGTTAGAGTCTCTGTTCCTGGTGAGTGTATTACTCCGATGGATCGTCTTTTCTCCTTTGTGGACCCCTATTCCCCACAGAGTTTGTTGTTTCTTTTGCATGCATACATCTGCATCATGAGGTCCCTTAGGGACCAAAATTTGTCTCATTACTGTTATTTAAGCCCATTCTACCGCGTCGAGATGAAGATTTCTATACTTCACTTCTCCGGTTAGAATGACCTTAAATAGGGGCATCTGTAAGACCCCAATTTTGTCCCTAAGATCCCTCATGGCATCATATCATATCATTTCATTGCCTCAAGGATCATTGTGCACCTTGCTTCCTTCCCTAGGGGTGGGTCATCTTTTTTTGAGAGTGATTCTTGATCACCAAGCATGTTTTGCATTTGTATATCATTGCTTTTTATTTGTTCACTAACCAAAAGTACAAAAATATGTCATCTAACTTTTGTCTTGCAGATGAAGCAACCACAAGTCAAAATAGTCAAAGGCAGTCATTGAGCAATAGATGGTGGCCATTCTTGAGAATTTGGACCCCACAGTCATTATCAAGAGTTCATATGAGCTATGATGTTATTTTGAAGCAAAATCCCAAGTGGTAGAGGCTTGATTTTCATCAGAACATTGTCAGGTCATCTGAAGGCCTAGAAAGTCAACTGCCAGGTCAACTGTGGATTTGGAGGTGGGAAGTGATTAGAAATACTTTATTCACGTTCAAACAAGTCTCATTTGACATTTCAAACATCAACATTGAAGAATATAAAGTCAGGTCAAAACTTTGCAAAAATAGAAAGTGACCTATAATTCAAAATTGCCAAAAATGGAAAGGTTTTAACCTAACTTCAACTTCATATTACACCATCAATAAAGCTTCAAATGAACTTTTGTTTAACATGAAAGTTGTAGATCTTTCTCTCCCATTTCCAAAAAGTCCAAGATCATCAATTTATCATGTGTGGTTAAGGAGATATGATCAAAACATGGCAAGGTGTACATGGAGATTCAAATGTGCATAACTTCTCAACCAAAGCTCCAATTTGGATGGCTCTTTTTTGTACATTCTTCTCTTGACTTCTACTTTCCAAATCATGCATTGCATTTCATCAATTATGATCACATGAACATTTGATATTTCACTTGATTTTTGGAGGGAATTTTTAAAGTTTAAAATTGGCCAATTATTGGAACATTCTATCATTGCCAATAGCTCCAAAATGAAAAATTAAGTGAAAACAAATGCCATTTCGTGTACTGTTCACCATGCATTTTCATGCATGAGGTGAAATTGCTAATTTGCACATACACCACATATTCACTAATCCAATTACCATTTGGCTAAGCATGATTAAAAACATGATTAGGAGGGAGTATATAACATAAAACCCTAACAGAATTTCATAACAACAATTCATTTTCAGATCTAGATCTAGAATACCAAATTTTTCTCTCAAAATTTTCTTCCACATTCTTCATTTCCAATCCATTTTCTTGCTTAATTCTTGTTGTTGAGTTGATCTTGAGCAGGATCACACGTGGAATAAGTGGAAACAGTGCAAGATTGGAGGCTTGAAGCTACCATGGCAAATCCAAATTCTGGAAAAATCGTGTGCACTTGAGCTTCGAGTTCTCTCCTAATCAACTTCACAAGCATCATAGAGGAGTATTTGAGCCATTACACAGCCTGAACAACACCAAATCCAGTTCTGCTCTCCAAAGAGGTTCCAATTCGACCTCTTATTTTCTTAAAATCCTTATGCTATTATGATAGATCTTGTGATGCTGAGTAGTTTAGGCTTTGAATCAATGAATTTCGTGCAAAATTGAGTGAGAACTGATTAATTGAAGTTTGACGCATGATTCTTAATCTCTTCGATCCGTGCTTGTTGTTATGTTTTATGTTGAAATGATTATGGATTGTGAATGTATGTTGCATGATGAATCCAATGATATGCTTGATTTATAATTCTGGACATGTTGAAATTTTCTGGAAATTTGAGGATGAAGATCTTCAAGATCTTCATCATGTTCATAGCTGCCTGCACTTTTCCTACGGATTTTGCTAGGACCTTCATATCATTACCTGCGAAATTACTTGCGTGTTCTTCATTGTTTCCTGCGGATTATGCATGCACGTGTACTTAGGGTTTGTACCAAAACGGCTGCGTTTCATGTGCGCGCGCTTCAGTTTGAATTGAACCTCCCTTCGATTCCCCGTGTTTGCATTATTTCAAATGTGCTTCATGATATTTCTTTTCCCTCCATGTTATTCATATCATGCTTCATACATTTTTTTTAATTTTTCTTTAACTTCTAAAATTCATAAATAATTGTAAATTGATCCAAAAAATATGAGGATTTTTGCATCATGTCAAATTTTCTATCTATTATTTTTTGGTTATTTTTCCATAAATTGTGCACGGCTGGAAAATTATTTTGCCTAGGGTTTGTGAACATGTATGCCTTTTGTACCTTGCCTTGCCATATCTTTTGTTAAATGCTGAGTTTTTATCCAATGAATCTGAAAATTTACATGATGAAACTAGACTCTTGGCTTGACATTTTGGTGTTGATTTGGTATTTTTACCATTTGTAGTTTCTATTTTATGATCATGTGAATGTTGGTGTGACAATTTGTGTCACACCTTTGCTTGTTCATCTTATGCGATGTGTTTGCCTTGCCTATTGATCTCTAATTGTTCTGATTTTTTGCATGATACATATTATGGATGTTGTGATTGAGCATGAATTTTCTTGGAATTATTTGATTGATTTCTGATTTAATTGAGATTTTTCAATCTGGTTGGTCACATTTGAGCTTTAAAATTGCCTTGAACTTCAATTGATCATGAAATGGATTTGGTATATGATATTGATGTGAGACCTTTTGGATTGTTTCAAGATGTGTTTGAAGTTGATTCATGTTAATTTTCAGCTTCTGTTTTAAATTTTTTCTCCATCTTTGACCCTAGGCTTTGACCTAGTGGTTTGCTTCTCATGTTTGAGCTTTGATTTCAGGTTGAACATCCAAGTTATATGGTTCATTATGCTTCAACACTTGAGCATTTGATGTTTGCCTTTGACTACTAACATTGTGTGTTTTGTAGGGTTGTTAACTCATTTGAGCTTGACTTGTGGCTTATGCCTTTGCTTATTGGGTTTGACTGTTGATATTGACTGTTGTTTGATTGTCTGAGTTGTATACTGATTTGTTTGATGTTTCCACAGGTACATAAGTTGCTTAAGTTCAATTTGAACTTGCTTTTGCTTGGTTGCTTAACCACTTAGGTATAACCTCTCTTCTTCATGTAGTCTGGAAGACCTGTCCTGTTACTTGGGCAGGTGTAGCGGTGTATTCGTCGCTATATGATCTATCGATTAAATCATAAGCTATGAGATACATTGAAATTTTCGAGTCGCCACCGCACTTTTATTTATCCAAAGGACTGGCTAAAAAGCGAACAAAAGCCTAAGAAGTTTTACACGTAGAAAACTAATAAAAAGATCAGAGATTCTGGGTAAGGGGTAAATTACGCAATGGGAAGGTGTTAGGCACCCACTACGTCCTAGGTACTCCTAGGGAGCCCTTTTCACACTTGTTATGCAAAAATTATTATTTGTTATGACATAAAGATTGTGCAAACATGATTGGGATGATGAGAAAAGAATGTACATTTTTTATTATTTATTGGGTTTATTGGGTTCGAACGGATGAACCCGTTGCCTACGTACCTTCCATCAAAGGTAAGGATCAGAACGCCGTAGTTCGGCTAAAAGATTTCCAAAAGTGGGTTAGGTTCAATTTTAAACACAAACCCTAGGTCTTACGTTATCCACGGGAGAAAACTCAACCTTATACAGACAACAACGTCCACCATGTGAGAAAAGCTTCAACTGGCCAAGGAGGGGTTAACCCTATAATAGGCGAGGAAGACTTACAATTCAATCACTAAAGACAGAAGGTGAGATTAACATCAACCACTAAGATAAATCAAACCTATAGCTCATGTATGAAAACATTAACAATGGACAAAGCCAGAACAATTGAGTGGATGAAGTTAACTGATTATGATTATGAAAATGGAGTCAAAGTATGATTAAGATCAATTCAAATAAGTATTATGAAATGAAGTTTGAAAAAGGTCAAGGACTTGAGTCCAGGTTTTTAGTTAGAAAACATGAAGATGTTTGCACAACACTTATGTCAAGTTTTAAAAGATAAAGTGTGAAAAGGTTCTAAGACGTAATGAATGATGAATGGATGAAGGATGGATAGTAAAACTTCTCAGGCGGTTCACTTCTTGAAATCATATAGGAGATGATTCAAGTGTGGCCTTTGGAATAGCAATTAATAATAATAAACAAAGCAAAGCAAGAGACGGATATCGGATGCCAATCAATGGTCTTATACCAATCTCCTAAAACAAAACGGGATATCAGAGGCCACTCAATGGTCTTACACTAATCTCCACAGGCAAAGAAATAAAAGCGGATACCGGATACCAATAAATGGATTTACACCAGTCTCCTAAAACAGAACAGGATATCAGATGCCACTCAATGGACTTACACCAATCTCCTCAAAAGAAAAACAAGAATGAAACATGGAAGTTAACTGCCAATCTATCTGGACTTAGGTTAACTCCACAGTATGCTCACAGGAAATCCAATGCCACATCACTGGGACTTACAATGGAACCTCACATACAAGAACAAAAGCAACAATATGATCACAGGAATGCAAATGCCAACTTACAGGGACTTATAATTGCAACCTCTCATACAAACAGATGAACAAACTATGATCACAGGAAAGCAGATGCCAACTTACAGGGACTTATAATTGCAACCTCACATACAAATCAAACAGATCAAATTATGATCACAGGATAACAGATGCCAACTTACAGGGACTTATAACTGTATCCTCACATACACATAAAGCAATGACAGAAGATATGAGTGACCAATGAGGTCTTACACTCTATCCTTCCATATCACAGGAGCAAATGCCAAAGCAATGGACTTACAATTGTCCTCAATGGGTAAACAACAATGATAGCATCACAAAAAGTAAATGAGATGAACATGCACTAATGGCAATTGATGATGATGATAAATGCATAGCATACAGGCAAGCAAGTGCACATGAAGCAATCAATCAGTCAATGAATATCAAACAGCACACTCTATAGCCAAACAATTGGGGCTCACACAAGAGGGTTTGACTTTAAAAGTCCACTGTAATGGGTAAGAGTCGCTCTTAACCTGGCCATTGAGGGGCTCAGGTGAAGCAGATGAAAAGGAGATGAGGGGTGTGCCTCATTGCTTCTATCTCATATCAGAGAGAGCATAAAAGAAAGTGTGGGAGTTCAGAAAGTAGGAACTCTCTCCACATTATTGACTCGATTAGATCTTGGGTATTTATCTCAATGCTTCTACCATGAAATGGGAGCAAAGAGAGGACACACTGAATAGTGGGGGATAGATTGCTTATCCCTACCTTCCACCAATTGCCTTACTTGAAGGACTTTTCCTGCTGAGGACAATTTTAAACACACACAGGCATTGCCTCTTAAGGAGGACTTCAGACAGTTTGCCCGGTCAAATAACAGACCGGGTCTCCAGACTACATGAAGAAGAAGTAATTATACCTCAAAGCAAATGCTAAAGCAAAGCAAGCAAGCAAGTTCAAAGAACTTAGGTAACTAAAGTACCTGAAAAAGTCAAACTTATTAGTAAACAAGTCAACAGTCAAAAGCAAAATGAAATGAACCAATAGTCACACAGAGGGACCAATTGTGCAAGGCACAAAGACTCAAGCATATGAGTCACCTACAAAACAAATGTTAGCACATCATATAATTCAACTCAAACAAATATTTGAATGATCCTCAAGGCATTGGTGCTTAACCTGAAACAGATGAACTCAACATAAGCTCAGAAGACCACTAGGACTAGCCTAGGGTCAAAGATGAAAGAAAAAGTCAAGGCAGCAAGACAAAGTCAACCCAAACCAAGACTAAATATTCAAGAAGCATTCTCAATTGGATTCATAATCATATCATGCATCATGGTCATTTCATATGCAAAAGGATGCAAAGCATGGCAAGAGAAGCATACAAAAGTCAACAACAAAGACTTCATTCAAAAGTCAACTCAAACATTTTCAAAAATCATGAAATAAATCACACTCAATCCTAACATCTAACATGGTACACATGCAAAATTTCATGGCATTTGGATGAGAGGAAGGCAGTCAAATAAAATCATGAAGTCAAATCAAATTCAAGTAAGCATGGTGAAAGTCAACAAGCATGGGTCAACTTCAAAAAATCATATTAATTTGAAAACAGAAGAGAAATGAATGAAATTTACACCAATGCAAAGCTTGAGATGTCTAGTTATCACAAATGAAATTTCATGGTCATATAATAAGATTTGAGAATTTCACAAAAGGTTTGGCAAGGCATAGCACAAAAAGTCAACAAATGACCACATATGGAAGAAAATTCTCAATCAAATGGAAAACAGCATGATTAATTCCAAGAAAATTCATACATCAACTAGACATACAAGGGATCATTCATGCAAAATTTCAAGTCATTTGGATGTAGGGAAGTGTGTGAACAAAAATTGTGAAAATGCATGATCATGGTATAACACCAAATGCAACACACAACTTCAAAAAAATCATAACTATCAATCCACAAATGATAAATGCACAAACCTTATATGGAAATGAAGGTCAAGGTGTCTAGTTTTACCACAAAAAATTTCAAGCTTATTGGATATAACATGAGAATTTCACAAGAGGAATGGAACAATGTATCATTTATGCACACATGTGAAGAAAATAATTACCATAAAAAATCCAGCCAATGGAAAAATCATTAAAATTCATAATTAAATACTAGACTCAATTGTGAACATCATGGAAAAAGAATCATAATTTTTGGATGAAAAATGAATTAGAAAATAATTGTTGAAGTTGGATGAAATAATGTAGCAAGCATGAACAAGAGCATGGCAAAAGGGGTCAAACAAAGTCAACAGGATGACAATTGTGTAATTCTGCAGTCACTTATTGAAGTGCTGCGTTTTGGCCCTACAAAACGAAATGTTTTGATTGGCTCTCAGCCAATAAAACAGTAACATGGCCAACCAACTTGAATTTGAATTTTCTAAAACCTTAGGGGTTTCTAACAGCATCCATGGCACAGGCAAAGCACAAAAGCAACACAAACTCGACCAACACTTACAACAGCATAGCATTTCATCATGTAGGCATCAAGTAAACAGCATGGTAAAACAAAGTTCTTCATGTCGTAACAACCAAACAACATGAGCATGAAGATTTCATGGGCAAGGCTAGGTTCATGTGACCGCAGCAACAACATTCCTCATCATCATCATGCAACCAAACAAAACAAAACACAGCAAATACTAATCACGAAAAACAAATTTGGACAGGACAGATTTTGGAAACAGCAGCATAGTGCATTTATCCTCATGCTTCATCATCAAAACACGAAATCAAGCCTCATCCAGGAACATGGTGTTGGCATAATGGATCTCGAGCAATATTAACTAACAACCAAACAAACATAAATCAAAAAAAATCTAGGCGTGGCAGGTTTGAACAGCAGCATGGTTCTACCACAGCAATGGCCATGGTATCAGGTTCATCACCAATTGAAATCAAACACACATGGCAACCACAAATGTAACACAACCATGATACTCATATAACAAACAGCAGACAACATACAAGATTTATCATGGCAAGTTTCAGCAGCACGGTTCATGAGGTTTCAAACAGCCATGATTCATGCCAACAACATCTAAACCAGCTTTTATCAGACAATCACAACGGCAAGGCAATTAAGAGTACTCTTCATGCAAACACATCATGAGCAACAAACCAAGACAAGCAAGAGAATTTCTGGACAGGTTTCCCTAAACCGCAGTAAGGTTTAATCAGCATGGTAGCACATGTTTTGGCAATGTTCTAGCAAGCAGTCAAAAGCATTAATCAATTAATCAATGGCAAGGAACGTATTGTCATCATGCAGCATCCAACAGCACAAACTAATACAGCAGGGCATAGCATAGTATCATGTGTTCATCAAACAATCAAAATCAAACAAAAGCAACAGGGCTTGAATTTCATGTTCATCAAAATCAACATCAATTCACAGCATGGCAAATGAAGTGAGAAATCATGCGACATCCACACACCCATACATCAAACACAAATCATGCAAGTTGCTGACCAAGTTCATAAAGTTTAAGAAACAGCAGGGTAATATCAACATGGTATAGCAGGATGGTTCAACAACATCATCATGTTTCATTTAAATCAAACAAAACAAACAACAGCATATAACAGCATAGCATTAGCAAGCAGTCAACTTGTATACCACATAGTTCTCATACAGCATTTGAAAACAAATAGACAGCAGCAAACCCTACACATTCAAAGCAAAATCCTGGGCAAATTCTAAGGTTCATGGACAGGGTTAAAACAGCAGGGTCATTGCTCATCATCACAGCAGACAAAACATGATTCAACCAAACCAACACAACCGCATAGCAAGAAATTCAACATGCAATCTCAGCCAACAAATACAAAAACATAAATCATGGAAACCTGGACAGAGCTAGGTTTTTGCAAACAAAAGCACATAAACAGTATGGCTAATGGAACATCATTATGCAACAATCAAAATATCAACAAGCCAAACACAACAAGTGGAATTTCCTGGACAAAATTACAGTTGCAACATAACAGTAAGCATCATCGGCTAGGTTTTGAGCAAGACACAAAATGGCAAGGCACATGTACTCATGTAACATCATAACATCAACAACACACAACACATTTCATGAGGATTTCTTGGCATGGTTTGGGGTTTTGAACAACAGTAAACAACATCATCATGTAAAAACCAGCATGAACAAATATACCCAGAAATCAACCATATGCATATCAATAGCATCAACATACATCACATAACAAACATACATCATCCAATTTCAGTAAATCCTTTCCAGCCAAGCAAATCGAGCAGAGGTTCATTTATAACAAGAAAAAGAAAAGCAGATTTCTCCATCAAGAGAAAACCATTTCAAGCAAACTTTATTTCCTTAGAATCAGCATAAGATGATCTTTCATGGACATATCATAGCATTGCATATAATGGAAGTCGATTCACTTACTTGTTCTTGAAGAAAAATGTGAAACAGTGGCCCTTGGTGTGTGATAGCTTGAAACAGGTGAAGACCTTGGCTCTAAATGATGGATGATAAACTCGTTTCAACTCACACTTGCTTGGACTTCTTCAAAACTCTAAACTGCCATGGTTGGTTCCTTGGAAAACAGAAAATGATGAAGGCTGGACAGATGAAATTTTATGGTTCAAAGAAACTCACCAAGGTGTTTTGTGGAGAAACAATGAAGGGGATTCTAGGGTTTTCAGTGTTTTGTGCAGAAAAACCAATTTGGCCAAAATGCACAAGGAGAGAGTGAGTGGTTTTTTTCTGTGGCTGCTGCAAAACTAGGGTTCTGAATCAGCAGGAAATGAGCCTTTATATTGCTGTTTAGCCAAGCTAATGAGAATGCTAAGTTGGATTAGTCAAGTGAAACCAATTTGCCATTTTGCTAATCATGGAACAAGTGAAAATGGTGGGTGTGTTTGTCTGCACTAATGGGCCTGAGCATGCTGCAGATGACCAGCACAAATGCTGTCTTTGGTCTGCTAAAGGAATGCTGTACTTGCTTTTGCTCTTTTCCAACCAATTGCTAAAATTGCCAAGATTGTACTATGGTCCAAAATGGTGGTAAAATGGTGATGTGATGATGATTTTTGGACTTTGAGCAAATCAAAAATAATATATGAAGCATTTCCCAATTGGCAAAAATGAGAAAAAAGTCCTAAATCAAAAAGTCAACTGTGAGTCAAACTTTGATTTTTAAAGGAATAGGTCCAAAAATGCCATTTTGAATGGCAAGGTTTTAGGCCATGAAATTTATATTTTTGGAAAGAGGATGAAAAATGTGGCTTGTAGGAAAAAACCCCACCAAATTTGGCCTTATGGTTTGAGAGTTATGGCTTGTTGAAGTTCAAAAATTGGTGAAAATGATTTGATCATATCTTGACAACCACACATGGGATTTTGATGTTCTTGGACTTTTTGAAAATGGGAGAACAAGATCTTCAACTTTCATGTTGGGCAAAAATTCATTTGAAGCTTGTATCATGATGTAAGTTTAAGATCAAGAAGTTTCCATTTTTGGCAGTTGAAATTACAGGTCCACTTTCTATTTCTGGAAAATTTTCTGATTGGCTTGATTTTCTTCCATGATGAGGTTGAACATGATAGATGAGGCTTGTACAAGCATGAATGAACTCCTTCAAATCAATTCTATTCATTAAATCCTTGATTAAATTCACAGTTGACCAAGTTTGACTTTTCTAGGGTTTTGAGTGACTGGACCACTTCTGATGAATTCCAAACCCTAATTCCTTGAAAACTTGACTTCAAATGATGTCTCAAGATGTATGAACTTTTGATTATGATCATGGTGCCCAAATTCTGCAAGAATGGCCACCATCCATTGCTTTGACTGATCAATGACTGTCTTTGACCTAATTGCTGATGATTGCTTCCACTGCAAGCAACAAGGTTAAACTGACAATATTTTTGTACTTTTTGAATGATAAACATATGAAAGCAAAGATATACAAATGCAAAGTATGCTTGGTGATCAAGAAACAAAACCACAAGGCAATCTATCCACTAGGAGGGAAGCAAAGGCATGCAATGATCCTTGAAGTTATGATATGAATGATATGGGCCATGAGGGATCTTAGGGCCCAAAATTGGGGTCTTACAGATGCCCCTATTTAAGGTCATTCTAGCCGGAGAAGTGAAGTTTAGAAATCTTCATCTCGACGCGGTAGAATGGGCTTAAATAACAGTAATGAGACAAATTTTGGTCCCTAAGAGACCTCATGATGCAAATGTATGCGTGCAAAAGACAAAAATTCTGTGGGGAATATGATTCACACAGAAGAAAAGACGATCCATCGGAGTAGTACACTCACCAGGAACAGAGACTCTAATAAGACTCTATGGGGATAATAAAAGAAAAAGAAATGTGTGAACAAGACACGACTCCAAACTGGGGAAACACAAAACTGACATAACGTGAACAAAACACGACTCTGATTAAGGAAAAACAGAAAACAGACTGGAGAACTCACTGGGGAGTGAAGGACTCACACTGGGAAAAGAAATCCAAATGGAAAACAAGTCCATTGGAGAGACACAAGCTGACTCCTGAGGAGAAGCAACAAAAAGTTCCACTGGGGAAGGCAACAAAGAAAACGAGATGTTACCAGGCATACGGGTAACAAACTCAGGAAGGAACACCAAGGATACCGGTTACTGGGTATATAATAGGTGACCGACCAAAGCGTGAATTGGATTTCACTTCCAAAACACTCATCATCCGAAAGGAGGGCTTGAAAAAGCAAATCGACTTACAGGATGGGCATTCGAATCCACAACGGGAAAACGAATCTTACTCAAGTGGGGACACAAACCCAAAGAGTGCATGAGATATAATATCCATTACCGGCAGACCGTGGATAAGATACTCGCATGAGATATATTATCTATTACCGTCAGAACGTAGATAATAAACTCGCATGGTAAGAAACACCAGAGATACCGGTTACTGGGCATATAATAGGTGATCTACCGAAAACGTGAATTGGATTTCACTTCCAAAACACTCATCATCCAAAACACAAACTGGTTAAAGGATGGCTATTCGATTCTACAAAGAATACGAATCTTGCTCAGTTGGGGAAAAATCAACAAAGATTCCAACTAAAGAGCGCATGAGATATATTATTCATTACCGTCAGAACGTGAATAATACACTCGAAAGGAAAAGACACCAGAGATACCGGTTACTGGGTATATAATAGGTGACTAACCAAAAAGAGAGACAATCGATACCAAGCATACGGGTAAACGAAAGACAACTCAAAGGGATAAATTGCAAGCATCCGGCAATTATCCAACAACAAGAATATTCGACTCCACAAAGGGAAATAACGAATCTTACTCGACCGGGGAAACGCAAAAGGCTTCGACTGAAGAGTGCATGAGATATACTATTCATTACCGGCAGACCGTGAATAATATACTCGCATGGAAGACTATCCACAACCGGTTACTGGGTTAACAAAGGATGAATCAACCGAACAGAAAGGCATCGGGATACCAAATTAGGTATATAATGATGACCAATCAAAAGGAGCAACAGACATTACCAACAAAAAGGGTAAATGAAAGGTGAACTGCTGAGGATAAATTGCAAGCATCCGGCAATTATCGACAGAAGACTAACTGGGGATGCATTGATAAACAACCAATGATCCGGGGAACAAATCACTAGCATACGGTGAAAAGACCCACCGGGGATAAAATTGCTAGCATACGGCAATTATCCACAAAAGACTTGCTGAGTATATAAGTGCTGATCTGAGCAACTTATACAAGCAAAAGGAAAATCATCATCAAATAATATTGAATGAAGATAACCACAAAATTAGGGTTTACATCTACCGAATACGGGGTAGAAGACCAACAACTCCGCGTGGGGATAGAATAAATCACAAATCCGCACGGGAAACCAAAATAGGGTTATAACAAACCACAAACTGCTGAAGAGCAGGAAAATAGGATTTACAACTACCGGGTAGACAGGTAGAAAACCAAAAACTCTGGCTGGAGAATAAAAGGTGTATAACCACAAATTCTGTCAAGAAAGCCAGGAAAAGTAGGACTTACAACTACCGGTTATGAGGGTAGAGGCCCAAAAACATTCCGCTGGGGAACAACCCACTGGGAAAGATATTTGACAAATAGCCAATTCGGGAATGATTCGAAAAGACAGACTGAATCAAGACACGTCCTAATGAGGATATAACTCAAATAGGAAAATCCATCCCAATATATGTGTTGGGAGGATACGGAAGAAACCGTCATCCATGAGGATATATCTCAGTGGGGAACTGCAGAAGAAAAGACAACATTTTCTGCTTACGGGGCTGACTCTATATGGAGAGATTTATAACACCCAACATCTGCTTGGGGAGACCTGTAAAGAGATCTATATCACCATAGCAGGAGACATGACAAACAAAAAATATATGGCAAGAAATGCAACATGGATATCTGAATGTTTATGAATATGCATGAATATGCGTGATTTATGTTTGATGAATGCTGACAAAACAGACAATTCTAACACAAACAGGTTCGGGAATGAAACGTCCGGTATTATACTTCCAGGGAAATAAACCAACTGGAGAGCCAATCTGCGGAGATCTACATGCTGTAAAGCAAAGATCTGCGAGTACTGCTGAAGAAGCAGAGAATCAGAGATATCAGGAGACGACCCAATCAGGGTACAGAAAGTCACAACGGGCGAAACGGCCACTAAGACGAATCTGTAGGGGAACAAGAGAAATCCCAAAGTATATCTGCAGGGGATCCCAATGTCAACTGAGAAACAAAAGGGTGCATTGCGCAAGCGCAAACTGCTGTAGAAGCAAATCCATATAACTCCACTGGGGAACAACCCACTGAGGGAGAATGATATCATCCAGATAGAATCTGACCGCATAAGCAACTCTACTGGGGAAAACTGTCGGCTACTCTCTTGGGAACAAGCCACTGAGGGAGGACAGGTCAAACAAATAGGTTCTGCAACGAACCACTCCACTTGGGGAGAATACACAGCAAATTGATCACAACAAGTAGATTCTGCAATACAAGCCACTCTACTGGGGATCACAAACAGTCAGGAAATAAATCCGTTCACTGGAGGCTAGCGCCATCATCCGACCATATCGGGATTGAAGGAGTATTCAACAGGCAAAAATGCCACAACAAACACTCTGCAGACTAAGCTGAGGAAAAGATGGTTGCAATACTGGGATGTCAACCCAAATCAAAACTGCTCAGGAAAATAAATCCTGCTCTGCTAGAGAGAAAAATTCTGATGGAGAGATAGCAACAATTCCACAGACGACTTCGCCGGGGAGAAGGTAAAGTACCGGGTATCAAACCACTGACTTACCGAGTCTTCAAAAGAAAACAAACGTGCTGAGGAAACAAACAAATCCTACTGGCACACTGCATGGGAGGAAGAGGTAACAACTCCACTTGCAACCCTGGTGGGGATACTAATAATAGTTATACTCGCGACTCCGAGGGGAGTATCAGACAATCAGTTATGCTCATGACTGTGCTGAGGAGACAAATAAAGTCTGGGGCGTACGACCCACTGGAGAAAGTGACGGGGCACCAAGATGACAAACCATCAACCGCCGAAACTTCCATAAGAAAACACCCATACTAGGGGAAACTGCTGCTGGAGAAAACGAAGTCTTCAACAACACATCACTTGCGACTGTACTGGGGAACAACCCCAACAACAACTTTGTTTGAGGAACAACCCCAACAAAGGTCTGAAGAAAGAAGATACCACCAAACCAGGAATATGAACCAATGTCTTACCTGTTGGGAATCACGCCACCCTCGGGAGAGCACTGAGATATTCTTGAGTATCCTTTCAATCTTGTGAATGTTCACTTTGTTTAAAACAAAAATTTTGAAAAATTTGATTTGTTTAAAACAATGACATTTTGTCAATTTAAGACATGCAAAACATTTGTTGAATTGAAACAAAAAGGAGTGCAAATAATTGGATAAAAAGCTCAAATTGATTTGATGGAATGGTAGTCTGCAAATGGCAAGACTCCATAGATCTGTACAAATTTGAAATCAGTGATATATATTGGAAGAGGGCTACATTGAACATAATGATCCTTTCTCTACCAATTTGAATCTCGATGTATCCGAAGCTTCGGTTGACGACGAATCGAGAATCTTCTGACGAAATGACGACTGATGAACCAGAAAGTCTTGTCAGGATACAGTTACTTGCCAAATCCCTAATTTTTGCCTAGATTGCCCCAGGGTGAGGTACTCGATCTAGCGGGATGCAAATATATCTTTTTTTTCCAAGTCTCTAATTTTTGCCTGGATTACCCTTGCAGGTTCTCCACCGAGACGCTCATTTTTGCCTAAGCCGCCCTTTCGGGTTTTCAACTTAGCGAGCTATTCTGTTTTTTTTTTCATTTGTTTTTTCATTTGCATATACCTTTTTTAGGCAAAGTATCTCTTAACTGCATCTGAATTCACAGGACGAGTGAAATCCTCCCCATCCATTGTTGTAAGCATCAAAGCTCCGCCTGAAAAGGCTCTCTTAACAACATATGGACCCTCGTAGTTTGGAGTCCACTTGCCCCTGGAATCGGGCGCGAAAGACAAAACTTTCTTGAGCACAAGGTCACCTTCTCGGAACACACGAGGCTTGACCTTCTTGTCGAATGCTTTCTTCATTCTTTGCTGATATAACTGACCATGGCACATGGCAGTTAATCTCTTCTCTTCAATCAAATTCAACTGGTCGTAACGACTCTGAATCCATTCAGCATCAGTCAACTAGGGACTGGAGGGTATAATTTTCTTTTTTCCCTTGGAAAAATTTTGAAAAAAAAATTTTCCTGGTTTTTTGATTTTTCATCTTTTTTCACCCTCTTTTTTTTTTTTTTTTTTTTTTTTTTTTTTTTTTTTTTTTGTTTTGGTAATGCCCCAGTTTGACTGATTTGCTGATTCTCATGATACAGCTGAATGAGCTTCCTTGTGCTCAAGAAGGTGGGTAATCTCATCAGGAATCCCCTTCAACATCATCTTCCTCTGCCTCAGATACAAGGACTTCAAGATTGGGAGATGGCGTTAGATCATTATGTTCAATGGGTTTAGAAATCCCTGCATAATGATTCTAGATAATGAAAAGCTTCAGAATTTTAAACAAGCAAATCATTTATGCAGATGAAAAATACTGTTTTATTGTTTTTCATGGTTTTTTTGTGATCACTGATTTCATGCAGAAAAGCAAAAAGTGAAAACAAATGGAAAAACAAATATTTGACAATGCATTAATTGAATGAAAACATCATTGTATTAAAATGCTGCCAACAATGTCATCACTTCTCCTTTTGGCATGGGAGAAGGGTTTTAAACAAGATGAACAAATCATGCTGATTTATGAATGACCGTAGGAACATCCACAGCGACCCAATTGTGGCAGACACCACCAGGTATGATGAAATTGTTCAGCTCTTCTGCATATACTTCCAAGATAGCAGCAGCTTCTTCTTCAGGTTGATCGGCATGGATGAATCCTCCACTTGCGAACAAACCTTGCTCATTGAATGCCCCAGAACAGTAGCCAATGCCAGCCCGGGATTGGTTAACCAGGAATAAATCCATCAACAGGAATAAATCCATCAACAGGAATAAATCCATCAACAGGAATAAATCCATCAACAGCACTAAGGCTGGCAAAATATCCTCCTCGGAGTCCACAACTCTCTAGCTCAAAATGATCCAATCAATCTGGCAGGATCGGCTCTGGTATAATACCGGCAAAGTGCGTCTTCAAAATAAATGAAGATCGCAGGGTCAGACCACAGGACGGGAGACCGGAACAAAATACCTGTTTATGCAAATGATGCATGAAGTGTTTATGCATATGCTTGTTTTTTATTTCAAAGGAACTCGAGGGTTTTATTTGCAAACTCTGAAATATTTAAGCATTTTGATCATACATGAGAATATCTCATCAGATATATCAGGTGAAAAAATTTTCCCGGTTTTTTCATGTTTTGAAAATTTTTGCAAATAAACTCCTTTGAGTTCCTTGAAAATTTTCTTTTTTCTGATGACATGGATGTAGATGAATGTATGAATGTATGAATGCAACAAACACACTCAAGGATCAAGCAAAGCACGCCAAACAAAGGTCGTGGGAAAGCTCTATGTATCCCTAATATCAATCATCCATTTTGGTGGATTTAGGTTTTCACCTTATCGACACCCCAGTTCCATTGATATTAACGGTACGTGAACCGGCTCTAACATTCTTAATATCAACCAGCCGCTTTGGTGGATTTTAGGTTTTACACCTGATCCGGGATCCATTGATATTAACAATGCTTGAACGACTCAACCACGAATCACGGGTTTGTTGAGAGTCACGAGCATGGAGTCTCGGTTAAGAACCACCCAAAGGGAGTGTACTAGGGTTTAAACCTGCCAGACATGTTCTATCAGGGGTTCCCATAATCATCGTTCCATCTTTCGAATATTATCGGAGGAACGAATACTCGTATTCCAAGAATATTCTTAAGAGAAACTCTTATGAGTGTAGTATCGCGTGACAATCGTATCAGAACTGACATCTGAACGACCTCCGCACTACGGTCCTAAAAATAGGCCAAGATGGGTTTGGTAAACTAAGGTCCTTGGCTTCTGCGGAACATGATTGAAAGAATAATGCCTAACCACAAATAACTTGTGTGACATTATTAGTTCAACATGACCTCCACCAAGTGAATGGACTCGCAAGTCAACTGGCTAAGGACTACTCCACACCAGTCGACAAGACTATGCCATTCTCCTATCCTAGAGTGCACTCGAGTTCGGGTATAGAACTCATCTCACAGATCACCAAAGCAAACAGCAAATGTATATCAAGCAATTCACACATTACAATCAAAACAGTTATCCCAAATTGTACAAAAATATGTCAGATAAAGAATAATAATATAGCACAACAAGGGTGAAAAGTAGGCAATACCACCAAGGAGCCTTTCGTGTTCCCCAGCAGAGTCGCCACTTTTCTGTAGCGGTGTATTCGTCGCTATATGATCTATCGATTAAATCATAAGCTATGAGATACATTGAAATTTTCGAGTCGCCACCGCACTTTTATTTATCCAAAGGACTGGCTAAAAAGCGAACAAAAGCCTAAGAAGTTTTACACGTAGAAAACTAATAAAAAGATCAGAGATTCTGGGTAAGGGGTAAATTACGCAATGGGAAGGTGTTAGGCACCCACTACGTCCTAGGTACTCCTAGGGAGCCCTTTTCACACTTGTTATGCAAAAATTATTATTTGTTATGACATAAAGATTGTGCAAACATGATTGGGATGATGAGAAAAGAATGTACATTTTTTATTATTTATTGGGTTTATTGGGTTCGAACGGATGAACCCGTTGCCTACGTACCTTCCATCAAAGGTAAGGATCAGAACGCCGTAGTTCGGCTAAAAGATTTCCAAAAGTGGGTTAGGTTCAATTTTAAACACAAACCCTAGGTCTTACGTTATCCACGGGAGAAAACTCAACCTTATACAGACAACAACGTCCACCATGTGAGAAAAGCTTCAACTGGCCAAGGAGGGGTTAACCCTATAATAGGCGAGGAAGACTTACAATTCAATCACTAAAGACAGAAGGTGAGATTAACATCAACCACTAAGATAAATCAAACCTATAGCTCATGTATGAAAACATTAACAATGGACAAAGCCAGAACAATTGAGTGGATGAAGTTAACTGATTATGATTATGAAAATGGAGTCAAAGTATGATTAAGATCAATTCAAATAAGTATTATGAAATGAAGTTTGAAAAAGGTCAAGGACTTGAGTCCAGGTTTTTAGTTAGAAAACATGAAGATGTTTGCACAACACTTATGTCAAGTTTTAAAAGATAAAGTGTGAAAAGGTTCTAAGACGTAATGAATGATGAATGGATGAAGGATGGATAGTAAAACTTCTCAGGCGGTTCACTTCTTGAAATCATATAGGAGATGATTCAAGTGTGGCCTTTGGAATAGCAATTAATAATAATAAACAAAGCAAAGCAAGAGACGGATATCGGATGCCAATCAATGGTCTTATACCAATCTCCTAAAACAAAACGGGATATCAGAGGCCACTCAATGGTCTTACACTAATCTCCACAGGCAAAGAAATAAAAGCGGATACCGGATACCAATAAATGGATTTACACCAGTCTCCTAAAACAGAACAGGATATCAGATGCCACTCAATGGACTTACACCAATCTCCTCAAAAGAAAAACAAGAATGAAACATGGAAGTTAACTGCCAATCTATCTGGACTTAGGTTAACTCCACAGTATGCTCACAGGAAATCCAATGCCACATCACTGGGACTTACAATGGAACCTCACATACAAGAACAAAAGCAACAATATGATCACAGGAATGCAAATGCCAACTTACAGGGACTTATAATTGCAACCTCTCATACAAACAGATGAACAAACTATGATCACAGGAAAGCAGATGCCAACTTACAGGGACTTATAATTGCAACCTCACATACAAATCAAACAGATCAAATTATGATCACAGGATAACAGATGCCAACTTACAGGGACTTATAACTGTATCCTCACATACACATAAAGCAATGACAGAAGATATGAGTGACCAATGAGGTCTTACACTCTATCCTTCCATATCACAGGAGCAAATGCCAAAGCAATGGACTTACAATTGTCCTCAATGGGTAAACAACAATGATAGCATCACAAAAAGTAAATGAGATGAACATGCACTAATGGCAATTGATGATGATGATAAATGCATAGCATACAGGCAAGCAAGTGCACATGAAGCAATCAATCAGTCAATGAATATCAAACAGCACACTCTATAGCCAAACAATTGGGGCTCACACAAGAGGGTTTGACTTTAAAAGTCCACTGTAATGGGTAAGAGTCGCTCTTAACCTGGCCATTGAGGGGCTCAGGTGAAGCAGATGAAAAGGAGATGAGGGGTGTGCCTCATTGCTTCTATCTCATATCAGAGAGAGCATAAAAGAAAGTGTGGGAGTTCAGAAAGTAGGAACTCTCTCCACATTATTGACTCGATTAGATCTTGGGTATTTATCTCAATGCTTCTACCATGAAATGGGAGCAAAGAGAGGACACACTGAATAGTGGGGGATAGATTGCTTATCCCTACCTTCCACCAATTGCCTTACTTGAAGGACTTTTCCTGCTGAGGACAATTTTAAACACACACAGGCATTGCCTCTTAAGGAGGACTTCAGACAGTTTGCCCGGTCAAATAACAGACCGGGTCTCCAGACTACATGAAGAAGAAGTAATTATACCTCAAAGCAAATGCTAAAGCAAAGCAAGCAAGCAAGTTCAAAGAACTTAGGTAACTAAAGTACCTGAAAAAGTCAAACTTATTAGTAAACAAGTCAACAGTCAAAAGCAAAATGAAATGAACCAATAGTCACACAGAGGGACCAATTGTGCAAGGCACAAAGACTCAAGCATATGAGTCACCTACAAAACAAATGTTAGCACATCATATAATTCAACTCAAACAAATATTTGAATGATCCTCAAGGCATTGGTGCTTAACCTGAAACAGATGAACTCAACATAAGCTCAGAAGACCACTAGGACTAGCCTAGGGTCAAAGATGAAAGAAAAAGTCAAGGCAGCAAGACAAAGTCAACCCAAACCAAGACTAAATATTCAAGAAGCATTCTCAATTGGATTCATAATCATATCATGCATCATGGTCATTTCATATGCAAAAGGATGCAAAGCATGGCAAGAGAAGCATACAAAAGTCAACAACAAAGACTTCATTCAAAAGTCAACTCAAACATTTTCAAAAATCATGAAATAAATCACACTCAATCCTAACATCTAACATGGTACACATGCAAAATTTCATGGCATTTGGATGAGAGGAAGGCAGTCAAATAAAATCATGAAGTCAAATCAAATTCAAGTAAGCATGGTGAAAGTCAACAAGCATGGGTCAACTTCAAAAAATCATATTAATTTGAAAACAGAAGAGAAATGAATGAAATTTACACCAATGCAAAGCTTGAGATGTCTAGTTATCACAAATGAAATTTCATGGTCATATAATAAGATTTGAGAATTTCACAAAAGGTTTGGCAAGGCATAGCACAAAAAGTCAACAAATGACCACATATGGAAGAAAATTCTCAATCAAATGGAAAACAGCATGATTAATTCCAAGAAAATTCATACATCAACTAGACATACAAGGGATCATTCATGCAAAATTTCAAGTCATTTGGATGTAGGGAAGTGTGTGAACAAAAATTGTGAAAATGCATGATCATGGTATAACACCAAATGCAACACACAACTTCAAAAAAATCATAACTATCAATCCACAAATGATAAATGCACAAACCTTATATGGAAATGAAGGTCAAGGTGTCTAGTTTTACCACAAAAAATTTCAAGCTTATTGGATATAACATGAGAATTTCACAAGAGGAATGGAACAATGTATCATTTATGCACACATGTGAAGAAAATAATTACCATAAAAAATCCAGCCAATGGAAAAATCATTAAAATTCATAATTAAATACTAGACTCAATTGTGAACATCATGGAAAAAGAATCATAATTTTTGGAAGAAAAATGAATTAGAAAATAATTGTTGAAGTTGGATGAAATAATGTAGCAAGCATGAACAAGAGCATGGCAAAAGGGGTCAAACAAAGTCAACAGGATGGCAATTGTGTAATTCTGCAGTCACTTATTGAAGTGCTGCGTTTTGGCCCTACAAAACGAAATGTTTTGATTGGCTCTCAGCCAATAAAACAGTAACATGGCCAACCAACTTGAATTTGAATTTTCTAAAACCTTAGGGGTTTCTAACAGCATCCATGGCACAGGCAAAGCACAAAAGCAACACAAACTCGACCAACACTTACAACAGCATAGCATTTCATCATGTAGGCATCAAGTAAACAGCATGGTAAAACAAAGTTCTTCATGTCGTAACAACCAAACAACATGAGCATGAAGATTTCATGGGCAAGGCTAGGTTCATGTGACAGCAGCAACAACATTCCTCATCATCATCATGCAACCAAACAAAACAAAACACAGCAAATACTAATCACGAAAAACAAATTTGGACAGGACAGATTTTGGAAACAGTAGCATAGTGCATTTATCCTCATGCTTCATCATCAAAACACGAAATCAAGCCTCATCCAGGAACATGGTGTTGGCATAATGGATCTCGAGCAATATTAACTAACAACCAAACAAACATAAATCAAAAAAAATCTAGGCGTGGCAGGTTTGAACAGCAGCATGGTTCTACCACAGCAATGGCCATGGTATCAGGTTCATCACCAATTGAAATCAAACACACATGGCAACCACAAATGTAACACAACCATGATACTCATATAACAAACAGCAGACAACATACAAGATTTATCATGGCAAGTTTCAGCAGCACGGTTCATGAGGTTTCAAACAGCCATGATTCATGCCAACAACATCTAAACCAGCTTTTATCAGACAATCACAACGGCAAGGCAATTAAGAGTACTCTTCATGCAAACACATCATGAGCAACAAACCAAGACAAGCAAGAGAATTTCTGGACAGGTTTCCCTAAACCGCAGTAAGGTTTAATCAGCATGGTAGCACATGTTTTGGCAATGTTCTAGCAAGCAGTCAAAAGCATTAATCAATTAATCAATGGCAAGGAACGTATTGTCATCATGCAGCATCCAACAGCACAAACTAATACAGCAGGGCATAGCATAGTATCATGTGTTCATCAAACAATCAAAATCAAACAAAAGCAACAGGGCTTGAATTTCATGTTCATCAAAATCAACATCAATTCACAGCATGGCAAATGAAGTGAGAAATCATGCGACATCCACACACCCATACATCAAACACAAATCATGCAAGTTGCTGACCAAGTTCATAAAGTTTAAGAAACAGCAGGGTAATATCAACATGGTATAGCAGGATGGTTCAACAACATCATCATGTTTCATTTAAATCAAACAAAACAAACAACAGCATATAACAGCATAGCATTAGCAAGCAGTCAACTTGTATACCACATAGTTCTCATACAGCATTTGAAAACAAATAGACAGCAGCAAACCCTACACATTCAAAGCAAAATCCTGGGCAAATTCTAAGGTTCATGGACAGGGTTAAAACAGCAGGGTCATTGCTCATCATCACAGCAGACAAAACATGATTCAACCAAACCAACACAACCGCATAGCAAGAAATTCAACATGCAATCTCAGCCAACAAATACAAAAACATAAATCATGGAAACCTGGACAGAGCTAGGTTTTTGCAAACAAAAGCACATAAACAGTATGGCTAATGGAACATCATTATGCAACAATCAAAATATCAACAAGCCAAACACAACAAGTGGAATTTCCTGGACAAAATTACAGTTGCAACATAACAGTAAGCATCATCGGCTAGGTTTTGAGCAAGACACAAAATGGCAAGGCACATGTACTCATGTAACATCATAACATCAACAACACACAACACATTTCATGAGGATTTCTTGGCATGGTTTGGGGTTTTGAACAACAGTAAACAACATCATCATGTAAAAACCAGCATGAACAAATATACCCAGAAATCAACCATATGCATATCAATAGCATCAACATACATCACATAACAAACATACATCATCCAATTTCAGTAAATCCTTTCCAGCCAAGCAAATCGAGCAGAGGTTCATTTATAACAAGAAAAAGAAAAGCAGATTTCTCCATCAAGAGAAAACCATTTCAAGCAAACTTTATTTCCTTAGAATCAGCATAAGATGATCTTTCATGGACATATCATAGCATTGCATATAATGGAAGTCGATTCACTTACTTGTTCTTGAAGAAAAATGTGAAACAGTGGCCCTTGGTGTGTGATAGCTTGAAACAGGTGAAGACCTTGGCTCTAAATGATGGATGATAAACTCGTTTCAACTCACACTTGCTTGGACTTCTTCAAAACTCTAAACTGCCATGGTTGGTTCCTTGGAAAACAGAAAATGATGAAGGCTGGACAGATGAAATTTTATGGTTCAAAGAAACTCACCAAGGTGTTTTGTGGAGAAACAATGAAGGGGATTCTAGGGTTTTCAGTGTTTTGTGCAGAAAAACCAATTTGGCCAAAATGCACAAGGAGAGAGTGAGTGGTTTTTTTCTGTGGCTGCTGCAAAACTAGGGTTCTGAATCAGCAGGAAATGAGCCTTTATATTGCTGTTTAGCCAAGCTAATGAGAATGCTAAGTTGGATTAGTCAAGTGAAACCAATTTGCCATTTTGCTAATCATGGAACAAGTGAAAATGGTGGGTGTGTTTGTCTGCACTAATGGGCCTGAGCATGCTGCAGATGACCAGCACAAATGCTGTCTTTGGTCTGCTAAAGGAATGCTGTACTTGCTTTTGCTCTTTTCCAACCAATTGCTAAAATTGCCAAGATTGTACTATGGTCCAAAATGGTGGTAAAATGGTGATGTGATGATGATTTTTGGACTTTGAGCAAATCAAAAATAATATATGAAGCATTTCCCAATTGGCAAAAATGAGAAAAAAGTCCTAAATCAAAAAGTCAACTGTGAGTCAAACTTTGATTTTTAAAGGAATAGGTCCAAAAATGCCATTTTGAATGGCAAGGTTTTAGGCCATGAAATTTATATTTTTGGAAAGAGGATGAAAAATGTGGCTTGTAGGAAAAAACCCCACCAAATTTGGCCTTATGGTTTGAGAGTTATGGCTTGTTGAAGTTCAAAAATTGGTGAAAATGATTTGATCATATCTTGACAACCACACATGGGATTTTGATGTTCTTGGACTTTTTGAAAATGGGAGAACAAGATCTTCAACTTTCATGTTGGGCAAAAATTCATTTGAAGCTTGTATCATGATGTAAGTTTAAGATCAAGAAGTTTCCATTTTTGGCAGTTGAAATTACAGGTCCACTTTCTATTTCTGGAAAATTTTCTGATTGGCTTGATTTTCTTCCATGATGAGGTTGAACATGATAGATGAGGCTTGTACAAGCATGAATGAACTCCTTCAAATCAATTCTATTCATTAAATCCTTGATTAAATTCACAGTTGACCAAGTTTGACTTTTCTAGGGTTTTGAGTGACTGGACCACTTCTGATGAATTCCAAACCCTAATTCCTTGAAAACTTGACTTCAAATGATGTCTCAAGATGTATGAACTTTTGATTATGATCATGGTGCCCAAATTCTGCAAGAATGGCCACCATCCATTGCTTTGACTGATCAATGACTGTCTTTGACCTAATTGCTGATGATTGCTTCCACTGCAAGCAACAAGGTTAAACTGACAATATTTTTGTACTTTTTGAATGATAAACATATGAAAGCAAAGATATACAAATGCAAAGTATGCTTGGTGATCAAGAAACAAAACCACAAGGCAATCTATCCACTAGGAGGGAAGCAAAGGCATGCAATGATCCTTGAAGTTATGATATGAATGATATGGGCCATGAGGGATCTTAGGGCCCAAAATTGGGGTCTTACAGCAGGCACCTGTCGGAAGCCCTCCTTAAGAGGCCATGTTCTTGTGTGTTTATTTTTGTGCTAAGCAGGAAAAGTCCTTTGATAAGGCAATTGGCAGATAAAAGAGATGTGTAATCCATCTCCTGCTATTCAGTGTGTCATCCCTTTGCTCACATTACATGTTGATGCATTATGGATATTAACCCAAGATCTATAGAGTCATTCACTTGTGGAGAAGAGTTCCAACTTTTTGAACTCCCACACCTTCCATTGTTTAAAGCTCTCCTTGACCAAGGATAAGAGCTATGAGGCACACCCCTCATCTCCTTTTCATCTGCTTCACCTTAACTCTCAATGTTAAGGTTAAGAGCACAATATCACCCCATTCCAGTTGACTGTAAAGTCTAACCTTGCTTGAGCCTAGTTGCTTGTGTATAGTGTGTGCTAATTGACTTGTTTGTCTGATTGCTTGTTTCATCTATGCATATTTGCTTATGTGTGCCTTTGTGCATTTATCATCATTAATTGTACATAATTGCATGATCATTGTTCATATCTGTGTGATCATTTTGTTTTGAGGAGTCAACTGTAAGTCCATTTATTGGCAGTTGTTTCCTATGACCATTGAGGAGTCAATTGTAAGTCCAGTTATTGGCATTTGTTTCCTGTGATATGGTAGGAGATTGGTATAAGTCCAGTGATTGGCATCCGGTATCTGGTTTTCTTGTTTTCCTTTGTGAGACTAGTATAAGTCCAGTGATTGGCATCTGGTATCATTGTTTTGTTTTAGGAGATTGGTATAAGTCCAGTTGATTGGCATCCAGTATCCATTTTTTTTGTGCTTCAGTGAGATTGGTGTAAGTCCAGTAATTGGCATCCGGTATCCATTTGTTTTGCTTATTTGTTATTGCTCGTTGTTTCCTATTCCAAAGGAATCACTTGAATCATCTTCCATATGATTTCAAGAGGTGAACATCTAAGAAGTTTTACACTCCCTCACCTTCCATCCTTTTGTTTCTTTAAACCTCCATTTGCATGTTAATACCAACTTGAAAACTATTGTGCAAACATTTTCATTTGTTTTCAAACTAGAAACCTAGGCATTATGCCTTTGATTTTTTCAAACTTCATTTTCTTAATACTTCTTTGAATCAAATTCTAATCATACTTTGACCATCTTTTGTGAATAAATTCTAATTGGTTAATCCAACTCATTCAATTGTTTTGTGGCTCTGTCCATTCTTGATAAATTTTCATACATTAGCCATAGGTTTGATTTATCCTAGTTGGTTGATGTGAATCTCACCTTTCGTCCATAGTGATCGAACTGTAAGACTTCCGTACTGAAAACAGGGTTAACCCCTCTAGTACGTTGAAGCTATTCTCACATGGTGGACTTGTTGTTTGTATAAGGTTGAGTTTTCTCCCGTGGATAACGAAAGACCTTAGGGCTTTTGTTTTAAAATCAATTCACTTACTTTTGGAAATCTTTTAGCCGAACTACGGCGTTTTGATCCTTACCTTCCATGGAAAGGTACGTAGGCAACGGGTTCATCCGTTCAAACACAAAAACAATAAAAATTGTATATTCTTTTCTCATCCCTTCATTCGTGTTTGCACAATAAATATTTCATAACAAATAACATGTCATACAACAAGTTGTGAAAAGGGCTCCCTAGGAGTACCTAGGACGTTTGGGTGCCTAACACCTTCCCATTGCGTAATTTACCCCTTACCCAGATCTCTGATCTTTTCATTAGTTTTCTATGTGTAAAACTTCTTAGGCTTTTGTTCGCTTTTTAGCCATTCCTTTGGATAAATAAAAGTGCGGTGGCGACTCGATTCTTTGTATGCTTTGCTTTTGATTTAATCAATAAATCATAAAGTGACGAATACACCGCTACAATCACGAACGTTGAACGATGACAACGCCTCTACTCAGTCCACACGAACGTATTCCTTCAATCTCAGTGCTAGCTGCTACGAATGAAGGCTTTGAGTGAGAGAGAGAGATAAAAATGAAATTACAACTGTACAAATGCTTCTGCACAAGGGTTCTATTTATAGAACCACTTATGTGGGCTGCAAGCTAAAAAGCCCATTTAAGTGTATGCGGCCCATATTTTATAATATGCCAAAATCACTTAAGCACGTGGTACCTTACCATATTTCGTATTCTACTTAAGTACACCGTACCTTACGATGTTCTACAATTCACTTAAGTGCACCGTACCTTACGGTGTTCCTTAGTTACTCTATCTCTCATTAATCCGTCCTTTTGTGTGTGACCCTGTAGGTTTTCGCGGCATTGACAATTATATTAAATCACGTATTTAACATAACAAACAGTGAGCGGTATCTAGCAACACATCAGTGCTACCCAAGACACGAAAATGTCATGTGATCTGACAAATCCTTTTGTGATAATACTTATGTGTATAATTACCCTTTTACCCTTATGTCTATATTGAACACAAGGCATAAACCGTGTCATCCTTGTCCAGTTCAATATTGGGCCCATAGACATTTATCCTGTTACGCAGGATGGGCAAATTCCATCTAGGTCACTCATGTCCCTTAGCATGCTTCGTGGAGTACCCATCAACTGTCTTTATGGCCATCCAATTACGGACAACGTTTGATCAACAACAAGGCACTCGACTCTACATATAGGGTCCATAGTGGTTTCAGGTCGAAGGGTGGTATACACCATTATCACCATGAGAATAACTTATGACACTTTGCATAACATTCTATATAGTATTCTCATAGCGGGTCAATCCATTAAAAATATTACTCTTAATATTCATACCTATGTTTAAGACTTGATAACTCCTTATCCATGATCCATGAGATGTGATCATCATTCTATATACATAATAGTCTTAATGCTTTAATATTATCCCACTTCACAATAAAGCTCGACTACGGATACTTTAAGAATAATGTCCTTATGTTTAATGTGATCTCATGATTAAGTCACACTTGATACATTAAACGGACTAGCTATTCTAGGGACTTTATTAAACAAACATAATAAAGAAAAAGCCTTTTATAATTAAAAAATAATTTGATACAAGTACCAAAAGTATTCGCCTCTAGGGCTTACACCAACAGCTATCACCAGAATCAAAGGGAAATATGTCATCAATGAAGAAAAAAGCCATTTGGTAAAACCCTTGACTAGGGCGCCCTCGCTCAACAATTAGGCCGCCCAGATGGAATCCAAGGGAATCTCCTGAGAGATTCCAATGACGTGGGAGTTAAGAAAGAAAAAGTCTCTACTGACTCTGAGAAGATAGGCGGTCAATAACCTCCCCTAGTAAGAGGGGAGTGGTTAAAACCACAATTATGAGGTAAAAACCCTAAGTGGCGTGGAATCATATAAATACTGTATCCTTTAAGGGGATAAGGGGATTCTGAAGTCATACACACTCTCAACTACTCAAAGAGAACTACGCTCTCAGGAGCCATAACACACCATCAACCTAATTGCCCGTCTGCAACCCAACAACGTCGTCCACCAACAGGGCCTCTCAACTCACGTGAGTTGGTCCCTTAAACAACCTTAAAAACCACCACATAGGGCTTCTCACTTTTGTGAGCAAGCCCTCTCTAACCAAATTGTAATACACCTGCTAAGGCCTCTAAGTCTCCATGCCCTTGGAGGGGAACACACACACACCTTGCATTTTTTGACTAGTACAATGTCGCCCACCATGGGCCCCGATAAAAATAATATGGGCTACACCTTTTCTCGTCATCATCATCCTTCTCACTATTGCCCTTCACTCCTACACTTATCCACTTTAACCATGGTTTCTAAGAGAGTTTCATCCCTTACGCCAAAAGGCACCAGTGATAGCGGTGATGCCGATGCCATGGAAAAGATGTGTGTTGCCATGTAGAACTACAACACCATAACCAAATGTTGGAAGATGACATCCACAACCTCAAACAACTTCAGTGGGAGGCCAAACCCCTAGAAATGGTGAAATTAATAGATCCCCAGCCACTCTCGGACGAAATATGAGTGTCATTACCCCAAAATTTACCCTACTACATATGCATACATTCATCATTTCATCAACATAAGCATTAACATTCCAATTACTCCAAAAAAAACATAACATAACAAAAAATCAAAGTTTTGATTCTGGTAACCGGTTACCCAAATTATGGTAACCAGCTACCCAAATTATGGTAACTGGTTACACCCTCTCTTAAACAAGTGTACAGGGAAATTTTCTACGCATGTAATTGGTTACCCAAATCCTGCTAACCGGTTACACATGCTCTCACAAGACTTCCAAGACCATTTTCAGTGTGGGTAACCGGTTACCCAAATACTGGTAACCGATTACACCTGTGCGGGCAACAAAAGTAATTTCATTTTTCTTACACAAAGTGAATCCCATTTTACACACTTCAACCCATATGCTTCCCCTATAAATAAAACACCATTCTCCCTCATTTTCACAAGCCAAGCAACCACTAAGCCTCTGCCAAAATCACATTCAAGCTCTCTTTTTTAACCTAAAACCCAAACTCACACAACTCCCCTTTCTTCTTTGAACCATCCAACCACCATGTAAAAATCCACCATCTTCATATAACACGTTTTTCCCAACATCAATAGCAACATGCAACCTTTATCCATATAACCATTCACCACCACCATGTAAACATACAACTTCCTTCTCTTCCAATTTTCTACCACAACAACTATATACCATCTCAAAATAAAGCATAACAACTCTCAAAATCATGTCATATTTGGATTGAGTTTTTGGAGTCTTACTCCATTTGCAATGTGAGAAAGATGATTGAGCAATGGTTTATATTCATGAAGAAACATGTTTTGCTGATTTTCTATTTCATTTTGATTTTTTTCTTTCCATTTTATTTATTTTTATTTCTTTATATATTATTCCTTGTCTTTGTTTGACACCATTGGATGCATGATTGAGTTGGTTAAGGCTTATGTCTACTAACTCCCATGTCCCGGGTTCAAACCCTTGCTACCACTTTTTCAACTTTCTTTATAATTCATTTGCAATTAATTTTTATCATGTGCTTATTTCTTTTCTTTTATTATTTTTGAATTGTTTTTTCTTTTACTTTCTCATTGTGTTACATGTTTTAGGAGAATAACTTTATGTTATTTATCTAACATGTTTTGAGCACATAAATTGTGCCTTGACATAATGCTAAATTGTCCTAATTCAATTATTCTAATCACTAATAGCTAACTCTTTATTTCTTTTTTATGCTATTTCATATTTATCTTATGTGGTTACTTGTTTGATAGATCTTCCATATTTCAAATCACTGATAGATGAATGCTTCGGTCGATTCAATCTTCTTTGATTCAAACATATTTGTAACACCTCAAAATTTGCCCTCCTCTCTTGGGACTAGCTTAGCATATTGCATTTCATTGTGTAGGACATTAGGCATTACATTTTTGCATACCATGTGGAAACAATGAGCAAGTCATCCTCCTAGGTCTTTCTCAGAAGATGGAGAGGTTAAGAGATGCAAGCCTGAGGGTTTCATGAATTGATCACTAATCATCTGAGGTTTGTGCTTCAATTAAGGTTTATTGGTTCCTCAAGGAGATTGGGTATTATCTTGGTTGAAATGGTACATCATCATCATCATGATTCATTATTTCTGATCAGGTTCCTTGGAATTAGGGTTTTGACCTCTGGTCAACCCTAATCAGTTGCATTATACTAGTCAGGGCTCTTCAAGGAGATGAGGTCTTTATTGAGTTGGAGATCATCATGTGATTTTATTGAGCTTGTATAAGCTAGGGTTTCATGTTGGAGTTATTTCATCAAGAGGTTGAGGCTCAAAATCATCTGTGCATGACCAAGTCATCTATCAACCACAAAAGTCAACTGTCAGGTCAACTGTTGGATTTGGAGGTGGGAAGTGATTATAAATACTTCATTCATGTTCAAACAAGTCTCATTTTACATTTCAAACATCAACATTGAAGAATTTAAAGTCAGGTCAAAACTTTCCAAAAAATAGAAAGTGACCTGTAATTTGAATTTGCCAAAAATGGAAAGGTTTTCGACTCAAGATTACATCATCAAGAAAGCTTCAAATGAAATTTTGTTGAACATTAAAGTTGTAGATCTTTCTCTCCCATTTCCAAAAAGTCCAAGATCATCAATTTCTCATGTGTGGTTAAGGAGATATGATCAAATATTGACAAAGTGTACATGGAACTTCAAATGGGCATAACTTCTCAACCAAAACTCCAAATGGAATGGCTCTTTTTGCATTGTTCTTATTTTGATCTCTAGTTTCCAAATCTTGCATTACATGACATGCATTATCATCACATGAATATTTGGAAATTCAATTGATTTTTGGAGGGAAAATATGGAATTTAAAATTTGTGCATTATTTGAACATTATACCATTTCCATCGGCTCCAAGACAGATTTTTAAGTGAAAATGAATATAAATTCGTGCACTATTCACCATGCATTTCATGCATAGGGTGAAAAACTCAATTTGCCAAAACACTCCATAACTCACTAATTACACTTTGCATTGGTTTAAGTTTAATTAAGCATGATTAGTGGAGCATATATAAGGATAACCATAACTGTTTTTCAGCTTAGCTCTCATAATTTCAGATCTAGATCTCAAATTCACAAATTATTCTCTCAAAATTTTCTTTCAATTTCTTCAAACAAATTGCATTTCCATTGCTTGATTCATTATCTGGAAGCATCCTTGAGCAAGTTTGGAAGAGGATTCACATGAAATCGTGTCTATTTGAAGCATATGCAAGCTTGAACTCATTAATGGCAAATCAAGATTCTATTGAATGCAAGCACAATTGAACCTCAACCTCTCATCCAATCAACTGTACAAGCATTATAGAAGAATTTTGGAGCATTGCAAGGCCTGAACCACACGAATTCCAAATCTGCTCTGCAAGAGGTCATTGAATCGAATCTCTTATTTCTCAAATTTATCATGTTATTGTTGTAGATCTTAATGTGCTGATGATGCTGAGCTTTAAATCATGAAATTCCATGCTGTTTTGAGTGAGATATGCTTGTATAAAGTTTTGATGATGAAACTTGTTTGCTTCGATTCATGCATGATTGATTGTTTCTAGATGAAATAGCTATGGATTATTGATGTATGATGAAGGATGTACACGATGATATGTTTAATTTCAAGTTTAAATTTGTTCTTGGTGTGTTTGAATGTTTCACTGTTCATGCTGAGCGCGCGTTTGAAGAAGATGATGCAGACCTAAGGCCACGCTTTTGATCTGTTTATGCCACGATAATCCGTTCCTCATGTGTTTGTTAGGGCTTGGCACGTGATTGGTGCATGCGTTTGCCATGCAAGCTTCTGATTGGTCCATGCTTTGACCACGTGCGCTGACTGCCAGCGTTTAAATAAAACGCTGCGTTTTGCAGCTTCTGGCGCCAATTTTTGAATTCATCCCCCATTCGATTCCCAGCCGTGCAAGTTTTCAAATGCTTCATTCTTTTTCTCCATATATGTTCATGCATGGCTTCATGTTGATTTTTAATTTTTTCTTCATCTTCAAAAATTCATAACAAATTAAATATTGATCCAATAATTTCCAGGTTTTTTGCATTGTGTTGCATTTTATGTCTATTATTTTTTGGTCATTTTTCCATAAATTGTGCTTGGTTGGATTTTGTTTTGTGCTAGGATACTTGAACATGTATGCATTCTTGATCTTGCCTTGCTATATCATTTGTGAAAAGATCATTTTTAATCCAATGCTTCTGAAATTTTACATGATGAAACTAGACTCATTGCTTGAAATTATGGTGTTGATTTGGTATTTTTATCAATTACCATTGCTGTTTTATGATCATGTTAAGTTAGGTGTGACAATTTGGGTCACACCTTGTGATGTTCAACTTGATTGATGAGTTTGCCATGCCAAATGATATCCAATTGCCTTGATTTTTTGTATGATGCATATTATGGATGTTATGAATGCTCATGAATTTTGTTGGAATTTTTGGGATCATTTCTGATTTATTTGAGATTTTTCATTCTGGATGGTCACATTTGAGCTTTTAAATTGCCTTGAACTTCATTTGATCATGAAATGCTTGTTCTTTATCCAATGAATGTGAAATTTTGCACACTATTTCTAGACATGTTGAGTGTTGTTTTGGCTTTGGTTTGAGATTTTTACCATGATCCATCTCTGTTTTAGGCCTATGCTAAGTTGGTGTGACAATTTGTGTCACACATGTGCTTGTTGTGCTTGTCTTGACTTATGCCATGTGATTGCCATGCCTCTAATTTTTTGTGTGATGATCATGTTGTATGTCCTGTTTACTCATGAATTTTGTCAAGATTATTTGAATCATTTTTGATTTAGTGTGCATTTATTTCTTCTGATGTCATAATGTGGTTACAATTTGCATACCTTGCCATGTTTGGTTCATGAAATGCATTTGGTTAATGATTTGGATATGGGATCTTTTGGATTGTATTCTTGATTGAACGAAGTTGATTCATGTTAAATTTCATGTTCTGTTTTGAATGTTTGACCCTTTTTTGACCCTAGGCTTTGACCTAGTGGTTTGGACTCACTGTTTGGGTTGTGGATTTCAGGTTAAGAAGCATTACCATGGTGAAAGTGGTTCACTCATTTGGATTGATTAGTTGATGGATGTTGGCTAACCTTATGTTGTTTTGTAGGTTGATGCCAAGTTATTTCTGTTGTGCCTATTGGCTTGTGGCTTGCACATTGTTGCTTAATGCCTTATCTGTCTGATTGTGTGATTGACTGTTGTTTGGTTGTCTGAACTTTGTACTGATTTGTTTGATGTTTTCACAGGTACATTAGTTGCTTTAAGTTCACTTTGAACTTTGCTTTGCTTGGTTGCTTAACCACTGAGGTATAACTCCTTTGACTTCATGTAGTCTGGAAGACCTGTCCTGTTATGTGGGCAGGCACCTGTCTGAAGCCCTCCTTAAGAGGCAATGCTTGTGTTTGTTTATCTTTGTGCCAAGCAGGTAAAGACCTCTTAAGAGGCAATTGGCAGATAAAAGAGATGTGTAATCCATCTCCTGCTACTCAGTGTGTCATCCACCTTGCTCACACACCATGTGTTGATGCATTGTGGACAATAACCCAAGATCTTTGTTGTGTCAGTCTTGTGGAGAAGAGTTCCAACTTTCTGAACTCCTACACTTTCATTTGTATGAAGCTCTCCCAGGCTAGGGATAAGAGCTGTGAGGTCTTACCCTCACTTCCCAATTCATCTGCTTCACCCTAACTCTCAATGTTATGGTTAAGAGCTAACTACACCCGATTCCAGTTGGCTTGTGTTTCACAGCCTAACCTTGTATGAGCCCAATTGTTTGCATATAGTGTGTGTGCTTGCTTTTTGTGCTTGTATGACTTTGCCTGTGCTGTTTAGGATAGCTTGCTGCCTGTGCAAGTTAGATAGAAACCTTAACCTAGGACCATGGTGAATTTACATGATAACTATTAGGCTCGAGTCAGTCTCCCTTCTAGTTTGTCATTTCCCAGTCTCTGGTTAGGTTAGAAGTTTCTCCCCTGTTCAGGGGAACTACGTTGCCCTGATCCTCATACCAGATGAAGTACGTAGGCAGGAGATCGTACGAGATCTCTCCGGGCACCCTTTTTCTTTTTGTGTGTGTTTGCTTGACAGTTATTAGGCTCGAGTGCCAGACTCCCTATTAACTTGTCTGTTGGTTAACCTTCTTGTGTGTGTTAGGAGATGGATGTAAGACCAGCGATTGGCATTCCGTATCCTATTGGTGTTTGTTTGTGTGGAGTCTGACGTAAGTCCAGCGATTGGCAGTCGGTTTCCTGTGTTGGTTTTGTTTCGGCGTGCGTGAGCCGAACTACGGTAGCTCTGATTCTCATTTCAGATGAGATACGTAGGCATAGGATGCGATTTCCTAGCGAGCCCGTTTCCCCCTCTTCTTCCATCTGTGTTTTATTCCAGCGTGCGTGCATTCTTTTGAGAAGTGTTTAGCAACCTTTATTCTATTCTTTTGAGCGTGGATCCCGTCGAGTACGACGGATGCGTAGGGGTGCTAATACCTTCCCTTCGCATAACCAACTCCCGATCCCATCTCTCTTTGGTCGCGAGACCATGTCTTTTCCAGGTTTACTTCAAGCGTTTCCTTTCCCTCTTTTGGGATAAATAACGCACGGTGGCGGCTTTATTTGTTTTGTTTTGCCCCGCCGGTTGTTTTTCGCGGATGCGACAGTTGGCGACTCTGCTGGGGACATGAGAAGTTGACCTCCTGCTGGTCCATCTTCCCTAAGCGAGTCTCTCCTAGCGTTCTCTAGGATAGTTTAGGTTGCTTGTGTTGTTCTATTTATTGCATTTATGATTATTATGTTGTGTATATATTTGCATAAATGTTTGCATGCATCATACTATCATTGTGCTGCCTTCTGCACAGGTGGTTCCTCTGATGTGGGGTGGGTGTTCTGAGTGGGGCTAAAACCCAGGCCCGAGTATACACCTAGGATTAGTGTGGTCTCATGTTGCCTCTCATGTTAGGTCAACATGCTTTTGGCGACGTGACATACCACAAGCCGGACGAGGTTCTTTTGAGAGAACTCTTCCTTTGTGGAGTATCCACTTTGGTTGAGTCACTTCATTTGAGCTATTGACTTCGGTGACCGTTCTTTCCCGGATCTTTGGTTTAGACGATCTTAAGAGAGCTGCAACGGCACACCCGAAAGGGCAAACCCGTTGAGTATCTTTGCCCGATTATCGAGACCATTATTCGCCTTAGGATGACCTGATTAGAATTCACCTGTGAGGGGAGGGTTGATTCTTACAGATGCATGTCCTGATGGTGACTCTTTGTTGGTGACTGTGGGGTTATATTTATAAGTCGGATTTATGGATTTATTTCCGAGACACCGGAGTTCCGTCCGTGGTATTTATCTGTGGGGATCCGTTTATTTCAGGATTCCCCGGGCTGGTTCAGAGGGTCTTGTGGTTATCTGTTCAGAGGATCTCTGGTGATGATGGTGATGTATCTTTCAGTTCCGTTTATTTCGGAACACTGAGTCGGATTTGTGGGTTGCTCAGTACCTCAGATGGTTGTGATCAGTTCAGAGGCTGTAACTCAGTACAACAGATGATCAAATGACTTGGAGGATGGCACAGTGCATTGCATTCATACATCAGCATCATTCACATTTTGCATTTATCTGCATCTAACACATGTTTATCCATATGCAGGGGACATTCTCGATTGAGATCCTGGTTGAGAGACTTCTTTGTTCCAGACATGAGGACCGGTTTGAAAGACGATGTTGTCTACAGTTTCTTCGACCCAGAGATTGGTGTGCTGAGAGATAGGATAACATTGATTACACCTAACCATGTGGGGATGTTCCGTGAGGCATACGGTGGTATTCTGAAGTTGGTTTTCAGGCTCACAGACAGTGATAGGAGCACCATTCATACTCTTCTCCAGTTTTATGACCCTGGTTTGAGATGCTTCGTGTTCCCGGATTACCTGTTGGGGCCTTTGATGGAGGACTATGCTAGCATCCTGGGTATTCCGATCAGAGATCAGATTCCATTCTATGTCACTAAGGGGGAGCCTGATGTTGCTGAGATTTCTCGTGCTCTTTATTTGAGCCCAGAGATGATTAAGGGGGGTTTGAAGGAGAAGGGAAAGTTCCCTGGTTTTCATCTGAGTTTCTTGGAGGCTAAGGCCAAGGAGCATGCTGTTGTGGGTAATTGGAGGACCGTCTGTGCTTTGATTGCTGTGAGCATATATGGAATCATCCTGTTTCCTAATCAGAAGAACTTTGTGGACATTAATGCTATCAGGTTGTTTATGCAGAGGAATCCCATTCCTACCCTGGTTGGGGATGTGTACTACTCGGTCCATAATCGGAACGAGAAGCGGCGTGGGGGATTGATTCGGTGTTGTGCTCAGCTGCTGTACAAATGGTTCATGGGGTATTTACCTTCCAGAGGTGCCTTTGCTTTTCTTGACCCTACTGTCAAATGGTCAATCAGACTGATGGGTTTGCGAGCCAATGACATAGCTTGGACTCACAATGGTATGGCTAGACGAGATTTCATTTACAGTTGTGGGAGTCTTCCCAATGTACCTCTTATAGGGGTTCAAGGTTGCATTAATTACAACCAGGTGCTTCTTAGGAGACATATGGGATTTGCCGTGGAGGGTCCTCCTCTTGGACGAGAGATTCAGGAGTCTTTCTACTTCCCGATTGAGGGTAATCAGCCAAAGTTGAGACAAGTGTCTGATGAATGGCGTGATATTCAGAGGAAGGGCAAGGTTCCTTTTGGTAAGGTTAACAACAGGTCTTTTCCTCCATTCGATGATTGGCTTAGGAAGAGGATTGAGCTCACACATCTACCATTTCCTGGAGGTGATCCTTGGTGTCCTTTGATTGAGGGGCCACGTTCTTCTGTCAGCATGGAAGAGTTCCTTGAGATGAAGAAAGCCAGAGATCAGCTGCAAGCAGAGAAGACTGAGTTGGAGATGAGTGTTGCTAGAATTCAGATGGCTAATCAGGAAATCAAAGGGAGAATAGAAGATCAGGATAAGAGACATGCCATGGAGGTGAAGCGCTTTGAGATAGACACTGCCTATTACCGCAAGATCAGCCAAGCATTGGAGTCGTCTACAAAGGAGCACGACATCACCAAGGAGAGGTTGGCTAGAGCTTCGGAAGTCATTGAAGATGAGAAGAGGAGACAAATCCTTGTGAGAGATCAGAGGGAAGACAGAGTTAGAGTCCTTATTGCTGAGTGGGAGGCAAAGTTGAAGATTAAGGAAGCAGAGAAAACGAAGATCATTGCCGAGAGAGATCACTATCTTGCTGAGAGGGATCATTACTTCAGACAGATGAAAATTCACCAGAAGGAGATAGGGAGATTGCAGCAGGAGAACACTGAGCTCAGGTTTGCCGTGAAGTTTACCAAGATGGTTGATGATGCAGAGCCGTCTGTGGGACCTTCGTCAGATTAGACCTTTCTTATTTATGTTGGATTACCGTCAGGCCTGTTGACGGAATTCACTTGTTTGTATTTTCTTTCTGATTCTGGAGAATTGTATGAGAATTGTATCAGCCTGATGTATGACTCTCGCACTTATTGTGCACTTTTTGGTATACAGTGGTTGTTTTCATTCAGTGATCGATCTTCAAGCTTTATTTGCTTTCTTGTATGTACTCACACAGCACACACATGGTTGGTTGGTATCTTTGCTAAATCATATATCTCTGATCTGTATGATGAAATCATTCGATGAATGTCAGAATATTGCTGCCGGATTATTATCTGTCTCGATGAAACCAGGATCGAAAGACGAAGTGTTCCTCATATGGATAAACATTGCATTCATGCATAATCATAATAACTTGTCTTCTATTTTGCAGGTGTCAGTTTCTAACGTGCTTGGTTGTTTCAGGAATCATTGCTCGTGTGCGTAGAGTTGTACCCTTGCACACAACACGTCCACACAGATACTTTACCAGACGCAACACGCCAAGGCTGATGGATCTACCCAACACAGATATTCTTGAGCTGAAGGAGAAAATGAATGAACTGATCAACGTCATGCAAGGGTTTGCCGTCGGGCAGAAAGCACTTGCTGATAAAGTGGAGAAGCTCGAGCGGGCTTCAGCTGCTAACAGTGGTGTCAATTTAGAAGGTGTCTCTAACCATGGCCTTGGTGGTTCCAGGGATGGAGGAGATCTCGGGAAGAAGACAACTGCTGGCGTGGTGATCAACAATGCTGGGGGTTTTGGTGCTGCCACAAGCGGTAGACCAGGTCCGGTGGGTAATAATTTATAGGACAATCTGTTTCCTCCTTTCTTTGGGGCTGAAGAGGATAGAGAGGAAGACAGAGAAGCAGATCAATTCTCCATGTTGAACGAACAGTTTGGGCAGTATGGTGTTTAACCGCCGAATAAAGAGATTCAGGTGCTGACAGAGAAGATAAGAGCCTTGGAAAGTCATGCTACTCCGGGATTTGTTAATATGTCAAATATGGGGCTGGTTGAGGGGATCGTGATCCCACAAAAGTTCAAAGAGCCTGCGTTTGACAAATACAATGGGAGTTCTTGTCCGGAAACTCACCTCCAGGCTTTTGTCCGCAAGATCTCTGCTTATACCATGGACCAAAAGCTGTGGATGTACTTCTTCCAAGACAGTCTGTCCGGAGGGTCCTTGGAGTGGTACACCAAGCTGAAGTCTCCTGACATCAAGAGTTGGTAATATCTTGGAGATGCATTCTTTAAACAGTACCAGTTTAACGCTGATATGGCTCCTAGTCGTACCCAGCTGTAGGGTATGTCTCAGAAGCCTAATGAGGGGTTTAAAGAATATGCGCAGAGATCGAGGGAGTTGGCTGCCAGGGTCCAACCTCCATTGGTGGATAGAGAAATGTCGGATCTGTTTATGGGTACCCTGCAGGGGACATTTGCTGAAAGAATGGTTGGATGCCCGGTTACCAACTTTGCTGATATAGTGGTGGCCAGAGAGAGAATTGAAAGTTGGTTGAAGCTGGGGAAAATACAGGGTAGTGCTTCGTCGTTTGGGTCGAAGAAGCCCTTTGGAAATGGCCAACGTAAAAAGGAGGGTGATACCAGTGTCGTGTATACCCAGAGAGGGCAGAGTAGGGATCGTTACTACCAGCACACTGCTGCGGTAACCATTCCTACTGATAATCAACAACAGCAACAACAACAACAACAACAACAATAACAACCGCAACAACAACGGCAACCATTTCAACAGAGACCGTAGAGGGCCGAGTATCAAGTAAGAGGACGAATGACTGATCGTCAATTTGATAGGCCACCTGTGACCTATTCATTCTTGCTGAAGAAGTTGAAGGACTTGGGGTTGGTTCAGCTAAGAACGTTGGCTCCATTGAGACCTGATCAGAGGCCTCCCAGTTTTGATGAGAACGCCAAATGTGAATTTCACTCGGGTGCTCCTGGACACAACGTAGAAAATTGTAAAGCTTTTAAGCATGTGGTCCAGGACTTAGTGGATTCCAAGGCAATCAACTTTGCTCCATCTCCAAATGTGAATGCTAATCCCATGCCTGCGCATGGTCAAATGGGGGTGAATGCAATTTCAGAGGGTGGAAGAACAATCGGGCTGATGAGTATAGATCAGTTGAAGACTCCGTTGGCTGAGGTCAAAAGACAACTATTGAAGAATGGGGTCTTTCCGGGCTGTAATGACTGTTGTGCTGCGTGCACTGTTACTCCTGATGGGTGTGTGTCGCTGAGGGAGGCTGTCCAGAGGCTGATGGATGAAGGAAGCCTTAGATTTGAGAAGATTGATTCGGGGAAAGAAGATGTCTCCACCATAACTATCTATTTTGATCCGGTTGATTTGTCAACGCTGGCAGATGCGGATCCAGTTACTATCACGGTACCTGGGCCAATTCCTTATGACAAAGATGACGCCGTGCTGTGGCATTATGGTGGAGAGGTCTATTGTAATGGGGAGAAATTGGAGGATCAGACTGCGGATGAAACCACCGTTTCAAAGGTGGATAATGCCGGACCTAGTGGTTTCACTCGCAGTGGAAGGTTGTTCGCCCCTGATGCTTTGAGAAATGGGGAAGGAGAAAAAGAAAAGAAAGAAAAGGCCGAGGCTTTAGCCAGGGCAAGAGGAAAACAAGTGGTGAATGAAGGTACTCCTGTGGTGACACCGGCGCCTGGTGGGTCGGAGAAAGAACTTGATGATGAAGTTGAAGAATTCCTGAGAATCATCAAGAAGTCAGAGTACAAACTTGTTGACCACTTGCAGCAGACTCCATCCAAGATCTCAATTTTGTCCTTATTGCTGAGCTCCGAGGGGCATAGAGAGGCTTTATTGAAGATTCTGAAGAGGGCCTATGTTCCCCAGGAGATAACAATCAATTAGTTAGAAACGGTGGTGTCTAATGTCAATGCCAGTCATGGGCTGGGTTTCACCGATCTTGATTTAACTGTGGATGAGAGGAATCATAATCGGGCTTTACACATTGCTATGGAGTGTAAAGGAGCCGTGCTCTCGCACGTGTTGGTTGATACCGGCTCCTCTTTAAATGTGTTGCCAAAGAAAGCCCTGGCGAAGCTGAACTGTGAGGGGTTGATCTTGACGCCCACGGACCTGATAGTGAGAGCTTTCGACAGTTCGAAGCGGGCTGTGTTTGGGGAAGTGGAGCTCCCGGTGAAGATTGGACCCGAGGTGTTCAAGTCGGTATTTTGTGTCATGGATATTCAGCCGGCATACAGTTGCCTGTTGGGTCGCCCATGGATCCATGCTGCTGGGGCAGTGACTTCGACTTTGCACCAGAAATTGAAGTATATCTGGGACGGGCAGGTCGTCACAGTCTGTGGAGAGGAGGATATCTTCGTCAGCCACCTATCATCGTTCAAACACGTGGAAATGGACGGTGAGATATGGAAAACGCCAAGTCAAGCATTCGAAACCGTTAAGGTGGAGAATGCTCTTTTTGCCAAAGAAGAGGAGAAACCGTCCATTTCTTCGTATAAGCAGGCCGCTGAGGTGGTGAAGAATGGAGAAGCTCCTGGTTGGGGGAAGATGATGGACATCACCGCCAAGAAAGACAGATTCGGGGTTGGTTATCAGTCGGGCCGAGGCTCGTCTGGACAAGGTAGGGGACGTCGTCCGTCATTCACATTCACCAGTGCTGGAATGCTGGATCCAGATCACATCTGTATGGTGAGTGAAGAAGTTGACAGTGATTGCGAGATGGATCAATGGATAAAGCCGTGCGTACCAGGGATGGAAGTCTAGAACTGGAAGGCCGAAAAGATCATCACTGTCACTCTACTTGAAGAGTAATATTTTCTGTTTTTCAATTTTATTTGCATGGAAGCCTTACATTTTGCCCGAAACGTAATGGTTCATTGTAAGGGCCACCTCATGTTTCATTTTGCAATATTTGCATCATAAATAAATGGATGTTTTTCAATTAAAAGCGGTGTTCCCTGTTTTTCATTTATTTTTGTAGTTTAAAAACAAAAATAAAAAATGGCAATGTTTTCATTTTCCTTTTCAATTTGTTTCACTCCGGTTCTAAAGCAATGCATGAATCAACATTCATGCAGATGCGATCATTCTCCGGATCTCATTGATAACAATCCTGTTACACCCTCACATGACTTCGACAATCCGATCTATCATGCTGAAGAAGAAGGCGAAGAAGATTGTGAACTGCCGGAGGAATTAGCCAGGTTGTTGAAACAAGAGGAGAAGGTGATTCAACCACACGAAGAGCAGGTTGGAGTTGTGAATCTGGGTACCGATGAGGTCAGAAAAGAAGTGAAAATCGGGGCTGCTTTGGAGGCGAGTGTCAAGAGCAGAATGGTAGCATTGTTGAAAGAGTATGTTGATATCTTTGCCTGGTCTTATCAAGATATGCCAGGGTTGGATACCGATATTGTTGTGCACAAGCTACCATTGAGAGAAGATTGTCCTCCAGTGAAGCAGAAGTTGCGCAAAACTCGACCCGAGATGGCCATGAAAATTAAAGAGGAAGTGCAGAAGCAGTTGGATGCTGGTTTCCTTGCTGTCACTAATTACCCACCTTGGGTCGCGAATATTGTGCCGGTGCCTAAGAAAGACGGGAAGGTGAGAATGTGTGTGGACTACCGGGATTTGAATAGAGCTAGCCCGAAGGATGATTTCCCATTACCTCACATTGATGTGTGGGTAGACAATACAGCTCAATTCTCGGTGTTTTCCTTCATGGATGGCTTTTCTGGTTATAATCAAATCAAAATGTCGCCAGATGATATGGAGAAAACAACGTTCATCACACCGTGGGGCACTTTTTGTTATAAGGTGATGCTGTTTGGTCTCAAGAACGCCGGTGCTACTTATCAGAGAGCCATGGTGACTTTGTTTCATGATATGATTCATCATGAAATCGAATGCTATGTTGATGACATGAAAGCAAAGTCCCAAACAGAAGAGGGGCATCTGGTAGATCTGGCCAAGTTGTTTGACCGGTTGAGACAATTCAGACTGAGGTTGAATCCGAATAAGTGCACTTTCGGAGTGCGGTCCGGTAAATTGCTGGGGTTCATTGTAAGTGAAAGAGGAATCGAGGTTGATCCTGCTAAAGTAAAAGCAATACGAGAAATGCCTGAACCGAGAACGGAGAAAGAGGTTCGTGGTTTCTTAGGTAGGTTGAACTACATTTCACGGTTCATATCTCACTTAACAGCCACGTGTGAACCGATATTCAAGTTATTGAGAAAAGATCAAACGGTCAGGTGGAATAATGATTGCCAAGCGGCATTTGAAAAGATAAAAGAGTATTTGCAGGAGCCTCCGATTCTGATGCCTCCAGTGGAGGGACGACCGTTAATTCTGTACTTGACGGTCCTCGAGGGGTCTATGGGGTGTGTACTGGGGCAGCATGACGAGTCTGGTCGAAAAGAGCATGCCATATACTACCTTAGCAAAACGTTTACCGACTGTGAAACAAGATATTCACTGCTCGAGAAAACTTGCTGTGCTTTGGTCTGGGCTGCTCGCCGACTGAGGCAGTATATGCTGGTTCATACCACTTTATTGATTTCCAAGATGGATCCAATCAAGTACATTTTTGAGAAGCCAGCATTGACCGGACGGGTTGCGAGATGGCAAATGATCTTGACTGAATATGATATCCAGTATACCTCTCAGAAAGCAATCAAGGGGAGTGTATTGTCTGATTACCTCGCCCAGCAACCCATTTAGGATTATCAACCGATGAAGTTTGAGTTCCCTGATGAGGACATCATGTTTCTCAAATCGAAAGATTATGAGGAACCAATCCCGGAGGAGGGGCCTGACCCTGAATCCGAATGGATTCTGATGTTTGATGGGGCCTTTAACGTGAATGGTAGCGGAGTTGGTGCTGTTTTGGTTACGCCGAAAGGATCCCATATTCCTTTTGCTGCCCGGCTAACATTTGAGTGCACCAACAACGTGGCTGAATACGAAGCTTGTATCTTGGGGATTGAAGAGGCGATTGATTTGAGAATCAAGAACCTTGTTGTATATGGAGATTCAGCTTTGGTTGTGAACCAGGTTAACGGGAAATGGTATACGCATCAGTCTCATTTAATTCCATACCGGGATTATACGAGGAGATTGTTGACGTTTTTCGCCAAGGTGGTATTGCATCATGTGCCTAGAGAAGAAAATCCTTTGGCAGACACTTTGGCTACTCTGGCTGCTTTGATTAAGGTGCAGTGGTGGAATCAGTTCCCTAGCGTTGAGGTGGGACGTTTGGATAGACCGGCTTATGTGTTTGCTGTTGACACAATGTAACACCTCAAAATTTGCCCTCCTCTCTTGGGACTAGCTTGAGCATCTTGCATTGCATTTTTTAGGTCATTAGGCATTGCATCTTTGCATATCATGTGGCAACATTAAGCAAGTCATCCTCCTAGGTCTTGATCAGAAGATAAAGAGGTTAAAAAGATTCAACCTGAGGGTTTCATGAGTTGATCACTAATCATCTGAGGGTTGGTGCTTCAAATTAGGGTTTCTTTGTTACTCAAGGAGGGTGGATATTATCTTGGTTGAAGTGGTACATCATCATCATCATGGTCTTATCATCACCAAGAGATTCATTGTGCTTGATCAGATGCCTTGGGATTAGGGTTTTGACCTCTGGTCAACCCTCATCATCTGCATTGTGCCAATCAGGGCTTGTCAAGGAGATGAGGTCTTCATTGAGATGAGAGATCATCATATGGTTTCATTGAGCTTATGGAAGCTAGGGTTTCATGTTTGAGCCATTTCATCAGGAGATTGAGGCTCAAGTTCATCTGTGCATAGCCAATTCATCTATCAGTCAACAAAAGTCAACCACAAGTCAAATGATGGATTTGGAGGTGGGAGAGGGTTAGAAACACTTCATTCATGTCCAAACAAGTTTCATTTGACATTTCAAACATCAACAATGAAGAAAATAAAGTCAGATGAAAACTTTCCAAAAATAGAAAGTGACTTGTAATTCAAAATTGCCAAAAATGGAAAGGTCTTCTCCTTAAGATTACATGTCCAAAAATGCTTCAAATGAAATTTTGTCCAACATGAAAGTTGAATATCTTGCTCTCACCTTTCTAAAAAGTCCAAGAACATGAATTTCTCATGTGTGGTTGGCAAGTTATGGATCAATCTTGGTCAAGAAAATTTGAACTTCAAAAGTGCATAACTTGTGAACCAAAAGGCCAAATGGAGTGGGATTCTTTGCCATATTCTTCTATTGACATGTTCTATCCAATTCATGCATCACACTTCATCAATTCTCATCACAAAAATATTGCATTTTTCATTTGGATTGAATTTGAATTTTGGAGGGAAAAGTCTATTTTGGAAAATTATGCTTTGTTTCCACTTCCAATCAATTGACTTGCCTCCAAATATCATTTGAAATGGATTTCAAACCAGAATATGCACTGTTACATTGGTTTTCATGCATATAGGGTGGATTGGCTAATTGGTCATAAAACTTGGTTTTCACTAATCACTTGCATTTTGCCTAATCATGATTAACAAGCATGCTTAACAGAACATATATAAGACTAATCATAACTGTTTTCTTGCTAAGCATAACAGAATTCTGAATTTGAGATCTAGATCCAAAAACTCTTCAATTTCTCTCTCACTTTTTTCTTCAAAAATCTTCACAAACCGTGCCAAGATCTTGATCAATCCTTCATCCATATGCATAATTGAAGTCATTAGAAGCAAGGTCACAAGGTTTTCGAGCAAATTCAAGGACTGTTGAAGCATGTGTTCAACAATGGCAAATGGAGATTTGAGCTAGATCGTGCCAATTCAACTCTCAAGCATTCATCCAAAGCATCATACAAGAGTGTTAGATCATCTGTTTTTGCTTGCCAAGGCCTGAATACACGTGTTCCAGTTCTGCACTTCAAAGAAGGTTAGGATTCGACCTTAATGATTCTTGAAATTGTTACATGCTTTTGGTAGATCTTTGAGTGTAGGTTAATCTGCAATTTGAACCATTGAAATCCATGAAGAAATGAACAAGTTATGTTGATTAGAAGTTTGATCCATGAACGTTCTTTGGCTCGATCCAAGAGTTTTAGTGAGAGTTAGGTTAAATGAAGTTTAGATTGATGATGTACTTGGAAAGACGAAGCTAATGGTATAGGTTTTGTTAATTTTGGTGATGATTTGTTCTTGAGCTGGAAATTCGTGAAGAACATTGCATGAACCCTAATTTTTCATTTCCAGATGCTAGTTTGATCTGTTTGCCCGCGTGCTGCATGTTTTTTTATGTTTATGGCCTGGCATTGGTTGCATGTATCCTTACGTGGCGAAACGATTGGTTGTGGGCGCATCATACAGCCTTAAGTGAAACGCAGCGTTTCACTTAAGGGCGCCACTTTTAAAAACCTACATGGTTCGATCCTCAGCTGGATCATTTTTACATTAGGCCATTTCATTTTATTTCACTTATGCTATACATGTTCATGTTACTTCATCATGTGATTTTTCATTTTTTCTCTTCATTCAAAAATTCATAACTCCATGATTATTAATCCAAATCACATGAGGTTTTTTGCATGATGATCCTCATGATCTCTAAAATTTAATGAATATTTTTCCAGAAATTGTGCACTGTTGGATTTTTATTTTGCTTAGGGATTGTGTATGTGTATGTTTTCATGACCTACTTTGCCATATCCTTCATGAAATGATGAGATTTTATCCAACATTCTTGAAATTTTGCATGCTCAAAATAGACATCTCAATGAACATTTTGGTATATAGTTTGAATTTTTCCCGTTCCTGGTTGATGAGATATGAGGTTATGAATGTAGGTGTGACAATTTGTGTCATGCCATGGCTTGCTTGATTTGCTGATTTTATTTGCCATGCCAATTCAATTCCAAATGATGTGAATTTTAGCATGATGCTACTTCTGGATGTTAGGATCACTCATGAATTTTTATGAAATGTTTGGATGCAATTTGGATTTGTTTGAGATTTTCTCTTCTGGTTGGTCATTTGAGGACTTTTGATGAGTGTTGAACTTAGATGATTTGTGAAATGCTTGATGTTTATCATATGAACTTGGAATTTTGAACATGTGTTCTAGACACTTTGAAGTTTGCTATGGCTTTGGTTTGATGCATTTATCATGTTTGGATTCTGTTTAGGGCTTGTATGAAGTTGATGCATGTTTCTGTGCCCTAATTGTGCTTGTTTTGCCTTGCCTTGCCTTAGGGAATTTATTTGACATGCTTCCACTTATCCAAATGACTTGAATTTTGGTATGATGATCATGTGATGAGTTCTGTTTAGCCATGATTTTTCTTGAGATTTATTAAATTATTCTTGAGTTGATGTGAATTGATCCTTTCTGTTTGCTTCAATGAGCTTTCAAATTGCATGTTTTGCACTATTTGTTTTGTGAAGTGATTTTGGTGTATGATATGGACATGAGACTCTTTGGATGATGTTCTAATTTGATTGAACTTGATTATTGTCAATTTTCATGTTCTGTTTTGAATTATTTCTCCCTCTTTGACCCTAGGCCTTGTCCTAGTGGTTAGTGCTTATGTTTGAGTTGTGTTTTCAGGACAAGAAGCATATGGCATTGAGGAGTTTGATTCATTTGCTCATTTGGATTGATATTTGGTCAATGTTGAACTAACATTAAGTTGTTTTGTAGGTGGATTAAGTCATTTGAGTTGAGATTGTGCTTGCACTTGTTGCTTGCTTGTTGCTTGTGTACAGTTAACTGTTGACCATTAGCTTGTCTGTTTGACTGTTTGGGTTGTGAACTAACTGAGCTAGATTGTTTTCAGGTACATTAGTTGCTATAGTTCATTGTGAACTTGCTTTTGCTGTTGCTTGGTTGCTTAACCAATTGAGGTATAACCCACTGACTCCATGTAGTCTGGAAGACCTGGCCTGTTATTTGGTCAGGCACCTGTCTGAAGTCCTCCTTAAGAGGCAATGCTTGTGATTGTTTATCTTTGTCCCCAAGAAGGAAAAGACCTTTGATAAGGCAATTGGCAGATAAAAGAGATGTGTAATTCATCTCCTGCTATTCAGTTGAGTCATCCCTTTGCTCACACAACTGGTGTTGATGCATTGTGGATATTAACCCAAGATCAATGTTGAGTCAGTCATAAGTGTAGAAGGGTTCCCACTTTCTGAACCCACACTTCCTTTGTCTAAAGCTCTCCCAGGCCAGGGATAAGAGCTGTGAGGCACACCCCTCACTTCCTATTTCATCTGCTTCACCCTAACTCTCAATGTTAGGGTTAAGAGCTAACATCACCCTGATACAGTTGGCTTGCTTTTGCAGCCTAACCCTTGTGTGAGCCCACTTTGTCTGTATATAGTGTGTGCTAATTGTGTATGTTTGCCTTGTTATGCTTACATGCTTTGCTTTGCCTGTTTAGGATTAGCTTGCTGCCTGTGCAAGTTAGATAGAAAACTCAACCTAGGACCATTGTGGAATACATGATAACTATTAGGCTCGAGTTAGTCTCCCTTCTAGTTAGTCATTTCCCAGTCTCTGGTTAGGAGAAAGCTTCTCCCCTGTTCAGGGGAACTACGTTGCCCTGATCCTCATACCAGATGAGGTACGTAGGCAGGAGGTCGTACGAGATCTCTCCGGGCACCCTTTTTCTTTTTGTGTGTGTTTGCTTGACAGTTGCTAGGCTCGAGTGCCCAGACTCCTTAGTAACTTGTTGTTTGTTATCTTCTTGTGTGTGTTAGGAGATGGATGTAAGCCCAGCGATTGGCATTCCGTATCCTGTTGTTGTGTGCTTGGAGTCCGATATAAGTCCAGCAATTGGCATTTGGTTTCCAGTGTGGGTTTGTTGGTTCGGAGTCTGATGTAAGTCCAGCTATTGGCATTCGGTTTCCATGTTTTCCTGTTTGTGTGTTTGTTTTGACGTCTCAGCGTCTGTGCGTGTGTTTTATTTCGGCGTGCGTGAGCCGAACTACGACAGCCCTGATTCTCATTTCAGATGAGATACGTAGGCATAGGATGCGATATCCTAGCGAGCCCTTTCCCCTCTTCTCCCACCTGTGTTGTTTCCAATGTGTGTGTGTGTGTGCATTCTTTTGAGCAGCGCTTAGCAACCTTTCTTCTATCTTTTTGAGCGTGGATCCCGTCGAGTACGACGGATGCGTAGGGGTGCTAATACCTTCCCTTCGCATAACCGACTCCCGATCCCATCTTATTGGTCGCGAGACCATGTCTTTCCCAGGTTTACTTCGAGCATTTCCTTTCCCTCTTTTGGGATAAATAACGCACGATGGCGACTCTGTGTTGTTTTGTTTTAGCCCGCCGGTTGTTTTTCGCGGATGCGACACACAGCGTCTGACGATGAGAAGCCGTGGTATTATGATATCAAGCGTTATTTGGAAACCCAAGAGTATCCTGAGGGAGCATCCAAGAAGGACCGAAAGACTCTGCGGAGGTTGGCCATGGTGTTCTACTTGAATAAGGACGGGGTTTTGTACAAGAGAAATTTCGATTGGGTCTTGCTCAGATGTGTTGATGATAAAGAAGAAAGTCAGTTGATGAAAGAGGTTCACGAGGGGTCGTTCGGTACCCATGCCAGTGGGAATGCAATGGTGAAGAAGCTGCTGAGGGCAGGTTATTATTGGATGACAATGGAGGCCCAATGTTTCAATTTCGTGCGGAAGTGTCATAAATGCCAGATTTATGCTGATAAGGTGCACGTGCCTCCAAATCCATTGAGTTTGATGTCGTCTCCGTGGCCGTTTTCTATGTGGGGCATTGATATGATCGGAAAGATTGAGCCTACGGCTTCGAATGGGCACCGGTTTATATTAGTGGCTATTGATTACTTCACCAAGTGGGTGGAAGCAGCCTCTTATGCAAACGTGACAAAACAGGTCGTTGCCAGATTTCTGAAGAGAGATATTATTTGCAGATATGGGGTTCCCGAGAGAATCATTACTGATAATGGTTCTAATTTGAACAACAAGATGATGGCAGAACTGTGCCGGGAATTCAAGATCAAGCATCACAATTCTTCTCCTTATCGTCCAAAGATGAATGGGGCGGTTGAGGCGGCTAATAAGAATATAAAGAAGATTGTGCAGAAAATGGTCATGACCTATAAAGATTGGCATGAGATGTTGCCATTTGCATTGCATGGGTATCGAACTTCGGTGCGTACTTCTACTGGGGCAACACCTTTCTCGTTGGTATATGGAATGGAAGTCGTGCTACCGGTTGAGGTTTAAATTCCCTCTTTAAGAGTCCTGATGGACGTGAAATTGCAAGAGGCTGAATGGGTAAGGACTCGGTACTAAGAGTTAAGCCTGATTGAGGAAAAAAGGCTGGCGGCCATTTGTCATGGGCAGTTGTACTAGCAGAGGATGAAGCGTGCTTTCGACCGAAAGGTACGACCTCGGGTGTATCACGTAGGTGATATGGTGCTGAAAAGGATCCTTCCTCCTCAAAACGATGTAGGGGCAAGTGGACACCTAATTATGAAGGCCCATTCGTGGTCAAGAAGGTTTTCTCTGGCGGAGCCTTGTTGTTAATGACCATGGATGGTGAGGATTTTCCATCCCCTGTGAATGCAGACGCAGTTAAAAAATACTTCATATGAAGAGACCCGCTGGACGAAAAGAATAAAATAGTCCAGGCAAAACTGGGCATCCCGGCGAACAAAAAAAATGAATGAAAAGGTTCGGGCAAAAGTTAGGGATAAAAAAGAAAAAATGTACACCCGGCAAGTCGAAAACCTGAAAAGGCGGCTTGGGCAAAAAAGGGTATCTCGGTGGACTGAAAACCCGAAAGGGCGGTCCAGGCAAAAGAGGGATTGAAACGAACAACTGCGTCTGGAATGATCGTTTACGCTTTGGATATGACATGGATAATCCCCGGTAGGGATCAGTCGGAAGCGTCTTGTTCAGAAGGCAGAAAGCACGGAGAGTCTGAGAACATATGGGGTGTAACTGAGTTGGAACTCGATGAGATCACGGTTTCACATTGCCATTAGGATAGATTTTCCTTTTGTGCGCAATTACCTCTTTTCAGGAATTGCTTCCTTTGTATTGCTCAGTTTGAGCCACACCTTTTCAATAAATAAAATGCATATTCAGTCAAATAAATTTGTTTTTGTTTTTCATTACCTCTTTGATTGCAAAAACATCCAGTTATTTTTGATAAAGAATCTTTGCATTTTAAGACATACAGGTCCCTTCCAATGCATGTTCATAAGATTGAAAAACTTGGAATCTTATTCGGAAGGTTGAGTGACCCAGGTGTTGAAATCTTGGCACGCCTGGGGCACGTTTTGTCTAACGATCTCTTTTGCAGGTGCTGTTAGATATTTTCACTCACTTGCAGGTTGTGATGTGAAGCTTTTTGACAAAAGATCCCCGTGGAGTCCAATCAGGGACGAATGAATGGAGGAATGGTGAAAAGACGGCGAGGGATGACGACGATCCTGGATATTAATCAAGAAGACTCTTCAAAGTCTGAGGACTGGAAAGTTTGTATAAATCCAAGGAGTTCGATCGCCGTCGAGTACGGAGGAGTCGGGAATACAAGGTGATGAATCAGAAAAGTCCAGACGAGTCTGGGAGCTCTCAAAAGTGAAAGATGACACTGGATTTGGATGTTGAATACCAGGGTTCGACGAGTCGACGGGTGTTCTGCGCCAGCAGATTCAAGGTCTGTGACTTCCCTAGCAGGGTTAGGATGGTTATCTCCTCAGCAGGTTTGAGATCGGTGTTTCCCCAGCAACCAGGCCTGAAGGTTGCTATTTCCCAGCATAAGTTCCTGTGGGTAGCTATTTCCCCTGACGTGGTGGAGCTTGTAAATTCCCCAGCGTGTCAGAGATTGTTGTTTTCCCCACAGAGTGCGTTGGTGGTTTATTCCCCAGCGAAGTCCCAAGCGGATCGGGTTCAATGAAGGTTATCCCTGGTGAGGGTGGCCTATTTCCCAACAGCAGTGCTATTCCCCAGCAGGGTGGAGGTTGGAGCAATGGCGAGTTCCTCAGCAGAGTGCCTCGAGCTCCCCAGGAAGAGTCCCTTGAGGGGGATACTTTCTATGCATTCATCATGTAGATAAGCATAGCATGTTGCATAATTAATTGCGTAGCATTTCCATGATTATGGAGAATTACGCTAAAAATCATCGTGCATAAGCATTGCAAGCATAAGCTAGTCTCAAGTCGTGGTTATTGTTTGAGAGGTGGTTTCGCCAGAAGGTGAAAATGTTACTCCGAGGAGTTTGGCATCATGATTTTGATCAACAATATTCTCCAGTAGTGTGATATTGGAGGAAGGATTTCTGTCGGGCGGAGATGGAAAAGATAATCCAAGGAGTTTCGGGGTCCAAAAAGTAAAGAAAAGAGAAAGAGATAATCCCCAGCTGAGCGCAAATTGTTCGTTTGCTAGGGTTGAATAGAGGATGGCGGGTTCATGACTTGTTATCCCCAACATGGGTCGTTGGTACGCGTGCCGCCTTATTTATCACTATTCCTTTTGCCGATGCTGACAGGCGTGAAAGCTTTCCGGTGTTCAGACCGAGGTGGGTATTCAGACTAGAGTTTTCGATTTTCAGATCGAAGAAGTTTCCGACGATCAGGTCGACGTACTTGTGGTATTCAGACCAGAGTTCCCCGATTTTCAAATCGAAGAAGTTTCCGACGATCAGGTCGACGTACTTGTGGCATCCAGGCCAGTTTCCGATTTTCAGATCGAAGGAGCTTCCGAAGTTCAGATCGATGCAGCTTGCGGCACTCAGGCCAGCTTTCCAGTATTCAGAACGAAGTGGCATTCAGGCCAATTTTCCGGTATCCAGACCGAAGTGGTATTCAGACCGAAGTGGCGTTCAGGCCAGTTGTTGGGCATTCAGGCCAATCTCTCGGTGATCAGACCGACATCAATACTCTCATTATTCAGACTGACGAGTGGTGTTCAGGCCATGGTTATCTCCGTGTTACCATTTATTTTGGTATACAGGTCAAATTTCTGTTCGGTATTCAGGCCGACTTTCTCCGTACCAGACGGATTCTTCATTTCAAGATTGCTTCTTTGCCGATTCTGACAGGCATTGTTAATTATTTTCCCATCAGAGTGCAAATTGTTCTTCTGTTCTTGGTATTCAATCACTCTTCACCCTGATCATCTGAAAGCCGAGGTTGTTCATATCGACAGGTTCAAAGTGGATTGAATAGGGGCAGCTGTAACACCTCAAAATTTGCCCTCCTCTCTTGGGACTAGCTTAGCATATTGCATTTCATTGTGTAGGACATTAGGCATTACATTTTTGCATACCATGTGGAAACAATGAGCAAGTCATCCTCCTAGGTCTTTCTCAGAAGATGGAGAGGTTAAGAGATGCAAGCCTGAGGGTTTCATGAATTGATCACTAATCATCTGAGGTTTGTGCTTCAATTAAGGTTTCTTGGTTCCTCAAGGAGATTGGGTATTATCTTGGTTGAAATGGTACATCATCATCATCATGATTCATTATTTCTGATCAGGTTCCTTGGAATTAGGGTTTTGACCTCTGGTCAACCCTAATCAGTTGCATTATACTAGTCAGGGCTCTTCAAGGAGATGAGGTCTTTATTGAGATGGAGATCATCATGTGATTTTATTGAGCTTGTATAAGCTAGGGTTTCATGTTGGAGTTATTTCATCAAGAGGTTGAGGCTCAAAATCATCTGTGCATGACCAAGTCATCTATCAACCACAAAAGTCAACTGTTAGGTCAACTGTTGGATTTGGAGGTGGGATGTGATTAGAAATACTTCATACATGTTCAAACAAGTCTCATTTGACATTTCAAACATCAACATTGAAGAAATTAAAGTCAGGTCAAAACTTTCCAAAAAATAGAAAGTGACCTGTAATTTGAATTTGCCAAAAATGGAAAGGTTTTCGACTCAATATTACATCATCAAGAAAGCTTCAAATTAAATTTTGTTGAACATGAAAGTTGTAGATCTTTCTCTCCCATTTCCAAAAAGTCTAAGATAATAAATTTCTCATGTGTGGTTAAGGAGATATGATCAAATCTTGACAAAGTGTACATGGAACTTCAAATGGGCATAACTTCTCAACCAAAACTCCAAATGGAATGGCTCTTTTTGCATTGTTCTTATTTTGATCTCTAGTTTCCAAATCTTGCATTACATGACATGCATTATCATCACATGAATATTTGGAAATTCACTTGATTTTTGGAGGGAAAATATGGAATTTAAAATTTGTGCATTATTTGAACATTATACCATTTCCATCGGCTCCAAGACAGATTTTTAAGTGAAAATGAATATAAATTCGTGCACTATTCACCATGCATTTCATGCATAGGGTGAAAAACTCAATTTGCCAAAACACTCCATAACTCACTAATTACACTTTGCATTGGTTTAAGTTTAATTAAGCATGATTAGTGGAGCATATATAAGGATAACCATAACTGTTTTTCAGCTTAGCTCTCATAATTTCAGATCTAGATCTCAAATTCACAAAATTTTCTCTCAAAATTTTCTCTCAATTTCTTCAAACAAATTGCATTTCCATTGCTTGATTCATTATCTGGAAGCATCCTTGAGCAAGTTTGGAAGAGGATTCACATGAAGTCGTGTCTGTTTGAAGCATATGCAAGCTTGAACTCATTAATGGCAAATCAAGATTCTGTTGAATGCAAGCACAATTGAACCTCAAGCTCTCATCCAATCAATTGTACAAGCATTATAGAAGAAGTTTGGAGCATTGCAAGGCCTGAACCACACGAATTCCAAATCTACTCTTCAAGAGGTCATTGAATCGAATCTCTTATTTCTCAAATTTATCATGTTATTGTTGTAGATCTTAATGTGCTGATGATGCTGAGCTTTAAATCATGAAATTCTATGCTGTTTTGAGTGAGATATGCTTGTATAAAGTTTTGATGATGAAACTTGTTTGCTTCGATTCATGCATGATTGATTGTTTCTAGATGAAATAGCTATGGATTATTGATGTATGATGAAGGATGTACACGATGATATGTTTAATTTCAAGTTCTGGTAAATTTGTTCTTGGTGTGTTTGAATGTTTCACTATTCATGCTGAGCGCGCGTTTGAAGAAGATGATGCAAACCTAAGGCCACACTTTTGATCTGTTTATGCCACGATAATCCGTTCCTCGTGTGTTTGTTAGGGCTTGGCACGTAATTGGTGCATGCGTTTGCCATGCAAGCTTCTGATTGGTCCATGCTTTGACCACGTGCGCTGACTGCCAGCGTTTAAATAAAACGCTGCGTTTTGCAGCTTCTGGCGCCAATTTTTGAATTCATCCCCCATTCGATTCCCATCCGTGCAAGTTTTCAAATGCTTCATTCTTTTTCTCCATATATGTTCATGCATGGCTTCATGTTGATTTTTAATTTTTTCTTCATCTTCAAAAATTCATAACAAATTAAATATTGATCCAATAATTGCCAGGTTTTTTGCATTGTGTTGCATTTTATGTCTATTATTTTTTGGTCATTTTTCCATAAATTGTGCTTGGTTGGATTTTGTTTTGTGCTAGGATACTTGAACATGTATGCATTCTTGACCTTGCCTTGCTATATCATTTGTGAAATGCTCATTTTTAATCCAATGCTTCTAAAATTTTACATGATGAAACTAGACTCATTGCTTGAAATTATGGTGTTGATTTGGTGTTTTTATCAATTACCATTGCTGTTTTATGGTCATGTTAAGTTAGGTGTGACAATTTGTGTCACACCTTGTGATGTTCAACTTGATTGATGAGTTTGCCATGCCAAATGATATCCAATTGCCTTGATTGTTTGTATGATGCATATTATGGATGTTGTGAATGCTCATGAATTTTGTTGGAATTTTTGGGATCATTTCTGATTTATTTGAGATTTTTCATTCTGGATGGTCACATTTGAGCTTTTAAATTTCCTTGAACTTCATTTGATCATGAAATGCTTGTTCTTTATCCAATGAATGTGAAATTTTGCACACTATTTCTAGACATGTTGAGTGTTGTTTTGGCTTTGGTTTGAGGTTTTTACCATGATCCATCTCTGTTTTAGGCCTATGCTAAGTTGGTGTGACAATTTGTGTCACACATGTGCTTGTTGTGCTTGTCTTGACTTATGCCATGTGATTGCCATGCCTCTAATTTTTTGTGTGATGATCATGTTGTATGTCCTATTTACTCATGAATTTTGTCAAGATTATTTGAATCATTTTTGATTTAGTGTGCATTTATTTCTTCTGATGTCATAATGTGGTTACAATTTGCATACCTTGCCATGTTTGGTTCATGAAATGCATTTGGTTAATGATTTGGATATGGGATCTTTTGGATTGTATTCTTGATTGAATGAAGTTGATTCATGTTAAATTTCATGTTCTGTTTTGAATGTTTGACCCTTTTTTGACCCTAGGCTTTGACCTAGTGGTTTGGACTCACTGTTTGGGTTGTGGATTTCAGGTTAAGAAGCATTACCATGGTGAAAGTGGTTCACTCATTTGGATTGATTAGTTGATGGATGTTGGCTAACCTTATGTTGTTTTGTAGGTTGATGCCAAGTTATTTCTGTTGTGCCTATTGGCTTGTGGCTTGCACATTGTTGCTTAATGCCTTATCTGTCTGATTGTGTGATTGACTGTTGTTTGGTTGTCTGAACTTTATACTGATTTGTTTGATGTTTTCACAGGTACATTAGTTGCTTTAAGTTCACTTTGAACTTTGCTTTGCTTGGTTGCTTAACCACTGAGGTATAACTCCTTTGACTTCATGTAGTCTGGAAGACCTGTCCTGTTATGTGGGCAGGCACCTGTCTGAAGCCCTCCTTAAGAGGCAATGCTTGTGTTTGTTTATCTTTGTGCCAAGCAGGTAAAGACCTCTTAAGAGGCAATTGGCAGATAAAAGAGATGTGTAATCCATCTCCTGCTACTCAGTGTGTCATCCACCTTGCTCACACACCATGTGTTGATGCATTGTGGACAATAACCCAAGATCTTTGTTGTGTCATTCTTGTGGAGAAGAGTTCCAACTTTCTGAACTCCCACACTTTCATTTGTCTGAAGCTCTCCCAGGCTAGGGATAAGAGTTGTGAGGTCTTACCCTCACTTCCCATTTCATCTGCTTCACCCTAACTCTCAATGTTAGGGTTAAGAGCTAACTACACCCGATTCCAGTTGGCTTGTGTTTCACAGCCTAACCTTGTATGAGCCCAATTGTTTGCATATAGTGTGCGTGCTTGCTTTTTGTGCTTGTATGACTTTGCCTGTGCTGTTTAGGATAGCTTGTTGCCTGTGCAAGTTAGATAGAAACCTTAACCTAGGACCATGGTGAATTTACATGATAACTATTAGGCTCGAGTCAGTCTCCCTTCTAGTTTGTCATTTCCCAGTCTCTGGTTAGGTTAGAAGTTTCTCCCCTGTTCAGGGGAACTACGTTGCCCTGATCCTCATACCAGATGAGGTACGTAGGCAGGAGATCGTACGAGATCTCTCCGGGCACCCTTTTTCTTTTTGTGTGTGTTTGCTTGACAGTTATTAGGCTCGAGTGCCAGACTCCCTATTAACTTGTCTGTTGGTTAACCTTCTTGTGTGTGTTAGGAGATGGATGTAAGACCAGCGATTGGCATTCCGTATCCTATTGGTGTTTGTTTCTGTGGAGTCTGACGTAAGTCCAGCGATTGACAGTCGGTTTCCTGTATTGGTTTTGTTTCGGCGTGTGTGAGCCGAACTACGGTAGCTCTGATTCTCATTTCAGATGAGATACGTAGGCATAGGATGCGATATCCTAGCGAGCCCGTTTCTCCCTCTTCTTCCATCTGTGTTTTATTCCAGCGTGCGTGCATTCTTTTGAGCAGTGTTTAGCAACCTTTCTTCTATTCTTTTGAGCGTGGATCCCGTCGAGTACGACGGATGCGTAGGGGTGCTAATACCTTCCCTTCGCATAACCGACTCCCGATCCCATCTCTCTTTGGTCGCGAGACCATGTCTTTTTCAAGTTTACTTCGAGCGTTTCCTTTCCCTCTTTTGGGATAAATAACGCACGGTGGCGGCTCTGTTTGTTTTGTTTTTCCCCGCCGGTTGTTTTTCGCGGATGCGACAATATTGATAAATGATCATTGGATCATTTTGACACTTTGAATCAATGATATGTTATCCCTTAATGCACAATATTTTAAGTATTTTGACTTGTGGATAGAGGGTCCCTAGGTGATTATCATTTGAAACTTAACCTCTAACCATTAACTTTTATCACTAACCATTGACTTGTTAACCTAATCTTATTGTCATTTATTTATTATTAATTTAATTTCTTGCTATTTACTTTCAAGCACTTTATTTTCATGCCCATTATCATTTGTTCACACATCCTTTATTTTATGCCATTTTATTTCTTGTCATTTCTTTATTGTTTTGCATAACTAAAAAGAACAAAAACATGATAAAATGAAAAGACCAAAAAAATATTTACTCATTTGTGACCTAATGTTGGACTAAGAGGACTTATTAGGGCCCTTTCATTTGGACCTTGGATCATGATTCTTGACCTATTGCTATGACTTGGAGCTTCATTAGTGACTTGCAATCTTTTATTGTAAGAATGTAATTCATGGCACTACTCTAGAGAGATATGTTTTGAGTCCCTTATCCACTTGTTAACTTAGGCCACTTTGCACACACAAGGTTTTCTCTTGGTGTAAGACCCTAATTTTGACCCTAAGATCCCTCATGACATCATATCATTGCTCATTGCATTGCCTCAAGGATTATAGCATGTGTGGCTCCTTAACCCTAGGGTTGGGACTTGTGTGAGTGGTTTGAGACCACCAAGCATGCTTGTATTTTATATTATTGTTTTTATTATTTTTTTTAACTAACCAAAAGCACAAAAATATGTCACTAACCTCTTTTGTTTTGAAGCTCAAGCAATCATGAGATCCCCTGCTCCTAGGAGGCTCCTATGCTCAATGAAGTGGCTAGATGAAGATGAAAGCAAGCATAAAAATTATTCACAAAGCTTCTAATCATAATATATGTCTCCCAAGTATCTCAATTTTCCAATTTGATCAAGATAAACCAAGGGGGTTGAGGATTGTTTCCCAAGGAAACCCTAATTCAGTTGTGCATTGACTGTGCCTTGCTCATGAAGCAACCTCAACCTATGATCAAATTAAATAAAGGGAAGTTATTTAATTCATTATTTTATGCATATATGAGCTTATGTGAGTATCCTCAATCACTCATTCATCAAGATTTGAAGTTTGGCCTTGAGAAGTTGACCAGTTTAGTCATCTGACCAAACTGAGATCCACTGAGTCCTAACTTTTGATGTTTTTGTCAAATGAAGATGACCTTAATATAAACAATGTTATTAGGAACCATATGAACAACTTTCATGTTCATCAAAAATCCATTTGAAACATGGAAGGTCATCATTCATGTCGAAACATTATAGGTCATTTTGACTGAAACCCTAATTTTAGGTCAACTTCCCAAGGACCTAACTTCTTCATTTCTTATGATTTTGAGGTGATACCAATTGAATTTGAAATATTAAGATGTCTAGTTAAAATGTTATGTTGGACAAAATTTCATAATCCTAAAATAAACACATGTGATAATACAAAACATTATAGGTCACTTTGGACCTAAGTCATTGAATATGAAAAATGTCCAACTTCAAGTGCCCATAACTTTCTCATCAAAACTCCAAATGATGCAAAATTGAAGTCCAAATTGATAATATTGAAAAGATATACAACTTTTATGTTGGAGGTTTTTCCATTTGAGGCTTGCATCATCAAAACAGAAGGGCTTGAAGTTGATCATTTTTGGCAAATTTTCCAAAGACATGTTTTGTACCTCAAACATCAAGGTCAGTTTTCACAAATTTCCAAACTCCAAATGGATTTTTGTCCAACATATCTTTTGTTCCTTATGTCAATACATTTCCAACCATTACTCAGATGCGTATGTTTGGATTTTCTATGTGTGACTTTCGAAGAGGTGAACATTTATGCCCAATTATGCAATTCACCTTATAATTTCATGCACAAGCCAATGCAGCTCAGAATGCACGTCCATTTCAACTCATTGTGATATTAGCTTGCATTTCCACTTGATTTTGGGCCTCACATGCGCCTGTACAGGCCCATGCATGGAGGACCCAAAGCTTCATGCACAAGAGTTTTTGCCTTGCTTTGCTTGCATTTCAGCTATAAATACAATGCTTCCCTCATTCAAATCTCAACCTTAAGGCAACCCGAAGCTCTGCAGAAATCAAAACCCAACCATACCAAAGGAATTCTGATTTTTATTTTCTCAATTCAAGTTTGAATTTCAACAAAATCAGTTGATCTTCAACACTTATTCCTTAGCCTTGCATTCATATCACATCTCAAGACCAAATTGGAAGCAAAAGTTGGAAGGAATCGTGCTGATCAAAGCTGCTCTTCAAAGGTTTATCCTCTAACTGTTTTGATCTAAATCTTGCTCCATGATGTGAATTGCCTGTGTTCAAACTGTTTTCTGAAGTCCTCGAGTAAGAGGCAGGCCATGGTGGTCTTAATTTCATGTTTTGAAGCACTTCGGTTTTCACACCTTGAATTTCAAGCTCAGATTTCTTAATTGATAGAGATCTTGAGGACAATCCAAGGTTACAGGGGTGATGTAATCACCCCAGCTTCATTTTGGTACCACGTTTGTGTATTTTAGTTGAGGTTCAAAAACTTGCAACTGGTGGCCGGAGTTGGTTGGTCCACCGGAGAAGATGGTTGTTTCTATCACCATCCCCACGTGGATGACTCCAGGCCCTTGGATGAGGCTCACACGTTCTAATCTCAGCCATGCGTTATGTTTACTTTTTTAAATCCATTGTGTCACGCGTTTGACTAATGACTATGGTGGGAATGCGCTTCTGGACCGCCTGATGTGTCCACGTCATTTAATGAAATAGATCCAGCGCTCCTTGTTTTTCCTATTTTATTATTTCTGTTTTGATAACACGAAATTATATCATATTTTAGGACTTAATTCCATTAAATTCTATGACTATTTATTTCGGTTTACTGCATTTTATGAGATATTACGTGGTATTTTCTTCCTATTTGTCTCAGGTAGTCTATTTTGAAGAACAAGTGAAAATGGAAGAAAAGGAGGTGCAAAAAGGAGAGAAAAAGAATCAAATGCCAAAGCCCAGCCCAAAGCGCACATAAAGGCACTACCTGTGACGGACGTCACAAGGTGCGTGACGAGCGTCACGCAAAGCAGCCTTGTGACGGGCGTCACACATGGTGTGACGAGCGTCACACCATTCCACTATCTTTTTGGCGCAAGTAACGCCCTCAGAAGACTTGAAGAGACGTTGAGGAGTTTGTGTCCTATATCCACGCCATGCATTTAGCCACGTTGAAGACCCTTGGGAAACGAAAAGCAGTTACCAACACCAATATAAATAGCTACTTCAAAGACCTAAAAGGGTTCCTCGGTTTTTCCACGCTCACACTGCCGAAGCCTTTCCAATTTTCTTTTCTTTTTTAGCTTCTGCAATTTTCTTTTCCAGCAACTTAACATTGTTTATTTATTTATTTCTTTTGCAAGTTCTACGTTTTTTTCCCTTGCAATTTACCTTTCCCTTTTTAGCATTTAGATATTTTTCGCATAATAGTTTCTACACCGGAAACTATTGTGCAACTTTTTATCGGATCTAACCTTACGTTAGATTCTAGTTTTATTTCCTTGGTTTAATTTATTGTTTAATTGAAGAATCCAAGAACAAATCCTACCGGCTTGTGGTGGAGTGTTCAAGACTACTGTATTACGCATTCAGGTTCTTTAATCATTATTTAATGTTTTGTTTTATTATTTATTTATATTATCTGCCTGGAATGAGTCTGTTTATGCATGATATGTATTCTGGTTCGTTTAGCATGTCTAGCTAATTCGCCTAGATATCGGTATGTAAAGTAAGCAGAATAAGGGATCAAGACTGAGTCGGTCTATTTAAACTTAAAATTAAAATCAATCTTTTTACGGTCTCAACTTACAGGTTTAATAACAAGATTTTTTACAAAAGTAAAGGACATAAAGAAGTTAAAATCAATAGAGCGAGAGTTTGAGGTTTTAACTGTACAGTGTAAGTTAGGCATTAATTCTAGATCAGGACGAGAGCAAGTTTTAGAGTTAATTAAATTCTGACCTTTTCCAAAAAGTATTTTTAAAGATTGAATGTGAGGACGAGAGTTAAGCATTTGGATTTAATTATATAACCTAAGTCAACAGAGCGAGAGTTTGAGATAAGGGTGTTTAAAACGGTCAGTATTTTCTTAAGAAGAGTTTCTGCAACTTTATTGCTTTCAAAAAGTGGTTTTTGACTTAATTATAAGTGACAGCTACATTAATATAAAATCATGGTTTATTCAACAGAGCGAGAGTTTGAGATAAAACCTTTAACCAATAAAGTTAACCGAAACGATTTATTTTAAACCCAAGAAACCGACAAAGACTTGATTCCCTAGTTTTGACGAACTACATACCGATATCCGTTTTATTAATATTTAAGCTAGATCTTAGTTTAGCCTTTAGTTTTTCCCCAAACAATCAAACATTTTTCACCTTAGCTTTACGTAGTAACCTTAGATAACGGTATATCGATTCATAAGTCCCTGTGGGATCGATATCTTTTAAAACTACGCGATAGAACTGTGCACTTGCAGTTTGTACCCCATTCTCGACTCACACAGTCGAGCGATCAAGTTTTTGGCACCGTTGCCGGGGAATTTTATTTAATCGATATCGTAACTCTTCCGTTACGCTGTAGAGACTAAGGTTTCTTTTTCTTCTATTCTTTCTTTCGTTGATTTGTATGCCACGCACTCGCTCACAAGGCGAACCGCTCTATTTACGAATCAACGATATCGAACTGTATCTCCGAGTCTTACGACGAATTCGGGAATACCGTGCTGAAAACAATCTCCCTCCTATCGAATTTCCTGACCTCAAAGATCTTCTTCTTTCACCCGAGATGGCAGAACCAGCTCGTGCTCTTAGAGATTACGCCGCTCCATCGCAAGATGAGCCGCATTCAAGTATTGCTCCGCCCGCAATCGAAGCAAACAACTTCGAACTCAAACCTTCGCTGTTGCAGGCTGTGCAACAGAACCAATTCTCTGGAAATCTTACCGAGGATCCAAACCTACATTTATCCGTATTTGTCCAATACGCCGATACTGTTAAAGCTAATGGTGTCACTTCAGAGGCAATTCGACTTCGTCTTTTTCCTTTCTCATTAAGAGATAGCGCTAGAAGATGGCTTCAATCTCTCCCTTCCAACTCAGTCACCACATGGAACGAGTTGAAGAAAGTTTTTCTTGCCCGATACTTTCCGCCAAGCAAAACAGCTATGTTAAGAGCCCAGATAAACGGATTTAAACAGAAAGACAACGAGTCTCTTTTCGAAGCATGGGAAAGATACAAAGACATGATGAGACTTTGCCCACACCATGGTTTGGAAGACTGGTTAGTAATTCATACATTTTATAATGGTCTCTTATACAACACAAGGTTAACAATAGACGCCGCTGCAGGTGGTGCACTAATGAACAAACCTTATGCTGATGCCTACCAGCTTATCAAGAGCATGGCCCAAAACCACTATCAGTGGGGAACCGAACGAACAACGGTGGAAAAACCTCAAACGAAAACTGGCATGTACGAGATAAGTAACCTCGATCACGTTAATGCAAAAGTGGATGCTTTGGTCCAGAAAATTGAAAGTTTAAACGTATCACCCCCAGCCGCCGTGGTTGCTATAACTCAGAATTGCGAGGTCTGTGGAATCCAAGGTCACACTCCTGCGAAATGTCAACTCTTGACTGGAATCCAAGCAGAGCAAGTGAACTACGCTCAAGGAAGCCCCTATTCGAACACCTATAACCCAAATTGGAAGAACCATCCAAACTTTTCATATAAGAGCAATAATGCTTTGTACGCACCCGGACAATCTCCAAATCAAGCCCCATCTATACCTCCGGGATATCAGAAACCGAATCCATCCATGCCTAACAATAACACCCCTAGGAAATCCAACTTGGAAATCATGATGGAAAACTTTATAGCTTCCCAACAACAAACCAATAAAGATTTCTTAAACCAGAACATACACACTGGCGAACAACTTAAACAACTAGCAAGCAAAGTAGATGCCTTGGCTACCCATAACAAAATGCTGGAAACACAAATATCACAAGTAGCCCAACAACAAGCACCTACTGCTGCCCCGATTGGTACATTCCCTGGACAGCCCCAACCTAATCCGAGAAGCCAAGCTCATGCAATTATATTAAGAAGTGGAACGGAAGTGGAAGGACCGTCTGATCCAAGGATAGAAAACCAAAACCCTAAGAAATCAACTGAGGAAAGTGAACCTAAGGAAAAGGAAGAGAGTAATAAGGAAACCCTAGAAAAGAAGGAACCTTATGTACCTCCACCACCTTACAAACCACCTATGCCTTACCCTCAAAGGCTTGTTAAAACCAAAGATGCGGGCCAATTTAGAAAATTTGTTGATCTCCTTAAACAATTAAACGTTACAATTCCGTTCACCGAAGCTATTACGCAGATGCCCTCATATGCTAAATTCTTAAAAGAAATCCTTTCTAATAAGAGGAAACTTGAGGATAGCGAAACCGTTACACTCCCTGCCGAATGTAGCGCTATAATCCAAAACATGCCCCCTAAACTCAAGGATCCGGGTAGTTTCTCTATACCCTGTCACATAGGAAAATTTGTCATCGACAAAGCCTTATGCGATTTAGGAGCCGGAATTAGCGTTATGCCTTTATCCATATGTAAGAAACTGGAAATGGGAGAATTAAGACCAACCAAAATGTCTGTGCAACTAGCAGATCGTTCCATTAAATATCCTGTAGGAATCCTTGAAAACGTTCCCGTACGCATAGGTCAGTTTTACATTCCCACTGATTTTACAATTATGGACATTAGAGAAGATGATATTACACCTATTATACTAGGAAGACCGTTCTTAGCAACTGCCGGTGCAATCATAGACGTAAAACGAGGACGACTCACCTTCGAAGTAGGTGAAGAGAAAATTGAGTTCATTCTTTCCAAATTCTTGAAAGCACCTGCAATAGAAGATACATGTTACTTCTGGATATCATCGATGAATGCATAAAAGAAGCAGAGTTAGGAGAAGACAAATCATCAGACTATCTTTTAGAAGACAAATCTAACCAATGTTTAGCAATAACACCGGACCCTACGCAATGTCTTAACAAACCAACCCCTGACCTGAAAACACTTCCCAAAAATCTGAGATATGAATTCCTAGACCTAGAACTTGAACGACCTGTGATAGTTAATGCAGATCTAGGAAGACTCGAAACAGAAAAACTCCTACATATCTTAAGGAAGTACCCCACCGCACTAGGATACCACATCACCGATCTTAAAGGAATAAGCCCTTCTATTTGTATGCACCGCATCATGTTAGAAGAAGACTGTAAAACCTCTAGGGAACACCAGAGAAGACTAAATCCGATCCTGAGTGAGGTAGTAAAGAAGGAAATAACCAAGTTATTGGAAGCAGGTATTATATATCCTATATCTGATAGCAAATGGGTTAGTCCTGTACACGTTGTACCAAAGAAAGGAGGCATAACCGTTATTGAAAACGAAAAAGGGGAAACTATAACTAAACGAATCGAATCGGGATGGAGAATGTGCATTGACTATAGGAAACTAAACAAAGCAACCCGAAAAGATCATTTCCCTTTACCATTCATTGACCAAATGTTAGAACGATTAGCAAAACACTCACATTTCTGTTATCTAGACGGTTATTCAGGCTTCTTTCAAATACCAATTCACCCTGATGACCAAGAAAGGACAACGTTCACATGCCCTTTTGGTACCTTCGCTTATAGACGAATGCCGTTTGGTCTGTGTAATGCCCCTGCAACCTTTCAAAGATGCATGATGGCAATTTTCGCCGACTTTCTCGAAAACATCATGGAAGTATTTATGGATGACTTTTCTGTATACGGACAAAGTTTCGAAGAATGCCTTGAAAACCTGGAAAGAGTTCTTGAGCGATGTGTAAAAGTAAACTTAGTGCTTAATTGGGAGAAGTGCCACTTTATGGTACAAGAAGGAATTGTTTTAGGACACATCATCTCGAACAGAGGAATTGAAGTAGACAAAGCCAAAATAGAGGTAATCGAAAATCTTCAACCCCCAGGAACCGTGAGAGAAGTACGAAGCTTTTTAGGACACGCCGGTTTTTACCGACGATTCATCAAAGACTTCTCTAAGATAACTAAACCTTTAACCGGACTGTTGATGAAAGATGCTGAATTCATATTCGACGATAACTGTTTAAAAGCATTTCAAACTCTTAAACAAGCATTGATCTCCGCACCCATAATGCAGACACCAGACTGGAATGAACCATTCGAAATAATGTGCGATGCCAGCGATTATGCTGTAGGTGCTGTTTTAGGACAAAGAAAGGATAAAAAGCTTCACGTTATATATTACGCAAGCAGAACCCTGGATGAAGCGCAAATGAATTACGCCACTACCGAGAAAGAACTCCTAGCAGTGGTATTTGCGCTAGATAAATTTCGTTCTTACTTGGTAGGAGCCAAAATAATAGTCTACACTGATCACGCTGCTATCAGGTACCTTTTAACAAAAAAAGATGCTAAACCTAGACTCCTAAGATGGATCTTGTTGCTACAAGAATTCGACTTAGAAATCAAGGACAAGAAAGGAACTGAAAACGTAGTAGCAGACCACCTCTCTAGACTTGAGAACCTTGAACCGGAAAGAACATCAATTAATGATGATTTCTCGTACGACAAACTTATAGCTACTTTGGAAGAGAGCAACTCCGACAAACGAGTAGAAACCACCTTAGCTATATCCGTCACACCGTGGTACGCTGATCTAGTCAATTATTTAGCTGCCGGAATAGTCCCACCTACTTTATCTTACCAACAGAAGAAACGATTCTTCTACGACATAAAACACTATTACTGGGATGATCCCTTACTTTTCAAAAGAGGCCCCGATGGTATTTTCCGTCGATGTATACCCGAAGAAGAGGTAGAAAATATAATCCAACACTGCCACTCCGCTCCTTATGGTGGACACACAAGTACATCCAAGACCTGCTCTAAAATCCTACAAGCCGACTTTTATTGGCCAACTATATGGAAGGACGTACATGCGGCTATTAAGGAGTGTGACAGATGTCAACGCACGGGAAACATATCTAGACGTGACGAAATGCCGCAAAAAGGTATTTTGGAAGTAGAGATTTTTGACGTGTGGGGGATAGACTTCATGGGACCTTTCCCATCCTCTTTCGGTAACAAATACATACTCGTGGCAGTTGACTACGTATCAAAGTGGATCGAAGCTATAGCTTCTCCAACAAATGACACCCGAGTAGTAACTAGACTCTTTAAAAATATAATATTTCCGAGATTTGGCATCCCAAGAATAGTAGTCAGTGATGGTGGATCACACTTTATATCCAAGGTACTCGAAAAACTACTACTTAAGTATGGAGTGAGACATAAGATAGCGACACCTTACCACCCTCAAACCAGTGGACAAGTGGAAGTGTCTAACAGAGAAATCAAGCAAATACTAGAAAAAACGGTCGCCATTTCAAGGAAAGATTGGTCATTGAAATTACCAGAAGCTTTGTGGGCATACCGAACTGCTTATAAAACCCCCATAGGGACGACCCCATTTAAGCTCATTTATGGAAAATCCTGTCACCTCCCGGTAGAATTAGAATATAAAGCCTATTGGGATATTAGAAATCTAAATTTGAACTATAAGGCCGCCGGTGAAAAGAGAATCCTTGACATAAACGAATTAGAGGAACTCAGAAGAGACGCCTATGAAAACGCCAGAATCTATAAAGAAAGAACAAAACAATGGCATGAAAAGCGTATATCAAGGAAAATCTTCAAGCAAGGCGACGCAGTGCTTTTATTTAACTCTAGACTAAAGTTATTCCCGGGAAAACTACGATCCAGATGGTCAGGACCTTTTCATATCACTAAAATCTTTCCCAGTGGAGCGGTAGAAATAAAAGGAAAATCTACAGAACCGTTCACCGTAAACGGGCAACGTCTGAAACACTATCACTATGCGGAAACCAACGAGGATTCGCAAATCCTACACTTAGACGAAACGCCCCCAGGACCTATAGATTATATTTAACAGTTTCTTTGTCGAGCTTGCGACATTTAAACAAAGCGCTTAGTGGGAGACAACCCACAATTATTTTCTTATTCTATTATTATCATTTTCCTATTTTTTTTTCTTTCCTAAATTATTCTTTTAATTTCTGATTAGTATTAATTCCTGATTTATTTTAATTCAAAAGAAAAAAAATATATATATATAATAATAATTTTTTATTTTTTTCTTCTTTCGGCATTTGGCCAAATCCTGACTAAAACTCATGTTTTCTTTTCTCTAGCTAACACTAACCAGATGGGACATTTTGATCGTATGAGTATCAAATTCAGAGGAATGGCTCAGAAACAAAAGTTTGAAGAACTAGCCACTAGAGAGATGCTACCTAGTTTATATGCTGATGATTGGGCTATGACTGCCCTTGGACTTAGACAGAGTGTCCTGTATTTGCTGAATCAGATAGGATGGGAGACATCCCCTATCCTAAGACATTTCACCACCTACCGGAGACTCACACTAGAATTCCTTAGCTCATTAATCTATCTACCCAGCCATGGAAAAGGAATTAGCAGAGGTTTTATCCAGTTCAGAATGTTCAATATGGAGTACCAATTTAATATTAGAGACTTCACCAACCTTTTGGGTTTTCCTACCTCCTTTGATACATTCACTGTAAGCCAGGAAGAACTTTTTGAATATAGAGAGCTTGAACACTTTTGGGGTAAGCTGACTGGAAATGATGAGCCCGAAGAACATGAGTTTCTCTCTGGAAACATACACAACCCGGCTTTTCGCTATTTCCATAAGATCCTGACCCACACTTTATTTGGGAAGAAGCCAAATAGTACTTCAGTTTCACGTGATGAACTCTTCATCATATTTTGTGCTTCCCAGAACCGTCCAGTGAACGGTGCCACTTTTATGTTAGCTAATTTGGACCACCTTATCCAGGATGAGAGAGCACCCATTAGAATAGGCGGTTTGATAACTATGATAGGTAATGCTATTGGATTACGTCAGTCTATGCTTGACCTAAGCCCTTTTTGTGGCATTATTACTATGAGTATACCCTTCCTCTTCAACACTATGTTTATAGCAAACATAGGGTCTGACGAGTTTGAGCTTATTATTGATAACCAGGTTCTTTGCTTATTCACCATGCCCGATCCTAGGACTAGCGTTCATAACCGCAGTAACTGGCTTTACAACCTGAACGAAACCCCTACTCCTGCTAGACCCACTGAATCCATCCAGGACTATGAGATTTGTGATGACTATGAGAATTATGTGACCATACCTCTCATGCTGAATCTGACCCTCAGACACCATCCGGCTATTATGATATTGACCCTCCTCCTCAGCCTGTCCTGACCGAAGAATCAGCCATACCTGACCTCCGGCATCATATGCCCGGAACTGATTATCACACCGCCATTGAAGCTTTGATGTCAGAACAAGACGCCCTTAGAGGAGAATTTACTAACATGAGACACGAAGTTCTAGGATACATGAGCAGTATGACAAATCAGTTTCACGAGTTGATACATCGTGTTAACTCTTTTGCTCCTCCGGCCAGAGATCGTACAGAGGGATAGAATTTAGTTATTTTTCTAAGTTATTTAGTTTTAAATTAGATTTTTCATTAATGTTATTTGAATTCATGTTCACATTTATTTCTCTTTCATTTCATTGTTTTCCTTTCCTGTATTACATTATGATCATTTTATTGAAGCTGTTTATTTAATTTTATTATGCAATAGCTATTATGCTCTACTGTTGCTACCTATGACTTATTATTATGCAAAGCAGATTAAGCATGCACGATAAATTAAATTACAGAATAAACCAATCATAAGCAAAACAAAACAAAATAAATAACAAAAATAAAATTCATTACCTAAGTAATTCTGTGAAACGCTACAGAAGCCTTGCCAAAAAGGAATGTGTGACGAGCGTCACACAACTCCATAACGGACGGCACGCCTATTGCATGTTACGAACGTCACACTCCTGTGACGAGCGTAACACTCCTCAGACTAGTGAACGTTAAGGAGCCGTTGGAGACGAACGTTACACCTTTAACTTTTTACCTTCCCCATTCATTTTTCATTTAACCACACTTAATTACTTTTCAACCATTTTTTTTCCACCTTCCAAATTCTTCTCCTATAAATACCCACCAAACCTCCCTTCATTCACCACAAACCATTCTCTCCTATCAAATACATTTCTTTTTCTTTCCAAATCACCCCTTTCAAAATTCATCACAATGGCGGGAAATCAGAATTTCGGAAATATCATCTTCCGATCCGAAGATGACAATTATCAGAGAGAGCAATTCGAGCGTTTCCAACAGCGCGGCGTCGTTTCCACCAGGTACCCCGATTTACCTTGTTTACAACAATTAGGATTACTCCAAGGTATCGAATGGATGCTCCGTCAAGCCAACTTAACCTTCCTTTGCACTCATAATCAACCCACCTACCCATCCCTAACCTTAGAATTCTTAAGTTCATACGACTACACCACTCCCGCCGGTGAAGACGAATTTCTAACCGGTACCGCAACCTTCCGTATGTTTAACACCGAGTACACCCTAACCCAAAACCAATTGAGTACCATGCTACAATTTCCCACAGAAGGTCTGCTGCACGCCAGAATCCCTCCAACCTCAAACTGGAACACAGTTGTAGTTTTCGGCCTTTTCAAGAAAATTACCGGTATAGACACCTACAACTGGGAAGAGCTCCTTCTCTCCCATATACATAACCCCACTATCCGGTACTTTATCCGCATCCTGCAAAACACAGTTTTTGGAAGGCCAAACAACAGCAAGGTCAACTCAAAGGAGCTATTTTTCCTCCAGTGCGTCTTCGAACCAGACACTCAAGTAAACGCCGCCTCCTTTCTATTTCATCATATCCGCACCTTATGTGCTAGAGGCCGGCAACCTTTTATAATTGGTGGATTAATCACCACCATAGCACTTGGCCTAAACCTAGGGGATAAACTCCAAACTTTAGAATCCCTACCTCCCCTATCTATGGATATCAGCTATTGTCGCTCCAGCCGCCTGATTAAGAACAGAGTAGGCGGAGGATATTATCTTATGGTGAACAACCAGGCAGTCCCAAGTGTTGTTCTACCAAATATCGCCCTAACTGATGTCACAAACCCCGACCGCCACCTCTATGATCTAAACGCTCCCGAAGCCACCGAGCCTTCACAAACAAACCCACAAACAGATGAGTTTGAAGCAATGGAACAAGGTGATCATCCGCCTACACAACAGTCAGTCCCGCTCAACCCTTCCAATAATGCAACTGGCCCATCCTCCCAACGTCGTCGACGAAGAAGGCCTGCAACCAACGACGACATTATGGATGCTATCGATGGTATGCAGGCACAGAATGTCGAGATGCTGCAGATGATGCGTCAAATGCAACAGCAACAGGATGCTAGGAGTGCCATAACCGACCAGCGGTTTACTGAGTTGTTCAGCAGGTTCGACAACTTAGACTTACGTCCGAGATCACCAGGTCCAAGAACCAGAGGCGGAAGACAACCTTAGTTGTAGTTTCTTTTTCCTTTCCATAGTGTATTTCATTTCCTTAAAACATTGGGGACAATGTTTAATTTAAGTATGGGGGGGAAAACTTGTTCTTCCTATTTCCATTTTTCAAGTATGTACCTTTCCTTTTAATGTTATTTCCCTCTATTATTTATATATATAAAAAAAAAAAATATATATATATATATATATATATATATAAATTTTTAAGTTAAGTCCCGAGTGTGAAAATTTCTATTATCTATTCTCTCAAAAAATTTCATGAGCCATAACAAAAATTTAACACACCCAATAAGTATAAAGGTCGCTTATTTTATACAACTTGAGTGAAATCAAGACAAAAAAATTATTACCATAACAACGCTATAAGAACCTCAACATGTTAGATCAGGATAAGTACCTCTTATACCAATCCCTTGAACTTTTAGTTTTATAGTAACCCCGAGTAGTTTATACGAGAAGTCAGCACCATCTTAATAGCAAACTACGTGGAGAGCCGATGAATATAAGTGAATGATCCCCAAAGTAACACAAAATATATGAATATACCAGGAAATGCACTGATTAAATTAGGTGATCCTTACCAGATCATTTAATCTAAAGGTTGCAGATCATGCAAAAACACAATATGAAAGTTCCATTATGAGTTGGTTCAGTAGGTATCTGGTACTGAACTCGGTAGGGCGGACTACGGTTCGATCCCCCACAATTTGCAATGGACTGAATAACGAAGTTATCCGACTTATGTACCAGAACTTCTAGCTAAAAGGGGATCAGAATCACTAACCGGTTACTCCACTATGTGCGCGAAAAGATAAAGGGCTTAATGTGATTTCGCTAGAATGAAAACGGGTGAAATAAGAGTAAAGGAACTAGGATAGCTATAATGGCATTACTCGAACTGATTTGCATAAGGTGGGGTTATCTGAGGTTGTGACGGTGGTTGTTGATGTCAAGATTAAACTCAAGTTGCTTCTAAACAAAATCCACCTGCAACCTATTACGAATTGATGTGTGTTTTGAAACTTCACCTGGCAAAATTTTTGAAAACGATTTCTATACTGAATTTTGCTTGAGGACAAGCAAAGATCTAAGTATGGGGGAGTTTGATAACACGAAATTATATCATATTTTAGGACTTAATTCCATTAAATTCTATGACTATTTATTTCGGTTTACTGCATTTTATGAGATATTACGTGGTATTTTCTTCCTATTTGTCTCAGGTAGTCTATTTTGAAGAACAAGTGAAAATGGAAGAAAAGGAGGTGCAAAAAGGAGAGAAAAAGAACCAAATGCCAAAGCCCAGCCCAAAGCGCACATAAAGGCACTACCTGTGACGGACGTCACAAGGTGCGTGACGAGCGTCACGCAAAGCAGCCTTGTGACGGGCGTCACACATGGTGTGACGAGCGTCACACCATTCCACTATCTTTTTGGCGCAAGTAACGCCCTCAGAAGACTTGAAGAGACGTTGAGGAGTTTGTGTCCTATATCCACGCCATGCATTTAGCCACGTTGAAGACCCTTGGGAAACGAAAAGCAGTTACCAACACCAATATAAATAGCTACTTCAAAGACCTAAAAGGGTTCCTCAGTTTTTCCACGCTCACACTGCCGAAGCCTTTCCAATTTTCTTTTCTTTTTTAGCTTCTGCAATTTTCTTTTCCAGCAACTTAACATTGTTTATTTATTTATTTCTTTTGCAAGTTCTACGTTTTTTTCCCTTGCAATTTACCTTTCCCTTTTTAGCATTTAGATATTTTTCGCATAATAGTTTCTACACCGGAAACTATTGTGCAACTTTTTATCGGATCTAACCTTACGTTAGATTCTAGTTTTATTTCCTTGGTTTAATTTATTGTTTAATTGAAGAATCCAAGAACAAATCCTACCGGCTTGTGGTGGAGTGTTCAAGACTATTGTATTACGCATTCAGGTTCTTTAATCATTATTTAATGTTTTGTTTTATTATTTATTTATATTATCTGCCTGGAATGAGTCTGTTTATGCATGATATGTATTCTGGTTCGTTTAGCATGTCTAGCTAATTCGCCTAGATATCGGTATGTAAAGCAAGCAGAATAAGGGATCAAGACTGAGTCGGTCTATTTAAACTTAAAATTAAAATCAATCTTTTTACGGTCTCAACTTACAGGTTTAATAACAAGATTTTTTACAAAAGTAAAGGACATAAAGAAGTTAAAATCAATAGAGCGAGAGTTTGAGGTTTTAACTGGACAGTGTAAGTTAGGCATTAATTCTAGATCAGGGCGAGAGCAAGTTTTAGAGTTAATTAAATTCTGACCTTTTCCAAAAAGTATTTTTAAAGATTGAATGTGAGGATGAGAGTTAAGCATTTGGATTTAATTATATAACCTAAGTCAATAGAGCGAGAGTTTGAGATAAGGGTGTTTAAAACGGTCAGTATTTTCTTAAGAAGAGTTTCTGCAACTTTATTGCTTTCAAAAAGTGGTTTTTGACTTAATTATAAGTGACAGCTACATTAATATAAAATCATGGTTTATTCAACAGAGCGAGAGTTTGAGATAAAACCTTTAACCAATAAAGTTAACCGAAACGATTTATTTTAAACCCAAGAAACCGACAAAGACTTGATTCCCTAGTTTGACGAACTACATACCGATATCCGTTTTATTAATATTTAAGCTAGATCTTAGTTTAGCCTTTAGTTTTTCCCCAAACAATCAAACATTTTTCACCTTAGCTTTACGTAGTAACCTTAGATAACGGTATATCGATTCATAAGTCCCTGTGGGATCGATATCTTTTAAAACTACGCGATAGAACTGTGCACTTGCAGTTTGTACCCCATTCTCGACTCACACAGTCGAGCGATCATGTTTTAATTTCTTTTATTTTCAAAAATTCATAACTATTTTATTTGAGGTCACAAAAATATGAGACCAATTGCAAAGTTTTTCTTGAAAAATCTAGTTTCATAATCTGATTTTTAATTATTTTTGTGACTTCATTTAATATTTTTTGTGAATTATTTTGTTTTTAATAGTTTTTAATTCATTTTAAATACTTTTTGATATCCAAAAATTCCAAAAATATTTTCTTAACACATATGGATCATGATAAGTCTATGAAAAATATTCTCATCAATTTCTTAATTGATTTGAGAATTATTTGAGATTTTAGTTCAGTTGTGTTATTTTTCTCTGTTTTTAATTGTTTTAAAATAGTTTTTGTTTTCAAAAAATGTTGAAAAAAATTGTCAAACCTTGTTTGACCATGTTAGACCTATGATGATTCAATTGGACTTGTCTAAGTTGATTTGAATTGAATTTGATGTTTGACCATATTTTTTCCATTTTAATTTTGCAATTTTATTTTAATTTCAAAAATACCAAAAAATATGTTTGACTTTGTTGACTTCTAATCTTCATTTCTCTTCTGTTTTACATTGGTTGATGATGATTTGATTCACATTTTGATCATTGTGCTTTGATATTCCATTTGAATTCTCCTTATGTTTTATCCATTTCATTTCATCTTCATCTTCTTCTTTTTATTTTGGCCAATGAGTTAATGATTTGTGGTTGGTCTTGACATATGAGAGGTTTAACCTTCTTTGATCTAAATCAAACTAAACTTGATCAAAGATCAAGTGAGTTGCTTTGTGTCCAAGATAGCTTGCTTCTTGGTCAAGTAAAAAACCTAAAATCCATACAAGGCTAACCTTCTTTTCTTTTGGCATGGCAAGTTGTAGGAGCTTGGCTTACTAGTCATGATCTCTAACTTGTGTTTATTTGCCTATAGTTTTATTGACCGGCCTCAGATAGGTGTGAATTCTACATTAGTCCACTTACGATTGCTTAACATAGTGCTAAATTGTCTTATGACACACTAACATTAACCATTAACTGCTAACTTTAATTCAAGCATTTAATTTCTTACAATTTATTTTAATGCAATTTACTTTCTTGCTCATTTATTCATATTGCTTTTCCCTTTGCTCACTTGAGCTCATACTTTATGTTTATGTCATTTTCCTTTTGCTCACTTGAGCTCATTATTGTATATAAATATATTGTTGCTTTGTGTTTGTTTTGTCTTTGTTTGTGTGAACCCAATGCAAAAAGGAGAAAGGACTTAGAATTAGGACCTTACCTATGCTTAAAGGAGTTCAAGAGTAACTAGGCCTCATGCCTTTAGAATGCAAAATTTGTTGAAGAGCAACTAGGTCTCATGCCTTTAGAATGCTAAATCTTAAAGTTGACTTGAAAGGACCCCTAATCTAAACTCATTATTTGTCCATTCCTCTTATTGTATTGTGAACTTTTTGATTGTTTGTTCTTGTGTGATAGGGATTCCAACTTGAGATAGTAAGAAGGACCATTATCATGAATAGCCAAGTTATAAGAGACAAGCCAAATGGAGATCCTAGGAGCTTGAATATAATATTTGTTTTGATTGCTTGTTGCTTACTAAGTCCAAAAGAAATGAGCATCTTGAATCATCTTTATGATCTCAAGAAAGGAACTCCAAGGGTTTTATCTCTTCTCTCATCTTTGCATGTTTAGGACTAGCCTTTCTCTTCTTCTCTCCACTCTAACCCAAGTCAAACTCATTTTGTGCAAACTTTGACATTATTTTCAAAACTAGAAACCTAGGCCATATGCCTTTGATTTTTTCAAACTCTTTTCATTAATACTCATTGTGAATGAATCTTAAGTCAACTTTGACTTCATTTTGTGAATACTTCTAACTTGTTAATACAACTCACTTCAAGTTGTTTTTGTGGTTCCAATGGCCACCTTTGTTAAAACTTTTTCATAAACATTAGCCATAAGTTTGAGTTATCATAGTGGTTGATGTAAACCTCACCTTATCCTTAGTGATTGGACTATAAGTCTTCCATACTTATTATAGGGTGGATCCCTCACTAGTATGTTGAAGCTCTCCTCACATGGTGGATTGTTTGTATAGGTTGAGTTTTCTCCCTTTGATAACAAAAGACTTTAAGGCTTTTGATCAAATCAATTCACCAATCTTTTGAGATTTTTACCCCGAACTATGGGGTTTTGATACTACCTTTGTGATGGTACATAGGCAATGGGTTTATCCATTCAAACAACAAAATGTAAATATATGTATATTCTCTTCTCATCTCCCTAATCTTGTTTACACAAATATTTTCACAAAGGATGTTTTGGGTGCTTAAAACCTTCCCATTTCATAACCGACCCCCTTACCCAGATCTCTGACATTTTTATTAGTTTTTGATTTGATAAAACTTCTTACTTGGTTTTTGTTCGCTTTCTAACCTTTCCTTTGGATAAATAGAAGTGCGGTGGTGACTCGAATTATATGCTTACTCTTGATTTAGTCAATAAATCTAAAGGTAACGAATACCCCGCTACAGAAAAGTGGCGACTCTGTTGGGGAAATGTTGCTTCCTAGTGGGTTTAGCCTACTTTTTGCGTGTGTGTTGTATGTTTATATTTATTTGTGACATATTTTTGTGCAAATTTGGGATGACTGTATTGTTTGTAATGTATGAATTGCTTGATATATATCAATTGCTTGTGTGCTTGGTGGTCTCTTGTGAGATGAGTTCTATACCCGAACTCGAGTGCACTTATGATAGGAAAATGGCATAGTCTTGTTGACTTGTGTGGAGTTATTCCTTAGCAAGTTGACTTGCAAGCCCATTCACTTGGTGGAGGTCTTATTGGGATCAATAATGTCACACGAGTAGTCGTGGTTAGGCATTACTCTTTCCAATATAAACCTTAGAAGCCAAGGACCTTAAATACCTAGCCCATCTTGGCCTATTTTAGGACGTAGTGCGAAGGTCGTTCAAGAGTAAGATTTGATACGATTTTTACGCGATACTACACTCATAAGAGTCTCTCTTGAGAATATTTTTGGAATACGAGTAGTCGTTTTATCCGACAATATCCGAAAGATGAGATGATGACTATGGGAACCTTCTTTTAGAACATGATTGTCAGGTTTAACCATAGTGCACTCCCTTTGGGTGGTTCTTAACCAAGACTCCATGCAGTGACTCACAACAAACCCTTGATTCGCGGTTGATCCGTTCTCGTATATCCTCAATATCAATGGAACTTGGGTGTTGATAAGGTGTAAATCATAATCCACCAAAATGGATGATTGATATTGAGGATGACTTGATCCATCCCATGACCTTTGTATGGTGTGACTTGCTTGATCCTTGAGTGTGATTGTTGCATCCATGCATTCATGCATTCATTTGCATCCATATCACCAACAATGAGAAAATTTTCAAGGAACTTAAGAGGTCTATTTGCAAATTTTCAGACATGGATAAGCAAAGAAGGAATACGAAGAAGTACAGTTTCAGATAGCCTTGGAGTTCAAAGCTCTCCATGGGAAGCTTTTGTCTATTCTTGCTACTCAGGTGGATGAAGGTCTGATGAGTGTGTTGGTGCAGTTCTATGATCCTCTGTACCGTTGCTTCACTTTTCCGGATTTCTAGCTTTTGCCTACACTTGAGGAGTATGCCTATCTTGTGGGTATACCTATTCTAGATCAGTTGCCTTTTAGTGGCTTGGAGAGGGTCCATTCTTCCCAAGAGATTGCTGATCTGCTTCATATAGATGTATATGATATTGGTGCTCATATGACTACCAAAGGTGGAATTCAAGGTCTCCCATATGATTTTCTCATTACCCAATCTACCTTGTTTGGGAAGGCCATGAGTGAGGACGCCTTTGAAGCCATATTTGTACTACTCATCTATGGGCTAGTGTTATTCCCCAACATCGACAATTTTGTGGATGTGAACGCTATTAGGATTTTCTTTACTCTTAATCCCGTTCTGACTCTGTTGGGTGACACTTATTTCTCTTTGCATATGAGGAATGCAAAGGGTGGTGGTACCATTGTGTGTTGTTTGCCTCTGTTGTACAAGTGGTTTATTTCGCACTTGCCTCAGACGCTCGCCTTCAAGGAGAACAAGGGATGTCTACGGTGGTCTACGAGACTTATGTCTCTCACTAATGATGATATCTTTTGGTATAACCGTGTGTATGATGGTGTCCAGATTATTGACTCTTGTGGTGAATTCTCCAATGTGCTTCTTCTTGGTAAATGTGGTGGAATTAACTACAACCCTATTTTGGCTCGCCGTCAGCTTGGGTTCCCCTTAAAGGATAATCCTAACAACATTCTGTTGGAAGGTGTGTTCTTTCAAGAGGGTAAAGATCCCTATAACTTAAAGGGCAGAATGGTCCGGGCTTGGCGCAAGATTCATAGGAAGGGAAGGAAAGATCTTGGTCCGAAGAATTGTATTGCTTTGGAGCCTTACACCGTTTGGGTGAGGAGGAGAGTGCTTGAGTACCGCATGCCATATGACTATCCGAGACCTACCCCTATGGTTATGGTTGGGCCTTCAACCCTCCCTAACCAAGGAGTAGAGGAGTTGAGAGATGAAGACCGTTCGCGTGCTTGGGTTCGTGAGCGAGAGGAACTACTTCAACAACTCAGAGATAAGGATGCTGTGATAGAATTTCTTGAGCATCAGGTTATTGATGAGCCTGATGGTGTGGTTACTTCTCTTCTTCCTCAGTCATCCAAGTTTTGGAAAAGGAAGTATGATTGACTCGCCAAGGAGAAGGTTGATATGGAGGTAGCTTATGAAAGAGAGGTAAAGAGGCTTTGTGCAGCTTATCTTCCGATCTCGAGAGATTTGGACGATTGCTTCTAGGGCTCCATAGGATGTTTATTCTCCTTTCCTCTTGTATTGCATTTGGTTACCAAGACTGTACTACTTCTTTGGTGTAAATTTTTTTCCAAATATTATTGCTATGAGTATTCCATATATGTCTTAAAAGATTAATATTTCCAAATATTTGAAAATAGGTCTCTATAAAGTTCCTCAAATAAAAATAAATCATATGCAACAAGCATTGCATGCATCATATGCATAAGCAGGTTTTGTTCAGCTCTGATCAGTGGTCTAACTCTTTGCTCTTCATTTATTTTGAAGACAAGATGACGCACCGGTATAACACCAGGGCAAATCTTCCAAAGCTGATGGATCATCTAGAGCAAGAGAGCAGAGAGCTGAAAGAAGAAGTAGCTAGGCTGACTGCCATGATGGAGTCAGTGCTAGCTGCTCAGAGCCAGTCATCTCCAACTCCTGCAACTCCTCCCGCGAGGACGGTCATTTCAGAGGTAGCTTCCTCAACTGTGCCTGCCGCCATATCTCATTTTGCGCCTACTATGCCAGTCGGGTTCCCGTGGGGGATGCCCGCAAATTGTGTGCCCGAGGGTTTTGCTCCAACTCTCGCTTCTCTGCTGACGTCTAGCCCGGTCCTTTCTGTGCCACCTCCCGTTGTGCACACTTTACCTAGAGTAGAAGACACCATCTATCATTTTGAGCCGTCTGAGGGCCCAGATGTTTATGAGAAAATGGACGCAATGAACAACCAATTCCTTGAGTTGCGCAAGTAACTGAAGACTCTGAGGGGTAAAGACCTCTTCGGTAAGAGTGTTGCTGAGTTGTGCCTGGTGCCCAATGTTAAAATCCCTGTTAAGTTCAAAGTACTTGACTTTGAGAAATACAAGGGAAACACTTGCCTTCTCATCCATCTTGTGATGTATGCTCGCAAGATGTCAACGCAGACAGAGAATGATCAACTCCTTGTCCACTACTTCCAGGACAGCCTGTCCGGTGCTGCACTCAGATGGTACATGGGTCTGGACAGCGCAAACATCCGCTCCTTCAATGATCTTGGCGAAGCTTTCGTCAAGCAATATAAGTACAATATGGATATGGCTCCCGATAGGGACCAGCTGAGGGCGATGTCCCAGAAAGAGAAGGAGACTTTTAAAGAGTACGCCCAAAGATGGCGTGAGTTGGCCGCTCAGATTGTACCACCCCTTGAGGAGAAAGAAATGACCAAGATCTTTTTGAAGACCTTGAGTTCTTTCTATTATGAGAGGATGATTGCTAGTGCTCCCTCGGACTTCACCGAAATGTTGAATATGGGAATGAGGCTAGAGGAAGGAGTCCGTGAAGGACGTCTGACCAGAGATGAAGGCTCTTCTACAAAGCGATATGGGGGCTTTGCAAAGAAGAAGGAGGGAGAGACACATGCTATGTTTTCCCATATTAAACGAAGACCCTCTGTGAAGAGGAAGAACGTGCGTCCTGCCGTTAGCCAACACCAGGTGGCTCATATAGCACCTGCATTCAGGGAAGTGCATCATCAACAACAACAACATCAACAATATCAACAACAACATCGTCCGCAACAGCAGGCCTACCAGCCTCGAAACAACAATAACACCAGCACCAACTACGAGAGGAAGAGGGTCACTTTTGATCCAATTCCAATGTCATACGCTGAACTCTATCCATCTCTGATAGATAGAAAGCTAATTACTCCAAGAGACCCTTCTGTTGTACCGACCAACCCTCAATGGTGGTACAAGCCTGAGCTACACTGTGTATATTATTCCGGTGCTCCCAGACATGATGTGGAGAATTACTATCCCCTGAAGACTAAGGTGCAAGACCTTGTTAGAAGAGGGATTTTGTTTTTCGAGGACGTAGGTCCTAATGTCAAGAAGAACCCATTGCCCGAGCATGGGAAAGTTGTTGTGGACATGGTCCAGGGTTGCCCTGTCAAATATAAAGTCCTGTATGTCAATGATATCAGGTAATCTTTGGTCGAGATGCACAAACTGTTATGTGGATACAGTCATTATGAGCATGACCACGACAAGTGCCAGGTGTGCACTGTCAACGAGAGAGGATGCCGCCAAGTCAGGAAGGGCATCCAAGAGATGCTGGATCAGGGTATGATCGAGATACTTCATAATCACAATGAGGATGAAGTTGTTGTTATATCTCCTGTGTTCAGAATACCAGAGTTTGTTATTGTCAAATATGATGGCAACAAGAAGAAAGCTTCTCCATCTCTTGTAATCAAGCCAGCGGGCCCTGTCCCGTATTCTTCAAATAAAGTTGTTCCTTACAGGTACAATGCAGTTATGCTCGAAGATGGAAAGGAGGTGTCGTTGCCCTCTACCTCTGTTGTGAGTATTTCCGATGTTAGTGATGTGACCCGTAGTGGTCGTGTTTTCTCGGCGCCGCCGAAACCCCACAAAGATATCGTGAGAAGAGATGTTGTTGTTAATCCTGCCGGTCTTATGGGGACTTCTTCTTCTTCTATTCCGACACTTATTATGAAGGATGTTGACCCTGTTGTTGATAAAACTGCTAAAGCTCCTATCCTGGTTGGCCAACATGGCATTTTGAAGGAGGACTATGATGAGATGCTGAGGCTCATCAAGAGGAGCGAATATAACATTGTTGATCAGCTGCTACAAACTCCATCAAAGATATTTGTCCTATCTTTGCTGATGAATTCTGAGCCACACTGCGAAGCTTTGCAAAGGGTGTTAGACGTGGCATACGTGGATCACGATGTCACTATAGAACAGTTTGATAGCATTGTTGCAAACATAATTGCTTGTAACAATTTGAGCTTCTGCGATGCTGATCTTCCCGAGGAGGGAAAAGACCACAATTTGGCTCTACACATTTCCATGAACTACAAGGATGATGCCTTGTCCAATGTGTTGGTGGACACAGGATCATCGCTCAATGTGTTGCCAAAATCCACTATGGCCAAACTTTCTTACCAAGGGCCTCCCATGAGGCAGAGTGGAGTGGTAGTCAAAGCTTTTGATGGATCGAGGAAAACTGTGATCGGCGAAGTTGAACTCCCGATCAAGATTGGACCTAGTGATTTCCAGATCACTTTCTAGGTCATGGATATCCATCCATCATATAGCTGCTTGCTTGGCAGACCATAGATTCACGAGGCAGGCGCCGTGACATCCACCCTACACCAGAAATTGAAGTTCGTCAAGAATAAGAAGTTGGTGGTGATAGGGGGAGAGAAGGCTCTCTTGGTTAGCCATTTATCTTCCTTTTCCTATATAGACACTGAGGATGAGGTTGGGACTCCGTTCCAAGCCTTGTATATTGCTGAGCCTTCAAGGAAATGACCTTCTTCATTTGCTTCCTACAATGATGCGAAGTTGGCCATTGAGCATGGCGCAACTGCTGGTTTAGGACAAATGATCAAGCTGGAAGATAATAAATCCCGAGTTGGCATATGGTATTCTTCAGGTATTTCCAATGAGTGTGGGCTGTTCCAGAGTGGTGGTTTTATCCACACTGTTGAAGACCAAGAGGCTGCTGCCATTGCTGAAGATGATGAAGAGGAAGATCTGGGCAACTTCGTCATACCTGGTGGAATCTGCAATAATTGGGTCGCTGTTGATGTTCCAACAGTTATCCACAAGTCCACGTAATATGTTCATTTTGTTTAAAAAACCCTTCTCCCATGCCAAAAGGAGAAGTGATGACATTGTTGGCATATTAATACAATGATATTCATTCAAAAATTACATGTTAAATGTTTGTTTTTCCAAATTATTTTTCCTTTTTGTTTTTTTGCATGAAATTGGTGATCACCAAAAAACCCTAAAAAGAGAATAAAATCAATCTTTTCATCTGCATAATAATTTGCCTTGTTTGAATTCTGAAATCTCTTTTATACTCAAAATCATTATGCAGGTTGATCAAACCCATTGAACATAATGATCCAACGCCATCTCCCAACTTTGAGTTCCCTGTATTTGAGGCCGAAGAAGATGATGTTGAAGAGATTCCTGATGAGATTACCCGTCTGCTTGAGCACGAGGAGAAGATCATTCAGCCACATCTTAAGAATCTGGAAACAGTCAACTTGGGGTCTGAAGATTGTGTTTGTGAAGTGAAGATTGGGGCACTCCTGGAAGAATATGTGAAGAAGGGGTTGATTGAGTTGCTACGAGAATATTTCGACGTCTTTGCCTGGTCGTATGAAGACATGCCTGGTCTAGATACTGATATCGTGCAACATTTCTTGCCTCTGAAGCCTGAGTGTGTGCCTGTGAAGCAGAAGCTCAGAATAACCCATCCCGATATGGCAGTGAAGATTAAAGAAGAAGTTCAGAAGCAAATTGATGCTGGGTTTCTGGTGACTTCTACATATCCTCAATGGGTGGCCAATATTATGCCCGTGCCTAAGAAAGATGAAAAAGTCTGAATGTGTGTGTGACTATCGAGACTTGAATAAAGCTAGTCCGAAAGATGATTTTCCTCTACCACATATTGATATGTTGGTAGATAATACATCTAAATTCAATGTCTTCTCATTCATGGATGGATTTTCCGGTTATAATCAGATTAAAATGGCACCTGAGGATATGGAGAAGACAACATTCATCACACCTTGGGGAACATTTTGTTATCGAGTGATGCCCTTCGGTTTGAAGAACGCCGGAGCCACGTATCAACGCGCTATGACTACCTTGTTTCATGATATGATGCACAAGGAGATCGAGGTATATGTTGATGATATGATTGCGAAGTCGAGAACGGAAGTTGAACATGTAGAACACTTGTTAAAGCTTTTTCAGTGTTTGAGGAAGTACAAACTCCTCTTGAATCCGAACAAGTGTACATTTGGAGTTCGTTCCGGCAAGTTATTGGGCTTTATTGTCAGTGAAAGAGGTATTGAAGTTGACCCTGCCAAGGTCAAAGCAATACAAGAGATGCGTGCGCCCAAAACTGAGAAGCAAGTCTGAGGTTTTCTTGGCCGCTTGAATTACATTTCTAGATTTATATGCCACATGACTGCCACATGTGCACCTATATTCAAGCTCCTCCGGAAAGATCGGCGTCATGATTGGACCGAGGATTTCCAGAAGGCCTTTGACAGTATCAAAGAGTATCTGTCCGAGCCTTCGATTCTGTCTCCGCCTGTTGAAGAGAGACCATTGATTATGTACTTAACCGTGCTTGACGACTCTATGGGTTGTGTATTGGGTCAGCAAGATGAATCAGGGAAGAAAGAGTATGTTATATACTACTTGAGTAAGAAGTTCACTGATTGTGAGTCTCGGTACTCAATGCTTGAGAAGACATGTTGTGCTTTGGCTTGGGCTGCTAAGCGTTTACGCCAGTATATGTTAAATAATACAACTTGGTTGATATCCAAAATGGATCCAATCAAGTATATCTTTGAGAAGCCTGCTTTAACTGGGAGGATTGCCCGTTGGCAGATGTTGTTGTCTGAGTATGACATTGAGTATCGAGCTTAGAAAGCTATTAAAGGTAGTATCTTGGCTGACCACTTGGAACATCAACCAATTGAGGATTATCAGTCTGTTCAGTACGACTTCCCTGATGAGGAGATTCTGTATTTGAAGATGAAAGATTGCAATGAGCCTACGCTCGATGAAGGGCCAGAGCCTGGTTCTCGACGGGGAATGGTGTTCGATGGCGCTGTTAATCAGTATGGAAATGGTATTGGGGCAGTGATTATTACTCCTCAGGGCACACATTTTCCTTTTACAGCAAGGCTAACTTTCAAATGCATGAATAATATGGCGGAGTATGAGGCCTGTATTATGGGTTTGGAAGAATGTATTGATCTTAGGATCAAACATCTTGATGTTTATGGTGATTCGGCCCTTGTTGTTAATCAGATTAAGGGTGAATGAGAGACGAATCAGCCTGGCCTCATCCCATACAGAGATTATGCGAGGAGGATTTCAAATTTCTTTACTGAGGTTGACTTCCATCATATTCCTCGAGATGAGAATCGGATGACAGATGCTCTTGCTACACTTGCTTCCATGATTGTTGTGAAATATTGGAACGAAGTTCCCAATATCACTGTGATGCGCTTGGATAGACCAGCTCATGTATTTGCAATTGAAGAAGTGAAAGATGATAAGCCATGGTATTTTGATATCAAGTGCTTTCTCCAAAGTCAGACTTACCCGCCTGGGGCATTTGTTAAAGACAACAAGACTTTGAGGAGATTATCTGGAAGTTTTTACCTCAATGGTGATGTGCTTTATAAGAGGAATTTTGACATGGTTTTGCTCAGATGCATGGATAGACACGAAGCAGACCTGTTGATGACTGAAGTCCATGAGGGTTCATTTGGTACTCATTCCAATGGACATGTTATGGCGAAGAAGATGTTGAGAACAGGCTACTATTGGCTGACAATGGAGTCCGACTGCTGCAAGTATGTGAAGAAATGCCACAAGTGTCAGATTTATGCGGATAAGATTCATATTCCCCCAACACTTCTGAATGTTATTTCTTCACCATGGCCTTTCTCTATGTGGGGAATTGCCATGATTGGCATGATAGAGCCAAAGGCGTCAAACAGTCACCGTTTTATTCTCGTAGCAATTGATTACTTCACCAAGTGGGTTGAAGCGGTATCATATGCAATTGTGACCAGGCAGGTGGTTGTGAAGTTTATCAAGAATCAACTCATATGCCATTATGGTGTGCCAGATAAGATCATTACTGATAATGGATCTAACTTGAACAACAAAATGATGAAAGAGCTGTGTAGCGAGTTTAAGATTGCACATCATAATTCTTCTCCTTATAGACCCAAGATGAATGGGGTTGTTGAAGCTGCTAACAAGAACACCAAGAAGATTATCCAGAAGATGGTTGTCACATACAAAGATTGGCATGAGATGCTGCCATTTGCTTTGCATGGTTATCGTACATCCGTCCGTACTTCAACAGGGGCAACCCCTTTCTCCCTTGTGTATGGCATGGAGGTTGTGCTCCCCGTGGAGGTTGAGATCCCATCAATGAGAGTCTTGATGGAATCCAAGTTGACTGAGGCTGAATGGGTTCAGAGTCGTTATGACCAGTTGAATTTGATTGAAGAGAAGAGATTGACTGCCATGTGCCATGGTCAGTTGTATCAGCAAAGGATGAAGAAAGCCTTTGGTAAGAAGGTCAAGCCTCGTGTGTTCCGAGAAGGTGACCTCGTGCTCAAGAAAGTTTTGTCTTTCGCGCTCGATTCCAGGGGCAAGTGGACTCCAAACTATGAAGGTCCATATGTTGTTAAGAGAGCCTTTTCAGGCGGTGCTTTGTTGCTTACAACTATGGATGTGGAGGATTTCACTCGTCCTGTGAATTCAGATGCAGTCAAGAAATACTTCGCCTAAAATAAAAACAGAATAGCTCGCTAAGTTGAAAACCCGAAAGGGCGACTTAGGCAAAAATGAGTGTCTCGGTGGATTGAAAACCCGAAAGCGCGACCCAGGCAAAAGTTAGAGACATAAAAAATGAATATACGTATCCCGCTAGATTGAGTACCTCACCTTGGGGCAATCTAGGCAAAAATTAGGGATTTGGCAAGTAACTGCATCCTGACAAGACTTTGTTTTACAAGCTGTCTTCTGTCAAAGATTCTCGCCCAGTCATCGTCAACTGAAGCTTCAGATACATTGGATTCAGAGTTGGTGGAGAAATGGTCATTATGTTCAATGTAGCCCTTTTTCCAATATATATCACCAATTTCAAATTTGTAAAGATCCATGGAGTCTCGCCATTTGCGGACTACCATTCTATTAAATAAATTTGAGCCTTTATCCAATTCTTCGCACTCTTATTTGTTTCTGTTTAACAAATGTTTGCATGTTTTAATGATAAATATCATTGTTTTTATAAACTGTTTTTTAAACAAAGTGAACATTCACAACGACTGAAAGGATAAATGGAATGTCTTCAGTGCTCTCCCAAGGATAGTATGATCTCCAAAAGGGTAAGACATTTGTTCATTCTAGCATATTTGTCCTCTTCATCATCTTTCAGGTTGTTTCCTCAGCGAGCACAGAAAGAATCACACATCCTTAACTCCCCATAGAATCGGAGTCTAGCATTTATGTTTTATCAACTATATGGTTGTCATCCCTTGTGTGGACTGGCCTAAAATCCCTTATAGATTGATAAAAGTTGATATGCTATCTATTAAGGAGGAAGGTGGTCTCCCCCCAGCGTAAATGGAAATCTCCAGCAGAGTGAGCAGGAATTCCTTGCATGAGCAAGAGTCCTCAACAGGAGTAAGCATGTGTTCCCTGCAAAGCTATCTTTCAGATATCTCCTCAGCAGGTTGGCTTGTAGTTATCCCCAGCAGGTTTTCCTACAGCTCCCTCCCCAGTAGGGCCGCCCACAGCAGATTATCCCTAGTTGGATCGCCTACAGTCTATCCTCAGTGGAGTTACCTGATTAGAGCCTGGTAATTTGTTTTCCCCTCCTTATTGGAAAGTTTCCTCTAAGTTGAGCTGGTGGTGAAGATGTGTTGTTTTCTTCCCCAGCGGAGCAATGTTTCTCTCTTTTTCCTCAGCAGAGTTGGTTTCTCTAGCAGTTAGAAGAGAATGCTTGATTGATATGTATCCGTTTGGTGGTTGTTCCCCACGGAATTTCATGTCATTCCCTGATAAGTTCCCCAGTAGAGTTTCTTCTGCGACGAATCTTATTCGTATTGAGCTCCCCAATAGAGTTTCCTCTATGATGGATCTTGTGTCTTTTCAATAGCAGATCCTATTGATATCCCTGCATGATCCTGCGGTCTTTGTCCCCGGTGGTGATTGGTGTCTTTTGGTATTCATTGCTTCCCACCAGAGTTGATTTATCCTGTGGGCCTGGCTTTTCTCTTTTGAGATGTTATACCGGATGTTCTTCCATTGATTTTCGGACTTGTTGGTGTTAGATATGTCTATCTGTCAGCATTAATCATACAACCATGCATGTACATGCATAATTATAGCATTCAGATATTCATGTTGCATTCTTTGCCATATATCTTTGCTGTTATCTCCTGCTGTTGGTGAAATATTCTTCCCCAAGCAGATGTTTGTGTTTGATCTCTCCATATAGAGTCAGCCTTATAAGCAGAAAGTGTTTATCTTTCCTTCTATATTCCCCACTGAGTTATGTCCTCGTGGATGATTTTTGTTTTAGTTTCCTCCCCAGTTGTGTATCTGGATGGAATTACTCCCCTGAGTTATATCCTCATTGGGTTAAGTCTTGTTTGATTGTGTCGTTCTAGTTTGTTCCTAGATTGACTCCTTTCTTGTTATTTCCCATGCAGTTCCCTGTGATTTAGTTGTTTAATTGCTCAGTAACCAGTAATTGTCCATCTTTTCCCCAGTGGATCTTTTGGCCTTCTACCCAGTAACGGGTAGTTGTAAGTCCTATTTTTGTGGCATGCTACCCAGTAAACGGTAGTTATAAATCCTATTTCTATGGTTTTCCACCCAGTAACCGGTAGATGTAATCCCCTATTTGTTGGTTATCTTTATCCAATATTTGGTATTGATATTCCTTCATTTTTGAGTATACCACCCAGTAACCGGTGATATATCTCCTGGATAATTGCTTTTGTTAAGCAATTCATCCCCCGCGAGTCATCTTTCATTTACCCTTTGTTTGGTAATGATTGTTTCTCCTTTTGATTGGTCATCATTTTATACCCAGTAACCGGTATCCCGATGTCCTTTCTTTTCGGTCGATTTATCCTTTATTAACCGAGTAACCGGTTGTGGATAATCTTCCATGCGAGTATGTTATCTATGTTCTGACGGTAATAGATGATGTATCTCATGCGCTCTTCAGTCGAAGTCTTTTTCTTCCCCAATTGAGTAAGATTCATATTTCCTTATGGAATCGAATACCCATCCTGTAAATTGAGTTTTCTTTTTCAGCCCTCCTTTTCGGATGATGAGTGTCTTGGGTATGTTCCCAATTCACGCCTGATTGGTCACCTATTATATGCCCAGTAACTGGTATCCCTGGTGTTCCTTCCTTCTGCTCCCTATTATGACTTTTTGTCCCCTGTGGAGTCAGATTTTCCTGAGTTGAGATATACCTTGTGGGTCCTCCTCAGATGTTTCGGATGATCGATATCTCTCATCCTTATACTGGTCTTAGATATTCCCTCTCCTTGAGCGTGTTGTTCTCTCACCAAGTAATCGGTGTTTTGATGACATGTCTCTTTTTGAGTTTGTTACCCAGATGTTGGTAATATCTCGTTTTTCTTCCTCAGCTGAGTTCCTTTAATGGATTTCCCCGTCTGAGTCCGGATTTTTATTCGAAGTATCCTTCGCGGATAGTTTTGCTGTATTGGCATATTCCCCAGTACATGCATCTTTGTGTCATCTCGAGTCTTTCCATTGATTTATTTTCATGGAATTCCTTCGGGTCTCCCAGCAAGTTTTCAAGTCGTGACTTGCTCACGCATTTTACCCTTATTTCTCCCCAAAGTCTCTGTTTCCCTAGTGAGTGTATTACTCCTATGGATTTGCAGTTTCTCCTGATTTCTTTTCCTTTGTGGCCATATTTCCCCACCGAGTATTAACTTTTGCATGCATATATCTGCATCATGAGGTCTCTTAGGGACCAAAATTCGTCTCTTTGTTATTATTTAAGCCCATTCTACCTCGTCGAGACGAATATTTTAACCTTCATATGTCCGGATAGAATTACCTTAAATAGGGGAATCTGTAAGACCCTAATTTTGACCTTAAGATCCCTCATGACATCATATCATTGCTCATTGCATTGCCTCAAGGATCATAGCAAGTGTGGCTCCTTAACCCTAGGGTTGGGACTTATGTGAGTGGTTTGAGACCACCAAGCATGCTTGTATTTTATATTATTGCTTTTCTTATTTTGTTAACTAAACAAAAGCACAAAAATATGTCACTAATCTCTTTTGTTTTGAAGCTCAAGCAATCATGAGATCCCTTGCTCCTAGGAGGCTCCTATGCTCAATGAAGTGGCTAAATAAAGATGAAAGCAAGCATGACAATGGTTCAAAAAGCTTATAATCATCATATATGTCTCCCAAGTATCTCAATTTTCCAATTTGGTCAAGATAAACCAAGGGGGTTGAGGATTGTTTCCCAAGGAAACCCTAATTCAGCTATGCATTGACTGTGCCTTGCTCATGAAGCAACCTCAACCTATGATCAAACTCAATCAAGAGAAGTTTTTTAATTCATTATTTTATGCATATATGAGCTTATGTGAGTATCCTCAATCATTCATTCATAAAGATTTGAAGTTTGGCCTTGAGAAGTTGACCAGTCTAGTCATCTAACCAAACTGAGATCCAGTGAGACCTAACTTTTGATGTGTTTGTCAAATGAAGATAGCCCCAAGCGAAAAAATGTTCTTAAGAACCATATTAACAACTTTCATGTTCATAAAAAATCCATTTGAAACTTGGAAGGTCATTATTCATGTCAAAACATTATAGGTCATTTTGACTGAAACCCTAATTTTGGGTCAACTTCCCAAGGACCTAACTTCTTCATTTCTTATGATTTTAAGGTGAGACCAACTGCATTGGAAAGATTAAGATGTATACTTCAAATTTTATGTTGGACAAAAATTCATAATCCTAAAATAAACACATGTGATAATACAAAACATTATAGGTCACTTTGGACCTAAGTCATTGAATTTGAAAAATGTCCAACTTCAAGTGCCCATAACTTTATCATAAAAACTCCAAATGATGCAAAATTTAAGTCCAAATTGATAATATTGAAAATATATACAACTTTTATGTTGGAGGTTTTTCCATTTGAGGCTTGCATCATAAAAACAGAAGGGCTTGAAGTTGATCATTTTTGGCAAATTTTCCAAAGACATGTTTTGTACATCAAACTTCAAGGTCAGTTTTCACAAATTTCCAAACTCCAAATGGATTTTTGTCCAACATAGATTTTGTTCCTTATGTCAAGACCTTTCCAACCGTTACTCACATGCCTATGTTTGGATTTTCTATGTGTGACTTTCAAAGAGGTGAACATTTGTGCCCAATTATGCAATTCACCTTATACTTTCATGCACAAGCCAATGCAGCTCAGAGTGCACGTCCATTTCAACTCATTGTGATATCAGCTTGCATTTCCACTTGATTTTGGGTCTTACATGCGCCTGTACAGGCCCATGCATGGAGGACCCAAAGCTTCATGCACACAAGTTTTTGCCTTGCTTTGCTTGCATTTCAGCTATAAATACAATGCTTCCCTCATTCAAATCTCAACCTTAAGGCAACCTGAAGCTCTGCAGAAATCAAAACCCAACCATACCAAAGGAATTTTGATTTTTATTTTCTCAATTCAAGCTTGAATTTCAACAAAATCAGTTGATCTTCAAGACTTATTCCTTAGCCTTGCATTCATATCACATCTCAAGATCAAATTGGAAGCAAAAGTTGGAAGGAATCATGCTGATCAAAATTGATCTTCAAAGGTTTATCCTCTAACTGTTTTGATCTAAATCTTGCTCCATGATGTGAATTGCTTGTGTTCAAACTGTTTTCTGAAGTCCTCGAGCAAGAGGCATGCCAGTGGTGTTCTTGATTTTATGTTTCAAAGCACTTCAGTTTTCACACCTTGAATTTCAAGCTCAGATTTCTCAATTGATAGAGATCTTGAGGACAATACAAGGTTACAGGGGTGATGTACATCACCCCAACTTCATTTTGGTACCACGTTTGTGTATTTTAGTTGAGGTTCAAAAACCTGCAACTGGTGGTCGGAGTTGGTTGGTCCACCGTAGAAGACGGTGGTTTCCACCACCATCCCCACGTGGATGACTCCAGGCCCTTGGATGAGGCTCACACGTTCTAATCTCAGCCATGCGTTATGTTTACTTTTTTAAATCCTTTGTGTCACGCGTTTGACTAATGACTATGGTGGGAGTGCGCTTCGGGACCGCCTGATGTGTCCACGTCATTTAATGAAATAGATCCAGCGCTCCTTGTTTTTCCTATTTTATTATTTCTGTTTTAATTTCTTTTATTTTCAAAAATTCGTAACTATTTTATTTGAGGTCACAAAAATATGAGACCAATAGCAAAATTTTTCTTGAAAAATCTAGTTTCATAATCTGATTTTTAATTATTTTTGTGACTTAATTTAATATTTTTTGTGAATTATTTTGTTTTTAATAGTTTTTAATTCATTTTAAATACTTTTTGATATCCAAAAATTCCAAAAATATTTTCTTAACACATATGGATCATGATAAGTCTATGAAAAATATTCTCATTAATTTCTTAATTGATTTGAGAAATATTTGAGATTTTAGTTCATTTGTGTTATTTTTCTTTGTTTTTAATTGTTTTAAAATAGTTTTTGTTTTCAAAAAATGTTGAAAAAAGTTGTCAAACCTTGTTTGACCATGTTAGACCTATGATGATTCAATTGGACTTGTCTAAGTTGATTTGAATTGTATTTGAGGTTTGACCATATTTTGTCCATTTTAATTTTGCATTTTAGTTTAATTTCAAAAATACCAAAAAATATGTTTGACTTTGTTGACTTCTAATCTTCATTTCTCTTCTGTTTTACATTGGTTGATGATGATTTGATTCACATTTTGATCATTCTGCTTTGATATTCCATTTGAATTCTCTGTATGTTTTATCCATTTCATTTCATCTTCATCTTCTTCTTTTTATTTTGGCCAATGAGTTAATGATTTGTGGTTGGTCTTGATATATGAGAGGCTTAACCTTATTTGATCCAAATCAAACTCAACTTGATCAAAAATCAAGTGAGTTGATTTGTGTCCAAGATAGGTTGCTTCTTGGTCAAGCAAAAAACCTAAAATCCATACAAGGCTATCCTTCTTTTCTTTTGGCATGGCAAGTTGTAGGAGCTTGGCTTACTAGTCATGATCTCTAACTTATGTTTATTTGCCTATAGTTTTATTGACCGGTCTCAGATAGGTGTGACTACTACATTAGTCCATTTATGATTGCTTAACATAGCGCTAAATTGTCTTATGACACACTAACATTAACCATTAACTGCTAACTTTAATTCAAGCATTTAATTTCTTGCAATTTACTTTAATGCAATTTACTTTCTTGCTCATTTATTCATATTGCTTTTCCCTTTGCTCACTTGAGCTCATATTTTATGTTTATGTCATTTTCCTTTTGCTCACTTGAGCTCATTATTGTGTAACACCTCAAAATTTGCCCTCCTCTCTTGGGACTAGCGTATCATATTGCATAACATTTTTAGGTCATTAGGCATTGCATATTGCATATCATGTGGTTACATTGTGCAAGTCATCCTCACAAGTCTTGAGCAGATGAAGAGGTTATGTGCAAGCTAGGGTTTCATTGGACTGGTCATCAATCATCTGAGGATGTGGAGGTCCAAATTTAGGGTTTTGTGATTCTCAAAGGATATTGGTCTTCATCTTGATTACAATGATTCATCATCATCATCATGGTCTTGTTATCATCAGAAGAATCAAGTGATTGGAGCACATTCCTTGAGATTAGGGTTTTGACCACTGGTCAACCCTAATCAGTTGCATTGGGCCAGTTAGGGCATGATCAGGAGATGGGGTCTATGATGGATATGGGGATCATTCTATGATTTTATGGAGATTATTGAGGTTAGGGTTTCACCCTTGAGCCATTTCATCAGGAGATTGGAGCTCAGTTGGATCAATGCATTGCCAAATTCATCTATCAGTTGAAAAAGTCAACTGTGGTCAACTGTGCATGATTTAATGGATTTGGAGGTGAAAATGAGTTGGATACACTTCATTCATGTTGGAACAAGTGTTATTTGACATTTCAAAGCTTAAGAATGGAGAAAATCAAGTCAGGACAAAAATTGCCAAAAATAGAAAGTGACTTGTAATGGAAGTTTCCAAAAATGGAAAGTTTTTGACCACAAAATTACATGTCCAAGGAAGCTTCAAAGGAAAATTTGTTCAACATGAAAGTTGTAGATCTTGATCTCACCTTTCCAAAAAGTCCAAGAACTTGAAAATCCCATGTATGGTTGGCAAGTTATGGTCCAGTCAATTTCAAAAATGACCCATAATCAGAGGGGCATAACTTCCACATGGAGTGTCCAAATTGGATGATCTTTTTATGTGCAAACTCCATTTGACATGTACTTTCATGGTGCATAATTGGAATTCATCAAAAATGGTCAATGCAAAAAGTCAAATTTCAAGTGTACAGTTAAAGATCCAGGGGCAAAATTGTCCAACTTGAGAAATAATGGGAATTTTTGAATGGGGATTTTTGCAACACTTCACAAATGATATTTGGAAATGGTTTGAATGCTCATAACATGCCAAGGCCTCATGGTTTGAGAACTCACTTTTGAAATGGACTTGAAAATGCATAAAAATGCCATGACATAGTGAAATTGCAAAATATTCAACAAATGAAGATGAGACAAGTGGCAACAGCTCATGACAGATGTTTAGGACATGTGTGAGCTGGCATTGAGTTGTCATTGGCTGGCATATGAAAGTACTATTTTGCCCTTGGCTTGAAAATGACACATTTGCTAATCACTTTCCATTTGGTTAATTAAGGTGATTAAGGCTTGGTTAATTGGAGATATAAGTTCTTAATCCTAACAAACTCTAACAGAATTTGACAATTCCCCAAAAATCACAAACAAATTCTCCAAATTCTCAAAAACCTCATAGAACTTCAATTGATCAAAACTCTCTCAATTCTTGATCAATTTGTGAAATTCTTCTTGCTGCAACTTCCACTCATCATCATCTGCAACTGTTTTTGGAAATCAAGATCAAAGGAGCACCAAATCGTGACTGTCCTATATGATGCATCAATGGTGAATTGAGGAATTCGTGCAATAGGAGCCATTTCAATCGAACCTGAGCACTTCACTCACCTCACACATCATCATTCTCAATCTGTTTTGGATCAGGAGGCTCAAACATCTTCAAATTCATCGCTGCCTTCGAAGTAAGGTGAATTTTCGAATCTCACCATTGCTTTAATGCTTATATGCGTTTTGAAGTATGTTTCATGTAGAGTTCGATGATGCTTTTGGTTTGAAAAATGGATTAGCGTAGAGGAAGTTATGATGAATTTAAGTAATGATACCAAAACCTAATCCCTTCGATTCGTGAGATTTAGGAACAATTAGGATGATTCATGTACATATTTGAGATCTACGCGTTGAGACCTTTCCAACGGATATGAGTTTGTAGATTTTGGTTAGGGTTTGATGTTCTTGTGTTCTTGGAGTTTCTGGACAAACGCGTGTAGAAGAGAAAGATTTTCTGGAAAAAATAGTGTTTGATCCGTTTTCTCATTTGATTTTTCAAATTGGAGGTTTACCGCGCCTGGCTTAGAGAAATTACAAGATTGCCATTAGTTAACTTAATTAATTAATAATAATTCAAATAATTATTAAAAAATCACACAAACATTAAAAAATTCATAGAAAATTGTTGGAAAGTCAAAAAAATATGAGGATTTTTTCTATAGTTTCCATTTTCTCTCTAGAATTTTATGGACATAATTTTAGAAATTGTGCTTGGTGAAAAATTGGTTTGACCTAGGGATGTTTGACTTGTATGCAATTTTGACACATTTTGCCATTTCCATTGTGAAATTTTCCTTCCTTAAAAGAAATGTCTGAAATTTTTTGTGGTGATTGTAGACATGTTGCTGGTGATTTACATATAAAGTTTGTGAATTTTTGATACCTGTGGTGTGAGATGTGAATTTTTGAACTTAGGTGTGACAATTTGTGTCACACCTAACTAGGGCAACTTCATGAAATTATTTGCCTAGCCTATGCTTGTTAGAATGGATTGAAATTTTGCATGTATGATCATTGATATGTTGAGATGCTATGTGAATTTTTCTGGATTTTTATGTGGCATTTTCAATTTGATTGATATTTTTCATCTCTGTTGGTCAATTATGCAAGTTCATGTGATACATGTTTGAATATCTTGTGTGAAATGCTCATATGGTTTTAGATGAACATGAAATTTGGTATGATGGTTGTAGACACATTGTAGGACATCCCTGTTTTGGTCTCATTCATTTCTTCACTGTTTTCATTGATTTATGAATTTTTGAAGTGAATGCATGTGTTGATGATATGGTTTGGCTTGAATATTTGTGTCTGTTTTTCTTGATTTTCATTGACATAGTTCCTTTTGTCCAATTGAGCTGAAAATTGACATGCTGTACCTTGAATATGTCCTGTTTAGGTGTAAATTATTTGAGGATTTTTGGAATTGTTTTGATATGGATTTGGTTGAAGTCATTCTGTTTGGATGTTTGGTGTTATGTTTGACCTAGTTTGTGATGTTTTGGTCATGAAATGAATATGATGAATGATATAAACATGGGATCAATTGCTCTTGCTTTTGAATTGCATTAATTTGATTTTGGTTGAGAATTACTTGCTGTTTAGAATTTTTTCTCCCTTTTGGACCCTAGGCTTGGCCTAGTGGTCCAGTTTCTCACATTTGGTGTGGATTTTCAGGATGAAATGTACAAAGCTTAAGGAGAATGATTCAAGTCAATAAAATTGAATTTGTTTGATGTGGAGAACTAACATAACTTTGTTTTGTAGGTTGTGAAGCTTGAGCTTGAGCTTGTAGCTTGCATTTATGTGCTTGTGTTGTTTGTATAGTCTGACTGATTAACATTTGCTGTTTACTGTTTGTCTGTCTGAGTACTGATGATACTTGATTGATTTCAGGTACATTTAGTTGCTTACAGTTCTTTAAGAACTTGCTTGCTGCTGCTTGGTTTTTAAACCACTTGAGGTAGGACTTCTATTCTTCATGTAGTCTGGAGACCCGGTCTGTTATTTGGCCGGGCAAACTGTCTGAAGTCCTCCTTAAGAGGCGATGTTTGTGATTGTTTAAAATTGTGCCTAAGCAGGTAAAGACCTCTATGAGGCAATTGGTGGAAGGTAGGGATATGCAATCTATCCCCCACTATTCTGTATGTCGTCCCTCTGCTCACACGGCTGTGTGTTGATGCATTGGGGCACAAACCCAAGATCCTGTGCTGTTGCACAATCGAGTCAGAGTCTTTGAGCGTAGAAGGGTCCCTCCATTCTGGACCCATGCTCCTTTGTCAGAAGCTCTCCCTGGTCAGGGATAAGAGCTGTGAGGTCTCATCCTCACTTCACCTTTTCATCTGCTTCACCTTAGCCTCGTAATGGCAAGGTTAAGAGCGAATAATACCCATGTACAGATGACTTGCTTCGGCAGTCAAACCCATTGTGTGAGCCTCACTTGATTGGTTATAGTGTGTGCTATGTGAATATTTGTTTGAAATGCTTGGGTTGTTCTGTTTGTATGCTTGTATGCTTGCTTCTTTCCTGGATAGGACTAGCTTGCAGTTGTGCAAGTAGGTAGAAACCTGAACGTAGGGTAATGATGCATGACAACACTAGGCTCGAGTACAGCTCCCTGGTAGTGTGTCTTCCCGTGGTTTCTGGCTAGATTTTCTTTCCCTTGAGGGGGAACTACATCGCCCTGATCCTTGTTCCAGACGAGGTATGTAGGCAGGTGGTCGTGCGAGACCACTCCGGGCAACCTTTTTCTTTTTTGTGTGTGTTTACTTGTCATCTGATTGTGTGTTTTGGTTCGGATGCCGACGTAAGTCCAGTGATTGGCGGTCGGGCTCCACGTTTGCCGTTTTGAGTGTGTTTTGGTTCGGATGCTGATGTAATTCCATCGAGTGGTTGTCGGGCTCCATGTTTGCCATCTGTTTGTGCGTTTTGTGTTGTTTGGCGTGCGTAAGCCGAACTACAGTGGCTCTGATTCTCGTTCCAGACGAGATATGTAGGCATAGGATGCGACATCCTATCGAGCTCCCTTCTCTTAACCCCACCTGCGTTCCCTGTGTGTGTGTGTGATGTTTTAGCAACCTTTTCTTTCTTAGAACGTGGATCCCGTCGAGTACGACGGACGTGAGGGGTGCTAATACCTTCCCCTTGCGTAACCGACTCCCTTACCCTTTCTCTTTGGTCGCGAGACCATTTCCTTTCCAGGTTTCTCTGAGCGTTTCCTTTCCCTATCTTGGGATAAATAACGTGCAGTGGCGGCTCTGTGTTGTGTTTTTATTTGAGTCTCGCCGGTTGTTTTTTCGCGAATGCGACAGCTGGCGACTCTGCTGGGGACTTAAAAGATGTTGACCTGCGCTGATCCATCTTCCCTAAGCGAGTCCTTCCTAGCGTTCTAGGATAGTTTAGGTTGCTTGTTTTGTGTTATTTATTGCATTTATTATTCTGACTGTGTATATATTTGCATAAATATTTGCATGCATCATACTATCATGTTGCTATCCTCTGTGCAGGTGGTTCCTCTGTTTTGGGGTGGGTGTTCTGAGTGGGGCTAAAACCCAGGCCCGAGTGTACACCTAGGATTAGTGTGGTCTCATGTTGCCTCTTTCATGTTAAGTCAACATGTGCCTGGCAGCATGATGTACCACAAGCCGGACGAGGTTCATTTGATAGGGCTTGCCTCTGTGAATATTCCACTTTGGTTGAGTTACGTCATCTGAACTGTTGACTCTGGTGACCGATCATTTCCCGGATCTTTGGTTTAGACGATCTCAGGAGAGCTACAATGGCACACCCGAAAGGGCAAACCCATTGAGTATCTCTGCCCGATTGTCGAGACTATTATCCGCCTTAGGGTGACTTGTTTAGAATTTACCTGTGAGGGGAGGGTGATTCTTTCAGATGCATGTTCAGATGGTGACTTTGATGGTGACTAATGGTTCCGTTGATCAGGGTCGTATTTATAAGTCGGATTTATGGTCATTTATTGCCGAGACGCCGGAGTGCTGTCCGTGGTATTTATCAGTGGGGATCCGTTTATTTCAGGATTCCCCGGGCCGATTCAGATGGGTGTCTGCTCAGAGTTGGTCTGATGATGATGATGATGATGATGTATCTCCCGTTTATTTCGGGACCCTTGAGTCGGATTTGTGGTTACATGTTCCCTTAGATGGTTGTGATCAGGTTCAGAGATCAGGGCTGTGACTCAGTGTAACAGATGATCAGATGACTTGGAGGATGGCAACACATTGCATTCATTCATCAGCATCATTACATCTTGCATTAATTGCATCTAACACATGTTTACCCATATGCAGGGACATTTTTGATCAAGATCCTGGTTGAGAGACTTCCTGTTCAGATATGAGGACCGGTCTGAAAGACAACATTGCCTACAGTTTCTTCGATCCTGAGATTGGTGTGCTGAAGGAGATGATAGCATTGATTACTCCCGATCATGTGGGGATGTTCAGAGAGGCATACGGTAGTATCTTGAAGATGGTTTTCAGACTCACTGACAGTGACAGGAGCGCCATTCATACTCTTCTCCAGTTCTATGATCCGGCGCTGAGATGTTTTGTATTTCCAGATTATCTGTTGGGACCTCTGATGGAGGACTATGCTAGCATTCTGGGTATGCAGATCCGTGATCAGATTCCTTTCCATGTTACTAGGGTGGAGCCTGACGTCCTTGGGATTTCTCGTGCTCTTTATTTGAGTCCGGAAATGGTCAAGGAAGGTTTGAAGGAAAAGGGGAAGTTACCTGGATTTCATTTGAGTTTCTTGGAGGCTAATGCCAAGGAACATGCCGCTATGGGTAACTGGAAGACGGTTTGTGCTCTGATTGCTGTGGGCATTTATGGGATTGTTCTGTTTCCTAATCAGAAGAATTTTGTGGACCGTAATGCTATCAGACTGTTCATGCAGAGAAACCCTATTCCTACACTGATTGGAGATGTTTACTACTCGGTTCATAACAGGAATGAGAAGCGACGTGGAGGTTTGATCAGGTGCTGTGCCCAGTTGCTCTTCAGGTGGTTTAGGGGGTATTTGCCTTCCCGAGGTGCTTTTGCTTCTATTGATCCTACTGTCAAGTGGTCATTCAGGTTGATGGGTTTGCGGGCTGATGATATAGCATGGACTCATAACGGTATGGCTGGCCGGGATTTCATATACAGCTGTGGGAGATTTCCCAATGTGCCTCTGGTAGGAGTTCAGGGTTGCATTAATTACAATCCGGTGCTTCTCAGGAGACAGATGGGGTTTGCTGTAGAGGGTCCTCCTCTCAGTCGAGAGATTCAGGAGTCCTTTTACTTCCCGATTGATGGCAATCAGGCCAAGCTGAGGCAAGTGTTGGATGAGTGGCGTGATATTCAGAGGAAGGGCAAGATTCCTTATGGGAAGGTCAACTGTCGGTATTTTCCATTATTTGAGGATTGGTTGCGGAAGAGAATTGAGATTACACATCTACCATTTCCGGGAGGTGATCTTGGGTGTCCTATGATTGAGGGTCCCAGTTCTTCTGTCAGTAGGGAAGAATTCCTCGAGATGAAGAGAGCCAGGGATCAGTTGCTTGCGGAGAAAGCGGAATTGGAGATGACTGTTGCTCGGGTTCAGATAGCCAACCAGGAGATCAAAGTGAAGATGGAAGATCAAGACAAGCGACATGCCCTAGAAGCAAAGCGCTTTGAGATAGACACTGCCTATTATGGGAAGATCAGTCAAGCCTTGGCATCTTCAGCAAAGGAGCATGACATCACTAAGGAGAAGCTAGCCAGAGCTGCAAAGGTTATTGAAGATGTGAAGAGGAGGCAGATCCTCGTGAGAGACCAGAGGGACGACAGAGTCAGAGTTCTCATTGCTGAGTGGGAGTCCAAGTTGAAGGTTAAGGAATCAGAGAACATGAAGATCATTGCTGAGAGAGATCATTACATGACTGAGAGAGATCATTACTTCAGGCAGATGAAGATTCATTAGAAAGAGGTGGGGAGATTACAGCAGGAGAACACCGAGCTCAGGTTCGCCGCAGAGTTCGTAAAGATGGTTGATGATATAGGGCCATCTGTGGGACCCTCATCAGGCTAGCTTTGTCATTTGTGTGGATTACCATCAGGCTTGTTGACGGAATTTACTTGCTTGTATTTCTTTCCTGATTCTGGAGATTTGGTATCTGATTTGTATCAGCTTTGATGTATGACTATGGCACTTTTGGTGCAATTTTGCTATGTGATGGTTATTTTCATTTAGTGATTGATCTTCCAGCTTTATTTGCTTTACCGTATGCACTCACACAAGCACACACGTGGTTGGGGTATTCATGCTAAATCATATATCTCTGATATGAACGGGGAAGTCAAATGCTGAATGTCAGAATATTGCTGCCGGATTATTATTTGTCTCAATAAAGCCAGGATCAAGAGACAAAGTGTTCCTCATGTGGATGGACATTGCATTCATGCATAATAACTTGCTTTCTATTTTGCAGGTGTCAGTTTCTAACCTGTTTGATTGACACGGGAATGATGAATCCGTCCAACGCCGACGTTCTCGAGCTGAAAGAGAAGATGGGAGAGCTGATTCATGTTGTGCAAGAGTTCGCCTTGGGGCAGAAAGTAATTGCCGAAAAGGTGGGGAGGATTGAAGACTGGCTGAAGATGGGGAACATGCAAGGAAACGCTTCGTCATCTGGACCGAAGAAATCCTTTGGTAATGACCAGCGCAAGAATGAGGGTGAATCGAGTGTTGTGTATGCCCAGAGAGGATACAGTAGGGATCGTTACTACCAGCACACTGCTGCTGTAACCATCCCTGCTGGTAATCAGTCAGTCCGACAGCAACGTCAATCACCTCAACAGAGAGCCGGGTACCAGGTGAAAGGAAAAGGGGTTGATCGCCATTTTGACAAGCCGCCCGTGACATATGTTGTTCTGTTCAAAAAGTTGATGGATCTTGGGTTGGTTCAGCCAAGGGCGATGGTTCCGATGAGATCAGATCAGAGGCCTCCTAACTATGATGAGAACGCCCAGTGCGAATTTCATTCTGGTGCGCCTGGGCATAACATTGAGGGTTGTAGAGCGTTCAAGAATGTTGTCCAGGATCTGGTAGACTCCAAGGCCATCAATTTTGCACCATCACCGAATGTCAATGCTAATCCCATGCCGGCGCATGGTCAGGCGATGGTGAGTGCAATTGCTGAAGATTCAGATCACGTCTGTGTGATGGGTGAAGAGAATGACAGTAACTGCAAGTTTGATGGTTGGATAAAGCCGTGCGTACCAGGAAGCTGGAAGGCTTAAAAAGATCAGCACTGTCACTCATCCGGAAGAGTAATGTTTCTGGTTTCTCAATTTTATTTGCATGAAAGCCTTGCGTGTTGCCCGACACGTAATGGTTCATTGTAAGGGCCACCTCATGTTTAAATTTGCACATTCTGCATCATTAATAAATGGATGTTTTTCAGTCAAAAAGCGGTGTTCCCTGTTTTTCATTTATTTTTGCAGTTTAAAAACAAATAAAAATGGCAATGTTTGTTTTCATTTTTCTTTTTTGATTTGTCTCGTCCCAAAGTCGAAAAATAATTCTCCGGATCTCTTTGATAACAATTTGGTTACACCTCATATGACTTCGACAAACCGATCTATCTTGCTGAAGAAGAAGGCGAAGAAGATTGTGATCTGCTGGAAATTAGCCAGGTTGTCAAGACAAGAGGAGAAGGTGATTCAGCCGCACGAGGAGCGGGTTGAGGTTGTTATTCCAAGCACCGCCGAGGTCAGGAAGGGAGTGAAAATTAGGGCCGCTTCAGAGGCAAGCCGAGAGCAGAATGGTAGTCCTGTTGAAGGAGCATGTGGATACCTTCGCCTGGTCATGTCAGAATATGCCAGGGTTGAACACCGATATCGTTGTGCACAAGCTACCATGGAGAGAAGACTGTCCTCTAGAGAAGCGGAACGCCGGTGCTACTTATCAGAGAGCCATGGTGACTTTGTTTCATGATATGATTTATCATGAAATTGAATGCTATGCTATGACATGATAGCAAAGTCCCAAACAGAAGAGGGGCATCTGGCAGACCGGGGCAAGTCGTTTGACCGGTTGAGACAATTCAAACTGAGGTTGAATTCAAGCGAGTGCACTATCAGAGTGCGATCCGGTAAGCTGTTGGGGTTCATCGTAAGGGAGGAATCGAGGTTCATCCTGCAAAAAAAATAAAAATAAAATAAAATGCCTGAACCGAGAATAAAGAGAGAGGTTCGTGGTTTATTAGATAGATTGAACTACCTGTCATGGTTCACATCTCATCTAACAGCCACGTGTGAATCCATATTCAGGATGTTGAAAAGAAAGATCAAACGGTCAGGTGAAATAATGATTGCCAAAAGGGGCATGAAAAAAATAAAAGAATAAGTTGCAGGAACCTCCGATTCTGTTGCCTCCCTATGGAAAGAAACTGTTAATCTGGTACTTGACAGTCTTCGAGGGGTCTACGAGGTGTATTGGGTCAGCATGACGCGTCTTGTCGAAAAGAGCATGCAATTTACCTTAGCAAAAAGTTTACCGACTGCGAAACAATACATTCGCTGTTCGAGAAAACTTGTTGTACTTTGGCATAGGCTGCTCGCCGACTGAGACAGTTTATGCTGGTTCATACCACTTTGTGGATTTCCAAGATGGATCCGATCGAGTATGGGTTTGAGAATCCAGCATTGACCGGATGGGTTGTGAGAATGCAAAAGAATGTTGACTGATTTGTGATACTCTCAGAAAGCAATAAAGGGGTGTATTGTCTGATTACATCGCCCCGCAACCCGTGGAGGATTATCAACCGAGGAGGTTTGAGTTCCCTGATGAGGACATCTCGAGGTACTCTAATCGAAAGATTGAGAGTGACCGATCCCGGAGGAGGGGCTTGACCCTGAATCCGAACGGATTCTGATGTCTGATGGGGAGGTTAAGGTGAATGAGCTTTTGTTGCCCGGACAACGTTTGAATGCACCGACGGTGTGGTTGTGCAGAAAATGGTGGTAACCTACAGAGACTGGCATGAGATGTTGCCGTTTGCATTGCATGGGTGTCGAACGTCGGTGCGCACATCTACTGGGGCAACTCCGTTCTCATTGGTATATGGGATGGAAGCGGTATTACCGGTTGAGGTTCAGATTCCCTCTTTGAGAGTCCTGATGGATGTCAAGTTGCAAGAGGCTGAATGGATAAGGACCCGGTATGAAGAGCTGAGCCTGATTGAAGAAAAGAGGCTGGCAGCCATCTGTCATGGGCAGTTATACCAGCAAAGGATGAAGCGTGCTTTTGACAGGAAGGTGCGACCTCGGGTGTACCACGTAGGTGATATGGTGCTGAAAAGGATCCTTCCTCCTCAAAACGATCGAAGGGGCAAATGGACACCGAATTATGAAGGTCCGTTCGTGGTCAAGAAGGTTTTCTCTGGTGGAGCCTTGTTGCTAATGACCATGGATGGCGAGGATTTCCCATCCCCTGTGAATGCGGACGCGGTTAAAAAATACTTCGTATAAAGAGACCCGCTGGACGAAAAGAATAAAATAGTCCAGGCAAAAATGGGCATCCCGGCGAACCAAAAACAGAAAAAAGGTTCGGGCAAAAGTTAGGGATATAAAGTGAAAAAACTGTACACCCGGCAAGTCGAAGACCTGAAAAGGCGACTTGGGCAAAAAAGGGTATCCCGGTGGACTGAAAACCCAAAAGGGCGGTCCAGGCAAAAGAGGGATTGAAACGAACAACTGCGTCCCGCATGATCGTTTGCGCTTTGGTTAAAGCATCATGGATAATACCCGGTAGGGATCAATCAGAAACGTCTTGTTCAGGAGGCAGGAAAGCACGGAGAGTCTGAGGACATATGGGGTGTAACCGAGTTGGAACTCAATAAGATCGCGGGTTTCACATTGCCATTCGGATAGATTTTTCCTTTTGTGCGCAATTACCTCTTTTCAGGAATTGCTTCCTTTCTATTGCTCATTTGAGCCACACTTTTCCAATCAATAAAATGCATATTCAGTCAAATAATTTTGTTTTTGTTTTTCATAACCGCTTTGATTGCAAAAACATCCAATTATTTTTGATAAAGAATCTTGCATTTTAAGACATACAGGTGCCTTCCAATGCATGTTTATAAGATGGAAAGCTTGAAATCTTATTTGGAAGGTTGAGTGACCCAAGTGTTGAAATCTTGACACGCCTGGGGCACGGTTTTATCTAACGATCTGTTTTGCAGGTACTGTTGGATATCGTCACTCACTTGCAGGTTGTGATGTGGAAGCTTTGTAACAGATCCCCAGAGAGTTCGCTCAGGAACGAATATATGAAGAATGACGAAGACGTTGAGACGTACGACGATCCTTGATGATAATCAAGAAGACTCTTCAAAATCAGAAGATTTGAAAGTTTGTAGCATATCCCCGCAGAGTCCGACCAGGGACGAGTGCATGAAGAAAGAACGGTAGGGAGAGACGACGAGGGACGTCCGACGACCTTTGGAGTTAATCAAGAAGACTCTTCAAAGTCTGAAAATTGAAAAGTATGTATAATCCCAGGAGTTCGATCTTCGTCGAGCGCGGAGCGATTGGGAATACAAGATGATGGAGCAGAAAAGGTCCAGACGAGTCTGGAAGTTCTCAAAAGTGGAAAGCTGATGCGAGGTTGGGAGGTGGATACCTTGGTTCGACGAGTCGATGGGTGTTCTGTACCAACTTTACTCATTTCCCCAGCGAGGTCCCCAAGCAGAATTAGAGGACCAACTCCCCAGCAGATCCGAGGTCTGTGGTTCCCAACCGAGTCAAGATGGTTATCCCCGGCAGGTTTAGAACGGTGTTTCCTCAGCCACCCGGTCTGAAGGTTGCTATTCCCCGAGTGGAGCGGGTTTCAATGAAATATATCTCCAGCAGTGTTCATCCTACCAGTGGATTGGACAAGTTTCCGTAGCAGGCCGATATCTGCATCCCCAGCTGAGTGTATCCTACGTGTGGATTGCATGGGTTGTCCCCAGCGGAGTAGCATTCGTTTCCCTAGCAGGGTCAGGATGGTTATCCCCAGCAGGTGATAGATTGATGTTTCCCCAGTCAATGGGCCTGGAGGTGGCTGTTTCCCAGCAGAGTCTCTGTGAGCGCTTCCCCAGTAAAGTCGACAGGTATCTGTGAGGGTTTCCCGAAGCAGAGTTGGGGTTTATATCCCTAGCAAGTCAAAGACTGTTGTATCCCCACAGAGTGTTGGTGGTTCCTATCCCCAGCATTCTCGAGCGGATTGGGTGCAAAGGAGGTGTTTCCCCAGCAAGGGTTACCTTTTCCCGGCAGCAGTATTATTCCCCAGCAGGGTGGAATCGGAGTATTGACGAGTTCCTCAGCAGAGTGTCTCGTGCTCCTCAGAAGAGTCCCTTGAGGGGGATGCTTTTTATGCATTCATCATGTAGAGTAAGCATAGCATATTGCATAGAAAAAATAATAAATCGCGTAGCATTTCCATAATTATGGAGCATTACGCAGAAAAAGATCATGCATCATTGTTGCAAGCATAGAGCTAGTCTCAAGCCGTGGTTACCGTTTGAGAGGTGGTTGTGCCAGAAAGCGAAGATGTTACTCTGTGGAGTTTAGCATCATGACGTCAGATCAGCAATGTTCCCCAGTAGTGCGATATTGGAGGAAATGTTTCCGTCGGACAGAGATGGAAATAAAATCAGAGGACGTTACGCGATCAGCGCGATTCAAGCCGTGGTTACCGCTTGAGGATTGGTTTTATCAGACAGTGAAGGTGTTACTCCGAGGAGTCTAGCATCATGGTTTTAATCAAGGATATTCCCCAGTAGTACGATACTGGAGGGTAAGTTTCTGTCGAGCAGAAAGGGGAATGTTAATCAAGAAAGTTTCGGGGTTCAAGAAAAACAAGAAAGAAGATAATCCCCAGCTAAACGCACGCGAAGTGTTTGTCTGCCAGGGTTGAATAGAAAGCAGTCGGCTCAGGGCTTGTCATCCTCAGCATGGGTCGTTGTGGCAATCCGGCCAGTTCCGATTTCCAGATCGAAGAGGTTCTCAACAGTCAGGACGAAGAACTTGTGGCACTCCGGCCAGTTTCCGATTTCCAGATCGAAGAGGTTCTCAACAGTCAGGACGAAGAACTTGTGGCATTCCGGCCAGTTTCCGATTTCCAGATCGAAGAGGTTCTCAACAGTCAGGACGAAGAACTTGTGGCACTCCGGCCAGTTTCCGATTTCCAGATCGAAGAGGTTCTCAACAGTCAGGACGAAGAACTTGTGGCACTCCGGCCAGTTTCCGATTTCCAGATCGAAGAGGTTCTCAACAGTCAGGACGAAGAACTTGTGGCATTCCGGCCAGTTTCCGATTTCCAGATCGAAGAGGTTCTCAACAGTCAGGACGAAGAACTTGTGGCATTCCGGCCAGTTTCCGATTTCCAGATCGAAGAGGTTCTCAACAGTCAGGACGAAGAACTTGTGGCACTCCGGCCAGTTTCCGATTTCCAGATCGAAGAGGTTCTCAACAGTCAGGACGAAGAACTTGTGGCATTCCGGCCAGTTTCCGATTTCCAGATCGAAGAGGTTCTCAACAGTCAGGACGAAGAACTTGTGGCATTCCGGCCAGTTTCCGATTTCCAGATCGAAGAGGTTCTCAACAGTCAGGACGAAGAACTTGTGGCATTCCGGCCAGTTTCCGATTTCCAGATCGAAGAGGTTCTCAACAGTCAGGACGAAGAACTTGCGGCAATCCGGCCAGTTTCCGATTTCCAGATCGAAGAGGTTCTCAACAGTCAGGACGAAGAACTTGTGGCACTCCGGCCAGTTCCGATTTCCAGATCGAAGAAGCTCACGATGATTAGATCGATGCAGCTTGCGGCAATCCGGCCAGTTTCCCGGTATCCAGACCGAAGAGGTGTTCAGACCAAAGTGGTGTTCAGGCCAAGAAAATGAAAAAAGCAGAAAAATTCCGGGGTTCAAGAAAATGAAAAAGGAGAAAGAATAATAATCCCGAGCGGATGTGGTGTTCAGGCCATAGTTATCCCTGCGTTACCATTTATTTTGGTATCCGGGTCGACGTTGCTGTTTCGGTATTCAGGCCGGTGTTCTCCATACCAGACGGATTTTCTTGTTCAAAGATTTTTGTTTCTTCGCCGATTCTGACAGGCGTTGTTAATTATTTTCCCATCAGAGTGCAAATTGTTCGTCTGTTCTTGGTATTCAATCACTCTTCATCCTGATCATCTGAAAGCCGAGGCTCTTCATATTGACAGGTTCACAGTGGATTGAATAGGGACAGCTGTAACACCTCAAAATTTGCCCTCCTCTCTTGGGACTAGCGTATCATATTGCATAACATTTTTAGGTCATTAGGCATTGCATATTGCATATCATGTGGTTACATTGTGCAAGTCATCCTCACAAGTCTTGAGCAGATGAAGAGGTTATGTGCAAGCTAGGGTTTCATTGGACTGGTCATCAATCATCTGAGGATGTGGAGGTCCAAATTTAGGGTTTTGTGATTCTCAAAGGATATTGGTCTTCATCTTGATTACAATGATTCATCATCATCATCATGGTCTTGTTATCATCAGAAGAATCAAGTGATTGGAGCACATTCCTTGAGATTAGGGTTTTGACCACTGGTCAACCCTAATCAGTTGCATTGGGCCAGTTAGGGCATGATCAGGAGATGGGGTCTATGATGGATATGGGGATCATTCTATGATTGTATGGAGATTATTGAGGTTAGGGTTTCACCCTTGAGCCATTTCATCAGGAGATTGGAGCTCAGTTGGATCAATGCATTGCCAAATTCATCTATCAGCTGAAAAAGTCAACTGTGGTCAACTGTGCATGATTTAATGGATTTGGAGGTGAAAATAAGTTGGATACACTTCATTCATGTTGGAACAAGTGTTATTTGACATTTCAAAGCTTAAGAATGGAGAAAATCAAGTCAGGACAAAAATTGCCAAAAATAGAAAGTGACTTGTAATGGAAGTTTCCAAAAATGGAAAGTTTTTGACCACAAAATTACATGTCCAAGGAAGCTTCAAAGGAAAATTTGTTCAACATGAAAGTTGTAGATCTTGATCTCACCTTTCCAAAAAGTCCAAGAACTTGAAAATCCCATGTATGGTTGGCAAGTTATGGTCCAGTCAATTTCAAAAATGACCCATAATCAGAGGGGCATAACTTCCACATGGAGTGTCCAAATTGGATGATCTTTTTATGTGCAAACTCCATTTGACATGTACTTTCATGGTGCATAATTGGAATTCATCAAAAATGGTCAATGCAAAAAGTCAAATTTCAAGTGTACAGTTAAAGATCCAGGGGCAAAATTGTCCAACTTGAGAAATAATGGGAATTTTTGAATGGGGATTTTTGCAACACTTCACAAATGATATTTGGAAATGGTTTGAATGCTCATAACATGCCAAGGCCTCATGGTTTGAGAACTCACTTTTGAAATGGACTTGAAAATGCATAAAAATGCCATGACATAGTGAAATTGCAAAATATTCAACAAATGAAGATGAGACAAGTGGCAACAGCTCATGACAGATGTTTAGGACATGTGTGAGCTGGCAATGAGCTGTCATTGGCTGGCATATGAAAGTACTATTTTGCCCTTGGCTTGAAAATGACACATTTGCTAATCACTTTCCATTTGGTTAATTAAGGTGATTAAGGCTTGGTTAATTGGAGATATAAGTTCTTAATCCTAACAAACTCTAACAGAATTTGACAATTCCCCAAAAATCACAAACAAATTCTCCAAATTCTCCAAATTCTCAAAAACCTCATAGAACTTCAATTGATCAAAACTCTCTCAATTCTTGATCAATTTGTGAAATTCTTCTTGCTGCAACTTCCACTCATCATCATCTGCAATTGTTTTTGGAAATCAAGATCAAAGGAGCACCAAATCGTGACTGTCCTATATGATGCATCAATGGTGAATTGAGGAATTCGTGCAATAGGAGCCATTTCAATCGAACCTGAGCACTTCACTCACCTCACACATCATCATTCTCAATCTGTTTTGGATCAGGAGGCTCAAACATCTTCAAATTCATCGCTGCCTTCGAAGTAAGGTGAATTTTCGAATCTCACCATTGCTTTAATGCTTATATGCGTTTTGAAGTATGTTTCATGTAGAGTTCGATGATGCTTTTGGTTTGAAAAATGGATTAGCGTAGAGGAAGTTATGATGAATTTAAGTAATGATACCAAAACCTAATCCCTTCGATTCGTGAGATTTAGGAACAATTAGGATGATTCATGTACATATTTGAGATCTACGCGTTGAGACCTTTCCAACGGATATGAGTTTGTAGATTTTGGTTAGGGTTTGATGTTCTTGTGTTCTTGGAGTTTCTGGACAAACGCGTGTAGAAGAGAAAGATTTTCTGGAAAAAATAGTGTTTGATCCGTTTTCTCATTTGATTTTTCAAATTGGAGGTTTACCGCGCCTGGCTTAGAGAAATTACAAGATTGCCATTAGTTAACTTAATTAATTAATAATAATTCAAATAATTATTAAAAAATCACACAAACATTAAAAAATTCATAGAAAATTGTTGGAAAGTCAAAAAAATATGAGGATTTTTTCTATAGTTTCCATTTTCTCTCTAGAATTTTATGGACATAATTTTAGAAATTGTGCTTGGTGAAAAATTGGTTTGACCTAGGGATGTTTGACTTGTATGCAATTTTGACACATTTTGCCATTTCCATTGTGAAATTTTCCTTCCTTAAAAGAAATGTCTGAAATTTTTTGTGGTGATTGTAGACATGTTGCTGGTGATTTACATATAAAGTTTGTGAATTTTTGATACCTGTGGTGTGAGATGTGAATTTTTGAACTTAGGTGTGACAATTTGTGTCACACCTAACTAGGGCAACTTCATGAAATTATTTGCCTAGCCTATGCTTGTTAGAATGGATTGAAATTTTGCATGTATGATCATTGATATGTTGAGATGCTATGTGAATTTTTCTGGATTTTTATGTGGCATTTTCAATTTGATTGATATTTTTCATCTCTGTTGGTCAATTATGCAAGTTCATGTGATACATGTTTGAATATCTTGTGTGAAATGCTCATATGGTTTTAGATGAACATGAAATTTGGTATGATGGTTGTAGACACATTGTAGGACATCCCTGTTTTGGTCTCATTCATTTCTTCACTGTTTTCATTGATTTATGAATTTTTGAAGTGAATGCATGTGTTGATGATATGGTTTGGCTTGAATATTTGTGTCTGTTTTTCTTGATTTTCATTGACATAGTTCCTTTTGTCCAATTGAGCTGAAAATTGACATGCTGTACCTTGAATATGTCCTGTTTAGGTGTAAATTATTTGAGGATTTTTGGAATTGTTTTGATATGGATTTGGTTGAAGTCATTCTGTTTGGATGTTTGGTGTTATGTTTGACCTAGTTTGTGATGTTTTGGTCATGAAATGAATATGATGAATGATATAAACATGGGATCAATTGCTCTTGATTTTGAATTGCATTAATTTGATTTTGGTTGAGAATTACTTGCTGTTTAGAATTTTTTCTCCCTTTTGGACCCTAGGCTTGGCCTAGTGGTCCAGTTTCTCACATTTGGTGTGGATTTTCAGGATGAAATGTACAAAGCTTAAGGAGAATGATTCAAGTCAATAAAATTGAATTTGTTTGATGTGGAGAACTAACATAACTTTGTTTTGTAGGTTGTGAAGCTTGAGCTTGAGCTTGTAGCTTGCATTTATGTGCTTGTGTTGTTTGTATAGTCTGACTGATTAACATTTGCTGTTTACTGTTTGTCTGTCTGAGTACTGATGATACTTGATTGATTTCAGGTACATTTAGTTGCTTACAGTTCTTTAAGAACTTGCTTGCTGCTGCTTGGTTTTTAAACCACTTGAGGTAGGACTTCTATTCTTCATGTAGTCTGGAGACCTGGTCTGTTATTTGGCCGGGCAAACTGTCTGAAGTCCTCCTTAAGAGGCGATGTTTGTGATTGTTTAAAATTGTGCCTAAGCAGGTAAAGACCTCTATGAGGCAATTGGTGGAAGGTAGGGATATGCAATCTATCCCCCACTATTCTGTATGTCGTCCCTCTGCTCACACGGCTGTGTGTTGATGCATTGGGGCACAAACCCAAGATCCTGTGCTGTTGCACAATCGAGTCAGAGTCTTTGAGCGTAGAAGGGTCCCTCCATTCTGGACCCACGCTCCTTTGTCAGAAGCTCTCCCTGGTCAGGGATAAGAGCTGTGAGGTCTCATCCTCACTTCACCTTTTCATCTGCTTCACCTTAGCCTCGTAATGGCAAGGTTAAGAGCGAATAATACCCATGTACAGATGACTTGCTTCGGCAGTCAAACCCATTGTGTGAGCCTCACTTGATTGGTTATAGTGTGTGCTATGTGAATATTTGTTTGAAATGCTTGGGTTGTTCTGTTTGTATGCTTGTATGCTTGCTTCTTTCCTGGATAGGACTAGCTTGCAGTTGTGCAAGTAGGTAGAAACCTGAACGTAGGGTAATGATGCATGACAACACTAGGCTCGAGTACAGCTCCCTGGTAGTGTGTCTTCCCGTGGTTTCTGGCTAGATTTTCTTTCCCTTGAGGGGGAACTACATCGCCCTGATCCTTGTTCCAGACGAGGTATGTAGGCAGGTGGTCGTGCGAGACCACTCCGGGCAACCTTTTTCTTTTTTGTGTGTGTTTACTTGTCATCTGATTGTGTGTTTTGGTTCGGATGCCGACGTAAGTCCAGTGATTGGCGGTCGGGCTCCACGTTTGCCGTTTTGAGTGTGTTTTGGTTCGGATGCTGACGTAATTCCATCGAGTGGTTGTCGGGCTCCATGTTTGCCATCTGTTTGTGCGTTTTGTGTTGTTTGGCGTGCGTAAGCCGAACTACAGTGGCTCTGATTCTCGTTCCATACGAGATATGTAGGCATAGGATGCGACGTCCTATCGAGCTCCCTTCTCTTAACCCCACCTGCGTTCCCTGTGTGTGTGTGTGATGTTTTAGCAACCTTTTCTTTCTTAGAACGTGGATCCCGTCGAGTACGACGGACGTGAGGGGTGCTAATACCTTCCCCTTGCGTAACCGACTCCCTTACCCTTTCTCTTTGGTCGCGAGACCATTTCCTTTCCAGGTTTCTCTAAGCGTTTCCTTTCCCTATCTTGGGATAAATAACGCGCAATGGCGGCTCTGTGTTGTGTTTTTATTTGAGTCTCGCCGGTTGTTTTTTCGCGGATGCGACATATTGTATATAAATATATTGTTGCTTTGTGTTTGTTTTGTCTTTGTTTGTGTGAACCCAATGCAAAAAGGAGAAATGACTTAGAATTAGGACCTTACCTATGCTTAAAGGAGTTCAAGAGCAACTAGGCATCATGCCTTTAGAATGCTAAATTTGTTGAAGAGCAACTAGGCCTCATGCCTTTAGAATGCTAAATCTTAAAGTTGACTTGAAATGACCCCTAATCTAAACTCATTCTTTGTCCATTCCTCTTATTGTATTGTGAACTTTTTGATTGTTTATTCTTGTGTGATAGGGATCCCAACTTGAGATAGTAAGAAGGACCATTGTCATGAATAGCCAAGTTATAAGAGACAAGCCAAATGGAGAGCCTAGGAGCTTGAATATAATATTTGTTTTTATTGCTTGTTGCTTACTAAGTCCAAAGGAAAGGAGCATCTTGAATCATCTTTATGATCTCAAGAAAGGAACTCCAAGGGTTTTATCTCTTCTCTCATCTTTGCATGTTTAGGACTAGCCTTTCTCTTCTTCTCTCCACTCTAACCCAAGCCAAACTCATTTTGTGCAAACTTTGACATTATTTTCAAAACTAGAAACCTAGGCCATATGCCTTTGATTTTTTCAAACTTTTTTCATTAATACTCATTGTGAATGAATCTTAAGTCAACTTTGACTTCATTTTGTGAATACTTCTAACTTGTTAATACAACTCACTTCAAGTTGTTTTTGTGGTTCCAATGGCCACCTTTGTTAAAACTTTTTCATAAACATTAACCATAGGTTTGATTTATCATAGTGGTTGATGTAAACCTCACCTTATCCTTAGTGATTGGACTATAAGTCTTCCATACTTATTATAGGGTGGATCCCTCACTAGTATGTTAAAGCTCTCCTCACATGGCGGATTGTTGGTTTAGGTTGAGTTTTTTCCCTTTGATAACAAAAGACCTTAAGGATTTTGATCAAATCAATTCACCAATCTTTTGAGATTTTTACCCCGAACTACGAGGTTTTGATCCTACCTTTGTGATGGTACGTAGGCAACAGGTTTATCCATTCAAACAACAAATTGTAAATATATGTATATTCTCTTCTAATCTCCCCAATCTTGTTTGCACAAATATTTTCACAAATACCAACCTACAATACACATTTGCAAAAAGGGCTCCCTTAGAGTACTAAGGATGTTTTGGGTGCTTAAAACCTTCCCATTTCATAACCAACTCCCTTACCCAGATCTCTAACATTTTTATTAATTTTTGATTTGATAAAACTTCTTATTTGGTTTTTGTTCGCTTTCTAACCTTTCCTTTGGATAAATAGAAGTGTGGTGGCGACTCGAATTGTATGCTTACTTTTGATTTAGTCAATAAATCTAAAGGTAACGAATACCCCGCTACACTTGGGATACCTTACAATGAGATCACTTATTTCTCCCATTATTTCCGTGTAAATACTCATGTGTATCTCACCATTTTAAAATCAATAAATCAATAAACCCTTGATCCAACGTCAAACGGAATTTTCTTAATCAAATTCAAAAGTACAATAAAAATACGAATAGAATTGCGCGCCATGAGCCTTAAGTGATGGAGAATGAGTAAGAATGGAGCTTTCTCACCCTTACTTTGAGTATTTTGGACACAAGACGCTTGGCTTGTTTGTCTTAAATATTCGCCTCTGCCCATAGTCTTTATTGCAATTCTAATAAAAACAATCTCTTTTCAAAAACATAAAATCAACATCAACTCATCAAGCCATATTTTGCGCCTTAGGGCATCTTTCCGAAACCCCTTTTTCAAGGTAAAAACAAACAACAAACAATTATTTTTTACTATGAAATACTGAACTCTAATTCTTCATTTCACGCTGAATGATATGTAGGCACAAGGCCCCAAATCACTGATAATCATAATAATAATAAAAACCAATCATTTCTTCCTTTTTCCCGATAGTAAGTAAGCATTAAGATAAATAAACACCCATTTCACGTAAACAACTTAGATGGTTCCCATTGAGTACGATGGATGTGAGGGGTGCTAATACCTTCCCATTGCATAACCGACTTCTGAACCCTTATTTAGTTGCGAGACCAATTTTCTTTTTATTTAGAGGGGTTATCCGACTATTTTACCTTTCCTCTTTTTTTTGGAATAAATAAAATCCGGTGGTGACTCTGTGTTGTTGTCATTTTTCGCGTAGCGACAAATGGCGACTCTACTGGGGACATTTACCTAAGCAAGTCAAGCCTAGTCTAGGCTGTCTTTTTGCGTGTGCAGATGTTTATCTTTTTGTTTTATCTTGCTATCTATTTGATTTCTTTGTTTTTGTTTTATCATCTTATTTGTTACATGGCTCTTTGAGGATGAGGTATTAAAATGAATACTATTGATTGCAAGAAACCATGAGGGAAAGACTATCTACCCAAGTCTAGAGAGTAAGCTTGAGATATGAGAGGTGAGTAGTATGGGCCACTAAGAAGCTTTTATCGTAAGGGTCGATACGAGAACCTCGCTTAGAATAAATTCTTTTGAGGATATTGCTGACCGTCAAGCTTTTGGCGTAAACGCCAATATTTTCATTAGGATCCGTAACTCTAAGGACCTTTATAGAACCTTGAACCTTTGGCCAATTAGGAACGATGGTCGCGTAGTATGGGTCCCCTAGAATCTTTTCTCATGAGGGTCGGTACAAAGACCTAACCCATAATAGACTTACTTGATGGAGTTGTCGATCGACATGCTTTTGTCGTAAGCGGCAAACAGTCATATGGATCCATGACTCGGGGGTCCCTGTTTAGACCTAGCTGATACCCTTGTGAGATCCCTATTTTGGGAAACTATCAGATTCATTTCGTACCTCGGACCTTTGAGCTCATGTACTAAAAAAACATGGCATCTCATTGCATCCATTCGATTCCATCTGCATCTCATCAGCATGCCCGCATACCATTTCCACAAAGAGAAACGCATTTAGCCTTTTATCCATAACTAGCCAGTTGATTTCCCAGCACCCGTTGGTAGTAGTGGAAAGACGATCGAGTGTTTGAAGCAAGGTCAAGCTATGACGAGAAGGAAGATAGACACCTTAAAAGGACAGTATAAACCAGGTTGGACATTGTGATAGCTATGGCAGGGAATAACCGTTAGCATGTTGTGGTGGAGAATGTTGATCCCCCACCCAGATTTACGGTGACGACCAGTTTAGTAGGTTACTCCGATTCTGACTTTGCCGGTTGCAAATCAAATAGGAAAAGTACTAGTGGCACATGTCATTTATTTTCAAACTCCTTCATGAGTTGGCATAGCAAAAAGCAAGTTTCTGTTGCTTTGTCAACCGCCGAGGCTGAATACATTGCAGCCGGTAGTTATTGTGCCTAGATTGTGTGGCTAAAACAATAATTACTTGATTTTGATATACAACTCAAACGTATTCCCATCAAATGTGACAACACGAATTCCATAAACCTTACTAAAAATCCAGTTTTACATTCTCGCACTAAACACATTGAGATTAGACATCATTTTCTCCGTGATAATGTTGAAAAAGAAGATGTTGTGTTTGAACAAGTTGATACTAAAAATCAACTTTCCTATATTTTTACAAAACCACTAGCAACTGAATCATTTTTTAACATTCTTCGGGAGTTAGAAATTCTCGATATCTCAAGTTTGATGTCATAAGCATGCATTTTCATTATTTATATGTATATCTCACCACTCTATTTGAGAACTCTTTAAGCTTATGAATATGCATCTTCACCGTTCATCAAACGAGGTAACTTCGTTCCTTTTTATATCTCATTGTAAACTTTACCTATGCATGTACTTAAGTTGTTCCTTTATGAGATATGGTTATATGCTTGATAAGTTGTGATTATCTTATATGTGTTCATTTCCAAAATTTCATTGATTGCGTTAATAAGTCTTTCATTCTATATGTTAAAGTGACTCATTGATAATTCTTTCGTCTTGTATATTCATGCGCTTATAAAATATGTCATACATTGCATTTCATGTATTCACATGTTATCTATACACTACTTATATCATTTGTCTCTTATCACCATATAAACTTTAATACATGTTTAAATGTGCATATGCATTTCATATCATTTCATTGCCAAAATTAAACCATCAAAGGGAAATCGATGTGTCTCAAGTCTGTTTACATCTGTTTTTTTTACAAATGGATCGATACATACCTCTTTGGATCGATACATCGATGTCTGAAAAGCCAAAACATACTCACTAAATTGACTTGGATCGACCCATATTACCATGTGTCGATACATATAATAATTTTTTAAATTTTAGAAGATTTTAGTTCAATATGTATCAATACACCCGTGTTTTGGATCAATACATACCTGTTTTAGAAAAGGAAATTGGGCTTCATGTGTCAATACATTCTGCGATGTGTCGATCCATCCCGAATTTTTTTCCTGTAAACTGACTTGAGTCGACCCATTGACCCATTTACACTTCTTAAAACTATCTTTCTTCCATCTATCTCTCTGTTTCTTCACAAAAATGGCCAACCCTAATTTTATTTTCATATTTCCTCATCTCATACCCAAATTCATCAAATTCTCTTCATATCATCATCGTCATCTTCATCATCATCATGCCTCCTAAGATGATCAAACCAAGGGGTAGAAAATCAACCGAAGTCGGTTCTAATTCTGGCGTTCCTCCAATTATGTCTATTGCTATATCCATTTTACATCCTTCAAGCTCAAATGTGTTTAATGAATTCTTCAAGACTCAGATTGTTATGAAACCGCATGTCTTTGAAATACGGGAAGCTCGTACATGTCACATAACTGAGGTATGTGATTTAGTAGATGCTCAAAGATTAGGCTCCTTTTTAAATTGTAAGGATGATTATCATAAGGATTTTATTAGAGCTTTTTATGTTGGTGTAGAAAGTTGCAAAGGCTGTACATTTAAAGTTGGTCTTGGGACTAATCGATATAAGTTTGATATGGGGGATTGGATGATAGTTTTTGGTATCGATTTAAGGTCATCTGTGTTGCAGACCTTTCATGATGAAAAGCATGCTCCGTCTTTTTCTACTAGGCTTTACCTACAGTTTATCTTGAAACATGAGAAGCATGTTAAGCCAACTGAGCAGATTACTACCAGTATGATTAAAAGTGTACCGGGGATACTTCACTGGATTGTATCCCATATTAAGCATCCACGTTCTAGTGGTCACTCTCGAATTGACTCGGCTGAGGCGCATCTCATCCATGTGCTTGAAAATGGCATCTTACTTAACTGGCCAAATTACTTTGTGAGGCGAATGGCCTTAATGAAAGAGTGTGGTAAGAATACGGTACTTAACTATACGTCTCCGATTATGAAAATAATCAAGCATTTCAACGTGTCGTTGCCTATTCTTCCTATGACTCCAATCACCCAGAATCAAGAATTTGACCAAGCAACGATGTCTCATATGGGCTACCATTGGGACAAAGACCAAAGGTGTTTGTATTTCAAAGCCAAGTCGTCTCGCACAAGGGTTTATAATTTCGACGACCCGGCTAATCAGATTTTGGTCGATGAAGATGCTGCTTCTGTGGATGAAGACATGGCTGAAGCTGAAGATGCTACAACTGCCAACAATCAAGGATGTGGAGAATGGGTGCCAAATCGTTGGTCTCCCACAAATTATGTTCCACCTCCACCTGAATCATCTTTTGTTCCTCCTACCGCTCAGGATGGTGCTTTTGCAGGTACGTCTTTGGGTCCGCCAGCTTACTTGATAGAAATGTTCAACAATCTGGAAATTCAAAATCAGACCCGCCATGATGAAGCTAGGTAGTGGCATAACCAAGAAAAGCAGTGGCACTACCAACAAAGTGATTGGCACGATGAGCATGTCAAAATGCACGAGGAGCATCAAAATTGGCATGAGGATCTCATGAATTGGAATTATGTCTTCAACAATGAGATGACGGGGTTCATGGATGATTGTCGGGAACAACCGGGTATCATGGAACATTTTCAGAGTGAGAATGTGCAACAACGATTCAGGCAGCATGTCTTTATGGGTGGATTCAATCAACCTCCGCCTCCGCCTCCAGAAGGTGGAAGTCGTCAATTTGAGCCCGAACAAGATGAACACATGCCATTCAATGAAAATAAAAGTCTTCCATGACATACCATATCATGCATAGCATACCATGTTTTAGTTTCATCTCATTATGTTGTTTGACTTATGTTATTTTGACTGTATGATGTAGTTTAATTCTCACACCTCTTAGCAACTTTTGTTTTGTAATTCCGTCTTATGTTAAACATGTTTACTATATTGCCTATTTAGTCACTCTTTATGAGTGCATTTGTGTTTTTTCCTTCCAATTGGTTGTTCTTTGTGAATGCCTTTTATTTTCTATTATGTTGCATATGCCTTCATACCGTTACTCGTTGATATTGTGATAATGGATATGATACTACTAACAGAACATGCGTTGTCTCTTTTTGATGTTGACAAAGGGGGAGAAAGATTGCATGCTCAAAGATCTTATGCATAAACTCGGGGGGAGCTTACCTCGTTCATTTACCTTCCATCACAAGACTTGCAATTATTTGCCATCATCAAAAAGGGGGAGTTTTTTAGTGCTATCCAATATTATGAGTTTTTGAGTGATGTCAAAGTTTGTGATAAAAATGTAGTTAGAAATTATTTCAAAAAGATCTCTAGCATGGCATATCATTAAGATAACAATTGAGAATATTTTTGCATCATTAAAATATCATTTTTGCATATTTTGATGTTTTGGATCGACGCATGAGTTGGTGTATCGATACATGTCTTAATTGTGTTTCTGAAATTCAATTTTGGTTCAGCATGTATCGACTCATATGGTGATGTATCGATACATGTGTAATTGTTTTTCTCAAAAATCAATTTTCCTTCAGTATGTATCGACCCATCGATGGTTGTATCAATACATGGCCTATCAACCTTTCTGTTTGGTTTTTTCTACCAAACATGTATCGACCCATTTACTCATGTATCGACTCATGCTGTATTAAAATTGTGAAAAATTATTTTTCATCCTAGTATGGATCGACCCATACCCTATGTATCGATACATCATGATACATTCATTCTGGAAAACGTTTTTGTTACTTCATATATCGACCCATTAGGTCACGTATCGACTCATGAGTCAATTTTTGCACACATGTATCGACTCATGCATCGCATGTATCGACTCATCCAACTAAAATTTTCTGTTATTTTCTATTTTTGCTCTGTTATAAGTAGTAAAACATTATTCTATTTACACAACACATGAAAAACATTTTGAGAGCATTTTCGTGTGAGCAAGAAACCTGAAAGATACTTTGTCTTCATCATCTTCTCAATCATCTTTTCATCTTCAATCACATTGAAACATAATAATCATTATGCATTGCATCAAGAGATCTTTGAGATAACATTCAACTGTAGGATTTATAATCGAAGTTGAGTTGAAGGGATACAAATGGGGTTTCTCTAAAAAACTGGAAGGTTTTCCATCAAGAAAGGATCGTTTCTTGGGGGTTTTCATCAAAGTCAAGTGGATCAAATTCAGTCGTAGTGAGGGGGTTTAGAAATCTAGGAGATTTCGCAAACAAGTAGTGAAGCAGAGGATTGATCGTTGATTTTGAGGTTCAAGACTTGATCGGATCTGATCAAGAGGGGTTAAGACAAATTCAACATAATCAGTGGGATTGGTGTTTGTTATTTATGTTGTAACCTTGTAAGCATTTGCAACATTACTGGAAATAAGATCTCAATTTCAATTTCGAAATTGAGGGGAGACGTGCCCACACGCGAGGACGATAGTGGGGAACTTCCTTACCAAACTCTCTGCGTATAATTTTCTATCATAAATCTCTTTACTTTTTCAGCAAGTTTATCATTTTATTGTGGTGTTAATTTTTCTGTTAAATGATCCTACGTTGGCAAAAAAAATCTGTATAATTGAAAAACTGTTTTAGTGTTTTGATTTGAGAAAATTGCTTTGACAACTCCATTGACAATAAGGATCATTAAACATTACACACCAACTGTTTGATAAAAGTGTTCTGCTTGTTTTTGTTCGTTGGAATATAGCACTGTTTGTGAATTTCATTAAAACGATTATCTAAGCGTGTTTAATTGTCATCGGCATACTATTATTCATCGGTTTATCACATGTCCGATTTTCTAGTAGTCGGTTCAAAATAGACGGAAGTCAATTCGAGACTGCGCTTTTCCACTAGCCTTTTAAAATCAATTAAAAGTTTTAAAAATCCGTGATTTTTCTGTGGTGATCTATTCACCCCCCTTTTGATCACCTGCCACACCGTCTAACATCTACCACACCTCACCCCATCTCCCGAGTATCATCCCGCACAACCACCACGCACACACCATACCATCCCCACATATATGCATCTGTCTTCTTCTTATGTTGCAGGTTATTCTTATTACTATCGCGACAATGTTGACTATGAGCTCAACATGTTACGCAATGAGGTTGCTGACTTGTGTGCTGAGACATAGTTATGCAACAACCGAGAGGCAGAGCACGACCATATACTTTATGCCATGCAACAAAACTTATAGAGCATATAGGTAGGAGAGGATGGATGCCACCAGATGATACAGTAGATACATGTTATGCAAATGGACAGGAATGCATAGGAAGCTCAGCATGATCACTATCATGACGAGATGCTTAAGGACATGTTGTATTACTTACAAGGATATGGCATGCCACCTCGCGATCGTAGGTGACAAAGTCATTGAGACCCCCTTACAAGTTATATCCCTTCTTTCTCCCTTTTTTGTCCTTACATTGAAGACAATGTAGGATTTAAGTGTGGGGAATGAGTTTTACCGCTTTCAGTTTTTCATTTCTTTATCTGCTTAGTTTGGTTTATTTGATTTTATTTGCTTTGCTCTTGATTAGGTAACTTAGATTTAATTTTTTAATTTGATGTTAATGTACTGTATCGATTCACATGTCATGTTGTCGATTCATTTATATGTGTGTTTATGTATGTTGTTGATTTCCCCAAAAACTTGAACCCACTAAAAACTTTTTGAAAAGGTTTAGGATCCATGGATAGTTTTGAAAGTATATAGGTTCCAAATTAAGTGATGCTAAGGTCGAGGAGACTTGGGAAAACTTTTGCAAAATCGGTATTGTCCCGACACCTTAAGCCTCCCAAATATGAAAATCAATTTGAATACCCGTTGTGTCATTATCTTAAGTTTTTGTTTCTTAGTAATCCTTAAGTAGTTTTAATATCCAGTCAGACACCATTTAGAGCCGCACACTAAGTAGACTAGTCGATGAATATAAGCGGAAAAATAATAATAATGAACGATTATCTACTAAGTTGGGTAACCCTCACCCGATTACTTAATCCAACGATAGTTGAACCCCCAAAATTTGAAAATTTTGAGGAAAAAAAGAAAAAAAAAAAGAGAACAAAAAAAGAAGATTCAAAGTGAATAAAGCATTTGCAAAAACGTGAATAAGACGCTAACCGGTTAGCCTACCACATGTGTGACATTAGTATAGATAAATGGCCTTAATGTGACTGTCTCGAACGAAAAAGAATGAAAATAAATAGGAGAATTAGATTTTTGACACAAGTGCATGATTTAGATTGGTTTGTATAAGAGGGAGGTTTTTGACCGCAAAAAGCGAAATTGTGTCTTTACAATACCCTTGGTACATAGTTAGTACCTATTGATTCAACCATTAGCCAGTCTGACCTTTGTGTGCCACATATGAGTAACTGTCTAGCCATGTTTTTCTAAGTCATTTTTACTTCTACTAATACATTCTTATTATTTTACCATGTTAGCTAGCTTGCTTGAGGGCACGCAACGGTTGAGTGTAAGGGAATTTGATAACTCGAAAATGTATCGTGTTTTTGACTTGAATCTCATGCGTTTTGTTTTCAATTTTATATATTTTTGTAGTATTATGTTCATGCTTCAGGTATTAAGTGGTTATAAGCTTATGTGCGAAGAAACGGTGAAAAATGGCAAAAACGGGAGAAAATTACACAGAGCCATGATGGTTTTCACCCTTCCAGGTGGTCAACCCGTAACTGAAAAATCAACAAAAATGAAGAAAATGCACTTGAGAAGCATGACAGGTAGGTCATCAGGGTCATGACGACTGTCAGCTAAACTCAAAGGGATGACAGGCAAGTCGTCATCCTCATGACGCCCTTCATGGATCCTAGCTTCGTGACAGACAACCCTTCACCAGCATGACGCCCGTCATGCTGGATCAACCTAGAAATATTTCCTGCTTCAAGGAATCAATTGATGCACTTTGCACCTTTATCTCCACTACTTGTACATGTTTTTATCAGTTACCAACACGAATTTAACACTATAAATAGCCCATTTTAGGGTAATTTTTGACATCCAAGCTTATTGTAAGAATCAAATTTATTTAAAGAAGAAAAATTACTTATTGTAAAAGAAATTATTATCTCAGATTAAGCAATATTTCACCTTTTAGATTTAAGTTTTGAGCTTGGAATTTATTTCTCTATAACATTATAGCTTATACTTCATTTTAATCCTGTCGGAATTTTATCAGCAAGTTTATTTTCCCGCATTCTATATTGGATAAAGTCTCTGTTTGTGAGTTTAAAATACGGTTCCGAGCACAAGAAAGTTGGCGGAATCTTTAGATTAAAAATTCTACTTAAAACTAACTTTTCAAGTAAAAATTAATTAATTTCCAAAAAATATTTTGAAGATGTAATACGCACTCGTGAAAGTGGTCGAGTAGATTATAGAATCGGAATCCAGTGTCTTACACGCGAAAGCGGGATGCCCCTTTAATTTAATTCTTTTGCATCAGAAATGTTTTTTCAATTATAATTATTGTTGAAATACAATAGACTAAAAGACATTTGAATAAGTCGTGTGTTATAAAAAGCACTACAGAGACTTTATTATATATAGAGAGATTACAATTAATTACATGATATAGTCGATGTGGGACTATTCTATATACAAAATATTCTTAATAATATATTTGTACAAATATCAATACTTTTCCTCAAGCTTGAGCATATAAGTCAAATGCACCAAGCTTGTTACATATATAATTAGTTTTGGGGCTTCGCAAGGATTTTGTAAACACGTCTGCCAATTGATCATTAGAGTTGACAGAGCTTATGACGAGGTCACCTAACTCGATCTTCTCTCTGACAAAGTGATAGTCTATCTTAATATGTTTGGTCCTCTCGTGGAATACTGGATTTGAGAAATGTGCAATACAACTTGATTATCACAAATAAGTGTTATTGGTCTTGCTTCTTCAATTTGAAGTTCCTTGAAAAACTATTTTAACCAAATAAGTTCACATGTTGCCATTGCCATGGCTTTATACTCTGCCTCGGCGCTTGATTTTGCAACTACGTTTTGTTTCTTACTTTTCCAAGATATAAGGTTTCCTCCAACAAGTACACAATACCCAGAGGTAGATCATCTATCAATAGATGACCCTGCCCAATCAGCGTCAGAGTATCCAACTATCTGAGTATGTCCTTTATCTTCATACAAACCTATTTCTTCCAAAATATCCATAGCATATTTTCGCTGAGAAATCACCAAACCATCTTTAGATTAGGCTACCTCAATACCCAAGAAATAACGGAGTTTACCAAAATCTTTTGTCTAAAATTGAATCGAGAGATGTTGTTTTAACTAGAGTATACCCTGCTGATCACTACCAGTTATGACAATATCATCTACATACGCAATAAGATAAATACACTCTTGGGCTGGGTGACGATAAAAAAACAGATGCCATCTTGGCTACAGGTGAGAAGGTATCACTATAATCCAATCCAAAAATCTGAGTGTATCCTTTGGCTACCAAGCGAGCTTTAAATCGATCAATCTTACCATCTAGACCAACCTTCATTGTATAAAGCCAACGACAACCTAGTAAAGGTTTCTTAGGGGGTAGAGGAACCAATTCCCAGGTCTCACTGCTTTGAAGAGCACATATTTAATCAATCATTGCTTGCCTCCGCTCAGGGTGAGCTAATGCTTCACCAGGAGTTTTGGGAATAGAAACAGAAGACAACAAATACAAACAAGTATACTGCAAAGGGGAAAGACGATGGTAACATAAATCAATATAATATGGAGAAGGATTTTGTGTTTGAAGTATACCTTTTCAAAGGGAAATTGAAAGGTCGGACTTAGGTTGCAGGATCGGATCTGGTGATGGCAGAGGCGTCAGAGGAGAGTCTGCAATGACCTCGGGGACAAGTATGACCTCAGGGATAAGGACGACATGCATTGGGTGATGATGTTGGTATGTTTGAAGTGGTCGAGAATTGTGTGTGTGTGGGGGGGGGGGGGGGGTCAGGAGCCATAAACTGATGGGGGATAGGCGGGACATTAATAACTGTTGGAAAAGGTGTGGAGTACTTTCTTGAATAGGTTCCGGAGTTACGTGACTGGACTCGAAATATGGAACAGACTCAAAGAAGGTAACATCGTTCGATGCGAGGTATCATTGTAGAGTATGTGAATAACAATGATAACCTTTTTGGATAGATGATAACCAAGAAAGACACACTTTAGTGATCGAGCTAATAGTTTATCAAGACCAAGAGAGAGATTATGTACAAAACATGTGGACCCGAAGACTCGGGGAGGAATTAAATGAAGTGGGGAATTGGAAAAAATTATTGAATAAGGGATTTTATTGTTAAGGACAGATGAGGGCATGTGATTTATAAGGTAACATGCCGTTAGTACAACATCCCCTCAAAACCGAAGTGGAACATTACCATGGGGAAATAGGGTCCTAGTGGTTTCTACGAGATGCCGATTTTTGCGTAACATAAAATTTTGAAATTGTTGGGATAAATATTCATGGGCATTATCACTGCTTAAGGTACGGATAGACACACCGAATTGAGTTCTTATTTCTTGATAGAATTGTTCAAAAATAGAAAATAACTCAGATCTATTCTTCATTAAAAATAACCACGTGCAACGTGAAAAATCATCAATAAAGGTGACAAAATACCTAGACTCAAGAGTAGAGACAATATGCGAGGGAACCCAAACATCGGTGTGAACTAAAGAAAAAGGGGACAAAGCTAATTTATTGACTCGATTGGGAAACTGACTACGAGTGTGTTTCCCTAACTGACACGACTCACAATGTAAATTAGACACCTTCGATAAATTTGGAACCAACTTATATAGTTTGGAAAGACTGGGATGACCTAACTGAGCATGAATAGTGAGTGGATAATCTTTGGATGAGCATGTCTGAGATGACACTAAGAGGTAATAAAGGCCTTGAGACTCACATCCGACGCCAATCATTTGTCCCAAACTTCGATCTTACAGGGTAACATTGTTGTTAGTGAAGGTGACACCACAATCAAGAAAACGAGTTAAACGACTTACTGAAAGTAAATTAAATGGGCAATTAGGTACATAGAGGGCAGAAGTAACAGAGAAAGAAGGTAGAATTTGAATAGTAGCAATTCCTTCAGATCGGGTTTGAGATTCATTGGAAGAAGTTATAGTAGGTAAGAAACCAGATGTAGAGAGGGAAGAGAAAATATTTTTATTACCGGTAACATGATCTGACGCACCATAATCAAGGACCAAAGGTCCAAGAGAATATGATTCAAAGAGACAAGCAGATGAATTACTAGTGTGTGCTACTGAAGTAGTAGAATCTAAGTTCTGATAATTCTGATACCAATTGAGGAAATCATCATAGTTTGGCATAAAGTTATGAGGAGTAACCATGAGTATCTGAAGAGAGAAAATATTATGCGAACTGGGTGAAAAAGGATATGTTTGAACTGGATCACAATTTTCCACAAGTGGAAAATAAAATCTGAGACGGGATCTGATATAGTTGCACTATGGAGCGTGGGGTAGTGGAAAAATCATCGGGGTCGGCTGCCAGACATGCTGTCACATGCGGATCAGGTACCAACACGCGAGGCCCACATACAAAGACAGAGGTGTGCATGCAGAGGTTTCTGCCAATGAAAAGTGGGGAGCGTCTAGATCAGAGGAGACACTTCTTTCGGTAGGGTTAGTTTGCTGGAAGGTCGTCGGGCAGACGGCGGTGGCAGTGCAGTGGTGACTGGAGAATTTTGAAAACTTATGCTAGAATGAGTCACAATAGTGTATGGAAGGAAAACCGAAGTTATGACATAATTTTCCAAACATTTCTCACCTAAAGACAGTGGGTCAACCAGGTAAAGTACGGTGAAAGCTTGTCTCTCAGTGGGCTCTAGATACCATGTTAAGAAATGTGGTTGGGCCTAACTCTACCTTACAAAACTGATTGGTAGAGTGAGGACTGCCCCCACTTATAAACACATGTTCATGCCATATATTATCCGATGTGGGACTCTTAACACACCTCCTCACACTCAGGACTAGACAACTGGAGCATGTAAATAAATGGTGGGTGGCTCGATAGCGGAAACCATAGTAGGTGGCCCACCGGATCTTAAACGAGGCTCTGATACCATGTTGAAATACAAGAGAGTAAGAGACATTTGAATAAACTGTGTGTTATGAAAAGCACTACAGAGACTTTATTATATAGAGAGATATTAAAAACTAATTACATGATATAGTCGATGTGAGACTATTCTATATACAAATATTCTTAACACTATATATTTATAAATTATAAGATTTCGAGCATGTGAAAGTTGGCGGAATCTTTAGATTAAAATTTCTACTTAAAATTAACTTTTCAAGTAAAAATTAATTAATTTCCAAAAAAGATTTTGAAGTTGTAATACGCACTCGTGAAAGCGGTCGAGTAAATTATAGATTCGAAATCCAGTGTCTTACACGCGAAAGTGAGATGCCCCTTTAATTTAATTCTTTTGCATCAAATAAGTTTTTTCAGTTATAATTATAAAACATAACTTAACGGGTACAATAGATACGCACAAATTACATTCCGGTCTCCCGTTCTTATTAATTACAAAAATAACTTATTTTTCCTTTTTTCCAAACAAAAATACTTTTTCGTCGCCTTAGATACACAAAGTGATAATAGATAACAGTAACTGACATTGGTCTCCGTGAGTTCGACATTTTTTATACTATAACCGATATTTCCGTGCACCTGCGGGCCTATCAATTTTTTAATTAAATTAAATTTAAATCATGGAGATTTAAATTTGAAATCAAATCAAATCAAATATTTTTGTGGAGATGTTTTGGAGAAACAAATCTCAACTGAATCTCCATTATATCTGGACAAGATTACTGCTAAATCCAAAAAGAAAAGCCCAACTTTGGATTGCTATATATAGAGACTTTTCCATGCCTTGTAGACGAGGCGCTTGAGTATTATCTTTTGTTTTTTAGACTGAGTATTTGTTTGTGTTATTTGTACATCATGCTATTTCTTAATTCATATCATAAGGCATAATAGATGGTTTGTTTAGTTGAGTTGTAATTCAATATTCACCATTGTGTTTATTGGTGTTGTTTACTTAGGATTAGTGATTGAGAGAAAGTGAGAGGGGGTTCTCATATTTAGGGGGGATACCTAAATAGAAAGACACTAAGGGTAGAATTAAGAAGATAGGCATTGAACAAGGGGTTTGTTCATCTAAGACACTTTATACTAATTCTATTAAAGAGTGGATTCGTTTCTTGGATAAAGTGCATCCAGATGTAGGTGTTGTGTTCACTGAACTAGGTTAATAATTCTTGATGTTCTTTATTGTTTTTAGCTTGATTTATTATTGCTTTCATAGTGTATTTATCCTGACATAACAAGTTGGACTAGTGATCCCAGACATCTGGTCTAGCATTTGTCCACTGAGGAACATAATTTCAAGAATTGTTCATGCCCGACCTCTCATCTTTAGAGTAATGCTACATGAGCACATCCCTCTCTCGTCCCATGCTTGAAAAACTAATGCCATGAAAAAACTTATCTATCATGTCCACAGTAGAATACAAAGAGGTTATGTCTCGCACGTGGATGAACATAGTTTTCTTCACCATGGTCGACGAAAGTAAAGGTTCAAGAAAATGAATTTTGATACAGGAAGCATAAAAATATATTGGACGGTATCCTCTGATTCTCAATGTGCATCTTAGCATTAGGAAACATAAAAGTATCTGAAAACAAGTTTGAAAAAGGTTTAATGCATAAAAATGTTTTGTAAAAAAATGAACTATAGGTTGACACATGCATATTTCAGGTCGACACAGAAGAAAATTTGTTTCTATGTGTCGACACATCCGTTGTACAGGTCGACTCATTTACTGCGTTATTAAAGCTTATAGGCTCTGTTAGATGTGTCGCCTCTTCAGGTCGGCACATAGGCAGTACATGATCTTTACAGGTCGATGCATGACCTATACAGGTTGGCCTATGCGTCGAACAGGTCGGCACATGGCTTTCACAGGTCGGCCTATGCAACGAAATTTTCCAAAAATTCACAATTTTTTCAAATCTTTTGCACTCCTTTTGCCTCCAAACATGCTTGCATATAAATACTTCATACATGTATCATTTTCTAGAAAGGTTTTTAAAGAGTAAAACCTATACAAAAACATGATTTCAAAGTATTCTAATCATCGTGAATCTCATTCTATGCATACACATAATCAAACTACACATAATCATTTTCTGATTGGGTGCCATCTAGATTAGGATAGATAACGTCCAATTTAGGTTGATTGTAATGTAAATTGGGTTGAGAACTTTGAGGGTTTCAAATCACAAAACAAAGCTGGGGTTTTCCTTCAAGATCTTTTAGGGTTTGAAGGTTTTGAACAAGATTACGCAATCCGGATCTGATTGAGTGAAGTCTTTGAAGAACATGAGGTTCTTGCAAAGGATTAGCGTGGGATGGTGGATCACATTGATAAATCTTAGGTTTGAAAAAGTGCATGTTTCAGATTTGATTGAGTGAAAGCTTTGAAGAACAAGGGGTTTCTTACAAAGAAGTAGCGTGAGACGGTGAATCGAAGTGACATTGTTGGTTACTTGATCAAGCTTTGGTCAAGGGAAGACGGTGAATCTGTGAATACGAAAAACAAATTTTCCTTCTCGAGAAATACCATCATGAGGTGTATTAAATGCTACTGATGCCTCTTCCCCTCGAACACTCAATTTGGTCAAAATGACTGACGTTTGGATGTCTCGGCACACCACCTAAAAACAGACACATTTCCCCTAATATGTTAAACTACCATGCCACACGGGCACCCACGAGCCTATACGCCTTCGGCTGAGGGACTCACCTATTATTTTGCTCACCCCTCGCTGAGGGACTCGCTTATGCGGGAAGCTCCACCAGACAAACCCATTCTCATCCAAGGGAATTATCGATAGGGCGGGAGCACATTCCTAAAAGGAAAGTGGTTGTGAACACTTCGCCCTTTAGAGAAAAGTCATCGTGCTTGAGGGACTGCGTAGTGTTATATTCGAAACATTTAAAATAGAATCTAAATAATCAAGTATAAAAAATATAATCAATTCTACTCGATAACAATCAAACATGTCAACAATAATTTTTAAATTTAAAAATAATTTTTATATTGAAATTTAGTTTCAATTTACTTTTACAATAATTTATCCCAAAAATAAATTACTTTATCTTCAACTTTAATCTGATTTAATTTTACAAAATAAATTCACCTCAAAATTAATTTTTTTTTAACAGCTGAACCAACTAAAAAAAGCTTTCTAATTCCATAGAATTAAATCATATTTAAACAATATGACGACATTAATAATAATTAAACATGTACTAACATACACGCGTCAATCCATGTGTTTCTTTTTGTTGACAATCATCATTAATCAATGTGATAATACTAGTAGTTGAAAATGAATAAATAAACGTAGTTGGGATCCAAAAACGAGCTGAAAAGTGGGAGCGGTTGGCGTTTGGGTGAACATGACGATTGGTTCCTTCTTCATGAAAGCCTCCAGGGCTCTCACAACTCACCCTTTCTCCTCTAACTTTCTTCTTCTCTGTACTATCAGGTGCTTTCTTTTCTCTCAATCCACTTTCTCTTCTTTATTTCTTACTCCCCAATTTGAGGAAATATATTTATAGATCATCTGCAAGATTACAACTAGTAATTCATCATTAACGGTTGAACCAACGGTTTGCCTTATTTACCATATTATGATTTTGGTCCCCCAATATATATTGATTTATTACATACATTAATGTATGTTGCTTATGGTGTATTTTACAGTTTTTTAGTTAACAAATCTTTCTATTTCATTGAATCTACTTGCTCTTGGAAATTGCAGCGGTGGAGGTGTGGTGGCACTCTCAGAATCCCAATCAGAACCTGAACGTCCTATTGTTGAAGATAATGAGCCCCGCAAAAAGAAAGTACTTGTCCTTGGAACTGGATGGGCTGCTACCAGTTTCCTTAAGGGTTTGGATGCATCCTTATATGATGTTCAGGTTGTTTCTCCTCGTAACTACTTTGCGTTTACTCCTTTATTACCAAGTGTCACTTGTGGGACAGTTGAAGCTCGGAGCATCGTAGAACCCGTCCGAAACATCATTAAAAAGGTCAAACAAACTAAACAAGAGTTCAGAATTTATATTGTATATGGTTTTTCAAGGGTATTTGGACTAGTCTTTTGATTATGAAGTTTATTTTGTTTCTTTTTCCGTTGCAGAGAAAAGGAGAAATCAAATTTTGGGAGGCAGAATGTGTCAAGATTGATGCTGCAGGCAAAAAGGTTTTTTGTCGGTCTAATATTGAAAATTTAGTGGGAAGTGGTGAGTTTTCTCTGGACTACGACTTCTTGGTTGTATCGGTAGGAGCACAAGTAAATACTTTTAATACCCCGGGTGTCAAGGAGAATTGTCATTTTCTGAAGGTAAGCTTATTAGTTTTGTGTAGAATCGTTAAAAGTCTATTGTTTCCGCAACTAATCCAAAATGTTTTATATAATCGCTTAAAGGATGTCGAGGATGCTCAGAAGATCAGACTGTCTGTAATAGATTGTCTTGAGAAGGCTGTTCTTCCCAGTCTATCTGAAGAGGAGCAAAGGTCAAATCTTCATTTTGTAATCGTTGGCGGAGGTCCTACTGGTGTTGAATTTGCTGCAGAGCTTCATGATTTTATCCAAGAAGATTTGATTAAATTATATCCAACTGTTAAAGATAAAGTGAAGATAACGTTAATTCAATCCGGAGATCACATTCTGAACATGTAAGGGAGATTTTAAATGTGTCAATTATTTTCTGATGCTTTTAAAATCTAAAATGAACATTTACACTGTGGAACCATTTCCAAATTGTTCTAACCTCATAAATAAGACCAATCATTAATCAAGTCTGACTAGGTGTTTGGATTTTTCATATTGTCAATGTTGCCTTAGTAAAACTCACATTTCAGAGAAAATATCGTCTTCAATCTCGTAGGTTTGATGAAAGAATAAGTTTATTTGCTGAGCAGAAGTTTACGAGAGATGGCATAGAGGTTCAAACTGGATGCCGGGTTTTGAGTGTTAATGACAAGGAAATTACAATGAAAGTGAAATCAACCGGAGCGATTTGCTCTATGCCTCATGGATTGATTATCTGGTCCACTGGCATTTCTACTCTTCCTGTTATAAAGAACTTTATGGAAGAAATCGGTCAGGTGCTGTTTTATTCCATGCTTTATCTGAAACACATTTTTCCAATCCGTTCTTCTTCACTTCATGCTTGTGTGTGTTATGAGGAAGATAACCAGTACTTTCTTTTAGTATTATGCTAGTTCCAATATGTAATTAATACAATTAATTATGATATGGGTAATTTATAAGAAGCTTGAGTTGATCTATGTGCAGACCAAAAGGCACGTACTAGCAACGGACGAATGGTTGAGAGTAAATGGGTGTGAAGATGTATTCGCCATTGGTGATTGCTCATCAATAAAGCAACGTAAAGTCATGGTATCTCTTAAGCCTTTAACTTTAGACTTCTAAACTTTAAATAGTATTGACTATTGAATTTATTTATGTGATGATTAACCTATTACTTCTGCTTCTAGGATGATATCTTGGACATATTTAAGGCCGCAGACAAAAATAACTCCGGGACCTTAACCGTAGAAGAATTCAAAGAAGTGATGGATGACATAATCTTAAGATATCCTCAGGTTGAATACTATCTTCAGAAGAAACATATACTTGATTTGAGGGTCCTGTGGAACGACGCGGAAGGAAATGAAAGAAAAGAAATAGACATAGAAGGGTTTAAGCTTGCCCTTTCTGTTGCAGATTCACAAGTGAAGACTCTTCCAGCAACTGCACAGGTATGCATCAACTTCCGTCAGTAACTGAATGCTTCCTTATGCACACTTTTCTGTCAAAGTATCATGTGAAGTAAGTTTATAACCAGGGCCAACTTTGAGGGCATGCAAGGTGGGCTACCGCACAGGGGCTGAATTTTTTTTACAGTTAAGCTGTGGCTAAATAGGACCTCAAAAAATATTTTCACTCTTAAATTATGGTTTAATAGGACCTCTATTTGTTGTGTTGTGGTTAAACTGCGGCTAACCTACATAGGGCCTCAAAAAATTTGAGCCGGCTCTATTCATAATGTATTAATATATGTAGGTTGCTGCGCAACAAGGTGCATATCTAGCTAGTTGCTTTAACCGCAATGATCAATGTGAAGAGCATCCTGAAGGACCTCGACGATTTACAGAATCTGGACATCATCGGTTTCGTCCCTTCCGGTAAACAATGTGCTTTATAATGCGTATATTGTTTTCTTTATTTGGAATTCATGATGATATCTTGTTATTATGAAAAGGTATAAGCATTTTGGGCAATTTGCTCCACTGGGTGGGGAGCAGGCAGCAGCAGAACTTCCTGGAGACTGGGTTTCCATTGGCCACAGCACTCAATGGCTTTGGTATTCTGTATATGCAAGGTATTGTTGTTTATGATACAAAACAAACTTTGCTTGTTTTCTTCTTTGTTAACTATATTATAGATTCAAAACATTTGCCGTGTTGTTCGACATGCAGCAAGCAAGTGAGCTGGCGCACACGGTATTTGGTTGTGTCCGATTGGACTAGAAGATTCGTATTTGGGAGGGATTCAAGTCGAGTTTAATATGACTAACAAACAGAATAAAAACCTGAATTATTTTGTCTTGATGTTTCTCTGTAAGTTCTTGTACCTAATACTCAACTCTTGATTGGAAACAGTTTGTATTATTTGGACAAGATGTTGTGTGAGATTCTAACTACTAAATTATTTGAATAATAAATAAGTTGATATTCAATTGCTTATAATGAATGAACACAACGAAATAATCAAGTTATATATCATAGCAATGCAAATAAAACATAGAAATAATAGTGACTATAACTAGTAGATACTAAAATTACATTCATTTGAAAAATTATAGTTGGAGAATTGAATGAATGACTTGTAATAGAAGTTAATTGGAATATGGAACCATCCAAATAGGTGGTGGATCCATCTTATTTGCATAAGGAGCTAAGAGCTTAACACTTGAATCTTGAAGATTGAAAACACCCCAATCATGTCCACCATATGAATAGTCTAAGTTCATCTCTTCCCATCTATCATCACTAAAGTAAATTGAATTTCCTTCATTCTTACATTTGAAAGCATCCATTAACTTTGACTCGTTAGCACCTACAAACACAACTTGACCATCTAAAGACTTCACCTTTTCCCACTTTCTCTTCACCAAGTCAAGTTTGTACACATTAAAATGCTTTGTTCTATAAGGACAAATTTCAACCTCATCTGATAGATTGCTTCCTTCATAAACTACTTCACCATTAGCTTGAACGAAATTACCAATGAACCTTTCTATCAACAAGAAATCCCTCTTGGATATCACCAAATAAAATTTAGTTGAAAACTTATCAACCGGAAATTTTATATCTTTTTCCTTATCGAAATCCTTGGTTGGATAATTAACTTCCAAAATCTTTCTTGGAACCTTCTGATGAAGAAAATCCCATCCTTCAATAGATCCATCTTCATCCAGAGCATAAAGAATGTTATTATCAAACACAATATCAGAATAAAATCGCTTCGCGTCATAGAGATCAACCCACGAAGCATTATTACTGCAAAAAGCAATCCTGCATGAGCAATCATACATGATGGCAAGGGTGTATTGTGAAGGAGATGGAGAAGACATCAACACCGCTTTGGATACAAAGGTTTTGCGAAGAGATTCAACATAATAGAAATAAGAAGGAACATTTGTATGTTGAATGAATGATGTGGTAAAAGGTGGAACATGAATAGAAGTGTTAGAAGTTGGATTTAGAAGAAAAGGACAACCTTTGTTGTCAAGAAATATTAAGAAATTGTTTGAAGAGCCTACACACCAAGCACCTTCATGAGAGTTGAAGATAGTGTTCCACTTGTAGCATTTGTTGTTGCAGAGAACAAGAATGTTACTATGAACGTTGTTGTTGTCGTCGTCGTTTTCATAGTAAGTTTCTTGGTTGAGAGAAGGAAGGATAACATAAGGAGCTCTTGAGAGGAAAGCCATTCTCATTCAAATAATGGTGTAATGTATTGTGAGAGGTTCTCAAAATTATATATAGACAAAAATATTAAATCTTGTGTGTATTAATTAAGTCTCATTTAGATTCTGATTTTATTAGAAATTATCAAGATCTAGAATCATCTTGATATATATTTGATTTTTTTTAATGTGATGTTTATGGATTGAATATTTATATTTGATGGTTCATTGTACTTTAAATTTGTTTTTCTTTTTATTATTATTTTGTGCGTAAGTTGATTTATTTTTGGTAGCTTTTTGATTTTGTTTATTGTCATATAAAAGTAGGAATTTGAATGTATATTAATGGATAAAAACAAATCATTAATTCATTAACTAATTTTACTTAAAATTAAATACGTTCTATATGTTAAAGATAAAATTTATTTAATACATTCATTAAAATTCATCCATCAATTAAAGATAAATACAATTCATTTATACAATCTATCTATTAAAGTACATTCAAAGATAAAATTTCTATTAAAGATAAAATTTTTATTAAAGATAAATACAATTCATTTATACAATTCATTTATAGATTCATTAATACAATCTATCTATTAAAGTTAAAATTTCTTTAACACATTCATTAAATACAATCAATTTATTAAAGATAAAATTCATTCATCAGTAAAATAAATATTTTAAATTGTAATAATTTATTTATTTATTTTTTAAAAATTTACAAATATAATCATTGTTTAAAAATCTCTATTCCTTAAATAATTTTCTTAAGAATAAAATTTCATAAAAAGTATCATTTGAAATATCTCTCTTAGATAGAAAGACAGAGGTAGAGTTGTTTTTTTATAATAATATTCTTAAAGAAAATAAAAGAAAGTGATTTTAAATTATTATTTTTTATTAACTTTTTAAAGAAAATAAAAGAGAGAAATAATTTGTGCATTTTTCTTATATTCTATAAGATATATATTTTAAACAATTTTTTGTTTTGTTATAATAATAATTCAATAGATTTGAAATAAAATAAAAATGTAGTGGATGAATTGGATCCAGTATTTTAATCGAAAAGATTTGATCAATCCATTGATTAATTTTATATAAAGTGAAAGAATTGGCTGAATTATTTATTAAATGAATTGGATGAATTTTACATTAGTGGATCCAATTGCCACTGTCACATAAAATTCAACTTTCTCACACCTGATTTTGTTGTTATTTTATTTTAATTCTGGTGCAAACAATATAGTATTAATAAATCACAGATACTAAACGCCAAAAAGTCTTTTAATTTGCTCTCTATATTTTTAGAGTGAGTATTAACTTATTCTCAAAGAATTATGAATAATTTAAGAGTTAATTACAATTTTAATGGATTTTTTAATACACCTCATGTATTTTTGCACTCGCATTAACATTAACAATTTAATTTGGCCTCTTTTCCAAAGAATTTCTTCATACACATGGCTTCCTTTTAGGGTAAAAGATATTGTATGTAAATTCATAGATAAAAATACAAAAAGTAAAAGAACTTCGGGTAAATCCTCATCTAATATATTTAAAATATTAAAAGAAATTATTAAATTATTAAATTTATTTAAGATTTAGGATTTAAAGTTTAGAATTTAATAAGAATGATAATATGCAGGATTTTGGCAGAATACTAGTATTCATTCTCATATGCGTGATTTGAAAAAATTATAGTGTTCGAGTCCATACCCATTTGGATGTCAAAGTTAGCATCCGTACCCGTGCCTCATGGATATGTAAGTACTCATACCCGTATCTATGACCCACATTTCAGTTAAAAATAAATAGATCAATTCTAAAATATCATATAATTTTAAGTTTTTAAAAACATTAAAAAAGATTTAAACAATTCATTGTCGAAATAAACGAGAATTTTTTACTCAAATACCCCAAATTTAAAAAAAAAAACACTAAATAACTCAGTTTTCAAACAAATTTTCAATCTACCCCAGTTTCAAAAAAAAAATCTTAAGGCATAGGCGCCAGACCAATTGGCCCCTACCCTTAACTTTTAAGATAGGGCGTCAATTGAATTGGCTATATCACATGTTGCTGCCAATCCAATTGGCGTCCATTTGTATAAAGTGAGATGAGACGTTAATTGGTCTGACGTCTCAGTGTAATGTGCAATTTTTTTTTATAAATAGAGGTGTTGTGTGGTTCATTTTTCCACATCTCTTTTTGTCATATTGCAAACATGTTTGGTGTTTGTCGCCGCTGTGAAAAAGTGATTTATTCGAGAGACAATCCTCAGATGTTGATGCTCTTCTGGAACATCTGTAATTTCAATCAACTGAAGAGGGAGCTTGTTTGTCGGTTAGATGGAAAAATACCAAAAAGGAAAAATACCAAAAAGGAAAAAAATTAGAAGTATTGAGAGATTTGATAGTATATTTGGTTGGGTGTGAAAATTAGAAGGATGCTAGGGAAATGATGTTTAGACCAGATGACAACAGTTTGATTGTTGTAATCAGTTAGAAATATTGTTTTTAAATATTATGGTTAAGTATTTTCATCTGTATTCGATGTTTGTTTTTTGTGTTGTTTATTTAGACTTGTTCTGTTTTAAGTGTGCTTATGTTGGAGTGATGTTTGTTGTTAACCTTGTTGTAACAAAAAGTTAATGTTATATAAAAATCCAAGGTTACAAAAATTGAAAAGAGGTACTAAATTATGATGCAGATGTTGCTCCTAGATTGAGACATATGTTCTTATTGTGTCTGTGTTGACGATATATATTACATAATCTTTTCATTTTATCAGTCGTATTCATTTCTGTTCTAATACGCGTGCTGTTTGGCCGTCCTTTTTTCTTTCTTCGCATCTCATCGTTGTGCCAAACTATGTGACCTTCATATGGAGGTCAATATTCCTTCATTAGTAGCACTGATAAGCTTTTGTTATACACATTCATGACGGTAATGGCCTTGTAAACATTAGATAGATGGTTGTAAGCGTCCTGGCGAGTATGTGTGCATGCCACAATGACATGGGAGCAAGGAATATGGAAGGCCTGGAACTTTCCACAGTCGCACCAACTTCAGTTTAGTTTGACAACATAGGATAAATTTGACATCCCCTCATTGTGGTCCATTGTTTCCTGTACACTGAAATTTTGCCTATGACGGTCAAAGACTGTAACCGCATGTGTGCTAGCTTTGATACTTTCCTCTTTCATCACTTTCATACAACATTCACTGAATATTTGACTTGACATTAACACTGCACTCCACTTTCACCTCTGGTTGTGAAGGTAGATGCCAACCTAAAATAGGTTGTTTTGACCAATACGGTTATTGGTATATTTCTAATGCCTTTGAATATGCCGCCAAGACCATGTCTTAACTGATGTTGTGATGCCAACCAAAGAAAAACTAAGTCGTAATTATATGGCTTGGTACAGATCGGTTGGATTTAAGTTTATTGTCGAGGATATGTACCTATACGACCCACGCCAGGAAACTTACACACAAGAAGGTTCAACATCTAACCCCCAACAACATTGTCAGACCGGTTACTCACAACCCCATACCCATCAAAAATTATGAACCACAAACATACAAACCTACGACCATAACATGCCAAACACCCAACCACAATACCAAGAGCATACCCCATACCACCACCAACAAGTAGATCCTCATCAAGACACCCAACATCGTTATGCACCCAACTCATCACCCTACCATAGCCGCCTTAGCCAAAACACTCAATGATCATTTAACACCAACCGTCCCTCCTCCTACTATAGTCAAGAAGCCCAAACATCACAAAACCAAAACCTGCAACAACCATATGGCTACCAAACACCACAACAATCATTTCAACTTTTCCTCGATGCTTCATTCACACCAATATCGCCCTTCAATCGTCCTGGTCGCCCTTTGATAACTCAAACATAGCCCAACTACTCTAACATGGATCATGAACTCAGCTATGGCGGTAGCATTTCAATGCATACACAAGACTACATGGACTTGTCTGATTATCTTAGACAACCTTCTATAGTTGGTGGTGGTATTCCTGGGCCCTCAGATACTCAAACACCTAGGGTGATTCATCAACGTGGGTTAGGGTCACGCGTTCGGGTAGCTAGGGGATGTGGGACCGGAGGTCGGTTAGGTCATCTCAATCAACGACATTAGCCTTTTTGTGTAAATGCGTATTAATATTAATATCAATTGATCTGATTTTGACTATTACCTAAATTGTATAATGTTTTTCAAAAAAAGTTATGAAACACACACATGCGTCTGACCAATTGGCGCCTCCTTTATAAATTAACACATAGGCGCCAATTGGATTGACAGCACTAAGTGCACTGGCCAATCCAATTAGCGCCATCTCTATATGTTTAAGAGCAGACGCCAATTGGTCCGACGTCACCTCTTCAAAGTGGGATATTTCAGGAAATAATTTGAAAAGTGGGTTATTTTGGGATTTTTTTTTTGAAAATTTGGGTTATTTGGGTAAAAATTTCAATAAACGAACACTTATATTAAATATGTAATGGTTTACCATTGATATACATTTTATGATAGACATAAATTTTTATATAATAATATAAATTAAAATATATAAATATAAATGAAAATATATAAATATATATATATATATATTATGCGAGTATGTGATAGAGTGTGTACCAAAGTGTTCATGCCTGCATCCATACCCGTTTATTTTTATAGATAATTATCCGATCTCATGCTCATACCCATTTTTGCATGTTTTATCCTATCCGTTGTAATTAAATTTGTGATTATCCATTGAAAATGGGTCAAACTGCATCCCTATAGTTCAATGACTCTTAAAAGATTATATAAATTTATTTCATGATGTCCATTTTCTAAACGGGTATCAATTCTCTTGGAGAATTTCCACTTATTGTTCTTCAATATAAATAACCATGTATAACACCGCAACTTGGAGGTATTCAAAAATAAAATCAAAGGTATCAGTCACACACACCACGACTGTAAAAATTATCAGTGCTCCCGCCTATGACATTTTATTTAAGTTGGCCATTTGTGACTTCCTTGTTGTAGTCAAATTAGTTTTTTTCGTAGTTGAACTCCCAAATTAAAAAAAAATTGTTATAGCTTTTTGTAATGAAAAATATTTGGCCTTGCAAGGAGCACACTTAACATGACTTTTTCACGACCCAAAGAACCATGGTTGACTACTCTGGTGGTATCCGACTTCGACACCGTAACACATAGTTTATGGTGGGATGAAGGATAAATCCAATGTCCAAATAGTAGTGGAAGCCTCTTCAATAGTGCGTGGAAGTTGAGAAGAGGAGACATATGATATCTTTAAGAAGGGAGTTATCTCCTAGGAAACACCACCCTCAACAACCCGAGTCTATTTTGGAGAGACTTAAGTTCAGGAGGATTATTGTCCCTCATTCCGAGCTCTCTTTGTCGAAACTGGAGGCGGGGTTGATTCTTCCGCTGATAAAGTGGTGCAACATCCACAAGTTGATCCACCCGGAGAGCAGGATTAGGAATCTCTACAAGTGAGGTAGGAGAGGGGATCAGAGTCGGAACAATGATGGCCTAAAGAGTAGGTGAAAATTGGTAGTCCTTGTATTCACCATAACCTTAATACCTTGAGCATCTACAAGGTTGTAGAAGATATTCAACTAGCTTACCTTGTCCATGCTATCTACAAAATGCAATCACGCATGTAAAAAAAAGAATTCGCTCTCACCAAAAATCTTCCTCCTCTCCTCTTGTCTAATTGTACTCAAGATAACATGAGTATCATTTCACCTTTTTCTCACTTCGATGGGGGCACCTCGCCAAGGCCGAACCCGTCCTTATAGACAAGGCCTTGAAACTAAGATTTCATTTCTTACTTCATTGCCACCTCGTTTGGAGAAAAGAACCTGACTTGGTACAGTGAAAGTGATCACTCTAGTTGAAATGGATCTTGGACCAGTACTTTAGACATAAAACTCGACAGGAGCAAGGAGAATTGACAGGAAGATAACATAAAACAAAGTGGGTCGTGAGGGCGAGAGGCTTCACCAATAAAAAAATGTCCTAGAAACTCACCCAGTCTAGAGTAAAGGGGTCGAACCAAGGGTAGACTAGATGGAAGTAAGTAAGCCTTTGGTTACGAAAATTATCCATGGAAGTATGTCTTAGATGGAAAAAATCAAAAAATAAGCTAAGAGAGGGTTTATAGGATGTGTGCTCGGCACACAGTTGGAATACCTTTATTTATGCCCACCCGGATGAAGCTGGGAGGTATTTGTGGTTGCGGAACTTCATCTTAGGGTTTGGTATTATCGATAGTATAGCTAGGCCGCTAAGGATTTATTTTGATAATTTTGCAGGTGTATTTTTCTCTAAGAAAGATAAATATTCTAAAGGTGTTAAACACATGGAATTGAAGTACTTATCAGTGAAAGAAGAAGTGCAGAAATAAAGTGTCATTTGAACATATTGGTATAGATTTAACGATAGCGGATCCGTTAACTAAAGGTTTACCGCCCAAGATATTTGTTGGCCATGTAGAAAGGATGGGCATTATGTAAAAGTCTTTGTTAACATTATAATATGATTGACATATATACATGTATAGTTTAATGTTCATATTATATGACAATTGTGAATTCGATTAAGGTTATGTTTCTGCTGAGTTTTATCATTCATATTATACATTACTATTAATATGTGATGACAAGGGTGTCTCTTCATGGATGTTGAGACATGTCTCTTGGAATGAAATGTGTCTGTTGGAGTGAGATGACTATAAATAGGGACCTTTGGAAAAACAACAACACTTTTTCTCATTCCTTCTCATTTTCTCACAAATACACAAAAGTATTTTCATCATCAAAAATACACATAAAGAAGAAGGAAGAGAGGAGAAAACAATTGGAAACAAGATCGAGAACCGAATAAGAATCGGCTCCATGGATCCGGGTACGTTTTTATTGTTTTTCATAAAAATTAGAATAGTGTGAAAATCATGATATCAAGATCGAAAACATGAAAATTTTCAAACATTTACATGGTAAAAATTAAATCAATGATTTATAATACTTAAAGCTAAACTGTCATGTCTTTTGTTCAATACACTATAATATTCTTAATCTTATATAATACGTTACATGACCTACTCACAACTAAAACAAGTGAAATAATAGATACATATATTAGAATAATCTCTAAACAAGCAAAAGAACAACCATATTGTAGCGGTAAATTCGTGACCATTAAGCTATTGGTTAGCTCAACATCAATAAAACAAGAGTCGCCACCGCGCTTTTATTGTTTCCAAAGGAAAAGGGAAAAGTACGAACAAAACCCAAAGATAAGAAGTTTTCAAATCAGAACTAATAAAATGTTAGAGATTACAGGTAAGGGGTTGGTTACACAGAGGGAAGGTATTAGCACCCAAAGTATCCTAGGTACTCCTAGGGAGCCCTTTTGTGTGCAAGTGTTTTAGTTGAAAAAGATATTTGCTAAAAAATTAGAATGAGGGGATAGGAAAATAATTCATTATTTACATTTTTGTGTTTGACAAGACCTTCGGTCTTACGCCTACGTACCAACATAAAATGAGGGATCAAAATCTCGTAGTTCGTGGTAAAAATTTCAAAGATGAGTGGATTGATTTTAACAAAAACTTAAAGATCTTTTGTTATCAATAGAAGGATACTCAACCAAATATCCACCGATAATGAGGGCTTTACAACATTTAAGAGGGAGGGCTCCAACTTGGATTCAATCAACAAGTATGCCACTAACCCCTAATAAATGGAAAGACTTACAATCAATATATTATGGAATGAGAGAATTATATCTCAACCAAAGATAACTCAAATCTAAATGCTCTCTTTTGAAAAGTTTAAAAGAAAAAGACACAAAATGGCCAAAAGGGTTATATGAGGTTGTTAGTTCTTTTTTGTCTTTTTGAAAATAAAGTCAATATGATTAAGTTCATTTACAATTTTGATAAGAAAATATTTTGAAAATCAATGGCATAAGGCCAAGGTTTCTACCATTAAAACAAGTCTAAGTTGAAAACACGAGCACAATTTGTTTTTTAAAATGAGGGAGAGATTTTGAAATTAAAGAAGGAGGAGGAGATGAAGGGATTATCCTAGACAAGATTTAAAAGTTTATAGTTGAAAAGATCTAACCAATAGGAAGCATCCACAAGACAATAATGTCAAATAGAAACCCATTTCCTTTGGATTGTCAAACAAGCAACAAAGCATATCCAAGCAGTTAATAAGAAGACCAAATGTTATCAAATAAAGATAACCAAACATCCAAGCAAGCACTCCAAAGCAAGCAGTCTTCAATGTTCTTTAAATGTATCAAATGAGATAACCCTTGAAAGATACTCAAAGAGAAAGCATCATATAATATCAATAAGATCAAAATAACAACTTAGGCACAGAGAAAGAGTATATCAAATAAACCAAAGGAGTTTCTCAGGCTTGTATCAGATGAATGCCATTGGCCAAAAAAGTTCTCAAAATAATGGCATTGGTCAAGTTCCTCCATATCACAATGATGTTGCCTACTCTAAGTCCAAGGATCCAAATCAAGTCACAGACAGAGGTCCAACAGTCCACCAATATAATTTTTAGGGTTTTTATTTTTATTAAGTGTTTTAAGGTCCTAAGACCACAAACAAAACAAAATCACAAGCACAAATATAATATAAGCACAAAATATGACTCAAGTGATCAAAGTGAAAATAACTAAAGCATAAACAAATTGCATGAATGTAAATGACAATAAATGATAAAGTGCAAGAATTTAAATTGCATTAAAGTAAATGACATTAAAAATAAAGTCAATATAAAAGAGAAGTTAGTGAATGTTAGTGGAAGAATAAAAGTTGTTTTAAGTCATTTTTTGGAAAACACTCAACCATCCACTCACAAGCATGAAGATATGAACCTAGACATCATTCATGAGAAGGGCTTAAACTTGGATAAATCAACAAGTATGCCACTAACTCTCATCAATGGAAAAAAGTAAAAATCTTCACACAATACCATGAGGAATGAGAGACTTACAATATCACTTACAAAAATGCTAATGCTTTTGGGACAAATTTAGCGCTATCTTAAACAATCGTAATTGGACTTACGTAGAAGTCACAACTATTTGAGGCCAAGCAATAATGATATTGGTGTTAATGCATGCTAGAGACAAGGTATCAAAACTAAGCTCCTAAAGCATACCACACACAAAAATAAGAGGGGACAAACCTATCTCAATCAAGCTCATGTTGATTCATCTGACACAAGGTCATTGATGAATCAACTAACATTTTGATCTTAGAGATATCATTGGCCAATGAAGGGTTGGGGAAGAAGAGGGATAAAGATGAAATGATGAAGTGAAAGAGATCCCAAATTGATCAAGGGATGAACCTCACTTGATAAATATCATCCATTCATTTTGAGGGATGAAGTTCAAACTTCATTAATCCCCTAAATCCAACAGTATCGATCAAATTAATGTCCAATTCAACCAAGATCAAGGCCAAACAGAAGTTGAGTAAACACAAAGTCAATAAAATGGCTCAACAAAATATTAAAGCAATTAAACAATTTAAATCAATTTTTAATTTTAAAAGGGCAAAAACCTCAAATCCCTTCAAATCACCAAAGAAATGGTCAAGGGATTTATCATAGGTCAAACAAGGTCAAATGACCATTGACTATTTTTTTGGAGTTTTTTGAAATTCATAAGTGAAATTCTGGTATCAGATATAAGATGTCGAAGGTAATGTCACGACACTAATATCTGGTAATAAACAATGGATAAACAAACACAGAATGGTAAAGCAAATAACACAGGCAATTGTTAACCCAGTTCGGTGCAACTCACCTACGTCTGGGGGCTACCAAGCCAGGAAGGAAATTCACTAAAATAGAATTAGTTCAAAGACTCTCCGTACACTTCAACAAGTTACAGTCTTTATCACCTAATCTCTACCTGTGCAATTTCTACCTAAGCACTCTTAGATATGAGAACCCGCTCACTTCCCTACAATCACACACCAGTGATTTTAAACAACAATCCCTTGTGAAAAGAAAATATTTTTCAATTACACACTCTTGATTTTACTTCACAGTTTCAATCAAGAAGACACACTCTTGATCTTGCTTCAAAGCTTTGATCAAGAAGACACACACTATTGCTTAACAGCTTTAGAGTGACAAATTACAACTACAAATCAGTCCAATTCAATCATCAATGGATGACTTGAATGACCTACAAGTCTTACGACTAAACAGACACAAACCCTAGCTCTCTCTCTATATTTCGCTCAGTCTTGGTTGTGTGTACAAACAGGTTTTCTAAGTCCCTTTTTATAGAAGCATCCAGCTGGGCTTGGACATCTTGAAAACCCTAAATCTATTTTCCAATCAAATCTTTTTATAACTGCTGTTTAGATCTCCTTGGAAAATAAGTAAATCTGGTTGTAATCCATGATTGAATGCGCCAGCTAGCCATATCTTCAATCATCCAAAGATTGCCATTAATTGTGCAATCACAAAACAACAGACATTCACACTGAATGTTCTGTGTACAGGATGTCATGACATCGGGTCTGACATCCTGGAAAAATCCTGCATAATCCAATAATTCCTTTTATAACTTCCAGCAGGTACAACCATATCAGATGCCATGACATTGTGTATGTCATCTGAAACAATCCTGCATGAACATGTCTTTCATTTAAGCTCCAGCAGGTACATCCAATATCTGAAGCCTTGTCATTGTATGTGGCATTCTGAAACAATCCTGCATGCACATGTTCTTGAACTCCAGCAGGTACAAAGATATCTCATGTTAAGACATCACACATGACATCTTGTGAACACTTTTTGTTTTACCAAAATTGCTGCCAACACCTAGAATCAATAAACTCCTCCTTTGGCAAATTTTGGCTAAAACATATATCTGTCCTTTTTGTTCACAAGGTAAACTATCAGCAGTTAAACAACATAACTGTAGTTTAATCAGCAGCAGAAGCAAAACAACTACTAGCTATGGCTACTAGTAATACACACATGCACAAGGGTACTTCTCCTCCCCCTAAATCTGTACCAGCCAGAATGTCATACTAACATCTGCTTCAACATCAACACATGTGCACCATATCAGACATCCTTTTTGACATCTGTAACAAACAAAATTACATTCTGTTTTAGCACCTGTGCACTCCTATCAATAATAGTTGTCCTTCTGTCCAGCCACATCCAACTTCCAGAACAGCTTCCATATCAGCACTTCTCCCCCTTTTTAGTCAAAATTGACCAAAGGTGACCAATTAGACAAAATAAATTTCTATTAGCCTTCACCTTCATCTTCATCTTCAGAACCCTCAGAGCTTCCAGAGCTGCCACTGGATTGTGCTTTTCCATCTGAATCCTTACCAGCCTTCTCTAACTCCTCCTTTTCCAGGATACAAATAAGAGCTTCCAAAGCTTCTTTTCTTGCCTTTGCCACCTTCATACCCTTCTCCAATTCCTTGCAGGTATCTTTCAATTGATCAATTAGGCTTCCTTGAGATGCAGGATCTCTTCTGACAGATGTCATAACAACATCATTTATATGACTTCCCTCAAACAGTTTATAATGAATGGATAGAGGGGTTTTTCTTTTGCTTGGCATGTCCTTTGTATTGAGTATGCCTGGTTGTTGGCTCAGAATAATGCCACACATAAGGGAAGGGAAGGCAATAGGTAACTTCACAGCATTTGTAGAAGCATGTCTGATGGTTTGATCAAATATAAATTTGCCAAAATCATAGTTTATCTTGCTTCCAATAGCATGAATGATTCTTCCAAGGACAATGGAGATGGTAGAGATATGATTAGTAGGAACCCAATTTGCTGAACCAATCTTGTGCAGAATGGCATATTTAACAATGAGCTTACTAGCTGATAGGTGTTTCCTACTAGGCCATTCCTTAACTTGGCCAGCTGTAATAATTCTACAGACCTCATTGTCTGTGGTCTCTAGATATACTCCTCCATCAGTTCCTCTCCCTAGGAACTTGTTGATGATGGTAGGTGAAAGTTTCACACACTTACCCCTTACAAAAACATTGCAGACCTCCCTGCTGCTTCTTTCATAAATCTCCTCAGGGATGTTCACAATGAATTCTTTGACCAACCCCTCATAGCACTGAGGCAGAGCAGTCACAGTTTTCATAAGACCCGCAACCTTAATTAACTCCATGATTTCCTTTACTTCACTTGCCTCTTTTCCCAATTCTCTTTCAACTGCTACCCTTCTTTGAGTCACAAACTTCCATTTGGCAGCACCATCTTCTACGTGAAAAGAGATATTGTCAAGATGAACAGCAGCCACTTTGTTTGGAGACTTCTTTACAGACTTCCTTTTAACAGGGGGATGTCTGAGACATCGTATTCGACATCCTCATCAGATTCACAACTCTCACTTTCTTTCCTCTTCCTGACCTCTACTTTACTCCAAGACTTGGAGGGACCTATACCAGCAACCTTTTTCTCTCTCCTAGCTGTCCTTATCTCAGCCATACTCTTCCTTTTTCTCAATTTATTAGCTACACTGGTTTTCACCTCAGGAGAGGGGTCCCTTCTGGACAGAGGGGTAAAAATATCCTTTACTCCATGTTCTTCATTCATCATCCTAGTAACTAGGTTTCTTATGGTGCGATCAGTAAAGTGCATGTCCTCTTTATCAGGAGATTTTTCAGGAGTGTTACCTTGCTTAGCTCTAGCCATGGAAGGGGAGCCTGGGATGTCACCTGGTATCATACGCAGAGGAGTCACGTCCATCAAATCTTCATCTAAAAATTCCATGGAGGAAGTTCTTGTATGAAAGGGTTTTGAGCTGGATGTTGATGGATGTTGAGACATGTTGTTGAACTTTTGAGAAACGTTTATTTGCCCTAGCAGAGGTTCTCTGAGTAGTTTGATGAAGATGGAAAGAATTGTGTTCAGGCAGAGCGTGCTAATGAAATAGATACTATTTCCAATACCAGGAGATGATTCATTATTAATGTGGCTTTTTCTTTTCATTGGGCAGACAATATTTTTGTTACCTTTTCCACTCCACATTAATTTCCATATTTTCTCAAGAAACCAAACCCCTAATTTCTCCCTTTCATATTTCAGTTGGACATCATACAAATCCCTTGCAGTCTTGTTAGTTAGTTTCATTTCATGCTGTAGAACTATGAGTTTGTTTTCCACATATTTTCTAAATGAGTGATGGAAGCAAATAATGTACTTGGTCCAGCTGTGCTGAATATGATCTTTGGACATAGGTGTACCATACAGGTTGTCATAATACAATGTCATAGCATCGAGTGTGACATTGTATATAATTATCAGTAGTTTCATCCAACCTGGTTGAGAATTGTTGCTTTCATCTGATATCTTTTCTATCTCAATTTTCCTTGCACACATAATCCCTTGTGTCTCAGTTCCAACAAAGCTCTTACTAACTTCGGACTGCATACCACCAGTCATATGTTCCCCTTTTTCAGGTGTTTGGGCCATGATGACCTTCTCTTCCTTGAGGTTAGGTCTTAGCTTCTGGTGTAACCTCCTTGTCTGCCATTTTTCATTTCCCTTGAAGGTTCTTCTCGCAACTGTACTCATCTTAGAGGGGTCATCCATGTAGCAGTTGTTTTTGGTTCTGATTCCTTTCATAATTACTTCATTGTCTTTGTTAACAATCAGACATTCAGTTTTAGTGAAGATGTAATTCAGACCTTAATCCCCTAACTGGCTGATGCTTATTAGATTTGAAGTCAAGCCCTTGACCAGTAGAATATTGTCAAGTTTAGGAGCTCCAGGACACTCAAGCTTGCATATCCCCTTTATTTCACCTTTTGCTCCATCACCAAAGGTTACATAGCTTAAGTCATGAGGGTGAAGATTAGTTATCAAGTCTGAGTTTCCAGTCATGTATCTAGAGCATCCACTATCAAAATACCACTCTTCTTTGTGAGCTATTAGACTTGTAACATTAGTCTTAGGAACCCATTGCTTCTTGTTGATAAGCTTGTGCTGTTTGGATCTGGGTTGATAGTGAGTCTGTTGATAAACAGGGGTAGGGTAACCATACAGCTTATAGCAGAAGGGCCTTGAGTGTCCAAATTTCCTACAGTAATGACATCTCCATCTTTGGTGTTTGCCTTTCTGCTGTTTTCTCTTCTGATGATGTGACATATCATGTGACATCTTAGGACTGCTCTTACTATTGCTGCATTTAGGTTTAGCTTGAGGTTTGCAACCAGTGTAACTACTTTCAGCCTTAGATTTATGGTACCCTATTCCAGATTTGGCTCCTGTGATTAGTCCAGTTTGGAGAATCTTGTCTAAGGAGTCAGATCCATTGTTTAGCATCCTTACATACTTGGTTGTCTCTTCTAGTTTTGAGTTTAAGAGTATGACTTCAGTTTTTAGCTTGAAGATGGTTTCCACATGTTCTGCCTTTTCATTCTCCAGTTGTACTATCTTCTGGCTCTCAACTTGTTGACTTTTATCTAGCTTGACCTTTAGAGTCACAACTTCTGTTTTCAATTTGGAGATGGTTTCCAAGTATTCTACCTTCTCATCTTCAAGTTGAGTTATTTCTTTCTTCTGGTTTAAGACCTGCTTGCTCAGCTCTACACTTTTATGACACAGCTCTCTGTAGGTAGAAGCCAATTCCTCAAAGGTTACTTCACCATCACTTGAGTCTTCATCAGATCCCCATCTTCCTGTCAAAGCAGTCACAAGATTTGCAGCCTCCTCTGTATCACTCTCATCTGACCAGGTGGCAGCAAGACTCATCTTCTGCTTCTTGAGGTAGGTTCCACATTCTGTTCTAATGTGTCCATACCCATCACATTCATAACACTTTACTTATTTTTCTTCTTTGGGCTTCTCTTCTGACCTTACTCTTCTTCCATTGCTGATGTCAGATGAGATGTTCTTGACATTTGCCTTGGATCTTACATCCATTTTCTTTAACAATTTGTTAAACTATCTCCCTAGCATTGCAACTTCATTGGCCCATTCTTTATCCATATCTTGACTGTTTTCCTCTTCTGTGTTGGATATGAAGGCAATGCTCTTGGTTTTCTTTTCAGTTCCATCATTCAGTCCCATCTCAAAGGTTTGGAGGGAACCAATTAGTTCATCTACCCACATGTTGGAGATGTCTTGAGACTCTTCTATGGCAGTCACCTTCATTGCAAATCTCTTAGGGAGTGACCTGAGTATTTTTCTTACCAACTTTTCATCTGTCATCTTCTCTCCCAGGGCTCCTGAAGTATTAGCAATCTCAAGGATACTCATGTGAAATTCATGAATGTTTTCATCTTCTTTCATCCTTAAGTTTTCAAACTTGGAGGTGAGCAGCTGAAGTCTAGACATCTTTACCCTGGAGGTGCCTTCGTGAGTGGTCTTGAGAATGTCCCAAGCATCTTTGGGCACTTCACAGTTATTTACCAGCCTGAAAATATTCTTGCCAACCCCATTGAATATTGTATTCAAGGCTTTAGAGTTTCCAAGAGCAAGATCATCCTCCTCCTTGGACCATTGTTCTTCAGGCTTCTTAGTGGTGGCTTCTCCTTCTTTAGTAATGACAGGATGTACCCAACCTGTTAACACAGCTTTCCAAGCCTTGTTATCAAGGGATTTCAGAAACGCTACCATTCAAGGTTTCCAATAGTCATAGTTAGAACCATCCAAAATTGGTGTCCTATGAACAGATCCTCCATCTCTCTCCATTGTACCAGAAAGTATTGCCCCTAGATCTCACCCAGAACCAGAGCAGGATGCCTGCTTTGATACCAATTGAAATTCTGGTATTAGATATAAGATGTCGAAGGTAATGTCACGACACTAATATCTGGTAATAAACAATGGATAAACAAACACAGAATGGTAAAGCAAATAACACAAGCAATTGTTAACCCAGTTCGGTGCAACTCACCTACGTCTGGGGGCTACCAAGCCAGGAAGGAAATTCACTAAAATAGAATTAGTTCAAAGACTCTCCGTACACTTCAACAAGTTACAGTCTTTATCACCTAATCTCTACCCGTGCAATTTCTACCTAAGCACTCTTAGATATGAGAACCCACTCACTTCCCTACAATCACACACCAGTGATTTTAAACAACATTGAAATTCTGGTGTAGTCAGTATTCAGATGTTCTACTTCAAGTCATGACATCTGATCTAACATTGTACTTATTACAGCAAGACAGTTATTACACTCTGTACTATTGTGCACCTTTTCACAGTGTCACAACCTCTCCTTCTATGTCATCCTATAGAGGAGGAACAATTTGTTATGGGCACCATAACATTCACCACTGTTGTTTTCCTGCACAGTTGCCATCATGATGTCTCAATCCTGTTTTGAACATCATCTGTTACATTGTTCCAGTTTGTTGGTCATGTACTTGTATTTCCTAGATTAAAGGTTGTAACAAGTTAAACTAATCTCCACTTATTAAGGAGCTAACAAATAGATTATTTGTTAGGTTCATTAATTGTAGCTTAGTTGTTAGTTTCCTAGATTTTAGAACAGCTGGTGGATTCCTGAAGAATAGCCTGAGAAAAATCCTGAAACAGATAAACTAACCATCCAACAATATAGCATATGCTGTCAGGAATGAATGTCACAACATTCCGTCTGACATCCAAGCCCAGAACCATATGCTCAGTCTGTTTAGTTCCTGAACACAGACTGCTAAATTTGCTGTACTGTAAAAGACCAACCAGTCTCTACTTCAGTATCAGCTTACTGGAAGAACTGTCAAGACATCCAGTTTGACAGTTTCACACTGCTCTTTTGGCCTTGTCTGATATGCTTTTGAAAACCAGACTTCACTACATACTGAACTGAATTCTTCAGCTTATTAAACAGTATGTGCTGTTGTTGATGAATGTCAAAACATTCTGATTGACATTCCAACAGAAGGCTATGTATCAGGTCTGCTATTATCTTGATGAACAGACTGGAATACATGCTTAGTTATGGCAGACATGATTATATCATACAGAAGGAAAACAAACACAGGAAATTGTTAACCCAGTTCAGTCCAACATGACCTACATCTGGGGGCTACCAAGCCAGGAAGAAGATCCACTATTAGTAGTATCAATTCAGAGTTAAACTCCCCCGTTTACAACTCATCACTTAATCCCTACCCAATGCAATCTATACCTAGGAACTCCTAGATAGAAACCTCCAGTTTCCATTCCTATCACTACAAATACAATGTAATGTGCAAACACCTTGAACTTGCTTCACAGCTTCATTCAAGAACATAATCACTCTTGCCTACAGGCTTTGAGTGACAAACACTCTCAGGTTTACCACTGAGAAACACATGGTAACCTTCCCACAGATTGGGAGGTTTACCTTACACACACCCCTAAAAATTCATTCTAAGAGGCTTACAAAAACTAGATTACAATCAGCTATTTATAACCTAATCACCCAACTGGATTTGGGCCTTCAGAAAGCTGCAGCAGACTTGTTCTTTGCTGTTACAACTTCAGCAGAAAAATTCTGCTAAAAACAAGGTCTTCAAGTTCCTAATCTCTCTCCATATATATCTCCATATTTTGAGCCTATATATATTCTGAATTAGTCTTCAAGTCCTCCACAAGGGAGTTAGGATATTCACCAGATATCCTTGCTGATCCCTTGACATATACTGAATTAATTAATTCAGTCTTCTACACATGTGCGATGTCACAGACCTGACGTCGTGACATCGTACATGACATGTTGGTCCAGATGTTGAATTTCTTCAACCCAACATATTAAAACAACAGAGGTGGATACATTATTTGTTAGCTAAAATTAATGCCAATCCTGAGGTATCAACAATCTCCCCCTTTGGCAAATTTTAGCTAAAACAAATAGGCCTCTGTTATTATCTCCCCCCACCATGAACACCAATGTTGGTGTACACGAGGAAGATGAGAAACAAGGCTCAGTTGTTCCAGAACCCTTCCCTTCAACAGGAGAGCTTCCTGAAGAGTATGTAATGCTGAGTACATAGACAATGTAACTCAGATCACAGGGCACAACTGTTCTCTTAACTCAGATCACAAGACACAAGTGGTATTTCAGTTGGTGAATTTTGTGTACCCCAACTTTCTGTTTTTTACCACAGTGATCTGTTTGCTTCTCGACCCCAGGACGTTTCTGACGTTCTTTTCTCTCCCCCTTTTTTGCTAAACATTTGTAAAGGCACCCTTCACAAAACCAGATCCAGGCGCAGCTTGCCCAGACCTTAACATACCCCATGATTCTGGGATTGGAGTGTATCTGTTGTGGGGAGAAGGGGGGGGCTCTTGCAGCCTTTAAATATTCCAGCCTGTGCTTAGGAATATCCGGTAGAAATAAATGCTTGGTCAAGATGCATTTATTTTTGCTGAGAAACAGTCAGAGAATCACCAACAAAATCTCAGACTATCTTTGAATGCCTTTTATAGCTCTTGACTGTTTCTTTTTCAAAACAGCCGTTCCAGTGCATGGAGACCATTCCATATATGCAGTCAGACACGTTGCACTCGATGTCTTAACATTCCTGCATTCAGCCAGTCTGATACCATTTCCCAAGACCTCTGTCATTCCTCCAGTAGAGGCTTGACACCTAGCACTGCTACAGCCCACTTTTCACACTTCAGTTGATGGTTACTCCCCCTGTACCACACAGCTGTAGCCAACAGGCTTATTCTGGTTTATCAGACTTAGCCACATCACCCTTATAATTCCTAATGACTTTAAGATTCAGAAGGAATTAACAGCACTGTCCAGGGCAATGTCATGACATCCGGTCAGACATTCTTCTGCTCACTCAGCCTTGCTGCACATCACAGCATCCTGATAACTACCTAGTCATCTGGGAACACATAGACCACAAGCTTGGTGATTGCTTGCAGCACAAAGGCACAACTCCCCCTGTCATGAACAACCTACTCTCTTGGAGGTCACACATGATCATATCCAACATCCCAAGGTTGGACCTTCACATACTTCCTGATTCAAAGAGATTCCAGACCACTTGATGAAAGGAAAACATAAGACGCATCTTCATGTTTTCAAGAGCGCACCCTCTGTCCAACCCTCTTGGCTGAACACATCCACACTCTGTGTCAATTTCTCTTCTAACCAGAACAGAAGATCACTTCACAAGATGTTTGAACATCAGCTGAGACTTCCTTCACAGCATCACAGGGAGCACTATCTGATAGACTTCAGATATTACTGAGTCCTCAGCTTGTGCCAGAGGAACCCAGACATACATTGGGATATATACACTCTCATCCCACTACCAGAGACAGTCTTCCATAGATAGCTCAGAACTCCTACCACAAGCTCCAAGGGATGAATGGGAACCACCTCCTTTTGTCTTCAACTTAATACTTTTCTGCCCAAAAGTAATTTGTCTTAGACTTTCCTCAAGAATAATCAGCTGCCTTATGTTGATTATCTTGATTCTTCGAACTCACTTCTGAGATAGACCAAATGCCACTGGTTGATTACCTCCTTCATGAATTCTCATATGACAAGGTCAATTGCTGCCTTTTGACCTTCCCAAGTTTATCAGACTTCTCCCAAAGATATTCTGACCTTTCAAGTGAGATTTGAACTTGAAGTGTCCAATCTACAACCCTGTAGATCCTTCTATCTCAAGTTGATGTGCCACTTCATCAACTAAGAATCTGATGCAGAACCGAATGTCACAACATTGTGCTTGACATCCAGCTGTTGAATTCAGCTCCTTCTTCTGCCACTTGAAAGAACTTCCTCCCTTCACAGAACAAGAGTTCAATGTTCTCATAGACTTGATTGTGGAACCAAGTTTGAGCAAACAACCTCCATCCTGTAGATTTGCAGTTAAGTCATCCAAGCTCACACCTTGATGAATCCCTGCTTCTTCTCCAAAGACATCAGACACTCTGATGTATGAGTCTTCAGAAGGACCAGTTAGAAACTAACCCTTCAGCTCTACCAAGGATTCCACATCCTAAGGCAAGGCTGTTTCCATGATGTCAAGACTACTGCCACTTGTTCTTGACTTCACAGTGTGCATAAGCTAATGCACTTCCTTACCTAGATCAGAAATAAACTGATGCAAGTAACCACCATCAAGACTATGATGTCTTCTTCTTCTTGTACATACCAAGGCTGAACATGTTTCTTGCCAGGAAACCTTTTCAGAGATCATATGCTTTTGCTGCCACCAAAGAGATAGATCATACCCCAATGTGCTATCCTTCCTGTGATTCTGCACAGGGTCGTGAAGAAGAGATGTTCCAACATCTTTAAGAACATCAGTTATCTTGAGCTCCAAGGATAATCAATTAAGTACTTGTACATGACACAAGTAGACATTGATCTTAAATCCTTTCCCAAATATCCTTTCAGATACTTCCACCATAAGAATACTTTGAAGGTACTCTTCTTGTGTCAACATCTTCTGCTTGCAAGCACCTCAACAGTCTTGAGACTCTTTCCAGATTAGATTCACCCTTAGGAATGAGAGAGATGAATCCTTCCTTGCAAATGTGTCACACATCAACCAGAACCCATGTGACACTGGTCAACAGCCAACCTGACCCTAGGCTGACCAACCGTGAGGGGGTTGACCAAAACTCCCCCTCAAATCAACAATCATGGAAACTCCACACCAATATCCATGCATTGTACACAAATGTCTCAACATGACATCCACCATCCCTTACCAGTGGCAACTAACTCCTCCAATCACACCAATCAGGCTTCAGCTGATCATAAGTACTTGTGAGACACACACCAGTCAATAGTAGATATGCATTGCCAGAGCATATTACCTCAACCAACCTCTGAATCTTCATATTCTCACTCCTAGTAAGAACTGCCACTTCTGAACGTGGTGTTTGAATAACAAGATTCATGGTTCCAACCCCCTTAAATGATATCACAATCAGGTTACCCCATTATTGACTGCTAACATCCAGGAGGCTTGTCTTCCAACACATCATAGTACTTCAGGAAACAACTATCCAATCCTGATCAAATTGCAGGAAGATGCCTAACAGCAGGAGATTGCACAATGTCACATCTCAACCAGCTCAACTTCTAGGGATGACCTTCTTGAGCACACACCCAGTTGACCCTGCTCTTGTCAACTTAGCACACACAGATGTCTCCTCTTCCAGGTCAGGAGTAGGTTCCAAACAGAATTATCCCTTTGTTTGAACCCTAATACATCTGCTCTTCAACCAGTAGCTGCATACTTGTTGAACAACATGTTCTAACATCACATAGAACATTGGTTCCACCTCCTTGGAACAAACCTTCCTTGAAGGTCTTCAAGGTCTTCATATACACTACTCAAGAGAGTAAGAGAATCAGTAATTAAGTGACTCTTACCATCCTGAAGTGAGAACGTCATGATGAGTGGACTTGAGGAGACTCAAGTATCTTTGACATCTTCAGTAGATTATGATGAGATCTTGAACACAGCAGCCTTTCATCCACATGAGGGGAAACTACATCAGAGTTTGAGTTCTGCCAGGTATTATGCAGCGGAAATCATAATACAACTCAACCTGTGAACACACACTTCACCAGATTGGCCTCCAAGACCATACCAGGTTTGAATGTGATTAAGTACTGGCACAGCTGTCTCACACTCAGGCCAATTGCCAATCTCCAGAGACAGGAACACACCATTCCTGTCATGAACAGTCCATCCACCTACTTCAAGGGACCATTCAGGGAATTGCAGAACCTTACACAGGGTCCAGCTTCAGTACTAACATAACTCCTTGCCAGCTACCAGAAAGTATCACCCATGGATCTCATCCAGAGACAGAACAGGATGCCTGCTCTGATACCAATTGAAATTCTGGTGTAGTCAGTATTCAGATGTTCTACTTCAAGTTATGACATCTGATCTAACATTGTACTTATTACAGCAAGACAGTTATTACACTCTGTACTATTGTGCACCTTTTCACAGTGTCACAACCTCTCCTTCTATGTCATCCTATAGAGGAGGAACAATTTGTTATGGGCACCATAACATTCACCACTGTTGTTTTCCTGCACAGTTGCCATCATGATGTCTCAATCCTGTTTTGAACATCATCTGTTACATTGTTCCAGTTTGTTGGTCATGTACTTGTATTTCCTAGATTAAAGGTTGTAACAAGTTAAACTAATCTCCACTTATTAAGGAGCTAACAAATAGATTATTTGTTAGGTTCATTAATTGTAGCTTAGTTGTTAGTTTCCTAGATTTTAGAACAGCTGGTGGATTCCTGAAGAATAGCCTGAGAAAAATCCTGAAACAGATAAACTAACCATCCAACAATATAGCATATGCTGTCAGGAATGAATGTCACAACATTCCGTCTGACATCCAAGCCCAGAACCATATGCTCAGTCTGTTTAGTTCCTGAACACAGACTGCTAAATTTGCTGTACTGTAAAAGACCAACCAGTCTCTACTTCAGTATCAGCTTACTGGAAGAACTGTCAAGACATCCAGTTTGACAGTTTCACACTGCTCTTTTGGCCTTGTCTGATATGCTTTTGAAAACCAGACTTCACTACATACTGAACTGAATTCTTCAGCTTATTAAACAGTATGTGCTGTTGTTGATGAATGTCAAAACATTCTGATTGACATTCCAACAGAAGGCTATGTATCAGGTCTGCTATTATCTTGATGAACAGACTGGAATACATGCTTAGTTATGGCAGACATGATTATATCATACAGAAGGAAAACAAACACAGGAAATTGTTAACCCAGTTCAGTCCAACATGACCTACATCTGGGGGCTACCAAGCCAGGAAGAAGATCCACTATTAGTAGTATCAATTCAGAGTTAAACTCCCCCGTTTACAACTCATCACTTAATCCCTACCCAATGCAATCTATACCTAGGAACTCCTAGATAGAAACCTCCAGTTTCCATTCCTATCACTACAAATACAATGTAATGTGCAAACACCTTGAACTTGCTTCACAGCTTCATTCAAGAACATAATCACTCTTGCCTACAGGCTTTGAGTGACAAACACTCTCAGGTTTACCACTGAGAAACACATGGTAACCTTCCCACAGATTGGGAGGTTTACCTTACACACACCCCTAAAAATTCATTCTAAGAGGCTTACAAAAACTAGATTACAATCAGCTATTTATAACCTAATCACCCAACTGGATTTGGGCCTTCAGAAAGCTGCAGCAGACTTGTTCTTTGCTGTTACAACTTCAGCAGAAAAATTCTGCTAAAAACAAGGTCTTCAAGTTCCTAATCTCTCTCCATATATATCTCCATATTTTGAGCCTATATATATTCTGAATTAGTCTTCAAGTCCTCCACAAGGGAGTTAGGATATTCACCAGATATCCTTGCTGATCCCTTGACATATACTGAATTAATTAATTCAGTCTTCTACACATGTGCGATGTCACAGACCTGACGTCGTGACATCGTACATGACATGTTGGTCCAGATGTTGAATTTCTTCAACCCAACATATTAAAACAACAGAGGTGGATACATTATTTGTTAGCTAAAATTAATGCCAATCCTGAGGTATCAACAAACATTCCCTTGTGAAAAGAAAATACTTTTCAATTACACACTCTTGATTTTACTTCACAGTTTCAATCGAGAAGACACACTCTTGATCTTGCTTCAAAGCTTTGATCAAGAAGACACACACTCTTGCTTAACAGCCTTAGAGTGACAAATTACAACCACAAATCAGTCCAATTCAATCATCAATGGATGACTTGAATGACTTACAAATCTTATGACTAAACAGACACAAACCCTAGCTCTCTCTCTATATTTCGCTCAGTCTTGGTTGTGTGTACAAACAGGTTTTCTAAGTCCCTTTTTATAGAAGCATCCAGCTGAGGTTGGACATCTTGAAAACCCTAAATCTATTTTCCAATCAAATCTTTTTATAATAGCTGTTTAGATCTCCTTGGAAAATAAGTAAATCTGGTTGTAATCCATGATTGAATGCGCCAGCTAGCCATATCTTCAATCATCCAAATATTTCCATTAATTGTGCAATCACAAAACACCAGACATTCACACTGAATATTCTGTGTACAGGATGTCATGACATCGGGTCTGACATCCTGGAAAAATCCTGCATAATCCAATAATTCCTTTTATAACTTCCAGCAGGTACATCCATATCAGATGCCATGACATTGTGTATGTCATCTGAAACAATCCCGCATGAACATGTCTTTCATTTAAGCTCCAGCAGGTACATCCAATATCAGAAGCGTTGTCATTGTATGTGGCATTCTGAAACAATCCTGCATGCACATTTTCTTGAACTCCAGCAGGTACAAAGATATCTCATGTTAAGACATCACACATGACATCTTGTGAACATTCTTTGTTTTACCAAAATTGCTGCCAACACCTAGAATCAACAATAAGTATTTAAAATCAATTAAAAAACTAAGTCAAAAATCACAAAATTCACTAAATATATCAAACTCAATCCAAAAATTAATTCTAATTTAGAAATGGGAAGAGGAAATTATTTATGAAATTTTTGTGGAAGTCCCATATGTTTTGGATTAAAATTGAAATTATAGTGAATTAAATGAGAAAATGCTATTTAAAAAATTAAATTGGAAAATTAATTAAATCAGAAAAACAAGGGCCATCAGATCTCCCTCATTAATTGAGGTGGTAGATCTGATGGCCAAACGTGTATCATCCACCATAGTCCACAGTCAACACGCATGCACAAGTGGTATTTTAAATGGATGGACTAGATTAGAACGTGGCAACATGATCAGATGGTTTGGATTGCGCCAACACACCACCGGAGCCCTAGCTCCAGTCATCTTCTCCGGCCACTTCACCAGATTGGTCCAGATCAAAGTGTCACGAAAATTAATGGATCATACACTATTTTGAAGAGAAAATCACGAGGATTCCAAATATAACCTCCAAATCTTTCAACTCTCACTCTATAATGAGAAATATGGAGTTGAAAGTTGAGGTGTTCAAACTGAGGTTCTTCGATTCAACCTCAAGGCAACTCAATATTAATGCCTACATTGGTAGGACTTCATCCAACCACAAATCAAGCCAAAATGTTAAGAAATGAGAGAGAATCAAAGAGTTGATATTTTGGAAAATTCACCTTCAGGTTGTAGTTTTGAAGCTCGATCTTGATGCAATTCCACTTGGTCTTGCTTCCTCTTGCCTGCAGGAGATGATTGAGATGAAAAAAGATGTGAATCCTTGGAGTTCTAGTTCAAAAATAGAAGTTGAACTAGAAGCTCGATTTCAATGAAATCTTCAAGGTATTCTATGCAATGGGGCTATGGGATTGTTGGGCAGAGCTTGGGCAAGGGTCCTTTTTTGAATCTGAGGCAATGCACATGTATTTATAAGCTCATGAATTCATTTCTACACCATTTCAAATTTTGGCCAAAATTAGTAATCCAATGTGCATGGATGCATGGGCATGTGTTCAGGCCTAAATGATCATTGCAATCCACTCCTATTCGTGCAGAAATGATGTTGATATCATAACATGGAACCATGCAAAGTTGTTTGACAAATGAGTTCAAAAGTTACCAAATTGGGCCATGCAGAGAAGCTACGCGACGGTTCTTCAAATCTTGTCCAAATGGAATGATCTTGGACTCTTTGGAAATCTATCATCATGGGGGACAACTTTTATGTTGGGACTTTTTCCATTTGAAGCTTGGAACATGATTAATTATGACCTTGAAGTTGGAGGAATCGAACATACTTGAAAATTTCTAAGTTAAAAGTCAAATGACCCCTTTTTCCACCTTTAATAACTTTTGCTATGAGCTTCAAATGACTTTGGTTCCTTATTAAGAGTTGTAGATCTTTAAATTATCTTAAATTTGGTTATAAATTTGAAACAATTTGTAGCTTTCATGATGAAGTTATGGATTTTAGAAGTTGAGGAAAATTGCTTGTTCAATGATGAGTACCAAAATGGACCTATAATGATTCCTCATGGAACATGCCCTTGCAAGTGGAATTTGACCTTTATCAAAGAATAAAAGTTGAAGAATAAATATTTAAATTAATCATTAAACTTTTATCATCTTCATATCATAAAAACTAAGGAATTTATGGTTCTTGGAAGTTGACCTTCCATCTAGGGCATAGACAAAATGACCTATAATCTTTCACCATAACAAATGACTTTCCAAGCAAAATTAGCTCTTGATGACAACATGGAAGTTGTTTGGAATGTCATAAATAGTAACTTTTCTCTTGGAATCATTTTCATATGACAAAAAGTGTAGGAGATAGGGTTTAGAGAACCCTAAATTTGATCAGTTGACTTTTCTGGTCAACCTCCTTGAACCAACTTCCAAACTTGAAGTTATTTTTCTCTTTGGGGCTCATGGAGGATCATATATTATTATAATGAATTTAAATGAAGTATCCCATAATATCTTTGACCAATTATTGAAGAAACTTATTGCGGAAGGCACACAAGATACCTAGATGAATTAGGGATTCCTTGACAAACAAACTTCAAACTCTTGATGAATTCTTGATCAAAATGACAAATAAAGAACACGGGGGTCCATATATATTTCTTAGAACCAATGTGGACCTTTTCTAGCTCGATCCCTTGCATTGAGGGTCTTAAACCCTAGTTGTGAGCTTGATGAGGCACAAGTGGATACACACACTACCTACAAAAGAAATAAAGATACACTAGACATATTTTTGGTATTTTGGTTAGTAAATAAAATAAAATAAAGTATGATACAATCAAATATGCTTGGTGATCTTTCCTAGTGTAAACCCAATGAATTATAGGTGAGGAGGATACCAAGGTGTGATCCCAATGCCAATGCAATGCTATGAGATGACATAAGGGATCTTAAGGTCAAAATTGGGGTCTTACATTTATGATAACCTATACAATTTATATTCCATATCTTCATATATACAAATCAAATTATTTTGTAATCTATTAGAAAGGGTTAGAAGTTGTAATATATTATAACTTAACATTAATCAACTCATAATCCTCATCCCATGTATCAACTTAGATTACGATAACAAAACATGATACCTTATTAGTTAGTTAACAATTATCTATTTGACATACCTCATTTTTTGTTAGCTGTTGTAATAAATCAAAACTCAAAATTCTTAAACTCATGTTGATTTTCGCAAATATATGCATAAATTGAAATTAAGATTGTTGGAACAAAATTAATTAATATCATATCCCTTAGATTTTGATGATAATAAAGTATTTAAAGAACAATTGGGTAATCTAACATCTTTTCAAATATGCAGGATTACATATTTAAGAACAAATGAAGAAATGCTTGAGGAATCTGAATCTAAAGATCAGAGTCTAGCTCTGAAGATTATTTATGAGGACTCTGCCTCTGATGGAGATCCAGACTATGAAGGAGTCAACTCTAAAGAATGTTAGCCTCTGGTGACCCAGACTCTGAAGTTTCAAAAGTCAAGATTATGACTATCATGTGATCAACCTCTAAAGAGTGAAGTCTGAAGGAAAGTTAGTATCTAAAGCAAAAGCTCTTCTACCAAGGCAACTATGACAGACTCAGAACCTTTTTGATCACATGAAGACTTAATAAAATATCTCTCTCTTGGTTTTATAAGCTTCAACAAATCATTTCTCTTGCAGAAAGGTGTTTTCTTGATGTGTCTAATCAAGTACGAAGGTTAACCAACATTTTGGTGAAATTCTTCAACGTCTACTTTCTCTCCTCTCTATATAAGGAGCTGTAGATCTGAAGAAGAAAATAAGTAAACATCAATACATCATACCACAAGACTCTGACCATTAAAATTCAGAGATAAGATACTATGTCAAATTTACAAGACTTATAACATCTTAACTTTGTGCATATTTTAGAAGCTTTCAAGTCTTAGAGTCTTTCTAAGTTATATTATGTATACACATTTGATTGCTGATCAAGTGTAGTTGTTACCCAAATCTCTTAATAGTTTTTTACAGAGTCAGAAGTCTCTTGCTTTAGTGCTCAAGCATTTGAAGTCTTTAACTTGTGTGCTAGAGCAAGGAAGTCTCAAACTTGTGTGTTTGAGCAAGAAAGTCTTATACTTGTGTGTATAAGCAAATGAAGTCTTTTACTTGTGTGTTTGAGTATTTGTAATCAGATTTGGTTATAGTGGAAATTCCTTGGAAGTGAAAGGGGACTGGATTACTCTCAGGTTGTGAGAGGAAGCAGGATAACTGCTCATGTCTCTTGTGTTTTTACTTTACTTACTTCTGAACTATATTTCGCTGCTATCATTTGTTTACATATGAGTCAGATTCTATTTCACAATATGATAAAGATATACAAGAGTTCATACTCTAAGTGACTCTGGTTCAGATTCTAAACTAAAGGTTCAGACTTTGATTAAGATCAATGAAAAGAAGAAGCTAAAAAAGAAGAAGAAAATCCAACACAATTCAACCCCTCTTCTTGTGTTTTTCTCACCTTCAGTTGGCATCAGAGGAAGGTCTGTGCTTAACACTTAATAGTGGTGCAATAAAGATCCTGAGAAAAATACATATTCTTTCATGTCAGGTGAATTTGGATTCAGTGCGGGTACTCCTCGTGGCGATAATAATCATGATTAAAGTACATCTGAAAAAAAATTATATTGCTAGACCTTTAACATTCAGTGGAGACCCAACTGAATTTGAATGATGGAAGAGAAAGATGTACACTCACATCATAAGTCTTGATGATGATTTGTAGTATATCTTAAAAGATGTCATTGACATTCAATTCAATGGTGTTGGAATGAACATTGATAGAAAATCTCTCACACCTGCTCAGAAAAAGATCTACATAAAACATCACAGACTGAGAGGCATTCTTGTTGATGCTTTGCCTCATTCAGAGTACATAAAGATCATTGACAAGTTCACTATCAAAAACTATTTTTAAATCTTAATTTGCTACCTATGAAGGAAATCAACAAGTTCAAGAAGCCAAAGAAAATTTTCTAGTTCAATAGTATGAGTTGTTCAGAATGGAAGACGATGAGAACATTGAAACCATATTATCAGGGTTTCAAGTGTTTGTGTCTGGGTTGCAAGTTCTGAACAAAATCTACACCAACTTTGCTCAAAAATGTTTATACTCTCATTTTGTGCCTGCTAATAAAACAAAGGGTTCAAACAAATCAGAACTGATAACTTCAGAGTCAGAGGTTCGGAAGAAATTAGAACCTGAGATCCCAAGATCAATGGTTCTGAAGATACATTTGTCTGGTAATGTATTTAATATATATATATATATATATATATATATATATATATATATATATATATATATATATATATATATATATATATATATATATATATATATAAAATACAATATTGTACTCTTAAATAGATTAAATTCATAAGTTTTTAATAAGATTTCTTAACATAGTGCATGCCAGTGCCACAATTTTTTGCATATTTTAGTTGACAAATATTTCTATTTCATCTAATCTACTTGCTCTTGCTAATATCAGCGACAGAAGTGTGGTGGCACTCTCAGAATCACAATCAAAGGTTGAACTTCCTATTATTGAAGATCATCATTATATGATGTTCAAGTTGTTTCACCTTGTAAAAAGAGAGTAGTTGTCCTTGGAACTGGATTGCCTGCTACCAGTTTCCTTAAGGGTTTGGATGCATCATTCTATGATGTACAAGTTGTTTCGCCTCGTAACTAATTTGCTTTTACTCCCTTATTACCAATGGTCACTTATGGGACATTCGAAGCTCGGAGCATCATAGAACCGGTCTGAAACATCAATAAAAAGGTGGAGGAAATAAAACAAGAGTTCAGAGTTTATATTGCATATGTTTTTTTAACATTAATTACATATTTACTGTTAATGTAATAAAAATAAAGTGTTCTTTGATCCTTAACTCAAAACATGATCATTAGAGTGAGGATAACTTTATTAGAGTGAGGATAACTTTGTTATGTGTCTTGAAATTGAAGGTGTGAAAAATATAAGAAATGGGGATTTGAATTGAGTTTTACAAGAAAAAACTTTTTCTAAAACAAGAACACCACTAACAAGTTAATAACAAAGAGACAAAAATACAAGTATTTTTATCCTGGTTCGCTTGAAACTCAAAGCTACTCCAGTCCATCCGCCAAGGTGATTTTTACTTATACACAAGGACTTAATCAACTATAATCAACCAATTAGAATAATCACAAAGAATAACCTTCTTTGTCTTCTTAAGGATCCAACTATACCCTAGCCTCCTTAAGGACTCACAAAGAACAACCTTCTTTGTCTTCTTAAAGATAACCTCCTCAAGGAATCAAACAAACAATTTGAATAATATTTTGTGTGTTACAAGATTCTTTTATACAAGTAGATTTTACACAAATGAATAACAAACACTTTAAAGAAAAACTGTGTACAAACAATTGATAGCTTTTCACAAAGAAAATAGACTTATCAAAATATTATGCCATCGACGTTTTTCTTCATGTCTCCAATTATCACTTATATAGTATAATAAGAAGACCATTGAAGGGAAAAATGGAGAAATCTCATAGAGAGGTTGTCCACTGTTGGATGGGAAAGGAGTGATACTGCGTACTGACCTTCGCCCATAATATCAGTGACAAGTGTGATCTATAGTACTGTCCTTGCCCACGAAATCAGATAGTGGAAAGGATGTTTGATTTGTACTATGTACTATTTGATCACATTCTCATTTGATCTTATCTTCAAGTTCATTGGCTTCTGATGAAAGTTGATGAAGCATGAAATGAAGAAACATAAAGCTAGATTCAGAAACTTCAGAATCTTTGGTTAGAACCTTGACATCGTCAGTAGTCTGGCTTGAGATCTTCAGTATCTTCAGAGTCTTTAGAATCTTCAGTCAAAACCTTAATAACCTCAATCGTCTGACTTGAGATCTTCAGAATCTTCAGCTACATAACACAACTTCAGAAGCTTGCCATTCTTCAGAAGTTTGGTGATCAGAGTCACGTCCAGAAGCATAAATCGAGAGAATATTGCAAAAACAACATAATGTCTCCTCAGAAGCTTCTCAGGAGTGAATCAGCACAGAAGTATAAAGAACATTGCAACAACAATATTGAACGTCTTTTAGAACTTCTAATAGCTGGCGCATAAGCGGATTTAGAACACATAGTTTAGAAACTGATGACGTTGCACATCATATATTCAGAATCAGAACAGGCTGTTAAAACTACACAATAACAAACCATTAGGGTACCAAAATTGTTCTTACATAAATACAATACTGTTATCATAAAAACTCAAGGTATAAATACAAAACCAAATCTTGTTCTAACAGAAACATTCTCCTTTTCTTTTTGTTTCTTTTCAAGGGTATTTTGACTTAGTATTTTGATTATTAAGTTTATTTTATTTCTTTTCCCGTTTCAGAGAAAAGGAGAAATAAAACTTTGGGAGGAAGAACGTGTCAAGATTGATACTGCAGGAAAAAAGGTTTTTTGTCGGTCTAATATTGAAAACTCAGTGGGAAGTGGTGAGTTTTCTCTGGATTATGACTGTTGGTTGTATCGGTAAGAGCACAAGTAAATACTTTTAATACACCGGGTGTTAAGAAGAATTGTCATTTTCTGAAGGTAAGCTTATTTGTTTTGTGTATAATTATCAAAAGTCTATTGTTTCCGCATGATGACCTCTCGACAAGTGTGTTGATAGTGTTGCAGTAATAAAAAGATCAAATCCATAGGGACTGATTTTTAACAAGACAAAATGTGTGCAATGTATAGAAAATGGTAAAAAGGAGGATTTTCGAGTTTGCAATGCGAAAAGTAGATAAGTGTTTCAAAAAAATTATGAAAGCGGTCAGGTTGTGTTTAGAATCCCCTATTTCTCTATTGTTGATGTTTGATGCCTTATACGAATGATCTTATCACTATAACCCCATGGCGAATTAACAAAGCTACTATAATCGAACCCTCACAAAATAACTCACTAATAACTACTCGAAGCTTCCTTTCCATAGTCCACCAGTGTAAGCAAGATTAGGTGATGCACAAAACATTAATTTCCTATAACATGTAGTTTTTGGTGGGATGAAGGATAAATCTAACGTTCAAACAGTAGTGGCAGCCTCCTCAAGAGTATGTGGAATTTGAGAAGATAAGACATATGATATATTTAAGAAGGGAGTTATCTTCTAGGAAGCACCATCCTTAGCTACCCGAGTCTATTTTGGAGAACCCACAATTCGGGAGGATTGTTGTCCCTTATCACGGGCTCTCTTTGTCGAAACTGGAGGCAGGGTTGGTTCTTCCACTAATAAAGTGGATACAACATCCATAAGTTGATCCACCCCGAGAGCAGGAGTAGGAATATCTATAAGTGAGGTAGGGGAAAGGATCAGAGTCGGAGCAATGATGGCCGGAGGAGTAGGTGAAAAAGTGGTAGTCCTTGTATTCGCCATAACCCAAATACCTTGGGCATCTGCAAGGCTATAAAATATATTCAACTAGCTTACCTTGTACATGTTATCTATAAAACGCAATCACACGTGTAAAAAAAGACTTCGCTCTCACCAAAAATCTTCCTCCTCTCCTTCTGGCTAATTGAACTCAATATATCATGAGTATCATTTCACTTTTTTCTTACTCCGGTGGGGGGCACCTCACCAAGGCTGAACCCTCCCTCACAACCAAGGCCTTGAAATTAAGATTTCATTTAGTCCTTCATTCCCACATCGTTCAGAGAAAGAGAACCTAACTTCGTATAATAGAAGTGACCATTCTTGTTGAAATAGATCTTGGACCAGTACTTTGGGTACAAAACTTGACAAGAGCAAGGAGAATTGGTAGGAAGATAAATGAAACCAAAGTGGGTTATGTGGGTGGGATTCTTAACCAATAAAAAATGTCTTAGAAATTTACCTAGTCCAAAGTAAAGGGGTCGAACCAAGGGTGGACCAGATGGAAGTAAATAAGCCCTTGGTTACAAAAATTGTCCATGTAAGTATGTCTCGGATGGAAAAAATTAAAAAATAATCTAAGAGAGGATTTCTAGGATTTGTGTTCGACATACAGTGGGAATACCTTTATTTATGCCCATGACCCCAGATGAAGCTGGGATGGATCAACTTTTAAAAGTTTTAGGATGATAGCCTCAAATTCAGAAAAAAACATTCGAAGTCCTAGGATTGATGATTTGATAGACCAATTAGTAAGTGCTTGTATTTTCACCAAGACTAATTTGATATCCAGTTATCATCAGATTCATGTAAAGCCTGAGGATATTCTGGAGATGGCATTCAGAACGAGGTATGGTGATTATGATTATATCGTGATGTCGTTTGGTGTGTCTAATGCTCCTGGTGTGTTCATGGAGTATATGAATACAATCTTCCATCAATATTTAGAAAAGTTTATGGTTGTGTTCATCGACGACGACAAATGAAGAGCATGCTGAACATTTGAGAGTTGTGTTGAAGTTGTTGCAAGAGAAGCAATTGTATGCTAAGTTGTCAAAGTGTGAGTTTTGGTTGGAAAGAGTGAGTTTTCTTGGCCATGTTATTTCTAGTGGAGGTATTGTGGTGGATCTGTCGAAGGTCGAGGATATGTTGCAATGGGAGACTCCTAAGTCTGTCACTAAGATTCGATGTTTTCTTGGGCTAGATGGTTATTATCGTAGATTTATTGAAGGCTTCTCCAAGTTTTCCTTGTCGTTAACTTAACTAACTAAGAAAAGTCAGGCGTATGTTTGGGATGTTAAGTGTGAATAGAGTTTTCAAGAGCTTAAGAAGAGGTTGACATCGTCTCTAATGTTGATTTTTCCGAGTCTGACCGAATCTTTCGTCGTGTATTGTGATGTTTCTAAGATGGGTTTAAGGGGTGTGTTCATGCAAAATGGAAAAGTTGTGGCTTATGCATTGAGGCAACTTAAAGTTGATGAGAAGAATTATCCTACACATATTTTATAGGAGGCTGTCATTGTGTTCGCACTTAAGATTTGGAGACATTATTTGTTTGGCTCTAGATTTGAAGTATTTAGTAATCATAAGTGTTTGAAGTACCTGTTCGATCAAAATGAGTTAAATATGAGACAAAGGATAGGATTTGAGTTGTTAAAGGACCATGATTTTGGTTTGAATTACCATCCTGGTAAAGTGAATGTCGTAGATGATGAGTTGAGCAAGAAGACGTTGCACATGTCGACACTAATGACTAAAGAGTTAAAGCTGATTGGAGAATTTAGAGATTTGAGTTTGGTTTGCAAAGTCACATCACAGAGTGTGAAGTTGGGTATGTTGAAGCTCACTAATATTGTTCTTGAAGAGATTAAATAAGGTCAGAGGATTGATTTGAGATTGGTTGATCGATTAGCTTTAATCAACAAAGACCAAGGTGGAAAATTCAGAATCGATGAGAATGTTGTGATCATATTTAGAGATAGGATTTGTGTTCTTGATGTGCCTGAACTTAAGAAGAGTATTCTTGAGAAAGGACACCAAAGTGGTCTAAGTATTCATCTCAGTGCTATGAAGATGTATCAATATTTGAGAAAGATATTTTGGTGGCATGGAATGAAGAAAGAGGTTGCTAAATTCGTGTATGCATGCTTAACTTGTCAGAAGTCAAAAGTTGCGCATCAGAAGCCGTTGGGTTTGATGTAATCGTTGTTTATTCCTGATTGGAAATGGGACAACATTTTGATGGACTTTGTGTATGGATTGCCGAAAATAGCAAAGAGTTGTGATACTATTTAGGTTATTTTAGACAGGTTGACTAAATTTTATCATTTCCTTCCAATGAGACTTAATTATCCATTGAAAAAACTAGCGGAGATGTATATTGAGAGGATTGTCAGTCTCCATGGTATTCTATCTAGTATTAGATCTGACAGGGATCTGAGGTTTTCGTCAAGATTCTAGGAGAGTTTGCATAAGGATTTAGGTATGAAGTTGCGTTTGAGTTTCACTTATCACCCGTAGACGAAAAGTCAGACGAAGAGAACTATCCAATCTTTAGAAGACTTGTTAAGAGCTTGTGTAGTATAATATGGAGGTGCTTGGGATAGCTTTTTTTACCATTGATTACGTTTACCAACAACAAAAGTTTCCATTAGAGTATTTGAATGACACCGTTTGAGGCGTTGTATGATAGAAGGTGTATGACACCTTTATATTGGTATGAATCAAGAGAGAGTGTTGTAATTAGGCATGATATTTTCCATCAGACGACAGAGAGGATTAAAATAATTCAAGAGAAGATTAGAGCTCTGCAGAGTCGCCATAAGAGTTACCATGACAAGAGGGGGAAAACACTTGAGTTCCGAGAGGGCGATCATGTGTTTCTTAGAGTTACTTCGGTAACAGGTGTTGGTCAAGCCTTGAAGTCTTGAAAGTTTACTATGTGTTTCATCTGCCAGTACCAAATTATGCAGAGGATAAGAGAGGTGGCCTATCAGATTGTTTTACAACCGTCGGTCGTTAACCTTCATGATATGTTTCACGGGTCTCAGTTGAGGAGATGCATTTTGGATCCGTCTCATGTAGTCCAAGTCGATGATGTGCAGGTGAGAGATAATCTGACTGATGAGGCATCACCCATGCAGATAGAGGATCGGAAAGTGAAGCAGTTGCATAGTAAAGAGATTACTTTGGTGAATGTAACTTGAGGATGACCTGCTGGTGGAAACGTGACTTGGGAGCTAGAGAGCCAGATGAGGGAGTCATATCCAACTATCCGACTCTGTTTGCTTAAAATAATTTTCGAGGGCGAAAATCCTTTAAGTAGGGGAGAGTTGTAACATCCCAATTTTTCTATTTAATTATTTAATTAAGTTAATTTGTGTATTGGAGTGATTTAGCATGGTTGATGATTTTATATATTGATTTAAATTGAATATTTGTTTTATATGTGTGGGGTGTAGTGAGATGGTTGGGAAGAACATAGTAGTATGGTGATAGTTTAGAAGTGGTAGAATAATTTAAATAATAGTGTTTTAATTATTAAATGAAATAATATGATTTGTAGCATTTTTTAGTGAATTTAATTATATTGTTATTAGAGATAAAATAATAAGAATATAATATAGTAATTAAATATAGGAAATAAAAGAGGAAGGGTATTGTTGGGTTTTTGTGAGTAAGTGAGGATAGAAAGGTAAATTCAAAATTTAGGAGTTTTTTTATTATAAAAATAAAGTTAGAGAGTTAAAGGATTCTTTACATTAAGTGAATTGGAAGAGTGAAAGAGCTAGGGCAAAGAGAAGAGCAATAGGAGAGCTAGCATAAAAGGAGAGGAGAAACATGAACATAACCAACCATTACTGTAGGAGAACAATGTATAAATGGAGAAAATAACTTTCAATATGGATTATACATGAGTGATATGGTAGAGGAGTCCTTAACCTCCAATAGGGCATTACGTTGTTCATGAAATTTTGAGTTTCTATGATATTATGATGTTGATTGGCTGAATTGATGTGTATTTTCGTGTATAATTTGGTATGTGAGTAATTGTATATTGTATGATTAATTGTTGGATTTACCTTTCTATATGCACTTACTCACAAAATTTAATCAACTCATTGTGCAAACATAATGATCACAACAATTAATCATACAATATTCCATAAACAACATCAAAACATAAATAGCATACAACAACGTAGTTCCCCCTTCAAACTACCACCACCACAACAACAATTATGCATATTCACATACAAGTATCACACAACTCAAATATTTATACACCATATACAACCAAATTTATGCATGCAAAATATCATCTTTCGTTAATCACATAACAACACCAAATAGCATTATCGATTTAATTATAACAATTATATAATTTTTCTAAATTAATTATTAACAATCAACAACTCAATGTAATCATGAAATTAATTAATTTAAGTCACACAAAACATGCCCAACAACAGTTAACATGAATCACAAGACAACACAACATATACAACTCAATTCAGTAGCAAGAAACACAGCCACCGACATTACACCTTAAGTAAAATAATATATTCACGTCATTAGGTGCATATTCAGCCTATTAAGGCATCACCATGGGATAATACTATGTGTTAGCTTTCTAACGCTTTGAGTAATGTCCCAAACAGAGTCAAGGATCTCAAGTTATGATATTTTTTGTTAGGCATATCGGAAATCACGAGGGTTGACGGACGTCACCCAAAACTGAGTTTTTTTCCACGGCCGTAATCCATGAGTAAATATCCAGAATTTACCTTTCTGTGTTTTCCACCATAGAAGCCCCAATCTCAGAATTCGACGTACTACAATTATCTAATGATTAAACATCAATTTAACACATATAACTCTCAATTTTCTCGAAAACATTTTAACCTCAAAGCTTCAAACCTTCGACAATGAGTAATCACATACCAATTATACACGAAAATACACATAAATTCAGTCAATCAACACTCGTCTGTGTTGACATTACCTCTTCAATACTCGTCCGTATTTATTTTCAACACTCGTCTGTGTTGACACTCTCTTGTCAGTAATCGTCTATATTGATTTCCAACACTCGTATGTGTTGACATTATCTTTTCAATATTCGTATGTATTGATTTTCAATGCTCATCCGTGTTGACGCTCTCTTTTCAATACCCGTTTGTATTGAGTCCCAACACTCGCTCATGTTAATCTTACCTTTTTAATACTCGTATGTATTGACTCCCAACACTCGTCCATGTTAATCACTTTCCAACGCTCGTCCGTGTCGAACTATTTCCCCAACAGAACATTCTGGTAAATCCCCAACAGACAAAACCTACAAATTTTTTTCTTCTAGTCCATATCCATAATAAACAGATTCTCAATAATACACTTACCTTCTTTACACTACATACACTCCATCCTCAACAAACAAATTTTTGGATATTCTAGTATTTAATCATCTTCTACCTTGAATGTCCAAAAAGTTGTCGGCATTCGTACATTCAGATCCAAAATGATTAAATAGGGGCAGCTGTCATACCCCAAAACTTGTCTTACTTTTTTTTCTTCATTTTTGTACCTGACTTACAACTTTATTCATCTGCATGCATTTAGGAAGCATTCATATCATTCATCATGCATATGTAGGTTTCATTCATTTCATCTGCATACGTTGTATATTTCATCATTCCATCTTCATTTGTAAAAATTAGGTCAAAGGCTCTTTAATGATGATGTTTGCTTAAATTAGGAAGTACTTTAAATTTGGAAATGGAAAGTAAAGAAGTGGTTGACTTTTGGTCAACAGGGTTGACATTGTTGACTAGACGTTTGACCACTATCCTAGACATTCCTAAACTTATTCATCCTCCCTCTTTAGATCGTTACATTGTGTACAAAAAGAACGTACCATGTGCATGGCATATCATGATTTACAAAAAGATAGAATTCTTACTTGCAACCAAAACATGGTTTTGAATCTCTCTGTGTATTTGAATCTGAATGTTTAAATTAAACCATCAAGCATGCGTTTAACATTTTTTACATAACCTGTATTGTAAGTCATTCAACCTAACTTCCATTTTTGATTTTTCGATATATTTTTAATTTCTAAGTGATTCACTATGTCACTTTTCACTTCATGGATGAATTACGTAAGCATTCATTGGAATTAATTTCCATACATACACTTTGAGCCATAATTATCTTTTTATTCATGGCATTTCAACCCTTATATATAAGGTTCAAAAGTCACTAAATATTGTCTTTGCATTTAAATGAATTCATTTTATATCACTTTATGTCATTACAAGCATATTACATAGTTTTCATACACAAAAAGAATAAAAATAATTCCAAGCTCTTCAATAGTCTTCATTTATACTTCATTCTTGATCATGCTCCATTACCATGTACCATGTTGCAAAGAAAACAATAAAAACAAGTTAGAAATTACATTTACTTCTAAAAATTCAGTACTTACATAACAAAATTCAGCATCATGGGTATTTACAAATACATATGAAAAACCATCTTAAATTCATACCATTCACTTCTAAAATTTAGCACATGCACATACATTCACATCATATGCAAAATCATTAAAAAGCAAGTCAAATTCAATGCTAAGTTATAAAAATTCAACATGTTATTTATATACCATAAATACAAATTCCATATTATGCATCATTCACATTTCATTTCTATACAACAAGTAAAACTACATAAATCATGTGTATTAAAAAAAATACAGCATTCACAAAATACACTATTTCATTCATGAACATCAATTTAAATGCATCCTTAAGTCATTCATTCATACCAAGTAAATACCCAAACATGTATTAAAGTGATGCCATGTAAATTTATTCAATTTCCCTTACCCTCATTAAAAATTCAACAAATGTACAAGCATGTAAAGTCACATACCTCCATGCTTTGACCACCCTAACTACCTTAAACTTCCACAAACTAACTCTAACCATTTTGGGGAATTGCCCGAAGTGCCCAAAACAGCCCCAACCAACTTCTAACCAATTTTCAACCTCTAATCATCCCTCACCTAATTCTATATAATCATTCATCATTCACCCATTAATGAAATGTTACTTCACTTTTTGATTCCATCAATTCTTCACTTTCTCTCAAGTTTTCACTCTTCATTCTCCAACCTTCTCTTACTAGAGCTCAATTTCATGGTTGTCGAAGCTTTTCATTGAAACTTCAATCAAGTTGAGCATAAACCTTCACCAGACTTCACATCATAGTTTTTCATTACTCAAACACCCATAAATCAACAACAACAAGAAAAAAAATGGGAAAATGGGGTGAAGAAGAAATGAAGAGGAATTGAATCGGAGGAATTAACAAGTGAACGCAAAGAATTGCTTACTGTATTAAATTTGTGTCATCATTGAAGAACCATCTGAGGGCCTCAAACTTTATTTATCATTTCATGAATGCTTGCTTGCTTATGCCTTTTATGCTTGCTTGTTTGTTTGAGTTATTTTTGTATGCTTATTTATGTATTTGCCTTACTTTTTCATCTTGAGTGGACGGTTATCGTGGGAATCCAAACCTTGCCATGAACACAAAAACCATAGAAAAATTCAGCATCTTATCAATATCAAAACTTGACCTCATTCATCACCAATTTCCACCTTTGTCAATAATTCACCATAAAACACAAGAAATATCACAAAGAATCATTACCGCAAATCTTACCAATACTAAATCCAAACCCGGTTGAAAATTCAAAATCAATAAAGAAACCATTACCAAACTTGATAAACGATTCATAATCCAAAAACAGTGGAAAAAAGAATCTGTAATGAAATCAAAACAAATCAAAAAGAAAGCAAAGTTTGGTTGAAACATTTAACCGAATACTTCCTATAGGAGTTATGGAGCCGCAATTGAAACGTAACACCGTTACCGAAACAAACAAATTCCGAACTAAAACCGATTCTGAACCGAAACCGCTAATCCCAAAACACACAAACTGAACCGAAACCGCTAATTTCTAACCAAAACGAAAATCTGAACTGAAGCATGATAATCGAACCAAACCAATAGAAAATGAGCATATTCAAGCCTTGATGTTGCGGGGGAGAGTCATAAAAAAAATCGTGCTTGAAGTAAGCTCCTGTAGGAACGCGATTCTGCATTTTTTTGGCTTGCGTTTTCACGGTCTGCAACTTTCTCTTCCAAATCGTGTTACTGAAAGTGCAATGGTATCACTATGTTTCACATTCTGTATGTTTCTACTTTCTCTTTCTTTTTAATTATTCTTGTTCTTGGTTTATTCAATACTTAATTAACCACATGTCAAGTGGTGAGAGTGGCTATTGGCATATGTGAAATAATGTTGAATTTCTACTCTCCAATTTGGTCTCACGTTAAATGCTTTGTTTTCTATTATGCTTTTTTCTTTCGTTCTTTTTTATTTGGTATCATTATTATATTAAATTATTATATTTTAATCATTATTATACTAACTTTTTTTAATACATTAGTTATTTTAGAAAATATACATTAGTTAGTTTAAAATAAATACACCCGTAGTCGTTTAGACTAGAAAATCGATACAATAGTCTTAATTAGATATATAATTAGCAGCTTTAGTTAGATATATAATTAGTAGTTTTAGTTAGAAATAAATACTTTAATTAAAAATATCATATTTTATTTTTAGTTAAAAATATACGTTAGTTAGTTAGCTTAGAAATATATACATTAATTCACTTAGCTTAAAAAATATATACATTAATTACTTAGTTAAAATTACACATAATGTATAATTCATGTTAAGGTATATTTTTAGACATTAATTGAATTTTAGTCATATTTAGATTTTAATTAAAATTAATTTTAGATTAATTCTTTTGATTAGAAATTAATATGTATGTTAATCTTTTAACTTCTTTATGCTATTATTCCTTACAAATCCATGTGCTTGAAATTTCTTTAACATGATCATTATCCTTTGATTGGTTGATTAAAGTCATCTTTGATCAATTAATCACTTATCTATAATTTACCTGCTTCCCCTATCTAGTCAAGTGATCATAAGTTCCTTGATCACTTGATTTGCTTGGACCTTGGTATTTGCATTACACCAGATCACTCAAGTCAAACTTCATACTCAAGGCCGAAGACTCTGGACATCAAGTACAACAAAAAGATTCTTCTTTTAATACTTGTCAGTCATGATGTGAATTGCACGCTACGAGCCTTAAGTAGTGGAGAAAGAATGAGAGTGAGTATTTATATCCTCATTTTGAATATCTTTGGATACGAGACGCCTGACTCAGTTGTTCAAAGTATTCACCTCCATTTATAGACTTTAATGCAATTCAAATCGAATAGCTTTCAAGTCTTCTTCCCCACAGACAACACTGCAACAATCAACATCCATTACACTTGTCACTTACATTGTTCTCTTTGGACCAAACACTGCATTCTTTGGGTTAATCACCTCATGGTTAAACACCCATCTCTGAATCAAAACCCTTTCTTCATGCATGTCTGTCTTATTAGTCTCATGCTTAGACATGCCATTCCATATTTACCTTGTTAGTCTCATGCTTAGGCAAACCCCTTATGCTCATGCATATCTGCCTTGTTAGTCTCATGCTTAGGCAAACTCCCTTTTACTTTTACGTTTTCCCAATAAGCTTCATGCTCGGGCAAACCATCCTTTCATGCATGTCTGTATTATTAGTCTCAAACTTAGACAGACCATTTCATACTTGCCTTGTTAGTCTCATGCTTAGACAAACCCATTCATGCATGTTCACCTTGTTAGTCCCATGCTTAGGCGAACACCCATTCTTATAGGTCTTGAATCCCTAGATCTAGGAAAAATTCTACAACCTTGCATTGGTCACACCATCTATTGGTTAACGCCACACCCTTTGGTTCAGACATATCCATCTATGGTTTCAAACAACACAATCATGGTCGAAGCAATACTTTCACCATACCTCAACAACACTCTTCTCATTTCCCCATTTCTTCAACTTCAAGCAATTCTTTTTTTTAATTAAGCAATTTCTTTTGTATTTAATTCAATCAACTCTTTCTCTCACAAACGTTTTCTCAAAACAATTTTCTTTCTTTTCATAAAATAACTGTTATAATCCGTTCTTTGGTACTCAGACCAAAAGCTCAGAACATCAGAACAAGGATCCGAATCAGCTAATGTTTACACACTTCTAGGATACAATTATAGTTGTTCCCTAAAATCAACCAACACATCCGTATTTTCTACCATAAACTACGGAGCTCTGAGTTTCTCATTTCACTATGAGAATACATAGGCACAAGGGTTTGAATCCTTGACAAACACACTAATTAATAAACTTATTTTTCCCTTGTTATCATTGCAAGTAGCCTGTAGATAATAACACTCATTCGAGCAAAGAAAAATCAAAATGGTTCCTGTTGAGTACAACTGATATGAATGGTGTTAATACATTCCCCTTGTATAACCGCCTTCCTTACCCTTTTTCTCTCCCTTGGGTTTTATCGATATTTTCCCTTTCCTCCGAGAATAAATAAAGTTCGGTGACGACTCTGTTGTATCTTCGAGCATGCGATGTGCTCAGGTATTTTTCGTGGCGCGACACCCTAGCCTTCTTTTCCTCTTTTCTAATTCACATAGTGTAAAAAAAACCCTCTAACTCTCTAACTTTCATTTTATAATAACAAAACTCCTAAATTTTGGATCTACCTTTCTATCCTCACTTACTCACAAAAACCAAATAATGCCATTCCTCTTTTATTTCCTATATTTAATTACTCTATTCTTAATATTTTATCTCTAATAAAAAAATAATTAAATTCACTAAAAATGCTACTACTCATATTATTTCATTTAATAATTAAAATACTATTATTTAAATAATAAAATCAAAATATTATTAATATTAATAAAATAATTCTAAGTTATTCTATCTTTCTCTAATTACTCTTCACACCCTACTATAAGGTCACCCCCCATCACACTTATTTATCTATTCAATTAAAATACTCTTTATTCTAATTATTAAGATTTTAAATAATTTCTATCGATTCCAAAAAGTCACAACTTATTCTCTACACATCTATTTATAAGACATACAACAATACCCTATTATTTATTTAATTATTCACACACATTAATTAAATAAAATACATATAAATCACAAATAATTCACAAATAACTTAACTAAAATAATTTAATAAAAACTGGGGTGTTACAACTCTCTCTCACTTAAATAATTTTTTCCATCGAAAATTTCCATAAGCAAATAAAGTTGGATACGACCCCCTATCTGACTCCCAATCAATCTGCGACATGCTAAACCAATCCTCCGCACTTGAAACAACTTAGAGGAGCAGAAGCATCTCCCATACTTGTTTTAAACTCGTTGTTGCACATCAATGGTTAGAAAAACAAACGAGTACCAACAGTGTTTTCACACACATGTCGCATACAAGGGAACAAACACATTATAACTGTGAGTGAAACTTTTTATTAGATGTATTTTGTATGATGTCAAAACTAGGATATTTTAGTGTTAATCTATATTGGATGATATCATATGATTCTCAATGTGCATCTTAGCATTAGGAAGTATAAAATCATTTGAAAACAAGTTTGAAAAGGTTTCATGCATAAAAAATGCATCAAAAAACAACTTTTGTGAAAAATCAACCTATAGGTTGACACATGCATATTTCAGGTCGGCACATAGAAGAATTTTTTTATGTGTCAACACATTCGCTTCATAGGTCAACTCATTTACTACATTATTAAAGCATGTAAGCTCTGTTAGATGTGTCGTCTCTACAGGTCGGCACATAGGCAACATATGACCTTTATAGGTCGATGCATGACCTTCACAGGTCGACCTATGGATCGAACATGTCGGCACATGGCTTTCACAGGTTGGCCTATGCAATGAAAATTTCCAAAAATTCACAATTTGTTTTCAAATCTTTTGCATTCCTCTTTCCTCCAGACATACATGCATATAAATACTTCATGCATGCATCTAGAGAGTAAAACTTATACGAAACTAGAATTTCAAAGCATTCTCATCATCTTCAACCGCATTCTATGTATACACACAATCAAAGTAAACATACTCATTTTTTGATTGAGTTCCATCTAGATTAGGGTTGATAACGTCAAATTTAGGTTGATTGTACTGTAAATTGGGTTGGGAACTTTAAGGGTTTCATATTAGAAAATTGGACTGGGACTTTCCTTCAAGATCTGTTAGGGTTTAAAGGTTTTGGACAAGATTACACAATTCGATCTGATCGAGTGAAGTCTTTGAAGAACGAGAGGTTCTTGCAAATGAGTGGCATGGGACGGTGGATCACATTGGTAAATCTTGGGTTTTAACATGTGCATGTTTTAGATTCGGTCGAGTGAAAGCTTTGAAGAACAAGGGGTTACTTGCAAAGAAGTAGCGTGAGGCGATGAATTGAAACAAAATTGTTGACTACTTGATCAAGGGAAGAGAAGGTGTCAGAATTAACATCAAACTTAAGGTTTGCAGGATTAGATTGCTACATCTCTCTTGTATTCATACATTTGCAAAGTCAAATATATCACACTATCTCAATTCGATTCAAATTGAGGGAAGACGTGCCCATAGCGAGGTCGACTGTGGGACTGCCTAAACAAATCATTGTGTTTTCTTTCCCTCTCCCTCCCTCCCTCTCTCTCTCTCTCTCTCTCTCTCTCTCTCTATTTATCTATCTTTTTTATTTTCGGTTTGTAAATTGTCGATTTCATCGATTGTTTGATCAAATTGTTTTGGTAACAATTTTTGATTACGTTTTGAAATTGGTGTTGTTGAGTTGATCATAATTACTTAGGTTGTGATTGGATTTTAATATCAACAATACCACATAAAATTCCAAAAAATATCGATTGCACACTAGGTGTTTGACAAATTTCTTTAATTTATTTTTTGTGTGAATTATCATTGGAAGTAGACTTTCCCTATTGCTTTGCATTTAACTAGTTGTGTTTATTTGTGTTCGATCAATTGGCTATTCATTATCATACCGTTCTCACTACTACGCATATCCGAGCTTTTTGATAGCGGGTTTAGTTAGACGATTTTGATATGAGATATATTAACTTTCTTTCGTGCCATAAATTTTTAAAACTATTTTTTGTCAAAGTTTTAACTCAGGATTTATTCACCCCTTCTAGATCTAAGCTTATTGTCTAACAAGTGGTATCACGAGCTCTGATTAATTCCTGTGCTTAATATTTTCTTATTAGATAATGGATACCGAACCTAAAGAGGCATAAAATAGAGCACCTATTTTCACCGGCGAAAATTATGACTATTGAAGATCTTGTATGCGTATCCATATCAACTCAGTTGATAAGGGTGTATAGGATGTCATCATCAATGGTCAAAATCAAATTACGATGACCAATGCTGAAGGTGTTTTCGTACCAAAACCGGAAAATCAATGGAATGATAATGATAATAAATTATGGTCATATGATTGGAAAGCATAAAACATTCTCATATCCGCACTCACTGTTGATGAATTTTATCGTGTTTCCCATTTTTAGATCGCCAAAGCTATGTGGGACTCATTATAAGTTGCCCATGATGGAACTAATGAGGTCAAACATGCTAGGATCAATACATTGAATCAAGAGTTTGAACTCGTTAGTATGAAGCATGGTGAAACCATTGCTGAAATGCAAAAGAGGTTCACACATCTTATTAACCGGTTGAATGCTCTAGGTAAGGTTATTTCCAATGATATTGCTACCAGTAAAGTTTTGAGGTGTCTTAATAGGGAATGGAAACCCAAGTCACCACAATCAAGGAGGCGAATGATCTTAAAACACTTGATCTCACTACTTTGTTTGGAAAATTGGAAGAACATGATAAAGAACTCACTTGCTTGGGAAACATGAAAAATAGCATGAGAAGAAGGTAAAGAAGGAGAAACGTAAAGACAAAATGGAAGAGAAAAAGTATATTGCTCTAAAGATATCAAGCTCAAATCCCTTGCATATTAAGCAAAGTGATTGTGAAACAAGAAATAAAAAAAAATCTGATGATGAGGACATGAGATTGTTTGTCAAAAGGTACCAAAGGTATATAAGAAAAAATGGAGTCAAGTACTCCGACAAGAACTTAACCAAGTTTAGAAGGGTAGCTAAATTTTCGAAGGAAAATGAGAATAAGAAAGGTAAAGTTAGAAGTTCTTGCTACAATTATGGAGAATTTGGTCATTATAGACTGGAATGCCCTATGATTAAGAAAGACAAAGAGAGAGGACACCACAAGAAATCTAGAAAGTATAGAAGAGCCTATTTTGCTTGGGAGAGTGCAAGTGATTCATCAAGTGATCAAAGCTCAACTTCAAGTGTAGAATCAACCCAAATTTTCCTCATGGTAAATAGAAAGAAGAAGAAAAATGTAAGTCTTTCTATGCTTGAATCTATTAATGAATCATCTTATTCTCAATTACAAAAAGCCTTTGAAAATCTTCATAGATAAGCCTTAGATGCTTTTAAGAAGTAAGCTTCACATGAAAGAATATTTTTACATTTAGAAGCTAAAGTCTTATAATCCAAAAAGAAGATGGAAGCTATTAAGCGATCTATGATCAATATTCAAAATGATAAGAATGAGGATGAAAATACTTCAAGGTTTGGTTGTGAATCTTGTCATAATTGGAAAAAAGAGATAAATACTCTTCAAGTAAAATTGGACAAAGCCTTACAACCAAAGATTTCATTTTCTATTGATCCATCAAAGCTTGAAAGGTATTTGAAACATTCATATAAAAAGCATAAATATGTTAAAAAGGATTCAAATAGAAAAAGTACATCTCATCACAACTTATCTTGTCACTATTGTTGCAAGAAAGGTCATACTATTGAAAAATGCAAGTTTTAGAAACTTTTTGTTCCTAAAGGAACTTTTAAATGGTTGCCCAAATTCAACCTTAATTTCACCCACTCTCAAGGACCCAATGAAGATTGGGTACCTATTTCCCTTGTTTGATTCTACAAGTTGAATGTCTTGACTCTACGGAGAAGATGTGGTCTCTCGATAGTGAATGCTCAAGACATATAACGGGTGACATATCTCTATTCATTGACTTTTTTGCCAAATAAGAAGGATTATATTACTTATGGAGATAATAACACGGGAGAAATACTTGGAAAAGGTAGTGTAGGTAATCCATCATCTACTACTATATCTGATGTTATGTTAGTTGATGGTCTTAAACATAACCTCCTTAGCATTAGTCAACTATGCGACAAGGGATTTAAAGTTACTTTTATAAAATCTTTTTACTTGTTTGAACATAATGAAAATAAGGATTGTATGTTTAAAGGCTTGAGGGGTTAATAATACCTGTAGTGGGGTATTCGTTACCATTAGAGATATTGACTAAATCCAAGGTAAACCATACAAGTTGAGTCGCCACCGCACTTCTATTTATCCAAAGGAATGGTTAGAAAGCGAACAAAAACCTAAAAGTTTTATCGAATCAAAAACTAGTAAAAATGTCAGAGATCTGAGTATGGGGGTTGGTTATGCAATGGGAATGTTTTAAGCACCCAAAACATCCTAGGTACTCCTAGGGAGCCCTTTTCATAAGTGTTGTTCTAGTCTAAAGGGTGTAGGTATATCTAAAGTACTATTTACTAAAAGGAAGGTTAAAAGAAAATGAATCGCAAGGATGTCGCGTCCACTGCCTACGTATCTCATCTGAGTATGAGAATCAGAGTCTTCGTAGCTCGACTACCTATGGGTTAAAGAGAAGTGTGTTGGGTAAGACGTCGCGTCTTATGCCTACATATCTCATCTGGAATGAGAATCAGAGACAAAACGTAGTTCGGCTAACTAGGGGTTAAGGATTGCCATCTGAACATGGACTTACAAAAGAGGACACCAGCTGTGTCAAAGGAGGGTGGGCAGTGTGCTCAACGTCCTAGCAATAGGTGTCGCAGCTCGCTGAATCGAGTCTTAGGCAGTTACCTCTTTGCAATAAAACGGACTGACATGCTGTAACACCCTTCTAAAATACCCCAAATATTTAATTAAAATAGCAATATATCAATCAGAGTAATTATGCAATTAAGGGTGTCACACAATCATTTCACACCATTCACCATAATAACTGTCATGCTCTTTTATTAATTCAAAACATAAAGTATTTGCACAATACGCAGCGGATAGAAATCAAATCAATCATGCAAAACATGTAACACATTACATGTAAAATTATTCAACAAGGTAAAACATCCCGTCCCGATGTTACATCTATCAGAGCATGACCCACTAAGGAGACTACACTAGACTCCAAGCACTAGCTTCTACTCAATCACTGCTCGTTACCTGAAAACATAGTTGTAAGGGTGAGTTCCTCAATCGATATAATAAGCATTATAAAATATCATGCAATGTTAAGTAATTTAACACATTAATCACCCTAATCATATCACACATTCGGTAACGGCCACCTCCACTCAAACATCATAATCATGCTCAACATAAACATCAAAACACACATATAATATTGGAACACATCCATTCATATTATACACAATACATACATTATGCAATGAGACTCCATGCATGCGGTACCGACTATTCGTGAACATATAGTTCACCTCACCGATCAAATCCAGATACGGCTACCAAGCCCACTAGTCCCACTCATTTGAGACCTAGTGACTCACTCACTAATTCCTCACCACGGGAATTAGCTACCACCCCAAGGGCCATGCTATACACGCTAATTCACCTAGCATGCAAACATCAACAACAGTCCATAATGACTAACTCACTAATTCCTCACCATGGGAATTAGCTACCACCATAAAGGCCACAATATGCATGCTAAATCACCTAGCAATGCAAAATCATCAACAATAATCCACAATGGACATATGCTCACACTCTAAGCCATAAACAGTCCATTCACAATTGCATACATAACATATACATTCATAGCATTATGCATACCATCATACATTCATCAACACACGTATCAAAACATCATATCATGTCAAATAATTAATCACAGTATTAGCACACTCCACTAATACCTATACTGCTCAAAACAGCGGGAATTAATCCCTATTACATCATACGCCAATATAGGCCAAACACCAATTATGCACACATTATTCAAATATTAATTTTTCACTTTTCCAACAGTGTTAACCGGTTAACGCCCTGGGTTAACCGGTTAACGCAACACAGAACATGCTTTCTGGCAAAACTCAACAGTGTTAACCGGTTAACGCCTTGGGTTAACCGGTTAACGCAGACAGAACAACAATATTTTCACAACTCACAACAGTGTTAACCGGTTAACACCCTGGGTTAACCGGTTAACGCAAGACAGAAAGCTATTCCTGCGCTAACACGAAGCAGAATGCAGAATTCTCCGCATTTTCCGCCGTTGGAGGGCTTTCGGACCTCCGATTCCGATTCCGTAAAAAGCTATACGTTCGGGAAATCACAACTCACACAAATACAGATTCAATTACAGCTTTAACACAACTTATCCAACACAATTTTTCAGCATTCAACATCCCAATTAGGGTCAATTCAACGGTTTATCACTACCCATTACATGTTAACCCATAATACCCATTAAACGACGATAAACCCCCCTTACCTGAGTTAATCCGGCGAATCTTTAAGCTTCAAGCTTTTCCGTTCTTCAACCCTTGCTCTCTTGCTCTTCCTCTTTGCCCTTTCTCCCTTTTCAGCCGCTTCTCTGCTTTTCACGTAAAACCCTCTTTACCAAAATGAAACTCTTTTTTCTTATTTCCCACTTATATACTTTCTAATAATTATTATTCCAATAATAATAATAATAATAATCCAATAATTCCAATTATTTAATTAAATTAATAAATATAATATTAACTTAAATTAAATAATTATCTTATTTTTATCGGGGTGTTACAACTCTCCCCCACTAAAAGAGTTTTCGTCCTCGAAAACATACCTCAAGCGAATAACTCTGGATAAGACTCCTTCATCTAACTCTCAAGTTCCCAAGTCACATTGCCACCTGCTGGTCCTCCCCAAGCTACCTCCACCAAAGCAATCTCTTTACCCCGCAACTGCTTCAACTGTCGATCCTCGATCCTCATAGGTGATGTTTCAACAGTCAGGTTATCTCTCACCTGTACATCATCTATTTGGACCACATGCGACGGATCAGGAATGTACCTCCTCAACTGAGACACATGAAAAACCTCATGCAAATTCGCAAGTGACGGCGGTAAAGCGATACGATAGGCTATTTCCCCTATCCTCTCCAAAATCTGATAAGGACCAATAAATCGAGGTGTCAACTTCTTCGACTTCAAAGCTCGACCAACCCCAGTTATCGGAGTAACACGAAGAAACACATGATCTCCCTCTTGGAACTCAAGTGCCTTCCTCCTCTTGTCGTGATAACTCTTCTGACGACTCTGAGCAATTCTCATCTTCTCCTGAATCATCTTAATCTTTTCCGTAGTTTGTTGAACAATCTCCGGTCCAACCACAGCACTCTCACCGGACTCATACCAACATAAAGGCGTCCGACATCTCCTACCATACAAAGCTTCAAACGGTGCCATACCAATGCTCGAATGAAAACTATTGTTGTAGGTAAACTCAATCAAAGGTAAATAACAATCCCAAGCACCTCCCTTTTCCAAAACACAAGCCCTCAAAAGGTCCTCCAGTGACTGAATCGTCCTCTCAGTCTGACCATCAGTCTGCGGATGATATGCAGAACTCAATCTCAGCTTAGTTCCCAAAGCCCTCTGCAAACCTTCCCAAAACTTCGATGTAAATCTAGGATCTCTGTCCGAAACAATACTCGACGGAATACCATGCAAACTTACAATCTTCTCAATATACAACTCGGCTAATCTCTCTAACGGATAATCCATTCTGATCGGAATGAAATGAGCCGATTTTGTCAATCTATCGACAATCACCCAAATAGCTTCAAAATTCTTACTTGTCCTCGGTAAACCAGAAACAAAATCCATACTGATACTATCCCACTTCCACTCTGGAATAGCCAACGGTTGCATTAGCCCAGACGGCTTCTGATGCTCAATCTTTGACTTCTGACAAGTCAAACAAGAATAAACAAAACTCGCAATTTCTCTTTTCATTCCCGGCCACCAGAATAGTTTTTTCAAATCATGATACATCTTCATAGCTCCAGGATGAATACTCAGGCCACTACGATGTCCTTCCTCAAGAATACTCTTCTTAAGTTCGGTAACATCCGGAATACACACCCGATTACCAAATTTCAAAACACCATTCTCATCAACTCTGAATTCACCACCTTGACCTTGATTCACTAGAGTCAACTTATCAACCAAAAGCACATCGGATTTCTAACCCTCTCTAATCTCATCCAAAATACCACTCGTTAACTTCAACATTCCCAATTTAACACTATTGTGAGTACTCTCACACACCAAACTCAAGTCTCTAAACTGCTCAATTAAATCCAATTCCTTAACCATTAACATAGACATATGCAATGATTTCCGACTCAATGCATCAGCCACTACGTTTGCTTTACCCGGATGGTAATTCAAACCAAAGTCATAATCCTTCAGAAACTCTAACCATCTCCTCTGTCTCATATTCAGCTCTTTCTGATCAAACAAATACTTTAAACTTTTATGGTCACTGAAAACCTCAAATCTTGACCCGTACAAGTAATGCCTCCACAACTTCAGAACAAAAACCACAGCTGCCAACTCTAAATCGTGTGTCGGATAGTTCCTCTCATGAACCCTCAGTTGTCTCGAAGCATAAGCTATAACCTGCTTATTCTGCATCAACACACCACCCAAACCCAACAATGAAGCATCACAGTAAACCTCAAATGATTCCGACGAACTCGGTAATATCAGAATAGGAGCAGTAGTCAACCTTCTCTTTAACTCTTGGAAACCTTCTTCACATTTTGAGTCCCAAACAAACGCTTGCCCCTTTCTAGTCAACATCGTCAATGGTAACGCCAACTTAGAAAATCCCTCGATGAACTTCCTATAATAACCAGCCAAACCAAGAAAACTCCTTATCTCAGAAACTGACTTCGGAGCTTCCCACTTAGATACCGCTTCTATCTTAGAAGGATCAACAGCAACACCATCTCTTGAAATCACATGACCAAGAAAACTAACCTCTTCTAACCAAAATTCACACTTTGACAGTTTAGCAAATAGCGTCTTTTCTCGTAGAACTCCTAAAACCACTCTCAAATGCTCAGCATGCTCTTCTTCAGATTTCGAATACACCAAAATATCGTCAATAAACACCACAACAAACTGATCTAGGTACGGATGGAAAATCCTATTCATATACTCCATAAACACTCCAGGCGCATTAGTCACACCAAAAGGCATTACAGAATACTCATAATGTCCATACCTTGTTCTGAAAGCAGTCTTCTGAATATCCTCAGCTTTCACACGTATCTGATGATACCCCGATCTCAAATCTATTTTGCTGAACACACTCGCACCAACCAACTGATCCATCAAATCATCAATCCTCGGCAAAGGATACCGATTCTTGATCGTCACTTTATTCAGTTGCCTGTAGTCCACACACAACCTCATAGTACCTTCTTTCTTCTTAACCAATAACACTGGTGCACCCCACGGTGACACACTCGGACGAATAAATTTCTTATCCAACAGATCTTCCAGCTGACTCTTCAATTCAGTTAACTCAACAGCAGATATACGGTACGGAGCCATCGACATCGGCCTAGTACCAGGTACCAAATCAATCGAGAACTCAACTTCACGCTCTGGCGGTAATTCATTCACTTCTTCCGGAAACACATCAGGAAAATCACACACCACAAATAGATCGCAAATCACCAGTTTATCTTTAGCCTCCAAAGTCGCTAACAGCATAAACAACTCCGCCCCATCTGCTACTGCCTCATTCACCTGCCTCGCTGATAGAAACAAATCCTTTCCTTCCTCATTCTCAGGAAAGATCACAGTCTTATCAAAACAGTTGATATAAACTCGGTTACACACCAACCAGTTCATACCCAGAATAACATCAATCTGCACTAGTGGAAGACACACGAGGTCTATCCCAAAGTCTCTACCAAAAATACTCAAAGGACAATCTAAACAAACTGAAGTAGTAGTAACTGAACCCTTCGCAGGAGTATCAATCACCATATTCCCATGCATCTCAGATATCTCTAATTTAAGTTTCACAGCACAATCCAAAGATATAAAGGAATGAGTCGCACCTGTGTCAATAATAGCTACAAGAGGAAAGCCATTAATATAACACGTACCTCGGATCAAACGATCATCTGCAGAAGTCTCAGAACCTGATAAAGCAAAGACCTTGCCTCCCGACTGGTTCTCTCTCTTCGGCTTAGGACACTGTGGGCTAATATGACCCACTTCTCCACAGTTGAAACAAGTCACAGTCTTCGACCGGCACTCTGCAGCCAAATGACCACCTTTTCCACACTTGAAACACTTCCTCTCAGCACTGGTACACTCATGGACACGATGTCCAGCCTGACCACATCTGTAACACTTAGCAGGGGCACTGGAGTCTCCCCCACTAGGTCTCTTCATCCCACTCTGTCTCGGGAAACCTTTGCCAGCTGCATACGGTTTCCCACGATCATTCTGATTCTTGCCTTTCCTATCAACCCTCTGCTGATAGCTTTCCGCTCTGGCCTTGGTATCCTGTTCAAAAATCCTGCAACAGTCAACCAAATCAGAAAACACTCTAATCCGCTGATATCCAATAGCCTGCTTGATCTCGGGACGCAGCCCGTTCTCAAACTTCACACATTTTGAAAATTCCCCAATAGCCTCATCATAGGGAGTGTAATACTTCGACAACTCTGTGAACTTAGCAGCATACTCAGTAACAGACCGGTTGCCCTGCTTCAATTCTAAGAACTCTATCTCTTTCTTTCCTCTGACATCCTCTGGAAAGTACTTCCTCAGGAATCTCTCTCTAAACACCGCCCAAGTGATCTCAGCATTCCCAGCAGATTCCAACTCAGTGCGGGTAGCAACCCACCAATCATCTGCTTCCTCTGACAGCATATGCGTACCGAACCTGACCTTCTGGTTATCGACACACTCAGTCACTCGGAAGATTCTCTCGATCTCCTTCAACCACTTCTGAGTGCCATCTGGATCGTATGCTCCCTTGAACATTGGAGGATTGTTCTTCTGGAACTCACTCAGTTGACGAGCAGCTCCCATACCCACAACATTCGGATTTCCCCCAAGTACTCCAGCTAGCATACCCAGAGCCTCAGCAATAGCAGCATCGTCTCTTCCTCTTCCCGCCATCTCTATTCTGAGTTAACCCAACAAGATAAAACAATAAGTACTGATAGGGTTACACAACACCTATCCTGTACAGGGAAAACAGAATAATTACGACTCGACTCGACCGACTATGCTCTGATACCCCTAATGTAACACCCTTCTAAAATACCCCAAATATTTAATTAAAATAGCAATATATCAATCAGAGTAATTATGCAATTAAGGGTGTCACACAATCATTTCACACCATTCACCATAATAACTGTCATGCTCTTTTATTAATTCAAAACATAAAGTATTTGCACAATACGCAGCGGATAGAAATCAAATCAATCATGCAAAACATGTAACACATTACATGTAAAATTATTCAACAAGGTAAAACATCCCGTCCCGATGTTACATCTATCAGAGCATGACCCACTAAGGAGACTACACTAGACTCCAAGCACTAGCTTCTACTCAATCACTGCTCGTTACCTGAAAACATAGTTGTAAGGGTGAGTTCCTCAATCGATATAATAAGCATTATAAAATATCATGTAATGTTAAGTAATTTAACACATTAATCACCCTAATCATATCACACATTCGGTAACGGCCACCTCCACTCAAACATCATAATCATGCTCAACATAAACATCAAAACACACATATAATATTGGAACACATCCATTCATATTATACACAATACATACATTATGCAATGAGACTCCATGCATGCGGTACCGACTATTCGTGAACATATAGTTCACCTCACCGATCAAATCCAGATACGGCTACCAAGCCCACTAGTCCCACTCATTTGAGACCTAGTGACTCACTCACTAATTCCTCACCACGGGAATTAGCTACCACCCCAAGGGCCATGCTATGCACGCTAATTCACCTAGCATGCAAACATCAACAACAGTCCATAATGACTAACTCACTAATTCCTCACCATGGGAATTAGCTACCACCATAAAGGCCACAATATGCATGCTAAATCACCTAGCAATGCAAAATCATCAACAATAATCCACAATGGACATATGCTCACACTCTAAGCCATAAACAGTCCATTCACAATTGCATACATAACATATACATTCACAGCATTATGCATACCATCATACATTCATCAACACACGTATCAAAACATCATATCATGTTAAATAATTAATCACAGTATTAGCACACTCCACTAATACCTATACTGCTCAAAACAGCGGGAATTAATCCCTATTACATCATACGCCAATATAGGCCAAACACCAATTATGCACACATTATTCAAATATTAATTTTTCACTTTTCCAACAGTGTTAACCGGTTAACGCCCTGGGTTAACCGGTTAACGCAACACAGAACACGCTTTCTGGCAAAACTCAACAGTGTTAACCGGTTAACGCAGACAGAACAACAATATTTTCACAACTCACAACAGTGTTAACCGGTTAACACCCTGGGTTAACCGGTTAACGCAAGACAGAAAGCTGTTCCTGCGCTAACACGAAGCAGAATGCAGAATTCTCCGCATTTTCCGCCGTTGGAGGGCTTCCGGACCTCCGATTCCGATTCCGTAAAAAGCTATACGTTCGGGAAATCACAACTCACACAAATACAGATTCAATTACAGCTTTAACACAACTTATCCAACACAATTTTTCAGCATTCAACATCCCAATTAGGGTCAATTCAACGGTTTATCACTACCCATTACATGTTAACCCATAATACCCATTAAACGACGATAAACCCCCCTTACCTGAGTTAATCCGGCGAATCTTTAAGCTTCAAGCTTTTCCGTTCTTCAACCCTTGCTCTCTTGCTCTTCCTCTTTGCCCTTTCTCCCTTTTCAGCCGCTTCTCTGCTTTTCACGTAAAACCCTCTTTACCAAAATGAAACTCTTTTTTCTTATTTCCCACTTATATACTTTCCAATAATTATTATTCCAATAATAATAATAATAATAATCCAATAATTCCAATAATTTAATTAAATTAATAAATATAATATTAACTTAAATTAAATAATTATCTTATTTTTATCGGGGTGTTACACATGCCACAAGATCGGAGACGCACGGAAGGTCTAAAAGTGGGGAAGCTCTGCTCTAGAGTTGTCATGCAATTTGGACATATGTGTTAGGATTTACAAAGGGGAACATTTACCTAATGTTAGCATGCAAAGAATAAGGGAATTCTACCTATGTTATCATACAAAGGGTTCTACCTAATGGGTGCTACCTAAACGGAACAAGAGTCGACGAATGGAGCGCGGAGAGGAGTTACGGATAAGGGTAGATGGCGATGCCGGAGGCAATCGACTTACAGGTAGATGGCGATTCCTGAGGCAATCGACTTACAAGAGGATGGATGAATGCGTTCTGGTTCTGTTAAGTTTTGAAAATGATTACTCGACGTTGGATCGAGCTTTTGATCTTATTTTGAAATGGTTATCGGATGTTCGTTTTAATTCTTGTATTAATAGGTGACTAAAGAAATAAAGAAATAAATGTTATACACTTTATGGGAGAGGGGTACATTTGTTATGAATGGGGATTGTTCATGGCAAACAAACAATAAGAATATATGCCTCATACATCATACAAGTAGGCAACAATTATCAATCAGATCGGATAAATAAACAATATATAATCAAACCAAAGAATCAAATAATGGAGCATTTAAACAATGCATGGGAGTATGAACATGTTAAATAATCAAGCAATAGAAAGCATGAATGAGAGAAACAAGTATAAAAGATAACAGATGAATCAAACAGATGAAAATATGCACACGAAGGATCCACTGAATAATTTAATCAGGAAATGAGGTAAGGACCAAATAAAATCAAGGTAAAAGGCCTCTAATACATGGCATATGATATGAACGAGGGAGGATCAAAAGATCTCTTCAATTGCCATAAGCAATCCCTAAGTCAAACATCAATCATAAAGAAGTCAACTGAAAATTCAAGTCAACTTAAAAAATAACAAATAAATAGAAAATTAATCAAGAAAATTATGAAAAATTAAACTAAATAAAGTGGAGTCAGGACATCATCATCCCCAAAAAAGATTTTAAAAATAATGAAAATTGGTACGTGAATTAATTAAAATAAAACAGAAGTCAAATTTAAAGTCAATTAATAAGACTAGGTTAGAAATAAATCAAGAATAAATAGTAAATTAATCAAGAAAATTATGAAAACTTAAACTAAATAAGGTGGGGTCAGGACATCGTCATCTCCAAAAAATATTTTAAAAATAATGAAAATTGGTACGTGAATTAATTAAAATAAAACAGAAGTCAAATTAAAAGTCCACCAACCAAACTAGGTCAAAAATAAATCCAAAATAAATTGAAAATGTTAAATAAAATTCCAAGAAAATGTCAGGTTGACCATGAGACAGTGGTGAACCTTCATCCCAAAAATCAAATGCTAACAATAATTTTAAGTCATAAAAATAAAATCAATAAAAAAAGTGTGTTAAAATGGACCATTTAGAATAAATAATTAAAATAAAATATTAATATTAAAAAAATACGAAAGTAAAAATTATATAAAATTAAATAAAATGTTAAGAAAAGTGAAAAATATTTTTGGGTAATTTTATGGACGAAGAAAATATTTTAAATAATAAAATGAAATATGAAAATGGAAGGATTAATGGTGATGAACATGGTAAGCAAGCGTAGATATATCAAAACATGGCCATGGAAGAGATGATTACCTAATGGAAAATAGAAGTGGAATGGAATCTGATATGTGATGAAGCTTTGCCTCCTTTCCACGAAATTCCAATGCTCCTTTAGGGTTAGGGTTTCAGCTTCTTAAATAGGGTGGATTAGGTGTTCTCATGAGCTTTTTAATAAGTGATTTATCCATAAGAATAAAAATGTGAAGTGAGGTGTAAAATGTTGTTATTTTGGGCCAAACTTAAGTGAATGAATGTCCAATGCATGGCCAAAAGAGGTAAAAAAACGTGACTGGTTTGTGCAGCATGCTTAGAAAATCTGATTGGGCCAGCCAGACCCAAAATCTGCCTAAAAAATTAAGTCATGGTGTCCACTTTAAATGAATGTATCTCTCAAACCATGGATCCAAATGAGATGATTCCAAAAGGATGTGAAATAGGACATGGAAAGGTACAATTGTTGTGAAGAAAGTATTTTCAAATAATGCCTTGAAGCGCAAGAAAACTGACCAAGAAGTCTTGACAAATTTTGAAGATTTTGGACTTAGAAATTTTTCTAAGTGTCCTAAAAAAATGTCTCACTTTGACTAAGCATAACTTTCTCAATTCTAATCCAAATGGAGCAAACTTTATATCTGTAGAAAGCTTGGAAAAATAGGAACAACTTTCATGTTTGATAAATGTTCAAATGGAGCTTTTATCTTGATGCAAATGGGCTTAAAGTGAGTGCAACGATCATGAAAACTTGCCCTAAATGGAAAGTCAACCATTTCCAAATTAAGTAACTTTTCCAATTCCTGATTAAATGATGACTCCATGATCCAACCTTGATCAAATTTCACATGTAGGATCCCCTAGGCATGGATTTTGAGATTCCACTCTCAAAATGTCAGGAGTTGACTTTTCTGGCCACACAATTGACTTTTCCCAAACTGTCTGATTCCCGATTCCAATTATCAATTAAAGCACTTCTAGCTCAAATAAAGAGCTGATTTTTTGTATGTAGACCCTTGTGGACATATGTAGGGCCATGGAAAAGAGTTTCACCCAAAGAATCAGAAATAAACTAATTTTATACCAAACCCTAGTATTAGGGCAAAATGACCAGGAACTGAATGCACTAATTACCAATGGATCTTTCTGAGATAATTGTGAATCTTCCTAGGACAAGATGCCTCTCTAATCATGAAATAGATGAGCTCCTCTACTTCCAACCAAACATTTCCTGTTGCAGGTAGCCATGAAACCCTAATTTCTGATTAAATCCAAATGAACACTCTGATAGCTTTGAATCCTTCACTGATGAACTGAGGACCATAATAAGATACTTGGACCCCCATGAGACCCTTGAGACTTGTATACTTAGAAAATGAAGTCCAATTCTCAATCTTGCTTTGTGTGGGCTCCTTCTGTTAAGGAGTGGTCGATCAAAACCTGATCTCCATGTCACTAATGCAGTATGCAATGAGTATGACCTAATATGATGTTAATGAAGTGTAAAACATAATCCAATGCTTCTAGAAAAAATGAAGGGTAAATTTTGGGGTATTACAGCTGCCCCTATTCAATCAACTGGAAACCCGAAAGGAAGATAGCAACGGCTTTCGCACTTTCGAGGTATCTAGTGATTGAATACGATAAAAGCCCGAAAATTTACACTGAAGTGAAAAAATAAAGTAATAATGCCTGTCAGAATCGACCAAGAGGTGGTCTTGAAAAAGAATCCGTCTGGTACGGTGAGAGTCGGTCTGAACACCGAAACAAGGAATGTTAGCCTGAATTCCAAAATAAATGGTAACACAAAAATAACCATGGCCTGAATGCCGCTCATCAATCTGAATACTGGAAATGACTTCGATATGAGCATCGGACGATACTTGATTATCAAACATCGGTTTGAACACCGGGAAACTGGCTTGAGTGCCACTTCGGTCTGAATACCGGAAAACTAGCCTGAATGCCACAAGTTGCATCGACCTGAATGTCGGAAACTTCTTCGATCTGAACATCGAAAAACTGGCCTGAATGCCACTTCGGTTTGAATACCAGAAACTTGGCCTGAATGCCACAAGTTGCGTCGACCTGAACGTCAGAAACTTCTTCGATCTGAACATCGGAAAACTGGCCTGAATTCCACTTCGGCCTGAATACCGGAAACTTGGCCTGAATGCCACAAGTTGCATCGACCTGAATGTCGGAAACTTCTTCGATCTGAACATCAGAAAACTGACCTGAATGCCACTTCAGTCTGAATACCAGAAACTTTCATGCCTGTCAGCATCGGCAGAAATAGGGAAAATGATAATTGAGGCGGCGCGTGAGCCAACGACCCCTGCTGGGAATAATAAAGATAAGTCATGAACAATCTTCAGTCTGAGTACTAGAAACAACTTCTGGCTTATCACTTGGGATACCGAGAATGCCTTATGCTTTACATGCGTAAGTTTGAATTTTTCAATGGTGTAATGCTCCATGAAAATGGAATTGCTACGCAATTTGGGAGGATGCAATGCAATATGATTCTACATGCAGGGATGCGAAATGCTTGATTAGAGAGAACGCCAAGCTGAGACAAGGAATTCTGCTGGGGAAATGATCACCATCTTCTGGACCCTGGCAAGGCTGTTGGAGATGCACAACACAAAGAACTCTGTGGGGAAATGACCTGCCACACGGTGTTCTGGCAAATAACAAAATACCGAGGCTCTGACTGGGGAGAGAATGGCACTGAAAACTTGCTGCTGAGGAAAGCGACAGTGGTTCTGGCAACCATAATCTGCGAGAGAGACGACTCAGCAGGAGAAGCAAACACCGATACGGTACCGAGATTCTGCTTCAAGAAAAGAGACCATGGGTCTAGCGTCGAGATCATCAATCCAGCATCGAACTCTGAGGAGCAGCCACTTCTGCTGGGAAGATGCAGTCTGGTACTGTCAACTCCGCTGGGGATATACAGTCAGACACTGTCAACTCCGCTGGGGATATACAGTCAGACACTGTCGACTCTACTGGTGAATGTATAATCTGAAACAAATGCTTGGGGAAGTACAACAGTGAGAGCCTGTTGGGGATTGAAGAATCCAACGCTTGGACCAGCTCTGCAGGGATAAGATGCCAAAATCGAACTGTTGAGGAAAAACATCTGCGATCATTTGATGAGGACCTTAAGGAAATGCCCCGAGTGTACCTGTTCTGAATAGACAATCCAAAGCACTTAAAATTTACAGCAATTTTCAATGTTTATTAAGCACGTACCTATAAAGCTCTTATGTTTCATGATGCAATGTTTATCAAAAATTCGGACGTCATTTTTGCAAACAAAACAGTAAAATGAAAATGAACATAGAGATGTACTGAATAACATGATTTTATTGATTGAGTGGTCTCTGAATAGGCATTTACATCAGGAAGCAATCCCTGGAAAGAGGTAATTGCGCAACAGATAAAAACAGAAATTAATCTAATGGCAATGTGAAATGGATTTCTATTGGGTTCCAATTCTGCTATGATTCGCCCGTCTTCAAGATCCTCCAGATGATCAGCTTTCCGAAAAAGGTGATTGGACTGTTTCCTATCCTTCGGAAGTTTCCGTTTATCGACACAAGATGATATTCAGAACTACTCAGAACGCAGCAATTCGCTTAATCCCTAACTTTTGCCTGGATCACCCTTTCGGATTTTCAATCCACCGGGATACCCATTTTTGCCTAAGTTGCCCTTTCAGGTTTTCAACTTACCGGGTGTACAATCTTTTCATTTTTTAATCCGTAACTTTTGCCCGAACCTTTTTCATTTTCTTGGTTCGCCGGGATGCCCATTTTTTTGCATGGATTATTCTTTTTATCGTCCAGCGGGTAGATTTTATGCGAAGTATTTTTTAACTGCGTCTGAGTTCACAGGGGAAGTGAAGTTTTCACCATCCATAGTTGCAAGCATTAAGGCTCCACCATCAAAAACCTTGGTGACAATATACGGTCCATCATAGTTAGGAGTCCACTTGCCCCTGTGATCTGTCTGAGGAGGAAGGATCCTTTTCAACACCAAATCTCCGACTTAGAAGCATCGAGGATGCACTTTCTGATCAAAGGCTCTCTTCATCCGACTCTGATACAATTGCCCATGACAAATGGCTGCCATTCGCTTCTCTTTGATAAGACTCAACTCATTGAACCTTGTCTGAATCCATTCAGCTTCGTCTAACTTGACATCCAACATGACTCTTAGAGAAGGAATCTCCACTTCAACAGGTAGGATTGCTTCCATACCATACACAAGGGAGTAAGGGGTTGCCCCGGTCGATGTACGTACTAAAGTATGGTACCCATGCAAGGCGAAGGGTAGTATATCATGCCAATCTCTGTACGTAACGACCATCTTCTGCATAATCTTCTTTATGTTCTTATTTGCTGCCTCAACAACACCGTTCATCTTAGGACGATAAGGGGAAGAGTTGTGATGTTGAATGTTGAAGTTCTTGCACAACTCCTTCATCATTTTGTTATTGAGGTTAGAACCATTATCAGTAATGATTCTTTCGGGAATCCCATAACGACAAATGATTTCTTTCTTAATGAATCGGGTAACCACATGTCTGGTGGCCTTCGCAAATGACGCTGCTTCGACCCACTTGGTGAAATAGTCGATGGCAACAAGGATGAAACGATGCCCATTGGAAGCAGTCGACTCAATCTTTCCAATCATATCAATGCCCCACATAGCCAACGGCCACAACGAAGATATCACATTCAGAGGATTTTACGGCACATGCACCTTATCAGCATAAATCTGGCATTTATGACACTTCCGAGCATATTTGAAACAATTAGATTCCATGGCCATCCAGTAATAACCCGCTCTCAACAATTTATTAGCCATTACATGTCCGCCGGCATGAGTACCGAAGGAGCCTTCATGAACTTCCTGCATTAACATGTCTGCTTCGTGTCTATCCACACATCTGAGCAAAACCATGTCGAAGTTCCTCTTATACAGCACATCGTCTTTGTTCAAGAAGAAACTGCCTGCCAATCTTCTCAAAGTCTTTCTATCATTGTTGGATGCCCCTGCAGGGTACTCTTGATTCTTCAGAAAGCACTTGATGTCGTGGTACCAGGGCTTGTCATCAACTACCAATTCAACAGCAAACACATACGCGGCCCTATCAAGGCGCATAACATCGATCCTAGGAGCATAGTTCCACCGAATCACCTTGATCATGGAGAACAGAGTAGCAAGAGCATCTGCCATCTGGTTCTCATCACGAGGTATATGATACAACCTTACTGTTGTGAAGAAAGTCAACAGTCTTCTCGTGTAATCTCTACAGGGGACCAGATTAGGCTGGAGAGTATTCCAATCACCATTCACTTGATTGATCACTAGAGCTGAATCTCCGAAGATGTCCAGAGTATTGATTCTCAAATCAATGGCTTGCTCGATACCCAAGATACAGGCTTCATTCTCAGCTTCATTATTGGTGCACTCAAAAGTCAGACGAGCGGTGAAAGGCATGTGGGCACCTTTCGGAGTGGTAATGACATCACCAATTCCACTTCCTTTGGCATTGACGGCCCCATCAAACATTAAAGTCCACTTTTCATCTGGATCAGGTCCCTCCTCAACAACTGGCTCTTCACAGTCTTTCATCTTGAGGAACATGATGTCTTCATCCGGAAAATCAAACTTCATCGGCTCATAATCATCAATTGGCTGCTGAGCAAGATAGTCTGACAGAATACTCCCTTTGATGGCTTTCTGGGATGTATACTGGATGTCGTACTCTGTCAGTACCATTTGCCAACGAGCAACCCTTCTGGTGAGAGCTGGCTTCTCAAATATATACTTGACTGGATCCATTTTGGAGATCAGTAAGGTCGTGTGAGTTAGCATGTATTATCTCAATCGTTTAGCAGCCCATGCAAGTGCACAACATGTCTTTTCAAGCATTGAGTATCTCGACTCGCAATCTATGAATTTTTTACTCAGGTAGTAGATGGCATGCTCTTTCCTACCTGTCTCGTCGTGTTGACCGAGAACACAACCCATGGAATTATCAAGTACTGTCAAATACATAATCAGCGGTCTCCCTGGGACTGAAGGCATAAGGATTGGAGGATTCTGTAAATACTCTTTTATCTTCTCGAAAGCCCTTTGGCAATCATCATTCCACCTGATGGCCTGATCTTTTCTCTACAATTTGAATATTAGCTCACACGTGGCTGTTAGGTGAGAGATGAACCTTGCAATGTAGTTCAACCTTCCTAAGAAACCACAAACTTGTTTTTCTGTTCTTGGCTCAGGCATTTCTTGTATCGCTTTCACTTTGGCCGGATCCACCTCAATCCCTTTTTCACTAACAATAAAACCCAGCAGTTTTCCAGATCTCACCCCGAAAGTACACTTATTCGGATTAAGCCTCAGCTTGAATTTCCTCAAACGCTCAATAGTTTCTGCAAATTCACCAGATGTTCTTCTTCTGTCTGAGATTTGGCAATCATATCATCAACATAAACCTCGATTTCATGATGAATCATATCATGGAAAAGAGTTACCATAACTCGTTGATATGTTGCCCCAACATTTTTCAGACCAAACAGCATTACCTTGTAGTAGAAGGTGCCCCATGGGGTTATGAAAGTTGTCTTCTCCATGTCTTCTAGTGCCATCTTAATTTGATTATAGCCAGAAAAGCCATCCATGAAGGAGAATACCGAGAACTGAGCAGTGTTATCCACCAAAACATCGATGTGACGGTAATGGAAATCATCTTTAGGACTTGCTCTGTTGAGATCCCGGTAGTCAACACACATCCGTACCTTTCCATCCTTTTTAGATAATGGAACGATATTTGCAACCCATGGCGGATAATTTGTAACCGCTAGAAACCCTGCATCCAACTGTTTTTTGCACTTCTTCCTTTATCTTGACAGCCATCTTTGGTCTTGTTCTTCTGAGCTTCTGCTTGATCGGAGGATAATCCTCTTTGAGAGGAAAACGGTGTACCATAATGTCTGTGTCAAGCCCTGACATGTCCTGATAAGACCAAACGAAGATGTCAACATACTCTTGCAGCAATTCAATCAGCCCCTTCTTCACATTATCTTCCAAAGCAACCCCTATCTTGATTTCTCTCTTGGCGTCCTTGGTGCCGAGATTAATCACTTCAACAGACTCTTGATGCGGTTGAATGAACCTTTCCTCCTGTTTTAATAACCTGGCAAGTTCTTCAGGGAGTTCACAGTCTTCATCACCCTCTTCTTCAGCTTGAAAGATTGGATTTTCAAAGTCGAAGCGAGCCATAGCAGAACTGTGATCAATAGGATCCGGTGACGTGCATCTGCATGAGTGATGGTATGTGCTTATGAGTGTGAACAAGAAGTGGAAACTAAACAAAACATTGCCAAAGTATATATTTTTTTTTATATTTTTGATTTTTGAAAACTGCAAAAATAGAAAGACAGTGAACAAAATATTTGAATGCAAAAAGACGTCCTTTATTTATGATAAAAAATACAGGTATCCACATAGATAAGCCCTACAATGAGTCATCACGCCCTGGGCGGAACGTAAGACTTGGATATGCATGAATAAACAAAGAAAATTACTCTTTAAGAAGAGTGACTTGGATAATCTCTCTAGAAGACCAGTTGTGGAGAACTTCACCCGGGACCCAGTTGTCAATGTCACAATCACTATCCCCATCTTCTTTGTTGATTGCAGAGACCTGGCCGTACTGAATGATGCCAACACTGGAGAAAGTAATCGGCCCCTGACGAGTCTGAGGCGTTGAAGTTGTAGAAGTCAATGTCGATTGATACCCAATCCCAAACTTGTCTTCCTTTACAGGTAAATCCACCAGACGTCCCCAACCGGGAGCAACACCTGAATTTACCAAGGCCTGTGCCTGCTTGAAGGACGACAAAGATGCACCTGCTTCAACGTCTTCCACTGGAGCTGCATCTTTGACTTGAACTGCATCAAAGGCCTGACACAGGGTCTCATGAATCTCACCTTCTACCTCTATATACTTGAATGTAGACAGGTTACTGACCAGAATATCCTCCTCACCACAGACAGTGATAATTCTTCCGTTGACCGGGAACTTGATCTTCTGATGCAAGGTCGAGGAGACTGCCCCAACATTGTGGATCCAAGGACGACCCAACAAGCAGCTATATGAAGGACTGATATCCATCACATAGAATATGGTGTTAAAGGTTTGTGATCCAATCTGAATTGGCAATTCTACCTCTCTGAACACCGACCTCTTAGAACCATCGAAGGCTCTTACCACAAGATCAGAAGGCTTCAAGATCAAACCTTCTACATCTAACCTTGACAGGGCTCTCTTGGGTAGCACATTGAGAGAGGAACCTGTATCCACCAGAACATGGGATAACATAGTGTCTTTACACTCCATCGAGATGTGCAAAGCCTTGTTATGATCGCGTCCAGTTGGCGTCAAGTTAGAATCAGTAAAACCCAACCCGTTGCTTGTATGAACATTTGCAACGATCCCTTCTAGTTGGTTCACTGAGATCTCCTGAGGCATATATGCAGCATTAAGGACCTTCAGAAGTGCCTCCCTGTGTGCCTCCGAATACAACATGAGTGAGAGAATATATATCTTGGACGACGTCTGAATCAACTGATCGACTACCTTGTAGTCGCTTTTCTTTATAATTCTCAAGAGTTCATCCACATCATTTGCGAAAGCAGGCTCAGAGCCAGCCTGTGGTGCAAAGGTACCCTTATTCACAACTTGTTTGCCTTTGGCCTTCGCCGCGGCGTCAGCACTATCAGGTTGGGTAACCGGTGGTGAGAACAGTCTACCACTTCTGGTGAATCGCCCGATTCCACCAACATTGTCCACTGCGGGATCTTTTATATCAACTCCAGGTTCAGACTTCTGATCTTGCACCTCTTCTACTTTCAGTGGTTGCTCCACTCTATGGTCATGCGTGTACACACTCCCCCCGTAATGCCAAGGAATGACCCTTTCGCTGGTGAAAGGTAAAGGACCAGGGGTCGTGATGGTCATAGTGGATTGATGCGGTCGCACAGGTGGTACTGGTTACGCTACTGACACATTGATTTGAGCAGTCGGGTAGAAAATTGTGATAGTGGCGACATCACAGTCATACTCAGAAATCTCATTCATTGAAGTACAAATATCCGAAACATCGGAATCAAGTTCAACAAGTATATCAGAATCAACCATAATGTTTGGAATATCCGCAACAGCATCAGAAAAATTAATCACATCATTCGGAATTACAAAATCAGCAGGAACAACATTTGTAAATTCTTCAGCATCTTCAGGAAAGAGAGGATCAACATCTGCATTCTCAACAACCCCTTCAACAGACCTTTGGGCAGATAGGTCTTCAACTTGGAGGATACCATCGTCAAGCAAGGCCTGGATACCCTGCTGCAGCTTCACACAACCCCCACTCTGTGCAACATAACCTAAACAACCGCTCCCACAACCGGGGAAAACATCTGCCTTTAGCAAGTATTCTTTGATTTCTAACAGCGGAGTCTTCAGCTTCAACACATCTTTGACTAATTTGACTTCTCCTTCAACCATGTTAACATTTGCTCTACCATGTTGCGGCATATGATTGTTGACAACATTAGGAGCCGGCGCAAAGTTAATGGCCTTTGAATCAATAAGGTCCTGAACTACATGCTTAAAAGCTTTGCAGTTCTCAATAGTGTGGCCAGGTGCCCCAGAGTGGAACTCACACCTAGCATTGGCGTCATAACCCACTGGAAGCCTGCCAATAGGAGGAGCCAAAGTGCGTAACTGCACAAGTTGCAACTGCTGAAGGTTGGGAAGCAATTGGGCGTACGACATAGGAAGAGTGTCGAAACACCTATCCATCATCCTTTGCCTCTGTTGGTAAGCAGGTCTGTTACCCTGTTGTTGTTGGTATTGATTTTGTTGACGTTGAGGTTGTTGTTGTTGCACTGGTGCTGCAGCCGGAATGGTCACAGTTGCAACATAAGGTTGTTGATGGTAAGTCTGAAAGTTGTTCCTTCGGTTACCTCTATTCTGATAAGAAGATATGGCATTTGTATCCCCTTCTCTCCTCTTCTGTCCTCCAATGAATGGCTTCTTCGACCCCGAAGATGATCCAACCCCATTTTGGATCTTACATGTCTTCAAGTAGTTCTCCACCCTCTCACCGGTAGAGACTACATCAGCAAAGTTGGAGGCGTTGCAACCCACCAGATGCTCCAAGTAAGACCCAGGCAGAGTGTTCATGAACATGTTGTCCATCTCCTTCTCCAACATCGGAGGCTGAACACGGGAAGCTGTCTCTCTCCAGCGTTGAGCATATTCTCTGAAGCATTCATTGCTCTTGAGAGACAGATTCTGGAGCTGAGTCCTGTCAGGTGCCATATCCGTATTGTACTAATATTGCTTCACAAAGGCCTCAGCCAAGTCTCTCCAGCAACGAATATGGGCTCTGTCCAGCCTCATATAGCACTCCAAGGATGCCCCAGATAGACTGTCCTGGAAGAAGTACATGAGCAGCTTCTCATCATCAGAATATGCAACCATCTTGCGGAATTAAGCTTGTACATGAGTCTTCGTGCAAGAGTTGCCATTGTACTTATCAAACACGGGGACTTTGAATTTTGGCGGAACTCTCACGCCTGGGACCAGCCCCAAGTCAGCAACATCCACACCAAGAGCATTCTGCCCTTCCATAACTTTCAACCTCTCTTCCAGTCTCCGAAACATAGGGTCCATACCATGGCCCATGCCAAAGTCCTCCTGAAGCAGGGGGAATTGATCCTCCCGATCATCATGGATGGGTTGTTGACCAAGGTTTCCATGTGGGATTGGGATAGGTCCCGGTCCATTGGGTCCATTAGCCTCTCCAGCGGGAGGATCAGCCACAACCTCCGGTTGAGTAGTAGGGGGATTCTCCTGTACCAACAATCTAATCTCCTACTGTCCCTGGGCAACTCCTTGGACCACTTCCATGAACTGATTCATGCAAATCCTCATCTCAGCGAGCTCTGCTTGTAAACCTTCCATTGCTCTCTGTTGATTCCTTCGGGTACTGTATCGGTGAATGCCTGAGTCAACTATCCTAATAATGGAATACCAAACAAGATGAGAACACTGCGACGATACCTGTTATGCAAGACATGCTAATGAATATGCAAATGCAATGACATGTTTATCAATTTCAAAGGGTATTCTACCCCTTGATTCCAGTCTCACATTAGATAAACAGTGTAAGAAAACCCCGACTAGAATCAAGAAGAAGATATAAACCCCTAGGAATATGTAAACATGATGCATGCAATGCTTATGATTTAATTTTTATATCAGAGGAACTTTAGAGTCTTATTTTCAAATTTTGGAAATATTAAACGTTTATCACATACGGAAATATCACGTCAATTAATATTTGGAAATGTTTTTACGCCAAAGAAGTACAGTCTTGGTAACCAAATACAATACAAGAGAGAAGGAAAATGAACATCCTATGGATCCCTAGAAGCAATCGTCCAAAGCCCTCGAGACCGGAAGATAAGCTGCACGAAGCCTCTTCACCTCCCCTCATAGGCTGCCTCCATATCTTCCTTCTCTTTGGCGAGTTGATCATACTTCCTCTTCCAAAACTTGGAAGACTGAGGAAGTAGAGAAGTCAATGCGTCATCAGGATCATCAATAACCTGGTGCTCAAGGAACTCTATCAAAGCATCCTCCTCTCTGATCTGCTAAAGCAACTCCTCTCGTTCACGGATCCAAACACGCGAACGGTCTTTGTCTCTCAACTCCTCTACTCCTTGGCTAGGGAGGGTTGAAGGCCCAGCCACAACCAAAGGTGTGGGTCTTGGATACTCATAAGGCATGAGGTACTTGTAAGACCCTAATTTTGTCCCTAAGATCCCTCATGGCATCATAACATTGCATTTGCATTGCCTCAAGGATCATAAGCATCTTGGTTCCATTTACCTTTGGGTGGGACCTCTTGTGAGTGGTTTGAGATCATCAAGCATGATTGAATTGTATATTATTGCTTTTCTTATTTTGTTTACTAACCAAAAGCACAAAAATATGTCACTAATATCTTTTGTTTATAGCTTGAGCAATCACAAGGTCAAGAGCTTTAAGGAGATCCTTTGTGCAGAGATATGGCCAAGTGAAGATGATAGCAAGCATGGTAATGGTTCCCAAAGCTCTCATCCATCAAATATGCCTACCTAGCATCTCAATTCATCATTTTTATCAAAGCAAGTCAAAGGGTTTGAGGTTTGTTCCCCAAGGAAACCCTAGTTCATCTGATCATCCACAATGCCTTGCTCTTGAAGCAACCTCAACCCATGATCAAATACAATCAAGGGAAGTTCTTTAACTCATCATTTCATGAATATTTGAACTTATTTGAGTGTCCTCAATCATCAATTCATCAAGATATGTGTCATGGACTTGAGAAGTTGATCAGTCAATTCATCTGACTATTTTGAAATGCACTGAGACCTAACTTTTTATGTGTTGGTAAAATGGAGATGATCCCAAAAGCAAAACTGTTCTTAAGGACAATATGAACAACTTTCGTGTTCATCAAAAATTGATTTGACTCTTGGAAGGTCATCTCTCATTCCAAGACATTATAGGTCATTTTGACTGAAACCCTAATTTTGGGTCAACTTCCCAAGAACATAACTCATTCATTTTTTATTATTTTGAGGTGGGATAAAATGCATTGTAAATCTTAAGATGTCTACTTCAAATGTTATGTTGAACAAAATTTCAAAATCGCAAAGTAAATACATGTGATAATGCAAAACATTATAGGTCACTTTGGACCAAATGCATTGAAAGGCAAAAAAGTCCAACTTCAAGTGCCCATAACTCTTTCATAAAAAATCCAAATTATGCAAAATTTAAGTCCATTTTGATTTTCTTGAAATGATATACAACTTTGATGTTGGAGGTTTTCTCATTTGAGGCTTGCATCATCAAAACAGAGGGGCTTGACCATTGGCCAAATTTGGAAACCTTGCCTTTACATGTTTTGCACATTACACTTTGTATCCAAAATTCACTAATTTTCACACTTCAAATGGATTTTTGCATAACATAACATTTGTTCCTTACATCAAAACCTTTCCAACTATTACTCACATGCTCATGTTTGGATTTAGCAAATGGCATTTTCGAAGAGGAGAAGTTTTAGGCATAATTGTGCATAACATGTCAAAACTCATTACACAAGCCTATGCCATGCCAATTACACGTCCATTTCAGCTCAATTATACTTCAGATTTCATTTGGCATTGGATTTGGGCCTTCTATATGATCATGCAAGCCCATGCAATGTATATCCTCTTGCCATGCACACGGATTTTCCACTTCCTTGCATCAGCTTCCACTATAAATACACTTGCTTGCTTCACTTGAAAGGATCCATGAATCAACCTGAAATGCTGCTGAACTGAAAACCAAACCTCTCACCAAAGGAACTATTTCATTTTCACTCAAATTTCTCAGATCTGAAATTCAACTAAATCTGGTTAAATTTCTAGATCTAAAGTTCCTAGACCTCTCTCTCATAGTCCATTGTACTTCTGTTTGGCCAAAGGAAGCAAAGAAGCAAGCTCAGATCACCACAATTCAAAGGTTCTCTTCAACTGGTTTTTTCTTCGAAACTCACTATTCTTTGATCTATTTGCTTGGTTATTGGGTTGTCTGAAGTCCTCTCCATAAAGGCATCATTACTGTGTATTCAATTTTCAAAATCTAACAAGTTCATGATGAACACCATCAAGTTTCAACCTCTGATTTCTCTCACTATGGAGATCTAGAGCAGAAATGGATGGTACATGGGTGATGTACATCACCCCAGCTTTAATTTGGTACCTAGATCGTGGATTTTGGTTGAGTTTGGATGACCTGCAACTCTGGCCGGAGCTTGAGTGCTCGCCGGAGAAGACGGTGGCGTTGGCCACCGTCCACCATGCCAGATTCAATCTGGATTGTTGGATGCACATCCCACGTTTTAATCTCAGCCATGCGTTTTGTTTACTTTCAATAATGCCATGTGTTTCGCTGCTGACTTTGGCTTACCGTGGAAACGCGCTTTTGGACCATTAGATGTTGCCACGTCAATTAATGAGTTCCATCAGACGCTCCTTGTTTTTTTAAATTTTCTAATTTCTGTTTTAATATCTTTTATTTCCTTTATCTTCAAAAATCCATAACTTCTTCATTTTAATTTCAAAAAATATGGGACCAATTGCATTCTTCTCCAAATAATTTCTAGTTTCTAATTTTGATTTTTAATATTTTTTATTTTGCCATTTGATATTTTTTGTGAATTTTCTCTTTTCTGGTTATTTTTAATTCATTTTAAATAATTTTTGATATTCAAAAAATATAAAAATATTTTTCTAACCTATTTGAATGATGATGGATCTATGAAAAATATTCTCATCAATTTTTCAATTGATTTGAGATTTATTTGAGATTTTAGTTCAATTAGGTTATTATTATTTAATTTTTATTGATTAAAAATAGTTTCTGACTTTTAAAAATGCTGAAATTTTTTGTCAAACCTTGTTTGACCTTGTTGAACTTGGGATAAATCACTTGGACCTTTCAAGGTTGATTTGAAGTGATTTTGAAGTTTGACCTTTCTTTTATTTTTAATTCAAGTTTATTTTAATATTAAAAATGCCAAAAATATTTTGCTTATTGTTTGACCTCCAATCTTCATCTCATTTTTGGTTTCTCATTATTTGACTTTGACTCTCAATGTCATTTGGTCGACACACATGGATTGGTACATTTTATTTCATCTTAATGCACTTTATTCTTTCCTTTTCCATTATCCATTATTCATCTCCTTCTTCTTTTTCTTTCTTTTTGATCAATGAGTTAAAGGTTGATAAGTTAGCATTGATTAGGGAGACTTAATCTTCCTTGATTCAAATCTAATTCATCTTGATCAATTGATAAAGTGAATGACTTTGCATTAAGGATATGTTGTTTCCTAAACATGCAAAGGACTTAAACCAATACAAGATCAATTCTCTTTTTCTTTTTTTGGCATGGCAAGTTGATGGAACTTGGTTCACTAATCAAGACTTCTAACTTGTGTTGTTGCCTACATTATTATTGACCGACCTCAGATAGTTGTAACTTCTATATAAGTCCAATTACGATTGCTTAACATAACGCTAAATTTGCCATATGGCACACTAACTACTAACACTAATCATTAACCATTAACATTTACTTTTTACACTTTACTTTTATGCAATTTATTATTCTTGTGCATATTATCCATTTGCTTTTTCTTTTGCTCACTTGAGCACATGTTTATGCTAATGCCATTTGCCTTTTGCTCACTTGAGCATATAATTGTGTATATATATCTTTTGTGCTTGTGTTTGTCTGTTTGTTGTGAATCAAAATGCAAAGAAATGGACAAAATGGAATTAGATCTTAGGAGTTTACCCAAGCTAATGGAGTTTGAAGAGCAACTAGGCCTCATGCCTTTAGAATGCTTAAATGTCAAAGAGCAACTAGGCCTCATGCCTTTAGAATGCTTAAAGCTTGAAGATGAACATTGAAAGGACCATATTCTAAACTCCCTCTTGTCCATTCTTTAATTGTTCATAGAACCTTTTGATGTGTGTGTTTCTTTGTGCTAGGGATTTCCACTTGAGCCAAATTGAGGAACCATTACCATGAGCTCCTAAGAGAGAGAGATTCAAGATACATTGAGGAACCTTCCAAGAGTTCGTTTGATCGTTGATTGCTTGAGTTTATGGTTATGTGATTGCTTATTCCAAAGGATGGGAGCTACTTGGATCATCCATATGATCTCAAGAGAGGAACTCCTTTTTATGGTTTAGTTTCTTATCCCTCACCTCTTGTATGTTTATGACCTTAGCCTTTCTTCTTCTTCTCTCTACTCTAACCCAAGCCAAAACCTTTGTGCAAACATCTAACACTTGTTTTCAACATTAGAAACCTAAGCCTTATGCTTTTGATTTTCAAACTTTCTTTTCATAACACTTATTTTGAATTGAACTTCTAAGTCAACTTTGACCATTTTTGTAAATACTTTTCATTGGTAAATATAACCCATTCAAATTTCTTTTGTGGTTTCAATGACCACTCTCTTAATCAAAACTTTTTCATAACCTTTAGCTATTAGGTTTGAGTTATCCTTGTGGTAGATGTAATGCTCATCTATATCCTTAGTGATGGACAATGAGTCTTCCATGCTTATTATAGGGTTAACCCCCCACTAGCATGTTGAAGCTATCCTCACATGGTGGATTTGTGGTTTTAGGTTGAGTTTTCTCCCTTGGATAAAAAAAGACCTTAAGGCTTTTGGACCAATTAATCCACTCACTCATTTTGAGATTTTTACCCCGAACTACGAGGTTTTGATCCTACCTTTTTAAGATGGTACGTAGGAAATGAGTTTATCCATCCAAACACAAATGTAAGTAAACTTGTATATTCTCCTCTCATCTCTTCAATCATGTTTGCACAAACAATTTTTTTTCCACAAAAAACAACAACCTTACAACAAGTATGAAAAGGGCTCCCTAGGAGTACCTAGGATGTTTTGGGTGCCTAACACCTTCCCATTGCATAACCAACCCCCTTACCCAGATCTCTGACTATCTTTTACTAGTTTTTGATTCGATAAAACTTTTAGGTTTTTGTTCGCTTTCTAACCATTCCTTTGGATAAATAGAAGTGCGGTGGCGACTCGACTTGTATGATTTACCTTGGATTTAGTCAATATCTCTAACGGTAACGAATACCCCGCTACAGAAAAATGGCGACTCTGCTGGGGATGTATTTGCCTGGTGGGTTTTGCCTACTTTTCATATTTTGTTGTATTGTTGTGTATATTATTTTGTGATATATTTTTGTGCAATTTGGGATTACTGTATTGTATGTAATGATTGAATTGCTTGAATATTAATTCCTTGTATGCTTGGTGATCTTTGTGAGATGAGTTCTATACCCGGATTCGAGTGCACTTAGGATAGGAGAATGGTAGCCTTGTTGACTTGTGTGGAGTTATTCCTTAGCAAGTTGACTTGCAAGCCCATTCACTTGGTGGAGGTCATGTTTGGATCAATAATGTCACACAATTAGTTGTGGTTAGACATTACTCTTTCCAATATAGACCTTAGAAGCCAAGGGCCTTACTTTACCAAGCCCATCTTGGCCTATTCTTAGGATGTAGTGCGAAAGTCGTTCAAGTGTAAGATTTGATACGATTGTTACACGATACTACACTCATAAGAGTCTCTCTTGAGAATATTTTTGGAATACGAGTAGTCGTTTCTCCGATAATATCCGAAAGATGGGATGATGACTATGGGAACCTCTTGTAGAACATGTTTGACAGGTTTAAACCCTAGTACACTCCCTTTGGGTGGTTCTTAACCGAGACTCCATGCTCGTGACTTGCAACAAACCCTTGATTCGTGGTTGATCCGTTCGTGTGTCCTTAATATCAATGGAACTTGGGTATTGATAAGGTGTAAACCACAATCCACCAAAATGGATGATTGATATTAAGGATAACATGATCCATCCCATGACCTTTGTTTGGTGTGCTTTGCTTGATCCTTGAGTGTGATTGTTGCATTCATGCACCCATTTGCATCCATATCATTAATAATAAGAAAATTTTCAAGGAATTTAAGAGGTCTATTTGCAAATTTTCAGACATGGAAAGACAAAGAAGGAATACAAAGAAGTACAACTTCAGACAACCATACTTGAAAGAGTTAAGGAATCTGACATCCTATGTACTAGATCCCTTGGGTTTCAAGGCTCGTTTTGGGAAGCTTCTTCCTCTTCTGACTACTCAGGTGGACGAAGGGTTGATGAGTGTATTGGTGCAGTTTTATGATCCTTTGTACCATTGTTTCACATTTCCGGATTTTCAGCTTTTGCCCACGCTCGAGGAGTATGCCTATCTTGTGGGTATACCTATCCTAGACCAGTTGTCGTTCAGTGGCTTGGAGAGTATTCCTACTTCTCAAGAGATAGTAGACATGTTGCATATAGATGAATCTCTGGTTGGTGCTCATATGACTACTAAAGGTGGAATTCAAGGTCTCCCTTCTGAATTCCTCATTGCTCAAGCTATTATGTATGGGAAGGCCATGAGTGAAGACGCCTTTGAGGCCATATTTGTACTTCTCATCTATGGGTTAGTGTTGTTCCCCAACATCGACAAGTTTGTGGATGCGAATGCTATTAGGATTTTCTCTACTCTTAATCCCGTTCCGACTCTGTTGGGTGACACTTATTTTTCTTTGCATATGAGGAATGTAAAGGGTGGTGGCGCCATTGTGTGTTGTTTGCCTCTGTTGTATAAGTGGTTTATTTCTCACTTACCACAGACGGTCGCCTTCAAAGAGAACAAGGGATGTCTACGGTGGTCCATGAGACTTATGTCTCTCACTAATGATGATATCTCTTGGTACAACCGTGTGCATGATGGTGTGCAGATTATCGACTCTTGTGGTGAATTCTCCAATGTACCTCTTCTTGGTACACATGGTGGGATTAACTACAACCCTGTTTTGGCGCATCGTCAGCTTGGGTTCCCCCTAAAGGATAAACCCAATAACATTCTGTTAGAAGGTGTGTTCTTTCAGGAGGGTAAATATCCCCAAGGCTTAAAAGCTAGGATGGTTCGCGCTTGGCGCAAGATTCATAGAAAAGGAAGGAATGAGTTGGGTCCTAAGAACTGTGTCGCTTTGGAGCCTTACACTACTTGGGTTAGGAAGAGAGCGTCTGAGTATCTCATGCCGTACGAGTATCCGAGACCTACACCTTTGGTTATGGTTGGGCCTTCAACCCTCCCTAACCAAGGAGTAGAGGAGTTGAGAGACGAAGACCGTTCACATGCCTGGATCCGCGAACGAGAAGAGTTGCTTCAGCAGATCAAGGAAAAGGATGCTTTGATTGAGTTCCTCGAGCATCAGGTTATTGATGATCCTAATGATGCATGGACTTCTCTACTTCCTCAGTCTTCCAAGTTCTGGAAGAGGAAGTACGATCGACTTGCCAAGGAGAAGGAAAATATGGAGGCAGCCTATGAGGAAGAGGTGAAGAGGCTTCGTGCATCCTATCTTCCTGTGTCCCGAGCTTTGGATGATTGTTTCTAGGGATCCATGGGATGATAATTTTCCTTCTCTCTTGTATTTTTGTCTGGTTACCAATGTTGTACTTCTTTGATGTAAAACTATTTTCCAGATATTAGTGACAAGATACTTTCATATATGATAAATGTTTAATACTTCCAAATATTTGCAAATAGAACTCTAAAATTCCTCTGAAATAAAAACAAATCATATGCACAAGCATTGCATGCATCATGTGCATAAGCAGGTTTTGTTCCCAGCTTCTTGTCCTATGGTCTAACTTTGTGTTCTTCATTTATTTCAAAGACAAGCTGACTCACCGGTACTTCACCAGAGCCAATTCTTCAAGACTGATGGATCATCTAGAACAAGAGAACCGCGAGCTGAAGGAAGAAGTAGCCAGGTTGACTGCCTTGATGGAGTCATTCTTGGCCGCTCAGAGCCAATCTTCTCCAACGCCATCAACTCCTCCCCAGAGGACAGTCATTTCTGAGATCGTGACTTCTACTGTGCCTGCTGCAACGGCTCACTTCGCACCATCTATGCCAGTCGGGTTCCCTTGGGGAATGCCCCCCAACTTTGTACCAGAGGGTTTCGCCCCTACTCTTGCTTCTCTGCCGGCATCTAGCTCGGTCCTTTCAGTGCCACCGCCCGTTGTGCAAACATTACCAAGGGTCGAAGATACCATCTATCACTCTTAGCCATCTGAGGGCCCATATGTTTATGAAAAGATGGATGATATGAAGGACCAATTCCTTGAGCTTTGCAAGGAACTGAAAACTTTGAGGGGGAAAGACCTCTTTGGTAAAAATGCTGCTGAGTTGTGCCTTGTGCCCAACATGAAGATCCCTATTAAATTCAAAGTGCCTGACTTTGAGAAGTATAAGGGAAACACATGCTCACTTAGCCATCTTATGATGTATGCTCGGAAGATGTCAACGCAAACTAACAACGACCAACTTCTCATCCACTATTTCCAGGACAGTCTGTCCGGTGCCGCTCTCCGGTGGTACATGGGTTTGGAGAGTTCAAATATCCGATCTTTCAACGATCTTGGTGAGGCCTTCGTGAAACAATATAAATACAATGTGGATATGGCCCCTGATAGGGACCAGTTGAGGGCGATGTCCCAGAAAGAGAAAGAGACCTTCAAAGAGTACGCCCAAAGATGATGCGAATTGGCAGCTCAGATAGTGCCTCCCCTTGAGGAGAAAGAGATGACCAAGATCTTCTTGAAGACCTTGAGCTCGTTTTATTACGAGAGGATGATAGCCAGTGCTCCCTCAGACTTCACCGAGATGGTGAATATGGGGATGAGACTGGAAGAAGGGGTCCGTGAAGGACGCTTAACTCGAGACGAAGGCTCTTCGGCAAAAAGATATGGAAGCTTTGCGAAGAAGAAGGAGGGAGAGGCACATGCCGTGTCTTCCCAGGTCAAAAGAAGACCCTCTGTGAAGAGGAAGATTGCTCGCCCAGTCAGCAATCAACATCAGGTGGCTCATATAGCTCCCGTTTTCAGGGAAGCTCAACATTATCAGCAACCGCAAACTCCGCAATATCAACAACAACAGCGTCCACAACAGCAGGCCTACCAGCCTCGAAATAACAACAATAATGCCAGCACCAGCTATGAGAGGAAGAGGGTCACCTTTGATCCAATTCCGATGACTTATGCCGAACTCTATCCATCCCAGATCAATAGAAAGTTGATCACGCCGCGAGACCCTCCCGCTATACCTGCCAACCCTCAGTGGTGGTACAAGCCTGAGCTTCATTGCGTGTATCATTCCGGTGCTCCCGGACACGACGTAGAGAACTGTTATCCCCTAAAGACCAAGGTGCAAGACCTTGTGAGAAGTGGGATTTTGTTTTTCGAGGACGTAGGTCAAAACGTGAAGAAGAACCCATTGCCCGAGCATGGGAAGTCTGTCAATATGGTCCAGGGCTTCCCTGGCAAGTACAAAGTCAAATATGTCATCCATATCTGACAGTCGCTGGTTGAGATGCATCGTTTGCTGTGTGATTATAGCCATTATGAGCATGATCACGACAAATGTAGAGTCTATTCCATCAATTAGAGAGGATGTCGCCAGGTGCGCAAAAATGTGCAAGTGATGTTGGACGAAGGAGTCATTGAGATCCTTCAAAATAGAAATGTTGACGAAGATGAGCTCGAAGTCAATGCCGGTGTTCCGGATACCTGAGCCTGTTGTCATTAAGTATGATGGTAGCAAGCAGAAGGCTTCTCCTGCTCTCGTCATCAAACCAGCCGGACTTGTACCGTACTCCTCTGAGAAAGCGGTTCCCTATCGCTACAATGCTGTGGCAGTGGAAAATGGGAAAGAGGTGCCCTTGCCCTTTTCATCTGTTGTTAACATTGCCGATGTCAGTGGCTTGACCCGCAGTGGTCGTGTATTTTCAGCACCGTCAAAGCCTCAAGCTGATGTTCGAGGAAGTGTTGATGCTGATTTTGTTGAGCGCCTGATTGGGAATGCCGTGAGCACTCTGAGTCCGACACTTGTTGTTAAGCCCTCCTCCATATTGAAAACTCCCGCTTCCACTGGCCCGAGTGGAAATATGAAAGAAGATTGTGATGAGATGCTGAGGCTCATCAAAAGGAGCGAGTACAACGTTGTAGACCAGCTTCTACAAACGCCATCCAAAATATCTGTGTTGTCATTGCTTTTGAATTCAGAACCACACCGAGAGGCTCTGCCGAAGGTTTTGGATGTGGCATACGTGGATCACGATGTCACGATAGAACAATTTGATAGCATTGTTGCAAAGATTACCGCTTGTAACAACTTTAGTTTTTGTGACTCTGATCTCCCAGAGGAGGGAAGAGACCACAACTTGGCATTACATATATCTATGGGTTGCAAAGATGACGCCATGTCCAATGTTCTGGTGGACATTGGATCATCATTAAACGTATTGCCGAAATCCACTCTTGCGAAGCTGTCATATCAAGGGCCTCCCATGAGGCAGAGTGGAGTAGTTGTGAAGGATTTCGATGGGTCTCGCAAAACTGTGATTGGCGAGGTTGATCTCCCAGTCAAAATCGGACCAAGTGATTTCCAGATTACCTTCCAGGTTATGGATATTCGCCCATCGTATAACTGTCTTTTAGGCAGACCATGGATTCACGAGCCTGGCGCCGTGACATCCACCCTACACCAGAAATTGAAATTTGTAAAGAATAAGAAGCTGGTGGTGGTAGGGGGAGAAAAGGCTCTCCTGGTTAGCCATTTGTCTTCCTTCTCTTATATAGATGCTGAGGATGAAGTTGGAACTCCGTTCCAAGCTTTATCTATTGCTGAGCCTATTAAGAAGGGAACTTCTTCATTTGCTTCCTACAAAGATGCAAAATTGGCCATTGAGCATGGCGCAACTGCTGGTTTGGGGCAAATGATTGAGTTAAAAGACAACAAGTCCCGGGCTGGCATAGGGTATTCTTCTGGTGCTTTCAACGAGCAAGGGCTGTTCAAGAGTGGAGGTTTCATCCACACCAATCAAGACGAGGAGGCTGCTGCTATCTTGGAAGAGGAAGAGGATTTTGGCAACTTCGTCATCCCTGGAGGGATCTGCAATAACTGGGTCGCTATGGATATTCCAACAGTTATCCATAAGTCAAAGTAATGTTCATTGTGTTTAAAAACCCTTCTCCCATGCCAAAAGGAGAAGCGATGACATTGTTGGCGCATAAATACAATGATATTTTCATTCAATAGATTCATGTTAAATGTTTGTTTTTCCAATTGTTTTCCCTTTTCGCTTTTGCATGAAATTAGTGATCACACAAAACCCTAAAAATAGAATAAAATCAATCTTTTCATCTGCATAATGATTTGCGTTGTTTGAATTCTAAAAGCTCTTTATATATCCAAAATCGTTATGCAGGTTAATCAAACCCATTGAACATAATGATCCAACACCATCTCCCAACTTTGAATTCCCTGTATTTGAGGCGGAAGAAGATGATGAAGATATTCCTGACGAGATTACTCGTCTACTTGAGCATGAAGAGAAAATCATTCAGCCGCATCTTGAGAATCTGGAAACAGTCAACTTGGGGTCTGAGGATTGTGTGCGACAAGTGAAGATTGGGGCACTCCTGGAAGAGTCTGTTAAGAAGGGGTTGATTGATTTGCTACGAGAATATGTTGATGTCTTTGCCTGGTCATATGAAGACATGCCTGGTCTAGATACTGATATTGTGCAACATTTCCTACCTTTGAAACCTGAGTGCGTGCCTGTGAAGCAGAAGCTCAGAAGAACTCATCCTGATATGGCAGTAAAGATCAAAGAAGAATTTCAGAAGCAAATTGATGCGGGGTTTCTGGTGACTTCTACGTATCCTCAATGGGTGGCCAATATTGTGCCCGTGCCTAAGAAAGATGGAAAAGTCCGGATGTGCGTGGACTATAGAGACTTGAATAAAGCTAGTCCGAAAGATGATTTCCCTCTACCACACATTGATATGTTGGTAGATAATACAACTAAATTCAATGTCTTCTCATTTATGGATGGATTTTACGGATATAATCAGATTAAAATGGCACCCGAGGATATGGAGAAGACAACATTCATCACACCTTGGGGAACATTCTGTTATCGAGTGATGCCCTTTGGTTTGAAGAACGCCGGAGCCACGTATCAACGAGCTATGACCACCTTGTTTCATGATATGATGCACAAGGAAATCGAGGTATATGTCGATGACATGATTGCTAAATCGAGAACGGAAGTTGAACATGTAGGGCACCTGTTGAAGCATTTTCAGCGTTTGAGAAAGTATCAGCTTCGTCTGAATCCCAACAAGTGTACATTTGGGGTCCGTTCCGGTAAGTTATTGGGCTTTATTGTCAGTGAAAGAGGTATTGAAGTTGATCCTGCAAAGGTCAAAGCAATACAAGAGATGCCTGCGCCCAAAACTGAGAAGCAAGTCCGAGGTTTTCTTGGCCGCTTGAATTACATTTCCAGATTCATATCCCACATGACTGCCACATGTGCACCAATATTCAAGCTCCTCCGGAAAGATCAGTCCCATGATTGGACCGAGGATTGCCAAAAAGCTTTTGATAGTATTAAAGAGTATCTATCTGATCCTCCAATCCTGTCTCCACCCGTGGAAGGAAGACCATTGATTATGTATTTGACTGTTCTTGAAGACTCAATGGATTGTGTCCTTGGTCAGCAAGACGAATCAGGGAAGAAAGAGTATGCTATCTACTACTTGAGCAAGAAGTTAACTGATTGTGAGTCTCGATACTCAATGCTTGAGAAAACATGTTGTGCTTTGGCTTGGGCTGCTAAGCGCTTACGCTAGTACATGTTGAATCATACGACTTGGTTAATATCCAGAATGGATCCAATCAAGTATATCTTCGAGAAGCCTTCTTTAATAGGGAGGATTGCCCGTTGGAAGATGTTGTTATCTGAGTATGATATTGAGTATCGAGCTTAGAAGGCTATTAAAGTTAGTATCTTGGCTGATCACTTGGCACATCAGCCGATTGAGGATTATCAGTCATTTCAGTATGACTTCCCAGATGAGGAGATTCTGTATTTGAAAATGAAAGATTTTGATGAGCCTACACTTGATGAAGGGCCAGAACCAGGTTCCAGATGGAGCATGGTATTTGATGGCGCTGTAAATCAATATGGAAATGGTATTGGGGCAGTAATTATTACTCCTCAGGGCACACATTTTCCTTTTACAGCAAGACTAACTTTCAAATGCATGAATAATATGGCTGAGTATGAGGCCTGTATTATGGGGTTGGAGGAGTGCATTGATCTAAGGATCAAGTATCTTGATGTTTATGGTGATTCCGCCCTCGTTGTTAATCAGATTAAGGGTGAATGGGAAACGAATCAACCCGGCCTCATTCCGTATAGGGATTATGCAAGGAGGATTTCAACGTTCTTTACTGAGGTTGACTTCCATCATATTCCTCGAGATGAGAATCGGATGGCAGATGCTCTTGCTACGCTTGCTTCAATGATTGTGGTTAAAATTTGGAATGAAGTTCCCAATATCACTGTGATGCGCTTGGACAGACCAACTCATGTATTTGCAGTAGAGGAAGTGCAAGATGATAAGCCATGGTATTATGATATCAAGCGTTTCCTTCAGAGCCAGATTGACCCTCCTGGAGAATCTGTGAAAGATAGGAAGACTTTGAGGAGATTGGCAAGCAGTTTCTACCTCAATGGCGATGTGCTTTATAAGAGGAATTTCGACATGGTTCTGCTCAGATGCGTGGATAGCCACGAAGAAGACCTGTTAATGACTGAGGTCCATGAGGGTTCATTTGGTACCCATTCCAATGGACACGCCATGGCTAGAAAGATGTTGCGAGCAGGCTACTATTGGCTGACAATGGAGTTTGACTGTTGCAAATATGTGAAGAAATGCCATAAGTGTCAGATTTATGCGGATAAGATTCATATTCCCCCGATACTTCTGAATGTGATTTCATCACCATGGCCTTTCTCCATGTGGAGAATTGACATGATTGGCATGATAGAGCCGAAAGCGTCCAATGGACACAGATTTATTCTTGTAGCAATTGATTACTTCACTAAGTGGGTTGAAGCGGCGTCATATGCAAATGTGACCAGGCAGGTGGTTGTGAAGTTTATCAAGAATCAACTCATATGCCGTTATGGTGTGCCGGATAAGATCATTACTGATAATGGATCTAACCTGAACAACAAGATGATGAAAGAGTTGTGTAGTGAGTTCAAGATTGCGCATCATAATTCTTCCCCTTACAGACCCAAGATGAATTGGGCTGTTGAAACTGCTAATAAGAATATCAAGAAGATTATCCAGAAGATGGTTGTCACGTACAAAGATTGGCATAAGATGCTGCCATTTGCTTTACATGGATATCATACATCTGTTCGCACTTCAATAGGGGCAACCCCTTTCTCTCTCGTTTATGGCATGGAGGCTGTGCTCCCAGTAGAGGTGGAGATCCCATCAATGAGAGTCTTGATGGAAGCCAAATTGACTGATGCTGAATGGGCTCAGAGTCGTTATGACCAACTGAATTTGATAGAAGAAAAGAGTTTGACTGCCATGTGCCATGGTCAATTATATCAACAAAGAATAAAGAAAGCCTTTGATAAAAAGGTCAAGCCTCGTGTGTTCCGAGAAGGTGACCTTGTGCTCAAGAAAGTCTTGTCTTTCGCGCCCGATTCTAGGGGCAAGTGGACTCCAAACTATGAAGGTCCATATGTTGCTAAGAGAGCCTTTTCAGGCGGTGCTTTGATACTTACAACTATGGATGGGGAGGATTTCACTCGTCCTGTGAATTCAGATGCAGTCAAGAAATACTTCGCCTAAAAAAATAAAAGCAGAATAGCTCGCTAAGTTGAAAAACCGAAAGGGCGGCTTAGGCAAAAATGAGCGTCTCGATGGATTGAAAACTCGAAAGGACGATCCAGGCAAAAGTTAGAGACCTGAAAAAATGAATATATGTATCCCGCTAGATTGAATACCTCACCCTGGGGCAATCTAGGCAAAAAATAGGGATTTGGCAAGTAACTGCATCCTGACAAGACTTTGTTCTACAATTGTTATCCGTCAGAGATTCTCGCCCATTCATCATCAACCAAAGCTTCAAATACATCGGATTCATAATTGGTGGAGAAATGGTCATTATGTTCAACGTAGCCCTTTTCCAATATACATCACCAATCTCAAATTTGTAAAGATCTATGGAGTCTTGCCATTTGCAGACTACCATTCCATCAAATAAATTTGAGCCTTTATCCATTTATTTGCACTCTTATTTGTTTCTATTCAACAAATGTTTTGCATGTTTTAATTGAAAAAATATCATTGTTTTAAATAATCAAATTTTTCATAATTTTGTTTTTAAACAAAGTGAACATTCACAATGACATAAGGATACTCAAGAGATCTTCAGTGCTCTCTCAAAGATGGTATGATCCCTAACAGGGTAGGACATTTGTTCACATCCCAGGCATGCTTGTATCCTCTTCCTCCGGAGACTTTTGTGGTTTTTCTACCGAACGGGGTGTTCATCTCTCCTCCCTTCAGCAGGATGGTGATCTTTCCTCCTCAGCAGATGTGATCTCTTTGGTAATACAGTATTTGATGACCCTTTGGATAATTTCCCAGTTGAGTGACCCCTATGTCGGAGTCCATCTGTGCAATGACTTCGCCCCCAGTAGGAACAACTGACACTCCTCCCCTGAAGAGATCCTTGTTATCTTGGCTTTCTTCCTTTGAGATGTAGTACCGGATGTTTGTATACTTATTCGCTGGACTTATTGGTGTTAGAAATGCCTAGTTGTCAGCATTCATCATACATAAACTACGCATGTGTGCATATAGTTTTCAAACATTCGGATATTCATATTGCATTCTTTGCCATATATCTTTGTTTGCAATCCCCTGCTAGTTGGTAATACATTTCCCCAAGCAGATGTCGGTGTCTGAACTCCCCATATAGAGTCAGCTCCTTAAGCAGAAAGTGTTTATCTTTCCTCCCATATTCCCCACCGAGTTATATCCTCGTGGATGATGATTATTTCTGTCTCCTCCCAACACATATATTGGGATGAGAGTCCCCATTGAGTTATATCCTCACTGGGACGAGTCTTGATTCAGCTTGCCTCTTTAGTTTAATCCTAGATTGGCTTCATTGTGACTGTTTCCTGCACTTCCCTGTTGTATAAATGAATGATTGCTCAGTAATCAGTAATCATTCATCTTATCCCCGGCAGAGTCTGTGGTTTTCTACCCTTATACCGGTAATTGTAAACCCTATTTCATCCTCTTGCAGAGTTAACCTCTTTTTCATCCTAATCGATGACGGTTACCTTTCCGTGGTTTTCTACCCAGTATCCAGTAGATGTAATCCCCTCCTTGACGGTTATCATTATCCAATATTCGGTATTGATAAATCCTTCACCCCCGGTGATATATCTCTTGGATGATTGCTCTGATCAGGCAGTTTATCCCCAGCAAGTCATCTTTCATATACCGATTGCCGATAATGATTGTTGCTCCCCTTGAATGGTCATCATTATATACCTAGTTTCGGTATCTCGATGCCTTTCTTTGTCAGTCGATCTATCCTTTATTAACCCAGTAACCGGTTGTGGATAATCTTCCATGCTAGTATATTATCTATGTTCTGACGGTAATAGATAATATATCTCATGCACTCTTTGGTCGAAGCCTTTTGTTCTTCCCCAGTTGAGTAAGATTCGTATCCCTTCTTGGAATCGAATGTCCATCCCATAATCGAGTTTGCTTTTAGCCCTCTTTTGGATGATGAGTGTCTTGGGATATTCCCCGATTCACGTTTTGGTTGGTCACCTATTATATGCCCAGTAACCGGCATCCCTGGTGTTCCTTCCTTCTGCTCCCTATTTTTGACTGGCTGTCCCTTTGCGGAGTCAGATTTTCTTGAGCTGTAGCGTACCTTTTTTAGGTCTTCCTCAGATGATCTCGGATGTTTGATATCTCTCACCCTTGTGCCGGTCTTAGATATTTATTCTCCCGAAGCATGTTTTCTCTCACCCTTATACCGGTGTTCAGATCGCATGTCTCTTTGAGCTTATTACCCAGTAACCGGTAATACCTCATCCCGTTGCTTCCCCAGAAGAGTCTTGTTTGGGTGTTCCCCAGCGAAGTCCCTTAGTGGATTTTCCCCACCTGAGTCCAGATTTTTTATCCGAAGTATCCGTCATGGATAATTTTTGCTGTATTGGCATATTCCCCAATACGTGCATCTTCGAGTCAGCTCGAGTCTTTCCATTGATGAGTTTCACTGGATTCCTTCGTGCCTCTCAGCAAGTTTCAAGTCGTGACCTGCTCATGCATTTTATCCCTTTACTCCCCGGTAGAGTCTCTGCCCCTTAGAGTGGATTGCTCATAGGGATTGTCAAATTCCTCCTGATCTTTTCCTCTGTGGACTCATCTTCCCATAGAGTATTACCGTTTGCATACATACATTCACATCATGAGGTCTCTTAGGGACCAAAATTCGTCTCTTTGTTATTATTTAAGCCCATTCTACCCTGTCGAGACGAAGATTTTAACCTTCACTTCTCCGGCTAGAATCACCTTAAATAGGGGCATCTGTAAGACCCTAATTTTGTACCTAAGATCCCTCATGGCATCATAACATTGCATTTGCATTGCCTAAAGGATCATAAGCATCTTGGTTCCCTTTACCTTTGGGTGAGACCTCTTGTGAGTGGTTTGAGATCATCAAGCATACTTGAATTGTATATTATTTCTTTTCTTATTTTGTTTACTAACCAAAAGCACAAAAATATGTCACTAACATCTTTTGTTTATAGCTTGAGAAATCACAAGGTCAAGAGCTTTAAGGAGATCCTTTGTGAAGAGATATGGCCAAGTGAAGATGATAGCAAGTATGGTAATGGTTCCCAAAGCTCTCATCCATAAAATATGCCTCCCTAGCATCTCAATTTATCATTTTGATCAAAGCAAGTCAAAGGGTTTGAAGTTTGTTCCCCAAGGAAACCCTAGTTCATCTGATCATCCACAATGCCTTGCTCTTGAAGCAACCTCAACCCATGATCAAATACAATCAAGGGAAGTTCTTTAACTCATCATTTAATGCATATTTGAACTTATTTGAGTGTCCTCAATCATCAATTCATCAAGATATGTGTCATGGACTTGAGAAGTTGATCAGTCAATTCATCTGACTATTTTGAAATGCACTGAGACCTAACTTTTTATGTGTTGGTCAAATGGAGATGATCCCAAAAGAACAAATGTTCTTAAGGATAATATGAGCAACTTTCATGTTCATCAAAAAATGATTTGAAGCTTGGAAGGTCATCTCCTATTCCAAGATATTATAGGTCATTTTGACTGAACCCCTAATTTTGGGTCAACTTCCCAAGAACGTAACTCATTCATTGTTTATGATTTTGAGGTGGGATCAAATGAATTGGAAAGCTTAGGATGTCTACTTCAAATGTTATGTTGAACAAAATTTCAAAATCTCAAAGGAAATACATGTGATAATGCAAACCATTATAGGTCACTTTGGACCAAATGCATTAAAAGGAAAAAAAGTCCAACTTCAACTGCCCATAACTCTTTCATAAAAAATCCAAATTATGCAAACGTTAAGTCCATTTTGATTATCTTGAAAATATCTATAACTTTGATGTTGGAGGTTTTCTCATTTGAGGCTTGCATCATCAAAACAAAGGGGCTTGAACATTGGCCAAATTTGGAAACCTTGCCTTTACATGTTTTGCACATTACATTTTAAATCCAAAATTCACTAATTTCCACACTCCAAATGGATTTTTGCACAACATAACATTTGTTCCTTACATCAAAACCTTTCCAACCATTACTCACACGCTCATGTTTGGATTTAGCAAATGGCATTTTTGAAGAGGAGAAGTTTTAGGCATAATTGTGCATAACATGTCGAAACTCATTACACAAGCCTATGCCATGCCAATTACACGTCCATTGCAGCTCAATTATACTTCAGATTGCATTTGGCATTGGATTTGGGCCTTCTACATGATCATGCAAGCCCATGCAATGCATATCCTCTTTCCATGCATACAGATTTTCCACCTCCTTGCATCAGCTTCTACTATAACTACACTTGCTTGCTTCACTTGAAAGGATTCATGAATCAACCTGAAATGCTGCTGAACTGAAAACCAAACCTCTCACCAAAGGAACTATTTCATTTTCACTCAAATTTCTCAGATCTGAAATTCAACTAAATCTGGTTGAATTTCTAGATCTAAAGTTCCTAGACCTCTCTCTCATAGTCCATTGTACTTCTGTTTGGCCAAAGGAAGCAAGCTCAGATCACCATAATTCAAAGGTTCTCTTCAACTGGTTTTTCTTCGAAACTCACTATTCTTTGATCTATTTTCTTGGTTATTGGGTTGTCTGAAGTCCTCTCCATAAAGGCATCATTACTGTGTATTCAATTTTCAAAATCTAACAAGTTCATGTTGAACACCATCAAGTTTCAACCTCTGATTTCTCTCACTATGGAGATCTAGAGCAGAAATGGATGGTACAGGGGTGATGTACATCACCCCAGCTTTAATTTGGTACCTAGATCGAAGATTTTGGTTGAGTTTGGATGACCTGCAACCCTGAGTGCTCGCCGGAGAAGACGGTGGCGCTGGCCACCGTCCACCATGCCAGATTCAATATGGATCGTTGGATGCACATCCCACGTTTTAATCTCAGCCATGCGTTTTGTTTACTTTCAATAATGCCATGTGTTTCGCTGCTGACTTTGGCCTAGTGTGGAAACGCGCTTCTGGACCATTAGATGTTGCCACGTCAATTAATGAGTTCCATCAAACGCTCCTTGTTTTTTTGAAATTTCTAATTTCTATTTTAATTTCTTTTATTTCCTCTATCTTCAAAAATCCATAACTTCTTCATTTTAATTCCAAAAAATATGGGACCAATTGCTTTCTTCTCCAAATAATTTCTAGTTTCTAATTTTGATTTTTAATATTTTTTATTTTTCCATTTAATATTTTTTGTGAATTTTCTCTTTTCTGGTTATTTTTAATTCATTTTAAATAGTTTTTGATATTCAAAAAATACAAAAATATTTTTCTAATCTATTTGAATGATGATGGATCTATGAAAAATATTCTCATCAATTTTTCAATTGATATGAGATTTATTTGAGATTTTAGTTCAATTAGGTTATTTTTATTCATTTTTTATTGATTAAAAATAGTTTCTGACTTTTAAAAATGCTGAATTTTTTTGTCAAACCTTGTTTGACCTTGTTGAACTTGGGATAAATCACTTGGACCTTTCAAGGTTGATTTGAAGTGATTTTGAAGTTTGACCTTTCTTTTATTTTTAATTCAAGTTTATTTTAATATTAAAAATGCCAAAAATATTTTGCTTATTGTTTGACCTCCAATCTTCATCTCATTTCTGGTTTCTCATTATTTGACTTTGACTCTCAATGTCATTTGGTCAACACACATGGATTGGTACATTTTATTTCATCTTAATGCACTTTATTCTTTCCTTTTCCATTATCCATTATTCATCTCCTTCTTCTTCTTCTTTCTTTTTGATCAATGAGTTAAAGGTTGATAAGTTAGCATTGATTAGAGAGACTTAATCTTCCTTGATTCAAATCTAATTTATCTTGATTAATTGATCAAGTGAATGGCTTTGCATTAAGGATAGGTTGTTTCCTAAACATGCAAATGACTTAAACCAATACAAGATCAATTCTCTTTTTCTTTTTTTGGCATGGCAAGTTGTTGGAACTTGGTTCACTAATCAAGACTTCTAACTTGTGTTGTTGCCTACATTATTATTGACCGGCCTCAGATAGTTGTGACTTCTATATAAGTCCAATTACGATTGCTTAACAAAGCGCTAAATTTTCCATATGGCACACTAACTACTAACACTAATCATTAACCATTAACATTTACTTTTTGCAGTTTACTTTTATGCAATTTATTATTCTTGTGCATATTATCCATTTGCTTTTTCTTTTGCTCACTTGAGCACATGTTTATGCTAATGCCATTTGCCTTTTGCTCACTTGAGCATATAATTGTGTATATATATCTTTTGTGCTTGTGTTTGTCTGTTTGTTGTGAACCAAAATGCAAAGAAATGGACAAAATGGACTTACATCTTAGGACTTTACCCAAGCTAATGGAGTTTGAAGAGCAACTAGGCCTCATGCCTCTAGAATGCTTAAATGTCAAAGAGCAACTAGGCCTCATGCCTTTAGAATGCTTAAAGCTTGAAGATAAACATTGAAAGGACCATATTCTAAACTCTCTCTTGTCCATTCTTTGATTGTTAATAGAACCTTTTGATGTGTGTGTTTCTTTGTGCTAGGGATTTCCACTTGAGCTAAATTAAGGAACCATTACCATGAGCTCCTAAGAGAGGGAGATTCAAGATACATTGAGGAACCTTCCAAGAGTTCATTTGATTGTTGATTGCTTGAGTTTATGCTTATGTGATTGCTTATTCCAAAGGATGGGAGCTACTTGGATCATCCATATGATCTCAAGAGAGGAACTCCTTTTTATGGTTTAGTTTCTTATCCCTCACCTCTTGTATGTTTAGGACCTTAGCCCTTCTTCTTCTTCTCTCCACTCTAACCCAATCCAAAACCTTTGTGCAAACATCTAACACTTGTTTTCAACATTAGAAACCTAAGCCTTATGCTTTTGATTTTCAAACTTTCTTTTCATAACACTTATTTTGAATTGAACTTCTAAGTCAATTTTGACCATTTTTGTAAATACTTTTCATTGGTAAATATAACCCATTCAAATGTCTTTTGTGGTTTCATCGGCCACTCTCTTAATCAAAACTTTTTCATAACCTTTAGCTATTAGGTTTGAGTTATCCTTGTGGTAGATGTAATGCTCACCTATATCCTTAGTGATGGACAATGAGTCTTCCATGCTTATTATAGGGTTAACCCCCCACTAGCATGTTGAAGCTATCCTCACACGGTGGATTTGTGGTTTTAGGTTGAGTTTTCTCCCTTGGATAACAAAAGACCTTAAGACTTTTGGACCAATCAATCCACTCACTCATTTTGAGATTTTTACCCTGAACTACGAGGTTTTGATCCTACCTTTTTAAGATGGTACGTAGGCAATGGGTTTATCCATCCAAACACAAATGTAAATAAACTTGTATATTCTCCTCTCATCTCTTCAATCATGTTTGCACAAACAATTTTTTTTCCACAAAAAACAACAACCTTATAACAAGTATGAAAAGGGCTCCCTAGGAGTACCTAGGATGTTTTGGGTGCCTAACACCTTCCCATTGCATAACCAACCCCCTTACCCAGATCTCTGACTATCTTTTACTAGTTTTTGATTCGATAAAACTTTTAGGTTTTTGTTTTCTAACCATTCCTTTGGATAAATAGAAGTGCGGTGGCGACTCGACTAGTATGATTTACCTTGGATTTAGTCAATATCTCTAATGGTAACGAATACCCCGCTACAGTACTCAGAAGCTCTCCTCCTAACCCAAGAGGTATAGGGTTCCAAAGCGATACAGTTCTTCGGACCTAGCTCCTTCCTTCCTTTCTTGAGGATCTTGCGCCAAGCGCGGACCATCCTGCCCTTCAAGCCTTGGGGATCTTTACTCTCCTGAAAGAACACACCCTCTAACAGAATGTTATTGGGTTTATCCTTTAGGGGGAACCCAAGCTGACGGCATGCCAAAATAGGGTTGTAGTTAATTCCACCGCATGTACCAAGAAGAGGTACATTGGAGAATTCACCATAAGAGTCGATAATCTGCACACCATCATATAAACGGTTGTACCAAAAGATATCATCATTAGTGAGAGACATAAGTCTCATGGGCCACCGTAGACATCCTTTGTTCTCCTTGAAGGTGAGCGTATGAGGCAAGTGAGAAATAAACCACTTATACAACAAAGGCAAATAGCACACAATGGTGCCCCCGCCTTTTGCATTCCTCATATGCAAAGAGAAATAAGTGTCACCCAACAGAGTAGGAACGGGATTAAGAGTAGAGAAAATCCTAATGACGTTCACATCCACAAACTTGTCGATGTTGGGGAATAACACTAGCCCATAGATGAGAAGTACAAATATGGCCTCAAAGGCGTCCTCACTCATGGCCTTCCCAAACATAGTAGCTTGATCAATGAGGAAATCAGATGGGAGACCTTGAATTCCACCTTTGGTAGTCATATGAGCACCAATAATAGATTCATCTATACGCAACAGATCAACAATCTCTTGAGAAGAAGGAACTCTCTCCAAGCCACTGAACGATAACTGGTCTAGGATAGGTATGCCCACAAGATAGGCATACTCCTCAAGCGTGGGCAAAAGCTGGAAATCCGGAAAAGTGAAGCAACGATACAAGGGATCATAGAACTTCACCAACACACTCATTAGACCTTCATCCACTTGAGTAGCCAGAATAGACAAAAGCTTCCCATGACGAGCCTTGAATTCCAAGGGATCTAATACATAGGATGTCAAACTCCTTAACTTATTCAAGTCGGGTTGTCTGAAATTGTACTTCTTCGTATTCCTTCTTTGCTTATCCATGTCTGAAAATTTGCAAATAGACCTCTTAAGTTCCTTGAAAATTTTCTCATTGTTGATGATATGGATGTGTATGAATGCATGAATGCATGGATGCAACAATCACACTCAAGGATCAAGCACATCACACCACACAAAGGTCATGGGATGGATCAAGTCATCCTTAATATCAATCATCCATTTTGGTGGATTATGGTTTACACCTTATCAACATCCAAGTTCCATTGATATTAAGGATACACAAGAACGGATCAACCACGAATCAAGGGTTTATTGCGAGTCGTGAGCATGGAGTCTTGGTTAAGAACCACCCAAAGGGAGTGTACTATGGTTAAACTTGACAATCATGTTCTACAAGAGGTTCCCATAGTCATCATCCCATCTTTCGGATATTATCGGATAAACGACTACTCGTATTCCCAAAATATTCTCAAGAGAGACTCTTATGAGTGTAGTATCGCGTAACAATCGTATCAAATCTTACACTTGAACGATCTTCGCACTACATCCTAAAAATAGGCCAAGATGGGCGTGGTAAACTAAGGTCCTTGGCTTCTAAGGCATATATTGGAAAGAGTAATGCCTAACCACGACTACTCGTGTGACATTATTGATCCCAACATAACCTCCACCAAGTGAACGGGCTTGCAAGTCAACTTGCTAAGGAATAACTCCACACAAGTCAACAAGACTATGCCATTCTCCTCTCCTAAGTGCACTCGAGTTCGGGTATAGAACTCATCTCACGAAGATCACCAAGCATAAAAGGAATTAATATTCAAACAATTCAATCATTACATACAATACAGTAATCCCAAATTGCACAAAAATATGTCACAAAGCAATATACCATACAATACAACAAATATGAAAAGTAGGCAAAACCCACTAGGCAAATGATATTTCCCAACAGAGTCGCCACTTTTCTGTAGTGGGGTACTCGTTACCATTAGAGATATTGACTAAATCCAAGGTAAACCATACAAGTCGAGTCGCCAACGCACTTCTATTTATCCAAAGGAATGGTTAGAAAGCGAACAAAAACCTAAAAGTTTTATCGAATTAAAAGCTAGTAAAAATGTCAGAGATCTGGGTAAGGGGGTTGGTTATGCAATGGGAAGGTTTTAAGCATCCAAAACATCCTAGGTACTCCTAGGGAGCCCTTTTCATAAGTGTTGTTCTAGTCTAAAGGGTGTAGGTATATCTAAAGTACTATTTACTAAAAGGAAGGTTAAAATAAAATGACTCACAAGGATGTCGCATCCACTGCCTACGTATCTCATATGAGTATGAGAATCAGAGTCTTCGTAGCTTGGCTACCTATGGGTTAAAGAGAAGTGTGCTCGGTAAGACGTCGCGTCTTATGCCTACATATCTCATCTGGAATGAGAATTAGAGCAAAACGTAGTTCGGCTAACTAGGGGTTAAGGATTGCCATCTGAACATGGACTTACAAAAGAGGAGACCAGCTGTGTCAAAGGAGGGTGGGCAGTGTGTTCAATATCCTAGCAGTAGGTGTCGCAGCTCGCTGAATCGAGTCTTAGGCAGTTACCTCTTTGCAATAGAACGGACTGACATGCCACAAGATCGGAGACGCACGGAAGGTCTAAAAATGGGGAAGCTCTGCTCTAGAGTTGTCATGCAATATGGACCTATGTGTTAGGATTTACAAAGGGGAACAATTACCTAATGTTAGCATGCAAAGAATAAGGGAATTCTACTTATGTTATCATACAAAGGGTTCTACCTAATGGGTGCTACCTAAACGGAACAAGAGTCGACAGATGGAGCGCGGAGAGGAGTTACGGATAAGGGTAGATGGAGATGCCGGAGGCAATCGACTTACAGGTAGATGGCGATGCCTGAGGCAATCGACTTACAAGAGGATGGATGAATGCGTGTTGGTTCTGTTAAGTTTTGAAAATGATTACTCGACGTTGGATCGAGCTTTTGATCTTATTTTGAAATGGTTATCGGATGTTCGTTTTAATTCTTGTATTAACAGGTGACTAAAGAAATAAAGAAATATATATTATACACTTTATGGGAGAGGGGTACATTTGTTATGATGGGGATTGTTCATGGCAAACAAACAATAAGAATATATGCCTCATACATCATACAAGTAGGCAACAGTTATCAATCAGATCGGATAAATAAACAATATATAATCAAACCAAAGAATCAAATAATGGAAAATTTAAACAATTCATGGGAGTATGAACATGTTAAATAATCAAGCAATAGAAAGCATGAATGAGAGAAACAAGTATAAAAGATAACATATGAATCAAACAGATGAAAATATGCACACGAAGGGTCCACTGAATAATTTAATCAGAAAATGAGGTAAGGACCAAATAAAATCAAGGTAAAAGGCCTCTAATACATGACATATGAGATGAACGGGGGAGGATCAAAAGATCTCTTCAATTACCATAAGCAATCCCTAAGTCAAACATCGATCATAAAGAAGTCAACTGAAAATTCAAGTCAACTTAAAAAATAACAAATAAATAGCAAATTAATCAATAAAATTATGAAAAATTAAACTAAATAAGGTGGGGGTCAGGATATCATCATCCCCAAAAAAGATTTTAAAAATAATGAAAATTGGTACGTGAATTAATTAAAATAAAACAGAAGTCAAATTAAAAGTCAATTAATAAGACCAGGTTAGAAATAAATCAAAAATAAATAGTAAATTAATCAAGAAAATTATGAAAAATTAAAATAAATAAGGTGGGGTCAGGAAATCATTATCCCTCAAAAATATTTTAAAAATAATGAAAATTGGTACGTGAATTAATTAAAATAAAACAGAAGTCAAGTTAAAAGTACACCAACCAAACTAGTTCAAAAATAAATCCAAAATAAATTGAAAATGTGAAATAAAATTCCAATAAAAGGTCAGGTTGACCATGAGACAGTGTTCAACCTTCATACCAAAAATCAAATGCTAACAATAATTTTAAGTCATAAAAATAAAATCAATAAAAAAAGTGTCTTAAAATGGACCATTTAGAATAAATTATTAAAATAAAATATTAATATTAAAAAAGTACGAAAATAAAAATTATATAAAATTAAATAAAACATTAAGAAAAGTGAAAAATATATTTGGGTAATTTTATGGACGAAGAAAATATTTTAAATAAGAAAATGAAATATGAAAATGGAAGGATTAATGGTGATGAACATGGTAAGCAAGCGTATATATATCAAAACATGGCCATGGAAGAGATGAAGTTTTACCTAATGGAAAATAGAAGTGGAATGGAATCTGATATGTGATGAAGTTTTGCCTCCTTTCCACGAAATTCCAATGCTCCTTTAGGGTTAGGGTTTCAGCTTCTTAAATAGGGTGGATTAGGTGTTCTCATGGGCTTTTTAATAAGTGATTTATCCATAAGAATAAAAGTGTGAAGTGAGGTGTAAAATGTTGTTATTTTGGGCCAAACTTAAGTGAATGGATGTCCAATGCATGGCCAAAAGAGGTAAAAAACGTGACTGGTTTGTGCAGCATGCTTAGAAAATCTGATTGGGTCAGCCAGACCCAAAATCTGCCTAGAAAATCAAGTCATGGTGCCCACTTTAAATGAATGTATCTCTCAAACCATGGATCCAAATGAGATGATTCCAAAAATATGTGAAAGAGGACATGGCAAGGTACAATTTTTGTGAAGAAATTATTTTTAAATAATGCCTTGAAGTGCAAGAAAACTGGCCAAGAATCTTGACAAATTTTTAAGATTTTGGACTTAGAAATTTTTCTAAGTGTCCAAAAAAAATGTCTCACTTTGACTAAGCATAACTTTCTCAATTCTAATCCAAATGGAGAAAACTTTATATCTATAGAAAGCTTGGAACAATAGGAACAACTTTCATATTGTAGAAATGTTCAAATGGATCTTTTATCTTGATGCAAATGGGCTTAAAGTGAGTGCAATGATCATGAAAACTTGCCCTAAATGGAAAGTCAACCATTTCCAAATTAAGTAACTTTTCCAATTCCTGATTAAATGATGACTCCATGATCTAACCTTGATCAAATTTCACATGTAGGATCCCCTAGGCATGGATTTTGAGATTCCACTCTCAAAATGTCAGGAGTTGACTTTTCTGGCCCCATAGTTGACTTTTCCCAAACTGTCTGATTCCCGATTCCATGAATCAATTGAAGCACTTCTAGCTCAAATAAAGAGCTGATTTTTTGTATGTAGACCCTTGTGGACATATGGAGGGCCATGGAAAAGAGTTTCACCCAAAGAATCAGAAATAAACTAATTTTATACCAAACCCTAGTTTTAGGGCAAAATGACCAGGAACTGAATGCACTGATTGCCAATGGATCTTTCTGAGTTAATTGTGAATCTTACTAGGCCAAGATGCCTCTCTAATCATGACATGGATGAACTCCTCTACTTCCACCCAAACATTGTCTATTGTAGGTAGCCATGAAACCTTAATTTCTGATTAAATCCAGATGAACACTCTGATAGCTTTGAATCCTTCACTGATGAACTGAGGACCATAATAAGATACTTGGACCCCCCTGCGACCCTTGAGACTTGTATACTTAAAAAATTAAGTCTAATTCTCAATCTTGCTTTGTGTGGGCTCCTTCTGTTAAGGAGTGATCGATCAAAACCTGATCTCCATGTCACTAATTCAGTATGCAATGAGTATGACCTAATATGATGCTAATGAAGTGTAAAACATAATCCCATGCTTCCAGAAAAATGAAAGGTAAATTTTGGGGTATTACAATACCTACATGCTTAATTTAGATGATGTATCCTTGGTTGGAACTAAGTTTCTAGTGACCATGAGTGAAAAGTCTTGGTTATGGCATAGACGCCTAGCTCACGTTGTAAGACCCCAATTTTGGCCCTAAGATCCCTCATGGCCCATATCATCTCATATCATAGCCTCAAGGATCATTGCATGCCTTTGCTTCCCTCCTAGTGGATAGGTTGCCTTGTGTGTATGGTTCTTGATCACCAAGCATGTTTTGCATTTGTATATTATTGCTTTTCATATGTTCATCATCCAAAAAGTACAAAAATATTGTCAGTCTAACCTTGTTGCTTGCAGTTGAAGCAATTATCAGCAATTAGGTCAAAGACAGTCAACAGTCAGTCAAAGCAATGGATGGTGGCCATTCTTGCAGAATTTGGGCACCATGACCAATAATCAAGAGTTCATACAACTTGGGACATCATTGGAAATCAAGGTCTCAAGGGATTAGGGTTTGAAATTCATCAGAAGTGGTTCAATCATGCAAAACCCTAGAAAAGTCAACAGAAAGTCAAACTTGGTCAACTGGCCATTTAATCAGTGATTTGATGGATGGAATTGATTTGAAGGAGTTCATTCATGTCTATACAAGCCTCATATATCATGTCCAACCTCATCATGGAAGAATTTGAAGTCAAACAGAAAATTTCCAGAAATGGAAACTGGACCTGTAATTGAAACCTGCCATAAATGGAAAGTCTTGATCCTCAAACTTACATCATGATAAAAGCTTCAAATGAATTTTTGCCCAACATGAAAGTTGAAGATCTTTTTCTCCCATTTCCAAAAAGTCCAAGAACTCTCAATTCCCATGTGTGGTTGGCAAGTTATGATCGAATCGATTTCAGAAAATCTTGAACTTCAAAGGGCCATATCTCTCAAACCGTTTGGCCAATTTTGGTGGGGTTTTTTCCTACAAGTCACATTTGATCCCCTCTTTCCAAAAATATAAATTTCATGAGCCAAAACTTCACCAATCAAAATGGCATTTTTTGACCTATTTCATTTAAATGCAAGTTTGACCAATGTTTGACTTTTTGATATAAACCTTTTTCTACCATTTGGCCAATTGGAACAGCTCAGGAATATCATTTAGAACATGTTTGCCAAGTCAAATTATGCAGGACATGAGGCCATTGCTTGGTTGCTTGAATTGTAAGAAAAGTACAATTTCACCATAATTGTCCATGCCATCCACCATACCATGATTTGTACTCTCAAAACAGAAAATTAGAAGGCCATTTTGCTGTCAATTGAACATGTTGCAGCCTAAAAAACCAGCAAAAACAAAGGCATTGCCAAGTTGCCAAAGAATGGGCAAAAAGTACATGTTTTCACCATGCTTCCACCCATTGCCTTGTACTCTCACAGCAGAATTTTTCCCCATTTTTCTGTCATATTGCCACACAAGAAGAGCATACCTGGTACTGTCACAACCAACAACCAAAAACCAACACACTCTCTAAAAAACTGACTTGGCTGCTTTGGCATTGAGGGATTTTTCTGTCAAGAACTGTCAAGAAAAAGGAAAAGCACACAAAACCAAACCCTACCTTACCACATAGAAAGGACCAACAGCAGGGCATGGCATATTTGCTGTCACTAGTAGCAGCAATTGCAGCATGAAAAAACCATTTTGGCCAAGGCAATCTCATTATGCATCCTCATTCAAAAAGAACTCACCTTACTTGCATTCCTAATTTTCTGTCATCACACCATATTCCAATTTTGCTGTAAATTGACAAAAGGAACAAAACTGGCTTGGCTCAATACCATATCTACCATCATGTTTCTGTCATGAGAGACAAAAGAAGCAGCAGCCACAGACCAAAAACACTCTGATTCTCTCACTCTTGCATTTTGCATTTTTGGAATTTCGGTCAAATCCTCCAAACCCTCGAGCTTTCTTTTGTTCTCTTCATCATCCATCATCATTGCAAGCTCATTCCAAGTGTGAAGTCTTAGCTGGAACTTCATTTTCAGACCCTGTTTTCTCCAAGCATCTACAATGGCAAATTGAGTTATGGAAGCTTCCAAACACTATTGAGCTCATTTTCTTCAAACATCCTTCACTACCAAGCATTTCCTGCATCTGTTCGCACTTATAACCATCAAAGCAGCCCTGTTTCACATTTTGCTTCAAAACCAAGTAAGTATTCGAACTCAATCCTTTGCCATGCCATGATATATTTATGAAAGATCTTCTTGAGCTGATTCCAATGAACTAAAGCATGCTTAAAATGGTTGTGACATGAGGGAGAAATCTGGATTTTATTCTGCATGCTCAAACCTTTTTTTCCATCGAGTTGCTTATTCTTTGTTGATTCAGTGAAGACCACTGCTATATAATGCTTGTATTTAGTTTGATGAAGCTATTGGTATACATGTTGTTGATTTCTGAGCACATTTGTTCATGTTGATTTTGCATGATGATGATGAATGATGCTGCTGTTTAAACCCTAGATAGTTTTCCAGAAGTTTACATGAATGTGTTGGTTTACTATTGCTTTAATTGTATGAGAGTCAATACCATGCTATTGTGTGATGCTTGTTTGAATGTTGGTCTGTTGGTGTTGGCTGCACGATGCCCTGCTGTTCCAAAATCCCTCTTGTTCTGCCCAGAAAAATTCACATGATCTTGCTTGTTTTGTTGTCATCTGATGCTGCATGAACCATTCCCATGCCATGCTTTTGAATGATGCTTGTTTCGAATTTTGTTTATTAAAGATGATGATGCTTGCTGTTATGATGAGTATGCACAGAATTTTCTCATGAATGTTTTGGTCTATTGCTGTTATCATAAAAATGATGAATATCCTGCTGTTTGCCATGCTGGTCGAGTGTTGTTTTGATGATTGATGTTTGAATGATGATGATGAATGCTGCTGCAGTTTGAAACCCTGGTCTTTTCCAGAAATCATGTCTCTATGTATGCACGAGTTTGGCTGATGTTGTTGCTTGTGATTATGTGATTGATTTCCATGGCCATGCTATTGCATTGTGTTGTTTGATCTGTTGATAAATTTGTTGAATGCCATGCTTAAACCCTAGGGTTTATGTTGAAAACTCAGAAAATTTGAGTTAGTTGGCCTGTGCACTGTTCCATTGGCTGAGAGCCAATAGGAACATTTCCTTTGCCTTGCCCAAAACACACCGTTTTGATTAATGAGGGGTTAGTTACAAGTATGCCACGGTTGACCATCGCTTTGACCCTCTTGCCTTGCTATGTGCTTCATGTTTCATCAATTTGTGCATCAACTTCAACAATTAATTTCTCATCCATTTCAACTCCAAAAATTCTGATTTTTTTTGCATCATGTTCACAAGAATGTCTAGTATTTTATTGTGATTTTTAATTAATTTTTCATTGGCTGGATTTTAATTGATAATTGGTTTCCTAACATGTATGTATAAATGATACATTGTGCCATTTCTTTTGTGAAATTGTCATGACATATCCATTGCCCCTGAAATTTTTTGTGGTAAAACTAGACATGCTTACCTTCATTTCCATATAAAGATTGTGCATTTATCATTTATGGTTTGCTAGTTATGATTTTGTGAACTAGGGTGTGACAATTTGTGTCACACCAATGATGTGCATCTTCTTGATTTTTGTTCATATACTTCCTGGCCTCCAAATCACATGAAATTTTGCATGATTGATCTATCACATGTCTAGTTTGTGTATGAATTTTCTTGGAATTAATGATGCTGTTTTCCATTTATTTGAAAATTTCCTTCCATGCTTAGTCATTTGTTGACTTTATGTGGTACACATTGCCATTTCATTTGGGAAATTCTCATACCACATTGTATAATCATGAAATTTCATATGTGATAACTAGACACCTTCAGCTTTGCATTGGTGTCAATCTCATTCATTTCTCTTCTGTTTTCAATTTGATATGATTTTTTGAAGTTGACCCATGCTTGTTGACTTTCATTATGCTTACTTGAATTTGATTTGAATTCATGATTTTCATTGACTGCCTTCCTCTCATCCAAATGCCATGAAATTTTACATGTTTACCATGTTAGATGTTAGGATTGAATGTGATTTATTTGATAATTTTTGGAAATGTTTGGGTTGACTTTTGATGCAAGTCTTGCTGTTGACCTTTTTGTATGCCTCTCTTGCCATGCTTTGCATTCCTTGGTGTATGAAATGACAATGGTGCATGATTTGATTATGAATCCAATTGAGATTGCTTCTTAAATGTTTGAACATGAATTGGGTTGACTTTCCTTTGCTGTTTGACTTTTTTTCTTTCATCTTTGACCCTAGGCTAGCCCTAGTGGTCTTTTGAGCTTACAATTGAGCTATTGTTTCAGGTTAAGCACCAATGCCTCAAAGATCATTCAAATTTGATTGAGTTGGATTGTATATATCATGTGCTAACCCTTGTTTTGTAGGTGTGACTCATATAGTTGAGTCTTGTGCTTTGCACATTGGTCCCTCTGTGGTTGACTGTTGTTTATCCTTTCTTTTGTTTTAAACTGTTGAACTGTTTACTAATTGGTTTGACTTTTTCAGGTACTTTAGTTGCTTAAGTTCTTTGAACTTGCTTGCTTTGCTATTTAGCATTTGCTTTGAGGTATAATTACTTCTTCTTCATGTAATCTGGAGACCCGGTCTGTTATTTGACCGGGCAAACTGTCTGAAGTCCTCCTTAAGAGGCAATGCTTGTGTGTGTTTAAAATTGTCCCAAGCAGGAAAAGTCCTTCAAGTAAGGCAATTGGTAGATCAAAGGGATAAGCAACCTATCCCCTACTATTCAGTGAGTCCTCTCCTTGCTCCCATTACATGGTTGAAGCATTGAGATAAATACCCAAGATCTATAGAGTCAATAAAGGGGAAAGAGTTCCATCTTTCTGAACTCCCCCACTTTCTATTATTTGATGCTCTCTCTGACCTGAGATAGAAGCAATGAGGCACACCCCTCATCTCCTATTCATCTGCTTCACCTTAGCCTCTCAATGGCAAGGTTAAGAGCGACCTTCACCTATTACAGTGGACTTTCAAAGTCAAACCCTCTTGTGTGAGCCCCCCATTGTTTGGCTATAGAGTGTGTTGTTTGCTATTCATTGATTGATTGATTGCTTCATATGCACTTGTTTGCCTGTATGCTATGCATTTATCATCATCAATTGCCATTAATGCATGATCATCTCATTTGCTTTTGTGATGCTATCATTGTTGTTTGCCCATTGAGGACAATTGTAAGTCCATCTCTTTTGGCCATTTGCTCCTATGATATGGAAGGATAGAGTGTAAGACCTCATTGGTCACTCATAGCTTTTGTTTTGTTTGTTTGATTGTGAGGAAGCAATTGTAAGTCCCTGCAAGTTGGCATTTGCTCTCCTGTGATCATGTTGCATTGTTTGATTGTATGTGAGGATACAACTGTAAGTCCCTGCAAGTTGGCATTTGTTTCCTAGGATCATACTGTGTATGTGAGAGTAAGCCCAGACAGATTGGCATCTAACATCCATGTTTTGCTTTTGTTTGTTTATGTGAGGATGCAATTGTAAGTCCCTGCAAGTTGGCATTTGCTTTCCTATGATCATATGTTGGATATTGGTATAAGTCCAGACAGATTGGCATCCGGTATCCAAGTTTCATTTTGTTCTAGGAGATTAGTATAAGTCCATTGAGTGGCCTCTGATATCCAGTTTTGTTTTAGGAGATTGGTGTAAATCCATCTAGTGGTATCCGGTATCCGCTTTTGTTTGTGAGATTGGAGTAAGACCATTGAGTGGCATCCGGTATCATTTGTTTGCTTACATTATTATTATTCATTGCCTATTCCAAAGGACACACTTGAATCATCTTCTATATGATTTCAAGAGGTGAACCTTCTAAGAAGTTTTACGATCTATCTTCATCCATTCATCCCCATTATGTCCTAAACCTTTTCATACTTTGATTTCAAACTTAACATAGATATTGTGCAAACATCTTCATGTTTTCCAAACTAAAAACCTGGACCCAAGTCCTTGACTTTTTTCAAACTTCATTTCATAATACTCATTTGAATTAATCTTAATCATACTTTGACTCCATTTTCATAATCACAATCAATTAACTTCACCCATTCACTTGTTTTGGCTTTGTCCATTGTTAATCTTTTCACACATTAGCCATAGGTTTCAATTATCATTGTGGTTGATGTAAACCTCACCTTATCTTTAGTGAGTCGACTATAAGACTTCCGTACTGAAAACAGGGTTAACCCCTCTAGTGCGTCGAAGCTATCCTCACATGGTGGATGTTGGTCTTGGTCGAGTTTTCTCCCATTGATAATGAAAAGCCTCAGTGCTATTGTTTAAAATTGAATCCACCAACCTTTTGGAAATCTTTTAGCCGAACTACGGCGTTTTGATCCTTACCTTTGATGGAAGGTACGTAGGCAGCGGGTTCATCCGTTCAAACCCAATAATAAAATTGTATATTCTTTTCTCACCATCCCAATCATGTTTGCACAATGCTTATGTCATAACAAATAACAATTTAGTACAACAAGTGTGAAAAGGGCTCCCTAGGAGTACCTAGGACGTAGTGGGTGCCTAACACCTTCCCATTGCGTAATTTACCCCTTACCCAGACTCTCTGATCTTTTTATTAGTTTTCTACGTGTAAAACTTCTTAGGCTTTTGTTCGCTTTTTAGCCAGTCCTTTGGATAAATAAAAGTGCGGTGGCGACTCGAAAATCATTGTATGCTTTGCTTATGGTTTAATCGATAAATCATATAGCGACGAATACACCGCTACAGAAAAGTGGCGACTCCACTGGGGAGAGTATCGATCCTTGGTGGTATTGCCTACTTTTCACCCTTGTTGTGCTATATTATTATCTGTTATTTGACATATTTTTGTACAATTTGGGATAACTGTATTGATTGTAATGTTTGAATTGCTTGATATACAATTGTTGTTTGCTTTGGTGATCTGTGAGGTGAGTTCTATACCCGAACTCGAGTGCACTCTAGGATAGGAGAATGGCATAGTCTTGTTGACTGGTGTGGAGTATTCCTTAGCCAGTTGACTTGCGAGTCCATTCACTTGGTGGAGGTCATGTTGGATTAATAATGTCACACAAGTTATTTGTGGTTAGGCATTATTCTTTCAATCATGTTCCGCAGAAGCCAAGGACCTTAGCTTACCAAGCCCATCTTGGCCTATTTTCTAGGACCGTAGTGCGGAGGTCGTTCAGATGTCAGTTCTGATACGATTGTCACGCGATACTACACTCATGAGAGTTTCTCTTGAGAATATTCTTGGAATACGAGTATTCGTTCCTCCGATAATATTCGAAAGATGGAACGATGATTATGGGAACCTCTGATAGAACATGTCTGGCAGGTTTAAACCCTAGTACACTCCCTTTGGGTGGTTCTTAACCGAGACTCCATGCTCGTGACTCTCAACAAACCCGTGATTCGTGGTTGAGTCGTTCAAACATTGTTAATATCAATGGATCCCGGATCAGGTGTAAAACCTAAAATCCACCAAAGCGGCTGGTTGATATTAAGAATGTCTGAACCGGTTCATGTACCGTTAATATCAATGGAACTTGGGTGTCGATAAGGTGAAAACCTAAATCCACCAAAATGGATGATTGATATTAGGGATACATAGAGCTTTCCCACGACCTTTGTTTGGTGTGCTTTGCTTGATCCTTGAGTGTGTTTGTTGCATTCATGCATTCACGCATTCATCCACATTCATGTCATCACAAAAAAAAAAAGATTTTCGAGGAACTTAAAAAAGGGTTTATTTGCAAAATTTTCAGACATGGAAAGACCAAAGAGGCATACAAAGAAGTACAGCTTTAGACAGCCCGATGTAAAAGAGTTAAGGAATCTGACATCGTATGTACTAGATCCCTTGGGTTTCAAAGCTCGCTATGGGAAGCTTCTACCACTGCTCACCACTCAGGTTGACGAAGGGTTGATGAGTACTCTGGCTCAGTTCTACGATCCGTTGCATCACTGCTTCTTATTTCCGGACTTCCAGCTATTGCCAACCTTGGAGGAGTATTCTCATCTCATTGGGATTCCAATTCTGGATCAAGTGCCGTTCAGTGGCTTAGAGGATATTCCATCTGCTCGAGAGATTGCCAGCTTGTTGCATATAGATGAAGAACTGATTAGAGCTAACCTGACTACCAAAGGCGGAATTCAGGGTTTTCCTTCCGAGTTCCTCATTGCCCAAGCTACCTTTTATGGGAAGGCCATGAGTGAGGATGCCTTTGAGGCTCTATTCGCGTTACTCATCTATGGATTGGTGCTATTTCCCAATTTCGACAAGTTCGTGGACATGAACGCCATTAGGATCTTCTCGGTTCTTAATCCAGTTCCGACTTTGTTGGGTGATACATATGTCTCCTTGCACCTGAGGAATATGAAGAATGGAGGAGTCATTGTCTGCTGTTTACCCCTGCTGTACAAGTGGTTTATTTCGCACTTGCCGCAGACAGTTGCTTTCAAGGAGAACAAGGGATGTCTACGGTGGTCTCAGAGACTCATGTCTCTCACCAATGATGATATCACTTGGTATGATCGCGTGTACGATACCGTCCAGATCATCGACTATTGTGGTGAATTCCCTAATGTACCCCTTCTTGGTACATGTGGTGGGATCAACTACAATCCTATACTTGCACGTCGCCAGCTTGGGTTCCCCCTAAAGGATAAACCTAATAGCATTCTGTTAGAAGGTGTGTTCTTTCAGGAGGGTAAAGATCCCCAAGGCCTGAAAGCCAGATTTGTCCGTGCATGGCGCAGTGTTCACAAGAAGAGTAGGAATGAGTTGGGCCCAAAGAACTGCATTGCTTTGGAGCCATACACCTCTTGGGTCAGACAGAGGGCTGCTACCTACTTAATGCCGTATGATTATCCAAGACCTACACCGTTGGATGTGGCTGGGCCTTCAACCCTCCCTACCCAACGTGTAGAGGAGTTGAGAGAAGAAGACCTTTCGCGTGCTTGGATCCGTGAGAGGGAGGAATTGCTGCAGCAGCTCAAGGAGAAGGACGCTATGATTGAATTCCTCGAGCACCGAGTGATCGATGATCCGAACGACGCTTGGACTTCTCTGCTTCCTCAGTCTTCCAAATTCTGGAAGAGGAGGTATGATCGACTTGCAAAGGAGAAAGCTGACATGGAAGCGGCCTATGAGAGAGAGATCAAGAAGTTGTGCACTTCTCGTCTTCCAGCATCCCGAGCTTTTAGGGATCCATAGGATGTCATTTACCTTTTCTCTTTGTAATTTAAAATGCTGTACTTTTTGTCTTGATGTATTGAATGAAATATTTTCCATGAGGAATCAAAAATGCTTAAATTAATCAAAATATTGCAAAAAATACCCTAAGGGTTCCTTGAAAACAAAGCATTTGCACAAGCATTTCATGCATCATTCTTGCATAAACAGGTACCCTTTGTTTCTGGTCTTCTTGTCCTAACCTCTGTTCTTCATTTATTTTGAAGACAAGCTGATTCACCGGTATTATACACGAGTCAACTCTGCAAGAATCATGGAGCAGTTGGAACAAGAGAACAGAGAATTGAAGGAAGAGGTCGCCAGACTTGGCGCTTTGATGGAGCAACTCCTTGCCGCTCAGAATCAACCTGCTCCGACGCCTGCGACTCCTGCTCAGAGGACAGTCATTTCAGAGGTAGCTACTTCTACAGTGCCAGTCAGCACCCACGCGCCCAATGCCATGCCGCCCGGGTTTCCTTGGGGCATGCCCCCAGGTTTTATGCCAGATATTCCTGCGCCAACCTTCGCTCAAATGCCGGCGTCTAGCTCGGTCCCTATCGCCGCTCCTCCTGTCGTGCATACCATGCCAAGGGTAGACGACATCATCTATCACTCCGAGCCATCTGAGGGCACAGACGTTCATGAAAAGATGGATGCCATGAACGATCAATTCCTTGAGCTGAGAAAGGAATTGAGGACTCTTCGAGGCAAAGACCTATTCGGCAAGTCTGCAGCCGAACTCTGCCTAGTTCCCGGTGTCAAGATACCGATCAAATTCAAGGTCCCGAACTTTGAAAAATACAAAGGGAACACCTGTCCGCTTGCTCACCTGGTCATGTACGCCAGGAAGATGTCAACACAGACTGATAATGATCAACTCCTGATTCATTATTTCCAAGACAGTCTATCTGGTGCCGCGCTCAGATGGTACATGAGCTTGGACAGCGCCAACATCAGATCTTTCAATGACCTTGGCAAAGCTTTCGTCAAGCAATATAAGTACAACGTCGATATGGCGCCTGACCGAGATCAACTCAGGTCCATGTCCCAGAAGGACAAGGAATCGTTCAAGGAGTACGCCCAGAGATGGCGAGAGCTGGCAGCTCAAATCACTCCACCGCTGGAAGAGAAGGAAATGACCAAGATCTTTCTGAAGACTCTTGGCTCATTTTATTATGAGCGGATGGTAGCAAGCGCTCCCTCTGATTTCACCGAGATGGTGAACATGGGGATGCGTCTCGAAGAAGGTGTCCGTGAAGGACGGTTGGCTAAGGATGATAGCTCTTCCTCTAAACGATATGGGGCATTTAAGAGGAAAGAAGGTGAAGCACATGCCGTTCAATCTCAGCCCAAACACAGAAGACCCTCTGCTCAGAGGAATCCTGCACGACATGTCAGTCATCAGCACCAGGTGGCTCACGTAGCACCTGTTTTCAAGGACAATACTCCTCAACATCAGCAATATCAACCGCAACAGTATCAGCATCAACAACAATATCAACAACCTCAATATCAACAATCTCGTCCACAGCAACAGGCCTATCAGCCTCGTGGGAATACGAGTAATCAAGCGAACATGGGTTATGAAAGGAAGAAGATCAGCTTTGATCCGATTCCTATGTCGTACGCAGAGTTGTATCCCTCTTTAATAGAGCGGAAGCTGATTACTCCAAGAGATCCTCCGGCCATTCCGATCAACCCTCAGTGGTGGTATAAGCCTGACCAGCACTGTGTCTATCATTCTGGCGCTCCGGGCCATGACATTGAAAATTGTTTCCAGCTGAAGACTAAGGTTCAAGACCTTATGAGAAGCGGAATTCTGAGTTTCGAAGACTCTAACCCTAACGTCACCAGGAACCCATTGCCTTCGCATGGGAAATCTGTGAATATGATCCAGGAGGACCTTGGGAATTACAAGGTTAAGTACATCAGTCATATCCGGCAGTCATTGGTTGATTTACATAAGATGCTGTGTCAGCACAGTTATTTGGAGCATAACCACGATAAGTGCCGCGTCTGTTCTGTCAATCGCTTGGGTTGCGACCAGGTCCGCCGTGAACTTCAGAAGATGTTGAATGAAGGTACCATTGAGATTCTCCAGAATCGCAATGTTGATGTTGTCGAACCCGAAGTGAGTGTCATCTCACCGGTGTTCAAGTTACCTGAGCCTGTTGTTATTCGCTACAATAGCAACAAGCCGAAGGCTTCCCCTGCCTTGATCATCAAACCAGCCGGCCCTGTGCCGTATTCATCTGATAAAGCCGTACCTTTCCGGTACAATCCTGTTGCTGTCCAGGATGGGGTTGAGGTACCTCTACCGTCTACATCTGTAACCACTATTGCTGATGTTAGTGGGTTGACCCGCAGTGGTCGAGTATTCTCTGCGCCAGCAAAGGCTACCACTTCTGACACTGTTGTGCGCCCTGTAGGGAATGCTGTGAATGTTCAGAATCCGGCACTTGCTGTTGCCCAGCCTTCCTCCTCTGTACAAAAGACTCCTGTTTCTTCAGGTGGCCCGAGTGGCATTGTTGATGAAGAGTCTGATGAGATGCTGAAGCTCATCAGAAAGAGTGAGTACAATATTGTAGACCAGCTTCTACACACGCCCTCCAAGATTTCTATTCTTTCTCTACTGCTGAATTCAGAACCCCATAGGGAATCTCTGCAGAAGGTCTTGGACCTGGCATATGTTGATCACGACGTCACCCTGGAACAATTTGATAGCATTGTTGCAAACATTACCGCTTGCAACACTTTGAGCTTTTGTGACGCTGATCTCCCCGAGGAGGGAAGAGACCACAACATGGCTTTGCACATCTCTATGAATTGCAAATCTGATGCAATGTCCAATGTGTTGGTGGACACTGGATCTTCTCTTAATGTGTTGCCAAAATCCACACTCTCTCGACTATCATATCAAGGTCCTCCTATGAGGCAGAGTGGGATTGTTGTGAAGGCGTTTGATGGGTCGCGCAAGACCGTGATTGGGGAAGTTGATCTCCTTATCAAGATAGGACCAAGTGATTTCCAAGTCACTTTCCAAGTAATGGATATCCACCCATCTTACAGCTGTCTCTTAGGCAGACCATGGATTCACGAGGCTGGCGCCGTGACATCCACCCTACACCAGAAGCTGAAATTTGTGAAGAACAAGAAATTGGTTGTAGTAGGGGGAGAAAAGGCTCTCCTGGTTAGCCATCTGTCTTCTTTCTCGTACATTGACGCAGAGGATGAAGTTGGAATTCAGTTCCAAGCTTTATCTATTGATGAACCAATCGAGAAGAAGTCTCCTTCATTCACTTCCTACCGTGATGCTAAGCTGGCCATTGAATGTGGTGCAGTTGCTGGTTTGGGGAAGGTGATTGAACTTGAAGACAACAAATCCCGGGCTGGCATTGGCTATGGTTCTGGGGCATGCAATGAGCAAGGTCTGTTCAAGAGTGGAGGGTTCATTCACGCCAATCAACCTGAAGAAGAGGAAGCTGCTGCCATCATTGAAGAGGAAGCAGAGGACATGAACAATTTTGTTATTCCTGGTGGTGTCTGCCACAATTGGGTCGCTGTAGATGTTCCTACAGTCATCCATAGATCAGAGTAAATTGTTCATTTTGTTTAAAACCTTCTCCCATGCCAAAAGGAGAAGTGATGACATTGTTGGCAGCATTTAATACAATGATGTTTTCATTCAATTAATGCATTGTTTAACATTTGTTTTTCCTTTGTTTTCACTTTTTGCTTTTCTGCATGAAATCAGTGATCACAAAAAACCATAAAAAAAAAAAAAAAAAAAAAGAGCAAACATTTTTTTCATCTGCATAATGGTTTGCTTGCTTAAATGCTGAAGTTTTTTCCTTAACCAAAATCATTATGCAGATTGATCCTAAAACCCATTGAACATAATGATCCAACGCTATCTCCCAATTTTGAATTCCCTGTATTTGAGGCAGAAGAAGATGACGTTGAGGGGGTTCCTGATGAGATTACCCGTCTCCTTGAGCACGAAGAGAAGATCATTCAGCCGCATCTCGAAGACTTGGAAACAGTCAACTTGGGGTCTGAGGATTGTGTTCGTCTGGTGAAGATCGGGGCACTTCTTGAAGAGTCTGTCAAGAAAGATTTGATCAGTTTGCTACGAGAATATTCAGATATCTTCGCTTGGTCCTATGAAGACATGCCGGGTTTAGATACAGATATTGTGCAACATTCCCTGCCTTTGAAGCCTGAGTACGTGCCTGTGAAGCAGAAGCTCAGAAGAACTCATCCAGATATGGCAGTGAAGATCAAAGAGGAAGTTCAGAAGCAAATTGATGCGGGGTTTCTGGTGACTTCGACATATCCTCAATGGGTGGCCAATATTGTGCCTGTTCCTAAGAAGGATGGAAAAGTCCGTATGTGCGTTGATTACAGAGATTTGAATAAAGCTAGCCCAAAAGATGATTTTCCTCTACCACACATTGACATGTTGGTAGACAATACAGCTAAATTCAAAGTCTTTTCCTTTATGGACGGATTTTCTGGATATAATCAAATCAAGATGGCACCAGAGGATATGGAGAAGACAACATTCATCACACCTTGGGGAACATTCTGTTATCGAGTGATGCCCTTCGGTTTGAAGAACGCCGGAGCCACGTATCAACGAGCTATGACTACCTTGTTTCATGACATGATGCACAAGGAGATAGAAGTCTATGTTGATGATATGATCGCTAAGTCCCGAACGGAAGTTGAGCATGTTGAGCATTTGTTGAAGCTTTTTCAGCGTTTGAGAAAGTTCAAACTTCGCCTGAATCCGAACAAATGTACATTTGGAGTCCGTTCCGGCAAATTGTTGGGTTTTATGGTAAGCGAAAGAGGTATTGAGGTTGATCCTGCAAAGGTCAAAGCAATACAAGAGATGCCTGCACCCAAAACTGAGAAGCAAGTCCGAGGTTTTCTTGGCCGCTTGAACTACATTTCCAGATTTATATCCCACATGACTGCCACATGTGCGCCGATATTCAAGCTCCTCCGGAAAGATCAGTCGCATGATTGGACCGAGGATTGCCAGAAAGCTTTCGACAGTATCAAAGATTATCTGTCTGAACCTCCGATTTTGTCTCCGCCTGTGGAAGGAAGACCTCTGATCATGTATTTAACAGTTCTTGAAGACTCGATGGGTTGTGTACTCGGTCAACAAGACGAATCAGGGAAGAAGGAGTTTGCTATATACTACCTCAGTAAGAAGTTTACTGATTGTGAGTCTCGATACTCTACACTTGAGAAGACGTGCTGTGCTTTAGCTTGGGCTGCTAAGCGTTTGCGCCAGTACATGATAAATCATACAACTTGGTTGATATCCAGAATGGACCCAATTAAGTATATCTTCGAGAAGCCTGCTTTAACTGGGAGGGTTGCCCGTTGGCAGATGTTGTTGTCTGAGTATGATATTGAGTATCGAGCTCAGAAAGCTATCAAAGGTAGTATCTTGGCTGACCATCTAGCGCACCAGCCGATTGAAGATCATCAGTCTGTTCAGTATGACTTCCCTGACGAGGAAATTCTGTATTTGAAGATGAAAGATTGCGATGAGCCTACACTTGATGAAGGTCCAGAACCTGGTTCCAGATGGACGATGGTGTTTGATGGCGCTGTTAATCAATATGGAAATGGAATTGGGGCAGTGATTATCACTCCTCAAAGTTCACACATTCCGTTTACAGCAAGGCTAACTTTCAAATGCACGAACAACATGGCGGAGTATGAAGCCTGTATAATGGGACTTGAAGAATGCATTGATTTGAGAATCAAGTATCTTGATGTCTATGGTGATTCGGCCCTAGTTATCAATCAGATCAAGGGTGAATGGGAGACGAACCAGCCAAGTCTCATTCCGTACAGAGATTACGCAAGGAGAATTTCAACATTCTTTACAGAAGTTGAATTTTATCACATTCCTCGAGAGGATAATCGGATGGCGGATGCTCTTGCAACGCTTGCTTCCATGATAGTGGTCAGACGGTGGAATGATGTCCCCAATATTACTGTGATGCGCTTGGACAGACCAGCTCACATATTTGCAATCGAAGAAGTGAAAGATGACAAGCCTTGGTATTTTGATATCAAAAATTTCCTCCAGAACCAGGTCTACCCGCCTGGGGCATCTGTGAAAGATAGGAAAACTTTGAGAAGGTTGTCAGGCAGTTTCTACCTCAGTGGTGAAGTGCTGTATAAGAGGAATTTCGATATGGTTTTGCTCAGATGCGTGGATAGACACGAAGCAAACCTATTGATGACTGAGGTCCATGAGGGTTCATTTGGTACTCATTCCAATGGACATGCCATGGCTAAGAAAATGTTGAGAGCGGGCTATTATTGGCTGACAATGGAGTCTGACTGTTGCAAGTATGTGAAGAAATGTCACAAGTGTCAAATTTATGCGGATAAGATTCATATTCCTCCGACACTCCTGAATGTGATTTCATCACCATGGCCTTTCTCTATGTGGGGAATCGACATGATCGGCATGATTGAGCCGAAAGCATCCAACGGGCATCGGTTTATTCTCGTAGCGATTGATTACTTCACCAAATGGGTTGAAGCCGCTTCATACGCGAATGTAACCAGACAGGTGGTTGTGAAGTTTATCAAGAACCAGCTGATTTGCCGTTATGGTGTGCCAAAGAGGATCATTACTGATAATGGATCCAATCTGAACAATAAGATGATGGATGAGTTGTGCGCTGAATTCAAGATTGCACACCATAACTCCTTTCCTTACAGACCTAAGATGAATGGGGCTGTTGAAGCTGCTAACAAGAATATCAAGAGGATCATCCAGAAGATGACTGTCACGTACAGAGATTGGCATGAGATGCTGCCATTTGCTTTGCATGGATACCGTACGTCTGTACGCACTTCAACAGGGGCAACCCCTTTTTCTCTTGTTTATGGCATGGAAGCCGTTCTCCCAGTAGAGGTGGAGATCCCATCAATGCGAGTCTTGATGGAAGCCAAGTTGACTGATGCTGAATGGATTCAGAGTCGTTATGACCAGTTGAATTTGATCGAAGAGAAGCGATTAACTGCCATGTGTCATGGTCAGTTATATCAGCAGAGAATGAAGAAAGCATTCGATAAGAAGGTCAAGCCTCGTGTGTTCCGAGAAGGTGACCTCGTGCTCAAGAAAGTTTTGTCTTTCGCGCCCGATTCCAGGGGCAAGTGGACTCCAAACTACGAGGGTCCATATGTTGTTAAGAGAGCCTTTTCAGGCGGTGCTTTAATGCTTACAACAATGGATGGGGAGGATTTCACTCGTCCTGTGAATTCAGATGCAGTCAAGAGATACTTTGCCTAAAAAAAAAGGTATATGCAAATGAAAAAACAGAATAGCTCGCTAAGTTGAAAACCCGAAAGGGCGGCTTAGGCAAAAATAAGCGTCTCGGTGGAGAACCCGCAAGGGTAATCCAGGCAAAAATTAGAGACATGAAAAAAGAGAGAATATTTGCATCCCGCTAGATTGAGTACCTCACCCTGGGGCAATCTAGGCAAAAATTAGGGATTTGGCAAGTAACTGCATCCTGACAAGACTTTCTGGTTCATCAGTCGTCATTTCGTCAGAAGATTCTCGATTCGCCGTCAACCGAAGCTTCGAATACATCGAGATTCAAATTGGTAGAGAAAGGATCATTATGTTCAATGTAGCCCTCTTCCAATATATATCACTGATTTCAAATTTGTACAGATCTATGGAGTCTTGCCATTTGCAGACTACCATTCTATCAAATCAATTTGAGCTTTTTATCCAATTATTTGCACTCCTACTTGTTTCAATTCAACAAATGTTTTGCATGTTTTAAATTGATAAAATATCATTGTTTTAAACAAATCAAAATTTTTCAAAAAAAAATTGTTTTAAACAAAGTGAACATTCACAAGATTGAAAGGGTACTCAAGAATATCTCAGTGCTCTCCCGAGGGTGGCATGATTTCCAACAGGTAGGACATTGGTTCATATTCCTGGTTTGGTGGTATCTTCTTTCTTCAGATCTTTGTTGGGGTTGTTCCTCAAATAGAGTTGTTGTTGGGGTTGTTCCCCCAGTATAGTCGCAAGCAGAGTGTTGTTGAAGACTTCGTTTTCTCCAGCAGCAGTTTTCCCAGCATGGGTGTTTCCTTGTGAGTTTCGGCGGTTGATGGTTTGTCATCTTGGGGCCCCGTCACTTTCTCCAGTGGGTCGTATGCCCCAGACTTTATTTGTCTCCTCGGCAGTCATGAGTAGAGCTGTTATTGATATCCCCATCGGATTCGCGAGCAGAGTTGTTATCACTCTTCCCAATGCAGTTGCCAGCGGAGTTGTTTCCTCAGCACGATCGCTTTCTTTTGAAGACTCGGTAAGCCGGCGGTTTGATACCCGGTACTTTACCTTTTCCCCGGCGAAGTCGTCTGCGGAATTGTTGCTATCTCTCCATCAGAGTTTGTTCTCTTCAGCAGAGTAGGATTTATTTTCCTATTCAGCGGTTGATTGGGTCGGCATCCCAGTGTTTTCAACCATCTTTTTCCTCAGCATAGTCTGCAGAGTATTTGTTATGGCAATTTCGCCTGTTGAGTACTCCTTCAATCCCCGGTATGGTCGGATGATGGCTCTACCATCCAGAGAACGGATTAATTTCCTGACTGTTTGTGATCCCCAGTAGAGTGGCTTATATTGCAGAATCTACTTATTGTGATCAGTTTGCTATGCATATTCTTTCCCAAGTAGAGTGGTTCGTTGCAGAATATACTTGTTTGATCTGTCCTCCCTCAGTGGGTTGTTCCCCAAGAGAGTAGCCGACAGTTTTCCCCAGTAGAGTTGCTTATGCAGTTAGATTCTATTTGGATGATATCACTCTCCCTCAGTGGGTTGTTCCCCAGCGGAGTTATGTGGAGTTGCTTCTACAACAGTTCGTGCTTGTGCAATGCATCCTTTTGTTTCTCAGTTGACACTGAGATCCCCTGCAGATACTTTGGGACTTCTCTTGTTCCCCTACCGATTCGTCTTGGTGGCTGCTTTGCCCATTGTGACTTTCTGTACCCTGATTGGGTTGTTTCCTGATATCTCTGATCCTCTGCTTCTTCAGCAGTACCCGCAGATCTTTGCTTTACAGCATGAAGATCTCCGCAGATTGGCTCTCCAGCTGGTTGTTCCCCTGGAAGTATAATACCGGACGTTTTGATTCCTGAACCTGTTTGTGTTGGAGTTGTCTGTTTTGTCAGCATTCATCAAACATAAATCACGCATATTCATGCATATTCATAAACATTCAGATATTCATGTTGCATTTCTTGCCATGTATCTTTTGCTTGTCGTGTTCTCCTGCACGGGTGATATAGATCTCTTTATAGATCTCCCCAAGCAGATGTCGGGTGTTTAAAATCTCTCCATATAGAGTCAGCCCCATAAGCAGAAAATGTTGCCTTTCCTTCTGCAGTTCCCCACTGAGATATATCCTCGTGGATGACGGTTTCTTCTGTTTCCTCCCAACACATATATTGGGATGGATGTTCCTATTTGAGTTACATCCTCATTAGGACGTGTCTTGATTCAGTCTGTCTTTTCGGATTGTTCCCGAATTGGCTATTCGTCAAATGTCTTGTGCTTCCCAGTGGGTTGTTCCCCAGCGGAGTAATTTTGGGCCGCTACCCTCATACCTGTGGTTATAAGTCCTACTTTTCCTGGCTTTCTTGACAGAATTTGTGGTTATACACCTTTTATTCTCCAGCCAGAGTTTTGGTTTTCTACCTAACAGTCGGTAGTTGTAAATCCTATTTTCCTGCTCTCCAGCAGTTTGTGGTTTGTTATAAACCCTATTTTGGTTTCCCGTGCGGATTTGTGATTCGTTCTATCCCCACGTGGAGTTGTTGGTCTTCTATCCCGTATTCGGTAGATGTAAACCCTAATTTTGTGGTCACCTCCACCCTTTTTGGCCCTCTGCCTACAAACCAGCAGTCGTAAGTCCTATCTTTGCGGTTTTTCTACTTACAAACCGGTAGTCATAAACCCTGTTTTCTCCACTTGCAGAGTTAACTTTGTTGTTCATCTCAACCGATGACAATTTCCCTTGTGGTTATCTTCATCTAGTTCTTGATGTTGATTTTCCTTTGCTTGGATAAGTCGCTCAGATCAGTACTTATATCCCTCGCAAGTCTTTTGTGGACAATTGCCGTATGCTAGCAATTTTATCCCCAGTAGGTCCTTTCACCTTGTGTCAGTGATTGTGTTCCCTGGATCATTGGTTTTCACCAGTGAATCCTCAGCAGATCGCCTTTCATTTACCCTTTTGTCGGTAATGTCTGTTGCTCCTTTTGATTGGTCATCATTATATACCTATTCTGGTATCCTGATGCCTTTCTTTTCGGATTTTTATCCTATAAACAACCTACAACCCGGTTAAGGATAATCTTCCATGCGAGGTTATTATTCACGTTTTGACGGCTATGAATAATATGTCTCATGCGCTCTTTGGTCGGAATCCTTTGTTGATCTTCCCCAGTCGAGTAAGATTCGTTTTCCCGTTGTGGATTCGAATGTCCATCCTATAAACAAGTCTGCTGTTCTAGCTTTCTTCAGGGTGATGAGTGTCTTGGAACACAAACCAATTCACGATTTCGGATTTTTATCCTATAAACAACCTACAACCCGGTTCAGGATAATCTTCCTTTAGTCAGATTCGTATTCCTTGTGGAATCGAATGTCCATCCTATAAACAAGTCTGCTGTTCTAGCTTTCTTCAGGATGATGAGTGTTTTGGAACACAAACCAATTCACGATTTCGGACTTTATCCTACAAACAACCTACAACTCGGTTCAGGATAACTTTCCATGCGAGTACATTATCTACGTTTTGACGGCTATAGATAATATATCTCATGCACTCTCTTGTCGAACACTTTGTTTGTTTCCCCAACTGAGTAAGATTTGCATTCTTTACAGAATCAAATATCCATCCTATAAACAAGTTTGCTTTCGCTCTCTTCAGGATGATGAGTGTTTTGGAACACACACCAATTCACGTCTTTGGTCGGTCACCTGTTACATACCTACAACCCGGTATCCTTGGTGTTCCTTCCTGATTTTTTGTTACCCTCATACCGGTAACACCTCATTCTTTGGTGCTTCCTCAGTGAAGTTTTCCCGTTGCTTCTCCCCAGGAGTCAGCTTGTGTCTCTCCAATGGATTTATTTTCCTTTGGATTTCTTTTCCCAGTGTGAGTCCTTCACTCCCCAGTGAGGCCTACAGTCTGTTTTCTGTTATCTTCTAATCAGAGTCGTGTCTTGTTCACGCTGTGTCAGTGTTGTTTATCCCCAACTAAAGTCTTGTCAGAGTCTCTGTTCCTGGTGAGTGTACTACTCCAATGGATCGTCTTTTCTTCTGTGTGAACCATATTCCCCACAGAATTTGTGTCTTTTGCATACATACATTTGCATCATGAGGTCTCTTAGGGACCAAAATTTGTCTCATTACTGTTATTTAAGCCCATTCTACCGCGTCGAGATGAAGATTTCTAAACTTCACTTCTCCGGCTAGCATGACCTTAAATAGGGGCATCTGTAAGACCCCAATTTTGGCCCTAAGATCCCTCATGGCCCATATCATCTCATATCATAGCCTCAAGGATCATTGCATGCCTTTGCTTCCCTCCTAGTGGATAGGTTGCCTTGTGTGTATGGTTCTTGATCACCAAGCATGTTTTGCATTTGTATATTATTGCTTTTCATATGTTCATCATCCAAAAAGTACAAAAATATTGTCAGTCTAACCTTGTTGCTTGCAGTTGAAGCAATTATCAGCAATTAGGTCAAAGACAGTCAACAGTCAGTCAAAGCAATGGATGGTGGCCATTCTTGCAGAATTTGGGCACCATGACCAATAATCAAGAGTTCATACAACTTGGGACATCATTGGAAATCAAGGTCTCAAGGGATTAGGGTTTGAAATTCATCAGAAGTGGTTCAATCATGCAAAACCCTAGAAAAGTCAACAGAAAGTCAAACTTGGTCAACTGGCCATTTAATCAGTGATTTGATGGATGGAATTGATTTGAAGGAGTTCATTCATGTCTATACAAGCCTCATATATCATGTCCAACCTCATCATGGAAGAATTTGAAGTCAAACAGAAAATTTCCAGAAATGGAAACTGGACCTGTAATTGAAACCTACCATAAATGGAAAGTCTTGATCCTCAAACTTACATCATGATAAAAGCTTCAAATGAATTTTTGCCCAACATGAAAGTTGAAGATCTTTTTCTCCCATTTCCAAAAAGTCCAAGAACTCTTAATTCCCATGTGTGGTTGGCAAGTTATGATCGAATCGATTTCAGAAAATCTTGAACTTCAAAGGGCCATATCTCTCAAACCGTTTGGCCAATTTTGGTGGGGTTTTTTCCTACAAGTCACATTTGATCCCCTCTTTCCAAAAATATAAATTTCATGAGCCAAAACTTCACCAATCAAAATGGCATTTTTTGACCTATTTCATTTAAATGCAAGTTTGACCAATGTTTGACTTTTTGATATAAACCTTTTTCTACCATTTGGCCAATTGGAACAGCTCAGGAATATCATTTAGAACATGTTTGCCAAGTCAAATTATGCAGGACATGAGGCCATTGCTTTGTTGCTTGAATTGTAAGAAAAGTACAATTTCACCATAATTGTCCATGCCATCCACCATACCATGATTTGTACTCTCAAAACAGAAAATTAGAAGGCCATTTTGCTGTCAATTGAACATGTTGCAGCCTAAAAAACCAGCAAAAACAAAGGCATTGCCAAGTTGCCAAAGAATGGGCAAAAAGTACATGTTTTCACCATGCTTCCACCCATTGCCTTGTACTCTCACAGCAGAATTTTTCCCCATTTTTCTGTCATATTGCCACACAAGAAGAGCATACCTGGTACTGTCACAACCAACAACCAAAAACCAACACACTCTCTAAAAAACTGACTTGGCTGCTTTGGCATTGAGGGATTTTTCTGTCAAGAACTGTCAAGAAAAAGGAAAAGCACACAAAACCAAACCCTACCTTACCACATAGAAAGGACCAACAGCAGGGCATGGCATATTTGCTGTCACTAGTAGCAGCAATTGCAGCATGAAAAAACCATTTTGGCCAAGGCAATCTCATTATGCATCCTCATTCAAAAAGAACTCACCTTACTTGCATTCCTAATTTTCTGTCATCACACCATATTCCAATTTTGCTGTAAATTGACAAAAGGAACAAAACTGGCTTGGCTCAATACCATATCTACCATCATGTTTCTGTCATGAGAGACAAAAGAAGCAGCAGCCACAGACCAAAAACACTCTGATTCTCTCACTCTTGCATTTTGCATTTTTGGAATTTCGGTCAAATCCTCCAAACCCTCGAGCTTTCTTTTGTTCTCTTCATCATCCATCATCATTGCAAGCTCATTCCAAGTGTGAAGTCTTAGCTGGAACTTCATTTTCAGACCCTGTTTTCTCCAAGCATCTACAATGGCAAATTGAGTTATGGAAGCTTCCAAACACCATTGAGCTCATTTTCTTCAAACATCCTTCACTACCAAGCATTTCCTGCATCTGTTCGCACTTATAACCATCAAAGCAGCCCTGTTTCACATTTTGCTTCAAAACCAAGTAAGTATTCGAACTCAATCCTTTGCCATGCCATGATATATTTATGAAAGATCTTCTTGAGCTGATTCCAATGAACTAAAGCATGCTTAAAATGGTTGTGACATGAGGGAGAAATCTGGATTTTATTCTGCATGCTCAAACCTTTTTTTCCATCGAGTTGCTTATTCTTTGTTGATTCAGTGAAGACCACTGCTATATAATGCTTGTATTTAGTTTGATGAAGCTATTGGTATACATGTTGTTGATTTCTGAGCACATTTGTTCATGTTGATTTTGCATGATGATGATGAATGATGCTGCTGTTTAAACCCTAGATAGTTTTCCAGAAGTTTACATGAATGTGTTGGTTTACTATTGCTTTAATTGTATGAGAGTCAATACCATGCTATTGTGTGATGCTTGTTTGAATGTTGGTCTGTTGGTGTTGGCTGCACGATGCCCTGCTGTTCCAAAATCCCTCTTGTTCTGCCCAGAAAAATTCACATGATCTTGCTTGTTTTGTTGTCATCTGATGCTGCATGAACCATTCCCATGCCATGCTTTTGAATGATGCTTGTTTCGAATTTTGTTTATTAAAGATGATGATGCTTGCTGTTATGATGAGTATGCACAGAATTTTCTCATGAATGTTTTGGTCTATTGCTGTTATCATAAAAATGATGAATATCCTGCTGTTTGCCATGCTGGTCGAGTGTTGTTTTGATGATTGATGTTTGAATGATGATGATGAATGCTGCTGCAGTTTGAAACCCTGGTCTTTTCCAGAAATCATGTCTCTATGTATGCACGAGTTTGGCTGATGTTGTTGCTTGTGATTATGTGATTGATTTCCATGGCCATGCTATTGCATTGTGTTGTTTGATCTGTTGATAAATTTGTTGAATGCCATGCTTAAACCCTAGGGTTTATGTTGAAAACTCAGAAAATTTGAGTTAGTTGGCCTGTGCACTGTTCCATTGGCTGAGAGCCAATAGGAACATTTCCTTTGCCTTGCCCAAAACACACCGTTTTGATTAATGAGGGGTTAATTACAAGTATGCCACGGTTGACCATCGCTTTGACCCTCTTGCCTTGCTATGTGCTTCATGTTTCATCAATTTGTGCATCAACTTCAACAATTAATTTCTCATCCATTTCAACTCCAAAAATTCTGATTTTTTTGCATCATGTTCACAAGAATGTCTAGTATTTTATTGTGATTTTTAATTAATTTTTCATTGGCTGGATTTTAATTGATAATTGGTTTCCTAACATGTATGTATAAATGATACATTGTGCCATTTCTTTTGTGAAATTGTCATGACATATCCATTGCCCCTGAAATTTTTTGTGGTAAAACTAGACATGCTCACCTTCATTTCCATATAAATATTGTGCATTTATCATTTATGGTTTGCTAGTTATGATTTTGTGAACTAGGGTGTGACAATTTGTGTCACACCAATGATGTGCATCTTCTTGATTTTTGTTCATATACTTCCTGGCCTCCAAATCACTTGAAATTTTGCATGATTGATCTATCACATGTCTAGTTTGTGTATGAATTTTCTTGGAATTAATGATGCTGTTTTCCATTTATTTGAAAATTTCCTTCCATGCTTAGTCATTTGTTGACTTTATGTGGTACACATTGCCATTTCATTTGGGAAATTCTCATACCACATTGTATAATCATGAAATTTCATATGTGATAACTAGACACCTTGAGCTTTGAATTGGTGTCAATCTCATTCATTTCTCTTCTGTTTTCAATTTGATATGATTTTTTGAAGTTGACCCATGCTTGTTGACTTTCATTATGCTTACTTGAATTTGATTTGAATTCATGATTTTCATTGACTGCCTTCCTCTCATCCAAATGCCATGAAATTTTACATGTTTACCATGTTAGATGTTAGGATTGAATGTGATTTATTTGATAATTTTTGGAAATGTTTGGGTTGACTTTTGATGCAAGTCTTGCTGTTGACCTTTTTGTATGCCTCTCTTGCCATGCTTTGCATTCCTTGGTGTATGAAATGACAATGGTGCATGATTTGATTATGAATCCAATTGAGATTGCTTCTTAAATGTTTGAACATGAATTGGGTTGACTTTCCTTTGCTGTTTGACTTTTTTTCTTTCATCTTTGACCCTAGGCTAGCCCTAGTGGTCTTTTGAGCTTACAATTGAGCTATTGTTTCAGGTTAAGCACCAATGCCTCAAAGATCATTCAAATTTGATTGAGTTGGATTGTATATATCATGTGCTAACCCTTGTTTTGTAGGTGTGACTCATATAGTTGAGTCTTGTGCTTTGCACATTGGTCCCTCTGTGGTTGACTGTTGTTTATCCTTTCTTTTGTTTTAAACTGTTGAACTGTTTACTAATTGGTTTGACTTTTTCAGGTACTTTAGTTGCTTAAGTTCTTTGAACTTGCTTGCTTTGCTATTTAGCATTTGCTTTGAGGTATAATTACTTCTTCTTCATGTAATCTGGAGACCCGGTCTGTTATTTGACCGGGCAAACTGTCTGAAGTCCTCCTTAAGAGGCAATGCTTGTGTGTGTTTAAAATTGTCCCAAGCAGGAAAAGTCCTTCAAGTAAGGCAATTGGTAGATCAAAGGGATAAGCAACCTATCCCCTACTATTCAGTGAGTCCTCTCCTTGCTCCCATTACATGGTTGAAGCATTGAGATAAATACCCAAGATCTATAGAGTCAATAAAGGGGAAAGAGTTCCATCTTTCTGAACTCCCCCACTTTCTATTATTTGATGCTCTCTCTGACCTGAGATAGAAGCAATGAGGCACACCCCTCATCTCCTATTCATCTGCTTCACCTTAGCCTCTCAATGGCAAGGTTAAGAGCGACCTTCACCTATTACAGTGGACTTTCAAAGTCAAACCCTCTTGTGTGAGCCCCCCATTGTTTGGCTATAGAGTGTGCTGTTTGCTATTCATTGATTGATTGATTGCTTCATATGCACTTGTTTGCCTGTATGCTATGCATTTATCATCATCAATTGCCATTAATGCATGATCATCTCATTTGCTTTTGTGATGCTATCATTGTTGTTTGCCCATTGAGGACAATTGTAAGTCCATCTCTTTTGGCCATTTGCTCCTATGATATGGAAGGATAGAGTGTAAGACCTCATTGGTCACTCATAGCTTTTGTTTTGTTTGTTTGATTGTGAGGAAGCAATTGTAAGTCCCTGCAAGTTGGCATTTGCTCTCCTGTGATCATGTTGCATTGTTTGATTGTATGTGAGGATACAACTGTAAGTCCCTGCAAGTTGGCATTTGTTTCCTAGGATCATACTGTGTATGTGAGAGTAAGCCCAGACAGATTGGCATCTAACATCCATGTTTTGCTTTTGTTTGTTTATGTGAGGATGCAATTGTAAGTCCCTGCAAGTTGGCATTTGCTTTCCTATGATCATATGTTGGATATTGGTATAAGTCCAGACAGATTGGCATCCGGTATCCAAGTTTCATTTTGTTCTAGGAGATTAGTATAAGTCCATTGAGTGGCCTCTGATATCCAGTTTTGTTTTAGGAGATTGGTGTAAATCCATCTAGTGGTATCCGGTATCCGCTTTTGTTTGTGAGATTGGAGTAAGACCATTGAGTGGCATCCGGTATCATTTGTTTGCTTACATTATTATTATTCATTGCCTATTCCAAAGGACACACTTGAATCATCTTCTATATGATTTCAAGAGGTGAACCTTCTAAGAAGTTTTACGATCTATCTTCATCCATTCATCCCCATTATGTCCTAAACCTTTTCATACTTTGATTTCAAACTTAACATAGATATTGTGCAAACATCTTCATGTTTTCCAAACTAAAAACCTGGACCCAAGTCCTTGACTTTTTTCAAACTTCATTTCATAATACTCATTTGAATTAATCTTAATCATACTTTGACTCCATTTTCATAATCACAATCAATTAACTTCACCCATTCACTTGTTTTGGCTTTGTCCATTGTTAATCTTTTCACACATTAGCCATAGGTTTCAATTATCATTGTGGTTGATGTAAACCTCACCTTATCTTTAGTGAGTCGACTATAAGACTTCCGTACTGAAAACAGGGTTAACCCCTCTAGTGCGTCGAAGCTATCCTCACATGGTGGATGTTGGTCTTGGTCGAGTTTTCTCCCATTGATAATGAAAAGCCTCAGTGCTATTGTTTAAAATTGAATCCACCAACCTTTTGGAAATCTTTTAGCCGAACTACGGCGTTTTGATCCTTACCTTTGATGGAAGGTACGTAGGCAGCGGGTTCATCCGTTCAAACCCAATAATAAAATTGTATATTCTTTTCTCACCATCCCAATCATGTTTGCACAATGCTTATGTCATAACAAATAACAATTTAGTACAACAAGTGTGAAAAGGGCTCCCTAGGAGTACCTAGGACGTAGTGGGTGCCTAACACCTTCCCATTGCGTAATTTACCCCTTACCCAGACTCTCTGATCTTTTTATTAGTTTTCTACGTGTAAAACTTCTTAGGCTTTTGTTCGCTTTTTAGCCAGTCCTTTGGATAAATAAAAGTGCGGTGGCGACTCGAAAATCATTGTATGCTTTGCTTATGGTTTAATCGATAAATCATATAGCGACGAATACACCGCTACACACGTCAACTTTGATTTATTAAACAAAGTGACTTCAAAGAATTTATTAATCGGTCTACCAAAAATAAAGTTTTCAAAAGACCATCTTGTTAGGCGATAGTACCGATCTAGAAGGGGGGGTTGAATAGATCAGTAGTTTAAAAAATTTAGCGCTTTTTAATTTTTTTTTAAAGGTTACGAAAGCTCCCTAGAGCACAATCGTCTAAACGATCCGTTAATGGAAAGATCGGATATGCGTGAAACCAAATGGAATAACTAAGGTAGAGATAATAAACCACTATCTTAATCAATGAATTAATGACCCCAATCCTTGATATAATTATCAGTAATGATGAGTTAACACAATAAGAGAACAAGTAAAATATTGATAGACTTGTGTGAGGTTAATTTTATCAAACACTTGGTGTGCACTCCACACCAAGTCTCAATTTCACTCAAATTGAATATGCAGAATTTTACTTAGTTGCAATCAAAGTGATTGCACCAATTTATCGAACAACTTCTATGCACAACAATTAAGCGAGATTAATTTTACTATTAATTTCACACAAGACTCAATTTCTGCAGAATTTAAAGAGTTAAGAGAAAGAGAGAACAACACCATATTTGTTTAGGCAGTTCCCCTTTCGTCCTCGCTTAGGGTATGTCTGCCCCCAATTCTAAATCTAGAATTGAGATATTTATTAATAAGTTGCAAAGTTAATACAAGAGAAGAAATGATCACCACCAACCAACCCTAAGTGTTATTGCAGATCCTATTCACTTCTCTCCCCTTGATTCGAGTTAAACCAAGTCCTTCAAGCATTCCGAACAAACCTTTGGTTGTAGCTACCTTATTGCAAGAACTCCATGTTCTCCAAAACTCTAGCTCGACTGATTTTGATCGAATCTCCGTGAAACCTCTGGTTGTAGCTACCTTATTGCAAGAACTCCACATTCTCCAAATTTCTAGCTCGACTGACTTCAATCGCAAGACGCTTGAACCCTAACCTTTCTTCACAATCCTCCGATTACCGTTACTTGTTTGAACGACCCCACTATTCTTCAAACCTTTCACTCGGCTGAATCTATGAAGAAAATCTTAGTGCAAAAACCCCAAATTCTTGGAGGACAAAACCTCAATGGTTTTATTCAAGAAAAACCCACTTAAAGTCTCTACCCAAACTAAGATTACACAATCCTATTTGGACGTTATCACCACAACAATGCACAATGATCAACACAAATTATTATGTGTAGTTGTTGAGAAATGCAATGAAGAATGATGATGAAGAGGAACTTTAGTGTATATCTTTCACTTTTCTTGTTTTTTTTTTAAGAATAGACTCTAGAATATATATATGATGCATGGACAAAGTAACAGACATAACATAATAATTTTTCAAAAATGCACAGCAGAAAATTGAGTGCCAACAACGACCACTCGACCTATTCACACAAGTCACTCAGCCTATTCAGACCCGAGGCAAAAACTACTCAAGTGAAGCAGGCGATGAGTTGACTCAAACAAGGGAAGAGTCGACTCAAACAGGGTTTTTCCAGAGTTGAGTTGACCTATGACTCGACCTGTTCAGACCCGTGGCAACATTGTTCAAATGAAACACGCAATTAGTCAACGCAATCATGTGGATGAGTCGACTCATTTAGTTTTCCCAGAATTGAGTCGACCTATGACTCGACCTATTCAGACCCAAGAGTTACACAGACTGGAATGAGTCGACCGCTCCAAGGTGCGAGTTGACTCAAAGTTCTTAGACTGTCAAAAAATGATTTTTGATACGTATTTTGATCAGTTGAAACCATTATTTTATGAACCTAATGTACCAACGATGATCAAGTGCATTATTCAAATCAATGAGATGCTCCTATATGCATGGACACATTTCACTTATACTTTGAGCATGTTGGAGAACGAATGCATTCTATAATATGATGACACCGTCCAAAGCACATTATGAGTAACTAAAAAGGTTTGACATGATTAAAATAAGGACTGGGAATCTTTTGAAGGAGAAGAGCGATCCAAAATGCAACAGAATTTAAAATTTCTCCTTTAATGATCCTTACGAATGAGCATGATCAGTGATAGAACCGTTACCTCTTGTGGCGATTGTAACCTTTCATGCAGATCTACGGTGCGATCACAAACGTTGAACAATGACAACGCCTCTACTCAGTCCATACGAACGGATTCCTTCAATCTCAGTGCTAGCTGCTACGAATGAAGGCTTTGAGTGAGAGAGAGAGAGAGAAACGAAATTGCAACTGCACAAATGCTTCTACACAAGGGTTCTATTTATAGAACCACTTGTGTGGGCTGCAAGCTAAAAATCCTACTCAAGTGTATGTGGCCCATATCTTATATTATGCCAAAACCACTTAAGCGCGTGGTACCTTATCATATTTCGTATTCTACTTAAGTACACCGTATCTTACGATGTTCTATAATTCACTTAAGGGCACCATACATTACGGTATTCCTTAGTTACATTATCTCTCATCAATCCGTCCTTTTGTGTGTGACCCTGTAGGTTTTCATGGCATTGACAATTATATTAGATCACGTATTTAACATAATAAACAGTGAGCGGTATCTAGCAACACATCACTGCTACCCAAGACACGAAAATGTCATGTGATATGACAAATCCTTTTGTGATAATACTTATGTGTACAATTACCCTTTTACCCTTATGTCTATATTGAACACAAGGCATAGACCGTGTCATCCTTGTCCAGTTCAATATTGGGCCCATAGACATTTATCATGTTAGGTATGATGGGAAAATTCCATCTAGGTCACTCATGTTCCTTAGCATGCTTCGTGGAGTACCCATCAACTTCCTTTATGGTCATCCAGTTACGGACAATGTTTGATCAGCAATAAGGCACTCGACTCTACATCTAGGGTCCATAGTGGTTTCAGGTTGAAGGGTGGTATACACAATTATCACCATGAGAATAACTTATGACACTTTGCATAACATTCTATATAGTATTCTCATAGCGGGTCAATCCAATATAAATATTACTCTTAATATTCATACCTATGTTTAAGACTTGATAACTCCTTATCCATGATCCATGAGATGTGATCATTAGTCTAGATACATAATAGTCTCAATGCTTTAATGTTATCCCACTTCACAATAAAGCTCGACTACATATACTTTAAGAATAGTGTCCTTATGTTTAATGTGATCTCATGATTAAGTCACACTTAATACATTAAACGGATTAGCTATTCTAGGGACTTTATTAAACAAACATAATAAAGAAAAAGCCTTTTATTATTAATAAATAATTCGATACAAGTACCAAAAGTATTGACCTCTAGGGCTTACACCAATATCTTTGCCCTCATATACTCCCCTTTTTTGATGATGGCAAACCGTGGCACAATCGTGTACTTTGATAGACATCCTCCCCCTGATTTTATGCATGCCTTCAAAAATTCTACTATTATAAATCTGCTATTATAAATCTGCTATTATAAATATGCTATTGTGTTTCCATTGCTTCTCCCCCTTTGACAACATCAAAAAGAAACAATGATACGGTCAACGGGAAACAAAGATATTCATAAGCACTTAGTCAACTACTTTGCAACAGATAGACATTAACAACCATGCATATAACATGAAGTCAATGTAAGAATTATAGGCATAAATATTGCACGGAGCAGAAGAAAATAAGTAAATAACATTGCAATAATTGTTTAACATAAACTTTAAGACAAATAAGTAAGTACAATAATATGCAACCATAGAGGAATGGAAATGCACTGAATGAATCCATCATCTAAGGTCGTCTCCCCCGTGACGGGTCATTTCTACCTCTATACTAGAAGGTTGACACGAATGTTTGTCTTCTTCATAGAGGTTAGTGAATTCAATGACGTTACAGTTAAGCGTATTAAAGGATCTTGAGAGAGAGCGATGAGTGGCATCAATCCGTTGCATGATTGTGGAGGAAAATGAATTGAAGTTGTCACTATGGGTTTGAATATGATTCCTTAAGTCTGAGTATCGTTCCTCTTGGAGAGAAGCAAAAGATGCAAAGTTGTCACTTTGAATCTGAAGCTGATTCCTTACGGATCTTGTATATTTACACTGTAGGATCCCAAGTGTAGCCCATCAAACTTAATGATTTTTGACAAAACTCTTGATTTGTAGTCAAAGAGTTATATTGAATTCCTTGAACTGAAACTTTAGCTCAATTTAGGATACTTTGAATAAATGAAGGATAGCACAGAGCAATGCCTTAACCTGACTCCTTTAGAGCAAAGATCCTGCTTGCAACATAGTGCGGCCAATTTACTTTCAGCTTGTGTTTCAACATATAAACCAGGTGTACTTTGGCCTTGTCCACTCTGGAGTAACCTCGTTGTTTAGGACGGAGAATATGCGTCAAAACCCAATGTAAAATCCTGTCAATAGGCTTCAAAAGTTCCGTAGTCACATTGGTAGGGAGCCAATTGCTCTCAACAACATTTGTAGAAAACGGTTTCTTCAACATTGAGTTTAAGGCATTCCTAAACTCATAGTCTGGAGCAAGCACAATGTCGGTAATCTTGAGATCATTAGGAGACGATAATGGAGAAATTTCAAACAGAGACTTCCAAACATCATCACTCACTTAAATAACCCTTTTACCAATATTGCACGCAAACTTATAACCCTCGAATTTTCCAATAACGCCTGTATAAAACAGTTTGACTAAATCTTCATTATACTTAGTGGTACAGTCTAAGAACAAATCAATTCCTTGAAAATTTACCCGCTCAACAATTTTTGGAATGCGCGCATGCGTCCAGCCACTAACGGTGAGTATACGTACTGCTTTATAACTGTTCTCTTTTTAATCTTCTTTTCAAAGGTTTCAGCAAGATCATCAGAGAGTAAGGATAAATCAGTTACCAAAATATTCAATCGAGGTTGTGCAGTCCCAGTGTGAGAGGAAGATCCTCTTACAGTTCTTTTTCCAGAGGTTCTTGAAGCCATTTGAATGTTGTTTGTAAGGAGATTTTAGGGTTTGTGTAAGGAAGAGAGTGAGAGAGGGAGGAGAGAAGACCAAATGAATTTATTATGCAATTGAAAAGAGGTGCCTTGAAAAGTGAGTCAACCTATTAAAACACAGATGAGTTATCTTGGGGCATCGAAGAGTCGACACATGGGTCGAACTATTGGAACCCGAAATTAATCCAACTATGCAATGGGAAGCGAAGACTCGACTCATACGTGTAATGAGTCGACACATCCTTGTTTGAAACCTCAATTGAATGCACTCTGGGTAGCGACGAGTGGACACATGGGTCGACCTGTTGGGACCCGAAGGTAATAGAAAGATGGAATTCACAGTAACGAGTCGACACATGGGTTGACCTGTTGGGACCCGAAGGAAAAACAAGGATGGAGTTCACAACAATGAGTCGACTCATGGATCGACCAATTGGGACCCGAAGGAAAAACAAGGATGGAGTTCATAGCGATGAGTCGACTCATGGGTCGACCAGTTGGGACCCGTGTTAATGATTAGAAGGCATGAGATTCAAAAATGCTCCTAACGATGAATGCATGTTAAATATGATACCTAAGAAAGTTCAAGCATAACTCAAGCATAGAAATGGATCAAATTTAGATCAAACTAGAAAATGAACATCAAGAATTGCATTACATAGAGCACATATATACATACATAATTGATCAGGATAGTTCAAATAGATAGGAACTATATTACCTCCAATGATGATAGACGACGAGTGCCCTCACATAGCCCACACTTGTAAATCAAGGAATAGACAGGCATAGATATAAAGCAAGCATCATATATAAATTTAAAATTGATCCGAGATATCGAGAACACCAGGTTCCCTACAAATATGGAAGAAAGACTCTGTCGCAAGTGGTTTTGTGAAAATATCGGCAAGTTGATTTTTGCTATCAACGTGCTCGAAGACAACATCACCTTTCTCAACATGATCTCTAAGGAAGTGATGCCAAATTTAAATATGTTTAGTACGTGAATGTAGTATAGGAATTTTGGTTAAATTGATAGCGCTTGTGCTGTCACAGAAAATGGGAATACGTTCAAGTTGAACATTGAAGTCGAGAAATTGTTGTTTGAGCCACAAGATTTGAGCACAACAATTACCGGCTGCAATGTATTCCGCCTCGGCCATTGACAAAGCAACTGAAACTTTATTTTTTTTGTGCCAACTCACTAATGAATTTGAGTAAAAATGATAAGTGCCATTAGTGCTTTTCCTATCCAATTTGCAACCGACAAAGTCGGAACCAGAGTAGCCAACCAAAGAGCAATCACTTCCCTTAGAAAACCAAAGCCCATACTTTGAAGTACCACACAGGTATCTAAGTATGCGCTTGAAGACCTTTAAATGTGACTCTTTGGGATATGATTGATACCTAGCACACATACATACACTAAACATAATATCTGGTCGAGATACGGTAAGATATAGGAGGGAACTGATCATACCTCTATACCTTTTTATATCTACGACCTTACCATTTTCACCCCGATCCATATTAACCGCAGTAGGCATTGGAGTGTCGATTACTTTGGAGTTTTCCATATCGAAGCGCTTGAGTAACTCATTGCAATACTTCATTTGGCTCACAAAAGTTCCTTCTTCAAGTTGCTTGATTTGAAGTCCAAGGAAGTAATTTAGCTCCCCCATCATGCTCATTTCAAATTCTCCCTGCATCAACTTAGAGAATTCATTGACCAAATTTATGTTAGTAGATCCAAAAATAATGTCATCTACATAGACTTGAACTAAAATAGGGTGTTTTCCTTGACGCTTAATAAAAAGGGTTGTATCAACCTTCCGTCTTGAGAATCCTTGTTCTAGTAGAAATTTGCTAAGACGCTCAAACAATGCCCTAGGGGCTTGTTTGAGACCGTACAAAGCACGCTTAAGCTTACAAACATAGTTAAGATGCTCATAGTTTTCAAAACCGGGAGGTTGAGATGCATAGACCTCTTCATTAATGTAACCGTTTAGGAAAGCGCTCTTAACATCCAGTTGAAATAATTTGAAATTTTAAGAACAAGCATAGGCAAGCAAAATGCGTACAGCTTCGAGTCAGGAGACTAGAGCATAAGTTTCCTCATTGTCGATGCCTTCCTCTTGGTTATACCCTTGAGCAACAAGGCGAGCCTTGTTACCAGTTATAACTCCGTTTTTGTCTAACTTGTTCCTAAACACCCATTTAGTACCGATTACTCGATGGTCTCGCGGGGGGGGGGGGGGGGGGGGGAACAAGATCCCACACCTCATTTCTTTTGAACTGATTAAGTTCCTCTTGCATTGCTAAAAACCAATGTTCGTCGTGTAATGCGTCTTTGGAGTTTTTAGGCTCAATTTGAGAGACGAAAGCGAAATGATAACAGAAGTTACTTATCTTTGACTGTGTGGTAACTCCCTTTGAGATATCTCCTAGAATATTATCGATGGGATGATCCTTAGAAGACTTTCATTCCAAAGGAAGATCATTGTTATTAATTGAACGATCCTCCTCTTTCTTTTTAGATATGTGATCCGGCTCCTCCTCAGCTTTTTCCAGATGGGGTTAAACACTCTTTTCTTCTTGATCTTTTATTATGTCTTCCGAAGGAACACCTGCACCTTCAAATATAATACCTTTCTCCGACAATTTTCTGATAAGATTCATCAAAGGAAACATGCACAGATTCTTCAACGATAAGTAACCTCTTATTGTATACTCTATATGCTTTACTAGATTGAGAGTATCCGAGAAAGATACCTTCATCAGCGTTTGAGTCAAATTTACCAAGTTTTTCTTTACCATTATTTATTACAAAGCATTTACATCCGAATACATGAAGATGTGAAACATTAGGCTTCCTTCCCTTTAGCAATTCATAAGGAGTTTTGTTTAGAATAGGACAAATGAGTATCCTATTCAATACATAACAAGCAGTATTTATGGAACCGACCCAAAAATATTTAGGAAGCCCATTTTCATTGATCATAGTCCTTCCAAGCACTTCTAAAACTCGGTTTTTATGTTCCAATACTCCATTTTGTTGTGGAGTTCTTGGAGCAGAAAAATTATGATCAATTCCATTTGTTTCACAAAATTCCTCAAAGAGGTGGTATTCAAATTCACCTCCATGATCACTTTAGATAGTAACTATGCTAGTGTTCGATTTGTTTTGAGAAATCTTGGCAAACTTTTCAAAATCTGAAAAAGTGTCACTTTTACTTGCTAAGAAGATGGTCCAACAAAATCTAGAGTAGTCATCTACTATAACAAAACCAAAGTAGTTTCCACCTAGAATGTTAATTCTATATGTCCCAAAAAGGTCCATATAGATAAGTGTAAGACCCTAATTTTGACCCTAAGTTTCCTCATGTTATCTCATCATATGCATTGGCTTTGGGATCACACATTAGCATCCTCCTTACCCCTCATTCATTGGGTTTGAATTGGGAGATATCACCAAGGACATTTGATTGTATCATACTTTGTTTTCATTATTTACTAACCAAAATACCAAAAATATGTCAATGTATAGTTTGACTCTTTTGTAGGTAGTGTGTGTGCTCACCTATGCTCCATCAAGCTCATATCTAGGGTTTGAGACCCTCAATGCAAGGAGACTAATAAAGAGATGGTTCACATTGACTGTTAGACATCATATATGGATCCCCATGATCTTCACATATCATTTTGATCAAGAAATCATCAAGAGTTTGAAGTTTGTTTGCCTTGGAAGCCCTAATTCATCTAGGTATCTTGTGTGACTTCCTCAACAAGTTTCTTCATCATTTGATCAAATATTTCAAGGGATACTTCATATTACACATATATGATCCTCCAAGAGTCCCAAAAATCAAGATAATATCAAGCTAGCAAGATGGTTCATGGTGGTTGACCAGAGAAAGTCAACTAGTTAAAACTGGGGTTCCCTAAACCATATCTCCTACTATTTTTGTCCTATGAAAATGATTCCAAGAAAAACGTTACTCGTAATGACATTCCTAACAACTTTCATGTTAAATTCTAGAGCTATTTTTGCTTGGTAAGTCATTTTTTATGGTGAAAGATTATAGGTCATTTTGTTTGAACCCTAGTTAGGAGGTCAACTTCCCAAGACCATAACTTGCTCAATTTTCATGAGATGAAAGCCATTAAAATTAAAATATCAAATTAAGTATGTCCTATTCAACTTTTATGTTTAAAGGAGGTTCAAATTCAACTTAAAAATGCATGTGCCAAGAGGAAACATTATAGGTCATTTTGGGCCATTACCATTGAACAAGTGATTTTCCTCAACTTCTAAAATGCATAACTCCTTCATTCCAAATCCAAATAATGTCAAATTTGTGATCAAATTAAAGAGGTTTTAAAGGGATACAACTTTGATGAAGGAAGTTTTTCCATTTGAAGTCCATAACAAAAGTTGTTCAAGGTGGAAGAAGTAAACATTTGACTTGGTGCTTCGAAAAAATTTCATTTATGTTTGAATTTCCAAACTTCCACCTCAAAATTCATCATGATCCAAACTTCAAATGGAAACGTGTTCAACATGAAAGTTGTTCCCCTTGATCTCACTTTTCCAAAAATTCCAAGATCATCTCATTTGGATCAATATTGAAGGACTTGCGCATGGGTGCAATACATGGTACCATTTGGAGGATTCTCATGTTAAATCTCAATTCAACATTGCATGGCTTAATGCATTTCTTTCAGCATCACATGTGCATAATTTTGGGCCTTTTTCAATCATTCTTTGGGCTTTGTACACGCCTATGCAAGCTCATGATGCAAATTACTATTTTTGGATTTTCAAATGGAAGTGTGTAGAAAGCATTTGAATTGGCTATAAATACAAGTGCTATGAGCTCAGAACTTAAAAAAAAACACCTTGCCCAAGCTTTGCCAAGACAATTCAAACCCCTCATTCCATAGAATGATTGAAGATTTCAATTGAAATCGAGTTTGAATTTCACCTTCTATTTTGAAATTCAAACTCCAAGAACTTATTTCCCTTTTCATCTCAATTGAACACTGCAAGCAAGAGGAAGAGGAATCAAGCAAATCCTGATCAAGATCAAGCAAATTTGAAGCAACTTGAAGGTGAAAATTCAGAAACTTCATCTCTTCGATTCTCACTCAGTTCATCACTATTGTTTGTGATTTTTGGTTTGCTGACGTCCTACCAATGTAGGCAACAAGATTGAGTTGCTTTGAGGTCAAATCAAAGCAACTCAGATCATGAAACTCAAATTTCAAATCCAGGTATCTTTCAATATACTTAGAATTGGAAGAAATGGAGGTCAGATTCGTGCTCCTGAGCATTTTTTCTTCAAATTAGTGTATTCATTTTTTATTTTTCATGAAGTTTTGGTTGGACTAGTCCGGTGGTCCTCACTGGAGAAGATGACCGGAGCTAGGGCTCCGGTGGTGTGTTGGCAAGGTTCCAACTGTAACGCCCCGATTTTTATTAAGTGTTATTACTATTATTTTTATAATGTTTGATTTATAATTATTTCGGTAAAATATTTTATTGTGTGTTAATATATTATTAGAGTTTAATTATAAGAATTGTGGTATAATAGCTATTGGGCCTAGTGGTGTATATAGTAACTAAGGGAGGTGTAACAATTAAGCCCATTAGTTAGTTTTTATTTAATTAAAACAAAGAATAGAAATAGAATAGAAATAGAAAGAAGGGAAATAGAAAGAAGTAGAGAGAAGGAGAAGAAAATAGAAGAAAAGAGAGAAACGTTAGGGTTTGGAGGAGGAAGAGGAAATTGGAGAAGAAGAGCATCATCTTGATCAACCCAAGCTTGCTAGAACACTATAGAGTAACTCAATCATCATCTCTAAGGTAAGGGTGTGAGTTATCATTTCCTATAATTATGAAAATGATGGGTTTTATGTGGGTAATGGTTGTTAGAGGATATTGTTGGGTTTTGATGTTGTGATTGGATTCCTTGCTTTGAAAATGTTGTTTGTGTTCTTGATGTAGTGTTGATTGTTTGTGATTATTGAACATGTATCAATTCTTTGCAAAATGTTAGGGTTAGGTTTAGAAGAATGATAAATAACATTATGTGTTGTGTTGTTATTGATGGTTTGGGGTTGATGTATGTTGTGAAAAATATGCTATTGTGTTGATGAATTAAAGTATGAGTAATTTCACAAATTGTGAATTTAGGAAGTGTTGGAAATTAATTGAATGATGTTTAGAATGATGAAATAAAAGTTAAATTGTGGATTAGAATGGCTTTGTAATACTGAAAATATTGTAGTTCGTTGAAATCTGAGAATGAGACTTTTTACGGAATCGAAATCGGAGGTCCGGAAGGTATTTAACGGTCAAAAACGCATTTTCTATGTTTCCTGCTAAATTCACGGCGCCAGCTGAGTTGAAAACATAATTTTTTTTTGTAAACTTCAAACAGTCATAACTTTTGAACCGTAACTCCGTTTTGGTCCCCGTTCGAAGCGTTGCGAAGCTTATGAAATTTTCTACACGTTGTTGATGCTTATAGGCCATTATAAGAGCTTATTTTAATAATTGATTATTTTGGAAAAGTGATTAATAATTGATATAGTAGGAAGCCTATTTGATTAATGAGGAATACCACTTAACTATAGTGTGTAGGTGTGCGATGTAAATAAACATAGCATGAGGTTGAATTACCTAAGAGATTGTATGATGAAACAATTGATTGTGATGAATATTCTCATTTGTTTTATATATAAACATATGTATGAGTGTTGGTGAATATGATGTTGTGTGAATGCTTTTATGCATGTGAATGGCGACGTGGCCTAAATGGCAATAGCGACGTGGGCTTCGGCCATTGTGATGAGTTATGTTGATGCGATGATGATTTTGGTGTATGTGTATTATTTATCATGGAGTCACATACATTTGCATAAGCGACGTGGCCTTTTGGCAATAGCGACGTGGCCTTTTGGCAAAAGCGAAGTGGGCATAAAGCCTTGACCTTTATGGCAAAGCGACGAGTCGGTACCGCATAGCATTTGCATAGTTGAGTCACATATGTTGGTTATGTTTATTTCCGCATTTTGTGATAATTGTTGTTATGTGACGGTTTATGAAGTGCGGTGATATTTTGCGAAGATGCGATGAATCGTAATGTTTTATGATGGATTGATGAAATGTTAAAGTGATGAGATGCTATGATGTAACATTGATGTTGTGGATGATTATTGACTTTGTTTATGATTAAATACATAAGCATTCAAGTGAAGGATTGTGCGATGTGGTAACAATATTTCTAACTTTCCGAATTTACTTATATATTGCTTATCATTATCTTGATTATATGATTTGAGTATCTCACCCTTTTGTTTTTGGCCGTTACCTTTATATTGGTAACGTGCAGGTGCTCCGCGTTGAGAGGAGGATAGTGGTAGCACACGTTTGGCGTCTTTGCTCTGTTTAGGATTGTAACACTCAGGGGTTAATGAACGCTTTTCATGATTTTGATAGTAACAATGCCCTTTTGTATATCATTGTATATGATAGTTGTGATGGGCATTTGTTTACTTGTTTTCTTTGAATGTGTAAATGTACGACTCGACTTAATTATCTAAATGATTTCCGTTGCGATTTTTTCTTGTGTATTGCTGCTATATGGACTAGGTGAATCCATATACAGTGTTGTTTATTATTTAACAAGGACTGAGTGGATCCTTGCGCAATTGCCGTGTTATGTAATTTGTTTAAGTGTTGATGAAATGATATATGTGATGCCTCAATTTTGTGTGAAAATTGTTTACTCTGATTTTTAATTGAATTTACGAAGGGTAGAATTGGGGTGTTACATTAGTGGTATCAGAGCAGGTCGGTCCATCCGACCACGTTGTTGAGTCTTTTGTTGTTTAACGACCTTGTGTTGTTAATTTGTTGCTAATCCTTGTGTGTGTTGTGAGCAGAAGTGTAAGATGGCTGGAAGAAACGCTGGGAGGAATGATGAGGCTCTCATAGTCTGGCGACGTTTCAGAGGGAGAACCCGCCTACTTTTTTGGGTAGGTATGATCCTGAAGGAGCCTTGGCTTGGTTGAAGGAGATTGAAAGAATCTTCAGAGTGATGGATTGCACTCTTGTGCAAAAGATCCGTTATGGAACTCATAAGCTGTCAGGTGAAGCCGATGATTGGTGGGTGGACACTCGTCTAAGGTTGGAAACTGCGGGCGAGAAGATTACTTGGGAAGGGTTTCGTAGAGAATTTCTGAGGAAGTATTATCCAGAAGATGTGCGAGGAAAGAAAGAGATTGAATTCCTCGAGTTGAAGCAAGGGAACTTGTCAGTCACGGAGTATGCTGCTAAGTTCACTGAATTGGCTAAGTTCTAGCCTCACTATGATGGAGCCAATGCCAAATTCTCTAAGTGCATATAGTTTGAAAATGGATTGCGTCCGGAAATTAAGAAAGATGTGGGATATCAAAAGATTCGCGTCTTTGCGGATCTGATTGATAGTTGTAGAATCTTTGAAGAGGACAACAATGCACACTATAAGATCTTGTTTGAGAAGAGAGGAAGGGGTCAACACAGCTGTGGTAAGCCATATGAAACTCCGGTTGGAAAAGGGAAACAGAAAGTGATTCCGGGTCGAAGAACAAGTGGGGGAGATGCTCCTGCTAATGTTATCTGTTTCAATTGTGGAAAGCTAGGTCACAAGAGTAATGTGTGTAGGCTTGGTGAAACGAGATGTTTCCGTTGTGGTATGCCAGGACATGCGGCTCGTGATTGTAAGCAGAAAGATGTTGTTTGCTTTAACTGTGGGGAAGGAGGACATATCAGTGCTAAATGTCAGAAGCCAAAGAGGGGACAAGAGAGTGGTAAAGTGTTTGCTTTGTCGGGAACTCAGACTACAAATGAAGATGGACTTATTCGAGGTACTTGTTTCATTAATAACATTCCTTTAATTACTATTATTGATATCGATGCCACACACTGTTTTGTTGCTGCGGATTGTGTTGAAAGATTGGGTCTTTCTTTGTCTTCCTTGGGTAGAGATATGATTGTTGAGGTTCCCGTTAAGGGAATGGTATCTACGTCTCTTGCGTGTAAGAGTTGCCCCTTGTCAATATTTGGTAAAGATTTTGTAGTTGATCTTGTTTGTTTGCCGCTTGTCGGGTTGGATGTAGTATTGGGTATGGACTGGTTGAAATCCAACTATGTTCATATTAATTGCTACAACAACACTGTGAGGTTTTCTTCTGCCGAAGTAGAGGGAAGAAGATAATTGTTATCCAAGAAACAATTGAAGGAGTTCATAGAAGAAGACGCGTTGGTGTTCTTGTTGATGGCAAGCTTGTCTGTGGAGAGTCAGGCTGTAATTGCGGACTTGCCGGTGGTGTGCAATTTCCCTGAAGTTTTTCCCGATGAGATTCCTAGTGCACCGCCAGAAAGAGAAGTTGAGTTCACTATTGACCTTGTACCTGGTACTAGACCCATCTCTATGGCGCCGTATAGGATGTCAGCATCAGAGTTGGCTGAACCGAAGAGTCAGCTAGAGGATTTGCTTGAAAGGAAGTTTGTGAGACCTAGTGTATCACCTTGGGGAGCTCCAGTTTTGCTGGTGAAAAAAAAAGATGGAAGCATGCGACTTTGTATTGATTATAGACAATTGAATAAGGTGACGATTAAGAATAGGTATCCACTCCCAAGGATCGATGACTTGATGGATCGTTTAGTGGGTGCTCGTATTTTCAGTAAGATTGATCTAAGGTCGGGCTACCATCAAATTAAGGTGAAAGATGAGGACATTCAGAAAACTGCTTTCAGGACTCGTTATGGACACTACGAGTACACGATGATTCCTTTCAGCGTTACTAATGCGCCGGGAGTATTCATGGAGTACATGAATCGCATTTTCCATCCTTATTTGGATCAATTTGTGGTGGTGTTCATAGACGACATTTTGATTTATTCTAAGTCGGAGGAAGAGCATGTGGAACATTTGCGTATTGTTTTGCAAGTGTTGAAAGAGAAGAGATTGTATGCTAAGTTGTCTAAGTGTGAGTTTTGGTTGAGGGAAGTTAGCTTTCTTGGTCATGTTGTTTCCGGTGACGGAATTGCGGTTGATCCATCGAAGATTGATGCGGTGTTGCAATGGGAAGCTCCTACGTCAGTTACCGAGATAAGAAGTTTCCTAGGCTTGGCATGTTACTATAGGAGGTTTATAGAAGGCTTTTCTAAGTTGGCACTTCCTTTGACTAAGTTAACTTGTAAGGGTGCTGCTTTTGTGTGGGATGTCCGATGCGAAGAAAGTTTCCTTGAGTTGAAGAAAAGGTTGACAACGGCTCCGATTTTGATTTTGCCAAATCCCGAGGAACCGTTTGTGGTTTATTGCGATGCTTCGAAGATGGGACTAGGAGGTGTGCTTATGCAGAATGGTAAGGTGGTTGCTTATGCTTCTAGACAATTGAGGATTCATGAGAAGAACTACCCTACGCATGATTTGGAGCTTGCGGCGATTGTGTTTGTTTTGAAATTTTGGAGACATTACCTTTATGGATCTAGATTTGAAGTCTTTAGTGACCATAAAAGCTTGAAGTATTTGTTTGATCAAAAAGAGCTGAACATGAGACAAAGGAGATGGCTGGAATTGCTAAAGGATTATGACTTTGGGTTGAACTACCATCCGGGAAAAGCGAATGTGGTGGCCGATGCTCTAAGTAGGAAGACTTTGCATATGTCGACCTTGATGATGAAAGAGTTGGAGTTGATTGAGAAATTCCGAGATATGAGCTTAGTGATCGAGGTGACACCAAGAAGTGTGATTTTGGGTATGTTAAAGATTAACAATAATTTTCTTGATAACATTAGAGAGGCTCAGAAGCTGGATATGAAACTTGTTGATGTGATCATTGGACTCGGACGATCTGAGAATGAGGATTTCAAATTGGATGCACAAGGTGTGTTGAGGTTTCGTGATAGGATTTGTGTTCCCGATGATGTGGATTTAAAAAGGATGATCTTGGAAGAAAGCCATAGGAGTAATTTGAGTATTCATCCCGGAGCGACTAAGATGTACCAATATTTTGAAAAGATTATATTGGTGGTCGGGAATGAAGCGTGAAGTAGCTCAGTTCGTGTATGCGTGCTTGACTTGCCAGAAATCAAAGGTGGAGCATCAGAAACTTGCGGGGTTGTGTAACACCTCAAAACTTGCCCTCCTCTCTTGGGACTAGCATAACATGTGGCATATCATTTTTAGGTCATTAGGCATTGCATATTGCATATCATGTGGTTACATTGTGCAAGTCATCCTCCTAAGTCTTGATCAGAAGATGAAGAGGTCATGATACAAGCTAGGGTTTCATTGGATTGGATCACTAATCATCTGAGGATATGGTGGTTCAAATTAGGGTTTGTGATTCTCAAGGAGATTGGTCTTCATCTTGGTGGATATGACACATCATCATCATCATGATTTTGAGATCATCCAAGAAGATTCAAGTGTTTGATCAAGATACCTTGGGATTAGGGTTTTGACCACTGGTCAACCCTAATCAGCTGCAGTGGGTCAATCAGGGCATGGTAAGGAGATGGGGTCTACAATGGATATGGGGATCATTTCATGATTATATTGAGCTTATGGAGGCTAGGGTTTCACCCTTGAGCCATTTCACCAGAGGATTGGGGCTCAGCTTGATCAGTGCACAGCCAAATTCATCTATCAATTGAAAAGTCAACTGTGGTCAACTGTGCTTGATTTTAGGGATTTGGAGGTAGGAGAGAGTTGGATACACTTCATTCATGTTGAAACAAGTGTTATTTGACATGTCAAAGCTCAAGAATGAAGAAAATAAAGTCAGGACAAAAATTTCCAAAAATAGAAAGTGACTTGTAATGGAAGTTTCCAAAAATGGAAAGTTTTTCATCACAAAATTACATGTCCAAAAAAGCTTCAAATGAAAATTTGTTCAACATGAAAGTTGTAGATATTGTTCTCACCTTTCCAAAAGGTCCAAGAAATTGAAAATCCCATATATGGTTGACAAGTTATGGTCCATTCATTTTCCAAAAATGCCTATAATCAAAGTGGCATAACTTTCACATGGAATGTCTAAAATGAGTGATATTTTTATGAGCAAACCCCATTTCACATGTGCTTTCATGGTGCATAATCAAAATTCATCAAAAATGGTCAATGCAAAAGGTCAATTTTCAAGTGCAACAATTAAAATCCAAGGGCACAATGGTCCAATTGGAGAAATACATGGAATTTTGAAATGAGGATTTTTGCAACACTCTACAAATGCAAATTAGAAGTTGTTTGAGCTGTCATGAGCTGTCATATTGCAAAATTTGGCAAGGCCATTTTGGAACTTTCACTTAAAGTGCAATTATGCTAATTCTTCCAAATTTTGCTAATTGAGATTAGTACATTGGATTAAGGTGGAGTATAAGTCACTAATTGTAACAGAATGCTAATCACAATTGCACATTCCAAGAAATCTAACCAACTTTCCCTCCATTTTCTCTCAATTTCTCAAGAACTTCATCAAGCATTTTGGATCCAAACTTCACCAATTCTTCATCAAATTGCATAATTCTTTTTGATTCGTGCTCTAAGGTGCAAAAATTCGAAACTCTTAATTTGTTGAATTGTTATATGCGTTTTGTAGTTCATTCATCATAGATCATCGTGATATGATTAGTTTGTGAATTGATTGAGTGAGGTGAGAGAAATCTGGATTTGAACCTTTGATGAGCAAACTTAGTTCGTTCGATTCTTGTTGTACATGAATTTCTGGATGATTTCATAGTGATATTCGTGTTGTACGTACTTAGACCTTTCCATCCATATAAGATTTGTGCATTTTGGTTGAGGATTGATCGAAACCGAATTTGGAAGTGATGAACATGAACACGCTGATGAACGCGAAATTCTGGAAAATTCACCGTGTTCAATCCGTCCTGCGCCTGGCCAATTCAAACTTCCTGTTTCCCACCAAAACCGTCCATTAGCGTGGTGACAGCGCATTACTTATGCTGTGCGTTTTGGACCCTGGCTTTCAAATATTACAGTAATGCCACTCGTTACATAATTAAATCCATAAATCCATTAATTAACTTAAATAATTATTTCAATATTTCACAAAAACTTCAAAAAATCATATAAAATCCATTTTAAGTCCAACTTTAGTGGGAGTTTTTTTGTTAGATTCATAATTTTCTCTAGTTTTTTATAAATATGATAACTCAAGTTGTGCTTGGTGGATTTTTGACTTTGCCTATTGATCTTTGACTTGTGTGCATTTTGTATATGTTTCACCATTTTTAACATGAAATACTCATACCTTATCCAAATTGAATGAAATTTCACATGCCAATTCTTGACTCCTTGCTGGTTATTTTGATGTATAGTTTGTGAATTTTGGATCTCTGGTTTGGTTGATATGAGGTGTGAAAGTTGAGTGTGACAATTTGTGTCACACTAGGTTAGGTCAATTTCATGAATTTATTTGACATGCCTATGCTTTTCCAATTGATCTCAAATTTTGCATGCTGTGTCTTGTATATGTCTAGTTTCACCATGATTTTTTGTATGAATTGTTGATTCATTTTCCATTTAATTGAGATTTTGAGTGCTGTTTAGCATTTTTAGGGCTTTGTTTGAGTGTTTGTCTTCCAAGTCTTGTGAAATGCTCATACCATATCATATGAATGTGAAATTTGATGGAGTGATTCATAACATGTTTAGATGTAGTTTGGCTTTGGTCCCATTCATTTCTTAATTGTTTTCACTATTTGGCATTTGATTGAAGTTGATGCTCATTTTGCTACCATGTGTTGACTTGTTTGGATTTCTGCTGACTTCATGATTTTATTTAAAATGCATAGGGATGTTGATTTGAGCTGAAATTTTGTGTGGATGATCATTCATATGTCAAGATAACATGTGAATTTTGCTGGAATATTTGGTTGTGTTTTCTAATTGATTGATAATTTTCTTCCCTGTGTGGTCATGTTGAGACATTGTGTGACACATGATGGCATTTTGCTTGTGAAATTCTCATATTGTATTGGATGAAGATGAAATTTGGTGTGAGCATTTTAGACACATTATAGGACATCATGGTTTTGATCCCATTCATTTCTTAATTGTTGTCACTGTTTTATGATTTATGGAAGTTAATGCTTTTTTGGATGCCTTGTTTTGGCTTGTATAAATGTGTCTAGACTTCTTGATTTTCATTGACCTACTTTATTTTGTCCAATTGAGCTGAAAATTGACATGATATGCCTTGAATGTGTCCTGTTTAGGTGTGAATTTTTGTGGAATTAATTGAATTGTTTTGGTATGCTTTTGATTGAAATAGTTCTGTTTGGACTTTTGGAGTTGCAAATTGCATGATTGATGTTAAATTGTGCACGAAATGATAGTGGTGATTGATATGAGCATGGGACCAATGGCATTTGCTTTTAATTTGTTTGAATGTGATTTTGGTTGAATTGCACTTGCTGTTTAGAATTTTTTATCCCCTTTGGACCCTAGGCTTGGCCTAGTGGTCTAGTTTCTCACATTTGGTGTGGATTTTCAGGATGAAATGCACAATGCTTAAGGAGATTGCTTCAAGTCAATTTGAGTTGACTTATTGAATTGTTTTTGACTAACACTGACTTTATGTTGTAGGTTTGATGCTTGAGCTTGAGCTCATGGCTTGCACTTATGTGCATTAACTTGTGTTGTCTGTATAGATTGACTTTTGCTGTTTACTGTTTGTTTGTCTGAGTACTGATGATACTTGATTGATTTCAGGTACATTTAGTCGCTTACAGTTCTTTAAGAACTTGCTTGCTGCTGCTTGGTTGTATAAACCAGTTGAGGTAGACTCTCTTGTCTTCATGTAGTCTGGAAGACCTGGCTTGTTATTTAGCCAGGCAACTGTCTGAAGTCCTCCTTAAGAGACGATGTCTTTGATTGTTTACTTTTGTGCCAAGCAGGTAAAGACCTCTATGAGGCAATTGGCGGAACCCAAGGGATATGCAATCTATCCCCCGCTATTCTGTTGAGTCGTCCCTCTGCTCACACCACTGTGTAGATGCATTGGGACACAAACCCAAGATCTTGTACTTTGTACAGTTGTGTCAGAGTCTTGAGCGTAGAAGGGTCCCTCCATTCTGGACCCACGCTCCTTTGTCTGAAGCTCTCCCTGGACAGGGATAAGAGCTGTGAAGTCTAATCTTCACTCACCTTTCATCAGCTTCACCTTAGCCTCTCAATGGCAAGGTTAAGAGCTAACTCTACCTCTGTACAGATGACTTGCTTCGGCAGTCGAACCCTTTGTCTGAGCCTCACTTGACTGGATATAGTGTGTGCTATGTGAAATGTTTGTTTTATTGTGATTGATGCTTGCATGCTTGTTTTCCTGGTTAGGATTAGCTTGCTGTTGTGCAAGTAGGTAGAAACCATAACATAGGGCAATGATGCATGATAACACTAGGCTCGAGTACAGCTCCCTGGTAGTGTGTCTCCCCTTGGTTTCTGGCTAGATTTTCTTTCCCTTTCAGGGGAACTACATCGCCCTGATCCTCGTTCCAGACGAGGTATGTAGGCAGGAGACCGTGCGAGGTCTCTCCGGGCACTTTTTTTCTTTTTGTGTGTGTGCTTGACAGTTATAGGCTCAAGTTCCCGACTCCCTATCAACTTGTTTGGTTGTTGTGTGCTTGGAAGCTGATGTAAGTCCATCGAGTGGCATTCGGGTTCCAGTGTGCGTGTGTTTGGTTCGGATGCCGATGTAAGTCCAGTGATTGGCTTTCGGGCCCCACGTTTGCCTTCTTGTGTGTGTTTTGGTTCGGATGCTGATGTAAGTCCAGTGATTGGCATTCAGGCTCCTAGTTTGCCGGTGTTCGTGTTTGTTTATTTGGCGTGCGTGAGCCGAACTACGGCAGCTCTGATTCTCGTTCCAGACGAGATACGTAGGCATAGGATGCGACGTCCTATCGAGCTCTCTTCCTCTTAACCCCACCTGTGTTGTCTTTGGTGTGTGTGTGATGTTTGTTTAGCAACCTTTTCTTTTCTTAGAGCGTGGATCCCGTCGAGTACGACGGACGTGAGGGGTGCTAATACCTTCCCCTTGCGTAACCGACTCCCTTACCCTTTCTCTTTGGTCGCGAGACCATGCTTTTTCCAGGTTTCTCTGAGCATTTCCTTTCCCTATCTTGGGATAAATAACGCGCAGTGGCGGCTCTGTGTTGTTTCTATTTTAGCGTGCCGGTTGTTTTTCGCGGATGCGACAGCTGGCGACTCTGCTGGGGACTTCATGGATGTTGACCTGTGCTGGTCCATCTTCCCTAAGCGAGTCTCTCCTAGCGTTCTAGGATAGTTTAGGTTGCTTGTGCTGTTATTTATTGCATTTATTATTTTGACCATGTATATTCGCATAAATATTTGCATGCATCATACTATCATGTTGCCGTCCTCTGTGTAGGTGGTTCCTCTGTTTTGGGGTGGGTGTTCTGAGTGGGACTAAAACCCAGGCCCGAGTATACACCTAGGATTAATGTGGTCTCACGTCCCTCACATGCCAGTTGGGCATGCTGTTGCGACGTGACATACCACAAGCCGGACGAGGTTCTTCTGAGAGGGCTCTTCCTTGTGGAGTTTCCACTATGGTTGAGTTTTATCTCTTTTGAGCTGTTGACTTCGGTGACCGATCATTTCCCGAATCTTTGGTTTAGACGATCTTAAGGGAGCTACAATGGCACACCCGAAAGGGCATACCCATTGAGTATCTTTGCCCGATTGTCGAGACTATTATCCGCCTTAGGGTGACCTGATTAGAATTTACCTGTGAGGGGAGGGTGATTCTTTCAGATGCATGTTCTGTTGGTGACTCAGATGGTGACTGTTGGTTCCGTTGATCAGGGTCAGATTTATAAGTCGGATTTATGGTCATTTATTTCTGTGACGCCGGAGTGCTGTCCGTGTTATTTATCAGTGGGGATCCGTTTATTTCAGGATTCCCCGGGCCGATTCAGAGGTTGTGGTTATCTGCTTAGGGGATCTCTGATGATGATGATGGTGTATCTTGCAGTTCCGTTTATTTCGGAACCCTTGAGTTGGATTTGTGGTTACATACTCCTTCAGATGGTTGTGATCGGTTCAGAAATCAGGGTTGTGACTCAGTGCAACAGTTGATCAGAGGACTTGGAGGATGACTCTATGCATTGCATTCATTCATCAGCATCATTCCCCATTTTGCATTCATCTGCACCAAACCTACGTCTAGCCATATGGGGAGTATTATGGATTGAGAATCTGGTTGAGAGACATCTTGAATTTCAGAATATGGATGTCAAAATATTATCCGTCTCGATGATGCCAGGATCGAAGGACAGAGTCTTCCTCATATGGATAGACGTTGCATTCATGCATATTAACCCATTTGCTGTTTTGTAGGTGCCAACCGGTGCGCATAGCTCGTTTGCTCAGATATCCTGCTGGGGGCAACAAATCCAAACTGATGGATCCTCCCAACGCCGACATCCTCGAACTGAAAGGGATGGTGAGGGATTTGTTCTGTGTTGTGCAAGGGCTTGCCTTGGGGCAGAAAGCCATGGCCGAGAGATTGGAAAGGATTGAGGGCTGGATGATCAAGGAGAAAGTTCAGGGAAAGGCTCCGTCATCCGAAGTAACAAATCCCTCTGGCTCTGTAGCAAAGAAGCCCTCTAGCAATGGTCATCTTGAGAAGGAAGTTGAATCAGGTGGTGTGCAGGCCAGAAGAGAACGCGGTAAGGATCGTTATCACCCATATGCTGATACGGTAACAATCCCTACTAGTAATCAATCTGCACAACAGCGACAACCACCACCTCAACAGAGGACACAAAGAGCAGTGGGCCAAGTAAGAAGGAGGACGACAGATCGTCATTTCAATAAGCCGCCCGTGACTTACGCCTCTCTGTTTAAAAAGTTGAAGGATCTCGGGTTGGTGCAGCCAAGGATGTTGACTCTATTGAAACCTGATCAGAGGCCTGCCAGTTACGATGAGAATGTCAGGTGTGAGTTCCATGCTGGGGCACCCGGACATCATGTTGAGGATTGCAAAGCTTTTAAGCATGTGGTCCAAGACTTAGTAGATTCTAAGGCAATCAACTTTGCACCGACGGCAGATGATAGTGCTAACCCCGTGACGAGGCATGGTTCTGTAAAAGTGAAAATGATGTCGAAGGACAAGAAAGGGATAGAGGTGACTGAGAAGGATCAGTTAAGAATGCCCATGTCTGTGGTCCCAAAACGCCCAGCGAAAAATGGAGCTTTCCCTCGTGTTGATGATTGTTGTGCGGCCAGCGCTACAAAGGGGTGTGTAGTAATTGGGGAATCGGTCCAGAGAAAGATGAAAGTAGAAATGGACGATGTAAGGTGTAAAGCACCCAGTCTGGCAATTGAAACCATCAAGGTAAAAAATGCCGTTGGTGTTGAGAAAGAGAAAAAGCCATCCATTTCTTCTTACAAACAGGCGGTGGAAGTGGTGAGAAATGGAGGGATCCCAGGCTGGGGACAAATCATAGGCATTGTGGTAAAGGCGGATATGTTTGGGATTGGTTATCATCCAGGTCAAGACTCGTCTGAGCAAAACAGAGGACGTCGCCCGTCGTTCACCTTTGTCAGTGCTGGAATGCTAGATTCAGATCACGCCTATACAGTGGGTGAAGAGATTGACAGCGACCGCGAGCTGGAGTTGTGGATAAAATCGTGCGTACCAGGAAGCTGGAAGGCCTAAAAAGATCAGCACTGTCACTCATCCGGAAGAGTAATGTTTCTTGTTTTTCAATTTTATTTGCATGAAAGCCATACGTGTTTCCCGACACGTACTGGTTCATTGTAAGGGCCACCTCATGTTCATAATTTGCAACATTTCTGCATCATTAATAAATGGATGTTTTTCAGTCAAAAAGCGGTGTTCCCTGTTTTTCATTTATTTTTGCAGTTTAAAAACAAATAAAAATGGCAATGTTTATTTTCATTTTTCTCTTTTTTTGATTTGTCTCGTTCCGAATTCAAAAATAATTCTCCGGATCTCGTTGATAACAATTCGGTTACACCTCATATGACTTCGACAAACAGATCTATCGTGCCGAAGAAGAAGGTGAAGAAGATTGTGATCTGCTGGGATTAACCAGGTTGTCAAAACAAGAGGAGAAGGTGATTCAGCCGCACGAGGAGCGGGTTGAGGTTGTTATTCCAAGCACCGCCGAGGTCAGGAAGGAAAAAATTGGGGCCGCTTCAGAGGCGAGTCGAGAGCAGAATGGTAGTCCTGTTGGAAAAGCATGTGGATGCCTTCTCCTGGTCGTGTCAGAATATGTCAGGGTCGGAAACCAATGTCGTTGTGCACAAGCTACCATGGAGAGAAGACTGTCCTCTAGAGAAGCGGAACGCCGATGCCACGTATCAGAGTGACTTTGTTTCATGATATGATTCATCATGAAGTTGAATGCTATGCTATGACATGATAGCAAAGTCCCAAGCAGAAGAGGGGCATCTGGCAGATCTGGCCAAGCTAAGCAGACCAGTTGAGACAATTCAAACTGAGGTTCAATTCAGATAAGTGCACTATCAGAGTGCGGTCCGGTAAGATGTTGAGGTTCATTGGAAAAGAGGAATCGAGGTTGATCCTGCCAAAAAAAACAAACAGAAAAAAAAAACAGAAAAATGCCTGAACCGAGAATAAAGAAAGAGGTTCGTGGTCTCCTAGGTAGATTGAACTACATGTCATGGTTCACATCTTATCTAACAGCCATGTGTGAACCCATGTTCAAGATGTTGAAAGAAAAGATCAAACGGTCAGGTGGAATAATGATTGCCAAGGGGCATTGGAAAAATAAAAGAATAAGTTGCAGGAGCCTCTGATTCTGATACCTCCTGTGGAAGGAGCGATTGTTAATCTGTATATGACGGCCTTCGAGGGGGCTACGAGGTGCGTTGGGTCGGCATGACGAGTCTTGTCGAAAAGAGCATGCAATTTACCTTAGCAAAAAGTTTACCGACTGTGAAACAATACATTCACTGTTCGAGAAAACTTGCGGTACTTTGGCATAGGCTGCTCGCCGACTGAGACAGTATATGCTGGTTCATACCACTTTGTGGATGTCCAAGACGGATCCGATCAAGTATGGGTTTGAGAATCCAGCATTGACCGGACGGGTTGTGAGAGTGCAAAAGAATATTGACTGATCAGTATACTCTCAGAAAGCTATCAAGGGGTGAATTGTCTGATTACATCGCCCAGCAACCCATTGAGGATTGTCAACCGATGAAGTTTGAGTTCCCTGATGAGGACATCTCGAGGTGCTCAAATCGAAAGATTGAGAGTGACCGATCCCGGAGGAGGGGCCTGACCCTGAATCCGAACGGATTCTGATGTCTGAGGGGGTTAATGTGAAGGAGTTAGTGCTGCTTTGGTTACGCCAAAGGGATCCCATGTTTCCTTTGTTGCCCGGATAGCATTTGAATACATCAACGATGGTGGCTGAATACGAAGTTTGTATCCTGGGTGCCGAACGTCGGTGCACACATCTACTGGGGAAACACCTTTCTCATTGGTATATGGGATGGAAGCCGTGCTACCTGTTGAGGTTCAGATTCCCTCTTTGAGAGTCCTGATGGACGTGAAATTGCAAGAGGCTGAATGGGTAAGGACCCGATACGAGGAGTTGAGCCTGATTGAAGAGAAGAGGCTGGCAGCCATCTGTCATGGGCAGTTATACCAGCAAAGGATGGAGCGTGCTTTTGACAAGAAGGTGCGACCTCGGGTATATCACGTAGGTGATATGGTGCTGAAAAGGATCCTTCCTCCTCAAAATGATCGAAGGGGCAAATGGACACCAAATTATGAAGGTCCATTCGTGGTCAAGAAGGTTTTCTCTGATAGAGCCTTGTTGTTAACGACCATGGATGGCGAGGATTTTCCATCCCCTGTAGATGCGGACGCAGTTAAAAAATACTTCGTGTAAAGAGACCCGCTGGACGAAAAGAATAAAATAGTCCAGGCAAAAATGGGCATCCCGGCGAACCAAAAACAGAAAGAAAGGTTCAGGCAGAAATTAGGGATATAAAATGAAAAAACTGTACACCCGGCAAGTCGAAAACCTGTGAAGGCGACTTGGGCAAAAATGGGTATCCCGGTGGACTGAAAACCCGAAAGGGCGGTCCAGGCAAAAGAGGGATTGAAACGAACAACTGCGTCCAGCATGATCGTTTGCGCTTTGGTTAAAGCATCATGGATAATACCCGGTAGGGATCAATTGGAATCGTATTGTTCAGAAGGCAGAAAGCACGGAGAGTCTGAGGACATATGGGGTGTAACTGAGTTGAAACTCGACGAGATCACGGGTTTCACATTGCCATTAGGATAGATTTTTCCTTTTGTGCGCAATTACCTCTTTTCAGGAATTGCTTCCTTTGTATTGCTCATTTGAGCCACACTTTTCCAATCAATAAAATGCATATTCAGTCAAATAATTTTGTTTTTGTTTTTCGTTACCGCCTTGATTGCAAAAACATCCAGATTGTTTGTGATAAAGAATCTTGCATTTTAAGACATACAGGTCCCTTCCAATGCATGTTTATAAGATTGAAAGCTTGAAATCTTATTTGGAAGGTTGAGTGACCCAAGTGTTGAAATCTTGACACGCCTGGGGCACGGTTTTATCTAACGATCTGTTTTGCAGGAACTGTTAGATATTTTTCACTCACTTGCAGGTTGTGATGTGGAAGTTGTTGAAAAACAAATCGCCAGGAGGTCCAATCAGGGACGAATGAATGTGAAGGGATGACGAAGAGACGTTGAGACGTACGACGACCCTTGAGATTAATCAAGAAGACTCTTCAAAATCGAAAGATTGGAAAGTCTGTAGAAATTCCCCGCAGAGTCCAATCAGGGACAGGCGAGTTGAAGGAACGGTGAAGAAACGACGAGAGACGTACGACGATCCTGGAAATTAATCAAGAAGACTCTTCAAAGTCGGAAAATTGAAAAGTCTGTATAAGTCCCAGGAGTTCGCTCTCCGTCGAGCGCGGAGCGATTGGGAATACAAGATGATGGAGCAGAAAAGGTCCAGACGAGTCTGGGAGTTCTCAAAAGTGGAAAGCCGATACGAGATTGGGAGGTGGATACCATGGTTCGATGAGTCGACGGGTGTTCTGTACCGACTTTTCTCATTTCCCCAGCTATATCCCCAAGCAGAGTTGTGAGGGCTAACTCCCCAGCAGATCCAAGGTTTGTGGATCCCCTAGCTGAGTCAGGATGGTTATCCCCGGCGGGTTTAAAACGGTGTTTCCTCAGCAGCCAGGCCTGAAGGTTGCTATTCCCCGAGTGGAGCGGGTTTCAATGAAATATATCTCCAGCAGTGTTCATCCTACCAGTGGATTGGATGAGTTTCCGTAGCGGACTGATATTTGCATCCCCAGCTGAGTTGATTCTACCTATGGATTGCATGGGTTGTCCCCAACGGAGTGGCATTCGCTTTCCTAGCAGGGTCAGGATGGTTATCCCCAGCAGGTGTCAAATCAATGCTTCCCCAGTCGTCAGGCCTGGAGGTTGCTGTTTCCCAGCGGAGCTATCTGTGAGCATTTCCCCAGTGAAGTCGACAGGTATCTGTGAGGGTTCTCCAAGCAGAGTCAGGATTGATATCCCCAGCAAGTCGAAGACTGTTGTATCCCCACAGAGTGTTGGTGGTTCTTATCCCCAGCAGTTTCCCGAGCGGATTGGGTGCAAAGGAGGCTTTCCCTAGCAGGGGTTACCTTTTCCCAGCAGCAGTGCTATTCCCCGGCAGGGTGGTGATCGGAGTATTGTCGAGTTCCTTTCGGCAGAGTGTCTCGTGCTCCCCAGCAAAATCCCTTGAGGGGGACGTTTTTATGCATTCATCATGAAAAAAATAGCATAGCATGTTGCATAGAAAAATAATAAATCGCGTAGCATTTCCATAATTATGGAGCATTACGCAGAAAAAGTCATGCATCATTGCAAGCATAGGCTAGTCTCAAGCTGTGGTTATTGTTTGAGAGGTGGTTTCGACAGAAGTTGGAAGATGTTACTCTGATGGGTTTAGCATCATGACGTCAGATCAGCAATATTCCCCAGTAGTGCGATGCTGGAGGAAACTTTTCCGTCGGACAGAGATAGAAATGTTACGCGATCAGCGCGACTCGAGCCGTGGTTACCGTTTGAGATTTGGTTTTGCCGGACAGTGAAGACGATACTCCGAGGAGTTCAGCATTGTGAGTCTGGAGCAACAGTATTTCCCAGTCATCAGTAAGTGTCTGGTCGAGCTTTCTTTGGTGTCAGTAAACATCATCATTCGATGTCCAGTAAACGTCGAGTTATTTCCCAGTCATTGTTTAATGTCTGGTCGATCCTTGTTTGATGCCTGTCAACATCATTGTTCGATGTCCTGCCAACATCCTTGTTTGATGCCTGTCAACATCCTTGTTTGATGCCTGTCAACATCATTGTTTGATGTCCTGTCAACATCATTGTTTGATGTCCTGTCAACATCATTGTTGGTGCATGTAAACATCATTGTTCGATGTCCAGTAAACGTCGCGTTTTCTCCCAGTCATCAGTTAGTGTCTAGTCGAGTTTTCTTTGGTGTCAGTAAACATCATCGTTCGATGTCACGTAAACGTCGAGTTTCTTCCCAGTCATCAGTCAGTGTCTGGTGGAAGGTGTACCCTCTGATATGTCGCCCTCAGAGTGGTGTTTGGTGTTATTTCCGACGTTGCCAGCAGAATTATCACAAGAAATTGGAGAGCGGGGTTCAAACGGAGAAAGGGAAATGTTGAGACATTTTCTGGAGAACGGGGTTCAAACGGAGAAAGGGAAATGTTGAGACATTTTCTGGAGATCGGGGTCCAAATGGAGAAGGGGAGATGTTGAGACATTTTCTAGAGATCGGGGTTCAATTGGAGAAAGGGAAGTGTTGCGACATTTTCCGGAGATCGGGGTCCATATGGAGATTGGAGTTGGAGATTATATCCAGGATGAGGTCCGCAGGATTATCTTCTTTTCATGTGTCACCTTAGACTTTGGCAGAGGCCAACAGAAGTCGTTAGGGGTGTCTTCTGAAGAAGAGATGCACATGTAACCTTCCTTTTGTGAAGGTGTACCCTCTGATATGTCGCCCTCAGAGTGGTTTGGTGTTATTTCCGATGTTGCCAGCGGAATTATCACGAGAGATGGGAGATTGGGGTTCAAATGGAGAAAGGGAAATGTTGAGGCATTTTCTGGAGATTGGGGTTCAAACGGAGAAAGGGAAATGTTGCGACATTTTCTGGAGATCGGGGTTCACAATGGCGATCGCAAGTTATCGTCAGGCGACTGGGGTTCAAATGGAGAAAAGGAGACACGAGGTGTTTTCTGGAGATTGGGGTTCATTATTTTGGCAAAAGGGATGTCGGGGTTCAAATGCAGTGATCGGGGTTCAAATGCAGTGGTCTGGGATCATTTGCGCCGAAAGAAAATTTTGGGGTTCAAGAAAATGAAAAGATAAGATAAGAAAAATTTGGGGTTCAAGAAAATAAAAAAGATTATCAGAAAAATTTCGGGGTTCAAGAAAAGCATAAAAAAGGAAATAATAATCCACAGCGGATGTGGTGTTCAGGCCATGGTTATCCCTGTGTTACCATTTATTTTGGTATCCAGGTCGACGTTGTTGTTTCGGTGATCAAGCCGACTTTCTCCGTTCCGGACGGATTCTTTCAGAAGATTGTGTTTCTTTGCCGATTCTGATTGGCATTGTTAATTATTTTCCCATCAGAGTGCAAATTGTTCGTCTGTTCTTGGTATTCAATCACTCTTCATCCTGATCATCTGAAAGCCGAGGCTGTTCATATCGACAGGTTCACAGTGGATTGAATAGGGGCAGCTGTAACACCTCAAAATTTGCCCTCCTCTCTTGGGACTAGCATAACATGTGGCATATCATTTTTAGGTCATTAGGCATTGCATATTGCATATCATGTGGTTACATTGTGCAAGTCATCCTCCTAAGTCTTGATCAGAAGATGAAGAGGTCATGATACAAGCTAGGGTTTCATTGGATTGGATCACTAATCATCTGAGGATATGGTGGTTCAAATTAGGGTTTGTGATTCTCAAGGAGATTGGTCTTCATCTTGGTGGATATGACACATCATCATCATCATGATTTTGAGATCATCCAAGAAGATTCAAGTGTTTGATCAAGATACCTTGGGATTAGGGTTTTGACCACTGGTCAACCCTAATCAGCTGCAGTGGGTCAATCAGGGCATGGTAAGGAGATGGGGTCTATAATGGATATGGGGATCATTTCATGATTATATTGAGCTTATGGAGGCTAGGGTTTCACCCTTGAGCCATTTCACCAGAGGATTGGGGCTCAGCTTGATCAGTGCACAGCCAAATTCATCTATCAGTTGAAAAGTCAACTGTGGTCAATTGTGCTTGATTTTAGGGATTTGGAGGTAGGAAAGAGTTGGATACACTTCATTCATGTTGAAACAAGTGTTATTTGACATGTCAAAGCTCAAGAATGAAGAAAATAAAGTCAGGACAAAAATTTCCAAAAATAGAAAGTGACTTGTAATGGAAGTTTCCAAAAATGGAAAGTTTTTCATCACAAAATTACATGTCCAAAAAAGCTTCAAATGAAAATTTGTTCAACATGAAAGTTGTAGATCTTGTTCTCACCTTTCCAAAAAGTCCAAGAAATTGAAATTCCCATGTATGGTTGACAAGTTATGGTCCATTCATTTTCCAAAAATGCCTATAATCAAAGTGGCATAACTTTCACATGGAATGTCCAAAATGAGTGATCTTTTTATGAGCAAACCCCATTTCACATGTGCTTTCATGGTGCATAATCAAAATTCATCAAAAATGGTCAATGCAAAAGGTCAATTTTCAAGTGCAACAATTAAAATCCAAGGGCAAAATGGTCCAATTGGAGAAATACATGGAATTTTGAAATGAGGATTTTTGCAACACTCTCCAAATGAAAATTAGAAGTTGTTTGAGCTGTCATGAGCTGTCATATTGCAAAATTTGGCAAGGCCATTTTGGAACTTTCACTTAAAGTGCAATTATGCTAATTCTTCCAAATTTTGCTAATTGAGATTAGTACATTGGATTAAGGTGGAGTATAAGTCACTAATTGTAACAGAATGCTAATCACAATTGCACATTCCAAGAAATCTAACCAACTTTCCCTCCATTTTCTCTCAATTTCTCAAGAACTTCATCAAGCATTTTGGATCCAAACTTCACCAATTCTTCATCAAATTGCATAATTCTTTTTGATTCGTGCTCTACATGTGATGGTGAAGATCTGTTTTGCCAAGCCATTGCCATAAACATCAAGGATCGTGACTGTTCATGTGGTGCTCATCAATGGTGATTTAAGGATTCTTGCTTCTGGATCGTGTTGGAGCTAGGATAGCTTTTCCATTCAACTTCATGAACCTGGTGCTGCATCTGTTTCACCTTTTTAAGCTTGGAAACATCCAGATTCAAATCTGCCATCTCCCAGGTGCAAAAATTCGAAACTCTTAATTTGTTGAATTGTTATATGCGTTTTGTAGTTCATTCATCATAGATCATCGTGATATGATTAGTTTGTGAATTGATTGAGTGAGGTGAGAGAAATCTGAATTTGAACCTTTGATGAGCAAACTTAGTTCGTTCGATTCTTGCTGTACATGAATTTCTGAATGATTTCATAGTGATATTCGTGTTGTACGTACTTAGACCTTTCCATCCATATAAGATTTGTGCATTTTGGTTGAGGATTGATCGAAACCGAATTTGGAAGTGATGAACATGAACACGCTGATGAACGCGAAATTCTGGAAAATTCACCGTGTTCAATCCGTCCTGCGCCTGGCCAATTCAAACTTCCTGTTTCCCACCAAAACCGTCCATTAGCGTGGTGACAGCGCATTACTTATGCTGTGCGCTTTGGACCCTGGCTTTCAAATATTACAGTAATGCCACTCGTTACATAATTAAATCCATAAATCCATTAATTAACTTAAATAATTATTTCAATATTTCACAAAAACTTCAAAAAATCATATAAAATCCATTTTAAGTCCAAATTTAGTGGGAGTTTTTTTATTAGATTCATAATTTTCTCTAGTTTTTTATAGATATGATAACTCAAGTTGTGCTTGGTGGATTTTTGACTTTGCCTATTGATCTTTGACTTGTGTGCATTTTGTATATGTTTCACCATTTTTAACATGAAATACTCATACCTTATCCAAATTGAATGAAATTTCACATGCTAATTCTTGACTCCTTGCTGGTTATTTTGATGTATAGTTTGTGAATTTTGGATCTCTGGTTTGGTTGATATGAGGTGTGAAAGTTGAGTGTGACAATTTGTGTCACACTAGGTTAGGTCAATTTCATGAATTTATTTGACATGCCTATGCTTTTCCAATTGATCTCAAATTTTGCATGCTGTGTCTTGTATATGTCTAGTTTCACCATGATGTTTTGTATGAATTGTTGATTCATTTTCCATTTAATTGAGATTTTTGAGTGCTGTTTAGCATTTTTAGGGCTTTGTTTGAGTGTTTGTCTTCCAAGTCTTGTGAAATGCTCATACCATATCATATGAATGTGAAATTTGATGGAGTGATTCATAACATGTTTAGATGTAGTTTGGCTTTGGTCCCATTCATTTCTTAATTGTTTTCACTGTTTGGCATTTGATTGAAGTTGATGCTCATTTTGCTACCATGTGTTGACTTGTTTGGATTTCTGCTGACTTCATGATTTTATTTAAAATGCTTAGGGATGTTGATTTGAGCTGAAATTTTGTGTGGATGATCATTGATATGTCAAGATAACATGTGAATCTTTCTGGAATTTTTGGTTGAGTTTTCTAATTGATTGATAATTTTCTTCCCTGTGTGGTCATGTTGAGACATTGTGTGACACATGTTGGCATTTTGCTTGTGAAATTCTCATATTGTATTGGATGAAGATGAAATTTGGTGTGAGCATTTTAGACACATTATAGGAAATCATGGTTTTGATCCCATTCATTTCTTAATTGTTGTCACTGTTTTATGATTTATGGAAGTTAATGCTTGTTTGGATGCCTTGTTTTGGCTTGTATAAATGTGTCTGGACTTCTTGATTTTCATTGACCTACTTTATTTTGTCCAATTGAGCTGAAAATTGACATGCTATGCCTTGAATGTGTCCTGTTTAGGTGTGAATTTTTGTGGAATTAATTGAATTGTTTTGGTATTCTTTTGATTGAAATAGTTCTGTTTGGACTTTTGGAGTTGCAAATTGCATGATTGATGTTAAATTGTGCATGAAATGATAATGGTGATTGATATGAGCATGGGACCAATGGCATTTGCTTTTAATTTGTTTGAATGTGATTTTGGTTGAATTGCACTTGCTGTTTAGAATTTTTTATCCCCTTTGGACCCTAGGCTTGGCCTAGTGGTCTAGTTTCTCACATTTGGTGTGGATTTTCAGGATGAAATGCACAATGCTTAAGGAGATTGCTTCAAGTCAATTTGAGTTGACTTATTGAATTGTTTTTGACTAACAATGACTTTGTGTTGTAGGTTTGATGCTTGAGCTTGAGCTCATGGCTTGCACTTATGTGCATTAACTTGTGTTGTCTGTATAGATTGACTTTTGCTATTTACTGTTGGTTTGTCTGAGTACTGATGATACTTGATTGATTTCAGGTACATTTAGTCGCTTACAGTTCTTTAAGAACTTGCTTGCTGCTGCTTGGTTGTATAAACCAGTTGAGGTAGACTCTCTTGTCTTCATGTAGTCTGGAAGACCTGGCTTGTTATTTAGCCAGGCAACTGTCTGAAGTCCTCCTTAAGAGGCGATGTCTGTGATTGTTTACTTTTGTGCCAAGCAGGTAAAGACCTCTATGAGGCAATTGGCGGAACCCAAGGGATATGCAATCTATCCCCCGCTATTCTGTTGAGTCGTCCCTCTGCTCACACCACTGTGTAGATGCATTGGGACACAAACCCAAGATCTTGTACTTTGTACAGTTGTGTCAGAGTCTTGAGCGTAGAAGGGTCCCTCCATTCTGGACCCACGCTCCTTTGTCTGAAGCTCTCCCTGGACAGGGATAAGAGCTGTGAAGTCTAATCTTCACTCACCTTTCATCAGCTTCACCTTAGCCTCTCAATGGCAAGGTTAAGAGCTAACTCTACCTCTGTACAGATGACTTGCTTCGGCAGTCGAACCCTTTGTCTGAGCCTCACTTGACTGGATATAGTGTGTGCTATGTGAAATGTTTGTTTTATTGTGATTGATGCTTGCATGCTTGTTTTTCCTGGTTAGGATTAGCTTGCTGTTGTGCAAGTAGGTAGAAACCATAACATAGGGCAATGATGCATGATAACACTAGGCTCGAGTACAGCTCCCTGGTAGTGTGTCTCCCCTTGGTTTCTGGCTAGATTTTCTTTCCCTTTCAGGGGAACTACATCGCCCTGATCCTCGTTCCAGACGAGGTATGTAGGCAGGAGACCGTGCGAGGTCTCTCCGGGCACTTTTTTTCTTTTTGTGTGTGTGCTTGACAGTTATAGGCTCGAGTTCCCGACTCCCTATCAACTTGTTTGGTTGTTGTGTGCTTGGAAGCTGATGTAAGTCCATCGAGTGGCATTCGGGTTCCAGTGTGCGTGTGTTTGGTTCGGATGCCGATGTAAGTCCAGTGATTGGCTTTCGGGCCCCACGTTTGCCTTCTTGTGTGTGTTTTGGTTTGGATGCTGATGTAAGTCCAGTGATTGGCATTCAGGCTCCCAGTTTGCCGGTGTTCGTGTTTGTTTGTTTGGCGTGCGAGAGCCGAACTACGGCAGCTCTGGTTCTCGTTCCAGACGAGATACGTAGGCATAGGATGCGACGTCCTATCCAGCTCTCTTCCTCTTAACCCCACCTGTGTTGTCTTCGGTGTGTGTGTGATGTTTGTTTAGCAACCTTTTCTTTTCTTAGAGCGTGGATCCCGTCGAGTACGACGGACGTGAGGGGTGCTAATACCTTCCCCTTGCGTAACCGACTCCCTTACCCTTTCTCTTTGGTCGCGAGACCATGCTTTTTCCAGGTTTCTCTGAGCGTTTCCTTTCCCTATCTTGGGATAAATAACGCGCAGTGGCGGCTCTGTGTTGTTTTTGTTTTAGCCCGCCGGTTGTTTTTCGCGGATGCGACAGGTTGATGCAACCGTTAGAAATTCCTGAGTGGAAGTGGGATAGCATTTCGATGGACTTTGTGACGGGTTTACCGAATACATCTAGAGGATGTGATGCTATTTGGGTGATTGTTGATAGGCTTACAAAGTCGGCTCACTTTATTCCTATTAACATAAGTTATCCGGTGTCGAAGTTGGCGGAGATTTATACCGATGTTATTGTGAGGCTGCACGGTGTTCCTCTTTGTATTGTTTCGGATAGAGATCCGAGGTTCACTTCAGAATTTTGGAAGAGTTTGCAAGAAGCTTTAGGTTCCAAGTTGAGGTTGAGTTCGGCGTATCATCCTTAGACGGATGGTCAAACGGAGAGGACTATCCAATCCTTGGAAGATTTGTTAAGGGCGTGTATTCTTGAACAAGGAGGTTCATGGGATACTCACCTTCCGTTGGTGGAGTTTACTGACAACAATAGTTACCATTCAAGTATTGGAATGACACCTTTTGAAGCTTTGTATGGGCGGAGGTGTAGGACTCCGTTGTGTTGGCAAGAATCTGGTGAAAGTGTGGTACTTGGACCCGAGATTGTTCGAGAAACTACCAAGACGGTTAAGATGATTCGGGATAAGATGAAGATTTCTCAAAGTAGGCAAAAGAGTTATCATGATAAGAGGAGAAAGGATTTGGAATTTCAAGAGGGTGATCATGTGTTTCTAAGAGTCACACCTACGACCGGTGTTGGACGAGCATTGAAAGCTAAGAAGTTGACTCCTCGTTTCATTGGACCGTATCAAATTACGAGTAGAGTGGGAAAAGTTGCTTATAGAGTGGCGTTACCGCCAAACCTCTCGAATTTGCATGACGTGTTCCATGTGTCTCAACTTAGGAAGTATATTCCGGATCCGTCTCATGTGATTCAAATGGATGATATTCAAGTGCACGATAACCTTACGGTTGAGACGATGCCTTTGAGGATCGAAGATAGTGAGACGAAGTCCCTACGGGGAAAGGAAATTGATTGGGTGAAGGTTGTTTGGATTGGTGCAGTCGGAGAAAGCACGACATGGGAATTGGAGAACAGGATGCGCGACTCCTACCCCGAGTTATTCGAATGAGGTAATTTTCGAGGACGAAAATATTTAAGTGGGGGAGAGTTGTAACGCCCCGATTTTTATTAAGTGTTATTACTATTATTTTTATAATGTTTGATTTATAATTATTTCGGTAAAATATTTTATTGTGTGTTAATATATTATTAGAGTTTAATTATAAGAATTGTGGTATAATAGCTATTGGGCCTAGTGGTGTATATAGTAATTAAGGGAGGTGTAACAATTAAGCCCATTAGTTAGTTTTTATTTAATTAAAACAAAGAATAGAAATAGAATAGAAATAGAAAGAAGGGAAATAGAAAGAAGTAGAGAGAAGGAGAAGAAAAGAGAAGAAAAGAGAGAAACGTTAGGGTTTGGAGGAGGAAGAGGAAATTGGAGAAGAAGAGCATCATCTTGATCAACCCAAGCTTGCTAGAACACTATAGAGTAACTCAATCATCATCTCTAAGGTAAGGGTGTGAGTTATCATTTCCTATAATTATGAAAATGATGGGTTTTATGTGGGTAATGGTTGTCAGAGGATATTGTTGGGTTTTGATGTTGTGATTGGATTCCTTGCTTTGAAAATGTTGTTTGTGTTCTTGATGTAGTGTTGATTGTTTGTGATTATTGAACATGTATCAATTCTTTGCAAAATGTTAGGGTTAGGTTTAGAAGAATGATAAATAATATTGTGTGTTGTGTTGTTGTTGATGGTTTGAGGTTGATGTATGTTTTGAAAAATATGCTATTGTGTTGATGAATTAAAGTATGAGTAATTTCACAAATTGTGAATTTAGGAAGTGTTGGAAATTAATTGAATGATGTTTAGAATGATGAAATAAAAGTTAAATTGTGGATTATAATGGCTTTGTAATACTGAAAATATTGTAGTTCGTTGAAATATGAGAATGAGACTTTTTACGGAATCAAAATCGGAGGTCCAGAAGGTATTTAACGGTCAAAAACGCATTTTCTATGTTTCCTGCTAAATTTGCGGCGCCAGCTGAGTTGAAAACAGAATTTGTTTTTGTAAACTTCAAACAGTCATAAAGTTTGAACCGTAACTCCGTTTTGGTCCCCATTCGAAGCGTTGCGAAACTTATAAAATTTTCTACATGTTGTTGATGTTTATAGGCCATTATAAGGGCTTTTTTTATAAGTAATTATTTTGGAAAAGTGATTAATAATTGATATCGTAGGAAGCCTATTTGATTAATGAGGAATACCACTTAACTATAGTGTGTAGGTGTGCAATGTAAATAAACATAGCATGAGGTTGAATTACCTAAGAGATTGTATGATGAAACAATTGATTGTGATGATTATTCTCATTTGTTTTATATATAAACATATGTATGAATGTTGGTGAATATGATGTTGTGTGAATGCTTTTATGCATGTGAATGGCGACGTGGCCTAAATGGCAATAGCGACGTGGGCTTCGGCCATCGTAATGAGTTATGTTGATGCGATGATGATTTTGGTGTATGTGTATCATTTATCATGGAGTCACATACATTTGCATAAGCGACGTGACCTTTTGGCAATAGCGACGTGGCCTTTTGGCAAAAGCGAAGTGAGCATAAAGCCTTGGCCTTGATGGCAAAGCGACGAGTCGGTACCGCATAGCATTTGCATAGTTGAATCACATATGTTGGTTATGTTTATTTCCGCATTTTGTGATAATTGTTGTTATGTGACGGTTTATGAAGTGCGGTGATATTTTGCGATGATGCGATGAATCGTAATATTTTATGATGGATTGATGAAATGTTAAAGTGATGAGATGCTATGATGTAACATTGATGTTGTGGATGATTATTGACTTTGTTTATGATTAAATACATAAGCATTCAAGTGAAGGATTATGCGATGTGGTAACAATATTTCTAACTTTCCGAATTTACTTATATATTGCTTATCATTATCTTGATTATATGATTTGAGTATCTCACCCTTTTGTTGTTGGCCGTTACCTTTATATTGGTAACGTGCAGGTGCTCCGCGTTGAGAGGAGGATAGTGGTAGCACACTTTTGGCGTCATTGCTCTGATTAGGATTGTAACACTCAGGGGTTAATGAATGTTTTTCATGATTTTGATAGTAACAATGCCCTTTTGTATATCATTGTATATGATAGTTGTGATGGGCATTTGTTTGCTTAAAATACCCCAAAAGTTTAATTAAAATAACAACATATATCAATCAGAGTAAATATGCAATTAAGGGTGTCACACAATTACTTCACACCATTCACCATGATAACTGTCATGCTCTTTTATTAATTCAAAACATAAAGCATTTGCACAATACGCAGCGGATAGAGATTAAATCAATCATGCAAAACATGTAGCATATTACATGTAAACTGGTTCACAACCAACAATAAAACATTTAAAACATCCCATCCCGATGTTACATCTACCAGAGCATGACCCACTAAGGAACTACACTAGACTTCAAGCACTAGCTCCTACTCAATCACTGCTCGTTACCTGAAAAATAGTTGTAAGGGTGAGTTCCTCAATCGATATAATAAGCATTATAAAATATCATGCAATGTTAAGTAATTTAACACATTTCATCACCCTAATCATAACACACATTCAGTAACGGCACATCAACTCAAACATCATACTCAACACCAACATAAAGCACACGTATAATCTCAATTCATACTCAACACCAACACAAAACACACGTATAATATTGGAATACATCCATTCATATTATGCGCCATACATACATTATGCAATGAGACTCCATGCATGCGGTACCGACTATTCGTGAACATATAGTTCAACTTCACCGACCAAATCCAGGTACGGCTACCAAGCTCACTAGTCCCACTCATTTGAGACCTAGTGACTCACATCACTAATTCCTCACCATGGGAATTAGCTATCACCCCAAGGGCCATGCTATGCACGCTAATCACCTAGCATGCAAACATCAACAACAGTCCAAAATGACTAACATCACTAATTCCTCACCATGGGAATTAGCTACCACCATAAAGGCCACATTATGCTATGCCAAATCACCTAGCATGCAACATCAACAACAATCCACAATGGACATATGCTCACACTCTAAGCCATAAAACAGTCCATCCACAATTACATACATAATATATACATTCACAACATTATGCATATTTTCACACATCATCAGCATATTTATCACATAATCATATTATGTCATGCCAAATAATTCAGTCACAGTATTAGCACACTCTACTAATACCTATCCTACTCAAAACAACGGGAAATAATCCCTACTATATCACACACCGATATAGGCCAATCACCAATTATGTTCACAACATTAAAATATCAATTTTTCCAATTTCCAACAGTGTTAACCGGTTAACGCCCTGGGTTAACCGGTTAACGCAGGACAGAACACGCTTCCTGGCCAATTTTAACAGTGTTAACCGGTTAACGCAGACAGAACAACAATTTCTCAGAAATCACAACAGTGTTAACCGGTTAACACCCTGGGTTAACCGGTTAACGCAGACAAAACAGCAATTTCTCAGAAATCACAACAGTGTTAACCGGTTAACACCCTGGGTTAACCGGTTAACGCAAGACAGAAAGCTGTTCCTGCGCTAACACGAAGCAGAATGCAGAATTCTCCGCATTTTCCGCCGTTGGAGGACTTCCGGACCTCCGATTCCAATTCCGTAAGAAGCTACGTTTTCGGAAAATCACTACCCATCCAATTACAGATTCAATTTCAGTTTTAACCCAACTTATCCAACACAATTTTTCAGCATTCAACATCCCAATTAGGGTCAAATCAACGGTTCATCACTACCCATTACATGTTAACCCATAATACCCATTAAACGACGATAAACCCTCCTTACCTGAGTTAATCCGGCGAATCTTTAAGCTTCAAGCTTTTCTCTTCTCCAACCTTCTTCCTCTTGCTCTGTCTCTTTGCCCTTTTCCTCTTTTCAGCCGCTTCTCTGCTTTTCACGTGAAACCCTTTCTTTACCAAATGGGACTCTTTTTCTTATTTCCAACTTATATATATTTTCCAATAATTATTATTCCAATAATAATAATAATAATAATCCAATAATTCCAATTATTTAATTAAATTAATAAATATAATATTAACTTAAATTAAATAATTATCTTATTTTTATCGGGGTGTTACAACTCTCCCCCACTAAAAGAGTTTTCGTCCTCGAAAACATACCTCAAGCGAATAACTCCGGATAAGACTCCTTCATCTGACTCTCAAGTTCCCAATTCACATTGCCACCTGCTGGTCCTCCCCAAGCTACCTTTACCAAAGCAATATCTTTACCCCGCAACTGCTTCAACTCTCGATCCTCGATCCTCGTAGGTGATGTTTCAACAGTCAGGTTATCTCTCACCTGTACATCATCTATTTGGACTACATGCGACGGATCAGGAATGTACCTCCTCAACTGAGACACATGAAAAACCTCATGCAAATTCGCAAGTGACGGCGGTAAAGCGATACGATAGGCTACCTCCCCTATCCTCTCCAAAATCTGATAAGGACCAATAAATCGAGGTGTCAACTTCTTCGACTTCAAAGCTCGACCAACTCCAGTTATCGGAGTAACCCGAAGAAACACATGATCTCCCTCTTGGAACTCAAGTGACTTCTTCCTCTTGTCGTGATAACTCTTCTGACGACTCTGAGCAATTCTCATCTTCTCCTGAATCATCTTAATCTTTTCCGTAGTCTGTTGAACAATCTCCGGTCCAACCACAGCACTCTCACCGGACTCATACCAACATAAAGGCGTCTGACATCTCCTACCATACAAAGCTTCAAACGGTGCCATACCAATGCTCGAATGAAAACTATTGTTGTAGGTAAACTCAATCAAAGGTAAGTAACAATCCCAAGCACCTCCCTTTTCCAAAACACAAGCCCTCAAAAGATCCTCTAGTGACTGAATCGTCCTCTCAGTCTGACCATCAGTCTGCGGATGATATGCAGAACTCAATCTCAGCTTAGTTCCCAAAGCCCTCTGCAAACCTTCCCAGAACTTCGATGTAAATCTAGGATCTCTGTCCGAAACAATACTCGACGGAATACCATGCAAACTTACAATCTTCTCAATATAAAACTCGGCTAATCTCTCTAACGGATAATCCATTCTGATCGGAATGAAATGAGCCGATTTTGTCAATCTGTCGACAATCACCCAAATAGCTTCAAAATTCTTAATTGTCCTCGGTAAACCAGAAACAAAATCCATACTGATATTATCCCACTTCCACTCTGGAATAGCCAACGGTTGCATTAGCCCAGATGGCTTCTGATGCTCAATCTTTGACTTCTGACAAGTTAAACAAGAATAAACAAAACTCGCAATTTCTCTTTTCATTCCCGGCCACCAAAATAACTTTTTCAAATCATGATACATCTTCGTAGCCCCAGGATGAATACTCAGGCCACTACGATGTCCTTCCTCAAGAATACTCTTCTTAAGCTCGGTAACATCCGGAATACACACCCGATTACCAATTTTCAAAACACCATTCTCATCAACTCTGAATTCACCACCTTGACCTTGATTCACTAGAGTCAACTTGTCCACCAAAAGCACATCGGATTTCTGACTCTCTCTAATCTCATCCAGAATACCACTCGTTAACTTCAACATTCCCAATTTAACACTATTGTGAGTACTCTCACACACCAAACTCAAGTCTCTAAACTGCTCAATTAAATCCAATTCCTTAACCATTAACATAGACATATGCAATGATTTCCGACTCAATGCATCAGCCACTACGTTTGCTTTACCCGGATGGTAATTCAAACCAAAGTCATAATCCTTCAGAAACTCTAACCATCTCCTCTGTCTCATATTCAGCTCTTTCTGATCAAACAAATACTTTAAACTTTTATGGTCACTGAAAACCTCAAATCTTGACCCGTACAAGTAATGCCTCCATAACTTCAGAACAAATACCACAGCTGCCAACTCTAAATCGTGTGTCGGATAGTTCCTCTCATGAACCTTCAGTTGTCTCGAAGCATAAGCTACAACCTGCTTATTCTGCATCAAAACACCACCCAAACCCAACAATGAAGCATCACAGTAAACCTCAAATGGTTCCGATGGACTTGGTAATATCAGAATAGGAGCAGTAGTTAACCTTCTCTTTAACTCTTGGAAACCTTCTTCACACTTTGAGTCCCAAACAAACGCTTGCCCCTTTCTAGTCAACATCGTCAACGGTAACGCCAACTTAGAAAATCCCTCAATGAACTTCCTATAATAACCAGCCAAACCAAGGAAACTTCGAATCTCAGCAACAGACTTCGGAGCTTCCCACTGAGATACCGCTTCTATCTTAGAAGGATCAACAGCAACACCACCTCTTGAAATCACATGACCAAGGAAACTAACCTCTTCTAACCAAAATTCACACTTAGACAGTTTAGCAAATAACTTCTTTTCTCGTAGAACTCCTAAAACCACTCTCAAATGTTCAGCATGCTCTTCTTCAGATTTCGAATACACCAAAATATCGTCAATAAACACCACAACAAACTTGTCTAGGTACAGATGGAAAATCCTATTCATATACTCCATAAATACTCCAGGCGCATTAGTCACACCAAAAGGCATTTTAGAATACTCATAATGTCCATACCTTGTTCTAAAAGCAGTCTTCTGAATATCCTCAGTTTTCACACGTATCTGATGATACCCCGATCTCAAATCTATTTTGCTGAACACACTCGCACCAACCAACTGATCCATCAAATCATCAATCCTCGGCAAAGGATACCGATTCTTGATCGTCACTTTATTCAGTTGCCTGTAGTCCACACACAACCTCATAGTACCTTCTTTCTTCTTAACCAATAACACTGGTGCACCCCACGGCGACACACTCGGACGAATAAATTTCTTATCCAACAGATCTTCCAACTGACTCTTCAATTCAGTTAACTCAACAGCAGACATACGGTACGGAGCCATCGACATCGGCCTAGTACCAGGTACCAAATCAATCGAGAACTCAACTTCACGCTCTGGCGGTAATTCATTCACTTCTTCAGGAAACACATCAAGAAATTCACACACCACGGCTAGATCGCAAATCACCAGTTTATCTTTAGCCTCCAAAGTCGCTAACAGCATAAACAACTCTGCTCCATCTACTACTACCTCATTCACCTGCCTTGCTGATAGAAACAAACTCTTTTCTTCCTCAATCTCAGGAAAGATCACAGTCTTATCAAAACAATTGATATAGACTCGGTTAAACACCAACCAGTTCATACCCAGAATAACGTCAATCTGCACTAGTGGAAGACACACTAGGTCCATCCCAAAGTCTCTACCAAAAATACTCAAAGGACAATTTAAACAAACTGAAGTAGTAGTCACTGAACCCTTCGCAGGAGTATCAATCACCATACTTCCATGCATCTCAGATATCTCTAATTTAAGTTTCACAGCACAATCCAAAGATATAAAGGAATGAGTCGCACCTGTGTCAATAATAGCTACAAGAGGAAAGCCATTAATATAACACGTACCTCGGATCAAACGATCATCTGCAGAAGTCTCCGAACCCGATAAAGCAAAGACCTTGCCTCCCGACTGGTTCTCTCTCTTCGGCTTAGGACACTGTGGACTGATATGACCCACCTCTCCACAGTTGAAACAAGTCACAGTCTTCAACCGGCACTCTGCAGCCAAGTGACCACCTTTTCCACACTTGAAACACTTCTTCTCAGTACTGGTACACTCATGGATACGATGTCCAGCCTGACCACATCTGAAACACTTAGCAGGGGCACTGGAGTCTCCCCTACTAGGCCTCTTCATCCCACTCTGTCTCTGGAAACCTTTGCCAGCTGCATACGGTTTCCCACGATCATTCTGATTCTTGCCTTTCCTATCAACCCTCTGCTGATAGCTCTCCGCTCTGGCTTTGGTATCCTGTTCAAAAATCCTGCAACAGTCAACCAAATCAGAAAACACTCTAATCCGTTGATACCCAATAGCCTGCTTGATCTCGGGACGCAACCCGTTCTCAAACTTCACACATTTTGAAAATTCTCCAGTAGCCTCATCATAGGGAGTGTAATACTTCGACAGCTCTGTGAACTTAGCAGCATACTCAGTAACAGATCGATTGCCCTGCTTCAATTCTAAGAACTCTATCTCTTTCTTTCCTCTGACATCCTCTGGAAAGTACTTCCTCAGGAATCTCTCTCTGAACACCGCCCAAGTGATCTCAGCACTCCCAGCAGCTTCCAACTCAGTGCGGGTAGCAACCCACCAATCATCTGCTTCCTCTGACAGCATATGCGTACCGAACCTGACCTTCTGGTTATCGGTACACTCAGTCACTCGGAAGATCCTCTCGATCTCCTTCAACCACTTCTGAGCACCATCTGGATCGTATGCTCCCTTGAACATTGGAGGATTGTTCTTCTGGAACTCACTCAGTTGACGAGCAGTTCCCATTCCCACAACATTCGGATTCCCTCCAAGTACTCCAGCTAGCATACCCAGAGCCTCAGCAATCGCAGCATCATCTCTACCTCTTCCAGCCATCTCTATTCTGAAAACCCAACAAGCTAAACAATAAGTACGGATAGGGTTACACAACACCTATCACATACAGGGAACCAGAATAATTATGACTCGACTCGACCGACTATGCTCTGATACCACTAATGTAACACCCTTCTAAAATACCCCAAAAGTTTAATTAAAATAACAACATATATCAATCAGAGTAAATATGCAATTAAGGGTGTCACACAATTACTTCACACCATTCACCATGATAACTGTCATGCTCTTTTATTAATTCAAAACATAAAGCATTTGCACAATACGCAGCGGATAGAGATTAAATTAATCATGCAAAACATGTAGCATATTACATGTAAACTGGTTCACAACCAACAATAAAACATTTAAAACATCCCATCCCGATGTTACATCTACCAGAGCATGACCCACTAAGGAACTACACTAGACTTCAAGCACTAGCTCCTACTCAATCACTGCTCGTTACCTGAAAAATAGTTGTAAGGGTGAGTTCCTCAATCGATATAATAAGCATTATAAAATATCATGCAATGTTAAGTAATTTAACACATTTCATCACCCTAATCATAACACACATTCAGTAACGGCACATCAACTCAAACATCATACTCAACACCAACATAAAGCACACGTATAATCTCAATTCATACTCAACACCAACACAAAACACACGTATAATATTGGAATACATCCATTCATATTATACGCCATACATACATTATGCAATGAGACTCCATGCATGCGGTACCGACTATTCGTGAACATATAGTTCAACTTCACCGACCAAATCCAGGTACGGCTACCAAGCTCACTAGTCCCACTCATTTGAGACCTAGTGACTCACATCACTAATTCCTCACAATGGGAATTAGCTACCACCCCAAGGGCCATGCTATGCACGCTAATCACCTAGCATGCAAACATCAACAACAGTCCAAAATGACTAACATCACTAATTCCTCACCATGGGAATTAGCTACCACCATAAAGGCCACATTATGCTATGCCAAATCACCTAGCATGCAACATCAACAACAATCCACAATGGACATATGCTCACACTCTAAGCCATAAAACAGTCCATCCACAATTACCTACATAATATATACATTCACAACATTATGCATATTTTCACACATCATCAGCATATTTATCACATAATCATATTATGTCATGCCAAATAATTCAGTCACAGTATTAGCACACTCTACTAATACCTATCCTACTCAAAACAACGGGAAATAATCCCTACTATATCACACACCGATATAGGCCAATCACCAATTATGTTCACAACATTAAAATATCAATTTTTCCAATTTCCAACAGTGTTAACCGGTTAACGCCCTGGGTTAACCGGTTAACGCAGGACAGAACACGCTTCCTGGCCAATTTTAACAGTGTTAACCGGTTAACGCAGACAGAACAACAATTTCTCAGAAATCACAACAGTGTTAACCGGTTAACACCCTGGGTTAACCGGTTAACGCAGACAAAACAGCAATTTCTCAGAAATCACAACAGTGTTAACCGGTTAACACCCTGGGTTAACCGGTTAACGCAAGACAGAAAGCTGTTCCTGCGCTAACACGAAGCAGAATGCAGAATTCTCCGCATTTTCCGCCGTTGGAGGACTTCCGGACCTCCGATTCCAATTCCGTAAGAAGCTACGTTTTCGGAAAATCACTACCCATCCAATTACATATTCAATTTCAGTTTTAACCCAACTTATCCAACACAATTTTTCAGCATTCAACATCCCAATTAGGGTCAAATCAACGGTTCATCACTACCCATTACATGTTAACCCATAATACCCATTAAACGACGATAAACCCCCCTTACCTGAGTTAATCTGGCGAATCTTTAAGCTTCAAGCTTTTCTCTTCTCCAACCTTCTTCCTCTTGCTCTGTCTCTTTGCCCTTTTCCTCTTTTCAGCCGCTTCTCTGCTTTTCACGTGAAACCCTTTCTTTACCAAATGGGACTCTTTTTCTTATTTCCAACTTATATATATTTTCCAATAATTATTATTCCAATAATAATAATAATAATAATCCAATTCCAATTATTTAATTAAATTAATAAATATAATATTAACTTAAATTAAATAATTATCTTATTTTTATCGGGGTGTTACACCTTGCGCAATTGCCGTGTTGTGTAATTTGTTTAAGTGTTGATGAAATGATATATGTGATGCCTCAATTTTGTGTGAAAATTGTTTACTCTGATTTTTAATTGAATTTACGACGGGTAGAATTGGGGTGTTACACCAACCATTTGATCTTGGTCCAACATTCTAATCTTGACCAATGGTTTTTATTACCACGTGTGTGGCACTTTGACTTGAGTCCACGACAGATAGAGCGCGCGTGGTCATCAGATCTGCCACCTCAATTGATGAGGGAGATCTGATGGCCCTTGTTTTTTTGTATTTTCTGATTTTTCATTTAATCTTTTTATTTTGTTTAATTCATAGTAATTTCATTTTTAATCCAAAAAATATAGGACTTTCACCAAAAATCTTTAAATATCATTTCATTTTATGAGTTAAAATTATATTTTGGATTAATTTTGATATTTTTCATGAATTAAATGTTTTTTTGCATATTTTTAATTATTTAAAAATACTTCTGACTTTTCAAAAATCATGATTTTTTTTCTAAGGTCCTTTGACCTTGTTTGATCTAGGATAAATCTCTTGGCCATTTATTTGGTGTTTTGAAGAGATTTTAGGTTTTGACCAAATTAATTTGAATTTTGATTTTTAATTGATTAATTGTGTAAAAATTGTGTTGAGCCATTTTTATGGTCTTGTGATGTTTGACTATTTGCTTGGGCCTTGGTCAAGGTTGATTTGACTTTTATTGGATTAAAATCATTGGATTTAGGGGATTGATGAAATGTACATTTCATCTCCCAAAATGAATGAATGATTTTAATTTGATAAAATTCCTCGCATGATCAATTTGTGTTTCTCTCATCTCCCCTCCCTCTTCATCTTCATTCCTATTCTTTCCTATCCCTTTTATTGACCAATGAAATCTCAATATCCTAAGGCTAATTAGGTCATCAATGACCTTGTGTCATATGAACCAATACAAGTATGGATGAGATAGGTCCATCCCTTGTGATCTTTTCCTTTAGTGTGTGGTATGTTGTATGAGTTTGGTTCATCATACCAAATCTCTAACATACATTAGCACTAAGATTTTTATTGCTCGGCTTCAGATAGTTGTGACTTCTACATAAGTCCAATTACGATTGCTTAACATAGAGATAAATTTGATCCTAAAGGCATAACATTCTAGTAAGTGAGACTGTAAGTCTCCCATATTTCATGGTATTGTATGGAAACTTGGCCTTTTTCCTTCCTTTGGAAGATGCCTTGGTTCAAGGATCCATGCTTGTGAATAGATGGCTGAGTGTTCTCCAAAGAATGACTTAATCAATTGAAAAGCAAAACACCACTAACATATAATTAACCTTGACTAACATTTCACTAATTCTTATTAATATTTCTTTACTTTCAAGTCATTTACTTTATGCAACTTAATTCCAAGTCATTTACAATTCATTGTCATTTACATATCATCTAACTTGTTTATGTTTATGCCATTTTCACTTTACTCATTTGAGCCATATATTGTGACTGTATATATTTTTTGTGTTTGTGGTCTTAGAACCTTAAAATACCTAATAAACAACAAGAACCCTAAAAGATGTTTGGTGGACCGTTGAGCTTGATATGAACTTTTGGACTTAGGATTAGGCAACATTCCATATGCAAAAGGACTTGGCCAATGCCAGCATTTTGAGACCAAGTTATTATGATTTGAGCCTTCATCTGATGCAAGTATTAGGATCTATTTGAACTTATCTACTACATGGTCTTGATGCAACTGCTATTTTGATCTTATGTATGATGCATTATTCTGAGTTAATCAAGAAGTATTTCATCTGATACATGAGAAGACAAAGAAGACTGCTAGCTATGGAGTTGCTTGCTTGAATGTGGCTATCATTATTTGATGCCTTGATCTTCATGATGTCTGATATTGGTAATTGCTTGCTGATTATTGCTTGATTCAAAGTCCATAGGGAAAGTGGGTTTTCTATATGAAATTCTTGTCTGTTGGATGGTATCCCATTGGTCAGATCTTTTCAACTCTTAACTTTTAATTTTGATGCTTAGGATTAGTCTCTTAATCTCCTCGCACTTCTTAAATTTCAAAATCTCTCCCCCTTTTCAAAAACCTTCTTTGTTTGTGATTTCAAACTTTGACCTTATTTCAAATAGAGACTTTGGCCCTATGCCATTGAATCTTCAAACTCTTTTCTTAAATCAAACTTGTGAGTAAATCTAATCATATTGATTTAAAATTTCAAAAGACAAAAAGAACTAACTCCCTTTCAAACTTGTGGGCCCTTTGTTCCTCTTTTAACTTAAATCTTGATTAAAAGCAATCCACTCATTTTGAAATTGATACCACGAACTACGAGGTTTTGATCCCTCATTTTTATGTTGGTACGTAGGCACAAGTCCGAAGGTTTTGTAAAACACAAAAATATAACTAATAAATTCTTTTCTCATCCACACGCTCTATTTTTCTCAAACATCATTTTATACCAAAACACATACACACATAAAAAGGGATCCCTAGGAGTACCTATGACATTTTGGGTGCTAACACCTTCCCTCTGTGTAACCAACCCCCTTACCTGTAATCTCTGGCATTTTATTAGTTTTGATTTGGAAACTTCTTATCTTTGGGTTTTGTTTGTAATTTTCCCCTTTTCCTTTGGAAACAATAAAAATGCGGTGGCGACTCTGGTTTTATTGATGATAAGCTTATCCATAGCTTGATGGTCATGAATTTACCGCTTCCGAAATTAAGTGGCGACTCTGCTGGGGAGTAGTCCTCAGTGGGTTTAGCCTACTTTTTTATGTGTATGTATTTGTATATTTGATGTTTGTATATTTGTTTGTGTGTTATAATCTGTCTGTTGTGCTTGGTGATCTCTGAGTGGTGAGATAAGTTCTAACCCGAAATTAAGATAGGAGGATGGTATAATCATGTTCGACTTATGTGGAGTAGTCCTTAACAAGTGGAGACCCTTTCGGAGTTACTAATGTCACACAAGTCATTTGTGGTTAGGCATCACTCTCTCTGATTTGGGGTCCGAGAAGCTGAGAACCATAGAAAATTTAATCCAACTTGACCTATTTAGGACGTAGTGCGGAGTCTGTTCAGGTGTAGGCCTAATAACAGTTGTTACGCGATACTACACTCAGACGAGTTTCTCTTGAGAATATTATGGGTTGATGAGTTAGTCATCCTAACCTATAATATCCGATAGATGTAATTAAGACTTTGGGAACTTTTTAGAACATGATCTACAAGTTTTTATCCTTAGTACACTCCTTTGGGATGATTCTTAACCTGACTGCATGCTCGTGACTCATAATAAACCCTTTGATTCTCGGTTGATCCGATCAAGTCTCATCAATATCAATGGAATTGGGCGTTGAGAGGGTGAAAACCATAATCCACAAAAATAGATGATTGATATTGATGATGACTTGATCCATCCCTTGACCTTTGTTTGTGTTTGCCTTGTGTGTTATCTCTTGTTTGTGATTATTGCATTCTTGCATGTCATAACATTCATCACAACAATAAATTTCAAGGAACTAAGGTCTTATTTGCCAATATTTTCAAACCATGGATTATGGACGAAGGAACACTAAGAAGTACAGTTTCAGATGTCTTGATTTGAAAGAGCTAAGGAAGTTATCATCCTTTGTATTAGATCCCTTGGACTTCAAGCAACACCATGGGAATATTTTATCTATGTTATCTGCTGATGTGGTTGAAGGACTCTTGGGTGTGTTGGTTCAGTTTTATGATCCTCTATACCGTTGCTTTACTTTTCCCGATTATCAGCTTGTGCCTATGTCATAGGAATATGCCCATCTCTTGGGAATACCCGTTTCTGACAAGGTACCTTTGAATGGATTGAAGGAGATTCCCATATCTCATATTATAGATGAAGCTCTTCATTTGAAGAAGTCTGAGATTGAGACTCATTGGGTGAGTGTAGCGGTAAATTCATGACCATCAAGCTATGGATAAGCTAGACGTCAATTAAACCAAAGTCACCACCGCGCTTTCATTGTTTCCAAGGGAAAAGGGAAAAGTACGAACAAAACCCAAAAGTAAGAAGTTTTCAAATCAAAACTAACAAAATGCTAGAGATTATAGGTAAGGAGGTTGGTTACACAAAGGGAATGTGTTAGTACCCAAAGTGTCCTAGGTACTCCTAGGGAGCCCTTTTTGTGTGCATATGTATTTTTTGTACAAAATGATGTTTGCAATAAATAGAGTGGAAGGATGAGAAAAGAATTTATTAATTATATTTTTGTGTTTGACAAGACCTTCGTACTTGTACCTACGTACCAACATAAAATGAGGGATCAAAACCTCGTAGTTCGTGGTAACAATTTCAAAGTGGATGCATTGCTTTTAACAAAAAATTTAAGTTTAACAAAGGCATGAAAGGTCTAAAAAGTTTTGAATGAGTGTTAGTTCTTTTTATCTTTTGAAATTTTAAGTCAAGTATAGTTAAGTTCATTTACAAATTTGATTAAGAAAAGAGTTTAAAAATTCAATGGCATAAGATCAAAGTTTCTAATTTGCAATATGGTCTAAGTTTAGAAATCAAAAACAAAGAAGATTTTGAAAGAGGGGAGAGATTTGAAATTAAAGAAGTGGGGAAGAGATGAAGAGACTAATCCTAAGCAAAAATTTAAAAGTTAAGAGTTGAAAAGATCTGACCAATGGGCTGCAATCCAATAGACAAGAATGTCATATAGAAACCCAAATTTCCCTTGGACTTTAGAATCAAGCAATATCAATACACAAATATCAAGATGAAGATAAAGGCATAAAATAAAGATAGCCACATCCAAGCTTAGCAACTTCACGATCTCCTTGATAATCTCCCATGTATCAGATGAATTCAAAGATAGGCACTAGGCACAGGTTCAAAGTAACAACTTCAATAAGACCATGTAGCATATGAAATCAGATGGGATCACAATACTTGCTTCAGATGAAGTTTCAGATCACAAGCACTTGGTTTCATGAAAGTTGGCATTGGCCAAGTACTTTTGCATAAGGAGTGTTGCCTAATTCTAAGTCCAATGTCTCAGATCAAATCCAACAGTCCACACAAATATCTTTTAGGGTTTTTGTTGTTATTATCTACATTAAGGTCAAAAGACCACAAAAACAAACAAGTATATACAATCACAATATAATCACAAAATGAGGCTCAAATGAGCAAAGTGAAAATGACATTAAACTAAACAAGTCGAATGGTATGAATAATGGAAAATGAATAAAGACTTCAAATTAAAGTGCATAAAAGTAAATGACATTAAATTAAATGTTAGTTGTTAGTTTATTAGAAGTTAGTATTGCTTTTGATTTTGTTTAAGTCATTCTTTGGAGAATAATCAACCCACTATTCACAAGCATGGATCCTTGAACCAAGACATCTTCCAAAGGAAGGAAAAAAAGCCAAGTTTCCACACAATACCATGAAAGAGGGGAGACTTACAATCTCACTTACTAGAATGCTATGCCTTTTGTGTCAGCAATTTAGCGCTATGTTAAGCAATCGTAATTGGACTTACGTAAAAGTCACAACTATTAGAGGTCGGACAATAGAAATTTTAGTGTTAATGCATGTTAGAGATATGGTATTATGAACCATACTCCTAAAACATACCATACTTAAAAAGAATATGCAAAAGGGGTGGACCTAATCTCATCCACACTTATGTTGATTTTGCAATCAACTAGCCTTATGATATAGAGACATCATAGGTCCATGAAATTAATGAGAAGAGAAGGGGATTGAGATGATGAGGGAGGGGAAATGGAATCAACACAAATTGGTCAAAGGAGTAATTTTATCAAATTAAAATCATTCATTCATTTTGGTTTATCCATAATGACTTGTTGGTTTAAAAAAGCCCACGACTGTCAACATATTGCAAGTCCAAAGTGTGTTTCAAATCTTTTTATTTACATATACTAATCCAAGTCCACTTCTCTTGTTAGTAAGTATTAAGATCCATGTTTTTTTTTACGATCACTTGTTATTAGTCCATTTCTACACCCCAAATGTTTGTGCCAAGTCTCAATCCTTCATAAATATCTAAATTCCAGTTGCACTGTTTGAAACATGTATATGTTTGATTTAATCTAAGGTAAATTGTTGGAAGGGACTTTGGTAATGGACAACGTTTTAAGGCTCATTTTGGTTGGAATTGAGTTTTCCATGCTTATAATGTGCATTCCATTTTTGTTCCTTTAGTTATCTGATTATTTATCCAATAAAAAGTTTACTAAAAGCAATCACTTATGGAATGTTCATTTCAATTTTATTGTGGCCCAAACCATTTTTAAATAAGATGGTTACTCTAAGAATTAAGCATTTTAGTTATCACATAAACAAAGTTCTAAGAGTAAGTCCAAAAGAATTGATTACACAAATAGGTCTTAAGCAAAAGAACCGTACATATGTTACAGGCATTCCAAAAGGCACTATACATAATTATCCAAAAAGTCCAAAGTTACATCTTAATGACTAAAATTGAAAATTAAAGCTGTTGCAAATCCAGCAGATTGAAGACAAAGCTTTCAAAAGCCAGCGACTATATCCAACTTCCTCATAAGGCCAAAGCACCCTAAAGTCCAACTAAAGCTGGCGCATACTTCTTTCCCAAATAGGGGCTGTTTCACCTTTGTAACCTGCGAGGAAAAACAACTTAAGTCAAAAGTCATTATCCATAAGCACTTAAAAAAACTGAAAATAATGGATGACTTGATCAGTTTAAGGCTTTGCACAAAGAACCAACATGAATACCCAAAAAGGTATTTCGCTACCAGTTCAAACAACAACAAATCCACAAAATCAAATCCCATGAAATCTGGGATAAGCTAAAGTAAACCTGACAAGTTATCTTAAGACTTAATAAACTCATCATGAAAAAGAACATATATACCCAGGGAACAGAACATGAGAAAAAAGACGACGGTAAATCAAAAAAGAGAAGAAATCAACAATAAATTTTCATTTTAGCACAACCACATAGCATTCAGAGAGAAGAAAACAGAGGAAGGCAAAAAGAGTTTAGAGAAAAGGAAAACTTATATGAGTTTCACCGGAGGAGACATCGCCGTCGAACCGCTCTCGAACCAAGTAGCTTTCCTCTCCCTTTTTGCTTAAATTTTGTACGCCATGTCATTCGTCCTTGTGCATTGAGTAAAACCCCCTTCGTAATTTATTTGAATTGCAACCATTGAAGGTTTAATTTAAAAATTGGGGTTTAGGTTTAAACTGTTTGTTTGTTGCTGTTTAGGTTTTGATTTGTTGTTAGAGCGAATTAAGGTTTTCGTTGGTTGCGTGAGAGATCGTTTAGGTTAAGGTTGAAGTTTATGTTTTCTTTTGAGCGTTGATCCGGCCATTTGAGGAGGATTTGTGAAGAACCGAGGCCGGATTTAGATTCTCCGGCCAAAAATAGGGTGGGTTGGTGTTTAGGTTTTAGTGGTTTGGGCTTGGTTTCGCCGAAGAAGAAGGTGGCACCACCGCCATTGGCCGGCAACCACCGTCTTCTCTGGTAGGTGATGACGGAGAGGAGGGATGAGAGTTACAGAGCAACTCTGGACTCTGAAGTGAAGAGAGAGAAAGGATGTGCAAAAGTGTTGCTACATTTTTCTTGATTTACTTTTAAAATGACCATGTTTGGGCTGGTGAAGTGGCGGTGACAAGTGTCACCAACTTGAGACACTTGTCACCGAAGAGAAGGGGGACGCGTTCTGCTCCCATGCGCGAGAGTATAAAATGTTACCACGCAACCCTCCATAATCTCCGTTCGATCAACAGACTTAGTCAGATCTCTTGATCTGACGGTCTGGTGTGTATCCCTGGAGTCAACACGTTTGACTAGGTCTTCCTAGACCCCTTGTGGACTGAAGTGGGCCGCACCCCTCAAGGCCCGTGTTCTTTTTATTATTTATTTTCTTTTGTTCTATTACCTCTTTTCGCACCCCTTTTGATATGGATTAACAGCGCCCACCTGGGCTTAACATTTACTTCAAGGCCCAATTGTTTGTTTTTATTTCTTTATTTTTTGTAGCCCATGATTAATTGTTTACTTAACTTAAATAAAGCTCTTATCCACTAATTAAATTCCTAATATCATTAATTCCTAAGTTAATTATATGATTTACCATTATTTAATTAATTAATTTTTATTCATTTTACCATCATCTATTATTTGGATATAATTTATGCAATTATTCATTGTGTGAAGTTTGTGCACATAATTATTTTGTATTTACTTATTTGTACCAGTTCTTGAATACGTATGTATGGTGTGCTACAATTGTGACAAGATTATTTCAATTTCACAGATTTAAAAATCATTTTTATCAAATTTCAAAAATGAATCACATACTTCTCGATTCAATGTCAAGCCCATTTTCAAACACCTTTTGTAAGTCGATTGCTTTTAAAGCATCGCCATCAACCTCACATGGCTTACTCTTGGGCCTTCTTACAATGAGACCTATTCGGTTATTAATTAATCGAGTAGATGAACTATTCACTAAATAAATTCAATTCATTCACAAAATACAAATTTAAAACCTCGATCCAACATCGAATATTCTTTATTAAAATTAAATTAAAATACTTAATCACTATTAAATACTATTTCATTTAGAAATGAAAAAGGTGATGGTTTTGAGTTTTCAACTCCTCTCCTCGATTGTTTACGAATTCTTTTACTCGGTTAGTCAAATAATCATCATCTCTAATCCACTTAAGCACAAACCCCGATTAAATCAAAACACTTTCATAATAATGAAATGAAAAAGGAGATGACTTTGAGTCTTCAACTTCTCTCCTCAATTGGTTGAATACGACTTGTCACCCCCGTGTGACCAAAACTCTTTTAAAAAAAGAACACCATTTAATCCTTTCTAATGCGCATAACAAACCAATGCTTAAGCCTCCACCGAGAGTAGACAAGCCAACGTTTAACCTTTAGGATGCAATCTAAAAAGTTATTCATTAAAAAACACCAACCGGCCGTAGTTCCCCAAACTACGAAAGCTCTGATATCCTTATTAATAAGGATAAGTAGGCAGGAGATTGTTGTATCTTCGCGAGCACACTAATAAAAAAACCTCCCATTTCCCTTTCTAAGATTCTCATCCATTTCTATTTTTAATATTTTATAACCCAAAGATAACAAACGAACATAAATTAACACTCGAAATGCAAATTAGAACTAAAAGGTTCCCGTTGAGTACAACGGACGTAAGGGGTGCTAATAACTTCCCCTTGCGTAATCAACTCCCGAACCCAAATATGGTTGCGACGACCACTATTCTACTATTCAAGAGGTTTTATCGATATTTTCCTATTCCTTTATTGGGATAAATAAAGTTCGGTGGCGACTTTATTCGAACATAAATTTTTCCGCAACCATCGTGAGGGATCGTATTTTTCGAGATGCGACAGATGGCGACTCTGCTAGGGACTAGCACCAAGCAAAAGAGAGTGAAGCCTAATTTAGTTCAGTTGATGTATTGTATGTTAATTTTGTTTATTTGTTTGTTATTCTGTCATAATTATTGTATGGTGTTTTATGGGGTATGTATTATTGGGGTTCTCTGGTTGGTGATACTTTGTGAGATAGGCTTTCCACCCGAGTCTGAGAAAAACCATAAGATTAAGTTTATGGTTGCATAGTGGACGCCCACAAGGAGTCTTCCTTGTTGGGAAGATACGAAGACCCCGCCTAGAGGAGATTCTCTTGAGATATTATTGCCCGACGAGTTTTCGTCACGACGATAGTATTCTCAAGTTGGATCAATGACTCTAGGGACCTTTTAACCCATTATGTCCAGTGGTTATGTAGTATTTACTTGAAAAGTCCCAGACTTATTAGGTTAATACGAAAGCCGCAATCAGATGAGATCCCTTGGGCGTATTACTACCTTACAGTAGTATTCTCAACCTCAATCCATGACTCTGAGAACCTTATTAGAACCTTGGACTCGAGAGTTGTGTAGTATGGACCCACTAGGAGTCTTCCTCTTTGGGACCATACAAAGGCCTCACCCAAAAGAGACTCTTTTGGAGATGTTATTGGCGGATGAGCTTTCGTCATGACAATAACCTTCCTAAATAATGATTGATGACTTTGGGAACCTTTTAAATTTAGCATCCTCCCAAAAGGGTTTTGTTTAGTAACCAAGGATACCCGCTCTCACGGCCTGTATGTTGACCTACCTGTGGCATGCATAACATCATTCATAACATGACATTCATGTTATTTTATTTCCAAGGAATTTGAGTGTCATAAGTTGCAGGAATTCAAGAAGCATGGAATCAAGCAAAAGAAATATTTACTCTTTCAAGTTTAAAGACCCCGATCTAAGGAGCTTACGTGACTTGGTCTCTCAGATGCACCCGGTGTACAAAATCAACTTTGGGAAGAACTATGGCAATCTGCTCAGCATCCTCAACCAACGAGTGGACCATACAACTTTAGTTACTCTGGCTCAATTCTATGACCTACCCTTAAGATGTTTCACATTCCAAGACTTCCAGCTAGCACCAACGTTGGAAGAATTCGAGCGTCTTGTTAGGATCCCTATGAAGAACAAGCCACTATTTGAAGGGATAGATGAATCTTTGCCCCTTGAGATCATTGCTAGCACACTTCACATGGATGAAAAAGAAGTAGAGGCTAACCTAGAGACCAAAGGGAATAATATCAAAGGATTTTCGCTAAGTTTTCTCTTGGAAAGAGCTCATGCCCTACTAAAAGCAGAAAGTTGGGACGCTTGTTACTCTGCTATTGCGTTGGCCATCTATGGCATCGTCCTGTTCCCAAATATGGATGGTTTCATAGACATGGCTGCTATTTGAGTTTTCCTTACCGAAAACCCAGTACCCACCTTGTTAGATGATGTTTACTATTACATGAGCCATAGGTACACCAAGAATAAAGGAATGATTGCTTGTTGTGCTCCTTTACTAAATCAATGGCTTTTGGAGCATCTTCCAAAGACAGGTGTTTGGGTGGAACAAACAAATGTTAGTTGGCCTCAAAGATTGGGATCACTCCGATCCGAAGATCTTTCTTGGTATTCTAAAGAATACATCAACATGGACATCATATTCAGCTGTGGACATTTCCCCATTTTACCACTTATTGGAACTCAAGGGTGCATGAATTCTAACCCGGTTCTATCACTAAGACAACTTGGCTACCCAATGGAAGGCCCTCCAGAGGTAAGGTCTTTGGAAGCTTTCTTGTTGCTTGACTTTGGGGTTGAGAATCCTAGCTTGTTCCAACGAATCAGAAAGGCTTGGAAGAATGTCAATCGAAAAGGGAAAGCTGATTTGGGGAGAGCAAATGGGATTACAAAAGAACCATATTTTCATTGGGTAAAGGAAAGGGTGGAGATGATCAAAATGCCATTCGTCATTCGGACACCTGTACCTCTTCCTGAACCTAAGCTCACCCATGTCCCTATTGAAGAAGTGGAGGAACTCAAGACCACCATGCAAAGCTAGAAAAAGAGAATGAAGAGTTGAAGATAAAACTCCAACAAATCGTCAATGAGAAAAACACCATGAAGTGGAAGCTTGAGAGAAAGGATGCACAACTTCAAGCACATGTGGAAAAACTCAACAAAGAGGAGCATAAGAGAAAAAAGATCAAAGTGGGACTAGAACAAGCTGACCATTGTCTAGATACTCTTAAGGGTCAATTACAACGAACCCAAAAAGAATGTCAAGATAATGAGCATTGGTGGCATCTAGCCACGAAGGAAAACAAGACGATAAGAGATACACTTGGGGCTCAGATAAAAGAACTCACCAATTCTATTCGTCATGCAAAGGCTGAAGCAGATCAAGAACGCCGACTCAAGAATATAGCCACCGAAGCTTCTAGGGTTTCGCCCATGATATGGGAGGAGAAGTATCGAGAAGTAAGAGACGCAAAAGAGTCTTCCAACTATTGGAAGAACCAGTTAGAGTCCTTACACCAAGACAACTCCATATGGTTGAAGGAATTAGAATATGTGATTGAAGATTATGAATCCTTTAAGAAGACCATAGACTTCTTGCAAGGAGATAGGGATAAGTTCCGTGCAAAGCTCGATGGCCTAGTGGGGTTCGGTAATTGGGAGACTAAAGAATTACCAAGGAAGTTAAGAGACACAGTTGAAGAGTTGAAGGAAGATAGAACTCCTCCAGCCATAATCAGTTTCATTCTGCTCTGTAGAGGGTTGCTGAAGAGATTCAAGGAAGAACTAGAAGAGCTCCAAGCCAGAAAGCCTGCAGTTTAATTTTTCTATGTGTTATATTTTGTTCCTTTAACAAATGTATTTTGAACTATGGCCTTTTGGACCCCTATTTTATGTACTTGAATGAAGGAGCTTAAAAATTACTCCATTTTTGATATTCTAAGTATTTCTTATTTCTTCGAATTACTAACAACTAATGAAACTCGAATGATTCCTTGAAAATAAAATATGCATAACATCCGCATCTGCATTATGCATCACGCTTCATAAAAATTCAAAAAAAAAAACTTACCCAACCTTTTTACCCTTTATCCAGCCATACTGACTAATCAATACCGATACGAGACGCGAAGCAACTACAAGATGACATTAGAGCAAGTTGAGGCTAACCAAGTTACCATAAGGACATACATCAATACGATCCAAGATAAAATGGATCAACTGTTGGAGACAATGCTCGCAATTGCCCAAAGAGAGAGGATTGTGGATGAAGAAGCTAGGGCAAAAAGGAATTATGGCACACCAGGTTTGGACCCCCAAGACGAGAGTTTCGTCCCCACCAAGAAGAGACTGGTTCATATACCAGTAGGAGGAAAAGGAGATGGGGATCATGCAGAGCCTTCTGATGCGTCTACTCATCATGGATCCGAAATTGGAGATGACCCGTACGATGCTTTCTATGTGCCTGATCAACCGAAGCCTAAGATACTTCCAGATCCTGCTGCTAATAGGCTTCGTACCCTAGAAAAGAAGACCAAAGCTATAAAGGGGAATAATATCTTCGACGCCTCTGCTATGAACATGCGTTTGGTATCAAATTTGGTCATCCCGGCTAAATTTAAAACTCCTGATTTCGAGAAATACAGAGGACAGACTTGCCCAAGAAGTCACCTAGTAATGTACTTCAGGAAAATGGCTGCTCATACCGAAAATGACAAACTGCTTATACACTGTTTCCAGGACAGTCTAAGTGGAGCGTCCCTAAGATGGTACATGAGCTTAGAGCAGGGGAGGATTCAAAGCTGGGAAGATTTGGCTGACGCACTTCTCCGTCAGTACAAGTATAACTTAGATATGGCACCCGATCGAATGCAGTTACAAGGGATGGCCATGAAAGAAAATGAGTCATTTAAAGAATACGCCCAGTGATGGAGAGAGTTGGCAGCTCAGGTAAAGCCACCATTGCCTAAAAAGGAAATGACCAGAATATTTGTGGACACGTTGAAGTACCCATCCTTTGATAGACTGGTGAGTAGTGCAGCGTCCGACTTCACGAATCTAGTCACAATCAGAGATCGCATAGAAAAAGGGTTGAGGGGTGGAAAGATTCCAGGAGCTGTGGAAGCCCCTAGCGCACCGAAAAAGTATTTTGGAGGCTTCTAGAAGAAAAGAGAAGGTGAAACGAACGCTATATCCAGAGGCTATAAGGGGAAGCAACAGGCTTCATATGGCCAAGTCGCCGCCTTGGTACCCATACCTTATCAACAACCAATACAGCAACAACAAGAGTATCAACCATAACATCAACAACATCGTCAACAACAAAACACCGCGCCACCAAGACAGTTCAAGCCAAGGCCTCCAAGAAGGCAACTTGATCCTCTACCAGTACCTTATAGCAAAATATTCTCATATCTGCAAAAGGAGGGCCTTCTGACATTAAGGGAGCTAAAACCGGCTGCTTTTCCATATCCACCCGGATATGATGCTAACGCCCATTGCGAGTTTCACATGGGAGCACCCGGTCATACTTTGGAGAATTGTTTTGCATTTCAAAATTTGGTACAAGACTTGGTCGAAGCAAAGGTTGTCTCATTCACTCCGAGTTGCCCGAACGTGAACACCAATCCCATGCCAACACATAAGGATGCTTCTGTCAGTGCCATTGAGAAGAGCGATCAAGGCAAATTGATCCGTAAGGTTGAAGAGATTCAAACCTCTATCACCAGGATAGGAGCACAATTGCTAAAGAGTGGTTTAATCCCGAAGGAGCTAGTTGCTGAAGAGAACAATAAAAAGTTGAGGAATTTTATACAATAAATGTTGGATCAAGGCGAGTTATAGATAAATTGTCGTGTCAAGAGAAAGCGCCAGGAAGAGATAGCCGTGGTGGACATCCCTTATGATGAGGTTGATATGGAAATACCTATAAGCCCGTTGGTGATAGAGTTTCCAGCACCGTTCAAATATGAAGATGAGAAGGCGGTCCCGTGGATATATCAGCCCAAAGTTGTTAAGCAAGGGCAGGAAGACCAACCTTTGATGATAAATGAACCAAATGTCACCTCAATTGTGGGGCCGACAGGAATGACACGTAGTGGCCGAGTGTTCGCGCCAAGAATTTTTGATACATCTGCAAAGGCTAAAGGGAAGGAAGCTGTTGTCTAGGTCCCTGTCCCTAATCAAGAAATGCAAGACATGCACCTGTCTCCTAAAGCTGCAGTCACTCGTGAAGAGGCCGAGGAATTTCTGAGGATAATCAAGAAGAGTGATTATAAAGTGGTGGACCAACTGAATCAAACACCTTCAAAAATCTCCATGTTGTCTTTATTACTTAACTTAGAAGCACACAAGAATTCGTTGTTGAAAGTATTGAGCGCAACACATATCACGAAAGACATAACGATAGAACAGTTTGACGATGTGATAGCTTGTGTGACCACTGGGAATTTCTTGGATTTTAACGATGATGAACTGCCGATCGATGGAAAGAACCATAGTAAGGCCCTACATATCTCCTTGAAATGCATATACACTATACTATCAAGGGTATTAGTGGACACAGGTTCCTCGTTGAACGTCATGCCGAAGACAACTTTGATAAAGCTGCCAATGGAAGGGATAAGTATGAAGCCCATCACCCTAATCGTAAAGGCATTTGATGGCTCAAGGCGAGCAGTGATAGGAGAGGTTGACTTACCAACCAAGATAGGTCCAACTATTGTCAATATCACGTTCCAGGTCATGGACATACATCCTGGTTATAGTTTCCTACTTGGGAGACCATGGATTCACTCCACAGGCGCCGTCACCTCCACTCTACATCAAAAGCTAAAATTCATTACAAATGACAAAATGATTGTGATAAGAGGGAAGGAAGATATCTTGGTTAGCCACTTGACATCTTTCCGGTATATCGAGGTGGATGGCGAGATAACTGAGACACCATTCCAATCCTTGGAAGTGGTAAATATGATGGCCATCCAACAGACATTGGAGACCTCAAAATCAGGACCGTCCATGGCCTCGTGGCAAGGAGCTAAGGCTGTTATGGAAAGTGAAAATGCTCAAGACTGGGGCAAAGTGGTGGAAGTGAAAGAAAAACGAGACAAGTTTGGCCTGGGGTATGACCCGTCATCAAATAAAGCCGGTAACCAACATGACAAAGAGAAGATTCCTTTTATAGAGGAAACATTCACTAGCGCTGGCCACATTTTTGGCAAACAGGTGGCGATGATCAGTGATGAAGATCGTGAAGAGGGGGTGTCTAGCTGGATGTGACAAGCCGCGCCTAATGAAAAGATGACAAACTGGAAGGCTGTGGAAGTTCCCCAAGTTTTTCAAAAGTAATTTTATTATTTTAGACAAAACCCTGTGCTCTGCCCAAGGCACTGTGGCGTGTTGTAGGGCCTCCTTTATCTTTTTCAAGAGTTCTTATATCATTAATGAAATGGCAATTTGCATCCAAATTTTTGTTCCTTTCCTTTCATTTTTTTATTATTGCAAAAAATGGCATCAATTTTTATGCACACACTTTCTAAATAAATTGCACAAATCATAACATACAGAAACACCACAGAGACCATTGATAATGACACTGCTAGGGTCCAATATGATTTTGATTGTCCAATCTACCAAACTGAAGACAAAGTGGGAGAAGATTGCGAACTCCCTGAAGAGTTGGCCAGATTACTCAGACAAGAAGAGAAGGTCATTCAACCACACTAGGAGGATGTTGAAGTTATCAATATGGGAACAGAAGAAGACAAGAGAGAATTAAGGGTAGGCACCACGCTTCAAGATGCAGTGAAAACAAGATTGATAGAGCTCCTCCACAAATATGATGACGTGTTTGCATGGTCATACCAAGACATGCCCGGATTAGATACTGATATCGTGACCCACAAGCTTCCCCTTAAAGAAGAATGCTCTGTTGTCAAACAAAAGCTAAGAAGAACTCGACCAGATATGGATCTCAAGATCAGAGAAGAGGTGAGAAAGCAGTTTGACGCCGGTTTCCTGGAAGTTGCTAAGTACCCATAATGGGTTGCCAACATTGTACCGGTACCGAAGAAAGATGGGAAAGTCCGCATGTGCGTAGACTACCGAGACTTAAATAGAGCCAGGCCCAAAGACGATTTCCCATTACCTCACATTGATGTATTGATGGATAACACAACTCAGTTCTCCGTATTTTCCTTTATAGATGGCTTCTATGGATACAACCAAATTAAAATGGACCCCGAGGACATGGAGAAAACCACGTTCATTACCCCTTGGGGCACCTTTCGTTACAAAGTAATGCCGTTTGGATTAAAGAACGCTGGGGCAACATATCAACATGCCATTGTGACTCTCTTTCACGACATGATTCATGAAGAGATCGAGGTGTATGTTGACGACATGATTGCCAAATCCCAGACAGAAGAAGAACGTATCACTAACCTGGGGAAACTGTTTGCTCGTTTGAGGAAGTTTATATTGAGACTTAATCCTAGCAAATGCACATTTGGGGTGCGATCTGGGAAACTTTTAGGCTTTATTGTAAGCCAAAAAGGAATTGAAGTAGATCCCGACAAGGTTCGATCCATTCAGAACATGCCTGTACCAAGGACTGAGAAGGAGGTTCGTGGTTTCTTGGGGAGACTAAATTACATCGCCAGGTTTATCTCTCACCTTACTGCCACGTGTAAACCAATATTCAAGCTTCTAAGGAAGAATCAAGGCGTGGAATGGAATGATGACTGCCAAATAGCCTTCAATAAAATCAAGGAATACTTGCAAGAGCCGCCAATTCTGATGCCCCCTGCAGAAGGGAAACCTCTCATCATGTATTTAACCGTGCTCGATGAGTCCATGGGTTGTGTATTGGGACAGCAAGATGAGATTGATAGAAAAGAGCATGCCATATATTATCTAAGAAAAAAGTTTAATGAGTGCGAGACTAGATATTCATTACTCGAGAAGACCTGTTGTGCACTCGCATGGGCCGCTAAGCGTCTCAGGCAGTACATGCTAACTCACACGACTTGGTTGGTATCTAAAACAGATCCCATCAAGTACATATTCGAGAAACTAGCTCTCACTGGTAGAATTTCCCGATGGAAGATGTTGTTATCAGAATACGATATTCAATATGTTGCGCAAAAGACAATCAAAGGAAGCATATTAGCAGATCATCTTGCTCACCAATCGCTGGAGGATTACCAACCTTTGTAGTTTGACTTCCCAGATGAGAACATCATGGTTGTTAAGGATGCTTAAGACTCCGAACTAGAGGATATTCTCGAGTCAAAATAGGCTGGACCCTCATGTTCGATGGCGCCTGTAAGACCCCAATTTTGTCCCTAAGATCCCTCATGGCATCATATCATAACATAGCATTGCCTCAAGGATCATTGGACACCTTGCTTCCTTCCCTGTGGGTGGGATATCTTCTTGATAGTGGTTCTTGATCACCAAGCATTGCTTGCATTTATATGTCATTGCTTTTCTTTTTATCACTAACCAAAATGTACAAAAATATGTCATTAACCTTTGTTACTTGCAGTTTAAGCAATCAACAGTCAAAGCAATTCAAGTGAATCTTGTGTGCAAGAGATGAAGTCTCCATTGAGTTATTGGACCATGTGATCATTTCATTGAGCTTATTTGAGCTATAGGTTCATTTTGGAGCAAGTTCCCAAGTGGTTGAGGCCCCACATTCATCAGAACAATTTCAGGTCATCTAAGGGCCTATGCAGTCAACTGAAAAGTCAACTGTGGGTTTTGAATTGAGAAATTGAGTTTCTTCATCCCATTCATGTTCAAATCATGCTTATTCATCATTTCAAAGATCAAGGTTGAAGAATTTGAAGTCAAGTCAAAAGTTTCCAAAAATGGAAAGTGACCTATAATTTCAACTTTCCAAAAATGGCAAGTTTTTGATCCAACTTCAACTCAACTTTCCAACATCAAAGAAGCCTCAAATGAAATTTTGTCCAACATGAAAGTTGAAGATCTCTCTCTCCCATTTCCAAAAAGTCCAAGATCATGAGCATCTAATGAATGGTTGAGGAGATATGGTCAAATCATTGCCATATGCATGGAACTTCAAATGAGCATATCTTTTAATCCAAGGCTCCAAATTGAGTGGTTCTTTTTGCAATATTCTTCTCTTGACCTCTAATTTCCAAATCATGCATCACATTACATAAAATCTCATCACATGATCACTTGCATATCCATGCCTTTTTTGGAGGGAAATTGCAAAATTCAAAAATGGTGCATTGTATGGACTTTCTACCATTGCCATTGAGTTTAAAAAAGGATTTTAAGTGAAAATGATCAAGGGATTGGTACTGTTCACGTGTAATTGGTATATGCACCATGCAAATTTTGATTTTTTGCAAAACACCTCATTTTCATTAGCCAAGTTAATTATGGATTAGCAAGTTGATTAGGAAAGCATATATATACTCTAATCATAACAGAATTGAAGGAGGTTAATCATTTTTCACATTTCAAGATCCAAATTCTCTCTCCCTCCAAAATTTTCTCTCATTCATAATTCAAATTTTTTCCAAATAACATTGCAATTTTACTTCATATTCTTGTTCTCTAGTATGAATTGAGTGCAGATCAAGCGTTAGATTGTTGAATTCGAGCAAGAGTTGTGCATAGCAAGCTCATGAAGATGGAGATGGAAATTCTGTTTTGAGCTAGATCCAGCACCTTTCAAGCTTCAATTGCTTCATCAAACATCAACACAAGCATTGTAGAGTGGATTTGGATCATTACAAGCTGTGGATCGTGTGAATTCAAGATTCTGCTCTTCAAGAGGTCAAGTTTCGAGTCTCTTAATTCTCAAATCCATGCATATATTCTTGTGGATCTTGTGTTCCTGATGATTCTGATGGAAATTTCGTATGATTTGATGTATTATTAAGAGAGATATGCCTAATTGAAGTTTTGAATGTTAACTTGATTTTGCTTCGTTTTGCATGAATCATGATGAATTAACATGAAATATTGCTTGATCTATAACCTACATGTCATGAGGATTTGTTTGATGTATGATTTTATGATTTCTGGAAAAAAATGTTTGAAGATTGCTACTGTTCATCTTCATCTTCGTGAAGAAGATGAAGATCTTCATCCATTGCGTCGACCGTTCATCCATGCGTCGACCCTGGTTTTGCTAGGGCTTTTTGCAAAACGACACCGTTTTGGTGTCAGCACGCGCTCATTCAAACCCATACATGGATCGATTCCTGGCGAGCGCATATTTTCAAATGTTCATTCATTTTATTATTTTCCCTCCAAATTACATGTTACATGCTTCATTTGATTTCCATTTTTTCTTCCAACTTAGAAAATGCATAACAAATTGAAAAATGGCTCAAATAATTCCAAACTTTTTGTAGCATGATCCTCTGTTTGTCTAGTTTTTTATGATGATAATTGCTGAAGTTGTGCTTGGCTGGATTTTGGATTGTGCTACACTTTGTGAACATGTGTACATTTCTGACCTTGCTCCATTCATCTTATCATGAAATGCTTGATATTGATCCAATTGCTACCAAATTTTACATGATCATTCTAGACACATTGAGGGATGTTTTAGGCTTGGTTTGGTATTTTTCTCATTTACCATTTCTGTTTTATGCTTGTGTTAGCATGGTGTGACAATTTGTGTCACACATTTGGTTGTTCTTGTGCAATTTAATTTCTATGCCAAATGATCTTGGATACTTCTGACTTTTTGTATGTTGATCATGTTGGATATGTTGAACACTCATTAATTTTTCCAGAATCATTTGAATCATTTCTGTTTTGATTTGGAATTTTCATTCATGATGTCCATATATGAGCTTTGAAATTGTCTTTGACTTCTCTTGCTTGATACATGGCCTTGCTTGATGATTTTGTTGTGATCCTTTTTAGGACATGTTAATATGTGTTTGAAGTTGCATTGTGTTGAATTTCAGCTCATGTTTTGAATTTTTTCTTCACCTTTGACCCTAGGGTTTGACCTAGTGGTTTGTGCTTACATGTGAGCTTTGAATTTCAGGTTCAAGCATCCAAATTCCATGGTTGATGTTGCTTCATCATTTGAATGTTGATATTTCCTTTTGATTGCTAACATTTGCTGTTTTGTAGGTTGTTGATAAGTCACTTGAGTTTGCCTCATGGCTTATGTGTTGTACATTGGGATTGTCTGTTTGTTATTGACTGTTGTCTGTTTGTCTGAGTATTGTACTGATTTGTTTAGTTGTTTCCACAGGTACTTAAGTTGCTTTAAGTTCATTTGGAATTTGCTTTGCTTTTGCTTGTGGTTGGCATACCACTTAGGTATAATCCCTATTCTTCATGTAGTCTGGAAGACCTGCTGTTATTGGCAGGCACCTGTCTGAAGCCCTCCTTAAGAGGCCATGTTTTTGGTTGTTTATCTTTGTGCCAAGCAGGTAAAGTCCTCTTAAGAGGCAATTGGCAGATAAAAGGGATGTGTAATCCATCCCCTGCTATTCAGTTGTGTCATTCACTTTGCTCACACCATGTGTTGATGCATTGTGAATAAAAACCCAAAATCATGTCCATAGAGTCAGTCATTTGTGGAGAAGAGTTCCTACATTCTGAACTCGCACACTTTCTATTGTTTAAAGCTCTCCCAGGCCAGGGATAAGAGCTATGAGGCATAACCCTCATCTCCATTTCATCTGCTTCACCCTAACTCTCAATGTTAGGCTTAAGAGCTCAAAACACCCCATTCCAGTTGGCTTGCTTCTAAAGCCTAACCTTGCTTGAGCCCATTGATTGTGTATAGTGTGTGCTAATTGAATGATTGGTGTTTGTTTGCCCATCTGTGCATAATTGTTTGTGTGTGCCTTTGTGCATTTGTTTTCATTAATTGTATATCATTTCATGGTCATTGTTCATATTTTGTGACATTTTGTTTTGTCCATTGAGGAGTCAATTGTAAGTCCATTTATTGGCAGTTGTTTCCTATGATCTGGTAGGAATTGGGACTAAGACCATTGATTGGCATCCCATTTCCTGGGAGTCGAGTGTAAGACCATTTATTGGCAACTTGTTTCCTCTTGCTTATTGCATTTGTTATTTGTTTCTTGTGAGGAGTCAATTGTAAGTCCAACTATTGGCAGTTGTTTCCCATGATCATTCCTCGGAGATTAGTGTAAGTCCATTGATTGGCATCTGGTATCCATATTTGCTTTGTGAGATTGGTGTAAGTCCATTGATTGGCATCTGGTATCCATGTTTTCTTTGTTTTGTGAGATTGGTGTAAGTCCATTGATTGGCATCCGGTATCCATCTTTGTTTTGGGAGACTAGTGTAAGTCCATTGATTGGCATCTGGTATCCATTTATTTTGGTTACCTCTGATATCATGTTTTACTTACTTATTTGCTTTGCTTGTTGCCTATTCCAAAGGAATCACTTGGATCATCAACATATGATCTCAAGAGGTGAACACCTAAGAAGTTTTGCATCCCTTAACCTCACACCCTTTTTGTTCTTTAAACCTCCACTTGCATGTTAACTCAAACCAGAAAATTTGTGCAAACATTTTCATCTGTTTTCAAATTAGAAACCTAGGCCTTAGGCCTTTGATTTTCAAACTTCATTTTCATAATACTTCTCTTGAATTGAATTCTAATAATACTTTGACCATCTTTTTGTGAATAATCCTAATTGACTAATTACACTCATTCAATTATTTTGTGGCTCAAGTCCACTTTCTTGATAAGTTTTCATACATTAGCCATAGGTTTGATTTATTCTAGTGGTTGATGTGAATCTCACCTTTTGTCCTTAGTGATTGAATTGTAAGACTTCCTTGCTTATTATAGGGCATGGTCCCTCACTAGCAAGTTGAAGTTTTTCCCACATGGTAGACTTGTGGTTGTATAGGTTGAGTTTTCTCCCGTGGATAATGAAAGACCTTAGGGCTTTTGTTTAAAATCAATCCACTCATATTTTGGAAATCTTTTAGCCGAACTACGAGGTTTTGATCCTGTAAAGGTACGTAGGCAATGGATCTATCCATCCAAACACAAAAATAATAAAAGTGTATATTCTTTTCTCATCCTCCCAATCAATGTTTGCATAATAAATATTTTCATAAACAATATTTTTTGCAACAAGTTGTGAAAAGGGTTCTCTTAGAGTACTAAGGATGCTTTGGGTGCCTAACACCTTCCCTTTGCATAATTACCCCCTTACCCAGATCTCTGACCTTTCATTAGTTTTCTATGTGTAAAACTTCTTAGGCTTTTTGTTCGTTTTTTAGCCATTCCTTTGGATAAATAAAATTGCGGTGGCGACTCTATCTTTGTATGCTTTGCTTTTGATTTAGTCAATAAATCATAAAGTGACGAATACACCGCTACAGAAAAGTGGCGACTCTGCTGGGGACTCTTCCTAGTGGGTTTGCCAACTTTTCACAATTGATGTGATATATTGTTTATGACATATTTTTGTGCAATTTGGGATTACTGTATTGCTTGTAATGATTGATTTGCTTGATATATCAATTGCTTGCTTGTTTGGTGATCTCTGTGAGATGAGTTCTATACCCGAACTCGAGTGTACCCTATGATAGGAGAATGGCATAGTCTCGTCGACTTGTGTGGAGTTATTCCTTAGCAAGTTGACTTGCGAGTCCATGCACTTGGTGGAGGTCATGTTGGATTAATAATGTCACACAAGTTATTTGTGGTTAGGCATTATTCTTTCAATATGTGTCGTAGAAGCCAAGGACCTTAGTTTACCACGCCCATCTTGGCCTATTTTTAGGACGTAATGCGGAGGTCGTTCAGATGTAAGATCTGATGTGATTGTTATGCGATACTACGCTCATAAGAATCTCTCTTGAGAATATTTTTGGAATACGAGTATTCGTTCCTCCGATAATATTCGAAAGATGGGATGATGACTATAGGAACCTCTTGTAGAACATGTTCGGCAGGTTTAAACCATAGTACACTCCCTTTGGGTGGTTCTTAATCGAGACTCCATGCTCGTGACTCACAACAAACCCGCGATTCATGGTTGATCCATTCACCCATCGTTAATATCAATGGAACTTGGGTGTTGATAAGGTGAAAACCATAATCCACCAAAACGGATGATTGCTATTAAGGATGGTTGAATCGTTCGTATATCGTTAATATCAATGGAACTTGGGTGTTGATAAGGTGAAAACCATAATCCACCAAAATGGATGATTGATATTAATGATAATACGAGCCATCCCATGACCTTTGTCTGGTGTGCTTTGCTTGATCCTTGAGTGTGATTGTTGCATTCATGCATTCATCTGCATCCATATCATCAGAGAAAAAGAAAAACTTTCAAGGAACTTAAGGGGTTTATTTGCAAAATTATCAGATATGGAAAGACCAAAAAGGCATACAAAGAAGTACAGCTTTAGACAACCTGATGTGAAAGAGTTAAGGAATCTGACATCTTATGTATTAGATCCCTTGGTTTTCAATGCTCGTTATGGGAAGCTTCTGCCTCTGCTTACTACTCAGGTTGATGAGGGACTGATGAATACTTTGGCGCAGTTCTATGATCCTCTGTATCACTGCTTCACTTTTCCAGACTTTCAGCTATTGCCTACCCTTGAGGAGTATGCTCATCTTGTGGGTATTCCGATTCTGGATCGGGTGCCGTTCAGTGGCTTGGAGAGTATTCCTACATCTCGAGAGATAGCTGACATGTTGCACATAGATGAATCTTTGGTTAAAGCTCATATGACGACCAAAGGTGGAATTCAAGGTCTTCCTTCTGAGTTCCTCATCGCTCAAGCTACCGTGTATGGGAAGGCCATGAGTGAGGATGCCTTTGAAGCCATATTCGTGCTTCTCATCTATGGACTGGTATTGTTCCCCAACATCGACAAATTTGTGGATGTGAATGCTGTTAGGATCTTCTCGGTTCTTAATCCCATTCCGACTTTGTTGGGTGATGCCTATGTCTCTTTGCACCTGAGGAATGCAAAGGGTGGTGGTGCTATTGTGTGCTGTTTGCCTCTGTTGTATAAGTGGTTTATTTCTCACTTACCTCAGATGGTCGCTTTCAAGGAGAACAAGGGATGTCTACGGTGGTCTACGAGACTTATGTCTCTCACTAATGATGATATCTCTTGGTATGATCGTGCATATGACGGTGTCCAGATTATTGATTCCTATGGTGAATTCTCCAATGTGCCTCTTCTTGGTACATGTGGTGGGATTAGCTACAACCCTGTGTTAGCACGTCGTCAGCTTGGGTTCCCCCTAAAGGATAAACCTAATAACATTCTGTTAGAAGGTGTGTTCTTTCAGGAGGGTAAAGATCCCCAAGGCCTGAAAGCCAGGATGGTTCGCGCTTGGCGCAAGATTCACAATAAGGGTAGAAGTAAATTGGGTCCGAAGAACTGCATAGCTCTGGAGCCATACACTACTTGGGTGAGGAAGCGAGCATCTGAGTATCTCATGCCTTATGATTATCCGAGACCTACACCTTTGGTTGTGGCTGGGCCTTCAACCCTCCCTAACCAAGGCGTAGAGGAGTTGAGAGACGAAGACCTTTCACGTGCCTGGATCCGTGAAAGAGAAGAGTTGCTTCAGCAAATCAAGGAGAAAGATGCCATGATCGAGTTTCTCGAACATCAGGTCATTGATGATCCTGATGATACTTGGACTTCTCTACTTCCTCAGTCTTCTAAGTTCTGGAAAAGGAGGTATGACAGACTCGCCAAAGATAAGGCGGATATGGAAGCAGCATATGAGAGAGAGATCAAGAGGCTTCGTGCAGCTTATCTTCCGGCATCCCGAGCTTCTAGGGATCCATAGGATGTTTATTTTCCTTATCTCTTGTAATAATTGCCAATGCTGTACTTCTTTGTTTCAAATATATTTGATGAGATATTTTCCATATGCGATTAAATGCTTAAATATTCAAAAAAAATTTTTTGCAAATAATACCCTTAAAGTTCCTTCGAAAATAAAAACAAATCATGTGCACGAGCATTGCATGCATCATTTTGCATAAGCAGGTGTTGTTCCGGTCTTCTGGTCTGTGGCCTAACTTTGTGCTCTTCATTTATTTTGAAGACAAGCTGACTCATCGGTACTACACCAGAGCCAACTCTTATAGATTGATGGATCATCTTGAGCAAGAGAACCGTGAGCTGAAGGATGAAGTCGCCAGACTCACTGCTTTGATGGAGCAATTCTTAGCTGCTCAGAATCAGCCGTCTCCACCGCCTGCAACTCCTCCCCAGAGGACTGTTATATCTGAGATTGTCTCCTCGACTGTGCCAGCTGCCAGTGCCCATTTCATGCCAGCCACGCCAGCCGGGTTTCCTTGGGGTATGCCTCCTGGTTTTATGCCTGATATTCCAGCCCCGACTTTTGCTTCCATGCCGGCATCTAGCCCGGTCCTTGGGATGCCTCCTCCTGTCATGCATACCATTCCTAGGGTAGACGACACCATCTATCATTCTGAGCAATCTGAGGGCCCAGATGTTAATGAGAAGATGGATGCTATGAATGATCAATTTCTTGAACTCCGCAAGGAATTGAAGACCGTTAGAGGAAAAGATTTGTTCGGAAAATCTGCTGCTGAATTATGCTTGGTTCCCGGTGTTAAGATACCTGTCAAATTCAAAGTCCCTGACTTTGATAAGTATAAGGGGAACACCTGCCCACTCAGTCACCTGGTTATGTATGCCAGGAAAATGTCTATTCAGATAGATAATGATCAGTTGCTGATTCATTATTTTCAGGATAGTTTGTCTGGTGCAGCTCTTCGGTGGTATATGAGCTTAGACAGCGCAAACATCCGTTCCTTCAATGATCTTGGCGAAGCCTTCGTCAAGCAGTACAAATACAATGTGGATATGGCTCCCGATCGTGATCAGCTCAGAGCCATGTCCCAGAAGGACAAAGGGACATTCAAAGAGTACGCCCAGAGGTGGCGAGAGCTGGCAGCTTTGATTACTCCTCCGCTGGAAGAGAAGGGAATGACTAAGATCTTTCTGAAGACTCTTAGTTCATTTTATTATGAGCGGATAATCGCTAGTGCTCCCTCTGATTTCACTGAAATGGTGAACATGGGGATGCGATTGGAGGAAGGAGTCCGTGAAGGACGTTTATCCAAGGATGAAGGCTTTTCTAGCAAGCGGTATGGGGCGTTTGCTAAGAAGAAAGATGGGGAGGCACATGCTATGCAATCCCATGCTAAATCCAGAAGACCCTCTGCCAAGAGGAAGCCTGTGCGTCATGCCAGCAACCAACATCAGGTGGCTCACATAGCACCTGTCTTCCGTGACAGTCGGCAATATCAGCATCAGCAGCATAATCAGCAACAACCTCAACAGTATCAACAACAACATCGTCCTCAGCAACAGGCTTACCAGCCTCGCAACAACAGTAATCAGGCTAATTCGAGTTATGAGAGGAAGAAGATCACCTTCGATCCGATTCCTGTGTCATATGTTGAGCTGTATCCCTCTTTAATAGAGCGGAAACTGATTACTCCCAGAGAGCCTCCGGCTGTACCTGCTAACCCGCAGTAGTGGTACAAGCCCGACCAGCATTTTGTTTATCATTCCGGTGCTCCGGGTCATAATGTAGAAAACTGCTATCCATTGAAGACTAAGGTTCAAGACCTTATGAGATGCGGCATTCTGAGTTTTGAGGACTCAGGCCCTAATGTTACGAAGAACCCATTGCCCGAGCATGGGAAGTCGGTTAACATGGTCCAGGGTTGCCCTGGCAAATACAAAGTCAAGTATGTAAGCCATATTTGACAGTCATTGGTTGAGTTGCATCGTCTACTGTGTGATTACAGTCATATAGAGCATGACCATGACAAATGTCGTATCTGCTCTATCAATCGTCTGGGTTGTCGCCAAGTGCGTAGAGAGCTGCAAGAGTTGTTGGACGATGGGACTATTGAGATTCTTCAGAACAGAAATGTTGATGAAGATGAACCAGAGGTGAATGTGATTTCCCCGGTATTCAAAATTTCTGAGCCTGTTATCATCCGTTATGATGGCAGCAAGCAGAAGGTCTCTCCTTCTTTGGTGATCAAGCCTGCAGGCCCTGTGCCTTATTCTTCAGATAGAGCAGTTCCATTCCACTATAATCCTGTTGCTGTGGAAGATGGGAAAGAAGTGCCTTTGCCTTCATCCTCTATTGTGAACATAGTTGATGTAAGCGGGTTGACCCGTAGCGGTCGCGTGTTTTATGCACCCCCGAAGCCTCAGGCTGTTGTTGATTCTGATGTGCGTCCGGTGGGGAATGCTGTGAATCCTCCGAACCCGGCACTTGTTGCTAAACCCTCCTCTGTACAAAAGACTCCCACTTCTTCTGTTGGCCCTAGTGGCACTGCGAATGAAGACTGTGATGAGATGCTGAAGCTCATCAAGAAGAGTGAGTACAACGTTGTAGACCAGCTTCTACAAACGCCGTCCAAAATCTCCGTGTTATCGTTGCTTCTGAATTCAGAACCCCATAGGGAGGCTCTGCAGAAAGTTTTGGACGTGGCTTATGTCGATCACGACGTCACTATTGAACAGTTTGACAGTATTGTTGCAAACATCACTGCTTGCAACACTTTGAGTTTCTGTGATGCTGATCTCCCTGAGGAGGGAAGAGACCACAACATGGCTTTACATATATCCATGAATTGCAAGAACAACGCCATGTCCAATGTGCTGGTGGACACTGGGTCATCTTTGAATGTATTGCCGAAATCCACTCTTTCTAGATTGTCATATCAAGGGCCTTCCATGAGGCATAGTGGTGTTGTTGTGAAAGCTTTCGATGGGTCGCATAAGATTGTGATTGGGGAAGTTGATCTCCCAATCAAGATTGGACCAAGTGATTTCTAAGTTACCTTTCAGGTTATGGATATTCACCCATCTTATAGCTGTCTCCTTGGTAGACCATGGATTCACGAGGCTGGCGCCGTGACATCCACCCTACACCAGAAGCTGAAATTCGTTAAGAATAAGAAACTGGTCGTGGTAGGGGGAGAAAAGGCTCTCCTGGTTAGCCACTTGTCTTCTTTCTCATATATTGATGCTAAGGATGAAGTTGGAACGCCTTTCCAAGCTTTGTCTATTGTTGAGCCAATTGAGAAGAAGTCTCCTTCATTTGCTTCCTATCGTGATGCGAAACTGGCCATTGAATGTGGTGCAATTGCTGGTTTAGGGAAGGTGATTGAGCTTGAAGACAACAAATCCTGGGCTGGCATTGGCTATTCTTCTGGGGTCTTCAACGACAAAGGGTTGTTCAAGAGTGGAGGTTTCATCCACGCCGATCAGAGAAAAGAAGCTGCTGCTATTCTAGAAGAGGATGTAGAGGATACTGGCAACTTTGTCATCCCTGACGGGATCTGCCACAATTGGGTCGCTGTAGATGTTCCTACAGTCATTCATAAGTCAGCGTAATTTGTTCACTTTGTTTAAAAACCCATCTCCCATGCCAAAAGGAGAAGTGATGCCATTGCTGGCATCATATATACAATGATATTTCATTCAATAAAGCATGTTAAATGTTTTTTTTTCCATTTGTTTTCACTTTTTGCTTTTTGTATGAAATCGGTGATCACAAAAAACCCTAAAAACAAGAATAAAAGCAATCTTTTCATCTGCATAATGATTTGTTTGTTTAAATTCTAAAATTTTATTATCCAAAATCATTATGCAGGTTGATTCTAAAACCCATTGAACATAATGATCCAACGCCATCTCCCAATTTTGAATTCCCTGTATTCGAAGTAGAGGAAGATGATGTTGAAGGGATTTCTGATGAGATTACCCGCCTTCTTGAGCACGAAGAGAAGATCATTCAGCCGCACCTTGAGAATCTGGAAACAGTTAACTTGGGGTCTGAAGATTGTGTTCGATTGGTGAAGATTGGGGCACTCCATGAAGAGTCTGTCAAGAAGGGGTTGATCAGTTTGCTACGAGAATATGCTGATATCTTTGCTTGGTCGTATAAAGACATGCCGGGTCTAGATACAGATATTGTGCAACATTTCCTGCCTTTGAAGCCTGAGTGTGTGCCTGTGAAGCAGAAGCTCAGAAGAACTCATCCAGATATGGCAGTGAAGATCAAAGAGGAAGTTCAGAAGCAAATTGATGTGGGGTTTCTGGTGACTTCTACATATCCTCAATGGGTGGCCAATATTGTGCCTGTGCCCAAGAAAGACGGAAAAGTCCGTATGTGTGTTGATTATAGAGATTTGAATAAGGCTAGTCCGAAAGATGATTTTCCTCTACCACACATTGATATGTTGGTAGACAATACAACTAAATTCAAAGTCTTTTCGTTTATGGACGGATTTTCCAGATATAATCAAATCAAAATGGCACCCGAGGATATGGAGAAGACAACATTCATCACACCATGGGGAACATTCTGTTATCGAGTGATGCCCTTCGGTTTGAAGAACGCCGGAGCGACGTATCAATGAGCTATGACTACCTTGTTTCATGATATGATGCACAAGGAGATAAAGGTCAATGTCGATGATATGATTGCTAAGTCCCAAATGGAAGTTGAGCATATGGAGCATTTGTTGAAGCTTTTTCAGCGTCTGAGGAAGTACAAGCTTCGTCTGAATCCGAACAAATGTACATTTGGAGTCCGTTCCAGCAAGTTGTTGGTTTTGTTGTCAGCGAAACAGGTATTGAGGTTGATCCTGCAAAGGTCAAAGCAATACAAGAGATGCCTACACCCGAAACTGAAAAGCGAGTCCGAGGTTTTCTTGGCCGCTTGAATTATATTTCCAGATTTATATCCCACATGACTGCCACATGTGCGCCGATATTCAAGCTCCTTCGGAAAGATCAGTCTCATGATTGGACCGAGGATTGCCAGAAGGCTTTCGACAGTATCAAAGAGTATCTGTCTGAACCTCCGATCTTGTCTCCGTCTGTAGAAGGAAGACCTCTGATCATGTATTTGACTGTTCTTAAAGACTCGATGGGTTGTGTGCTCGGTCAGCAAGACGAATTAGGGAAGAAAGAATCTTCTATCTACTACCTGAGTAAGAAGTTCACTGATTGTGAGTCTCGATACTCTATGCTTGAGAAGACGTGTTGTGCTTTGGCTTAGGCTGCTAAGCGTTTGCGCCAGTACATGATAAATCATACAACTTGGTTGATATCCAGAATGGATCCAATCAAGTATATCTTCGAGAAGCCTGCTTTAATCGGGAGGATCGCCCGTTGGCAGATGTTGTTATCTGAGTATGATATCGAGTATCGAGCTCAGAAAGCTATCGAAGGTAGTATCTTGGCTGACCACTTGGCCCATCAGCCGATTGAAGATCATCAGTCTATTCAGTACGACTTCCCAGATGAGGAGATTCTGTATTTGAAAATGAAAGATTGTGATGAGCCTACACTTGATGAAGGTCTAGAACCTGGTTCCAGATGGACGATGGTGTTTGATGGCGCTGTGAACCAGTACGGAAATGGAATTGGGGCAGTAATCATTACTCCTCAGGGCACACATATTCCGTTTACAGCAAGGCTAACTTTCAAATGCACGAATAATATGGCGGAGTACGAAGCCTGCATTATGGGATTGGAAGAATGCATCGATCTGAGGATCAAGCACCTCGATGTGTATGGTGATTCGGCCCTAGTTGTCAATCAGATCAAGGGAGGGTGGGAGACGAATCAGCCTGGTCTCATCCTATACAGAGATTATGCGAGGAGGATTTCAACGTTCTTTACAGAAGTTGACTTTCATCATATTCCTCGAGAAGATAATCGGATGGCAGATGCTCTTGCTACGCTTGCTTCAATGATTGTAGTCAAGTATTGGAATGAATTTCCCAACATCCCCGTGATGCGCTTGGATAGACCAGCTCACGTGTTTGCAGTTGAAGAAGTGAATGATGACAAGCCTTGGTATTTTGATATCAAGAATTTCCTCCAGAACCAGGTCTACCCGCCTGGGGCATCTGTGAAAGATGGGAAAACTCTGAGAAGGTTGTCAGGCAGTTTCTACCTTAGTGGTGAAGTGCTGTACAAGAGAAATTTTGACATGGTTTTGCTCAGATGCGTGGATAGACACGAAGCAAACCTGTTGATGACTGAGGTCCATGAGGGTTCATTTGGTACTCATTCCAATGGACATGCCATGGCTAGAAAGATGTTGAGAGCAGGCTACTATTGGCTGACAATAGAGTCTGACTGCTGCAAATATGTGAAGAAATGCCACAAGTGTCAGATTTATGCGGATAAGATTCATATTCCTCCGACACTTTTGAATTTGATTTCATCACCATGGCCTTTCTCTATGTGGGGAATCGACATGATCGGCATGATTGAACCAAAAGCGTCCAATGGACACAGGTTTATTCTCGTAGCAATTGATTACTTCACCAAATGGGTTGAGGCAGCGTCGTATGCGAATGTGACCAGGAAGGTGGTCGTGAAGTTTATCAAGAATCAGCTTATATGCCGTTATGGTGTGCCTGATAAGATCATTACTGATAATGGATCTAACTTGAATAATAAGATGATGGAAGAGTTGTGCCCTGAGTTCAAGATTGCACACCATAATTCCTCTCCCTACAGACCCAAGATGAATGGGGCTGTTGAAGCTGCTAATAAGAATATCAAGAAGATTATCCAGAAGATGGTTGTTACGTACAAAGATTGGCATGAGATGCTGCCATTTGCTTTGCATGGATATCGTACATCTGTCCGCACTTCAACAGGGGCAACCCCTTTTTCTCTTGTTTACGGCATGGAGGTTGTTCTCCCAGTAGAGGTGGAGATCCCATCAATGAGAGTCTTGATGGACGCCAAGTTGACTGATGTTGAATGGATTCAGAGTCATTATGACCAACTGAATTTGATTGAAGAGAAGCGATTGACTGCCATGTGCCATGGTCAGTTATATCAGTAGAGAATGAAGAAAGCATTCGTTAAGAAGGTCAAGCCTCGTGTGTTCCGAGAAGGTGACCTCGTGCTCAAGAAAGTCTTGTCTTTCGCGCCCGATTCCAGGGGCAAGTGGACTCCAAACTATGAAGGTCCATATGTTGTTAAGAGAGCCTTTTCAGGCGGTGCTTTGATGCTCACAACAATGGATAGGGAGGATTTCACTCGTCCTGTGAATTCAGATGCAGTCAAGAAATACTTTGCCTAAAAAAAAGAGTAAAGAAAAACAGAATAGCTCGCTAAGTTGAAAACCCGAAAGGGCGACTTAGGCAAAAATGAGCGTCTCGGTGGATAACCCGAAAGGGCGATCCAGGCAAAAGTTAGAGACATGAAAAAAGAATATTTGCATCCCGCTAGATTGAGTACCTCACCCTGGGGCAATCTAGGCAAAAATTAGGGATTTGGCAAGTAACTGCATCCTGACAAGACTTTCTGTTTCACAGCTGTCTTTTCGTCAGAGATTCTTGAGTCGTCGTCAACTGAAGCTTCAAATACATCGGATTCAAATTGGTAGAGAAATGGTCATTATGTTCAATGTAGCCCTCTTCCAATATATATCACCGATTTAAAATTTGTACAGATCTATGGAGTCTTGCCATTTGCGGGCTACCATTCCATCAAATGAATTTAAGCTTTTATCCAATTATTTGCACTCTTATTTGTTTCAATTCAACAAATGTTTTGCATGTTTTAATTGATAAAATGTCATTGTTTTAAATAAACAAATTTTTCAAAATTGTTTTTTAACAAAGTGAACATTCACAATGATAAAAGGATACTTAAGAATGTCTCAGTGCTCTCCCAAGGGTGGCATGATTTCCAACAGGATAAGACATATGTTCATGTTCCTGGCATGGTTGTATTCTCTTTCTCTAGATGGTTGTTGGGGTTGCTCCCCAAGCAGAGCTTCTGTTGAGATTTTGTGTTCCCAGATCATAGTGCTTGTTGGAAACTTCAGTTTTCCTCTCCAGCGGCATTCTTTCCCTGGCATGGGTGCTTTCTTTTTTGGAAGATTCGGTAGTTGGCGGGTTGATATCCCGGTACTTCGTCATTCTCCTCAGTAAAGTCGCCAGCGGATTTGTTAGTATGATGTACTGCATCTAAGCTATCTTTCCCCTCCAGGGTGCTTGTTGAGGTTTATACCTCTTTTCCCTTCAGCATAGCAGTAATTCTTGCCTCCTCTGCAGTTGTGGTTCCTTTTGGAAGGTTCAGTTTTTGGTGGTTGATCCCCAATTCTTCTTCTCTGCCTCAGATAAATCCCCAGTAGATTAGTGGTGGTGGGTTGTATCTGTGATGGTTTTCTCCCCTGCAGAGACTTGGTTGATTTCCTGATGCTTGTGATCCCCAGTAGAGTGGCTTGTGTGCAGAATCTACTTGTGTGATCAATTTTCCCTCAGTGGGTTTACCCCCATTGGAGTTGCTGACAGTATCCCCAGTAGAGTTGCTTGTGCAGCCAGATTCTACTTGTGTGTTCTGTTCTCTTCAGCAGTTCTTGCTTGTGCAGTGAGCTCTTGTTTCCCAACTGAGACTGGCGATCCCCTTGCAGAAATCTCGGGATTTCTCCATTTCCCTAACAGATTTGTCTTTGTGGCAGTTGCTGCCTGTTGTGAACTTCTGTTCCCCAGTTGGGTTGACTGATGATCCATCACTCAGAGATTTTGTGATTTCTTTGATATCTCTGATTTTCCCAGCAGATCTTTGCTTTTTAGCATTCAGATCTCCAGCAGATTGGCTTTCTAGTTGGATTTCTTGGATTGTTCTCTGGAAGTGTAGTACCGGGCTTTTGATTCCTGGACCTATTTGTGTTAGAAGTGTCTGTTTTGTCAGCAATCATCAAACATAAATCACGCACATTCATGCATACTTTCAACATTTAGATATTCATGTTGCATTTTTGCCATATATCTTTTGTTTATTGTCTCCTGCTAATTGGTGATATAGATCTCCCCAAGCAGATGTTGGGTGGCTAATCTCTCAATATAGAGTCAACCCCATAAGCAGAAAGTGTCTGTCTTTCCTTCTGCAGTTCCCCACTGAGATATATCCTTGTGGATGACGGTTGTTTCCGTTTCCTCCCAACATATATTGGGATGGGTTTTCCTTTTTGAGTTCTTTCCTCATTAGGATGAGTCTTGATTCAGTTTGCCTTTTTGGATTGATCCTGAATTGGCATTTTTTTCAACTGTCTCTTGTGCTTCCCTGTGGAATAAATGAATAAATTGCCCAGTAACCGGCAATAGTTCATCTTATCCCCAGCGGAAATTTTTGGGCCTTCTACCCAGTAACCGGTAGTTATAAGTCCTATCCTTTGTGGTTTTCTACCCAACAGTCGGTAGTTGTAAATCCTGTGTACCTTTTTCCCTCTTTGCGGACTCTGTGGTTGTTTACCCAGAGGTTGGTATTTGCGAACTTTTTGTTCCTCAGCAAGAGTCGGTGGTTTTCTACCCTGTATTCGGTAGTCGTAAATCCTATTTTTTTCTTGCTCTCCAACAGTTTGTGGTTTGTTATAAACCTTATTTTGTTTTCCCGTGTGGAGTTGTGATCCTTTCACTCCCCACGCAGACGTTTTGGTTTTCTACCCCGTATTCGGTAGTTGTAAACCCTACTTTTTGTATCCTCATCAGAGTTTTGGCTTCTACCTAGTAGCCGGTAGTTGTAAGTCCTATCTCTTTTCCCCTAGCAGAGGTAACCTTTGTGGTTCAGTCTGGTTGATGGTGGATTTTATGGTTTTCTACCTAATATTCGGTAGTTGTAAATCCTATGTTGTTGTTGTCTCCCTAGTGGAGTCTGTGCTTTCTTGTGGATAATTGCCGTTTGCTAGCAATTTTATCCTCAGCCGAGTCTTTGGTTTTCTACCCAGTAGTCGGTAGTGGTAAACCTCTTGTTTCCTCAGCCAGAATCTCTGGTCTTCTACCCAGTATTCGGTAGTTGTAAACCCTTTGTTCTCCCCTTTGCAGAGTTAACCTTGTTGTTCATCCTAACTGATGACGGTTACTCGTCCGTGGTTTTCTACCCAGTATTCGGTAGATGTAATCCCCTCTTTGTGGTTATCTTCGTCCAGTATTCGATGTTGATATTTCCTCCTTGCTTTTGGGTATTTGCTCTGAGTAAGCAATTGTATTCCCAGCAAGCCTTTTTGTGGATAATTGCCGTATGCTAGCAATTTTATCCTCAGCGGGTCCTTTCACCTTTTTCCAGTGATATGTTCCCCGGATCATTGATGTTTTTCAATGCATCCCCGGTGAGTTCTCTTTCATTTACCCTTTTTGTCGGTAATGATTGTTGCTCCCTTTGATCGGTCATCTTTATATACCTAGTTTTGGTATCCCGATGCCTTTCTTTTCAGTCGATTTATCCTTTATTAACCCAATAACCGGTTGTGGATAATCTTCCATTCGAGTATATTATCCATGTTCTGACGGTAATGGATAATATATCTCATGCACTCTTCAGTCGAAGCCTTTTGTGTTTCCCCAGTCGAGTAAGTTTCGTATTTCCTTTGCGAAATCGAATGTTCATTTCTTCCCCTTTTTTGAGCGTATCTCCCAGTAACCGGTGATATGTCTCTTGGATAATTGCCGTATGCTTGCAATTTATCCCCAGCGAGTTATCTTTCGTCTACCCTGTTGTTGTTGGTGACGATTGTTTCTCTTTTTGGTTGGTCACCTATTATATACCCAGTAACCGGTATTTCTGGTGTCTCTTCCTTTTCGAGTATATTATTCACGTTCTGATGGTAATGAATAATATATCTCATGCGCTCTTTGGTTGGAGTCCTTTGTTGATTTTCCCCAATGGAGTAAGATTCGTATTCTTTGTAGAATCGAATATCCATCCTTTAATAAGTTTGCGTTTTGCTCTCTTCAGGATGATGAGTGTCTTGGCAGTAAAAATCAATTCCCGTTTTCGGTCGGTCACCTATTATATGCCCAGTAACCGATATCCCTGGTGTTCCTTCCATGCGAGTATATTATCTATGTTCTGACGGTAATAGATAATGTATCTCATGCGAGTATACTATCCACGTTCTTTGGTTGAAGTCTTTTGTCCTTCCCCATTTGAGTAAGATTCGTTTTCCCGTTGCGGAGTCAAATGTCCATCTTGTAAGTCGATTTTCTTTTTCAAGCCCTCCTTTCGGATGATGAGTGTTCCTTCCTTTCTGCTCCCTATTATGACCTTGGTCCCCTATGGAGTCAGATTTTCCTGAGTTGACGTACCTTTTCAGGTCTTCCTTAGATATTTTGGTTGATTGATGTCTCTCACCCTTATGCCGGTCTTAGATATTCATTCTTCCTGAGCTTGTTGTTCTTTCACCTAGTAACCAGTGTTTAGATCACATGTCTCTTTGAGTTTGTTACCCAGTAACCGGTAACACCTCATCTTGCAGATTTTTTCCCCAGGAGAGTCTCTTTGTTAGACATCCCCCAGCGGAGGTTCTGTTGTGATTTTACCCTTTTGGTGCATTGGCGTTTTCCCCAATATATGCATGTTTCCCCGGCAGGAAGGTTCTGTGTGAATCTTTTCCCCAGTCCGAGTCTGGATTTTTATCCGAAGTATCCGTTGTGGATAGTTTGAGTCATCTTGAGTCTTTCCAATGGATGTGCCTTCCTTTGGAACTCTTTTCTCCCCAGTTTGAGTCCTTTACTCCCCAGTAAAGTCTCCAGTCCAGTCGTGTCTTGCTCACGCTGTGTCAGTTTTCCCCTAATTCAGAGTCGTGTCCTGCTCACGCATTTCTTTTCTTATCCCCATGAGAGTCCTGTTAGAGTCTCTGTTCCTAGCGAGTGTATTACTCTGATGGATCGTCTTTTTCTTCTTTGTGGACCTGTATTCCCCACAGAGTTTGTTTATTTTACATGCATACATTTGCATCATGAGGTCTCTTAGGGACCAAAATTTGTCTCATTACTGTTATTTAAGGCCATTCTACCGCGTAGAGATGAAGATTTTAACCTTCACTTCTCCGGCTAGAATGACCTTAAATAGGGGCATCTGTAAGACCCCAATTTTGTCCCTAAGATCCCTCATGGCATCATATCATAACATAGCATTGCCTCAAGGATCATTGGACACCTTGCTTCCTTCCTTGTGGGTGGGATATCTTCTTGATAGTGGTTATTGATCACCAAGCATTGCTTGCATTTGTGTGTCATTGCTTTTCTTTTTATCACTAACCAAAATGTACAAAAATATGTCATTAACCTTTGTTACTTGCAGTTTAAGCAATCAATAGTCAAGGCAATTCAAGTGAATCTTGTGTGCAAGAGATGAAGTCTCCATTGAGTTATTGGACCATGTGATCATTTCATTGAGCTTATTTGAGCTATAGGTTCATTTTGGAGCAAGTTCCCAAGTGGTTGAGGCCCCACATTCATCAGAACAATTTCAGGTCATCTAAGGGCCTATGTAGTCAACTGAAAAGTCAACTGTGGGTTTTGAATTGAGAAATTGAGTTTCTTCATCCCATTCATGTTCAAATCATGCTTATTCATCATTTCAAAGATCAAGGTTGAAGAATTTGAAGTCAAGTCAAAAGTTTCCAAAAATGGAAAGTGACCTATAATTTCAACTTTCCAAAAATGGCAAGTTTTTGATCCAACTTCAACTCAACTTTCTAACATCAAATAAGCTTCAAATGAAATTTTGTCCAACATGAAAGTTGAAGATCTCTCTCTCCCATTTCCAAAAAGTCCAAGATCATGAGCATCTAATGAATGGTTGAGGAGATATGATTAAATCATTTCCATGTGCATGGAACTTCAAATGAGCATATCTTTTGGTCCAAGGCTCCAAATTGAGTGGTTCTTTTTGCAATATTCTTCTCTTAACCTCTAATTTCCAAATCATGCATCACATTACATAAAATCTCATCACATGATCACTTGCATATCCATGCCTTTTTTGGAGGGAAATTGCAAAATTCAAAAATGGTGCATTGTATGGACTTTCTACCATTGCCATTGAGTTAAAAAAAGGATTTTAAGTGAAAATGATCAAGGGATTGGTACTGTTCACATGTAATTGGTACATGCACCATGCAAATTTTGATTTTTTGCAAAACACCTCAGTTTCATTAGCCAAGTTAATTATGGATTAGCAAGTTGATTAGGAAAGCATATATATACTCCAATCATAACATAATTGAAGGAGGTTAATCATTTTTCACATTTCAAGATCCAAATTCTCTCTCCCTCCAAAATTTTCTCTCATTCATAATTCAAATTTTTTCCAAATAACATTACAATTTTACTACATATTCTTGTTTTCTGGTAAGAATTGAGTGCAGATCAAGTGTTAGATTGTTGAATTCGAGCAAGAGTTGTGCATAGCAAGCTCATGAAGATGGAGATGGAAATTCTGTTTTCAGCTAGATCCAGCACCTTTCAAGCTTCAATTGCTTCATCAAACATCAGCACAAGCATTGTAGAGTGGATTTGGATCATTACAAGCTGTGGATCGTGTGAATTCAAGATTCGGCTCTTCAAGAGGTCAAGTTTCGAGTCTCTTAATTCTCAAATCCATGCATATATTCTTGTAGATCTTGTGTTCCTGATGATTCTGATGGAAATTTCGTATGATTTGATGCATTATTAAGAGAGATATGCTTAATTAAAGTTTTGAATGTTAACTTGATTTTGCTTCGTTTTGCATGAATCATGATGAATTAACATAAAATATTGCTTGATCTATAACCTACATGTCATGAGGATTTGTTTGATGTATGATTTTATGATTTCTGGAAATTTCTGGAAAAAAATGTTTGAAGATTGCTACTGTTCATCTTCATCTTCGTGAAGAAGATGAAGATCTTCATCCATTGCGTCGACCGTTCATCCATGCGTCGACCGTGCGACGGTCTCGCGTCGACCCTGGTTCTGCTAGGGCTTTTTGCAAAACGACACCGTTTTGGTGTCAGCGCGCGCTCATTCAAATCCATACATGGATCGATTCCTAGCGAGCGCATATTATCAAATGTTCATTCATTTTATTGTTTTCCCTCCAAATTACATGTTACATGCTTCATTTGATTTCCATTTTTTCTTCCATCTTAGAAAATGCATAACAAATTGAAAAATGGCTCAAATAATTCCAAATATTTTGTAGCATGATCCTCTGTTTGTCTAGATTTTTATGATGATAATTGCTGAAGTTGTGCTTGGCTGGATTTTGGATCGTGCTAGACTTTGTGAACATGTGTACATTTGTGACCTTGCTCCATTCATCTTATCATGAAATGCTTGATATTGATCCAATTGCTACCAAATTTTACATGATGACTCTAGACACATTGAGGGATGTTTTAGGCTTGGTTTGGTATTTTTCTCATTTACCATTTCTGTTTTATGCTTGTGTTAGCATGGTGTGACAATTTGTGTGACACATTTGGTTGTTCTTACTTATGCAATTTAATTTCCATGTCAAATGATCTTGGATGCTTCTGATTTTTGTATGTTGATCATGTTGGATGTGTTGAACACTCATGAATTTTTCCAGAATTATTTGAATCATTTCTGTTTTGATTTGGAATTTTCATTCATGATGTCCATATATGAGCTTTGAAATTGTCTTTGACTTCTCTTGCTTGATACATGGCCTTGCTTGATGATTTTGTTGTGATCCTTTTTAGGACATGTTAATATGTGTTTGAGGTTGCATTGTGTTGAATTTCAGCTCATGTTTTGAATTTTTTCTTCACCTTTGACCCTAGGGTTTGACCTAGTGGTTTGTGCTTACATGTGAGCTTTGAATTTCAGGTTCAAGCATCCAAATTCCATGGTTGATGTTGCTTCATCATTTGAATGTTGATATTTCCTTTTGATTGCTAACATTTGCTGTTTTGTAGGTTGTTGATAAGTCACTTGAGTTTGCCTCATGGCTTATGTGTTGTACATTGGGATTGTCTGTTTGTTATTGACTGTTGTCTGTTTGTCTGAGTATTGTACTGATTTGTTTAGTTGTTTCCACAGGTACTTAAGTTGCTTTAAGTTCATTTGAACTTTGCTTTGCTTTTGCTTGTGGTTGGCATACCACTTAGGTATAATCCCTATCCTTCATGTAGTCTGGAAGACCTGCTGTTATTGGCAGGCACCTGTCTGAAGCCCTCCTTAAGAGGCCATGTTTTGGTTGTTTATCTTTGTGCCAAGTAGGTAAAGTCCTCTTAAGAGGCAATTGGCAGATAAAAGGGATGTGTAATCCATCCCCTGCTATTCAGTTGTGTCATTCACTTTGCTCACACCATGTGTTGATGCATTGTAAATAAAAACCCAAAATCATGTCCATAGAGTCAGTCATTTGTGGAGAAGAGTTCCTACATTCTGAATTCCCATACTTTCTATTGTTTAAAGCTCTCCCAGGCCAGGGATAAGAGCTATGAGGCATAACCCTCATCTCCATTTCATCTACTTCACCCTAACTCTCAATGTTAGGGTTAAGAGCTCAAAACACCCCATTCCAGTTGGCTTGCTTCTAAAGCCTAACCTTGCTTGAGCCCATTGATTGTGTATAGTGTGTGCTAATTGAATGATTGTTGTTTGTTTGCCCATCTGTGCATAATTGTTTGTGTGTGCCTTTGTGCATTTGTTTTCATTAATTGTATATCATTTCATGGTCATTGTTCATATTTTGTGACATTTTGTTTTGTCCATTGAGGAGTCAATTGTAAGTCCATTTATTGGCAGTTGTTTCCTATGATCTGGTAGGAATTGGGACTAAGACCATTGATTGGCATCCCATTTCCTGGGAGTCGAGTGTAAGACCATTTATTGGCAACTTGTTTCCTCTTGCTTATTGCATTTGTTATTTGTTTCTTGTGAGGAGTCAATTGTAAGTCCAGCTATTGGCAGTTGTTTCCCATGATCATTCCTCGGAGATTAGTGTAAGTCCATTGATTGGCATATGGTATCCATATTTGCTTTGTGAGATTGGTGTAAGTCCATTGATTGGCATCTGGTATCCATGTTTTCTTTGTTTTGTGAGATTGGTGTAAGCCCATTGATTGGCATCTGGTATCCATCTTTGTTTTGGGAGACTAGTGTAAGTCCATTGATTGGCATCTGGTATCCATTTATTTTGGTTACCTCTGACATCATGTTTTACTTACTTATTTGCTTTGCTTGTTGCCTATTCCAAAGGAATCACTTGGATCATCTACATATGATCTCAAGAGGTTCTTTAAACCTCCACTTGGAATCACTTGCCTCACACCCTTTTTGTTCTTTAAACCTCCACTTGCATGTTAACTCAAACCAGAAAATTTGTGCAAACATTTTCATCTGTTTTCAAATTAGAAACCTAGGCCTTAGGCCTTTGATTTTCAAACTTCATTTTCATAATACTTCTCTTGAATTGAATTCTAATCATACTTTGACCATCTTTTTATGAATAATCCTAATTGACTAATTACACTCATTCAATTATTTTGTGGCTCAAGTCCACTTTCTTGATAAGTTTTCATACATTAGCCATAGGTTTGATTTATTCTAGTGGTTGATGTGAATCTCACCTTTTGTCCTTAGTGATTGAATTGTAAGACTTCCTTGCTTATTATAGGGCATGGTCCCTCACTAGCAAGTTGAAGCTTTTCCCACATGGTGGACTTGTGGTTGTATAGGTTGAGTTTTCTCCCGTGGATAATGAAATACTTTAGGGCTTTTGTTTAAAATCAATCCACTCATATTTTGGAAATCTTTTAGCCGAACTACGAGGTTTTGATCCTGTAAAGGTACGTAGGCAATGGATCTATCCATCCAAACACAAAAATAATAAAAGTGTATATTCTTTTCTCATCCTCCCAATCAATGTTTGCACAATAAATATTTTCATAAACAATATTTTTTGCAACAAGTTGTGAAAAGGGTTCCCTTAGAGTACTAAGGATGCTTTGGGTGCCTAACACCTTCCCTTTGCATAATTACCCCCTTACCCAGATCTCTGACCTTTCATTAGTTTTCTATGTGTAAAACTTCTTAGGCTTTTTGTTCTCTTTTTAGCCATTCCTTTGGATAAATAAAAGTGCGATGGCGACTCTATCTTTGTATGCTTTGCTTTTGATTTAGTCAATAAATCATAAAGTGACGAATACACCGCTACAGATCCTCAAATGCAATAGGCCATGGAATTGGGGCAGTGTTGATGTCTCCCAAGAATTTCCATCTACCATTCACCGCAAAGCTCTGTTTTACCTACACAAATAACATCGCCGATTATGAAGCTTGCATATTAGGATTGGAAGAAGCTATTGAATTGAAGATCAAGATACTAGAAGTATTAGGGGATTCCGCTCTAGTAATACATCAGGTCAGAGGTGATTGGGAAACAAGACATGCTAACCTAGTTCCATACCAGGATTATATGTTAAGGCTACTCCCAAAATTCGACAAAGTCACCTTCTCTCATATTCCTCGAGAAGAGAATCAGATGGAAGATGCCTTAGCAACTTTGGCTTCCATGTACAAATTAATATGGCCCAACCATCAGCCTCACATTGAAATTAGGCGTTTTGACGAACCTGTACATTGCCTGACGACAGTAGAAGAGCCAGATGGTAAACCATGGTTCTTTGATATCAAACAGTATCTGGAGAAGCGGGAATATCCGGCAGAGGCTTCCAGCCTTGACAAAAGGACCCTCCGGAGGTTCGCATCAAAGTTCCTCTTGAACGGTTAGGTGTTGTACAAATAGAATTACGACATGGTTTTGTTGAGGTGTGTGGACAAACACGAAGCTGATCAGCTTATGAAGGACATACACGAAGGGTCCTTCGGTACGCACGCAAATGGGCATGCCATGGCAAAGAAAATCCTAAGGTCAGACTACTACTGGTTAACAATGGAAGCCGACTGCTATCATTACACCAGAGCATGGTACAAATGTCAAATCTATGCTGACAAGATACATGTACCGGCTACCCCGCTGAATGTCATAGCATCACCTTGGCCTTTCTCTATGTGGGGCATCGACATGATTGGAATGATAGAACCCAAAGCATCTAACGGACACAGATTCGTCTTGGTGGCCATAGACTACTTTACCAAATGGGTAGAAGCCGCATCTTATGCGGATGTCACGAAGCACGTAGTCGCGCGTTTCTTAAAAAACAACATCATATTCGATATGGGATTCCCAACAAAATCATCACTGATAATGGGTCCAATCTCAACAACAAGACCATGGAGGAGTTATGCACAATGTTCAAGATCGAGCATCACAACTCATCAGCCTATCGACCTAAGATGAATGGGGCTGTTGAAGCTGCAAATAAAAATATCAAGAGAATCATCCAAAATATGGTTGTCACGTACAAGGATTGGCATGAGATGTTACCTTTTGTGTTACATGGCTATCACACGTCGATACGAACTTCAACAGGGGGAACCCCTTATTCCTTGGTATACGGCATGGAAGCAGTTCTCCCTATAGAAGTGGAGATCCCCTTGATGAGAGTATTGATGAAGGCTAAGCTAGACGAGGCAGAATGGGTTCAATCAAGGTAGGACGGGCTCAACTTTATTGAGGAGAAACGCTTGAAAGCGTTAGGTCACGGTCAACTATATCAAAGGCGTCTTAAGAAGGCATTCGACAAGAAAGTTCGTCCCAGGGTGTTTCAAGAAGGGGACTTGGTGCTGAAGAAAATCTTGCCCATTCACAAGGACTCGAGAGGGAAATGGACACCAAATTATGAAGGTCCATTTGTGGTGGTTAGAGCCTTTTCCGGAGGCGCTATAATCCTAGCAACTATGGACGGTGACGAGTTGCCACTTCCCACCAATACTGATGTTGTTAAAAGGTACTTCGCCTAAAAAAGTGGAATAATAAAAGCCGCTAAATAAAAAACCTGAAAGGGCGATTTAGGAAAAAATGGCTATCCCGGTGGATCGTAAAACCCGAAAGGGCGATCCAGGAAAAAATTAGGGATAAAAATAAAAGAATTGACCCGCTGAGTTGAAAACCCGAAAGGGCGACTCAAGCAAAAATGGGTATCCCGGTGGATCGAAAACCCGAAAGGGCGGTCCAGGCAAAATTTAGGGATTAATTCCAAGGCAAAGAGTTGTACTTATAGACATCTGACGTATCCCTCGAAGACAAAGAATCAATCTACCCCACTCTTTGGAAGCAGGGTGCTCGGACTATCAATGACATAAGGATCATAGTGTCGCAACGCGAAAAACAACCGACTGGAAAAACTACAGAGCCGTCACCGATGTTATTCATCCTCTGACGGAAAGGGAGCGCAGGACTAACCTAAGAAAGGGAAAGGAACGGTCTTACGACCAGAGATTGCAAGGTACGGGAGTCGGTTACGCAAGGGAAAGGTATTAGCACCCCTCACGTCCGCCGTCCTCGACGGGATCCATGCTCAAAAGTATAGGAAAAGGTTGCTAATAAACTGCTCAAAGGAAACTGCACAAACTGGAATGATAAAACAGGTGAAAGAGACGGAGGAAGGGGACTCGGAAGGATGTCGCATCCTGGGCCTAAGTAGTTTGTCAGAAACAAACATCAGAGTCGACGTAGTTCAGGGAAATGGGGAACATGCTCGCTAGGACCTCGCATCCTATGCCTACGTATCTTCTCTATCCAGAGTAAGAATCAGAGCACTCATAGCTCGGCTAACGCACGCCAAAACAAACACCGACGGGACGCTGAGACGTCAAAAGAAACACTCAAAAGGAAACAGAATGCCAATACATGGGCTTATATCCGACTCCAAACAACAATAAGGAAACAGAATGCGAATACATGGACTTACATCCAACTCCAAACAAAAACAAACAAAAGGGAACAGAATGCCAATACATAGACTTACATCCAACTCCAAACAATAGCACACGCTAACCAGCGAATCACCAAAGAAAAAGGTTATCAGATTGACAAACTAATAGGGAGTCTGGAACTCGAGCCTAATAGTTGTCACACAAACACAAAGAGACGCTGAGACGTCAAAAGAAACAAAAAGTTTGAACACACTAAAAAAACAAAAGGGTGGATACAGATAGATAAAAAAAAAGGGTGCCCGGAGAGATCTCGCTCGATCTCCTGCCTACGTATCTCATCTGGTATGAGAATCAGGGCGACATAGTTCCCCTTAACAAGGGAGAAACTCTCTCCAAACCAGAGACCAGGGAAGCAAACAAACTAATAGGGAGACTAAGACTCGAGCCTAAAAGTTGTCATGCAAACGATAATCCCTAAGTTGAGGTCTCTAATCAGAACCTAACTCACACAGGAAGCAAGTCAGCTCAAACAACAAATAAACATCAACACAAATGAACAAGCATCACTCACTATATCCAAACAAGAGGCTTAGACAAAGGTTGGGCTTTAGTCAAGAGGGGTCATATCAACCTCGACAAACAAGCCAAAACTGTAGGGGTATGCTGATGCTCTTAACCACTAACATTGAGAGTTAGGGTGAAGCTGATGAAATGTGATAATGAGGATTAGACCTCATGCTCTTAACCCTGGCCTGGGTGATCTCAAATCAAAGAAAGCATGGGTATCCAGAAAGAGGGACCCTATTCCACTTGACCGACTCTATACAAAGATCTTGGGTACATTGTTCAAGAGCATCAGCACGTAGTGCGAGCATAATGAATGACTCACTGAATAATAGGGGATTGATTGCTAATCCCTTATATCTGTCAATTGCCTCATTTGGAGGTCTTATCAAGTAACATGCCTCATTTAGAGGTCTTTGGCACAAATGTAAACAATCACAATCAGAGCCTCATAAGGAGGACTTCAGCCAAAATGCCTGCAAAAAAGGTGACAGGACTTCCAGACTATATGGAGCAAAAGAGGAGCTACCTAAGTGGTGTATCAACCACACTCTAAAGCTTAAGCAAAAGCTAGCTAGCAACTAATGTAGCTGTACAAAAGCCAAACAGTTAATATTGTATTCAGAAAACCAACAGACAACAGTTGAACTTTCCAATATATACACATTGCAAGTCACAAGTGAAGCAATGAGCATCAATTAGAACCTACAAAACAGCAAGAGTTAGTGCTCAAAGGCATTTGTATCTCACATAGTGAGATCAAACCAAACATTAAAGCTAAATGTCCAAACCTGAAACACAAAGCACAATTAGTTCATGTACAAAACACTAGTACAAAGACTAGGTTCAAAACCAAGTCAAATGATCAAAACAGAAGTCAATCTTTTGCATAATGCACATTCAAACAATCAATAAGATGTCCTCAAAAGGACCAAGATCAATTCATAAGGCAAATGCTTCAAACAATTCATGTCATGCAAAGGCAAACAATGTGCACAAAGTTGGACATCCAAATTAGAAAATCCAAATCAAAACAGAAATGCATCCAATGATCATGAAATTGTTTATACAAGTTTATCATGTTATGAATGATCATCATGCAAAAAATTAAATCCAGAAGAGCTCAAATGGTATGTGAATGAAAATGCACAAATGCAAGGTCAACAATGTGACACAAATTGTCACACTACATGTTCATGTGTCCAAAACAGTGATGACATATGATAAAAATTCCTAAACCAAAGCTCAACAATCATATCATATGTGAGGATCAAGCATGCAAAATTTCAGATCAATTGGATCAACTATGAGCATTTCACAAAGCATTTATCATGACATATCAAATTTGGCATAATGTTCAATCACAAAATCACAATTAAAAATCCAGAACCAAACTAATCATGAAATAAATGCTATAAAAAAACTAGAGATTAAAACAAGAATGTGGAAAAAAATTGGGATCAATTTGAAGCATTCTACAATTTTTAATGATTTTTTAAAGTTGAATGAAATAAATGGAATAATATGAAACAATGAAAAATGGAATTTGAAATAAAATCAGAAGATACATGAAGCCAGATTCGAACACGCGCATGGCAGGTCAAATGATAATTCAAATTAAATCAGCGAATGCACACAAGCTAGGATCGAACGCACGCTATACAGGTCCAAAGCGCTGGATGAAACACAACGTTTCATTAATGCGCTGGCAGGCCACACAAGCGGTCAAACACACATAAGCGAAGTCAAAACAATTACATCCAATGGAAATGCCTAGCATGTGACACGTGGATGCCACATAAGCCAAAACCCTATGACCAAAACCAGACGGCGAAGTTGACTCTCTGGTCGTCTTCTCCGACCGTACACGGCGGAGCTGCATGAAAAAATTCCAGAAATGGACAAATTATATATGGTTGGAAATATCTTTCCACGTAGATCACGAATATCATGTTCACTTAGCCTAAAACCTAATGAATCAAACGGATCAAAGCGAAACATATTGGATCTCAAAACTTGAATTCAACATATCAGGCTCATTACTTAACCAAATCAAAATCTAATTATATCAGTATCATCAGCATAACACGATCTACTTGAGATGGCAGTGGATGAATTCGTGTACTCAAGCTTCCTCCAGCTCCAGATCAACTTCCTTTATCTTCTAGTGAAGCTTTGTGCAAGAATTAACACTTGAAACCAACTGAAATCTCTTCAATTTCAGAAATTCATGTCCATGAAGATGTTCTCGATCTTCTTGATTCTTGATCAAATTCTTCAAACCAAATGTGGATTCCTACTCAATGATCCATGATAAGCAAGAATATGCAAAGAAAATTGGTGTTTGTGTGAAGAATTTTGAAATTCAAGGAGAGAGAAAAAATGGAGGGAGATGTGAAATTTGAGATCTGAAATTGTTCCTCTCTGAAATGCAGTTATGATTTAGCTTATATATGATCCCTTAATCACACTGAAATTACAATTAACCATTGGTTAATTAGGATTAGGAAGATGTGAGGTGAATTGCAAAATTGCACAAGTGGGCTTAGCATGACCAATGTGCACGTGAACAGTACCATGCAAGGGTACAAATTCACTTAAAATCAATTAATAATCAAGATGGAAGTGGTATTTGACTTGTATGATCAACCAATTTTGAATTATCAATTTTCCCTCCAAAATGCACATGTATGGACAAGTGATCATATGAGCCTCTTTTGTGCATGGCAATGGTTGATTTGGAATCTCTTGGTCATGACAAGCATTTTGCAAAAAAAATGGACCAATTTGGAGTTTTGTAGCAAAAGTTATGTCACTTTGAAATTCCATGTACACTTTGTGATCATTTGGCCATAACTTCTCAACCAATCAACATATGGACATGATCTTGGAGTTTTTGAAAATGGGAGAGATAGATCTACAACTTTCATGTTTATGAAAAATCCATTTGAAGCTTCTTTGATGTTGATAAGTCAAGTTGAATATGGACCAAAACTTGCCATTTTTGGAAACTTTGAATTACAGGTCATTTTCCATTGTTGGAAACTTTTGCCATGACTTCAAAATCTTCAAGATAGGTGTTTGAAATGACAAATGAACTTCTTTTGAACATGAATGAGGTGTTTAAATCATCTCCCCATCCTCAAAGTCCTCAGTTGACTGTATTGGTCTTCAGATAACTTGGAATGCCTTGATGAACTTGAACCTTAACCACCTAATGAAATGGCTTCAAAATGAAACCCTGGCTCATATAAGCTCTTTATAGAATGATCATGTGGTCTTTATCTCAAGGAAAGACTTCCTCTTTTGCACAAAGGATTCTCTTGATGCCAATTCTGACTGCCATGATGGAATGCAATATGGAATGTGAAATGACCTAAAAAAATAAAAATGAATGCATGAATAGGGAGGGCAAATTTGAGGTGCTACAGCTGCCCTTATTCAATCAACTGAGAACCTGAACGGATGAAAGCAACGGCTAGAAGACTTTCAAGGTAAACAAGGATTGAATACAAAAGAATCGGAGAATTTGCACTCTGTAGGTGACGAATCAAGGAAAGCGGGGCCATTTACCGATGGCAGCTTCAAAACAGAATTTGATATTTACCGATATCAAAGAAAGCGAGGCCATCTACCGATGGCGGCTTCAAAACAGAATTGATATTCACCGATATCAAAGAAAGCGAGGCCATTTACCGATTGCGGCTTCAAAACAGATTTGATATTTACCGATATCAAGGAAAGCGGGGCCATTTACCGATGGCGGCTTTAAAACAAATTTTGATATTTACCGATATCAAAGAAAGCGAGGCCATTTACCGATGGCGTCTTCAAAACAAGCTTGGTATTTACCGATATCAAGGAAAGCGAGGCCATTTACCGATGGCGGCTTCACTGGGGAGGAAAAAGATGTTTACAACTGGAACAAGACCAGACGTCTACCGATGACTCTACTGAGGAATTGATATTTACCGATAATAAAGAAAGTGCTTCACGACTAGACATTTACCGATGACTGGGAAGAAACTAGATGTTTACCGACATCGAACAAAGACGTTTATAAGTGAAAGAAGACTAGACATTTACCGATGACTGGGAAGGAACTCGATGTTTACCGACATCGGAAGATGATGTTTACCGACACCAAAGAAAGCACTACACGACCAGACATTTACCGATGACTGGGACGGAACTCGATGTTTACCGATATCGAGCAAGGATGTTTATAAGTGAAACAAAACCAGACATTTACCGATGACTGGGAAGGAACTCGATGTTTACCGACATCGAACAAAGGATACACGACCAGACATTTACCGATGACTAGGAAGGAACTCGATGTTTACCGACATCGAACAAAGATGTTTACAGACACCAAGGACAAAATACACTTATGATACGAAACCATTTACCGATGGTCGATATTTACGGATAGTGAATCTGTTGGGGAATTTTTAAACGACAAAACCATTTACCGATGGTTAACAAGCGTCCGATGTTTATCGACATCGAACAATGATGTTTACCGACATCGAACAATGATGTTTACCGACATCAAAAAGAAAGGACACACACGGGTGTTGACAGAACGATTTTTTTTTTAGATACCATGAGAGGCATGCCATTTACTGATGGCCAACGATCGAAATTCGACGTTTACCGACATCGGAAGATGATGTTTACCGACACCAAAAAAAGCACAGACATTACGGGGATCAACATGACACTTACCGGTATCGCAAGGATGACATCTACATATGTCAAAACAAGGGAGACACTTGCTGGGGACTAAATCGGGAGAGGATCAAGCTTTCCTTTCACGGACTGGTGAGGAAATAAATCTCTCTGGGGATTATCGATTCTGAATGCTGCCGGGAGCAACTGCTGCAAATGTGCTACACTGATGTTGAAAAATGATCCGTCTCTTCTGGGGATAAGATCCAATCTGGCTTAACACATGTATGCATATGTTTGAGTTTTCTATGGCGTAATGCTCCACGCTGAATGGAAATGCTAACGATTAGGTATGCAATACGCTATGCTTCTCTAAATTATGAATGCATAAAAAAAGTATCCCCCTACGGGGACGGCACGAGCAACTCCGTTGAGGAACTCGATATCGCTCTAATCTCCACCCTGCTGGGGAATAGCACTGCTGCTGGGGAAAGGATAATCCTCATTGGGGATGACCTCCACTGAACTCGATCCGCTTGGGGAAAAACTACCAACACAAACCTCCACTGGGGAAACAGCAACCTTCAGGCCTGGCTGCTGAGGAAACACCGACCTCAAACCTGCTGGGGAGGTAACAATCTCAAACCTACTAGGGGAGACAACCAACCTCAGGCCTGGCTGCCGAGGAAACACCGATCTCGAATCCGCTGGGGAGGTACGGAATTTTTGACATGGAACACCTGTCGACTCGTCGAACACTAGCATTCACCATCCAACCACAATGTCAACTTTCCACTTTTGAGAGTTCCCAGACTCATCCGGTCTCTTCTGATTCATCACCTTGTATTCTCGACTTCTCTCTACTTCGAGACAATCGATCTCCTCAGATACGGGCCAACTCTCTAGTCCTCAGACTTTGAAGAGTCTTCTTGATTAACTCTCTAGGATCGTCGCAATCCTTTCGCCGTCTTTTCACCATTCTTCTATCCCTCGTTCCTAATTGGACTTCAAAGGATTCTTTTGTCAAAAGGCTTCATATCACAACCTGCAAGTGAGTGAAAATAACCAACAGCACCTGCAAAAGAGATCGTTAGATAAAACGTGCCCCAGGCGTGCCAAAATTTCAACACCTAGGTCACTCAACCTTCCGAATAAGATTTCCGGTTTTCAATCTTATAAACATGCATTGGAAGGGACCCCTATGTCTCAAAATGCAAAGATTCTTCATCAAAATAAACGAATGTTTTTGCAATCAAAGCGGTAATGAAAACAAAAACAAAATTATTTGACTGAATATGCATTTTATTGGTTGAACAAAAGTAACTCGTAACTGAGCAATACACAGGAAGCAATCCCTGAAAAGAGGTAATTGCGCACAAAAGAAAAAACTATCCTAATGGCAATGTGAACCCGTGATGTCATCGAGTTCCAACTCGGTTACACCCCATATGTCCTCAAGACTCTCCGTGCTTTCTGCCTTCTGAACAAGACGCTTCCGATCGATCCCCGCTGGGGATTATCCAGGTGTCTTAACCAAAGTACAAACGATCATGCTGGACGCAGTTGTTCGTTTCATTCCCTCTTTTTCCTGGACCGCCCTTCCGGGTTTTCAGTCCACCGGGATACCCTTTTTTGCCCAAGCCGCCCTTGTGGGGTTTTTGACTTGCCGGGTGTACAGTTTTTCCTTTTTATCCCTAATTTTTGCCCGAACCTTTTTCATTTTTTTTCGGTTCACTGGGATGTTCCGTTTTGCCTGGACTATTTTATTCTTTTCGTCCAGCGGGTCTCTTATACGAAGTATTTTTTAACTGCGTCCGCATTCACAGGGGATGGAAAATCCTCGCCATCCATGGTCGATCAATAACAAGGCTCCGCCAGAGAAAACCTTGACCACGAATAGACCTTCATAATTGGGTGTCCACTTGCCCCGATGATCGTTCTGAGGAGGAAGGATCCTTTTCAACACCATATCTCCCACATGATATACACGAGGTCGCACCTTTCGGTCAAAAGCACGCTTCATTTGCTGCTGGTACAACTGCCCATGACAAATGGCTACCAGCCTTTTTTCCTCAATTAGGCTCAACTCTTCATACCGAGTCCTTATCCATTCAACCTCTTCCAATCTCACATCCATCACGACTCTCCATGATGGGATCTGGACCTCAACTGGTAGCACAACTTCCATCCCATACACCAGTGAGAAAGGCGTTGCCCCAGCAGATGTACGCACCGAGGTTCGATACCCAGGATACAAGCTTCATATTCAGCCACGTTGTTGGTGCATTCAAATGTTAGCCGGGCAGCAAAAGGAATGCGGGATTCCTTCGGCGTAACCAAAACAGCACCAACTCCGCTACCATTCACGTTAACGGCCCCATCAAACATCAGAATCCACTCGGATTCAGGGTCAGGCCCCTCCTCCGGGATCGGTTCCTCACAATCTTTTGATTTGAGAAACATGATGTCCTCATCAGGGAACTCAAACTTCATCGATTGATAATCCTCAATGGGTTGCTGGGCGAGGTAATCAGACAATACACTCCCCTCAAGATCATTTGCCATCTCGCAACCCATCCGGTCAATGCTGGCTTCTCAAATATATACTTGATCAGATCCATCTTGGAAATCAATAAAGTGGTATGAACCAGCATATACTGTCTCAGTCGGCGAGCAGCCCATGCCAAAGCACATCAAGTTTTCTCGAGCAGTGAATATCTTGTTTCACAGTCGGTAAACTTTTTGCTAAGGTAGTAAATTGCATGCTCTTTTCGACCAGACTCGTCATGCTGCCCCAGTACACACCCCATAGACCCCTCGAGGACTATCAAGTACATGATTAACGGTCGTCCCTCCACAGGAGGCAATAGAATCGGAGGCTCCTGCAAATATTCTTTTATTTTTCAAATGCCGCTTGGCAATCATCCTCCCACCTGACCGTTTGATCTTTTCTCAACAACTTGAATATGGGTTCACACGTGGCTGTTAGATGAGATATGAACCGTGAAATGCAGTTCAATCTACCCAAGAAACCAGAACCTCCTTTTCTGTTCTCGGTTCAGGCATTTCTTTTATTGCTTTTACTTTAGTAGGATCAACCTCGATTCCTTTTTCGCTCACAATAAACCCCATAAACTTACCGGACCGCACTCCAAAAGTGCACTTATTCGGATTCAACCTCAATTTGAATTGTCTCAACCGGTCAAACAGCTTGGCCAAGTCTACCGACTGCCCCTCTTCTGTTTGGGACTTCGCTATCATGTCATCAACATAGCATTCGATCTCATGATGAACCATATCATGAAACAAAGTCACCATAACTCTTTGATACGTGGCACCGGTGTTCTTGAGACCGAATGGCATCACCTTATAACAAAAAGTGCCCCACGGTGTGATGAACGTTGTTTTCTCCATATCATCTGGCGACATCTTAATTTGATTATAGCCAAAAAAGCCATCCATGAAGGAAAACACCGAGAATTGAGCTATATTATCTACCAACACATTGATGTGAGGTAATGGGAAATCATCTTTCGGGCTAGCTCTGTTCAAATCCCGGTAGTCCGCACACATTCTCACCTTTCCATCCTTTTTTGGCACTGGCACAATGTTTGCGACCCAAGGCGGATAATTAGTGACGGCTAGGAAACCAGCATCCAACAACTTTTGAACCTCCTCTTTGATTTTCATGGCCATCTCGGGTCGAGTTCTGCGCAACTTCTGCTTCACCGGAGGACAATCTTCTCTCAATGGTAACTTGTGCACAACAATATTGGTATCCAACCCTGGCATATCTTGATAAGACCAGGCAAAGATATCAACATATTCTTTCAACAACGCTACCATTCTGCTCTTGACATTTACCTCTAATGCGGCCCCAATTTTCACTTCCTTTCTGACCTCCTCGGTGCCTGGATTAACAATCTCAACTCGCTCCTCGTACGGTTGAATCACCTTCTCCTCTTGTTTCAACAACCTGGCTAATTCTTCCGGCAGATCACAATCTTCTTCGCCTTCTTCTTTGGTATGATAGATCGGATTGTCGAAGTCATATAGGGGTGTAACAGGATTGTTATCAATGAGATCCGGAGAATGATCACATCTGCATGAATGTTGATTCATGCATGGCTTTTAGAATCGGAACGAGACAAATCGGAAGAAAAAGAAAAATGAAAATAAACATTTCCATTTTTATTGTTTTTCTTTTAAACTGCAAAAATAAATGAAAAACAGAGAGCACCGCTTTTAATGCGAAAAACATCCATTTATTACTGATGCAAATGTTGCAAAATGAAACACATGAGGTGGCCCTTACAATGGACCATTACGTTTCGGGCAAAACGTATGGCTTTCATGCAAACAGAATTGAAAAACAGAAATATTACTCTTCACGTAGAGTGACAGTGATGATCTTTTCGGCCTTCCAGTTCTGGATCTCCATCCCTGGTACGCACAGTTTTATCCACGAGTCGAGCTCGCAGTCACTGTCAATCTCTTCACCCACCGCACAGACGCGATCTGGATCCATCATTCCAACACTGGTGAACGTGAACGGTTGACGACGTCCTTTATTCTTCCCCGACGAGCCTTGGCCCGATTGATAGCCAATCCCAAACCTATCTCCTTTCACCGCAATATCTATCATTCTTCCCCAACCTGGGGCTTCTCCACTTCTCACCACCTCCACGGCCTGTTTATAAGAAGTAATGGACAGCTTCTTCTCTTTCTCAGCAAAAATGGCATTCTCCACCTTGACGGTTTCAAACGCCTGACATGATGTTTCACATATTTCACCGTCCATTTCCACATATTTGAATGATGACAATGGGCTGACAAAAATACCCTCCTCCCCCCAATCAACTTTCTCAAATAGGAGACGTCCCCCATCCATCATTCTCTGAATCGTCTCCCTCAACATTACACACCCATTCGTAGTGATAGTGCAAGCACCACAACAACTATCACAACCAGGGAAAACTCCACTCTTCATCAGATGTCTGTTGACCACAGACATTGGAGTCCTCAACTGATCCACATCCGTCACCTCTATTCTTCTCTTATCCTCTGACATCACGTTCACCCCCATAGGACCATGCATCGGCATGGGGTTAGCATTAACATTTGGCGTCGATGCAAAATTGATGGCTTTAGAATCCACCAAATCTTGAATGGTATGCTTAAAAGCTCTACAACCCTCAATGTTATGCCCGAGTGCACCAGAATGGAACTCGCACTTGACGTTCTCATCGTGACTTGCAGGCCTCTGATCTAGTCCTACCGGAGCCAATGTCCTCGGCTGAACTAACCCAAGATCCTTCAACCTCTTAAATAGAAAGGTATACGTCACAGGTGGCCTATCAAACTGACGATCTGTCATCCCTCTTCTCACTTGGCACCCAGCTCTCTGTGCTCTCTGTTGAGGTGGCTGTTGTTGCTGTTGTACATATTGATTACCAGCAGGAATCGTTACTGCAACAGCATACGGGTGGTAACGCCCCCTACCGTGTCCCCTTTGGGCATACACATCACTCGATTCACCCTCCTTCTTGCGCTGACCATTACCAAAGGGCTTCTTTACTCCAAACGACCGAGCATTTCCCTGTATTTTCCCCATTCTTAGCCAGCTTTCAATCCTCTCCACCTTCTCGGCGATTTCTTTCTGCCCCAAGGCGAACCCTTGCATGACGTTGATCAACTCACTCATCTTCTCTTTCAGCTCGAGAATGTCAGTGTTGGGTGGATCCATCATTCTGGGTTTGTTGCGTCAGGTAGGGTATCTGTGCGGACGAGCTATGTGCAGAGGGATGATTCTGCATGCACGAGCAGTGATTCCTAAGTCAATCAAACATGTTAGAAACTGACACCTGCAAAACAGAAGACAGGTTATTATGACTCACGCATGAATGCAATGTCTATCCGTATGAGGAACATTCTGTCCTTTGATTCTGGCTTCATCGAGACGGATAATAATTTGACAATAACATTCTGACATCAGGATGTCTCTCAACCAGAACCTCAATCGAGAATGTACCCTCCATATGGATAAACATGGGTTAGATGCAGATGAATGCAAAATGGGAATGATGCAGATGCATGAATGTAAGTGACATTGCCATCCTCCAAGTCATCTGAACATCAACTATACTGGATTCCGATCTTTGAACTGATCACAATCATCTAAGGGACCGAGTAACCACAAATCCAACTCGGGAGTTCCGAAATAAACGGAACCGGAGGATACATCACCATCATCATAGGTGAATCACTGATCATCTGGACAAGCAACCCCAAATTCAACCCGGGGATCCGAAATAAACGGAACCCGCTGATAAACACCACAGACAGAACTCCGGTGTGTCAGAAATAAATATCCATAAATCCGACTTATAAATAGGACCCAGATCAAGAACTGAACCAATAGTCACCATCAAAGAGTCACCAACAGAGCCTGCATCTGTACGAACCAAACCCTCCCCTCACAGGTGAATTCTAATAAGGTCATCCTAAGGCGGATAATGGTCTCGACAACCGGATAAGATACTCAACGGGTTTGCCCTTTCGGATGTGCCGTGCAGCTCTCATAAGATCATCTAAACCAAAGATCCTGGAAAGAACGGTCACCGAAGTCAACAACTCAAAAGAGGTAACCCAACCAAAGTGGAATAACTCCACCCGAAAGGGCTTTCTCCAAAGAACCTCGTCCGGCTGTGGTATGTCATGTCTCAACATCATGTTAATACCACATGTGAGGAAACATGAGACTATGCTAATCCTAGGTGTATACTCGGGCCTGGGTTTTAGCCCCTCTCAGAACACCAACCCCAAATCATAGGAACCACACCTGTCTAGAATCCAGCACAGTGATAATATGATGCATGCAAACATATATGCGAATATATACAATCACAGTATAGTAAATCACAAATGCAATAAATAAGCCGTAAAAGCAACCCAAACTATCCTAAAGAGCGCTAGGATTGACTCGCTTAGGAAAGATGGACCAGCAAGAGGTCAACTTCTAGTCTCCCCAGCAGAGTCGCCAGCTGTCGCAACGCGAAAGACAACCGGCGGGAAAAACTACAGAGCTGCCACCGACGCTATTCATCCTCTGACGAAAAGGGAGCGCATGACTAACCTAAGAAAGGGAAAGGAACGGTCTTACGACCAGAGATTGCAAGGTACGGGAGTCGGTTATGCAAGGGGAAGGTATTAGCACCCCTCACGTTCGCCGTACTCGACAGGATCCACGCTCAAAAGAATAGGAAAAGGTTGCTAATAAACTGCTCAAAGGAAACTGCACAAACTGGAATGATAAAACAGGTGAAAGAGACGGAGGAAGGGGACTCCGCAGGATGTCGCATCCTGGGCCTACGTAGTTTGTCAGAAACAAACATCAGAGTCGACGTAGTTTGGGGAAATGGGGAACATGCTCGCTAGGACATCGCATCCTATGCCTATGTATCTTCTCTATCCAGAGTAAGAACCAGAGCACTCGTAGCTCGGCTAACGCACGCCGAAACAAACACCGAAACGGGACGCTGGGACGTCAAAAGAAACACTCAAAAGGAAACAGAATGCCAATACATGGGCTTATATCCGACTCCAAACAACAATAAGGAAACAGAATGCCAATACATGGACTTACATCCAACTCCAAACAAAAACAAACAAAAGGAAACAGAATGCCAATACATGGACTTACATCCAACTCCAAACAATAGCACACGCTAACCAGCGAATCACCAAAGGAAAAGGTTATCAAATTGACAAACTAATAGGGAGTCTGGAACTCGAGCCTAATAGTTGTCACACAAACACAAAGAGACGCTGAGACGTCAAAAGAAACAAAAAGGTTGAACACACTAAAAAAACAAAAGGGTGGATACACATAGATAAAAAAAAAGGGTGCCCGAAGAGATCTCGCTCGATCTCCTGCCTACGTATCTCATCTGGTATGAGAATCAGGGCGACGTAGTTCCCCTTAACAGGGGAGAAACTCTCTCCTAACCAGAGACCAGGGAAGCAAACAAACTAATAGGGAGACTAAGACTCGAGCCTAAAAGTTGTCATGCAAACGATAATCCCTAAGTTGAGGTCTCTAATCAGAACCTAACTCACACAGGAAGCAAGTCAGCTCAAACATCAAATAAACATTAACGCAAGTGAACAAGCATCACTCACTATATCCAAATAAGAGGCTCAGACAAAGGTTGGGCTTTAGTCAAGAGGGGTCACATCAACCTCGACAAACAAGCCAAAACTGTAGGGGTCTGCTGAAGCTCTTAACCACTAACATTGAGAGTTAGGGTGAAGCTGATGAAATGTGATAATGAGGATTAGACCTGATGCTCTTAACCCTGGCCTGGGTGAGCTCAAATCAAAGGAAGCGTGGGGATCCAGAAATAGGGGCCCTATTCCACTTGACCGACTCTATACAAAGATCTTGGGTACATTGTTTAAGAGCATCAGCACGTAGTGCAAGCATAATGAACGACTCACTGAATAACAGGGGATTGATTGCTAATCCCTCTATCTGTCAATTGCCTCATTTGGAGGTCTTATCAAGTAACATGCCTCATTTAGAGGTTTTTGGCACAAATGTAAACAATCATAATCAGAGCCTCATAAGGAGGACTTCAGCCAAAATGCCTGCCAAAAAGGTGACAGGACTTCCAGACTACATGGAGCAAAAGAGGAGCTACCTAAGTGGTGTATCAACCACACTCTAAAGCTTAAGGAAAAGCTAGCTAGCAACTAATGTACCTGTACAAAAGCCAAACAGTTAAGAGCATCAATTACACATTGCAAGTCACAAGTGAAGCAATGAGCATCAATTAGAACCTACAAAACAGCAAGAGTTAGTGCTCAAAGGCATTTGTATCTCACATAGTGAGATCAAACCAAACATCAAAGCTAAATGTCCAAACCTGAAACACAAAGCACAATTAGTTCATGTACAAAACACTAGTACAAAGACTAGGTTCAAAACCAAGTCAAATGATCAAAACAGAAGTCAATCTTTTGCATAATGCACATTCAAACAACCAATAAGATGTCCTCAAGAGGACCAAGATCAATTCATAAGGCAAATGCTTCAAACAATTCATGTCATGCAAAGGCAAACAATATGCACAAAGTTGGACATCCAATTTAGAAAATCCAAATCAAAACAGAAATGCATCCAATGATCATGAAATGTTTTATACAAGTTTATCATGTTATGAATGATCATCATGCAAAAAATTAAATCCAGAAGAGCTCAAATGGTATGTGAATGAAAATGCACAAATGCAAGGTCAACAATGTGACACAAATTGTCACACTACATGTTCATGTGTCCAAAACAATGATGGCATATGACAAAAATTCCCAAACCAAAGCCCAAAAATCATATCATATGTGAGGATCAAGCATGCAAAATTTCAAATCAATTGGATCAACTATGAGCACTTCACAAAGCATTTATCATGACATATCAAATTTGGCATAATGTTCAATCACAAAATCACAATTAAAAATCCAGAACCAAACTAATCATGAAATAAATCCTATAAAAAACTAGAGATTATAACAAGAATGTGGAAAAAAATTGGGATCAATTTGAAGCATTCTACAATTTTTAATGATTTTTTAAAGTTGAATGAAATAAATGGAATAATATGAAACAATGAAAAATGGAATTTGAAATAAAATAAGAAGATACATGAAGCCAGATTCGAACACGCGCATGACAGGTCAAATGATAATTCAAATTAAATCAGCGAATGCACACAAGCCAGGATCGAACGCACGCTACACAAGTCCAAAGCGCTGGATGAAACATAACGTTTCATTAATGCGCTGGCAGGCCACGCAAACGGTCAAACACACATAAGCGAAGTCAAAACAATTACATCCAATGGAAATGCCAAGCATGCGACACGTGGACGCCACATAAGCCAAAACCCTAGGACCAAAACTAGACGGCGGAGATGACTCTCCGGTCGTCTTCTCCGACCGTGTACACGACGGAGCTGCATGAAAAAATTCCAGAAATGGACGAATTATATATGGTTGGAAAGATCTTTCCACGTAGATCACGAATATCATGTTCACTTAGCCTAAAACCTAATGAATCAAACGGATCGAAGCGAAACATATTGGATCTCAAAACTTGAATTCAACATATCAGGCTCATTACTTAACCAAATCAAAATCTAATTATATCAGTATCATCAGCATAACACGATCTACATAATCATGGCAAGAAAGAGGCAAAAGGAGATGGTCGAAGTTTCACCTACTTGAGATGGCAGTGGATGAATTCGCGTGCTCAAGCTTCCTCCAGCTCCAAATCAACTTCCTTTGTCTTCTAATGAAGCTTTGTGCAAGAATTAACACTTGAAACCAACTGAATTCTCTTCAATTTCAGAAATTCATGTCCATGAAGATGTTCTCGATCTGCTTGACTCTTGATCAAATTCTTCAAACCAAACGTGGATTCCTACTCAATGATCCATGATAAGCAAGAATATGCAAAGAAAATTGGTGTTTGTGTGAAGAGTTTTGAAATTCGAGGAGAGAGAAAAAATGGAGGGAGATGTGAAATTGTTCCTCTCTGAAATGCAGTTATGATTTAGCTTATATATGATCCCTTAATCACACTGAAATTACAATTAACCATTGGTTAATTAGGATTAGGAAGATGTGAGGTGAATTGCAAAATTGCACAAGTGGGCTTAGCATGACCAATGTGCACGTGAACAGTACCATGCAAGGGTACAAATTCACTTAAAATCAATTAATAATCAAGATGGAAGTGGTATTTGACTTGTATGCTCAACCAATTTTGAATTATCAATTTTCCCTCCAAAATGCACATGTATGGACAAGTGATCATATGAGCCTCTTTTGTGCATGGCAATGGTTGATTTGGAATCTCTTGGTCATGACAAGCATTTTGCAAAAAGAATGGACCAATTTGGAGTTTTGTAGCAAAAGTTATGTCACTTTGAAATTCCATGTACACTTTGTGATCATTTGGCCATAACTTCTCAACCAATCAACATATGGACATGATCTTGGACGTTTTGAAAATGGGAGAGAAATATCTACAACTTTCATGTTTATCAAAAATCCATTTGAAGCTTCTTTGATGTTGATAAGTCAAGTTGAATGTGGACCAAAAACTTGCCATTTTTGGAAACTTTGAATTACAGGTCTTTTCCATTTTTGAAAACTTTTGCCATGACTTCAAAATCTTCAAGATAGGTGTTTGAAATGACAAATGAACTTCTTTTGAACATGAATGAGGTGTTTAAATCATCTCCCCATCCTCAAAGTCCTCAGTTGACTGTATTGGTCTTCAGATGACTTGGAATGCCTTGATGAACTTGAACCTTAACCACCTAATGAAATGGCTTCAAAATGAAACCCTGGCTCATATAAGCTCTTTATAGAATGATCATGTGGTCTTTATCTCAAGGAAAGACTTCCTCTTTTGCACAGAGGATTCTCTTGATGCCAATTTTGACTGCCATGATGGAATGCAATATGGAATGTGAAATGACCTAAAAAAATAAAAATGAATGCATGAATAGGGAGGGCAAATTTGAGGTGCTACACATAGTAGTGTGGAAACTCAATATGAACTCAATTTTTTATTGCCATTTTATTTCTATGCACAACAATTACCTCATTAAGGAATTGCATCTTTATGTACAGTCGCCCATTTAAGGGTCAAATCAATAAAAGAGAAATTTTCTCAACATAAGTTGTGCCCAAATCATTTTTGTATTTTATCTGTTTGTTTGCAAAGCACCTTTATTTTTGATAAACATCACTCTTAAAATTTTGGAGAAAATAAAACGCATGTTTGAACAAAGTGATAAAATTGCTTTTGAAACAGTAAACGGGAAAATCCCTTAGTCTCCAAGATCATTCTTGTTTTTCATAGAGGTGTAGGACTGTTTGCAGACACCTATGTTCCTTTCAACAAACTAATTCACGTCTCTCATAAATGTACTCATGGTATAGCCAAACCGGGGCAAGGCTCCATTACATTTCTAGCAGAAACGATAATAAATCATGGTTGGAATATCGCGTGTTGAGAAGACTGAACCCTTAAGTGGCTTGGAGCAACCCAAATATATTCCCAAAAATCACCTAGTGGGGAATCAAAGCTTGATCTTCATTGGTCACCTAAATAACAAAAGTCCATATTATTGGCATCATTCCCCAAAGCAAAAACGTCTTAACCGGGGCATATCCCGATTGCCCATTTGCATACCCGCATACATCACATACGTCATGTGCATCAATTACATAATCTTCCTACCGGATAGGAATATTCACCAAGAAATAATCATACCAATCATCGGTATACATATGCATAGCCTTATACGATTCGCATTCCTACATACACGTTCTAAATATCCCCAGCAATTGCATACTTGCATACATCTCATGCATCATCCCATGCATGGCATTCCCACTTAAAGTGGAACATCATACAAAAATCAAACATGAAATATCAAGATCCAAGTTCATTCATGTATGTCTTGGACATTTCTCATTTCCAAATAAAGTTATTACCCTGCACATGCTCGTGGAATTATTTCTCAGCAAACCATTTTTTTAACTTTATGATTAAGGATGATATTCCCAGTATCTTCTTTACTATCATTGCTCCCCTGCAGAGCGTTTCTAGTAAATCTCCCTCAAAAGGAGTCTTTTCTTAAATATTTCCCCCAACAGATGAACATTCGAGATACTGCTTCATTTATCTGAAGAATCTCATTTTTACTGTTTGAGATACTGCTTCATCAATATGAAGAGTCTCATTTCAGATTTTTATAGAGATCCTGCTCTAATATCCTCGAAGAGTCTTAGATTCAATTAAGGTATCTTTCCCTTGCTGGAACATCTTAATTCTATCATGTAAGATGCTGCTTCGACTTGATACGGAGAATCTCATTTTTACTATTTGAGATACTGCTTCATTAAGATGAAGAGTCTCATTTCAAATTTGTTTTAGAGATACTGCTCTAATATCCTCGGAGAATCTTTGATTCAATTAAGGTATCTTTCCCTTGCTGGAACATCTTAATACTATCATATAAGATGCTGCTTCGACTCGATACAGAGAATCTCATTTTTACTGTTTGAGATGCTGCTTCATCAATATGAAGAGTCTCATTTCAATTTTTTTAGAGATATTGCTCTAAGTATCCTCGGAGAGTCTTAGATTCAATTAAGGTATCTTTCCCTTGCTGGAATATCTTAATTCTATCGGATAAGATGCTGCTTCGACTCGATACAGAGAATCTCATTTTTTTTACTGTTTGAGATACTGCTTCATCAATATGAAGACTCTCATTTCAGATTTTTTTAGAGATACTGCTCTAAGTATCTTTGAAGAGTCTTAGATTCAATTAAGGTAGCTTTCCCTTGCTGGAACATCTTAATTCTATCATATAAGATGCTGCTTCGACTCGATATATAGAATCTCATTTTTACCATTGGGATGTTGCTTCATCAATATGAAGAGTCTCATGCCAGATTTTTCTTTACACTGCTCTAGCATCACGTCCAAGATACTGTTTTGACGACTCCCAGAAAGTCTTGGTTGTTCCATTTTTCTTTAGGATAATGTCTTTTACTATTTCTCACTGCATTTTCTTCCTGTATTTTCTTCCTTGCATTTCCTAGGACAAAATTTGGGTCTTTTTGTATTTAATTATCTCCCACCGAGAATGCACGAAGACTGCTGTCATTCTTACTTTTCGGTTCAAGGTAATTAAATAGGGGAAGCTGTCATACCCCAATTTTGTCCGGGTAAGAAAAATATTTCACCAGTATTCACCACCAGATGTTATAAGGCATAAACTTTATCTTAGGGTTTCTCAACCCTAAACTACTCCAAACTCCCCATCATTTCTAAAGACACATTCAATACTCACATGATTATTCAAAATAAAACCCTCAGTGACATCAATTTTTCAACAAATCTTTCGGTAGTATTTCATCTGTTAAGATCCTTGTACATGACTCAAGAAAACATCTATTGCGTTTGTCTCTTATTGTTGTTACTAAAGCATGGGATGGTATGCACATTTTTGGGATTTATTGGTTAAAAGGCCCATTTTTTGGTTTATCCATAATGACTTGTTGGTTTAAAAAAGCCCACGACTGTCAACATATTGCAAGTCCAAAGTGTGTTTCAAATCTTTTTTTTTACATATACTAATCCCAGTCCATTTTTCTTGTTAGTAAGTATTAAGAGCCATGTCATTTTTTTTACGATCACTTGTTATTAGTCCATTTCTACACCCCAAATATTTGTGCCAAGTCTCAATCCTTCATAAATATCTAAATTCCAGTTGTATTTTTTGAAACATGTATATGTTTGATTTAATCTAAGGTCAATTGTTGGTAGGGACTTTGGTGATGGACAATGTTTTAAGGCTCATTTTGGTTGGAATTGAGTTTTCCATGCTTATAATGTGCATTCCATTTTTGTTCCTTTAGTTATCTGATTATTTAGCAAATAACATGTTTACTAAAAGTAATCACTTATGGAATGTTCATTTCAATTTTATTGTGGCCCAAACCATTTTTAAATAAGATGGTTACTCTAAGAATTAAGCATTTTAGTTATCACATAAACAAAGTTCTAAGAGTAAGTCCAAAAGTTAAGTCCAAAAGAATTGAATACACAAATAGGTCTTAAGCAAAAGAACCGTACATATGTTACAAGCATTCCAAAAGGCATTATACATAATTATCCAAAAAGTCCAAAGTTACATCTTAATGACATTGAAAATTAAAGCTGCTGCAAATCCAGCAGATTGAAGACAAAGCTTTCAAAAGCCAACGGCTAAATCCAAGTTCCGCATAAGGCCACAACACCCTAAAGTCCAACTAAAGTTGGCGCAGACTTCTTTCCAAAATAGGGGTTGTTTCACCTTTGTAACCTGCGAGGAAAAACAACTTAAGTCTAAAGTCATTATCCATAAGCACTTAAAAAAACTGAAAAATAATAGATAAATTGATCAGTTTAAGGCTTTGTATAGAGAACCAACATGAACACCGAAAAAGGTATTTCGCTACCAGTTCAAACAACAACAAATCCACAAAATCAAATCCCATGAAATCTAGGATAAGCTAAAGTAAACCTGACAAGTTATCTTAAGACTTAATAAACTCATCATGAAAAAGAACATATATACCCAGGGAATAGAACATGAGAAAAAAGACGACGGTAAATAAAAAAGAGAAGAAATCAACAATAAATTTTCATTTTAGCACAACCACATAGCATTCAGAGAGAAGAAATTAGAGGAAGGCCAAGAGAGTTTAGAGAAAAGGAAAACTTATCTGAGTTTCACCGGAGGAGACGTCGCCGTCGAACCGCTCCCGAACCAAGTAGCTTTCCTCTCCCTTTTTGCTTAAATTTTGTACGCCATCTCATTCGTCCTTGTGCACTGAGTAAAACCCCCTTCGTAATTTCTTTGACTTACAACTATTGAAGGTCTAATTTAAAAATTAGGGTTTAGGTTTAAACTGTTTGTTTGTTGCTGTTTAGGTTTTGATTTGTTGTTAGAGCGAATTAGGGTTTTCGTTGGTTACGTGAGAGATCATTTAGGTTTAGGTTGAAGTTTACATTTTCTTTTGAGTGCCGATCCGGCCATTTGAGGAGGATTTGTGAAGAACCGAGGCCAAATTTAGATTCTCTGGCCAAAAATAGGGTGGGTAGGTGTTTAGGCTTTAGTGGTTTGGGATTGGTTTCGCTGGAGAAGAAGGTGGCGTCACCGCCATTGGCCAACAACCACCGTCTTCTCTGGTAGGTGATGACGGAGAGAAGGGATGAGAGTTGCAGAGTAACTCTGGACTCTGAAGTGAAGAGAGAGAAAGGATGTGCAAAAGTGTTACTACGTTTTTCTTGATTTACTTTTAAAATGACCATGTTTGGGCTGGTGAAGTGGCGGTGACTAGTGTTACCAACTTGAGACACTTGTCACCGGAGAGAAGGGGGACACATTTTGTTCCCATGCGCGAGAGTATAACATGTTACCACGCAACCCTCCGTGATCTCCGTTCGATCAACAGACTTAGTCATATCTCTTGATCTGACGGTCTGGTGTGTATCCCTGGAGTCAACACGTTTGACTAGGTCTTCCTGGACCCCTTGTGGACTGAAGTGGGCCGCACCCCTCAAGGCCCGTGTTATTTTTATTATTTATTTTCTTTTGTTCTATTACCTCTTTTCGCGCCCCCTTTGATATGGATTAACAGCGCCCACCTGGGCTTAACATTTACTTCAAGGCCCAATTGTTTGTTTTTATTTCTTTATTTTTTGTAGCCCATGATCAATTGTTTACTTAACTTAAATAAAGCTCCTATCCACTAATTACATTCCTATTATTATTAATTCCTAAGTTAATTATATGATTTACCATTATTTAATTGATTAATTTTTATTATTTTTACCATCATCTATTATTTGGATATAATTTATGCAATTATTCATTGTGTGAAGTTTGTGCACATAGTTATTTTGTATTTACTTATTTGTACCAATTCTTGAATACGTATCTATGGTGTGCTACAATTGTGACAAGATTATTTCAATTTCACAGATTTAAAAATCATTTTAATCAAATTTCAAAAATAAATCACATACTTCTCGATTCAATGTCAAGCCCATTTTCAAACACCTTTTGTAAGTCGGTCGCTTTTAAAGCATCGCCATCAACCTCACATGGCTTACTCTTGGACTTTCTTACAATGAGACTTATTCGGTTATTAATTAATCGAGTAGATGAACTATTCACTAAATAAATTCAATTCATTCACAGAATACAAATTTAAAACCTTGATCCAACATCGAATATTCTTTATTAAAATTAAATTAAAATACTTAATCACTATTAAATACTATTTCATTTAGAAATGAAAAAGGTGATGGTTTTGAGTTTTCAACTCCTCTCCTCGATTCTTTACGAATTCTTTTACTCGGTTAGTCGAATAATCGTCATCTCTAATCCACTTAAGCACAAACCCTGATTAAATCAAAACACTTTCATAAAAATGAAATGAAAAAGGAGATGACTTTGAGTCTTCAACTTCACTCCTCAATTGGTTGCATACGAGTTCTCTTACTCGGTCAGTCGAACAATTGTCATTTTTCCACAAACATACAACTTAATCAAATCATTTTCTTAACAAACTATACGAAAAAGGAAATGGTTTTGAGCTTTCAACTCCCCTTCTCAAATGGTTGGATATGAGTTGTTTTACTCAGCCATTCAAGTACTTGTCATTTATTCTAAAATACATCAACCATATGCAACCTTATTTTCATAAATACTCGGATGAAACAGAAAGCGGTCTAGAGTCTTCTATTCTTTTTCCCGATTATTAGGATACGAGTTGTCTTACTCGATTATCCGAGTATTCGTCATCCATTCAAAACACCTTAATTATTATCAAATCCTTTCTATAATTAAGGATGAAAAGGAAAGTGGTCTAGAGTCTTCTATTCCCTTTCCCGACTGTTAGGATACGAGTTGTCTTACTCAACTATCCGAGTAATCGTCATCCAACCAAAAACATCTCAACCAATCAAAACATCCAACATATTAATCCAACTTGTCACCCCCCATGTGACCAAAACTCTTTTCAAAAAAGAACACCATTTAATCCTTTCTAATGCGCATAACAAACCAATGCTTAAGCCTCTGCCGAGAGTAGACAAGCCAACGTTTAACCTTTAGGATGCAATCTAAACAGTTGTTCATTAAAAATCACCAACCGGTCGTAGTTCCCCGAACTACGAATACTGTGATTTCCTTATTAACATAAGGATATGTAGGCAGGAGATTGTTGTATCTTCGCGAGCACACTAATAAACCCCCCCCCTTTCCCTTTCTAAGATTCTCCTCCATTTATATTTTCAATATTTTATAACCCAAAGATAACAAACGAACATAAATTAACACTCGAAATGCAAATTATAACTAAAAGGTTCCCGTTGAGTACAACAGACGTAAGGGGTGCTAATACCTTCCCCTTGCGTAATCAACTCCCAAACCCGAATATGGTTGCAAGACCACTCTTCTACTATTCAAGAGGTTTTATTGATATTTTCCTATTCCTTTATTGGGATAAATAAAGTTCGGTGGCGACTCTGTTCGAACATAAATTTTTTCGCGACCATTGCGAGGGATCGTATTTTTCGAGATGCGGCAGGTAGCAACACGAACTCTGAGCCTGAACCCCTAGTATTTCCCTTTTGGTTTTGTTAAGTTTCCCCACCTTACACCTTAGCCCCACTACAACCCAAAAAGCCCTTAAATAGTGTGTGTTGTGTGTTTTTGTTATGAAGGTATCTGTGATTCAAACCTAAGAGTTGACTTTGCATGCTCTGTTATGTTGAGTGCAAACACTTTGATCCCGAGAGATTTGGTGAGAGTGTGGAAAGCTACAGGTCAAAAGATGCGTCAATATGAAAATGTAGCGGAAGTCGGATGTCGGGAAAGAGTAAAACAGTGAATGAAAAGTGAACAAGGAATCGAGAAAGATCACAGTAGCATTGTGGATGCACAATTTAGGGGTGACTGTCCTGATGTCTCGAGCACCACTTGAGGACAAGAAATGAGATAAGTTTGGGGTTGGGATCAGTCTCTAATTCTACTTGTTTTCTGACACTCATTCGACACCTTTTCACAAGGTCGGTAACACATTAGTCTACCTGTTTTATCATTTTGTTTAGTAAATTAGATGTTTTGCATTGTTATTTCAAGTTGTTGATTATATTTGGTATGCATCATTATACTCCATTTTATGTCTCTTTGTGGTAGTTTTACTAGTTTCAGGTGTAAGAAAGAATACCAGAGGTATAGCCAAGCGAATCGGACGTTCCGGGCCCGTTGGAAGAGGAAATTGGACAACACAGTAGTCCTGACACGGCCATTCGTGTTGCCCAACACGGCCCGTGTTAGGAGAGGAAAGCCAAGAGAAGAAAATAGGGAGCTGACATGGGTGCCCGTGTCAGCTGACACGGCCCGTGTCAGCCTCCCTAGAGGGGCGTGTCAAGACCAATTTACTAGACAGCCAACACGGCCTGTCATGTTGCCTGACACAGCCAGTGTTGGCTTGGATACCTCATTTTCCAGTTTTTGCTGTATTTTGGCACGACTGATCCTAGAGGGCATTTTGGACTTTTGCTACATCAAACTAGTGATCATGAATAATTTAGGGATTTTTGAATATGGAGAAAGGGACTTTGTCACGATTACAGATTAGAGACGATAATGATTGAAGCGGTCAAAAGCGGCGAAGAACAAAGATCCTTCAAGAGGGGATGCAATTGAAGATCAACGAAATTCCCATCCTTTTGTAATGTCTCGTTTTTATTTTGTATCTTATTTGAATACTATGAGAGGATAAACCCCCAATGCCAGGGGGTGTCCCTGGATTGATCGTGTAATGACTCTGAAGTTATAATTTCCTTAATATATGATGTTTGTTGTTAATTTCACTGTGCAATATGCGTAATTCTTTCTTTATCAAAAAAATCAAGATTGATGTATGGTTAACAATTAGCAGGATTGCAATTGTAAAGGTTTTTATACAGTTAAACCATATTAGATATCACCTAGGATTAGGGATACCCTATGGTTACCGATTTATTCTTGTTAAATTGTAAATGCTTGGTTTCATCATAATCGCCTAAGGACTTAGAGGTTAGATTGAATGACCAAAGGTTTCCCCCTAAGATCTTAGGGGGAAACAATCTTAAGATCCGGTAATTGAAATAATTTTCATTATTAAGAAGATATACACTCAAGGGTCATTACAGGAGATGTTCATACACCATCCTTGACATATTATTATAAACTGTGAAAAGAATTATTTTGTTTTACTTTCTCTTTCAGTGACATTTTACAAAACCCCCCAACTACTAGTTTTGTTCAATTGAGTAACAATTCACATGTATATTGCTGCGCAATCCTCGAGATCGATCTTTGGGAAACAACCCTATTATTACTGCATCTGCGAAATAGTACACTTGTTATTTTCCCGATCATTAGTCTCTTCATCTCCTCCCACTTCTTAAATTTCAAAATCTCTCCTCCCTTTTCAAAAACCTTCTTTGTTTGTGATTTCAAACTTTGACCTTATTTCAAATAGAAACTTTGGCCCTATGCCATTGAATATTCAAACTCTTTTCTTAAATCAAACTTGTGAATAAATCTAATCATATTGACTTAAAATTTCAAAAGACAAAAAGAACTAACACCAATTCAAACTTGTGGGGCCTTTGTGCATCTTTTAACTTAAATCTTGATTAAAAGCAATCTAGTCATTTTGAAATTGATACCACGAACTACGAGGTTTTGATCCCTCATTTTTATGTTGGTATGTAGGCACACGTCCGAAGGTCTTGTCAAACACAAAAATATAACTAATAAATTCTTTTCTCATCCCCACACTCTATTTTCCCCAAACATCATTTTATACCAAAACACATACACACATAAAAAAGGGCTCCCTAGAAGTACCTAGGACACTTTGGAGGCTAACACCTTCTCTCTGTGTAACCAACCCCCTTACCTGTAATCTCTAGAATTTTATTAGTTTTGATTTGAAAACTTCTTATATTGGGGTTTTATTCCTACTTTTCCCTTTTCCTTTGGAAACAATAAAAGCGCGGTGGCGACTCTGGTTTTATTATTGATAAGCTTATCCATAACTTGATGGTCATGAATTTACCGCTACAGAAATTAAGTGGCGACTCTGCTGGGGAGTAGTCCTTAGTGGTTTTAGCCTATTTTTTTATGTGTATGTATTTGTATATTTGATGTTTGCAAATTTGCTTGTGTGTTATATATAATCTGTCTGTTGTGCTTGGTGATCTCTACCTGGTGAGATAAGTTCTAACCTGAACATGAATGCAATTAAGATATGAGGATGGTATAGTGACGTTCAACTTGTGTGGAGTAGTCCTTAACAATTTGGCTTGAGACCCATCTACTCATTGGAGACCCTTTGGGAGTTACTAATGGCACACAAGTCATTTGTGGTTAGGCATTACTCACTCTCTGATTTGGGATCCGAGAAGCTGAGAACCGTAGAACATTTAACCCAACTTGGCCTATTTAGGACGTAGTGTGGAGACTGTTCAGGTGTAGATCTGATAACAGTTGTTACACGATACTACACTCAGACGAGTTTCTCTTGATAATATTATGGGTTGATGAGTCAGTCATACTAACCTATAATATCCGATAGATGGAATTAAGACTCTGGGAACTTTTTAGAACATGATCTACAGGTTTTTACCCTTAGTACACTCCTTTGGGATGGTTCTTAACCTGAATCGATGCTCGTGACTCACAATAAACCCTTTGATTCTTGGTTGATCCGATAAAGTCTCATCAATATCAATGGAACTTGGGTGTTGATAAGGTGAAAACCATAATCCACCAAAATGGATGATTGATCTTGATGATGACTTGATCCATCCCTTTACCTTTGTTTGTGTTTTCCTTGTGTGTGATCCCTTATTTGTGATTATTGCAATCATGCATTCATGCACATCATAACATTCATCACAAAAATAAATTTCAAGGAATTGAGGTCTTATTTGTCAATATTTTCAAACCATTGATTATGGACGAAGGAACACTAAGAAGTACAGTTTCAAATGTCTTAATTTGAAAGAGCTAAGGAAGTTATCATCCTTTGTATTAGATCCCTTGGACTTCAAGAAACTCCATGGGAAGCTTTTATCTGTGTTATCTGCTGATGTGGTTGAAGGACTCTTGGGTGTGTTGGTTCAGTTTTATGATCCTCTCTACCGTTGCTTCACTTTTCCCGATTATCAGCTTGTGCATATTTTAGAGGAATATGCCCATCTCTTAGGAATACCCGTTTCTGACAAGGTACCTTTTAATGGATTGGAGGAGATTCTCAGATCTCATATTATAGCTGAAGCTCTTCATTTGAAGAAGTCTGAGATTGAGACTCATTGGGCGAGGAAAGGAGGAATGTTTGGGTTGACTTCTGAGTTCCTCATTAGTAAAGCTATCGTCTTTTCTCAAGCCGGTAGTATGGATGCTTTTGAAGCCATATTTGTGTTGCTCATCTATGGTTTGACTTTGTTCCCTAAAATTGATGGTTTTGTTGATGTTAATGCCATCAGATTCTTCTTGATCAAGAATCTTGTTCCTACTCTGTTGGGTGATATGTATTTCTCTTTGCATTTGAGGAATTCTAAAGGTGGTGGGACTATTGTGTGTTGTGTACAAGTGGTTTATTTCGCACTTGCCTCAGATGCATGCTTTTATGGAGAAAAAACAATGTCTAAGGTGGTTCCAAAGACTTATGTCTCTCACTAATGATATTGTTTGGTATGATTCTACATTGAATAGTGTGGATATTATTGATAGTTGTGGTGAGTTCTCTAATGTATCTCTCATTGGTACACAAGGAGGAATCAACTACAACCCTACTTTAGCTCGTCGTCAGCTTGGGTTCCCCTTGAGAGACAAACCTAATAACACTCAGTTAGAAGGCCTTTTCTATCAAGAGGGTAAATATCCCCAACATTTGATGCAGAAGATGATATATGCTTGGAATAACGTGCATAAGAAAGGAAGATCTAAGCTTGGTCCACACAACTATGTAGCTTTGGAAGCTTACATTACTTGGGTGAAGAAGAGAGCTTTGGAGTTGAAGATGTTGTATGCTTGTGAAAGACCTATGTACTTGGTTGTGGCTAAGCCATCAACTCTCCCTAACCAAGATATAGAGGTGTTGGAAGACGCACTCACCAAGATACGGCAAGAGAGAGATATATGGGAAGAGTGGTTCCATGCTTTGAGATGAAAGCATGAAGAGTTGCAGATTGAGTCAAAGGACAAGGACTCGCTTATTGAACTTCTCAAAGATCAAGCAGTGAAGAGACAAAGAGAGCCAAAGGGTCCATCTTCCTCTAGTATGCCTCATCCTTCTGGTGCTTGGAAGAAGATTGTTGATCAGCTTGTCCTTGAGAAGGCTCAGATGAAGATATCTTTTGATTCCAAGATTCGACACATCCGAAGGAAGTACGTGCTCGCAACCAGATCATCTGACACTGTTGCTAGGGGATCCTTAGGATAATTAGTTTCCTTTTCTCTTGTATATGTACTTTGGTTTCTGAAATGGTACTCAATGTAATCCTTCCAAATTATATGAATAAAAAGAGATTTGTATGACCAATCAAATTGTTACTACTATTATTTAAATATGTTTGCAAGTAGAACTTCATGTGTTCCTTGAAATTAATAATAATAAAAAATATTGCTTTACATGCGTCATATGCATAACAGGTTTTCTTCTGCCAGATGTCTTATCGGTTATTCTTCTGTGCTTCAGCCAAGCTGACTCACCGATACAACACTCGCGCCAATCAACCCAAGATCATGGAACATTTGGAACAAGAGAACAAAGAGGTGAAGGATGAGATTACACGGTTGACTTCTATGATGGAGTCTGTTCTTGCTGCGTAGAATCAATATTCACCAACTCCTGCAACTCCTCCCCAGAGGACTGTTATTTATGAGGTTGCTACCACAACTGTTCCCATCACTGCTAGTCAATCCGGTCCTTCCATGCCTGCTGGATTCCCGTGAGGAATGCCACCAAACTTTATGCCTGAAGGGTTTGCACCCACTTTTGTTTCTATACCGATATCTAGCTCGGTCATGTATATGCCTCCTTCAGTTGTTCATACTTTTCCTCATGTTGAGGACACCATCTACCCTTCTGAGCCATCTGAGGGCCCGAATGTGTATGAGAAGATCGACGAAATGAAGGATCAGTTCCTTGAGCTACGAAAGGAGTTAAAGACTCTGAGAGGAAAAGACATGTTGGCTAAGAGTGTCGTTGAGCTCTGCCTGGTACCAAATGTGAAGATTCCGATGAAGTTCAAAGTCCCTGACTTTGAAAAGTATAAGGGAAATACTTGTCCACTAAGCCACCTTGTTAAGTACGCCAAAAAGATGTCAACTCAAACTGATAATGATCAGTTGCTAATTCATTCCTTTCAAGATAACCTAACTGGTGTTGCTTTTAGATGGTATATGGGGTTGGATAGTGCAAGTGTCCGTACTTTCAATGATTTGGGTGAAGGTTTTGTTAAACAGTACAAATACAACGTTGATATGGCTCCTGATAGAGACCAACTGAGGTCTATGTTTCAGGAGGATAAAGAGACATTTAAAGAGTATGCTCAGCGGTGGAGGGAACTTGCTGCCCAGATTAATCCTCCATTGGAAGATAAGGAGATGGCGAAGATTTTCCTGAAGACCCTGAGTTCGTTTTATTACGAACGTATGATTTCCAGTGCCCCCAGTGACTTTACCGAAATGGTAAATATGAGGATGAGGTTAGAGGAGGGAGTCCGTGAAGGACATCTGTCTCAGGAAGAAGCGTCGTCTAGTAAGAAGTACTGTGGTAGTTTCTCCAAGAGAAATAAGAGGGAAGCTAATTCAGTATTTGTGGGGAGGCAGAGAAGGCCTCATGTCAGAAGGAGTTCTCAACCGCGTCAGCATCAACATCAAGTTTCTTCAGTGATTCCTGTATTTTCTAGCAATTCCAACAATCAATTTATTCCGATTCAACAACAATGTCAACAACAACTGCAATAAAGAACCAACTTCAACAACAATAATAATCAACAACATAGTTTTGAGAGGAAAAAGGTCTCTTTTGATCCCATTCCTATGTCCTACGCAGAATTATATCCATCTTTGGTTCTCAAGAACCTACTTCAACCCAAAAACCCACCTCAAATTCCCGAGCCACTTCCATGGTGGTTCAACCCTGAACTCCGTTGTGCCTTTCACGAGGGAGCCCCTAGCCATGACATTGAGAAATGCTACCCGTTGAAGTACGAAGTACAAAAGCTTGTGAAGAGTGGGATGGTGTCCTTTGAGGACCGTGCACCTAATGTGAAAGCTAATTCGTTGCCCGCCCATGGTAATGCTTCTGTCAATATGGTAGATGGTTGTCCTGGAGAGTATAAGGTTTAAGATGTCCGCCATATCAGACAATCTTTGGTTGCAATTCATAGAGATGTCTGTTTGGTCAGTGATTGTGAGCATGACCATGATGGTTGTGTGATATGCCGCGTGAACCCTCGAGGATGTGTTATTGTCAAGAGGGATATTCAGAGGTTGATGGATGAATGGCTTATCCAAATTTTTCAGTCGAGATATACAGATGATGTAAATGTGATTGTTCCTGTGTTCAAGACCCCTGAGCGGGTAGTAATCCAATTTGATAGCAACAACAACAACAACGTTGACAAATCGCTATCGCCGTTGGTAATACAATTAGCGGGCCCTGTCCCGTATGCATCAGATAAAGCTGTGCCTTATCAGTAAAATGCCACCATGGTGTAAAATGGTCAGGAGGTTCCTTTACTCGTAGCAGATTCTTTGGTGAATATAGCTGATATTGCAAAGGTGACCCGTAGAGGTCGTGTCTTTGGTCCGGTCTTTCCAAGGGAGATAAAGGATGTTTCAATCAGTAAGAAGGTGGATGTTGAAGGTGAGAAAAACAAGAAAGGGGGGTTTGAATTGTTTTGGAAAATAAGCGCTTTTTCAAAATGAAAATCACACAAGGAATTTTATACTGGTTCGCTTATAACACAAAGCTACTCCAGTCCACCCGGCCAAGGTGATTTCGCCTTCAACAAGGACTTAATCCACTAATCTTGAAAGATTGATTACAAACAACGTCTAAGAGAAAGATCTCTTAGTCCTCTCAAGTATACAGACTATACAGAGTCACTTGAGGAAATACAACAAAGATAAAACTTATGTAATCTAGAGTGCTTCTAAGATAAGCAAATATTACAACAGTAAGAACAAAGATGTTTCACGTTTCAAGCAACAGCTTCGTGAAGATTGAAGAGTAAGAATGTTTTTGTATGCGTTGATGTTTCAGTATTTTTCCTGCTACTTGTGTCTTCAATGTTGATTGCAGCCCATTTTATATATCAGTGAGGTAGTAGTTGAAACTGATGGATAATAAAATGAATTTACGCCATAACTTAAATAGCTTCTTGTCAGAATAACTTTCTCTCCTTGAAATGACTACTTACCACATATAGTACCTTCTTTATTGAAATTGGAGATTAACGTCTCTTTCTGTATTAGGAAATCCATTTGCAAATCTTTACTTGACGTTAACGTTACTCTTTCTTATTTAGTCATTCCATAATCAGAGTCTTCGTGTTTCTGGAGATCTTGGAATCTTGCTATCTAACTTCTGATGTTGATCTGTTGAGAGTTCTGATGGTTACTTCAGATAGCGCTGAGAACTTCTGAAGTTTGACATACGTTGTTCAGAGTCAGAACTTCTAGAGCGTACTTCTTGTTCAGATTCTTCTGATACTTTGCTGTTTTGCTCAGAGTTAGACTTTCCAGAAAGTGTTTCTACTTCAGGTGCTTCTGGTCTTCTGATAATTTCTATCTGATATGATTCTGTATCTGATGATTTCTTCCTTCTTTCCTTAGAACCCTGCACACTTAGAAACTTTTCGTTAGGGTGCCAGTTTTGGTTTCATCCTTTGTTATCATCAAAATCATGGAATCTGTTGTAGAACAATTTTTGTTCTTACAATCTCCCCCCTTTTGATGATGACAAAACAAACTTAATTAGCAGATGAAACATAAACAATATCAGATCAGATAGACAAGAGCTCCCCCTGAGATAGGTTAGGGAGTTCAGAAGTTCTTACCAGAGCTTCCAAGCAATGAGGTTTCTTGATACCTTCTGCAATTTCTTAAGTCTAGAGTTAGATAAATTTATTTTTAAGAAAAATATGTTGCAGAGTGCTTAAGGTATTTAGACATTATTTTCATCAGAGCTATTAATAACTTCTCCCCCTTTTTGTCAGAATCAAAAAGACATAGCAAAAATAAGATTTAAGAGAAAAACATTGTATTCATAGAAAAAGCAACAGATGCAAAAAGAACAAAACATCAGAAACAGAGAAATCAGAGCAACAAGCAATAAGTCCTAAGTGCCTAGGGGTTCGGAGGCGGAGGCATTCTCTGAAGCAACATAGCCAGCATGTTCTGAATGTTGTCGTTGACAGTGTCTTGCTTATCCATTCTAGCACGAAGTTCCTTCTGATCTTTCTTAAGTTCTTCCAGCGTCTGGAGAACCATAGGAACAACAGATGAGGAGGACTCCCCCTGAGTCAGAGCCTGCTGTGCTTCAGCAGCGGCCTTTGCTTCAGCTTCGGCAGCAGCTTGTGCCTCAGCTTCGGCAGCAGCAGCAGCATCAGCCAGAGCTTTAGCTTCAGCTTCCTTTACCCTTAGAATTTCAGCTTCCCTTGCTCTTTCTTCTTCCATCCTTCTGGCTTCTTCTTCAGCTTCCTTTGCCAATCTCTCTTCCTCTAGCCTTCTAGCTTCAGCTTCTCTTGCAAGTCTTTCCTGGAGTCTTGCCTCAGCATCTCTGATAAAGTCGTTTCTGACTTGTTCAGAGATGTGCTTCAGTTTAAAAGCCTCAGAGGTCATCCAGCCAATGACTCTGTTCCAGTGTGTCCTTACAGAGTCAGGATCATCACTGACTTCAGAGTTAATGGTCAGAGACTTGACCTTTTGTACTGAAGCCCCAACGAACAACATTATGGCTTCCTCAAGGGTAGGTAAAGAAAGGTCAAGTTCAGAGGTATGAGGTGGAGAGGTTGAAGGGCTGAGATTTAATGTTAGAGGTTCAGATTCTGCTTCAGGTTGAGGTTCAGATCTTTGGGGTGAAGCGTAAAAAGGGTTTAAGTCTAATGGTAAAGGTTCAGTTTCAGCTTCAGGTTCAGGTTCAGCAGAGGTGTTTGGAGGGGTGATATCAGAGGTGTGGAGGTCAGAGGGTTGAGTTTCAGAAGGTTGGTCTTCAGAAGTAATGTTGGTTGTTTGTTCTGGTGGAGGTGAAGTTGCTTCAGATTGTGTTTGTGTTGGTTGTTGTAAAGCAAGGTTTTGAGCCTGAATTTGGGCTAAGGTTGGGGAGTCAGGGTCAGAGTATTCTTGGTCAGAGGAGAGAATAAGGTATGGAGGTGATTCTGGGGCTGAAGATGAAGAGGAACTTGTTTGGTTCAGTTCTTCAGCTTCAGATAAAGGTAGTGTTGTATGGGCAAGATTAAATTTTGGTCGAGGTTCTGAGGTTCTGGTTGTAGAAGGTGGGGTTTCAGAGGTTGTGTATATGGGTGGTGTTGGGAGAGGATTAGAAGAAGCCATAATTTGTTCAGAGGGAATAGAGGTAGTAGACGTACCAGTAGTTTCTTGCAGAGGCGCTGGAGATCTTACTTCAGAAGTTTCTCCTATCCTTGCTCTCTTTGCCTTTGAAGATTTATGCTTAGAGGGACCTCTTTTGAATCTGACAAAGTCTTCTTCTGACTCTAGACACTCATCCAATCTAAAGTCAGAGATATCAACTCCTTCATCCTTCAGACGCTGCATGTAGAGGAGGATTGCATCTACAGGTTCATTCTTGAAGAACCTTGCAAGACCATGGGGCAGCTTCCTCTGATCTTTCAAGGCATCCCAGGAGGTATCCATAATGGGTCTGACTTGAATCTTCTTTAGAATTCCCATACTCTTGAGATTTCTGGCATTCAGAGGCTTTCCAGTATCTATCGCCAGATCTTGCATCAGCTTGTTCTTCTCCAGATGATCTACCAACCCATTCTCAATGAAAACATCAGATATAAGCCTTCCCAGAGGGATGTAGGATCTGGGTTTCATGTTGTTTCTGGTTTCCCTCGCAGAGTCTCTGAGGTATCTGAAGAGAAGTGCAGGAAGGCAGAGCTTCACACCCTTGTGAATGCAGTAAAGAATGCACTTCTGATCTGCATTGATGTAGTCAGAGGAGTTTGATGCTGGGCGATGATGAATGGTTCCCAGAATGATCTTGAGCCATACTCTGAGGTTCTGATGAAGCTCTTTGTTCTTTGAAGGATTTCCTTCAGTGTTATGTTTGAAGATGGTTGGATTGATCACTTCAGCAATGCGCTTTGACCTAGGGTTGATGTTGTAAATCCTTTTTCCTCCAGTTTTCTCCATGTTTAGTAAAGAAGCAATTGACTTTTCAGTAATTACTATCTTTACCCCCAAAACGAAGGAGACAATGAAGTGGTCATCAGCATCAGCAAATCTCCAGAATTCTTTGATGAGATTTGGGTAAATAGGGCCATAAAGCCTTTGGAAGTAGTTTTCCCACCCTTGTATACGGAGTTCTTCAGTAAGATCTACTCCATTTCTTCTCATGTTGTCGAAGTCCACCAGTGTTTCACATAACACATCCAAGCCCTCAAAGGGAGTTGCTAGGTTAATATGAGGTAGACGATCAAGGATATGGGGTTCCTTGTACACTGGAGTAATGGAAACTCCTGTAACAGTTGGAGTTGGAATGCTTGAGCTTTGGGCAGTGGTGTTGGATTCCATTTGCTGAGAAAAGTTGAAAACTTGTTGTTGTTGAGCATCCATAGTTGATGAAGAAGAAGGTGAAGATGAAGTGTTTGCCAAAATGCTTCAAAGAGGGTTTGAGAGTGAGTGAGAGTGATAAGTGTGTGAAATGTGAGAAAAGTGTTTAAATACCCTAAATGAAAACACATGCAAAACGACACACATTTCAGCGTTAGCACAAGAATCAAGTTAGCACGCTTGGGGGGAGACATGATTAAGGCTCATTAATGAGGGTCTAATCCCAACAGTATGCACACTGCTCGAGGAGATCTCAAACGTTTCCCTTTGATTTTCTTCTGGACAGCTGTCTAGAAGTTCTAGGGTTAGACGCTAAGTGCTCCACGTGTTGATGTATCTGATCTTCAGGAATACCAAAGGATTGGTTCCTGGAGATTTCTAACTCAGATATCTTCTTAACTGGTAGAAGTATCAGAGTCAGAGGCAGAAACACATTTGCTTATGTCAGAGTCTCATTTTACATCTTCAGAGCCACACTTCATTCAGGGCAATTTCGAATGTTCAGATTTTCTAAGATAAAAAGAAATCTATCTTCAGCTAGAGGCTTAGTAAAGATATATGCCCATTGATGATCTGTATCAATGAACTTCAATGTTACTATTCCTTTCTGAACATAGTCTCTGATAAAATGATGTTTTATTTCAATGTGTTTAGCTCTGGAATGTAGAATGGGATTCTTACTTAGACAAATGGCAGCAGTATTATCACAGAAAATAGGAATGTTACTCTCAAAGATTTGCAGATTTTCTAACTGATGCTTCATCAAGAGCATCTGAGTTGTGCACAGTGATGCTGAGATATATTCTGCTTCTGCAGTTGATAGAGCGATAGTTGACTGTCTTTTGCTAGCCCAGGATATCAGATTGTTTCCCAGAAGCTGGCAATTTCCAGATGTGCTTTTTCGTTCTAGTTTATCACCTGCATAATCTGCATCATAGTAACCAGAAAGTCTATACTCTGATGTTTTCTTATACATCAGGCCCAGGTTAGGAGTTCCTTTCAGATACTTAAGAATTCTCTTAACTGCTGTTAAATGAGATTCTCTAGGATCTGATTGGAATCTGGCACAGAGACACACACTAAAGAGAATATCAGGACGAGTAGCAGTCAGATAGAGAAGAGAGCCTATCATACCTCGATAGAGCTTCTGACAAACCTTTGCGCTTACTTCTTCCTTTTCAAGAATGCATGTTGGATGCATTGGAGTTTTTGCAGAGTTGCAGTCAGCCATGTCAAATTTCTTCAGGAACATCTTTAATATATTTGCTTTGATGAACATATGTAACTTCTGAAGTTTGGTTAATTTGAATTCCCAGAAAGAACTTTAGTTCTTGCATTAAGCTCATTTCAAATTCTGCCTGCATTAACTTGGAGAATTCTTGACAAACAGAGGCGTTAACTGAACCAAAAATAATATCATCAACGTATATCTGGCATATCATGAGATCATTGTTAAGGTTCTTACAGAAAAGTGTGGAGTCAACTTTCCCTTTGATAAAATTGTGTTCCAGAAGAAAATTGCTTAAACATTCATACCAAGCTCTGGGAGCTTGTTTAAGTCCATATAAAGATTTTTTAAGTTTAAAAACATGTTCTGGAAAGTTTGGATTTTCAAAACCTGGAGGTTGGTTGACATACACTTCTTCTGATATATAACCATTAAGGAATGCACTCTTGACATCCATTTGATATAATTTAATAGAATGGTTAATAGCAAAAGATACAAGAAGACGAATAGATTCTAACCTTGCGACTGGAGCAAAAGTTTCATTATAATCAATACCTTCTTGTTGACTATAACCTTGAGCTACCAGTCGAGCTTTGTTTCTGACGACTTCTCCTTTCTCATTCAGCTTGTTTCTGAATACCCATCTGGTTCCAATAACGTGAGTGCCTCTGGGATTTGGAACAAGATCCCAGACATCATTCTTTGCGAATTGATCTAATTCTTCTTGCATGGCTGAAACCCAGTCGTTATCTTGAAGTGCTTCATCACAGGACGTAGGCTCAATCAGAGACACTAATCCCAGAGGAGTATCTTCAGAGGTCCTGAAGGTAGATCTGGTTCTAACAGGTTCGTCCTTGTTTCCCAAAATCAAATCTTCAGATACGTTGATACGACTTTTAACTTTCTTTGGGATTTCTGGGGATTTAATTTCTTCAGAGTTCTGAGTGACAGTTGCTTCTGGAGATTTATCAGAACCTGCAAGGGTGATTTCTAAATCTGCAAAATCTTCAACTAGCTTTGACTTTTCAGGGTCAAGCTTATCATCAAATCTGGCATGAATTGATTCTTCCACAATTTTGGTTTCTGTGTTGTATACTCTGTAGCCTTTAGAGCGTTCTGAGTATTCTAACATAATACCTTTCTGTGCTTTGGAATCGAACTTGTTCAGATGTTCTTTAGTGTTTAAAATAAAGCAAGAACATCCAAAAGGATGAAAATATGAAATGTTTGGTTTTCTTCCTTTACACAGTTCATAGGGAGTCTTTTCCAGAATAGGTCTTATTGAGATTCTATTCTGAATGTAACATGCTGTATTTACAGTTTCTGCCCAAAAGTGCTTTGCCACATTAGATTCATTGGTCATGGTTCTGGCCATCTCTTGGAGTGTCCTATTCTTCCTCTCTACAACTCCATTTTGTTGTGGAGTTCTAGGGCAGGAGAAATCATGGGATATTCCATTAGAGTCAAATATTTCTTCAAAATCTTTGTTTTCAAATTCTCCACCATGATCACTTCTGACTCTAATAATTTTAGCATCAAATTCTTTTTGCACTTTGGAGCAGAAACTAGTGAATACAGAGTGAGACTCACTCTTGTGCTTTAGGAATTTCACCCATGTCCAGCGACTATAGTCATCAACAATGACTAGTCCATACTTCTTTCCATTGACTGATGCTGTTTTCACAGGACCAAATAAGTCAATGTGGAGAAGTTCCAGAGGCTTAGAGGTAGAAACAACATTTTTCTTTTTAAAGGATATTTTTGAAAATTTTCCTTTCGGACATGCTTCACACAGGGTATCTGAAGAAAACTTCAGTTTAGGTAGGCCTCTGACTAACTCAAGTTTATTTAGCTGAGAAAGTTTCCTCATGCTAATGTGGCCCAAGCGTCTATGCCATATCCATTGCTCTTTGTGAACAGACATCAGACATTTAACATTTTGTTCTTTTAAATCAGAAAGATTAATTTTATAGATGTTGTTTTTCCTCTTGCCTGTGAAAAGGACAGAGCCATCGTTCTGATTAATGGCTTTACATGTTTTTTGATTAAAGATTACATCATAACCGTTATCACTTAATTGACTTATGGATAACAAGTTATGCATTAATCCTTCTACGTAAAGAACATCAGATATGGAGGGAAGAGTACCATTACCAATAGTTCCGGAGCCTCTGATCCTTCCTTTCTGATCTCCTCCGAAACCTACAAATCCAGCGTCTTTAAGTTCCAGACTTTGGAACATAGACTTTCTTCCCGTCATGTGTCGCGAGCATCCAGAGTCCAGGTACCATGACTGGTGTCTGAACTTTGCTGCATAGGATATCTGCAACATACACAATCTTATCTTTTGGTACCCAGAATCTCTTGGGTCCTTTCTGATTAGTTTTCCCAGAGTTTCTTATGACTTTGGGTTTTCTAGCATTTTCAAATTTTTGTTCTTGTGTGTGTGTATAGTGATATGAAAATGGAGATTTAAGTTGGTCACTAGAAGAAGTTTTAACTTCCTTAGGATCATACCGAATTCCCTTTTTATTGTTCTGACTGACTCCATAAATCATGGATGCCATAATACTCCTACCTATTCCATTTTTCAGAAATTCCTGAAAGGCTTCTTCGTATTCAAAAATTATTTTATTTGAAGTTTGTGGTGCTTGAGACAACGCTTCTTCTAATTCTAAGCTTTTTCTTTTTGCTCCATCTCTTTCTAATGTTAAAGATCTGATTGTATCTTCTCGCGCTAGAATTGTCATCTCAAGCTTGACACATTCTTCAAATTTTGCTTTAAGACAGCCTTTTATGTTTTTAAGCTTTTGTTTTAATTTCTGATATGAGCTAAGAGTTTCTGACAAGCATGATTCTAGATCAGATCGAGAGAGTTCAGAGAATACCTCTTCAGATTCTTCATCTGAGCTGCTCCTGGATGTGGTAGCCATAAGTGCCACGTTGGCCTTTTCATCAGAGTCAGATTCTGATGACCCAGATTCACTATCATCCCAGGTAGCCATTAATCCTTTCTTTGTCCTAAAGGTATTTTTCTTGAAACTTTCTTTTCTAGGATTGTCTTTCTTTAGCTTGGGGCATTCATTCCTGTAGTGACCTGTTTCTTTACATTCATAACAAGTAATATCTTTGTTAGTTTTACCTTTTGAGGTTGATTCTGATCGATCCCCTCTGGGTCTTGATCTTCTGAAGTTGTCGTTCCTCTTTTTCCAGAGTTGTTTAACTCTTCTGGTCAGGAGGGATAATTCTTCTTCATCATCAGAATCTTCTGGTTCAGAGTCATCAGTATCTTCAGTTTCTGCCTGGAGAGCTTTGGTTCTGTCAGGTTTGCGTCTTTCATATCTGGATTTTAATGCTACGGACTTGTTCCTTTTCTGAGGCTCATCTTCCTCTAGTTCTATCTCATGGCTTCTGAGAGAACTGACAAGTTCTTCAAGACTGATATTGTTCAGATCCTTTGACAGCTTCAGAGCAGTAACCATGGGTCTCCATTTCTTTGGCAGACTTCTGACTATCTTTTTGACGTGGTCTGCAGTTGTGTATCCTTTGTCTAGAACCTTGAGACCTGTAATCAGAGTTTGGAATCTAGAGAACATTGCCTCTATGACTTCATCATCTTCCATTTTGAAAGCTTCATATTTCTGGATAAGCGCCAGAGCCTTTGTCTCTTTGACTTGAGAGTTTCCTTCATGAGTCATCCTCAGAGAGTCAAGTATGTCTTTGGCTGCTTCTCTGTTGGTGATCTTTTCATACTCATTGTAAGATATAGCATTGAGGAGTATGGTTCTGGCCTTGTGATGATTCTTGAAAACTCGCTTCTGATCATCTGACATCTTACTTCTGGGAACTTCAGCTCCATCCTCTGTAACAGGAGGTTTGTATCCATCTGTGACAAAGTCCCAGAGATCAGCATCATAGCCTAGAAAGAAACTTTCAATTCTATCTTTCCAGTAATCGAATTTCTCTCCATCAAAGACAGGAGGCTTAGCATTGTAACTATCATTTTCATTTGTGTGGGCCATAGTTTTTCTCGTTCTGGATCTCTCTACACTGTTAAGTGTTTGATTAGAAAATCAATAACAGAGCCGGAGCTCTGATACCAATTGAAGGTGAGAAAAACAAGAAAGGGGGGTTTGAATTGTTTTGGAAAATAAGCGCTTTTTCAAAATGAAAATCACACAAGGAATTTTATACTGGTTCGCTTATAACACAAAGCTACTCCAGTCCACCCGGCCAAGGTGATTTCGCCTTCAACAAGGACTTAATCCACTAATCTTGAAAGATTGATTACAAACAACGTCTAAGAGAAAGATCTCTTAGTCCTCTCAAGTATACAGACTACACAGAGTCACTTGAGGAAATACAACAAAGATAAAACTTATGTAATCTAGAGTGCTTCTAAGATAAGCAAATATTACAACAGTAAGAACAAAGATGTTTCACGTTTCAAGCAACAGCTTCGTGAAGATTGAAGAGTAAGAATGTTTTTGTATGCGTTGATGTTTCAGTATTTTTCCTGCTACTTGTGTCTTCAATGTTGATTGCAGCCCATTTTATATATCAGTGAGGTAGTAGTTGAAACTGATGGATAATAAAATGAATTTACGCCATAACTTAAATAGCTTCTTGTCAGAATAACTTTCTCTCCTTGAAATGACTACTTACCACATATAGTACCTTCTTTATTGAAATTGGAGATTAACGTCTCTTTCTGTATTAGGAAATCCATTTGCAAATCTTTACTTGACGTTAACGTTACTCTTTCTTATTTAGTCATTCCATAATCAGAGTCTTCGTGTTTCTGGAGATCTTGGAATCTTGCTATCTAACTTCTGATGTTGATCTATTGAGAGTTCTGATGGTTACTTCAGATAGCGCTGAGAACTTCTGAAGTTTGACATACGTTGTTCAGAGTCAGAACTTCTAGAGCGTACTTCTTGTTCAGATGCTTCTGATACTTTGCTGTTTTGCTCAGAGTTAGACTTTCCAGAAAGTGTTTCTACTTCAGATGCTTCTGGTCTTCTGATAATTTGTATCTGATATGATTCTGTATCTGATGATTTCTTCCTTCTTTCCTTAGAACCCTGCACACTTAGAAACTTTTCGTTAGGGTGCCATTTTTGGTTTCATCCTTTGTTATCATCAAAATCATGGAATCTGTTGTAGAACAATTTTTGTTCTTACAGATATGCCACTGGTGAATCCAGTTAGTGCTCCAGTGTGTCAGTATGGTGAATCCAGCAAGCTGAAGACTAATGATGATGATGAAGTTTTGAGATTAATAAAGATGAGTGAGTTCAATGTGTTGGAGCAGCTGCTCCAAACCCCGTCAAAGATTTCGGTGTTGTCCCTGTTAATGAATTCCGAGGCACATAAAGAGGCATTGCAGAAAGAGGCATTGGTGAAGTGGACCTTCTGGTTAAGATAGGTTCAAGTGATTTCCAAATTACTTTCCAAGTAATGGATATCCACCCGGCCTATAGCTGTTTATTGGGAAGGCCATGGATTCATGAAGCAGGATATGTGACATATACTCTACACCAGAAGCTTCAATTTGTGAAGAACGACAAGCTTGTCGTTGTTGGTGGAGAGAAGGCACTTTTAGTGAGTCATCTGTCATCCTTTTCTTATGTTAAACCTGAGGAGGAGGTTGGAACTCCGTTCCAAGCCTTGTCTATTGCTGAAGTGAAGAAAATTGGGGCACCCATGTCTTCTTTGAAGGATGCTCAAAAGCTATTAAGACTGGCATCACTGATCAGTGAGGTCGTGTGATAGAGATTGATGAAAACAAGAATAGGGCCCGATTGGGATTTCAACTAGGTTCGTTCAATGTCAAAGCTGAAGATGTTCAACCGAGTTTCCATAGTGGATGGTTCATTCATGGTAATGATCAACACTCAACTACTGTGATCGAGGATGGTGACGATGAAGCTTGCGCCAACTTTGTGACGCATGGTCAGACTTGCAACAATTGGGTTGCTGTTAATATTCCTATTATTGTTCACCGCCCTAAGTAATTTGTTTTTCATTTAAAGAAAAATCCTTCTCCTATGCCTAAGGGAGAACTGAATATTGTTAGGCATTTCAATTATCATCAATGAAATATAATTTTATTCATCCATATCTATTATGTTTTATTTTTACTTTTTGCTTTTCTGAAAATGGTAATCACAAAGAACATAAATAAATAAATAATAATTGTCCATCTGCATAATATTTCGTCACAATTCACCTCTCTAAAATCAAAATATCAAATCATTATACAGGTTGGTTCCCAAACCCATTGAATACAATGATCCTAATCCATCTCCAAACTTTAATTTCCCTGTGTTTGAGGCTGAGGAAGAGATTAATGATGAAGAAATATCTGATGAATTTATCTCGTTTACTTGAGCATGAGAAAAAATACATTCAGCCATTTGAAGAGCATATTGAACTAGTCAACTTGGGTTCCGAAGATGATGTGGAGGAAGTCAATATTGGGTCTCACTGTGTCCAGAGGCTAAGAAGGGGTTCCAAAGATGATGTGAAGGAAGTCAATATTGGGTCTCACTGTAATTTCTTGGTCCTATCAAGACATGCCTGGTTTGGATATTGAGATCGTGGAGCATAGATTGCCGTTGAAGTCAGAATGCCCGCCAGTCAAGCAGAAGTTGAGGAGAACTCATCCTGATATGGCAGTAAAGATCAAATAGGAAGTATAAAAGCAAATTGATGTTGGTTTCCTTGTCACCTCCGAATATTCGTAGTGGGTTTCCAATATTATGCCTGTCCCGAAGAAAGATGGAAAAGTCCGCATGTGTGTTGGTTACAGAGATTTGAACAAAGCCAGTCTGAAAGATGATTTTCCTCTGCCACACATTGATATGTTGGTAGACAATACAACTAAATTCAAAGTCTTTTTGTTTATGGACGGATTTTCTGGTTATAATCAAATCAAGATGGCACCTGAAGATATGGAGAAGACCACGTTCATTACACCCTAGGAACATTCTGTTATAGAGTGATGCCTTTCGGTTTAAAGAATGTTGGTGCAACATACCAGAGAGCTATGACCACTCTTTTTCATGGTATGATGCATAAAGAGATTGAAGTCTATGTTGATGATATGATTGCCAAATCAAGTGATGAAGAATAACATGTTGAGCATTTGTTGAAGTTATTCCAGCGTTTGAGGAAGTACAAACTCCACTTGAATCCCAATAAATGTATTTTTGGTTTTCGTTATGGTAAGTTCTTGGGCTTTATTGTCAGTGAGAAGGGTATTGAAGTTCATCACGCCAAGGTCAAAGCAATACGAGAGATGCCTGCACCCAAAATTGAGAAGCAAGTCAGAGGTTCTCTCGGCCGCTTGAATTATATATCAAGATTTATATCACATATGACTGCCACATGTGCGCCTATATTCAAGCTTCTTTGGAAATATCAGTCTTGTGATTGGACCGAATAATTCCATAAAGCTTTTGACAGTATCAAAGAGTATCTACTCGAGCCTCCAATTCTATCTCCGCCTGTTGAAAGAAGACCTTTGATCATGTATTTGATTGTGCTTGATGAGAGCATGGGTTGTGTTCTTGGTTAGCAAGACGAAACTGGAAAGAAAGAATATACAATTTACTACCTCAGTAAGAAATTCACCGATTGTGAGACTCGGTATTCTATGCTTGAAAAAACATGATGTGCATTGGCTTGAGCTGCTAAGCGTATGTGCCAGTATATGTTAAATCATACTACTTGGTTGATATCCAAAATGGATCCAATCAAGTATATTTTTGAGAAGCCTGCTTTAACTGGGAGGATTTCCAGTTTGCAGATGTTGTTATCTGAGTATGATATTGAATACCGATCTCAAAAAGCTATTAAGGGTAGTGTCTTGGCTCACCACTTGGCTCACCAACCAATTGAAGATTATCAGTCAGTACATTATGATTTTCCTAACGAAGAGTTCTAACCTCTTGATAAGGATTATTCATTTAACTTCTAAAATGTGATTGATCAATAGCAAGGGTAACTTTAGGTTGTAAAGCCTTGTCTAACTTAGCTTGAAGAGTTCTAACCTCTCTTTGCCAAATGTGACAAGTTTCACATCCAAACCATCTAAACCAAAATCCCTTATCATTTTCAGTTTTGCCTTTAGTAGCCTCTATCATATATTTCTTAAAAGTTTCTAATTCCTTTTCGAAATCAGAAGCCTTCTTTTCTAAATAACAATTTTTTTCTTATTTAAGGTTAAGCGTTTAAAGCTTCATTGGCCTCATTGTGTAGAGTACTAAAGGCTTTTTGCAAGTCAAAATAAGACATTTTATCAACATGATCACATTTAGAATGACTTACATTCTTTTTCTTTTTTTGATGAGCCATAAGACAAAGATTGATAGTTTCTTCTTCATCACTTGAGTTATCATCGCTTGAGGACTCATTATCACTCTCCCATGCAATGTATGCTCTTCTAGCTTTGCTAGATTTGTTGTGACGTTTGTCTCTTCCTTTCTCTTTATTCAACAAGGGATGGTCTGACTTATAGTGACCGACCTTTCTGCAATTGTAACATGATCCTTTCGACTTAGTTGTCTTGTCTTCCTCTCGATTCGGGAATTTTGATTGTGTTCTATAGTTGACAAGATTTTTATCCGAATGTTGAACTTCATTCTTTCTAAGGTACTGGTTATACCTCCTTACGAACAGACCCATGTCTTCATTCAAATCTTTATCATCATCACTTGATTCACTCTCACACGTATCATTGGTGAATGACTTAGATCTTGAAGCCTTCAAAGCAATAGGTTTCCTTTCAGTGTCCTTAGCTTTCTCCTCATTTTCCTTCTTTTGACTCTTCTCATGTTTCTCAAGGTTCATGAGCTCTTGCTCATGCTCTTGAATTTTACCAAACAATGTTGTCATGTCCAATGTTCTTAGATCATTGGCTTCCTTAATCACGATGACCTTTGGTATTCAATCCCTGTTGAGACATCTTAAGATTTTGTTAGTAGAAACATCATTAGGGGTAGTTCTATCAAGAGCATTTAACCAGTTGATTAGATGAGAAAATCACTTTTGCATATCGGAAATGGTTTCACCATCCTTCATATGAAAAAGGTCAAATTATTGAGTTAAAGTGTTAATTCTGGCTAGTTTGACATCATTGGTTCCCTCATGGGTAATTTGCAATGATGCCCACATAGCTTTAGCACTAGTACAGTGGGAAACCCTATAATACTCATCAATACCTAAGGCGACGATGATCATATTTCTGGCTTACCAATCATAGCTATACTTTTTCTCATCTTCTTCATTCCATTGTGCTTCAAGTTTAGGTATAACAACACCATCCGCATTGGTCATGGTTATTTCCATAGGACCATCTTGGATGACTTTCCATACCTTCCTATCAATAGAGTTGATATGGATACACATACAATCTTTCCAATAATTGTAGTTTTCACCAGTAAAAATAGGCGCTCTATCGTACGCCCCTTTAGGATCGTTACTCATTTTCTAAAAAGTTATATGTGAAGCACTAGATGAACCGGTGCTCGTGATACCACTTGTTAGACGATAGTACCGATCTAGAAGGGGGGTTGAATAGACCAGTATTTAAAATTTAGCACTTTTTATAAAATTGTTTTTAAAGGTTGTGAAAGCTCCCTAGACCACAATCGTCTAAACGATCCATTAATAGAAAGATTGGATATGCGTGAAACCAAATGGAATAACTAAGATAGAGATAATCAACCATTATCTTAATCAATCAATTAATTACCCCAATCCTTGATATAGTTACCACTAATGATGAGTTAACAAGTAAAATATTGATAGACTTGTGTGAGGTTAATTTTATCAAACACTCGGTGTGCACTCCACACAAAGTCTCAATTTCACTCAAATTGAATGTGCAAAATTTTACTTAGTTCCAATCAAAGTGATTGCACCAATTTATTGAACAACTTCTATGTACAACAATTAAGCGAGATTAATTTTACTATTAATTTCATACAAGACTCAATTTATAAAGAATTTAAAGAGTTAAGAGAAAGAGAGAACAACACCAGATTTATTTGGGCAGTTCCCCTTTCGTCCTCGCTTAGGGTACGTCTGCCCCCAATTCTAAATCTAGAATTGAGATATTTATTAACAAGTTGCAATGTTAATACAAGAGAAGAAATGATCACCACCAACAAACCCCAAGTTTTGTTACAGATCCTATTCACTTCTCTCCCCTTGATTCTAGTTGAACCAAATCTTTCAAACATTTCGAACAAACCTCCGGTTGTAGCTACCTTATTGTAAGAACCTCACGTTCTCCAAAACTCTAGCTCGGCTAATTTCGATCGGATCTGCGTGAAACCTCCGGTTGTAGCTACCTTATTGCAAGAACTCCACGTTCTCAAAAATTCAAGCTCAGTTGACTTCCATCGCAAGACGCTTGAACCCTAACCTTTATTCACAATCCTCCGGTTACCGTTACTTGTTTGAACAAACCCACTGATCTTCAAACCTTTCACTCGGCTGAATCTATGAAACAAATATTAGTGCAAAACCCCCAAATTCTTGGAGGACAAAACCCCAATGGTTTTATTCAAGAAAAAACCCACTCAAAGCCTCTTCACAAACTAAGATTACACAATCCTATTTGGACGTTATCACCACATTAATGCACAATGATCAACAAAAATTGTTATATGTAGTTGTTGAGAAATACAATGAAGAATGAAGATGAAAAGGAACTTTAGTGTATATCTTTCACTTTTCTTGTTGTTTTTTGAAGAAGAGACTCTAGAATATATATATATATATATATATATATATATATATATATATATATATATATATATATATATATATATATATATATGATGCATGTACAAAGTAACAGACATAACAAAATAATTTTGCAAAAATGCACAGCAGAAAATAGAGTGCCAACAGCGACCACTCGACCTGTTCACCCAAGTTACTTGGCCTGTTCAGACCCGAGGCAAAAACTACTCAAGTGAAGCAGGCGATGAGTCGACTCAAACAGGGGATGAGTCGACTCGAATAAGGTTTTTCCAAAGTTGAGTCGACCTATGACTCGACTTGTTCAGACCTGTGGCAACATGGTTCAAATGAAATAGGAAATGAGCCGAAGCAATCATGTGGATGAGTCGACTCATATAGTTTTCCCAGGATTGATTCAACCTATGACTCGACCTGTTCAAATCCGAGAGTTACACAAAATGGAATGATTCGACCACTCCAAGGTGTGAGTCGACTCAAAGTTCTTAGACTTCTAAAAAATGGTTTTTGAGACGTATTTTGATCTCTTGAAACCATTCTTTTATGAACCTAAGATACCAACGATGATCAAGTGCATTATTCAAATCAATGAGATGCTCCTATATGCATGGACACATTTCACTTATACTTTGAGCATGTTGGAGGATGAATGCATTCTATGATATGATGACATCGTCCAAAGCACACATTATGAGCAACTAAAAAGGTTTGACATCATTAAAATAAGGAATAAATATCTTTTCCCTCACACACCTATACGATGCATGCCAAATGCGCAAGCAAACGAGAGTAATCAAAAAACATTATTTTCACTTCGAGACCTCTTGAGCTTCTTCATATGGATCTATTTGGTCCCTCAAGGACCAAAACCATAGGTGGTAACTATTATTATTTTGTGATAGTAGACTATTACTCTAGATTTTGTTGGTTCATGTTTTTGTATAGCAACTTTTAAGCAATTTTCTAGATTATCCCAAAAAAAAATGAATTTGAAAATTATTGCCACCCAAAGCGATCACAGAGGAGAGTTTGAAAATCATCTCTTTGAGAAGTATTATGATAAAAATGGCATTAAACATAACTTCTCTGCTCCTAGAACTCCACAACAAAATAGTGTAGTGGAGAGGAAAAATTGTGTTTTAGAGGAGTCGGCTAGGACTATGCTCAATGAAGGTAATCTACCTAAATATTTGTGGGCCGATGTCATTAGCATAACATGTTGTGTCTTGAATAAGATATTAATATGCCCTATCTTAGAAAAAACTCCCTATGAATTACTTAAGGATAGAAAACCTAATTTGTCACATCTGCACGTTTTTGGATGCAAATGTTTTATTCTGAATAATGGAAAGGTAATCTAGGCAAGTTTGATGTGAAAGATGATGAAGTTATCTTCCTCAGATACTCACAATCTAGCAAAGCTTATATGGTTTATAACAAAAGATTACTTATTATTAAAGAGTCGGTTGGCATTACTTTTGATGAGTCTTACCTGAAAAATGTCGGGAAAGGTGTTTCTTTTCATGATGTAGGCGTATCTTCACAAGATATTCTCAAGGAAACCAAAAAAGGAATTGGTCAGTCTAAAGCGGTGGAATGTGAGAAAGAAGAAGATAACGATTGTGAAGAGGAGAAGGTTGAAAGTCCAGGTACAATGGACAATCTATCTTTGGCATTGAGAACATCCAAAGATCATCCTATCGACAACATACTTGGAGACATCACCAAAGGCATGATAACATGCTCCAAGATAAGTAATTTTTGTTATCACTTTGCGTTTGTTTCACAAGTTGAACCTAAAAATGCTAAAGACACATTACTTAATGAGTATTAGCTTATGGCCATGTAAGATGAACTAAACCAATTTAAAAGAAATGATGTTTGAAACCTTGTCCCTCATCCCAAAAATCATCAAGTAATTGGCACTAGATGGGTATTTAGAAACAAACTTGACAAAAATAGAGTCATAACTCGTAATTAAGCTCGACTAGTGGCTCAAGGTTATAGCCAAGAGGAGGTCACTGACTATGAGGAGACTCATGCTTTGGTTTCTCGCCTTGAGGATATATGCCTTCTATTATCTTATGCTTGCTCCAAAGATTTCAAGTTATTTCAAATGGACGTGAAATGTGCATTCCTTAATGGCTATATTAATGAGGAAGTGTATATAGCTCACCCTCCCGGTTTTGAAAATCACGAGTATCCTAATCATATTTAAGAAATAAAGTGAGCTTTGTATGGTCTCAAACAAGAACCTAGGGCTTGGTATAATCAAGTTAGTAAGTTTTTAGTCGATCAAGGATACTCTCGGGGAAAGGTAGATACTACACTTTTCATTAAGCATTAAGTAAAGCATACTCTTCTAGTTCGAGTTTATATCGATGATATCATTTTTGGATCCACTAACATACAACTTGTCAAGGAGTTTTCTAAGCTTATGCAGGGTGAGTTTGAGATGAGTCTCATGGGGGAGTTGAATTACTTCCTTGGAGTTAAAATCAAGCAACTCAACGAAGGGACATTTGTGTGTCAAACCAAATATTACAATGAATTACTAAAGTGATTTGGTATGGAAGATGCAAAATCGATTCACACTCAAATGCCTACAAATGGAAACTTGGAAAGGAATGAAAATGGTAAGGATGTTGATTTCAAGAAGTATAGTGGTATAATTGTTTCTCTTCTATATCTTACTGAATCTAGGCTGAACATTATGTTTAGCATGTGTATGTGCGTTCATTATCAATCAACTCTTAAGGAATCTCATTTAAAAGTTGTAAGACGCATTCTTAGGTATCTTCATGGTACCTCTAAGTATGGGCTTTGGTATTCTAAGGGAAGCGATTATAATTTGGTTGGTTATACCGATTCCGGTTTTTTCGGTTGCAAATCGGATAGGAATAATACTAGTGGAATTCGTCACATGTTTTCAAATTCCTTAGTAAGTTGGCATAGCAAGAAACAAGCTTTTGTTGCTTTGTCAACTACCGAGGTATACTACGTAACGGCCGGTAGTTGTTGTTCTCAAATTTTATGGCTCAAACAACAACTACTTGATTTTGATATTAAACTATAACGTATTCCTATTATGTGCGATAACACTAGGGCTATTAATCTAACCAAAAATTTGGTGCTGCACTCTCGCATTAAGCATATTGAGATTTGTTACCACTTCCTACGTGACCATGTTAAGAAAGGAGACGTCGTATTTGAGCATGTTGATAGCAAAAATCAACTTGCATATATCTTTACAAAACCTCTTTGCGACCAAAACATTTTTCAACATTTTCTCAAATCTTTCCCAAATATGATTTGTTGCATGCACTTTATATACTTTTTATCTAACTTTCCTTTGAAGTTTAATTACATAAGAGTGCATCCTTCATCAATTCATTACTAAGGTAATATTGTTCCATTTTCTTTTTCCCTTTTGTTAGTAAGCTTTGCATGTAGTTTATGTTCCAAATGATTGATATTTTTAATGTTTGAAATAGTACATGAGTGTTCACTTCCAAAAATTTCTATTGATGTATGTCAAATTATATGCTCACAGTGACTTTGTGCTATTCTTTTTTCATGCTTGAAATATGCTATAGGTACACTGGCTTGTTATCTATTCCGGCATGAAATATCGTTGAACATGTTATAATGTTAGAAAAATTCTTGTTGTATGTCATTATTATGATAACATCTCTATTTTTTGTTTGAGTGGTGGTAAATCTATATATCGCTTTTGTAGCAACTCAAGAGTTTTTTATTACATTGTATCCTTTATCTTTCATGTTTGTGTTATGTTATTTGGCATGAGTTGTGGCAACCTTGTTATATTTTTTCTTTGTATGCTTTTATTTATGTTTAGGCATTATTTTTCAATATGACATCATTCTTTGTGAGTGTTGTGGTATTGATGTTCTTATCTTTGCAAACCACCTTTGTGTGTTATATTGGTTTATGCGTGATTTAAGATACTTCTCATGGATTGCTTTTCTTCTTTTCGATGTTTTCAAACGGGGAGAAGCAAGATGAAGTTGGGATACATACATTTAGGGGGAACCCAAACATGAAATACATTGCCTCATGTTTAGCCATCATAAAAAAGGGGGAGTATGTGAGTGCAACTTTCCATTAGATGTATTTTGCATGATGTCAAAACTATAATATTTTAGCGTTAATGTATATTGGACGGTATCCTCTAATTCTCAATATACATTTTAGCATTAGGAAGCATAGAAGTATTTGGAAACAAGTTTGAAAAGGTTGCATGCATAAAAAATGTATCAAAAACCATTTTTGTGAAAAATCAACATATAGGTCGACACATGCATATTTCAGGTCGATACATAGAAGAAAAAATGTTTTATGTGTCGACACATTCGCTTCATTGGTCGACTCATTTAATGCATTATTAAATCCTCTAAGCTCTGTTAGATGTGTCGCCTTTATAGGTCGGCGCATAGGTGTCATACCCCAAAATTTACCCTTCCTTTTTCCTACCTTGTGCTCAATTTCATTTGCATACATAACATCATCTCATACATCATCATGACCATTTCATTTGGTCATTGATCCACAAGCATGGCCACATACTTTGTTTAATATTAAAATTAGGGTTTTTCTTTTTGATTCACTTATCAACTAACCGAAGCATCAATAAGAGTTGGTACTTGTTTGTTCCATTGTTCATGTAGGTAATCATGCCTTAATTCAAGACTAAACAATAATCATTTTGGTCTAGAAAGATGCAAGTGTGGTTCATCGATTCAAGGATAGTTCATTTGTTTATTTCCGTTTCATTTCATCCAATCATTCAAGCCTCAATCAAGTTTTCTTCAAGGGATTCTATTTTCATCATCATTTTGACTTGGGATGAAAGAAAACTTTAAGTTTGCACAAGTTGGCACAAGGTTGGATTACCTAATTTGCAAGAATGGTTCACTTTTGGTCCAAAGCCCATAACTACTTCAATTTTCAACCAATTGACAATATTCTTTGAGCCAAATTTCCCTAAGGAGTTCTTTTACAACTTTTCTTCAAGCTCAAGCATCAATTCAGCCTCTAAAGACCTCAATTTTGGAAAGGTCTAAGATTCCAAACTAGGTCAAAACCTTGTCATGACTCCCACTTGGCAGCTATGCCATTTTAAACTCAAGTACTCTTTTGGTCCCATTCTTTTTACATATTTTTAAGCTTATGTCAAAGATTATTTGGCTTAAAATGCACAAGGTAATCAAAATTTCTGGTGTCATGAACTTGAACCTCAAGATGCCCAAAGTGTGCCAGGACTGTTTGAACAAATACCTGATCTAGAATGTATGTCACAAACTCAACTTTCAACACTTTCCATTTTCAACTCAAGCCTCTTTTTTAGTTGGTTCTTTTTGTATTCAATTCACTTCCATGAGATGAACATTTGGCATAAAGAAAATTAGGAAATGTATGAGGGAATCTCATTTGGCCTAAGCTCAAACATGGTGTCATGAACTTTGTTTTGCACGAAGCCAAACTTTGCAATTACAAGTCATTCTTCAATCTGTGACCACCACACATGTGAAAACTCTTTTTCCTTGACAAAACACGTAGGATGGAGTGTAAAACGACCAGGTTTCATGCCCAAGTCACACTTTTCACCTTTGTTCTCACATAGATTGCAAATCACGATTTTCCCATCTCATTCACACGAATTCATATCCATCTCACATGTGTGAGCTCACCAACATATTCCCTATAAATAGAGGAAGCTTTTTCCTTCATTTTCAAGCTTTGAAAGCGAAAGAAACTATGTAACCATTTGAGCCTGATACCTCGAATAACCAGTCAACCATTTATTTGGTTCGAGCTCTTTTAACTTAAAACCTCCACCTAGAATCCTTCATCGACACCTTCTAAATCTATCTGAAGCTTTACTTTATCTTGGAACTCCTTGGAACCAGATCTCAAATCCAACATTATTGACCTTCGAAGCTCCAACTAAGAAGGTAGTTATGAGTTAAATTCTTGAATAAACAGGTTACCACAGTCTTCACCTCACTCCACTGATCAAAAGCTTTATTCTACCTTTAATTTATCTTTAGTATTCTTCATTTAATTTTACTTTGAAGAACTAGGGTTCTTCGATTTCTTGAGCAAATTCTCCCTGCTCATAGTCAATCAATGCCTCTGATGCAGGGAGACATGAACGATGAAATGTTCCGAAGCTAATTCCATGCTTGGATGTTTCTAAAAACACGAGTTCATGGATTGTAGAAATCAAATCCAAGGTTGAAAATGATGTAAATCAGCGTGCACTTTGGTGCCAAGATTCAAATGCATCCAATCACATTGCGCCAACACATTTTTTTGAATTCCCTTGCCATTGACGCCTTATTCTATTTTAATTTCTTCTTCTTTTCTTTTCATTTATTTCATTTATTTTCTAATTTATTTTATCACTCATTTTAATTCACTTTGATCCAATTTCTTTTACACAAAGTCATTAAAAATATTATGCATCACATACTTTTTTTCTCAAATTTTAAAATCATTTTTGCATTTATTTTTATTTTTATTTCATTTATTTTTAATTTCTCTTTTATAATTTATTTTTCCATCTTTCCAAAACATTTTTGCATCTAATCTTTGAGATCTATTCATGTATAATATTTGGGACTTTGTATAATTTTGCACCCATATTTGAATCATTTTGAGCTTAGTTTGGGATTTTCTCTTTAATTTCCTTTTTTAAATAATTTTAATTTCATTTTTGTTTGAATTTTGACACACTTGATGCTTTTGACTTGAGTGTTTGACTTGGTTGACAATTACTTCTTCATTTCAAGTCATCCATAGATGGACTTCAGGTTGATTCAATCTTCTTTGTTTCAAACATGATGATTAAATGATCATTTGATCATTTTTGACACTTTGAATCAATGATAGATTATCCCTCATTGAGCCATATGTTTGGGTCCCTTGACTTGCTTGATAGTGAATCCTAAGTCAAATACTTGAGTCATGTCTTACTTTGACTTTATTCATATACCTTCCTTCTTTTACCTTGACCATTGTGTCACATTGTTTTAGGAGGTTAACTTGTGTTAATTTTCTAACAAGTCTGACACATAAATTATTATTTACCGGCCTCAGATAGATGAGGCTTCTACATAATCCTAATTAAGATTGCTTAACATAACATTAAGTTTTCCGGACACAATCAATTAACTACTAACTCTTACCATTAACCATTGACTTTACTTTATTGCCATTTATAGTGGTAAATTCATGACCATTGAGCTATTGGTTAGCTCAACGTTAATAAAACTAGAGTCGTCACCGCGCTTTTATTATTTCCAAAGGAAAAGGGAGAAAGTACGAACAAAACCCAAAAATAAGAAGTTTTCAAATCAAAACTAATAAAATATCATGGATTACAGGTAAGGGGGTTTGTTACACAAAGGTTGGAATAATTGTAGATATGCGACAATTAAAATAATTGTGACAATTAAAAATTTGTTCAAGTTTAGTCTCCCATTCTAGATATGCCTCCGGGTCACTCTTCCCAACAAAAGTTGGAACTTTAATTTTTTTGCCCCTCAAATTATCTCCCCCTTGTCTCCTTCTATGTCTTCTTTCCTCCTCATCACCACTACCATCATTAGAATTTTGGGGCCTCCTTTCCAACTCATCAATTCTTTGTTGAAGTTGTTCACCTTGTTCTCTTAGCAATCTTTCAAAATTGTCACGCATGGCTGCGATCTGAACAGTTAAAGCTGTTGTTCTAGGTGAAGGTGGACTAGACATAATTGTGAAATATTTGTGAAATTAGGAACAAGTGTTTAAAAATGGACCTCAGCACTCTACTCACGTGTTTACACTCAATCACTCGTGTTTCACTCAATTTTTTTTTTTGGCTTTTTTTTTAATAATAAAAACACTCTGCCTTTTACCACTCAATTTGCTCTTTTAGTTCTTTAGAGAAACCAAAATGAATCAACACAAAGAAATCAATTTCAGATGATAATCAACACACAAAAAACTTAAAAAAACAGCAAACCAAAAAGAAGACTCTAAAACAAAGGAAACCAGGAGAATTTTAAGAGTGTGGCAAGAAAAAAAATAGAATTTTTTTTTTAATCCAAATCTTTAACAATCAGATCCTATTTTTTTTTCTTATACCCCTTTTTTTTCGATTTTTTTTTATAATGATAAATGGATAATAATGAAGAACAAGAATATAGACAATTTACCACATTTCGGCCCCTTTTTTTTAAAATATGCTCTGATTACCACTTGATATGCACTAACCTTTGAGACTTATGCATTTCCTTCCAAATTCCTGAAACAACTTTGTTAACTTTTGGAATATTAATTCTTTTGTGACTCAGAGGAAGTAATCTGCCTTATAATTGAAAGAATGACAGAATTTGATACATGCATATAAAATAAACGAGATTGATATGAAATAAAGGAGAAATAAGAAATGGAATTAAGTAAAACGGGCGCCACACTCTTTCTAATCCAAGAGAGAATGATAAGCCTATGGATGAGGATCACCAAAAGAAAAGGATTTCTTGATAAGATCAATTTTGGTCCAATCCAGAACCTAAGAGCAAATACTCTCACTTACACAATGTGTAAACTTGCCAAAATTCATTGATCCAAAAAGAAGATACATGCCTCCTTTATATAGGAATGGCTTAAGATGATGAAATAAGTAAAAATTAACTCCTAAGAAAACAAAAGGTTTCAGCCACTAATTATCATGATAGTGGGTTGAGTTATTACAAAGAAAGTGCAAAATAAAGAAGAGATAGTGGGGTTCTTGAAAGGGCAGAATAATGACAATTCTTTATTTACCACTTCTCTTGCAATTTTCGTCCATTATAGTGTGGTTATTGGTATTTCCTTTATTTTTATTTATTTATGCATTATTGGGCCTTTTATCACATGCTTGAATGATAAGAATAAACTTGGGCTCTTTTTCTTTAATCTGGCCCATGCATTCTATTGACTTGATCATGAAGTGAACTAAAGCATCATTGACTCTTCTTGCACGTGCCCTTGTCATAGGACCTCCTAAGCTTTGCATTGTATCATTTATGTCTTGGATTACATCCTCATCATTCCCTCCTTCTTGAAAAGAATTCGACCTCAAATTTAGACCATCATCACCTACATCAAAAGGAGATAAATCAGCCACATTAAAAGTAGAACTTACCCCATACTCACCTGGAAGTTCTATTTTGTAGGTTTTGTCATTGATCCTTGAAAGTACTTGAAATGGTCCATCTCCCCTAGGTTGAAGTTTGGACTTCCTTTGTGATGGGAATCTCTCTTTTCTCATATGTATCCAAACCCAATCCCCGGGTTCAAAAATAACTTTCTTTTGCCCTTTATTTGCACTTTTTGCATAACTTTTATTTTTCTTTTCAATTTGCAATTTTACTTGTTCATGCAATTTTCTCACAAATTCAGCCTTAGCTTTCCCATCTTTATGCTTCAAAATAGATGTGTTAGGCAATGGTAACAAATCAAGAGGTGTTAAAGGATTAAAACCATACACAATCTCGAAAGGTGAATGTTGTGTAGTGCTATGGACAACCCTATTGTAAGCAAACTCTACATGAGGTAACCATTCCTCCCACATTTTTAAATTCTTTTTAAGAACAACCCTAAGAAGAGTAGAAAGAGTTCTATTTACTACTTCAGTTTGTCCATCTGTTTGGGGATGACAAGTAGTGGAAAGTAATAACTTTGTACCCACCTTTCCCCATAAAGTCCTCCAAAAATGGCTTAAGAACTTGGAGTCACGATCAGAGACAATACTCCTTGGTAAGCCATGTAGGCGCACCACTTCCTTAAAGAACAAATCAGCAACATGACACGCATCATCCACCTTTTTACATGGAATAAAATGTGCCATTTTTGAAAACCTGTCCACAACTACAAAAATAGAATCTTTTCCATTCTTTGTTCTAGGCAGCCCCAAAACAAAGTCCATGGAAATGTCAATCCAAGGAAATTCAGGTACAGGCAAAGGAGTATACAAACCATGAGGCATAACTTTTGATTTAGCCTTTTTACACACAATGCATCTTTCACAAAGCTTTTGGACATCAATTTTCATGTGAGGCCAATAAAAATGTTCTTTTAAGAATTCTAGAGTTTTAGAAACCCCAAAATGACCCATTAGTCCTCCCTCATGCGCCTCTTTTACAAGTAATTCTCTAATGGAACCTTTAGGTACACATAGTTTTTTTTCTTTAAATAAATATCCATTGTGCCTAAAATACCCATTGAAGGCAGTATGCTCACAAGCTAAAAATTTTGAAGAAAATTCAAGGTCACTTTTATACAAATCTTTAATATGCTCAAGACCAAAAACTTTTGTTTGAAGAGTAGAAAGCAAGACATGTCTTCTTGAGAGTGCATCTGCCACAACATTAGATTTACCTTTCTTATGCTTGATTACATAAGGAAATTGTTCAAGAAACTCAACCCACTTGGCATGCCTCTTATTCAACTTACCTTGTCCCTTCAAATGTTTCAAGGATTCGTGATCACTATGAATGACAAACTCTTTGGGAAGCAAGTAATGTTGCCAAGTTTGTAGAGCTCTCACCAAGGAATACCATTCCTTATCATATGTAGAATAATTAAGGGCAACCCCTTTTAGCTTTTCACTAAAATAAGCAAGTGGATGACCTTCCTGCAACAAAACAGCTCCAATTCCCACATTAGATGCATCACATTCAATTTCAAAAGATTTAGAAAAATTAGGCAATGCAAGAATTGGTGCTTGGGTGAGCTTTTCCTTTAGGGCAGCAAAGGCTTGCTCTTGTTTTTCACCCCATTTAAAACCGACATCCTTTTTAACAATTTCATTGAGGGGTGTTGCCAAGGTACTAAAGTCCTTCACAAACCTCCTATAAAAACTAGCCAAACCATGAAAGCTTCTTACCTCACTTACATTTTTGGGAGGAGGCCACTCTCGAATGGCTTTCACCTTTTCCTCATCAACGTGGACTCCTTTAGAGCTTACAATGTAACCTAAGAAAATCACATGATCGGTGCAAAAGACACATTTTTCTAGGTTGCCATACAAATTTTCATATCTTAGCACTTGAAAAACAACCCTTAAATGAATGCAATGATCATCTAAGTTCTTGCTATAAATTAAAATATCATCAAAATACACAACAACAAACTTACCCAAGAACTCCCTTAACACATGGTTCATTAGTCTCATGAAAGTACTAGGTGCATTAGTTAATCCAAAATGCATAACCATCCACTCATACAAACCAAATTTTGTTTTAAAAGCAGTTTTCCATTCATCCCCTTCCCTTATTCTAATTTGGTGATATCCACTTTTCAAATCAATTTTAGAAAATAAGCATGCACCAAACAATTCATCAAGCAAATCATCTAGTCTAGGAATAGGATGCTTATATTTAATGGTAATATTATTAATGGCCCTACAATCAGGGCACATCCTCCAACTACCATCCTTTTTAGGGACTAGAATAATAGGGACATCACAAGGACTTAAACTTTCTCTTACCCATCCTTTACTTATCAATTCAGCAACTTGCCTTTGTAGCTCTTGAGTTTGTTGTGGATTGCTTCTATATGCTGGCCTATTAGGCAAAGATGCTCCTAGATTGAGATCAATATGATGTTCAATTCCTCTTATAGGTGGTAAACCACTTGACACCTCTTCCGGAAACAATTCTTTAAATTCCTGCAAAAGAGACTCAACACAATTTGGCAAATTTTTTTCATTATAAATAATGGTTAGCAAAGGCACCTCCTTGCAAAAGAGCAAGTACAAAGGCTGGTGTGACACAATTGCTTTTTTTTGCAATTAAACTTTGTTTCTTTTCTCTTTTATCATTCTTTTTCTTTTCATTCTTGATCATATTTTTCTCTCATTTTTCTTTGATCTTCTCTCACCTCACTAGGATTTAACGGTACAAGATTGATCTTTTGATCATGATACATAAAAGAGTACTTATTGGAGTACCCATCATGATTGGCTTTTCTATCAAACTGCCAAGGCCTACCTAATAACAAATGACTAGCTTCCATTGGTACTACATCACACAACACTACATCCTCATATTTTCCAATTTTAAAACAAATCTCAACTTGTTTATTAACAAGCACTTCTACACTTTCATTAAGCCATTGGAGTTTGTAAGGCTTAGGATGAGGTTTTGTTTCCAATTTTAGTTTAGAAACCAGACGCGTGCTTGCAACATTTGTACAACTTCCTCCATCAATTATTAAAGAACAAGCCTTTCCTTGCACAAAGCATCTTGTATGAAAAAGGTTTTCTCTTTGACTTGTATCCTCCTCCTTTATTTGGCTTCCCAACATTCTTCTCACCATGAGTAAATCTCCACTAGGTATTTCTTCTTCAAACTCCTCATCATAATCACCATCCTCCTCTTCAACAATTTCTTCATTTTCTTCCATAAGCATAGTTCTCTTTGTTGGACATTGAGATGCAATATGTCCTTGGCCTTGACACTTGAAACACTTAACACTTTTGTTAGTTGAAACACTTGAAGAAGAAAATGTAATAGTTTTACCTTTGTTTTCAACTGTGGCTTCCTTAGATGATGAAGCACCCTCCTTCTTTGTTTTGTCCTTCCAACTTTGAGAATTGAAAGTGGTGGAATTTCTCCTTGCTTGGCTCTTTCTTTTGAGTTGTTGTTCTACTTTGATAGCTTGGTGTACCAATTCATCCATTTCAACATAGTGATGAAGTTCCACTATGTCACTAATGTCATGATTTAGACCATGGAGAAATCTAGCCATAGTTGCTTCATCATCCTCCTCTACATTAGCTCTAATTTTGAGAACTTCCATCTCCTTGAAATATTCTTCAACACTTTTAGAACCTTGAGTGAGTCTTTGCAATTTGTTGTGGAATTCCCTATGATAATAGGAAGGGACAAACCTTCTCCTCATGATTCTTTTCATCTCTTCCCAAGTATCAATTGGTCGTTCTGCATACCTCCTTCTATCTTTGGTCAATTGATCCCACCAAACTAAGGCATACTCCTTGAACTCAATAGAAGCAACCTGCACTTTTTCAAGATTAGAATAATTGTGACAATTAAAAATTTGTTCAAGTTTAGTCTCTCATTCTAGATATGCCTCCGGGTCACTCTTCCCAACAAAAGTGGGAACTTTAATTTTTATGCCCCTCAAATTATCTCCCCCTTGTCTCCTTCTACGTCTTCTTTCCTCCTCATCACCACTACCATCATTAGAATTTTGGGGCCTCCTTTCCAACTCATCAATTCTTTGGTGAAGTTGTTCACCTTGTTCTCTTAACAATCTTTCAAAATTGTCACGCATGGCTGTGATCTGAATAGTTAAAGTTGTTGTTCTAGGTGAAGGTGGACTAGACATAATTGTGAAATATTTGTGAAATTAGGAACAAGTGTTTAAAAATGGACCTCATCACTCTACTCACGCGTTTACACTCAATCACTCGTGTTTCACTCTGCCTTTTACCACTCAATTTGCTCTTTTAGTTCTTTAGAGAAATCAAAATGAATCAACACAAAGAAATCAATTTCAGATGATAATCAACACACAAAAAACTTAAAAAAACAGCAAACCAAAAAAAAGACTCTAAAACAAACGAAACCTGGAGAATTTTAAGAGTGTGGCAAAAAAAAATAGATTTTTTTTTAATCACAATCTTTAACAATCAGATCCTTTTTTTTTTAGTTTTTTTTTCTTATACCCCTTTTTTTTCGATGTTTTTTTTTATAATGATAAATGGATAATAATGAAGAACAAGAATATAGACAATTTACCACATTTCGGCCCCTTTTTTTTTGGAATATGCTCTGATTACCACTTGATATGCACTAACCTTTGAGACTTATGCATTTCCTTCAAAATTCCTGAAACAACTTTGTTAACTTTTGGAATATTAATTCTTTTGCGACTCAGAGGAAGTTATCTGCCTTATAATTGAAAGAATGACAGAATTTGATACATGCATATAAAATAAACGAGATTGATATGAAATGAAGGAGAAATAAGAAATGGAATTAAATAGAAGGGGCGCCACACTCTTTCTAATCCAAGAGAGAATGATAAGCCTATGGATGAGGATCACCACAAGAAAAGGATTTCTTGATAAGATCAATTTTGGTCCAATCCAGAACCTAAGAGCAAATACTCTCACTTACACAATGTGTAAACTTGCCAAAATTCATTGATCCAAAAAGAAGATACATGCCTCCTTTATATAGGAATGGCTTAAGATGATGAAATAAGTAAAAATTAACTCCTAAGAAAACAAAAGTTTTACAGCCACTAATTATCATGATAGTGGGTTGTGTTATTACAAAGAAAGTGCAAAATAAAGAAGAGATAGTGGGGTTCTTGAAAGGGCAGAATAATGACAATTCTTTATTTACCACTTCTCTTGCAATTTTCGTCCATTATAGTGTGGTTATTGGTAATTCCTTTATTTTTATTTATTTATGCATTATTGGGCCTTTTATCACATGCTTGGATGATAAGAATAAAATTGGGCTCTTTTTCTTCAATCTGGCCCATGCATTCTATTGACTTGATCATGAAGTGAACTAAAGCATCATTGACTCTTCTTGCCCGTGCCCCTGTCATAGGACCTCCTAAGCTTTGCATTGTATCATTTATGTCCCTTGTCATAAATGAGAGATCAAAACCTCGTAGTTCGTGGTAAAAATTTCAAAGATGAGTGGATTGATTTTAACAAAAGCTTAAAGATCTTTTGGTATCAATGGGAATACACTCAACCAAACATCCACCGATAATGAGGGATTTACAACATTTAAGAGGGAAGGCCCCATCTTGGATTAAATCAACAAGTATTCCATTAACCCCTGATAAATGGAAAGTCTTACACTCAACATATCATGGAATGGGAGAATTACATCTCAACCAAAGATAACTCAAATCTAAATGCTTTCGTTTTAAAAAGGTTAAAAGGAAAAGGCACAAAGTGTCCAAAATGATTAGATGAAGTTGTTAGTTCTTTTTGGGTATTTTTGAAAATAAAGTCAATATGATTAAGTCTTTTTACAAGTTTGATTAAGAAAATAGTTTGAAAATCAATGGCATAAGGCCAAGGTTTCTACTCATTAAAACAAGTCTCAGTTGGATAACAACAAGAAAATAAGTTTTGAAAATGAGAAGGAGATTTTGAAATTAATGAAGGGGGGGGGGGGAGATGAAGGGACTATCTTAGACAAGATTAAAAATTTTGAGTTGAAAAGATCTAACCCATGGGAAGCATCCACAAGACAATAATGTTAGATAGAAACCTATTTCATTTGGATTGTCAAGCAAGCAACAAAACCATAATCATCCAAGCAATTAATAAGAAGACCAATGGTATCAAATAAATATAACCAAACATCCAAGCTAGCACTCCAAAGCAAGCAGTCTTCAATGTCCTTCATGTGTATCAGATGAAAAATCCCTTGAAACATACTCAAAGAGAAATCATCAAATAATAACAATAAGATTAAGATCACAATTTGAACAAAGAGAAAGAATGTATCAGATAAACCCAAGGGAGTCTCTCAAGCTTGTATCAGATGAATGGAATTGGCCAAGAAATGGTCTTTACTTAATGGCATTGGCCAAGTTTCCTTCCATAGCTTAGGAATGTTGTCTACTCTAATCCATAGGTCCAAATCAAGTCACAGACGAAGATCCAACAGTCCACCAATGTGTTTTTTAATGTTTTTGTTTTTATTAAGTGTTTTAAGGTCCTAAGACCATAAACAAAATACAATCACAAACACAAATATATCACAAGCACAAAATATAATGGCTCAAGTGAACAAAGTGAAAATGACTGAAGCTTAAACATAGGCCCAAGCGGGCAAATAGCAAATATGATATGAGATGCTAAAATAAAAGCATAAAGTAAATAACAAGAAATAAAAGCATGAAGTAAATGACATTAAAATAAAGTCAATATAATTAGATGTTAGTGAATGTTAGTAGAAGAGGAAAATATGTTTTAACCATTTTTTGGAGAACACTCGACCATCCACTCACAAGCATGAAAATATGAACCTATACATCTTTTATGAGAAGGGATCCAACTTGGATAAAATAAACAAGTATGCCACTAGCTCTAAGAAATGAAAAGAAACAAAATTTTCACATAATACCATGAGGAATTGGAGACTTACAACTCAGTTACAAAAATGCTATTGCCTTTGGGACAAATTTAGCGCTATGTTAAGCAATTGTAATTGGACTTATGTAGAAGTCACAACTATCTGAGGCCAGTCAATAATAATATTGGTGTTAATGCATGCTATAAACAAGGTATCCAAGACCAAGCTCCTAAAGAATACCATAAAAAAAAGGGATGAGCCTATCTCATTCAAGCTCATGTTGACTCATATGACACAAGGTCATTGATGAATCAACTAACACATGATCCATAAGAAGTCATTGGCCAAGAGAGGACTGGGGAAAGAAAAGAGATAAAGATGGAGATATGAAATGAAAGAGATCCCAAATTGATCAAGGGATGAACCTCACTTGATCAATACCATTCATTCATCTTGAGGGATGAAGTTTAAACTTCATCAACCCCCTAAATCCAATGGTATTGACCAAATCAAGGTCCAATTCAACCAAGACCAAGGCCAAACAGAAGTGAGGTCAACACAAAGTCAATACAAAAACTCATCAAAGCATTAAATCAATTAAATCATTTTTAAAACATTTTTAAAATGATGAAAATAAATTTTAAAAGGTGAAAAAACTTAAAATCCCTTCAAAACACCAAAGAAATGGCCAAGGGATTTATCATAGGTCAAGCAAGGTTAAAGGACCATTGACTATTTTTTTTTGGCATTTTTGAAAAGTCAGAAGTAGTTAAAAACTAATTAAAACACGTTAAAAATCACAAAATTCACCAAAAATATCAAACTTAATCGAAAAATTAATTTTAAATCAAAAATGGGAAGAGGAAAATATTTTAAATTTTCGCTATTGGTCCCATAACTTTGGATAAAAATGAATTTATAATGAACTTTATAAGAAAATGCTATTAAAAAATATTTTAGAAAATTAAAATAAATCAGAAAAAACAAGAGCCATCAGATATCCCTCATTAATTGAGGTGGCATATCTGATGGACATACACGCGTGTTCCACCAATGCCCCAGTCAACGCGTCCACATAAGAGGTAATCAAAAGCAATGGACTAGATTAGAACATGGAATGAAGATCTGAGGGTGAGGAACAAGCCAACACACCACCGAAGCCCTAGCTCCGATCATCTTCTCTGGTGAGGGCTATCGAACTGGTCAGACCAAAGTTGCACAGAAATTCATGGATCATATACCATTTTAAAGAGAAAAATGCAAGGATCATGAATATCACCTTCATTTTTTCCATCTCTCACTCTATAGTCAGAAAAGTGGAGATGAAAATTGAGGTGTTCAACCTGAGTTGCTTCGATTCAAGTCCAAGACAACTTAGGAACATTGCCTACATTGGTAGGACTTCAGCCATCACAAAATTGAGTCCAAATCTTAAGAATTGAGGGAGAATCAAAGAGATGAAAAATAAGAAAAATCCCCTTTGGAAAGCAGCTTTGGAGCTTGATTCTTGATGCAATTCCACTTGATTTCTCTTCCTCTTGCTTGCAGAAGTCCAAAGGAATGAAAATGGCAATGAATCCTTGGAATTTTTATTCATAATCTTAAGTTGAACAAAAACTCGATTTCAAGTGAAATCCTCAAGGTATTCTCTATTATGACTTTATGGTACTGATTGGAAAAGTTGGGGCAAGGTTCCTTTTTAATCTGAGGCAATGCACTTCAGTTTATAGGCCAATGAAATGATTTCCACACCATTCCAAATCTGAATCAAAAATAGCAATTCAATGGTGCATGGGTGCATGGACGCATGGTCAGGCCTAATGAATGATATCAATCCCCTCCAGGTCGTGCAAGAAAGCTACTGAAGTGATCACATGGGGCCATGCAAAGTTGTACATCAATTGGAGTTTAAAACTTGCTAAATTAAGCCATGGAAAGAACTCATGCGCAAGTCCTTCAATTATTATCAAAATAGTGTGATCTTGGACTTTTTAGAAAGCTATCATCATGCGTAACAACTTTGATGTTGGTAACTTTTCAATTTGAATCATGGAACACGGTGAATTCTGGCCTTGAAGATGGAGGTATCAAACATACTTAGAAATTTTTCTAAGTTATAAGTCAAATGGACCCTCTTTCCACCTTGAATAACTTTTGATATGAGCTTCAAATGAACTTGGTTTCTTCTATCCCTTTCAATTACCTTAAATGTGATCATAAATATGACTCCATTTGGAGTTTGGATGATGGAGTTATTTATTTTAGAAGTTGAGGAAATTTTCTTGTTCAATGATGAGGACCAGAATGGACCTAGAATGTTTCCTTATGGTAAATGATCTTTCAACTGGAATTTGATATTTCTCAAATAAGAAACGTTGAAGAATACATCTTGAAATTAATCATGAAACTTGGTTCATATTCATATCATAAAAATTGAGGAAGTTATGGTTCTTGGAAGTTGACCTTCTATCCAGGGCACATACAAAATGACCTACAATCTTTTACCATAAAAAACGACTTTCAAAGCCAAATTAGCTCTTTAGGCCAACATGAAAGTTGTTTGTAATATTATAAAGGGTAAAGTGTATCTTGGAATCATTTTCATATGACAAAAATTGTAGGAGATAGGGTCTAGGAAACCCTAGATTTGACAAGTTGACTTTTCTGGTCAACTTCCTTGAATCAACTTGCAAACTTGAAGTTCCTTTGATCTTAGGGGCTCATGGAGGATCATATATGATTATGATGATTTAAAATGAGGTATACCTTGATATCTTTGACCAAATGTTGAAGAAACTTGCTGAGGAAGGCACACAAGATACCTAGATGAATTAGGGCTTCCTAGACAAACAAGCTTCAAACTCTTGATGAACTCTTGATCAAAATGACAAATAAAGAAACATGGGGATCCATCTATGATGTTTATAACCAATATGGACATTTGCTTGCTTGATCTCTTGCATTGGGATCTCAAACCCTAGTTGTGGGCTTGGTGAGGCACAAATGGACGCACACACACACTACCTACAAAAGAAACAAAGCTAAATTAGACATATTTTTGTATTTTTGTTATTAAACAAAGCAAAATAAAGTATGATACAATCAAATATGCTTGGTTTTCTCTCTCAATACAAACCCAAATGAACGATAGGTGAGGAGAATACCAAGGTGTGATCCCAATGCTAATGCAAAGTTATGAGATGGCATGAGGGATATTAGGGGTCAAAATTAGGGTCTTACAGCTGCCCCTATTTAAGGTCATTCTATCCGAGGATCTGAAGATTAAAATATTTGTATCAACGCGGTAAAATGGACTTAAATAATAACAACAAGAAAAAAATTTTGGTCCCTAAGATACCTCGTGATGCATATGATATGAATGCAAAAATATAATCTTCGTGGGGGATATATTTCCATAAAGGAAAAGAATCCAAAAGAAACCGAAAGTCCACATGAGCACAATGCATTCCATAAGGAAAACTTACTGAGGAGGTAGAGACTTAGGGGATAAAAGTTATATGTAGGCCAGGCTATGAGTTAAAAACTATTGGAGACACGAGAGAATTTCCATGAAAATAAATCAATGGAAAGACTCAGACTGGGGAAAGGCGTAAATCAGAACATTGTTGAAATACCCAAACGTTCAAAGGAAGTTCGATTTCACAAGGAAACTTGAATCCAGACTCAACTGGGGAAGAAAAAATTCATCACGGGAGTAAAAGAGAGATATTATCTACCACCTGTTACTAGGTAGGTTAAAAAGAAAGATAATATACTCGGGAAGAGGGACATCTGTTACCAATTACTGGGTAAACATATCAAGGACGACTCACTGCGGAAAAGGAGGAATAATTACCAACTATCAGTTACTAGGAAGCTTTACAAAGGTAATCAACCAAAGGAAAGAGTTATATTACTAGTTACTGGGCAATATACTCAAAAAGGAGGAATATCCATTACCTGTTACTGGGTAAGAATAACCTACTGGGGAAATGAGAAAGTAGGATTTACATCTACCAGTTACTGGGTAGAAGACCAAAGAAGTAGGATTTACAACTACTAATTACTGGGTAGAAGACCAAAGATAGGATTTACAACTACCAGTTACTAGTTAGAAGACCAAAGATAGGATTTACAACTACCAGTTACTGGTTAGAAGACCAAAGATAGGATTTACAACTACCAGTTACTGAGTAGAACATTAAAGATAGGATTTACAACTACCAGTTACTGGGTAGAAGACCAAAGATATGATTTATAACTACTAGTTATTGGGTAGAAGACCAAAGATAGGATTTACAACTACTAGTTACAGGATAGAAGACCTGAAGAGTAGGATTTACAACTACCAGTTACTGGGTAGAAGACCAGAAGAGTAGGATTTATAACTACCAGTTATTGGGGAGAAGACCAAAGATAGGATTTACAATAACCAGTTACTAGGTAGAAGACCAAAGATATGATTTACAACTACCAATTACTGGGGAGAAGACCAAAGATAGGATTTTCAACTATCAGTTATTGGGTAGAAGACCAGAAGAGTAGGATTTACAACTACCAGTTACTAGGTAGAAAACCAAAGGAAGAATATTCGTTACCAGTTACTAGGTAAACATATCAAGGATAAACTGTCAGGGGCAAATTCAAAGATAATTTTTGTTAACTACCGGTCACCGGGTAGATAATAGAAAAATGACCAGCTGAAAGAAGGATAAATAATTACTAGTTATTGGGTAATTGAGCAATGATAATCTGCTGGAGAAAAAAGAAGATAACCTGCTGGGGAGACGAAAGTAAATTCGCTGGGGAAATCAAAGAAGTAAATTACTTTTAACCGGTTACTGGGTAAATTAATATAGGTAAAGTACTCAACATCAAGAAGGATATTACCAGTTACTAGGAAATAAACTCTCGGAATACCAAAAGATCTATCTAGGTAATAACTACAACGAAGGAATCAAACAAGACTCAACCTAATGAGGATATAACTCAAGGGGAGTGGTTCCATCCAGATAATGAATTGGGGAGAGAAAAAAAATCATCCACGAGGAAATAACTCAGTGGGGAAGAAGAAAGGATAAACGTTTTCTGCTTAAGGGGTTGCGCTCTACATTGAAGGAGGATAAACACACCAAATATGCATGGGGAAATAATATCACCAAAGCAGAGGATCATGAAAAACAGGTATATGCGTAAAAATTAATAATGAAATATATGATGTTATGCTTATGCATGTATATGCATGAGAATGTATATCATTATGTTGACAAACGAGCACAAAGAATACAAACATGAAGATCCAATCACCACAACTAGATACTCGGCTAATCTGAACAAGATGAGAAAACCAACTGAAACACCTGTTAGGGATGAAAATAATGTTAGTGTAAGCCCTAGAGGCCAATACTTTTGGTACTTGTATCGAATTATTTATTAATAATAAAAGGCATTTTCTTTATTATGGTTGATTAATAAAGTCCCTGGAATAGATAGTCCGTTTAATGTATTAAGTGTGAGTTAATCATGAGAGCACATTAAACATAAGGACACTATTCTTAAAGTATCCGTAGTCGAGCTTTAGTGTGAAGTGGGATAACATTAAAGCATTAAGACTATTATGTTTGTAGACTGATGATCGCATCTCATGGATCATGGATAAAGAGTTATCAAGTCTTAAACATAGGTATCAATATTAGGAGTAATATTTATACCGGATTGACCTGCTATGAGAATACTATATAGAAAGTTATGCAAAGTGTCATAAGTTATTCTCATGGTGATAATCGTGTATACCACTCTTCGACCTGAAACCACTATGGATCCTAGATGTAGAGTCGAGTGCTTTATTGCTGATCTAACGTTGTCCGTAACTGGATAACCATAAAGACAGTTGATGGGTACTCCACGAAGCATGCTGAGGGACATGAGTGTCCTAGATGGAATTTGCCCATCCTGCGTAACATGATAAATGTCTATGGGCCCAATATTGAACTGGACAAGGATGACACAGTCTATACCTTGTGTTCAATATAGACATAAGGGCAAAGGGGTAATTATACACATAATTATTATCACAAGAGGTTTTGTCAGATCACATGACATTTTCGTGTCTTGGGTAGCAGCGATGTGTTGCTAGATACCGCTCACTGTTTATTATGTTAAATACGTGATTTAATATATTTGCCAACGTCGCGAAAACCTATAGGGTCACACACAAAGGACGGATTGATGAGAGATAAAATAACTAAGGAATACCGTAATGTATGGTGCCCTTAAGTAGAATACGAAATATGGTAAGGTACCAAATACTTAAGTGATTTTGGCATATTATGAGATATGGGCAAAATGCACTTAAGTGGGCTTTTTGGCTTGAAGCCCACACAAGTGGTTCTATAAATAGAACTCTTGTGCAGAAGCATTGTATGGGAATACAACACAACTGAAGACTTGGAATTTCGTATCTCTCTTTCACTCAAAGCCTTCATTCATAACAACTAGCACTGCGATTGAAGGAATCCGTTCGTGTAGACTGAGTAGAGACGTTATCATCGTTCAACGTTCGAGATCGCCCCATGGATCTGTATCCAAGGTTTTGATCGTTACAAGAGATCTGCACCAAAGGTTTGAATCGCCACAAGAGGTAACGATTCTATCACTGATCATGCCCATTTGTAAGGATCACTAAATGGAGAAATTTTAAATTCCGCTGCGCCTTGGATGGCAATTCTCCTTCAGTGGTATCAGAGCCACTTATGAAACCATGAATCTGATAACTGTTTTTGTTCTGTATTAATATGATTAAAGACAGAATGAATCAAAGATTAAATTGAGATCGATCAAGTTATATATATGATATATGTAATCCTGATGCAAAATACATTATATATGATATAGTGTTCTCCTTTCGTTCATTCAAACACTCAATGGTTGTTTTCCTTTGAGCGATCAATGGTCATTTGCTTCTTGATCCGACATTAGTATGGTGAAGTAATGACGTGTTGATCAATCATACTGAATTAACAATCGAGATGTGTTTGACGGTCTGAAATTGGTGCATCAGGGTTAGTGACGGCACAAGGGTTGTGTTGTCAGAGAGTTATGCGATTGGGGTTATGATTGCACAAGAGTTGTGCTTTCTAAACACATTTTGGAACAGTGTTAACCGGTTAACACATATGGTTAACTGGTTAACGCAATACGAAATAAAATTTTGAGTTTTTCAAACAGTGTTAACCGGTTAACGCTTTTGGTTAACCGGTTAACGCAAGGCGGAAAACAGTTTTCCAAGACATTTTCAAACAGTGTTAACCGGTTAACGCATTTGGTTAACCGGTTAACGCATGGCAGAAAAGACTTTTTTAAACAGATTTCAAATAGTGTTAACCGGTTAACGCATATGGTTAAACGGTTAACGCAAGGCAAAATTCACCCGTTCGGCTAACTCAGTGCTTTAAAAGTATCAAGTGTTGATGCGAAAAGCGACATTGATTTTAAATGAATTGTTCATTAAAATGTGGTGATCGGTCGTCAAGATTTAATTTGGTTTTAATTAATTAAAGGAATTAATAATAATAATAAAGTGTTTATTATTGTCTTGTGGTGATCGATTATGGCCTTAGTCTTCCTTTATTTTGTTTTGGGTTTTAAAATACGACCTGCATGTCGTGCCTCTCTCTTAATCTCCCAAATGTAACTTCTTTTCTCATCTCACTCCCTCGTATGTAAAACGAGTTTCTTTTTGTAATGTAATGATATGAAGAAAGCAAAGAAGTCAGTGCCAAAGGAGGACAACCTTGAAGATCTTGCTTGGAGAAGCTTAGATCGTTGTAGGTTAGCTTAGGTTATCTCATTGGCTTGGGAGAACAATTGCGCTAGGGGCCATAACTGTTTCATTTTATTTGTATGTATGTTGATGCATGTGAATGTATGTTGATGCATGTGAGAGACGGTTTATATGATAAACAAGCCGGTGAGATCAGAAAAATTGCAATTCCCTCAAATTAAATATTAAGTTTATGCTTTCCAAGTTTTAACACTCATCAAGACTAGTATCGAATAATGTAGGTTTCGCCTACGCGAGGTGAATGTTCTATATTAGTAAGGTGCGATGAGATAATTGTAATATCCAACTGTTAAAACAATGGGTCAAACTTAACTAAACAAATTATAATAAGATTATATATATGTTTAGAAGCAAGAGTTGGGAATGATCTATATGATGGATTGGAATAAGGAGTTATTCACCCAACTGAAATTTTCGAGAATTGTATGAGATACAATTGAAAGGAGTTCCTACCTAAATAACCTAGTTTTGTATAATCCGCCTATGCGGACTTAGAACGAAGTGAAATATGGATCTCGACCCACTAGAAAATTTTCCAACGGGATTTTCCGAATCAAATGATGAGGGTCATTTGTTTTGAATAAAATAGTGGGAGCATGTTTAATTAAATGCCTAATTAAATATGTCAATGATACTTATATTTTCATTAATCCTTATGTAGATAACCATGACAACAAACACCTCTAACAACATATTGCGATCAAACCTTGAGAAGAAAAAATTGTCTGGGACAAATTTTCTGGATTGGTACCGCAACATGAGGATTATCCTCAAACATCATAAAGGGAAAGGCAAGGAAGTTGCCAAACCCAAACCCACTATTGCTACTTTGAAGCCTAGTGGAAGCATAGAAAAAGAAGGCACCTGCTTCCATTGCGGTAAGACCGCACACTGGAAGAGGAACTGCCTAAAGTACCTGGAAGATAGGAAGAATGGAGTAGAGACTCCAGCTTCAGGTATTTTTGTTATTGAAATTAATTTATCTACTTCTGCATCATGGGTATTAGATACTGGATGCGGTTCTCACATTTGTACAAATGTGCATGGACTAAAAAGGAGTAAAGATTTGGCAAAAGGTGAAGTCGACCTACAAGTTGGCAATGGAGCAAAGGTTGCTGCCTTAGCCGTAGGAACTTGTGAATTGACTTTACCTAGTGATTTAATAATTCAGTTAGAGAACTGTTATTATGTACCAGCAATTAGCAGGAATATTATTTCCGTTTCTTGTTTGGACAAGTTCGGTTTTTCATTCATAATAAAGAACAATTGTTGTTCAATTTATTTGAATGATATATTCTATGCTACTGCTCAAATGAACAATGGATTATATGTCGTTGATCTTGAAATGACAGTTTATAACATTAATACTAAAAGGATGAAACCTAATGAGTTAAATCCAACTTACCTTTGGCATTGTCGATTAGGCCACATAAATGAGAAACGCATTTCCAAACTCCACAAAGATGGACTGTTGGACTCTTTTGATTATGAATCATATGAGACATGCAGATCTTGTTTAATTGGAAAGATGACAAATTCTCCATTCACAGGAAAAGGTGAAAGAGCTAATGATCTTTTGGCCCTCATACATACTGATGTATATGGACCACTGAACATACCAGCCAGAGGAGGTTTTCAGTACTTCATCACATTCACTGATGATTTCAGTAGATATGGTTATGTGTATTTAATGAAACACAAATCAGAGTCCTTTGAAAAGTTCAAGGAATTCAAGAATGAAGTACAAAACCAACTAGGTAAGAATATTAAAACTCTTCGATCAGATCGAGGTGGTGAGTATTTAAGCCTAGAGTTTGATGACCATCTGAAAGAGTGTGGGATCCTATCCCAACTCATTCCTCCTGGAACACCCCAATGGAATGGTGTATCTGAGAGAATAAATCGAACCCTGTTGGACATGGTCCGATCCATGATGAGTCACGCCGATCTTCCAAACTCCTTTTGGGGACATGCGCTATTGACAACAGCTTACACACTTAACCGTGTTCCATCCAAAAAGGTTGAGAAGACACCATATGAGATATGGAGTGGTGAGAAACCACATATGTCTTACATGAAGATTTGGGGTTGCGAAGTTTATGTGAAATGACAAATTTCAACTAAGCTTGAGCCCAAATCTGACAGATGCTTATTTGTGGGGTATCCTAAAGAAACAATAGGGTATTACTTCTACAATCCTTCTGAGGGCAAAGTGTTTGTCGCTCGAACTGGAGTTTTCCTAGAAAAGGATTTTATTTCCAAAGGAACCAGTGGGAGGAAAGTAGAGCTTGAAGAAATTCAAGAATCACAAAGCATTGATACACCTATGGAGGAATTAGAGCAGAAAATACAAAGAGTTGTGTAAGAGCAACCTGCTCAAGTAGAACAAGACCAATGTAGGTCAAGCAGGATACGTCGCCTGCCTGAGAGATATGGATATCTCATAAAGGTGAAATATTACTCATGGATCAAGATGATCTTGTGACCTACTCATGGAGTCTTCGTTTTGATGAAACAGTAAAACAATATGGATACATCAAGAACGAAGATGAGCCTTGTGTCTACAAGAAGGTTAGTGGGAGCATGATCGTGTTCCTGGTGTTATATGTAGATGACGTATTACTCATTGGAAACGATGTGCCTACCCTGTAACAAGTAAAGACTTGGTTGGGGAAATGTTTTTCTATGAAGGATCTAGGTGAAGCCGCCTATATATTAGGAATCAGAGTCTATAGAGATAGATCATGAAAACTGCTTGGCCTAAGTCAGAGTACATACATAGACAAAGTGCTGAGACGCTTTAATATGCATGATTCCAAGAAAGGATTCATACCTATGCAACATGACATGTGTCTATTAAAAACACAATCCCCTTCAACTAAGGTAGAAAGGGAACGCATGAATAAGATTCTATATGCATCTGCAATAGGATCTATCATGTATGCCATGTTATGTACTCGACCAGATGTCTCGTATGCTTTAAGTGCAACGAGTAGGTACCAATCTGATCCTGGTGATACCCATTGGGTATCTGTCAAGAATATTCTTAAGTACTTGAGAAGGAGTAAGGACTCATTCTTGATATATGGAGGTCGGGAAGAATTGGCTGTAATTGGTTACACCGATGCTAACTTCCAGACAGATAAGGATGACTTTAGATCGCAATCTGGTTATGTGTTTTGCTTAAATGGTGGCGCTATGAGCTTGAAAAGTTCAAAGCAAGATACAATTGCTGATTCTACAACCGAGGCCGAGTATATTGCTGCCTCAAGTGCAGCAAAGGAAGTTGTTTGGATCAGAAGTTCCTCAGTGAACTTGACATAGTTCCTAGCATAGTGGATCCCATTGCTCTCTATTATGATAACAATGGTGCTATTGCACAAGCTAGGGAACCTAGATCTCATCAACGATCCAAACACATACTTATGCGTTATCATCTCATTCAAGAGATAATAGATAGATGAGATGTGAAAATATGTAAAGTACCTACACTTGACAATATTGCTGACCCACTGACAAAGCCTCTTGCGCATCAGAAGCATGATGGCCATACTAGATCAATGGGCATAAGGGGTATGCCTGATTGGCTCTAGTGCTAGTGGGAGATTGTTGGTGTAAGCCCTAGAGGCCAATACTTTTGGTACTTGTTGTAAGACCCCAATTTTGACCCTAAGATCCCTCATGGCATCATAACATATTGCATTTGCATTGCCTCAAGGATGTTTAGCATCTTGGTTCCCTTTGCCTTTGGGTGGGACTCCTTGTGATTGGTTTGAGATCACCAAGCATGCTTGAATTATACATCATTGTTTCTCTTACTTTTGTTTACTAACCAACAACACAAAAATGTGTCACTAACATCTTTTGTTTGAAGCTTGAGTATCATCCAAGACACTTTGTGGGTTCTATTTAGATGATCAGTCAACACAAGGGAATGGCTTGAGATACTTCCAACAGGTTCAAATGGGGTCTATTCGTCAGTCAAAACGTTAATCTTGAAGGGGAAAAAGTTTGTTCATGAGTGTCATACCCCAAAAATTACCCATCATTTTTCCTAAAAAAAAAATAAAAAAAAAAAAAACGAAAAAAAAAAAAAAAAAAAAAACGAAAAAAAAAAAAAAAAAAAAGAAAAATTTATTAATTAATTAATTAATTAAATAATTAAAATAAATAAATAAATAAAATATAACAAATTATTTTGGACTTGGGTCTCCCTCATTCCAAGCCCATTACCCACGAAATTAGTCTATAAATACTAAAGTTTCAGTAGGGGAGTGAGACTTGGAGTTTACACTGGGAGATTTACTGGAGAAAGAAGGAAGAGAAGCAAAACACTCTGAGGTTTCCTTGGAACAAAACCTTGAGGAAAAAGAAAGAGAGAGAACAGAGAAGGACGGATAGAAACTTTGGCATAGGAACCCTGCCTACCCGGAGAATTCAGAGTAAAGAAACCCTGAAGGCAGCCCATCTGCACCGAAGCCATCGCCGTCCAATTCCCGCTGCCTAACTTATTCCGATACTACAAGTGGTCAATCCCTTCAACCTTGAATTGGCAAACAGGTTTGCGTATCTCTATTGTTTATACTTTCAATTGGCCATATCTACATATATAATGCATCATGATTAAATGTTGATATATAATTTGCTTTCGTATGGGAATTTAAATATGCCTGAATACCCTGAATGTTTGACCATGTTATTCCTGTGATAAAATGCCATAAAATTCAAAGTTCCTAACATGGGGCTGTTTTCAAATTCAAAATCCGTGGCCTTCGCTAGGCGAGGCAGAGGCGAACGAGACAGTACCTGATTCTTCTAGTCTGTTTTTTTTATGTTTTTATCATAGCCATGCATTATTTATCCTATCCTATTTATTGTTGTGATATTTCTCCGGTGTAATCTTCGATTGCACCCTGATTTGGTGTTCTGACATGTTTCTTTTTTTTGAGTTTCGTAAAGGTTCACATATCCCAGGAAAAGGTTATTTGGCTAGGTATTCCACTTTATTTGTGGGATACCCTTGTGGAGTTTCACCCTAAATTAATTTTTTAATGTATTAATTTCTAATGTATTAATTTTTTAATATATTATTTTTAATAATTTTAATGTGGAGTTTCATCCTAATTATATAATTAATTGTAAAACTTTGCCTTTGAATAAGTGATCTTGGACCTCTCTTTGTTGCCTTACGATTACGATATTACGGTCATGTCCCGCGAACGTGGGGATACCCTTAGCAAAGACCCTTCGGTTAAATCATCATAAAATAAATTATAGTCCCTCGGATGTTGCCTTCGAATATACAACTTTGTCCCTCGATGACCCTCCGATGTTGCCTACGGTTAAATGATGATAGTCCCTTCGAATGCTAAGGTATCCTCATAACTGTTGCCTTCAATGACCAATCAATGACCCTACGATGACCCTTTTACATCCAAAGGATAAAACTACTTATTTCTCAATAATAAGGACAGTTTTACCCTCATAAGGATAGGAAATACTCATAAAGACCTTGGGTCGGTATAACTCTTAATTGCTGGCTCACAACCTAAAACATTTTTTCACACCTCACACCTTTCAAAATACCTTCAGAAAATCACCACTTGGTATACATTCATACTAGAATCATTACCGAGTTATATTTTTCTAAACAATTTTCAAAACTAAACGAGATAATCACTTTGTATACATTCATACAAGAATCATTACAAAGTTAAATTCTCTTTTCAAAACAATTTTTCTAAACAATTCACAAACACTTTTTTTTTAGACAAAAATAATATAAGTGATCGAGCAATTAAGAGCCCATGGATAACCATGGATACAAAGGGTGCTAACACCTTCCCTTTGTATAATGTACCTCCCGAACCCAAAATCTAAATTAAGGTCTTTCCTGTTCTTTTCCACCTTTCCTTATTGGATAAAAGAAAAGTCGGTGGCGACTCTTGCTAACCGCGACATTGCGATAAAACACACAAAAAGTCCAGTTCACCGTATGACAGAACTGGCGACTCTGCTGGGGACCCTTAAAAAGAGAGGTTACCTTAAAAACAAGATCACTTATTCAATTTGTCTGATTTATTTTTAAGGGGTTGCTTGGGTATGTTATGCTTGAGTGAAAGATCCTACACCCGGATCTAGTGTACCTTAGGTAAGTAGCAAGAGATCATCGCGACTGTCCGGCGTATACTGGAATGGTCAAAATGATGGCTACGGTTAATGTGGCACTTTGGATGTCCTGATGTTCCTCATGTTAGTTGAGGAAATATTTGGCATTCGTGTGGTGTCATAAAAGCATTAACCAGACCTTTAGAACCCTAATTGACTCATCCTGGCCATTAGAAAGTAGTGAGATAACTGGCTTCGGTTCCGACTGGAGTTGGTTGAGACTCGATACTACACTCTTTGAGATTGGACTTTAGGGAAGCTTCGGTCAACCACTTGGTGTTGCACTGAAGTGGACTTAAGGAAAGGTCAATGATTTGAGATCCTTCTAGAACCCGGTTACTATTCTAAGACAGGTTGAACCAACCAAACTTCAGTGGGGAGGGTATTTACCTATGGACCTCACGCAAGCCTTAAAACCTAGGAATGATTGTTGTGTGACTTGCTTGTGCTTGTTATTTATCTAACAACATGACATCATAACAACATAACATTATAACATCATGGCATTGTACTAACCATTTCAAGGATTTAGGGATTTAACTCTGCTAAAAAAAAAAAACAGAAAAAACAAAAACAAAAGCAAAAACAAAAGAGAAAAGAAAAAAAAAGCTCTTTTTGTTAGTTTATGCAAAGTTAAATCCCGAAAGTCCTTGAAAACATTTCATACATTGCATTGCATCGCATAACAGGTATTCTAAAGGATCAGTGTTCTCACGATTTTCCTATCAAACAGATTCCAGCAGATTCAAACAGATTGAACAATGGCTCTCGAACAAACTGTCAAAGATCTCCAGGCCCAGAATGCTCAATTCCAGGAAATGATGCTGAGCTTATCTAAGGGGCAGGAAGAACTGAAAGCTCTTTTGATGGAGAAGAAGAAGGACCAGAAACCTGTGGGTTACATCAACCCGGGGAGAAGGCTTAAGGGACAGGTTACAGGAGTCAAGATTAGAATTCCGAAGGATTCAGAAGAAGAGACCGAGAATGATTCGGAAGATGAGAATCCTAATCTCGTCAATTCTGAGGACGACGACGAAGATTATGAACATGAACAGTACTCTCCGAAGGATGATAAGTACAAGTTGCTGGAAGAACGTATGCTAGCTATGGAGGGGCAGAAAGTTCCCGGTCTGGATTTCGAAAACTTGGGTCTGGTCTCTGATGTGGTCATTCCCCGCAAATTCAAGGTTCCCATTTTCACTAAGTATGATGGTGCCTCTTGTCCTCAGATGCATCTAAGGGCTTATGTGAGAAAGATTCAGCCGCACACTACTGATAAGAAACTGTGGATCCATTTCTTCCAAGAGAGTATGTCTGGCACACAGTTAGAGTGGTATTATCAGCTTGAGAGCTCTAACATCCGCACATGGACTGATTTAGCAACAGCTTTCTACAAGCACTACCAGTATAATTCTGAGTTAGCGCCTACTCGGCTACAGCTACAAAATATGACTATGGGCTCTAAAGAAAGTTTCAAAGAATATGCTCAAAAGTGGAGAGATTTGGCTGGCAGAGTCAAACCCCCTATGACTGATCGAGAGTTAGTGGACATGTTCATGGGTACACTGACTGGCCCATTCTACAGCCATCTACTGGGAAGTTCCTCGTCAGGTTTCACTGAACTTATCTTGACAGGTGAACGGGTTGAAAGCGGCATTCGAAGTGGAAAGATACAGGCAGCTACTTCTGCAAGCACCAAAAAGTCCTATCAGGGAAAGAATGAATCAAATGCTGTGTACAGTGAGAGGAAGCATAACAAGAAGAATCGTGACCATACTGTTGGGGCAGTTACAATTGCCGCACCGCCATCTCAGAACTTCCAACACAGACAAGACAGGTCGAGAAGACAGTTTACCAAGATCAATATGACTTTAACCCAAGCACTGCAGAGTATGTTAAAGGCCAATTTGATTACCCTCAGAGGCCCTCCTGCAAATCCCAACACTAATTCTCCTCGTTATAATCCCAACGCCAGGTGTGCCTATCACTCTGATAGCCCCGGGCATGATACGAATGATTGCTGGTTGTTGATGAACAAGATTCAGGATATGATCGACGCTGGAGAAATTGAATTTGATCCTCCGGCGACCCCCAATGTCATCACAGCACCTATGCCTAATCATGACCAGAATGTTAATGTTATAGACGACAATTCTCACGTTACTGACGTTGCTGATTTAGCATCTCCTCTCCTGATCGTTAAGAAGAATTTATTGCAAGCTGGTTTATTTCCAGGTTGTGCTGAAGATTGCGATCTCTGTGTACTCCGACCCAATGATTGTTTGAAGTTGAAGAACGGCATTCAACGGCTGATGGATGATCGTACAATTCTATTTGAAAGGGTTCCTAAGGTGGACAACTCTATTGAAGAGGTATCTATGATTGCTAGGTCCAAAGCTCCAGTGAAGATTACCGCTACTAAAGTGCCTGTGAAGATTACCGCTGAGCCCAAAGTGGCTCCCCTGATTATTACCGCACCTGGCCCCGTGCCATATTCCTCCAGCAAAGCTATTCCGTGGAACTATGGAGGCGACGTTTACATCCATGGCATAAAGCAAGTTGGTAGTTCTGCTAATCCTAATGATATTGTGGAGACTAGTAAAATTACTCGAAGGGGAAGGATCTTCTCTCCAGAAATCTCACCTCCCGCTCCCGAAATTCGAGGAAAAAGACCAGTCAATCCTCCTCAGTCAGAGACATCGGTCGAAGTTACTTCTGAAGATGTTGCCAAACAGGAAATGGAAGAGATGCTGAAAATCATCCGTAAGAGCGATTTTGATGTAATGGAACAATTGGGGCATACTCCGTCTAAAATCTCAATGTTGTCCTTGTTATTATCCTCTGAATCCCATGCCAATGCATTGATGAAATTCTTGAAGACCGCTCATGTGCCTCAAGAAACATCCGTCGATCAATTCGAACATTATGTTGCTAATTTGACTGTTGACAATGGCCTAGGCTTTTCCGATGCTGACCTGACGCCAGCAGGAAAGAATCACAATAAAGCTCTGCATATCTCCATCGAGTGTGAGGGGATCACCCTGGCTCACGTGTTGATCGACAACGGCTCTTCCTTGAATGTGCTCCCGAAAGCTGTACTCGATAAATTTGACTACAAAGGCATTGAACTGAAACCTAGTGATGTTGTGGTGCGTGCTTACGATGGTGCGAAGAGTGTTGTCTATGGTGAAGTGGTTCTCCCTATCAAGATAGGACCTCAAGTCTTCAACACTACCTTTCACGTGATGGACATTCGTCCCGCCTACTCCTGCTTGTTGGGGCGCCCTTGGATCCATGGGGCAGGTGCGGTAGCTTCGTCGCTTCATCAAAAGCTGAAGTATCCAATAGCAGGCATGGTTGTCACTGTATGTGGAGAAGAAGAGTATATTGTCAGTAGTGTGCAAGCCTTCAAATACGTCGAGATGGATGGTGAATTCTTTGAGACTCCTTCTCAGTCATTTGAAGTGGTTCCTCCACCCAGTCCTGTCCTTAAGCCAACTCCCCTTGTGCCCAAGGTTGTTCGTGCTCCCCCTGTCATGATCTCTCTGAAAGATGCTCAAGCCGCGATTGAAAATGGTGATCGTGCTGGTTGGGGTCAACTGATCAATGTACCGTACAAGTCTGATAAAGCTGGCCTGGGGTTTAACTCTGGAAAGATAGTCAAAAATCAGATTAATGCTATGGAAGATGCTGATAGTGATTGCGACTTGGATAGCTGGATTTTCCCAACAATTGGTGACGGACTCGACAATTGGAAGACTGAAGACATTATCCCGATTTCCTTTAGTCAGGAGTAATTGTTATTGTTTATTCTAGAATTGCAAATTTTAATTTTCTTTTACAATCAAACTTCTTAAAGCATTGTGTCTATGCCCGAGGCACAATGGCTAATTTGTTAGGGGTTTGTCATTTTCATAAGCATATTCATATTCAATAGATCAATGGACTTTTTGCATTCAAATATTGCGCTCTTTATCTTTCCTGTCATTTTTCAAACAAGCTATGTTTCTTGCACACACTCACGTAACAATTTGCCGATCCATATCCACTCTGGATCCTGTTGGTAATGACTCTGCTACTGTTCATTATGACTTTGAAAATCCGATCTACCAAGCCGAGGATGGAAGCGAGGAAGATTGTGAAGTCCCTGGAGAACTTGCCCGACTACTGCAAGAAGAAAAGACTATACAGCCGCATGAGGAATCAATTGAAATTGTAAATCTGGGTACTGAAATAAACAAGAAAGAAGTCAGAGGTTTCTTGGGGCACTCGAATTACATTGCCCGATTCATTCCACACTTGACTGCTACCTGCAAACCCATCTTCAAATTACTGAGACAAAATCAAGAGATGATATGGAATGATGAATGTCAAGAAGCTTTCGACAAAATCAAGAAGTACCTCCAAGAACCTCCAATTCTGGTGCCACCAGTTGAGGGAAGACCTCTAATCATGTATTTAACCGTTTTAGAAAACTCAATGGGGTGCGTGTTGGGACAACATGACGAGTCCGGTCGAAAAGAGTATGCCATATACTACCTTAGCAAAAGTTTACCGACTGTGAAACAAGATACTCACTGCTCGAGAAAACTTGCTGTGCTTTGGCCTGGGCTGCTCGCCGACTAAGACAGTATATGTTGAATCACACCACTTTGTTGATTTCTAAGATGGATCCTATCAAATACATATTTGAGAAACCCGCCCTCTCCGGAAGAATAGCAAGATGGCAGATGATTTTAACAGAGTATGATATCTAGTATACCACCCAAAAAGCAATCAAAGGAAGCGTGCTAGCTGATCATTTGGCTCATCAGGCCGTGAATGATTATCAGTCTATGAATTTTGAGTTCCCAGATGAGGATGTCATGCTTGTTACTGATTATGAAGAACCTGGACCGAATGAAGGACCCGAAGTGGGATCCCGATGGACTATGGTTTTTGATGGATCGTCTAACGCATTGGGCAACGGTATTGGCGTCGTGATCATTTCCCCCAAGGGTGGCCATACGCCTTTCACCGCTAGACTATGTTTTGAGTGTACCAACAATATGGCTGAGTATGAAGCATGTATTTTGGGACTCAGAGCTGCTATAGACCTGAGAATCAAGTTTTTGAGGGTGTATGGAGACTCAGCCTTAGTAATCAGTCAGGTCAAAGGAGAATGGGACACTAAACATCCGAACCTCATCCCCTATCGAGAGCAGGTGTTGACATTAATCCCATACTTTGAAGAGATCACATTCGAACATATTCCACGAGAGGAGAACCAGTTGGCAGACGCATTAGCTACCATGTCATCTATGTTCAGAGTCAGATGGGACAATGAAGCTCCCCGGATTACCATTGAACGACTAGACGAACCAGCATATTGTTATGAACTTAACGCTGATGAAGTAGAAGAGAAGCCTTGGTACCACGAGATAAAAAGATATTTAGAAGCTCAGGAATACCCTGAAGGGACATCCATCAATGACAGGAAATTTCTGAGGAAGTTCTCCGCTAAATTCTTTTTGAGTAATGGAATATTGTACAAACGTAACCATGATTCGACTTTGCTTCGCTGTGTGGATAGAAATGAATCAGAGAAGATTATGGAAGACATGCACGACGGTATCTTTGGGACTCATTCTAGTGGACATACAATGGCCAAGAAGATTCTGAGGTCAGGGTATTATTGGTCTACCATGGAAACTGATTGCCACCATCACTCCAGAACTTGTCATAAGTGCCAGATCTATGCGGATAAAGTACATGTGCCTCCTGCTCCATTAAACGTGTTGACCGCGCCGTGGCCCTTTGCAATGTGGGGCATTGATATGATTGGCGAGATTAAACCTACCGCCTCTAATGGACATCGTTTCATCCTTGTTGCTATTGATTACTTCACAAAGTGGGTGGAGGCAGCCTCATTTGCTTCTGTTACTAAGAATGTGGTGGCACGATTCATCAAGAACAGCCTCATCTGCCGATACGGCGTCCCTGAGAGAATTATCACTGACAATGGCACTAATTTGAACAACAAGATGATTACTGAACTCTGCACGCAGTTCAAAATAAAACACCATAACTCTTCTCCGTATCGGCCAAAGATGAACGGCGCTGTAGAAGCGGCTAATAAGAATATTAAGAAGATTATACAAAAGATGACGGTAACATACAAAGACTGGCATGAGATGTTACCATTTGCTCTTCATGGCTATCGTACTTCCGTGCGAACTTCGACAGGGGCAACTCCTTTCTCTTTAGTCTACGGAATGGAAGCCGTTTTACCAGTGGAAGTTCAGATTCCCTCTCTAAGGATCATGAAAGAGGCGGGCTTAGACGAGGACGAATGGATTCAGACTCGACTCGATCAGATAAATTTGATGGATGAGAAGAGACTTGCGGCTGTATGTCACGGGCAGATATATCAGAAGCGCATGACCAGGGCATTCAACAAAAAGGTCAAGAGACAAGTGTATCAAATTGGCGACTTGGTAATCAAACGCATCATCCTACCACAAACTGACCCCAGAGGCAAATGGACTCCCACATACGAAGGGCCATTTGTAGTTAAGAAGGTATTCTCAGGTGGAGCCATGATACTCGCCACAATGGATGGTGAAGACTTCCCACAGCCCGTGAACGCGGACATAGTTAAAAAATACTACGCATAAAAGAGACCCGCTAGATTGACGTATCTAGGCAAAAGTAAGGGCATCCCGGCGAACCAAAAGGGTTCGGGCAAAAATTAGGGATATATAAAAAAAAATGTACACCCGGCAAGTCGAAAACCTGAAAAGGCGGCTTGGGCAAAAAAGGGTATCATGGTGGACTGAAAACCTGAAAAGGCGGTCCAGGCAAAAATTAGGGATTAAAGCGTATGACTATGTCCCGTTCTCAATCAACTTTCATCCAAGTTCGAGGGACTGACCAAGCCAATCACTTCTATCCGACAGCAAGGGATGAGATGCTCGAAGACATAATGACAGTAGTAGGCTTAAAATCAATAGGACTTCTCCCACATAGCTTTCTCTTTGTTTTCGACAATTTCCTCTTACTAGGATTTCTGTCTCCTTGTACACAAATTGCCTGTTTATAGGCCTCCTTTCAAAATCAATACAACCCTCTTTCAAAAAAAAGGTGCTTTTGTTTTTACTTTTCTGTTTTGGTTGCGTAAATGTCCATTGATTTAATTTGAATTAATATGTGCATTTGAATATGACTGATGTTTGCCAAAAATACATGCATAGAATAGCAATAGCAATTACTACCCGACTTCAGGATCAAGGAAAAGGTCTAATCATGCTTCCAATGAATCCGCTACCAATTCTCTTCCCCAGCAAGCCTGTTTTTTTTTCCTCAGAAAATGGCAGTATCCCCAGGCACAGCCAGTTACTCCCCAACAGAGGTCGGCGTCACCAGACAGATTGATCATCTCATCCATCCCCAGCCAGGCTCTGTTGAATATTTCCACCATCAGACAGAAATCAAGCATCCCCAGCCGAGAAAGGGTCATCGACACAAATGTCTCAAATCAGTAGATGGGGATTTATTTTCCCCAGTAGAGTCCCCAAGCAGAACTTCTCATACGCATAACTCATTCATTACATCCTTTCACAGCATACGCATGCATACAACATTCACATTTATTTTAGCATAACACGAAACATCTCATGCATCATGACATAGCATGAAGCTAACTTTTTCTTTGCAGGTTAATTATCCTCCTGATATAGTCAAAGTAGAAGGTTCATTCAGACAGACACCTTTATCAATCACATTCAAGATTCAGATACATATTTCAAATACAGTTCATGGGAACATTCATTCTGACAACACTTCGATATCCTCCTAACGATGGCATCTCTAAGCCCATCCCAGACATTTATTGCAAGTACAACATATACAGGTTATCAGATACAGCCTAACGTACGGTTCATTCTGATTCAGCCCAACATATGACTTCTTCAGCAACTCCAATGCGGTCTAACGTACGACCCATTTGGACCTTCAAATCCTCAGATGCTGCCTAGCGTACGGTACATTCAGGGGTGTAGTCTAGCGTACGACTACTTTCTTTTTCAGATGCAGCCTAACGGACGGCTCATTCTACAACTCGGATACGATCTAACGTACGATCCATTCTGAACTTCAACAACCCCAACGCGGTCTAACGTACGACCCGTTTGGATCTTACAACCCTCAGATGCTACCTAACGTACGGTACATTTCTGAAGTGTAGTCTGGCGTACGACTACCGCTTTCATCATCAGATGCGGCCTAACAGACGACTCATTCCGCGACGGTCTAACGTACGACCCGTTCGGATGTCCATCCCCTCAGATGCTACCTAACATACGGTACATTTCTGAAGTGTAGTCTAACGTACGACTACCCCTTTCGTCATCAGATTCAGCCTAACGTACGGCTCATTCTGCAACTCAGATACGATCTAGCGTATGGTCCATTCTGATCCTTTATCCCCAACAGCATATGACACACTCCGACTCCCGAGCGAAGTCGGCAGCCTAATGGATGACTCATTATTCGGTCTAATGTACGACCCAGTGTGGCACCCATGTCTTCAAATTGGCCTAATGTACGGCTCGATCTGAAGCTTTCGTCATCAAACCTCCCGGATGGCATCTTTAAGCCCATCTCCATCAAGACCAACTGTCGATTCTCAAGTGCAAATTTTTGGGGCATTCTAGTGTTCAATAATCTTCCACCTCCAGACCACGAATGGCATACACGCCATCCTAACTCTCTCGGTTCAAGAATATTGAACAGGGGCAGCTGTCATACCCCAAAAATTACCCATCATTTTTCCTAAAAAAAAAAAAAAAAAAAAAACGAAAAAAAAAACGAAAAAAAAAAAAAAAGAAGAAAAATTAATTAATTAATTAATTAATTAAATAATTAAAATAAATAAATAAATAAAAATATAACAAATTATTTTGGACTTGGGTCTCCCTCATTCCAAGCCCATTACCCACGAAATTAGTCTATAAATACTAAAGTTTCAGTAGGGGAGTGAGACTTGGAGTTTACACTGGGAGATTTACTGGAGAAAGAAGGAAGAGAAGCAAAACACTCTGAGGTTTCCTTGGAACAAAACCTTGAGGAAAAAGAAAGAGAGAGAACAGAGAAGGACGGATAGAAACTTTGGCATAGGAACCCTGCCTACCCGGAGAATTCAGAGTAAAGAAACCCTGAAGGCAGCCCATCTGCACCGAAGCCATCGCCGTCCAATTCCCGCTGCCTAACTTATTCCGATACTACAAGTAGTCAATCCCTTCAACCTTGAATTGGCAAACAGGTTTGCGTATCTCTATTGTTTATACTTTCAATTGGCCATATCTACATATATAATGCATCATGATTAAATGTTGATATATAATTTGCTTTCGTATGGGAATTTAAATATGCCTGAATACCCTGAATGTTTGACCATGTTATTCCTGTGATAAAATGCCATAAAATTCAAAGTTCCTAACATGGGGCTGTTTTCAAATTCAAAATCCGTGGCCTTCGCTAGGCGAGGCAGAGGCGAACGAGACAGTACCTGATTCTTCTAGTCTGTTTTTTTTATGTTTTTATCATAGCCATGCATTATTTATCCTATCCTATTTATTGTTGTGATATTTCTCCGGTGTAATCTTCGATTGCACCCTGATTTGGTGTTCTGACATGTTTCTTTTTTTTGAGTTTCGTAAAGGTTCACATATCCCAGGAAAAGGTTATATGGCTAGGTATTCCACTTTATTTGTGGGATACCCTTGTGGAGTTTCACCCTAAATTAATTTTTTAATGTATTAATTTCTAATGTATTAATTTTTTAATATATTATTTTTAATAATTTTAATGTGGAGTTTCATCCTAATTATATAATTAATTGTAAAACTTTGCCTTTGAATAAGTGATCTTGGACCTCTCTTTGTTGCCTTACGATTACGATATTACGATCATGTCCCGCGAACGTGGGGATACCCTTAGCAAAGACCCTTCGGTTAAATCATCATAAAATAAATTATAGTCCCTCGGATGTTGCCTTCGAATATACAACTTTGTCCCTCGATGACCCTCCGATGTTGCCTACGGTTAAATGATGATAGTCCCTTCGAATGCTAAGGTATCCTCATAACTGTTGCCTTCAATGACCAATCGATGACCCTACGATGACCCTTTTACATCCAAAGGATAAAACTACTTATTTCTCAATAATAAGGACAGTTTTACCCTCATAAGGATAGGAAATACTCATAAAGACCTTGGGTCGGTATAACTCTTAATTGCTGGCTCACAACCTAAAACATTTTTTCACACCTCACACCTTTCAAAATACCTTCAGAAAATCACCACTTGGTATACATTCATACTAGAATCATTACCGAGTTATATTTTTCTAAACAATTTTCAAAACTAAACGAGATAATCACTTTGTATACATTCATACAAGAATCATTACAAAGTTAAATTCTCTTTTCAAAATAATTTTTCTAAACAATTCACAAACACTTTTTTTTTAGACAAAAATAATATAAGTGATCGAGCAATTAAGAGCCCATGGATAACCATGGATACAAAGGGTGCTAACACCTTCCCTTTGTATAATGTACCTCCCGAACCCAAAATCTAAATTAAGGTCTTTCCTGTTCTTTTCCACCTTTCCTTATTGGATAAAAGAAAAGTCGGTGGCGACTCTTGCTAACCGCGACATTGCGATAAAAAACACAAAACGTCCAGTTCACCGTATGACAATGAGCTGTCATGCTCGCTAGGCAAGCAGAATGGGTCGCCTAGCGAGTCCCAAGAAAAGCCACCAGAATCACCTACGCTCAGAGGAATTTCTTGAACTGTCATGCTCGCTAGGCGAAGCCCACGTGTTAAAAAAACGAAAAATGAAAAAACAAAATGAAAAAAAAAATAAAACGAAAAATGAAAAAAATAAATAAATAAATAAAATATAACAGAAAAATTTTGGACTTGGGCCTCTCTCATTTGAGCCAGCAGGTCCACAAAAATCAGGTTATAAATTCAGAGTTTCAGTGAAACAAAAGGCAATTCTCTTCCTATTACCCTGGTAGGGAAAAAGATAGTAAGAGAAGAGCTAACAGAGTTCAGAGCAACCTCCAGAGACTGAAGGGAACTCATCGGCAAAGAACCAATTCCATTTCATATAAACCCTCAGATTGCTTTGCAAACCCAACCGGGCAATTCAATTTCATTCGATCTCTCTAGTCAAGTTTGCCTTATTCCCATTACTTTATGCTTTTAATTTGAATGCTCTGAATGTATGAGGTATTATGGGTGAATTTGATACCCTTTTAATGCATTTTTTGACAAGAGGTTTAGGCCTCCTACCCTTGGTTGCTTTTTGTGAGCTTTTTGCGAATTTTAATGGCATGATTCATGTGGTTACATTTTGATTTGGGGGCAACTCTTGATTACCCTATCTTGTTTCTCTAACCTGTTTGTTGAGTTTTGTTTTGTGAGGGCTCACATACTCTTGCAGGAATAGCTTGCTTGGTGTTCCACTTTATTTGTGGGGTACCACCTGGAGGTCTATTCCGATTACCTGTACTAACTCGCTTTCTTTGATGGTGTTTAGCTTGGAAGAGTCTTTGGGTTTCTTATTTATCTAATTGCTATTACTTAGGATCTTTATCCGTACGGTAGATCTCTCGATCCCTTTACTTTTCCTGCATGTTACCGATTTCTTAGGTTTCGTATAGCCTCTCGTGGCATGTCACTTAAGGTAGCGCGGTTCCTTCATCTAGGACTGCCTTTTTGCATGAGCATCCCTAAACACCCCAAACTCATTGATTTTTCTTCTTCTAAGAACACATTATCTCCTTCTACTACAGGCGAGTAAGTCTCCAAAGGTCGAGCATCCGGTAGATTGCGTAGTAATGTCGTTCACCCCAAAACACAACCCTTACCCCATAGGTGGTCGATCTACGTTTTGCTCTGATTTTCATCCCAGATGAGATACGTAGGCATAAGACGCGATGTCTTAGCGAGCACACTCCTCTTTAACCCCTAGGTAGCCGAGCTACGAAGACTCTGATTCTCAGATTCAGATGAGATACGTATGCAATGGATGCGACATCCGTGCGAGTCATTTTCTTTTGACCCTTCTTTTAGTAAGTAGTACTTTAGATAAACATACACGCTTTTCTCATCCCTTCAATCATGTTTGTACAAATAAAATTTCACAAAAACAACAACCTTTGCAACAAATGTGAAAAGGGCTCCCTAGGAGTACCTAGGATGCTTTGGGTGCCTAACACCTTCCCATTGCATAACCAACCCCCTTACCCAGATCTCTGACATTTTTACTAGTTTTAGATTCGATAAAACTTTTAGGTTTTTGTTCGCTTTCTAACCATTCCTTTGGATAAATACGAGTGCGGTGACGACTCGACTTGTATGATTTACCTTGGATTTAGTCAATATCTCTAATGGTAACGAATACCCCGCTACACTTGTATCGAATTATTTATTAATAATAAAAGGCATTTTCTTTATTATGGTTGATTAATAAAGTCCCTGGAATAGATAGTCCGTTTAATGTATTAAGTGTGAGTTAATCATGAGAGCACATTAAACATAAGGACACTATTCTTAAAGTATCCGTAGTCGAGCTTTAGTGTGAAGTGGGATAACATTAAAGCATTAAGACTATTATGTTTGTAGACTGATGATCACATCTCATGGATCATGGATAAAGAGTTATCAAGTCTTAAACATAGGTATCAATATTAGGAGTAATATTTATACCGGATTGACCCGCTATGAGAATACTATATAGAAAGTTATGCAAAGTGTCATAAGTTATTCTCATGGTGATAATGGTGTATACCACTCTTCGACCTGAAACCACTATGGATCCTAGATGTAGAGTCGAGTGCTTTATTGCTGATCTAACGTTGTCCGTAACTGGATAACCATAAAGACAGTTGATGGGTACTCCACGAAGCATGCTGAGGGACATGAGTGTCCTAGATGGAATTTGCCCATCCTGCGTAACAGGATAAATGTCTATGGGCCCAATATTGAACTGGACAGGGATGACACGGTCTATACCTTGTGTTCAATATAGACATAAGGGCAAAGGGGTAATTATACACATAATTATTATCACAAGAGGTTTTGTCAGATCACATGACATTTTCGTGTCTTGGGTAGCAGTGATGTGTTGCTAGATACCGCTCACTGTTTATTATGTTAAATGCGTGATTTAATATAATTGCCAACGTCGCGAAAACCTATAGGGTCACACACAAAGGACGAATTGATGAGAGATAGAATAATTAAGGAATACCGTAATGTATGGTGCCCTTAAGTAGAATACGAAATATGGTAAGGTACCAAATACTTAAGTGATTTTGGCATATTATGAGATATGGGCAAAATGCACTTAAGTGGGCTTTTTGGCTTGAAGCCCATACAAGTGGTTCTATAAATAGAACTCTTGTGCAGAAGCATTGTATGGGAATACAACACAACTGAAGACTTGGAATTTCGTATCTCTCTTTCACTCAAATCCTTCATTCATAACAGCTAGCACTGCGATTGAAGGAATCCGTTCGTGTGGACTGAGTAGAGACGTTGTCATCGTTCAACGTTCGTGATCGCCCCGTGGATCTGTATCCAAGGTTTTGATCGTTACAAGAGATCTGCACCAAATGTTTGAATCGCCACAAGAGGTAACGATTCTATCACTGATCATGCCCATTCGTAAGGATCACTAAATGGAGAAATTTTAAATTCTGCTGCGCCTTGGATGGCAATTCTCCTTCAAATAAATCATTGAGGATATAAATCTTATCTTCAAATATTCAATTCCTTAGGGATAGCACACAACCATGTACTCCAGGAAGGCTGGGGATATCAAAATCCAAATCAATTCTCAACTCTGGTTGGGGAAAGACATGGAGAACATGCATCAGACTAAAAAACTATTTAAGACTCAATGCTCAGAGGAAATGAAGAATATATATATATATATATATATATATATATATATATATATATATATATATATATATATATATATATATATATATATATATATATATCGTAGCAGTTACGGTGGATTAAAACAAATCCAACTTCAAAAGTCAACTCTCAGGACAGGAGGAATAACTGCTAGGGGATAAGCAATGGTTGACAAAAGATCTTGCTTAATACTCAAACTCTCTGGGAGAGAATAAAATACAACTTGCCAACTTCACAGGGGACGAAAGCACTGTTGAGGATATCAACCAACGTGCCGAGGATAAGAGAGATTTGTTGAGAAACCACGTCTCAAGTCGAGTGATATATATATACTTCATAACAACAAGTCAACGTTGCGGGGAATTCTTGGTAATACCTTATCAAATGGTATTACCAAGAATGAGTACCAAAGGAACCTTCATGGACTTCGGTCATCAATAAGTCTTCTTCGTCTATATCCACACATCTGAGAAAAACCATATCGAAGTTTCTCTTATAAAGAACATCACCATTCAGGTAGAAGCTACCAGCCAGTCTTCTCAAAGTCTTCTTGTCTTTCGAAGAAGCCCCAAGCGGGTAAATTTGACTTTGGAGGAAACACTGAATATCATGGTACCATGGTTTATCATCTTTTATCTCTTCAATAGAAAATACATGAGCTAGCCTATCAAGGCATATTACATTCCGCTTAGGAACTTCATTCCAAAAATTCACAACAATCATGGAAGCCAATGTTGCAAGAGCATCTGACATTCGGTTTTCACCTCGAGAGATATGATGAAACTCAACCTTTGTAAAGAAAGTTGATATCCTCCTCGCATAATCTCTATATGGTATCAAACCGGGTTGATTCGTATCTCATTCACCTTTGATCTGGTTAGCAACCAAAGTTGAATCTCCATAAACGTTAAGATATTTGATCCTAAGATCAATGGCTTCTTCGTGCCCCATAATGTTAGCTTCATACTCTGCCATATTACTCGTATATTTGAAGGTTAATCTAGATGTAAATGGAAAATGAGTGCCTTAAGGAGTAATAATCATTGCCCCAATGCCATTACCATATGAATTAACAGCTCCATCAAATACCATGCCCCAACAAGAACCAGGCTCTTGCCCTTCTTCAAGCAATGGTTCATCACAGTCTTTGATCTTCAAATACAAAATCTCTTCATTAGGGAAATCAAATTGCACTGATTGATAATCATCAATAGGTTGGTGAGCCAAATGGTCAGCCAAGACACTACCTTTAATCAATTTCTGAGCTCGGTATTCAATATCATACTCAGATAACAACATCTGCCAATGGGAAATCCTCCCAGTTAAAGCAGGATTTTCAAAAATGTACTTGATTGTATCCATCTTGGATATCAACCAAGTAGTATGATTCAACATATATTGGCGCAAATGCTTAACAGCCAAAGCTAAAGCACATCATGTCTTCTCAAGCATAGAATACCGAGTCTCACAATCGGTTAACTTCTTATTGAGGTGGTAAATAGCATATTCTTTCTTACCAAATTCATCTTGCTTACCAAGAACACCACCCATACTTTCTTCAAGCACAATCAAATACATGATCAAAGGTCTTCCTTCAACAGGTGGAGTCATAATCGAAGGCTCAAGCAGATAATCTTTAATATTGTTAAAAGCTTTCTGGAAGTATTTGGTCCAAACACAAGACTTCTTTTTCCGAAGAAGCTTGAATAGAGGTGCACACATGGTAGTCATATGCGATATAAATCTTGAAATATAGTTCAAGCGACCGAGAAAACCTCTAACTTGCTTCTCAATTTTGGGCACAAGTATTTCTTGTATTTCTTTGACCTTGGCAGGATCTACTTCAATACCCTTCTCACTGACAATAAAGCCTAACAACTTACCCGAGCGGATACCAAATGTACACTTATTGGGATTCAAGCAGAGTTTGTACTTCATCAAACGCTAAAATATCTTCAATAAGTGCTCAACATGCTCATCTTCAGATCTTGATTGGGCAATCATATCATCAACATAGACCTCAATCTCTTTATGCATCATATCATGGAAAAGAGTGGTCATGGCTCTTTGGTATGTTGCACCATCATTCTTCAAACCGAAAGGCATCACTCTGTAACAAAATGTTCCCAAAGGCGTAATGAATGTGGTTTTCTCCATATCTTCGGGTGCCAATTTTATCTGATTATAATCGGAAAATCCGTCCATAAAAGAGAAGACATTGAACTTAGCTGTGTGATTTACCAATATATAAATGTGTGGTAGAGGAAAATCATCTTTAGGACTAGCTTTATTCAAGTCTCTATAGTCAATGCACATGCGAACTTTTCCATCCTTCTTCGGAACAGGTACAATATTGGCCACCCACTACGGATATTCGGAGGTAACAAGGAAACTGACATCAATCTGCTTTTGAACTACATCCTTGATCTTCACTTCCATGTCAGGATGAGTTCTTCTTAACTTTTTCTTGAATGGCGGATATTCAATCTTCAAAGGCAATCTATGCTCCACACAATCAGTATCAAGACATGACATATCTTGATAAGACCTGGCATATCTTGATAAGACCTGGCATATCTTGATAAGACCAGGAAAACACATAAGAGTACTCTCAGAGAAGCTCAACCAACCCCTTCTTAACATCTGGATGAAGCTGTGACCCAATCTTGACCTCCTTGATATCATCTTCGGAACCCAATTTGACCAACTCAATTTGTTCTTCAAACGGATGAATGGTTCTTTCCTCATGCTCAAGCAAATAGAATAACTCATCAAAAACGTCTTCATTATCATTCTCTTCCCCAACTTCGAACACAGGGAAATCAAAGTTCGGAGAGAGAGTAGGATCATTATCTTCAATGGCTTTGAGCAGTAACCTGCATAATGATTTGATATTTTGATTTTAGAAATATGAAGTGCAAACAAATATTATGCAGATATAGGAAAAATGTTGTTTATTTATACTTTTTGTGATTACCATTTTCAGAAAAAAGAAAAAAGTAAAAATAACATAAAACATGGATGAATAAAATTGCATTTCATTGATGATAATTGAAAATGCCTGACAATGTTTCACTTCTCCCTTAGGCATATGAGAAGGATTTTTCTTTATCAATAAGGTATATTACTTTGAATGATGAATTATAACAGGAACATTAATAGAAACCCAATTGTTGCAAATCTGTCCATGCGTTACAAAGTTGGTCTTGTCTTCTTCTTCATCTTTATCTTCATGAATGATCACAATTGAGTGTTGTTCTTCCTTATGATTGAACCCTCCACTATGGAAAATATGTTGCATATCCTTGACTTCCTTCTTGAACAATCCTTGTTCGAATCCCAAACCGTCCCGATTCTTGTTCTCAACCACTTCCATGAAACGACCCCAATTTTCTGTGTCACCAACTTAAACAATCTCTTGCACATCTTTTAAAGAAGACATGGATGCCTCAGTCTTAATTGGGAGGTCAACTTCTCCAATGACGGTTTTGCGAGAACCGCCAAATGCCTTCACAATCACATCACTATATCTCATGGGTGCTCCTTGATAAGATAACCTAGCCAATGTAGACTTGGATAGAACGTTCAAAGATGGACCAGTGTCTTTCAAGATGTTGCACAAGGCGCCCTCCTTACAGTTCATAGATATGTGGAGAGCCAGATTATGATTCCCGCCTTCCTCTGGAAGCTCCTCATGACAAAAACTCAAACTATTGCATGAAGTAATGTTAGCAACAATGTGATCAAACTGATCAACCATAACATCATTTTCAACGTAGGCTTGCTCAAGTACTTTTTGCAAAGCCTCACAATGTGCTTCAGAATTCATCAACAGACATAAAACATAAATCTTGGAGGGCGTTTGGAGTAGCTTTCTCCATGAAGTTAAACCCACTCTTCTTTATCAAATGGAGAACTTCGTCGTCATCATCATCCTTATTCTTCAAACTGCTGGATTCACTAGATTGACAAATTAGAGGATTAACAGGAACAACCACCTCGGCCTTCTTCCCAACTATGACATTCTCAACGGCTTTCGGGAATACCGGACTGAACACACGACCACTTCGGGTCACCTTGACAACATCAACAATGCTTACCACTGAATTAGATGCGGGAAGAGGAACCTCTTGCCCATCTTTAATCATATTAGCATCATACTTATAAGGCACAACTTTATCAGATATGTACGGGAGTGGGCTCGCCAATCATATCACTAATGACGATACCGATCTACTGCACTTCTTACTACTATCAAACTGAATCATCACTCATTCGAGAGTCTTGAAAAATGGAACAATCACTTTCACATCATCATCCTAATCTTTAATTTGATGAATGTGAATCATACCTTCATCCGCTAATCTATGAGCATCCCTCTTCACAATCATACACCCACGTGAATTAGCACTACAAATGATACAACAATCATGATCATGTTCGCATTCACCGATCAGACACAAAGTCTTGTGAAGCTCTACAAAGGATCTTAGGATCTGTCTGACATCAAAAACTCTGTACTGACCGTGACAACCGTCCACCATATCCACAGAGGAGTTACCATGGGTGGGTAACAGATTGGCTTTAACATTTGGCGCACTGTCCTCAAAGGACACCATCCCACTTCTCACCAATCGTTGAACCTCATATTTCAACGGATAACAATTCTCAATATCATGGCTTGCTGCCCCTTGGTGATAAGCACAATGTTGATCAGGCTTATACCACCACGGTAGAGTTCAGGCATATGCAGAGGATTTTTCGGCTGAACCAGATTCTTGACAATAAGAGACATATATAATTCTTCATAAGACATCATAATAGGGTCAAACGTGACCTTCCTCTCATAGTTGTTCTGCTGATTATTATTGTTATGATGATTTTTGTTATGAGTATGTTGTTGTTGTTGTTGAGGTTGAACTATTGCTGATTGAACTACAAAATTATTGGCGAATACTGGAATAAAAGAAGACAGTTGATGATGTTGTTGACGAGATCTAGAACTCTTCTTCATGTAAGTCTTCCTTCACCTCTCCACAGTCACTGAATTAGTTTCCCCATCTTTCTTCTTCAAGAAACCACCTCATACTTCTTACTGACTGACGCTTCTTCTCTAGACAATTTGCCCTCATAAACACCTTCCTCTAGACGCATCCTCATGTTCACCATCTCGGTGAAATTATTGGGAGCGCTAGAAATCATACATTCTTAGTAAAATGAGCTAAAAGTCTTCAGAAATATCTCCGTCGTTTCTTTTTCTTCCAATGAAGGACTGATTTGAGCAATTAACCCTCTCTATCTCTGCGCATATTCTTTAAATGTCTCCTTATCTTTCTGAGACATAGACCGAAGCTGGTCATGATTAGGCGCCATATCCATATTATACTTATACTACTTGACAAAGGCCTCATCTAAGTCATTGAAAGTATGCATACTACCACTGTCCAGACCCATGTACCAACGAAGAGCGACACCGGTCAAGCTATCCTGGAAGTAATGAATGAGCAACTGGTCATTGTCTATTTGAGTTGACATCTTGCGGGCATACAACACAATATGGCTTAAAGGACAAATGTTCCCCTGGTATTTCTCAAAATCAGGGACCTTGAACTTAACAGGGATCTTCATATTGGGAACCAAGCAGAGCTCAAAAGCGCTCCTCCCAAACAAATATTTTCCCCTCAGGGTCTTCATTTCCTTCTCCAGCACTTGAAACTGATCCTTCATTTCATCCATCTTCTCATACATATCAGGACCTTCAGACAACTCAAAATGGCAGATAGTCTCTAAAACACGAGGCATAACATGCACAACAAGAAGAGGAGTAGACATGACCGAGCAAGATGCCAACATAGGAGAAACAGTAGGAGCACAACCTCTACTAACATAATTTTGAGGCATTCCCCAAGGAAATTGGACAGGAATGGAGTGCGCATACTGGTTGACTGGAGTCACAAACACGGGCGTTGAGGTAATCTCGAAAATGACTGTCCGTTGCTGCGGAGTTGCAGGAGTTGGAGCCGCTTGCCTCTGAGTTGTGATGAGAGATTCCATGAGAGTAGTAAGTCTAGCAACTTATTCCTTTAGTTCACGGTTTTCTTGTTCCAATTGATCCATCTTGCTTTGATGATTAGCGCAAGTGTTGTACTGTTGCGTCAGCTTGACTGATACAAAGATGAAGATCATGAGACACCTGACCGAAGGGCTAGAATGCAAGAAACATGCGATGCAAATGATGCATGAATGCGATGTTTTTGATTTTATCATTTTTAAGGAACATACAAAGTCTTATTTTCAAATATTTCAACAATAGTAATAATCAATAATAAAAATTTGATTTGACCATAAAATCTCATTTTCATTCATAATATTTGGAAGGATTGCACTAAGTACAATTTCAGAAACCAAAATACAAATACAAGAGAAAAGGAAAATAGAATGCTAAGGATGCCTAGCAACTACATCAACTGAACTGGTAATGGGCACGTACTTCCTTCGAATGCGTCTGATCTCTGACTCATACGCGGTCTTCATATGAGCTTTCTCAGTGACGAGCTGACAGACGATCTTCTTCCAAGCATCTGAAGACTGAGGGATACTAGAGGAAAATAAATCCTCTGGCCCTCTCTCTCTCTCTCTCTCTCTCTCTCTCTCTCTCTCTCTCTCTTAACTTCACGATCTTCAAGAACCTCAATGAGTTCATCCTTGTCTTTCACCTCAAGTTGCAACCCCACATGCTTTCGATTCAAAGCATGGAACTGTTCTTCCCAAAGGTCCTTCTCTTGCTTCATCTTAGATAGTGCGTATTTCAAATCCTCTATGTCTTGGTTAAGGAGAGTTGATGGCTCAACCATAACCATAAACATAGGTCTTTCACAGGCATACTGCATCTTAAGCTCCAAGGATCTTTTCTTCACCCAACTAATGTAAGGTTCCAAAGCTACGCAATTACACGGTCCAAGCTCGACTTTTCCCTTCCTATGAACACTATGCCAAGCACGCACCATCCTTCCTTTCAAATTTTGGGGCTCTTTACCCTCTTGATAGAACAAACCTTCTAACTCAACGTTATTAGGTTTATCCTTTAAGGGGAACCCAAGTTGACGACGAGCCAAAACAGAATTGTAGTTGATTCCTCCTTGTGTACCAATGAGAGGCACATTAGAAAATTCACCACAACTATCAATAATCTTCAAGCCATCATATGCAAGATCATACCAAGTAATATCATCATTAATGAGAGACATAAGTCTTTGGGACCACCGTAGACATTGCTTGTTCTCTAAGAAGACGTGTGTCTGAGGCAAGTGCGAAATAAACCACTTGTACAAAAGAGGAATGAAACACACAATAGTTCCACTACCCTTAGAATTCCTTAGATGTATAGAGAAATATGTGTCACCCAACAGATTCGTAACAGGATTCCCAATTAAGAAGATTCTAATGGCATTAACATCGACAAAGTTATCAATATTAGGGAACAATGTTAGACAATAGATAAGCAATACTAAAATAGCCTCGAAAGTATCCATACTACCGACTTGAGAAAAAATGGTAGCTCTCCAAATCAAAAACTCAGAAGTAAGACCTCAGGTACCTCCTTTCTTCGCCATATTTAGATTAATCTCATACTTCTTCAAATGAAGAGCATCAAGTATGACTTGAGATTTCATAATCCCCTCTAATCCATTAAAAGGCACCTTGTCATATACGGGTATACCCAAGACATAGGCATAATCCTCCAAAGTAGGAATAAGATGATAATCGGGATAGGTGAAGCACCAGTAGAGACGATCATAGAACTAAACCAACACACTCAAGAGTCCTTCAACAACCTCAGCAGACAATATAGACAAAAGCTTCCCATTACGTCCTTTGAAATCCAAGGGATCAACTATAAAGGATGCTAGCTTCCTTAACTCTTTCAAATCTGGACATCTGAAACTGTATCTCTTAGTGTTCCTTCGTCCATAATCCATGGTCTGAAAATAATTGCAAACACGACCTTAGTTCCTTGAAATTTATTTTTGTGGTGAATGATATGATATGCATGTATGCATGAATGCAACAATCACACACAAGAGATCACACATAAGGAAAACATAAACAAAGGTCAAGGGATGGATCAATTCATCGTCAAGATCAATCATCCATTTTGGTGGATTAGGGTTTTCACCCTATTAACACCCAAGATCCATTGATATTTATGGTAACTGATCGGATCAACCAAGAATCAACGGGTTTGTTGTGAGTCACGAGCATGGAGTCGGGTTAAGAACCATCCCAAAGGAGTGTACTAAGGATAAAAACCTGTAGAGCATGTTCTAAAAAGTTCCCAGAGTCGTGATCCCATCTATCAGATATTATGGGTTTGGATGACTTAATCATCAACCCATAGTATTCTCAAGAGAAACTCGTCTGAGTGTAGTATCACGTAACAACTGTTATTAAGTATACAACTGAACAGTCTTCGCACTATGTCCTAAATAGGCCAAGTTGGGTTAAATGTTCTATGATTATCAGCTTCTCGGACTCCCAGATTAGAGAAAGTAATGCCTATCCACGACTTACTCGTGTGACATTAGTAACTCTAAAGGGGTCTCCACTGAGTGAGGGGTCTCAAGTTAACTCTTTCAGGAATAAATCCATCAAATCCAACATGACTATACCACCCTCCTATCTTATTTTTGCACTCAAGTTCAGGTATAGAACTTATCTCACCATACAGAGATCACCAAGCACAACAAACAGAAAATATCACACATACAATATATACAAACATACAAATATCAATAATCAACAAATATAATACACACAAAAAGTAGGCTAAACCCACTTGGGACTACTCCCCAGCAGAGTCGTCACTTTTCTTATGTAGCAGTAAATTCATGTCCATTGAGCTATTGGTTAGCTTAACATCAATAAAACCAGAGTCGCCGTCGCACTTTTCTTATTTCCAAAGGGAAAGGGAGAAAGTAAGAACAAAACCCAAAGATAAGAAGTTTTCAAATCAAAACTAATAAAATATCAAGGATTACAGGTAAGGGGGTTGGTTACACAAAGGGAAGGTATTAGCAACCAAAGTGTCCTAGGTACTCCTGGGGAGCCCTTTTTGTGTGTAAGTGTTTTGTTTGAAAAAGATGATTGTTTTAAAAATATAATGAGGGGATGAGAAAATAATTCATTTATTTATATTTTGTGTTTGGTAAGACTTTTGGTCTTATGCCTACGTACCGACATAAATGAGGGATCAAAACCTCGTAGTTCGTGGTAAAAATTTCAAAGATGAGTGAATTGATTTTAACAAAATCTTAAAGATATTTTGTTATCAATGGCAGAATACTCAACCAAACATCCACCGATAATGAGGGCTTTACAACATTTAAGAGGGAGGGCTCCTACTTGGATTAAATCAATAAGTATGCCATTAACCCCTGATAGATGGAAAGTCTTACACTCAACATATCATGGAATGGGAGAATTACATCTTAACCAAAGATAACTCAAATCTAAATGCTTTCATTTTAAAAAGGTTAAAAGGAAAAGGCACAAAGTGTCCAAAATGATTACTTGAAGTTGCTAGTTCTTTTTGGGTCTTTTTGAAAATAAAGTCAATATGATTAAGTCTTTTTACAAGTTTGATTAAGAAAATAGTTTGAAAATCAATGGCATAAGGCCAAGGTTTCTACTCATTAAAACAAGTCTCAGTTGGAAAATAACAAGAAAATAAGTTTTGAAAATGAGAAGGAGATTTTGAAATTAATGAAGGGGGGGGGGGGGAGATGAAGGGACTATCCTAGACAAGATTAAAAGTTTTGAGTTGAAAAGATCTAACCCATGGGAAGCATCTACAAGACAGTAATGTTAGATAGAAACCTATTTCATTTGGATTGTCAAGCAAGTAACAAAGCCATAATCATCCAAGCAATTGATAAGAAGACCAATGGTATCAAATAAATATAACCAAACATCCAAGCTAGCACTCCAAAGCAAGCAGTGTTCAATGTCCTTTATGTGTATCAGATGAAAAATCCCTTGAAACATACACAAAGAGAAAGAAACAAATAATAACAATAAGATCAAGATCACAATTTGAACAAAGATAAAGAATGTATCAGATAAACTCAAGGGATTCTATCAAGCTTGTATCAGATGAATGGGATTGGCCAAGAAATGATCTTAAATTAATGGCATTGGCCAAGTTTCCTTCCATAGCTTAGGAATGTTACCTACACTAAGTCCATAGGTCCAAATCAAGTTACAGATAGAGATCCAACAAATCACCAATGTGTTTTTTAATGTTTTTTTTATTAAGTGTTTTAAGGTCCTAAGACCAAAAACAAAATGCAATCACAAGCACAAATATATCACAAGCACAAAATACAATGGCTCAAGTGAGGAAAGTGAAAATGACTGAAGCATAAACATAGGCCCAAGCGGGCAAAGAGCAAATAGGATATGAGATGCTAATATAAAAGCATAAAGTAAAATAACAAGAAATAAAAGCATGACGTAAATGACATTAAAATAAAGTTAATATAATGAGATATTAGTGGAAGAAGAAAAGATGTTTTAACCATTTTTTGGAGAACACTAAACCATCCACTCATAAGCATGAAAATATGAACCTATACATCTTTTATGAGAAAGGCTCCAACTTGGATAAAATCAACAAGTATGCCACTAGCTCTCACAAATGAAAAGGAGCAAAGTTTTCACACAATACCATGAGAAATAGGAGACTTACAATCTCACTTACAAAAATGCTATTGTCTTTGGGACAAATTTAGCGCTATGTTAAGCAATCGTAATTGGACTTATGTAGAAGTCACAACTATCTGAGGCCGGTCAATAATAATATTTGTGTTAATGCATGCTAGGGACAATGTATCCAAGACCAAACTCCTAAAGCATACCACACACAAAAATAATAGGGGATATGCCTATCTCAATCAAGCTCATGTTGATCATCTGACACAAGATCATTGATGAATCAACTAGCACATGATCCATGAGAAATCATTGGCCAAGAGAGGACTAGGGAAAGAAAAGAGATAAATATGGAGATATGAAATAAAAGAGATCCCAAATTGATCAAGGGATGAACCTCACATGATCAATACCACTCATTCATCTTGAGGGGTGAAGTTTAAACTTCATCAACCCCCTAAATCCTATGGTATTGACCAAATCAAGGTTCAATTCAGCCAAGACCAAGGCCAAACAGAACTGAGGTCAATACAAAGTCAATACAAAAACTCATCAAAGCATTAAATCAATTAAATCATTTTTAAAACATTTTTAGAATGAAGAAATGGTCAAGGGATTTATCATAGGTCAAGTAAGATCAAAGTACCATTGAGTAATTTTTTTTGGCATTTTTGAAAAGTCAGAAGTAATTAAAAATTGATTAAAACACATTAAAAATCACAAAATTCACCAAAACTATCAAACTTAATCCAAATATTAGTTTTAAATCAAAAATGGGAAGAGGATAATATTTGTGAATTTTTGGTGTTGGTCCCATAATATTTGGATCAAAAATGAATTTATAATGAATTTTTTAAGAAAATGCTATTAAAAAGCATTTTAGAAAATTAAAACAAATCAGAAAAAACAAGAGTCATCAGATCTCCCTCATTAATTGAGGTGACAAATTTGATAGACACATGCACACGTTCCTCCAATACCTCCGTCAATGCGTCCACATAAGAGGTAATCAAAATTAAAGACCCAGATCAGAACATGGAATGAAGATCCGAGGGTGAGGAACAAGCCAAAACACCACCGGAGCCCTAGCTCCGATCATCTTCTTCGGTGAGGGCCACCGGACTCGTCAGACCAAAGTTGCACATAAATTCATGGATCATATACCATTTTAAATCGAAAAATGAAAGGATCACGAATATCACCTCCATTTCTCCCATCTCTCACTATATAATCAGAAAAGTGGAGATGAAAATTGAGGTGTTCAACCTGGGTTACTTCAATTCAAGCCTAAAATAACTCAGGAACATTTCCTACATTGGTAGGACTCCAGCCATCATAAAATTGAGTCCATATCTTAAGAACTAAGGGAGAATCGAAGATATGAAAAGTGAGAAAAATCACCTTTGGGAAGCAAAAACAATGAATCCTTGGAGTTTTTGTTCACAATCTTAAGAAGTCCATTTCATTTCTCTTCTTCTTGCTTATAGAAGTCCAATGGAATGAAAATGACAATGAATCCTTGGAGTTTTTGTTCACAATCTTAAGTTGAACAAAAACTCGATTTCAAGTGAAATCCTCAAGGTATTCTCTATTCTGAGTTTATGGGATTGATTGGCAAAGTTGGGGAAAGGTTCCTTTTCAATCTGAGGCAATGCACTTCAATTTATAGGCTAATGAAATGATTTCCACACCATTCCAAATTTGAATCAAAAATAGAAATTCAATGGTGCATTAGTGCATGTTCAGTCCCAATAAATGATTGCAATCCATTCCAAATCATGCAAGAAAGCCACTAAAGTCATCACATGAGGCCATGCAAAGTTGTACATCAATTGGAGTTCAAAACTTGCTAAATTAAGCCATGGAAAGAACGCATGCACAAGTCTTTCAATTCTTATCCAAATGGTGTGATCTTGGACTTTTTGGAAATCTATCATCATGAGGAACAAATTTGATGTCGAGACCTTTTCAATTTGAATCTTGGAACATGGTGAACTTTGGCCTTGAAGATGGAGGTATCAGACATACTTAGAAATTTTTCTAAGTTATAAGTCAAATCAACGCTCTTTCCACCTTGAATAACTTTTGATATGAGCTTCAAATGAATTTGGTTTCTTCTAAAATGTTGTGTCCCTTTCAATTATATTCAATTTGATCACAAATTTGACACAATTTGGACTTTTGATTATGGAGTTATGGATTTTAGAAGTTGAGGAAATTTGCTTGTTCAATGAAGAGGACCAAAATGGACCTATAATATTTCCTCATGGTACATGACCTTGAAAGTTGAATTTGATCTTTATCAAAGGAGAAAAGTTGAATAATACATCTTGAAATTAATCATGAAATTTGGATAATCTTCATATCATAAGAATTGAGGAAGTTATGGTTCTTGGAAGCTAACCTTCTATCTAGGGCATATACAAAATGACCTATAAAAGTTCAGCATAAAAATGACTTTCCAAGAAAAAGTAGATCTTGAGGCCAACATGAAATTATTTTGGAATGTCATAAAGAGTAAATTTTATCTTAGAGTCATTTTCATATGACAAATATTGTAGGAGATAGGGTCTAGGAAACCCTAGATTTGACTAGTTGACTTTTCTGGCCAACTTCCTTGAATCAACTTGCAAACTTGAAGTTCCTTTGATCTTATGGGTTCATGGGGGATCATATACTCTTATGATGATGTAAAATAAATTACCCATTTACATCTTTGACCAAATGTTGAAGAAACTTGCTGAGGAAGGCACACAAGATACCCAGATGAGTTAGGGTTTCCTTGACAAACAAACTTCAAACTCTTGATTAACTCTTAATCAAAATGACAAATAAAGAAACACGGGGATTCATATATTATGTTTAGAACCAATGTGGGTATTTTGTTTCTTGATCTCTTGCATTTACGGTCTCAAACCCTAGTTGTGGGCTTGGTGAGGAACAGATGGACACACACAACCTAAAAAAGAAACAAAGCTACACTAGACATATTTTTGTTAGTAAACTAAGCAAAATAAATTATGATAAAATCAAATATGCTTGGTGTTCTCTCCCAATGCAAACCCAAATGAATGATAGGTGAGAAGAATACCAAGGTGTGATCCCAATGCCACTACAAAGCTATGAGATGGCATGAGGGATCTTAGGGGTCAAAATTGGGGTCTTACACCATTCAAATTCAGTCATTTACTTATTGTCATTTAAATTCAGTCATTTACTTCTTGTTATTTAAATTCTGTCATTTACTTCTTGTCATTTAATTCAAGTGATTTACTTTATGCCTTTGATTTATGTCTCACTCATCATCTTATTTCATACATTTCTCTTAATATGTTATCCATTTTAACCTATTCATCTTGTGTTTTCTTATGTTGTGTTTGATTTACTTGACAAACATCAATGAATAAAAACATGATAAAATAAACCTAATTGATCTTTAAAGACCTTTGCTTGATCTAAAGTGATGATATGCTTTGGACTTTGGACTTTAGCCTTAGGCCTTAGACCATTTTCTTGACTTGGACTGACCTTGAACCCATGGACTTTGTGGACTTTTGTACTTGGAAGTTTATCCACATGTGAACTCTTGGACTTATGGATTTATCACCTTTCTTTTGTTCATTTTCTTTATATCCCTTCTTATCACATTCATTAGTTTAGGTTAGCACACATTATCACCCACATGGCTTTCTTTTGGGCTATCTAACAATGAGACCTAGGCTCAGCACACTCTTGCACACACATGAATTTTTCTTGGGATACCTAACAATGAGACCCTAGGTTAGTCTGTATCATAATTATGAACTGTGTCTTCTATCTATCTGTTTCCCTCCGATGTATCTTGATCAAATTCTATTTGATCAACTAGATCCTACAACTTTGCACATATACCCTCTGTCTTTGTCAAGTGACCATAAGTTTCTTGGTCACTTGATATGACTTGTCTCTATTACTTTAGAGCTTAAGCCTCTCAACAAGTACAAGATCTCAAGCTCTAGTCAGGCATCAATCATCTGCCTCATCCCCAAAAAGCATTTTTGTGTACCTGCTTCAACAACTTGTCAGGCATTGACAAGGATTTCATGCCATGAGCCTTAAGCAATAGAGAAGGGATGAGAGGGAGCATTCGTATCCTTATATTAAATGTTTTGGGTACGGGACGAATGGCCTAGTTTCTCAGAGTATTCACCTCTATTCAAAGACTTTAGTGTAATTCCAGTCAATTCATTGTCAAGTCTGGAACTAGGCTTGTGGCTCCTTTTACATTTCCTTTTGGTTTAAACACCAATACAATTTCCTTTTGGGTTGAAACCTTCATTGGTTATATACCTATATTTTGGGAGACACCTTTATGGTTAACCCCCACTGTTTTCTTGGTTTTGACACCACAATTCAAGGACACACCTTTATGGTTAACTCCTTTTGTTTCTTGTTTTAAACATCACTTTCCTTTTCTCTTTGGTTTAAACACCATAATTTAGGTTGACACCCTCCATTTTTGGTTTAAACACATCTTTTACCATATCAGTCCCCATGCTTTGGTAAAATCCTTGTCATGTCAGTCCTAGTGCTTTAACAAGTTCCTACTTTCTTTTCCTTACCATGTCAATCCCCGTGCTTTGGTAATCCCCTTTCCTTGATTTTGACACCACTTTTACATTTCCCTTATTGGTTTAAACACCACAATCTTTTTCCTTTGGTTTAAACACCGCTTCAGTTAGTTTCTATCCTTTTTCCGGTTTAAACACCACCCCAATCATTCTCTTTTCTAAGTCTTTGTCCTCCAAACTACGGAGCTCTGAATTTCTTATTGCACTATAAGGATACATAGCACGATGATGCGAATCCTTGGCGAGCACATTTTTTTTCTTTTCCCCCATTTCTCTCTCTGGTTCCACGAACTATGAGGCTCTGACTTTCTCATTGCACTATGAGAATACGTAGGCATGAGGGACCCAATCCTCCTCGAGCGCTCTCTTTCTAACCCATTTTATGTTTTGCAGGTACACCCAGATAGAAACACCCATTCAAGCAAAGAGCATTAAAAACAGTTCCCATGGAGTACCATGGATGTGAGGGGTGCTAATACCTTCCCCTTGCATAAGCGACTTCCTTACCCGTTTCTCTATTCCCCCTTGGGTTTTATTGATATTTCCCTTCCCTCTTTTAAGATATATAAAGTTATATGGCGACTCCCGTGTATGTTCAATCGTGTGACGCAATCGAGTACATTTCCGTCAAGTTTCAGCTGGCGACTCTTTTGGGGACTTGCAACCTAGTGTCTAAAAGGAGTCGAGCCTAGTTTTGTTTTCTTTCTTGTTTGCTTGGGTGTTTTTTTTCATGTTTCCTACTTTTAGCATTATGCTTGTTATTACATTCATTTTATTGCTTTGATATTTCATTCGCTAACCCATTCTGGATATCTGGATTTTTGTTGTTGTTGGGTTGGGCTGATGTTACTTGAGAGAATCTCTACACCTGAGCTTGAGTATACACACACGATAGACTCATGGATAGTCGTGTTAACCTGTGTTTTGCATGTTGGGTTGACACATGACCCACACCCAGACTAGAGTCACTTAGGGGTACTTTTATCTTGTGAGAATTCACTATGGCATATTATTTTCACTTGATTCTCTGACTCTGGGAAGCCTTTTAGGGATCACATTTGAAGACTAATACATACATGTGAGTGGTGTAGCGGGAAATTCATAACCATCAAGCTATTGACAAGCTAGAGATCAATTAACAATAGTCGCCACCGCACTTTTATTGTTTCTAAAGGAAAAGGCGAAAAGTATGAACAAAACCCAAAAAGTAAGACGTTTTCAAATAAAACTAATAAAAGTCAGAGATCACAGGTAAGGGGGTTGGTTACACAAAGGGAAGGTGTTAGCATCCAAAGTGTCCTAGGTACTCCTAGGGATCCCTTTTTGTGTGCATATGTATTTTGTACAAAGTGATGTTTACAAACAAATAGAATGGGGGATGAGAAAAGAATTCATTAATTATATTTTTGTGTTTGACAAGACCTTCGGTCTTGTGCCTAAGTACCAACATAAAAATGAGGGATCAAAACCTCGTAGTTCGTGCTACAAATTTCAAAACGAGTGTGTTGGTTTTAACAAAATTAGGTTTAAAAGGCACAAAGGCCTAAAATGATTTTAATGAGTTAGTCCTTTTTGGCTTTTTGAAAGTTTAGGTCAAATATAGTTAAGTTTATTCACAAGTTTAATTTAAGAAAAGAAGTTTGAAAATGCAATGGCATAAGGCCAAAGTTTCTACCTTTTTTGCAGAAGTGGTCAAATTTCAGAACAAAAATAGTTGACACAAAGAAGATTTTGAAAATGGAGGGAGAGATTTTGAAATTAAAGAAATGGGGAGAAGATGAAGAGACTACCCTATGCATAAAATTTAAAAGTTTAAATTTGAAAAGATCTGACCAAATGGGTAGCAATCCAACAGACAAGTATGCCAATAGAAACCCAGAATTCCCTTGGACTTTTAGAATTAAGCAACACACAAATGCACAATTATATTCTCTTGAAGAGCAAGGCATCAAATAAAGATGGCCTCATCCAAGCTTATCCATTCCATGATCTTCTTCAAAAATAGCCCATGTAACAGATGAAATCCACAAGTCACAGGTGTAAAATAACAGCTTCACAATGATCATGTTGCAGATGAATCTTAGAGAGATCTTCAAAGATGTATCAGATGAAGTTCAAATTTCAAGCACTTGGTTCTTCAACCAGTTGGCATTGGCCAAGTCCTTTAGCTTAGTAAGGTTTCCTAGATTCTAAGTCCTTTGCTCAAGATCAAACCAACAGTCCACTCAAAAGTTTTTTAGGGTTTTTGTTTTCATTATGTACATTAAATGGTCAAAGACCACATAAACAAACAAAGTATATACAAACAAAATATATCACATAATATGGTCCAAGTGGACAAAGTGAAAATTGCATTGACATAAACAATTAGAATGATATGTATAATGGCAAATGAAGTAAAGTGCTAAAAGTAAATTGCATTAAAGTAAAAGCTTGAAATTAAAAGTTAATGGTTAGTAAGTTAGAAGTTAGTTTTGTTTGCTTTTTCAAGACATTCTTTGGAGAACACTCAACCCACTTATCACAAGCATGGATCCTTGAACCAAAACATCTTCCAAAAGAAGGAAAGAAGGCCAAGTTTCCACACAATACCATGAAAGAGGGGAGACTTACAATCTCACTAACTAGAATACTTATGCCTTTTATGTCACAAATTTAGCGCTATGTTAATCAATCGTAATTGGACTTATGTAGAAGTCACAACTATTTGAGGTCGGGCAATAGACTTTTGGTGTTAATGCATGTTGGAGACATAGTATTATAAACTATGCTCATGAAACATACCACACACAAAAAATATGCAAAAGGTGTGGCCTAATCTCATCCATACTCATGTCAATTTTTCAATCAACTAGCATTAGGACTTTGAGATGTCATGGGCCAAATGAAAATGAATGGATGAAGAATGGGAATTAGATGAAGAGGGAAGGGGATGAATGAGATCACAAATTGGTCAAAGGAGGACTTTTACCAAATTAATATCATTCATTCATTTTGGGAGATGGAATGTACATTCCACCAATCCCCTAAATCCAATGATATTAACTTGACAAAGTTAAATCAACCTTGACCATGGCCCAACAATAAACAAGCAAACTCAAATAAGTCAATACAAATTGTCAACAAAATTTAATTGGCATTTATTCAATTAAAAATAATAAAATAGTACATTTAATTCAAATCTGTTTTGTCCAAATCCTAAAATCTCATCAAAACATCAAAGAAATGGCCATGAGATTTATCATAGGTCAAAGGACCTTAGAGAAAAAAAAATCATAATTTTTGGACATTTAAAAATATTTTTAAACAATTAAAAACAAATGCAAAATCAATTAATTCATGAAAAATATTAATAATGATCCAAAAAATAATTTTAATTCAGAGTATGAAAGAGAAAAATATTTGAATTTTTTTGGTGAAAGTCCCATATTTTTTTGGATTAATATTGAATTTAATATGAATTATTGAACAAAATGCAATTAAAACAAAAATTCAAAAATTCAAAAATACGTGGACCATCATATCTCCCTTATTAATTGAGGTGGCAGATCTGATGATCTAAAGCGTGCGTTCCACATGCACCTTAGTCAACTGCGATGTACACATGGTAATTAAAACAAATGCTCAAGATTAAAACGTGAGAGGAGGATCCTATGGTTCAGATGCAAGACACCTCACCGCTGGAGCCAGAGCTCCGGTCATCTTCTCTGGTGAGCTTCACCGGACTGGTCATCATGAACCATCACCAAAATGAAAAACAGGGACATGATCTTGAAGAAAAAATGGCACTGAGCTTGAATCTGACCTCCATTCATTCCAATTCCAAATATATTGATAGATAGGTGGAATTGAAAATTGAGGTACATGAACTGAGTTGCTTCGATTTGACCTCAAAGCAACTCAATCTTCTTGCCTACATTCGTAGGACTTCAGACAACCAAAGAATCAATGGAATTGAGCAAGAATTTAAGAGAATCAAAGAGTTTAAAATTTCTGAAAATTACCTTCAATGGAGGTCTGAACACGATGGATCTTGATCTGGCTTGTGCTTGGACTCACTTCAATTGCTTGCAGGAAGAGAATGGAAAGGTTTTGAAGCAATGGATTCTTGGAGAATTGAATTCCAACACAATGGAGATTCAAGCTCAAATTCAAATGAATTTATCACATTTATCCTATAAGAGTGAAGGGTTTTCAATGGGGGATCAAAGCTGGTGCAATGTTGTATCTAATTCTGAGCAAATGGAGCTCTACTTATAGATGAATTAAGTGATATTTGCACATTCACTTCCACTTTCCAAAATTGGCAAATGATGATGGCATGTTGCATGGGCGTGCTTAGGCCCGTGAAATGATGGTTTGGAGGTCCAAATTGAAGATCAGATGCTTTGAAGATTGATTGGATTGCAAGGAAACTGAACATTGATGCTTGAAGTTGGATCCATGCCAAATGATATCAGTCTGTTTAAGCCATGTGAAGCCTATGCATTTCTCATCCAAAATGAATGAATTTTATCTCTTTGGAAAGGTGAGATCAAGAGGAACAAGTTTGATGTTGAACACTTTTTAATTTGGAGCTTAGAACTTAGAGAAATTTAAGGTGGAAGTTTGGAAAAATTTGTCATACCAAAATTTTTCTAAGTGTCAAGCCATATGTCTCAATATTCCACCTTGCTTAACTTTTTACATGAGCTTCAAATGAGAAACGTGTATTCATCAAAGTTGTAGCTCTCTCCAAGAAATTTAAAATGGCCACCAATTTCATGTAATATGGATTTTAAATGATAGAGTTATTCATTTTTGAAGTTTGGAAAAATCACTTCATCAGTGGTATAGGTCAAAAGTGACCTATAATGTAGCCTCATATCACATGCTCAAGAAAGTTGAATTAGCTCCCACTCCAAACATCAAAGTTGAAGTAGACACATTGAATTTGATTTTTCAACTTCTAAATCTTTAATCTCATAAAGATTTAGCAAGTTATGGCCTTGGGAAGTTGACTTTCAAATTAGGGTTTAGACAAAATGACCTATAATGTTTCAACATAGAAACTGATTTTCCAAGCAAAACTAGATCCATGTCTCAACATGAAAGTTGTTTGGAATGTCATTTATAGTAAGTTTTCTTTTGGAATCATTTTAATTTGGTGAAAATTGTAGGAGATAGGGTCTAGGGAGACCCAGTTTTGATTAGATGAATTCATCTGGCCACCACCATCAACCAACTTGCTAATTTCCAATTCTCTTGACTTTCTTGGCTCATGGTAGATCATATATGAATAATATGATGAATTTTGAAGTGTCCCTTGAGAAATTTGATCAATTGGTGACATAGCTTGTTGAAGAAGTTACTCAAGATACCCAATCAAACTAGGGTTTCCAAGGCAAATCACCCTTAAACTCTTAAAGAAAACTTGATCAATATAACATGTAGAGATCATTGGGACTCATATATGATGTTCATAACCATTCTTGAATCAATTCTTGGTTGTGCTCTTTGTTCATGATGTAGCACCTCAAATTTGCACCTCCCATTTTGTACATCATTTTTCATTTTAGGTCATTAGTATTACATTGTCCACTGCATAGCATTGCATTGTCCATTGCCCAAGTGAAAGTCATCAATCAAGACTGGTCAGGAGATCCAGTTGTGCAAGCAAGCAAGTGCATTTCCTATTGAAGAAAAGCCCTAGGGTTGGTTCATTGAGTTCATATGACCTAGGGATCATTTTGAAGTGGTTTGGCCAAAGATTGGATGTTCAGAAGTCATCAGTCATTGCACAATGCATCTGAAACCCTAGAAAGTCAACCAAAGTCAACTGTGCATGAAATCATGGATTTGAAGGTGGGAGATGGTTAGAGAGGCCTCATTCATGTCCATACAAGTCTCATCTGACATTTCAAACATCAACATTGAAGAATTTGAGGTCAGAGGAAAAGTTTCCAAAAATAGTAAGTGACCTGTAATTTCAAATTGCCAAAAATGGAAAGGTCTTCTCCTCAAGATTACATGTCCAAGGAAGCTTCAAATGAAATTTTTCCCAACATGAAAGTTGAAGATCTTGCTCTCACCTTTCCAAAAAGTCCAAGAACATGAATTTCCCATGTGTGGTTGAGAAGTTATGGATCAATCTTTGCCAAGAAAATTTGAAGTTCAAAAGGGGATAACTGTCACACCAAAAGGCCAAATGGAGTGGGATTTTTTGTAACATTCCTATTTTAACATGCTCTATCCAAATCATGCATCACATTTCATCAATTCTCACCATAAAAATATTGGATTTTTCACTTGAATTGCATTTGAAATTTGGAGGGAAAAATCTCATTTGAAAAATATGCATTGTTTTCATGTTTTTCCAGTTGCACTTGGTATTAAACAGCATTTGGAGTGTATTTGGCTCAAAAACCGTGCACTGTAGCACTCATATCATGCATGAGGGTGCATGGGACAATTTTGCACAAACACTTGCATCTCACTAATTACTTTGGCATTTGGCTAATTATGATTAGTATCTTCATTAGTGCATCATATATAAAGATAATCCTAACAGAAAATGCCATTAACATTTCATTCGAACCAGATCTAGATCCAATCACAAATTCTCACAAACTTTTTCTCTCCATTTTTCTGCAAACTTCTTCATAGACCTTGCATTGTTCTTCAGTGATCCAGCATCCACAAGCATTTTTGGACAGGATTGAAGCTAGAATTCATCATTTTCGTGCACCTTTTGGAACTGTCAAAGCAAGCTTCATCCATGGCAATTGAGATTTCTGGAGGAATCAAGCAGTGTTGAGCTACAATCTTTCATTCATTCACCTATCTAAGCTTGGAAGAACATCTGTTTCACTTTGCCAAGGCCTAATTCGCACGATTCCACTACTGTTGCATCTTGAAGGTCAGTTTTCGATGCTCTTAATTCATAAAATTGATGAATGATTCTGGTAGATCTTTGAACATAGGTTATAATGAGCTTTAGATCGTGGAATTTCATTGAGTATTGAGGTAGTTATGATGCTTACAAGTTTGGTTGTTGAAACTTCATGTGCATGAATCTTTGAACCTTTGCTGAATTAGAATAAATTGAGCTTAGCATGTTGATGTATGATGTGAGGCGAGTGCAATGATATGCATTTGGTAATTTTCTGTGCACAAATGTTCTTGATGATGAAGAATGTATGAAGCTGATGATGAACCCTAAGTTTTCTTTTCCAGAACCTGTTTTGATCCTATAGCGCGTTGGTTGCATGCGTATTGGTGTTTGTAAGCCATGCATTGGTTAGTTTGGGAGCCAGCGTGTCATGTTGATTGGCTGAGGGCGCGTCATCCAGCCTTAAGTGAAACGCAGCGTTTCACTTAAGGGCGCCACTTTTGAATTCCTCCTCAGTTCGATACTGAGCGAGTGCATTTCCATTTTTTGCCTTGGCATTTTATTTCACTTTATGCTATCATGTTCATGCTATGTCCTTCATGCATTTTTATTTTTTCTCATTCATTAAAAAATTCATAACTACAAAAATACTTATCCAATTCACCTGAGATTTTTTGCACAATGATCTTCAGGACGTCTTCTATTTTTTGGATATTTTTCCAGAATTTGTGCACGGTTGGAATGTTTGTGGCCTAGGGTTTATGTTTGCATGTCATAGCTTGTACCTTGCTTGCCATTCCTTTTGTGAAATGATGATGGTTGATCCAATGAAGCTGAAAATTTGCATGTGTAAATTGGAGATCCTAATTGACATTTTGGCACTGAGTTTGCAATTTTTGCATTTTTGGTTTGTGAGATATGATCTGATTAATATAGGTGTGACAATTTGTGTCACACCTTTGCTTGCCTGACTTGTAGAATTTATTTGCCATGCCATATGAGCTTCAATTGATGTGAATTTTTGCATGTTGACTCTTCTAGATGTTAGGTTTGGCCATGAATATTTGTGGATTTTGTGGATGCATTTCCAATTTGTTTGAGATTTTCTTTGTTGATTGGTCATGTTTGGACTTTTGATGAGTGTTGAACTTAGTTGATTTGTGAAATTCTTGATGTTTATTGGATGAGTTTGAAATTTTGCACATTGATTCTAGACACTTTGAAGTTTGCCATGGCTTTGGTTTGAGACATTTATCATGTGTGGATTCTGTTTTATGCTTGTTTGAAGTTGATGTATGATTTTGTGCCCCCATTGAGCTTGTTTTGCTTTGCCTTGCCTTAGGGAATTTATTTGACATGCTTCCACTTATCCAAATGACTTGATTTTTGGTATGATGACCATGTGATGAATGCTGTTTAGCCATGATTTTTCTTGAGATTTATTGAATTGTTTTTGAGTTGATGAGGATTGATTCATTTTGTTTGCTTCAATGAGCTTTGAAATGCATGCCTTGCCATGTTTACTTTATGAAATGAAATTGGTTGATGCTATTGATATGAGACCACTTGGATATTGTTCTTGATTGGTTTAATTTGATTCATGTCAATTTTCATGTTCTGTTTTGAATTATTTCTCCCTCTTTGACCCTAGGCCTTGTCCTAGAGGTTTGCCTCTCACATTTGAGCTTTGTTTCAGGTTAAAAAAGCACAATTGCCATGCTTGATGAGGTTCACTCATTTGGAGTTGATCCCTTGCTTGTTGATGACTAATCTTGAGTTTATTTTGTAGGCTTTGAGACTTAAGCCTATGCTTTGTGGCTTGCACCTTTGTGCATTGATGCTTGTTTGTCTGCTTGTGTACAGTTGACTGTCTGTTGTCTGTTTGACTTTTGTTTGAGTTGTGTACTGATTATGTTGGATTGTTTTCAGGTACCTTAGTTGCTATAGTTCCTTTGTGAACTTGCTTTTGCTTTGCTTGATAGCTTGAGCATTGAGGTATAATGTCTCTAACTCCATGTAGTCTGGAAGACCTGGCCTGTTATTTGGCCCGGCACCTGTCTCAAGTCCTCCTTAAGAGGCAATGCTTGTGATTGTTTATATTTGTCCCTAAGCAGGAAAAGACCTTCGATAAGGCAATTGGCAGATACAAGAGATGTGTAGTCCATCTCCTTTTATTCAGTGTGTCATCCCTTTGCTCACATTACATGTTGATGCATTGTGGATACTAACCCAAGATCCTTGTTGAGTCAGTCATATGTGTAGAAGGGTTCCAACGTTCTGAACCCACACATTCTTTTGTCTGAAGCTCTCCCAGGCCAGGGATAAGAGCTGTGAGGCACACCCCTCACTTCCTATTTCATCTTCTTCACTCTAACTCTCAATGTTAGGGTTAAGAGCTGACATCACCCGATTCCAGATGGCTTGTGTTTCACAGCCTAACCCTTGTGTGAGCCCACTTTGTTTGGATATAGTGTGTGCTATTTGTGTGATTGTTTGCTTTGCCTTTGCTGTATAGGATAGCTTGCTCCCTGTGCAAGTTAGATAGCAACCTTAACTTAGGGATGATATGCATGATAACATCTAGGCTCGAGTCGTAGTCTCCCTAGTTGTGTCTCCCTTTGTATCTGGTTAGACTAATCCTTTGTCCCTGCGTAGGGGAACTACGTCGCCCTGATCCTCATACCAGATGAGGTACGTAGGCAGGAGATGAGCTGATCTCTCCAGGCGCCCTTTTTGTTTTGTCTTTGTGTGTGTTAGGAGATGGATGTAAGACCAGCGATTGGCATTCCGTATCCTCTTGTTGTGTGCTTGGAGTCCGATGTAAGTCCAGCGATTGGCATTTGGTTTCCAGTGTGTGTGTGTTTGGTTCGGAGTTTGATGTAAGTCCAGCGATTGGCATTCGGTTTCCATGTTTTCCTGTTTGTGTGGAGTTTGACATAAGTCCAGCGATTGGCAGTCGATTTCCTGTGTTGTTTTGTTTTGCGTGCGTTAGCCGAGCTACGAGTGCTCTGATTCTTCTTTAGTCCGAGAAGATACGTATGCATAGGATGCGACATCCCAGCGAGCACGTTTTCCTCTGTCTGAACTACGTCGACTTTGATGTCTGTGCCTGACAGACTACGTAGGCCTAGGATGCGATATTCTGCCGAGTTAGTTTCTTTTGTTTTCTGTGTCTCTTTCAGCCAGTGTTCGATGTTTGTTGAGCAGTATTTTAGCAACCACATTCCTTCCTTTTGTGCGTGGATCCCGTCGAGTACGATGGATGCGTAGGGGTGCTAATACCTTCCTTTCGCATAACCGACTCCCGATCCCATCTCTCTCTGGTCGCGAGACCATGTCTTTTCCAGGTTTACTTCGAGCGTTTCCTTTCCCTCTTTTGGGATAAATAACGCACGGTGGCGGCTCTGTTGTTTTCGTTTCCCGCCGGTTTTTCGCGTAATGCGACAGCTGGCGACTCTGCTGGGGATAATAGAAGTTGACCTCTTGCTGGTCCATCTTCCCTAAGCGAGTCTCTCCTAGCGCTCTCTAGGTTAGGGTTTTGGTTGCTGTTTGCTGTTACTTATTGCATTTACGATTATTATGTTGTATATATGTGCATATCTGTTTGCATGCATCATACTGTCATTGTGCTGATCCTGTACAGGTTGGTTCCTCTATTTGGGGGTGGGTGTTCTGAGTGAGGCCCAATACCCAGGCCTGAGTATACACCTAGGAGTAGAGTGGTCTCATGTTTCTTCACATGTTGTGCGACATGATGAGGAGACGTGTCACCACAGCCGGACGAGGTTCATTTGAGAGAGTCCTTCCGGGTGGAGTTATTCCACTTAGGTTGGGTTATCTTATTTGGGCTATTGACTTCGGTGACCGATCTTTCCTGGATCCTTGGTTTAGACGATCTTAAGAGAGCTACAACGGCACACCCGAAAGGGCAAACCCGTTGAGTATCTTTGCCCGATTGTCGAGACCATTGTCCGCCTTAGGATGACCTTGTTAGAATTCACCTGTGAGGGGAGGGCTTGACTCTTGCAAGAGCAGGTTCCGTTAGTGATTCTGTGATGGCGACTATGGTCCAGATGGATTTATGGGTCTTTATTTCTGGACGCCGGAGGTTTGACTCCGTTTATTTCGGATCCCCGGGTCGAATTTGAGAGTACTCGTTCAGAGGATCTGGTTATCGTCCGTTCAGTGGACGTTCCTGTGATGATAGTGATATAATCTCCGGTTCCGTTTATTTCGGAACTCCCCAAGTTGGATTTATGGTGACTTAGTCCCTCAGATGACTGTGACTGGTTCAGAGACTGAATGGGTCTTCAGATGACTTGGTGGCACAGTGACCTGCATTCATGCATTTGCATCATTATCATTTCGCATTCATCTTCATTTAACCCATGTCTATCCGTACCCAGGGTCCATTTTTGATTGAGGTTCTGGTTGAGAGACATCCAGATGTCAAAATGTTATTGATACAAAAAAAAATTATCTGTCTCGGTGACACTAGAATCAAAGGGCAGAGTATTCTTAGTACGGATAGACATTGCATGCGTGAGTCATACTAACCCATTTGCTGTTTTGTAGGTGTCAACCGGTGCGCATAGCTCTTCTGTTCAGATATCCCGTTAGACTCAACAAATCCAAACTGATGGATCCACCCAACACCGACATTCTTGAGATGAAAGAGATGATGAGGGAGTTGTTCAGTGTCGTGCAAGGGCTTGCTTTGGGACAGAAAGCAATGGCTGAGAGGTTGGAAAGGATTGAAGGCTGGATGATCAAGGAGAAAGTTCAGGGAAAGGCTCTGTCAGCCGAAGCAAACAACCCCTCTGGCACAGTAGCAAAGAAACCATCTGGCAGTGGTCCACTCAAAAAGGAGGTTGAATCAGGAGGTGTGGAGGCAAAGAGGGAACGCGGTAAAGATTGTTATCATCCTTATGTTGCCGCTGTAAGCACTCCTGTTGATAACCCGATTGTACCACAGCAACAACCACCACCTCAATAGAGAGCACTGAAAGCTAAGAGCCAAGTAAAGAAGGGGAAGCCAGATCGTCAGTTTGATGAGCCACCTGTGATTTATACTCTTCTGTTCACAAGGTTGAGGGATCTGGGGTTAGTCCGACCAAGGATATTGATTCCCGTGGAACGGCAGCGGAGGCCTCCAAACTATGATGAGAATGCCAAGTGCGAGTTCCATTATGGGGCACTCGGACATAACATTGAGGGTTCTAGAGCTTTCAAACATGTCGTCCAGGACATGGTGGACTCTAAGGTTATCAGCTTGGCATAGATAATGAATGGGGATGTCAACCCCGTACCCAGGAAGGCTCCTATAAAAGTGAAGATGGTGAGAAAGGACAAGAGAGGAATGGAGGTGACTGAGGAGGATCAGTTAAAAGTTCCCATGTCTGCGGTCCTAAAACCTCTGATGAAGGATGGAACCTTCCCTGGTGTTGATAATTATTGTGAGGCCACTGCCACAAATGGGTGTGTAGTGATGAGAGACACCATCCAGAGAATGGTGGAAGTAGAAATGGACGTTGAAAAATTTGAAACGCCAAGTCTGGCAGTTGAAACAGTCAGGGTAGAAAACGCCCTTGTTGCTGAAAAAGAGAAGAAGCTGTCCATTTCTTCTTATAAACAAGCCCTGGAAGTGGTGAACAACGGAGAAGCCCGAGGCTGGGGGAAGATCATTGATATCATGGTGAAAGCAGATATGTTTGGGGTCGGCTATCAACCAGATCAAGAGTCGTCTAGACAAATCAGAGGACGTCGTCCACCGTACACCTTCGTCAGTGCAGGAATGCTGGATCCTGATCACGCCTGTTCAGTGGGTGAAGTGATCGACAGTGACCGCGAGCTCGAGTTGTGGATAAAATCGTGCGTACCAGGGAACTGGAAGGCCTCAGAGATCACCACTGTCGCTCATCCGGAAGAATAGTATTTCTGTTTTTCAATTATGATTGCATGAAAGCCATACGTTTTGCCCGAAACGTAATGGTCCATTGTAAGGGCCATCTCATGTGTTTCATTGTGCAACATTTTGCATCAGTAATAAATGGATGTTTTTGTGATTAAAAGCGGTGTTCCTTGTTTTTCATTTATTTTTGCAGTTTAAAAAATAAAAATGGCAATGTTTATTTTCATTTTTTCTTTCCTTTTGATTCGTCTTGTTCCGACCTCAAAAGAGACTATCCTCCTGATCTCATTGATAACAATTTGGTTACACCTCTGTATGACTTCGGCAATCCGATCTATCATGCCAAAGAAGAAGACGAAGAAGATTGTGATCTGCTGGCACTACGCCAAAAATGACTTTTAACAGCACATCTTAGACAGCGCTTTTAAAAGAAAGCGCTGTCTAAGGTTAAAATTAAAATAAAACACGGAAAATGTTCCAAAAAAATAATGAAAGCGCTGTCTAAGGGGGGGTCTTAGACAGCGCTTTCTAAAAGCGCTGTCTAAGACCCCCCCTTAGACAGCGCTTTTAGAAAGCGCTTTTAAATATAGACCTTAGTCAGCGCTTTTGATAAAGCGCTGTCTAAAGTCTTTAAATTAAAAAAAAAATTAAAACCAAAAGCGTTGTCTAAGGGGGGGTTTAGAAAGCGCTTTTGGAAAGCGCTGTCTAAGGCATACCTCATAAAGCGCTTTCCACAAAAGCGCTGTCTAAGGTCTAATTAAAATAAAATTTTCAGACTCCATTTCAGTTTTCCCTCCTGCGAACGTTGAAACCCTATCAGTTCCTCTTCTCTAGCTAAACCACAAAACGCCATAAATTCCTCTTGAAACCTAACCCTAAGCTCCAATCAAGCCAAACTGGGGAAGAACCCTAGGTTTTTCAACTTAAATTAAATGAAGCTCGTGCACGGATTCACAACTAAATCTTAGGTACCTTCGAAGTGGGGGTTTGCTCTTGCGAACGTTGAATCGAAGGTTGCAGCGCAAGGAGATCACTTGAATACGGTACGTTCTGCTCTAATGCTCTTCCTCTTCTTCCATCTTTTGAACTTGTTGGATGAAACCCTAACTGAACTATGATGCTAGCTTTTATGGACTCCAATTCGGTTACAGGTTCACATGAAATTCAGGTCAAATGTAGATTGAAATTAAGAAGTTAGTTAGAATTAATTAATGTCCGAAATTAGATGAATCAGCTTACTAGTAAGTTAATTGTCATGTTAATGCATTGTTATGAAAGTTAGTTTGAAGTTGATGTTGGAATGTTAAGTGAATTGTTAAATCTATTAGGACTGCAGTTAGTTATATTTGGTATTGGATTGTTAGTGAATTGGATTAGGAAATTTCAGTGAGCGGGTTAAACTGTCATGAATGGGCTAGTGTTAGAGTTGTTAGTGATATTAGAGATGATTAGTTAATAGTTATTTAAGTGTTAATGAATGTTGGTTTTGAAGTTGAATCAGTTAGTGTTTAGGGAATTAAAGTGTTAGTTTGAAATGTTAGTTAAGTTAGTAAGTTAGTGAAAAGTAGTTAGTTGGTTAATGATAATATGATTGTTAGTTGAGTTGATTCGATAGTTAGCTATGAAAATGTTAATTATGTGTCAGGGACTGTTAGAGATTAATTAGAACAGTTTTGTTAGTAGGACTGTTATGAAATTTGAAATGTGATTCAGTTAGTTATTTAGGAAAGTTGGTTAGTCATGTTTGAATTGGCAAATAAAGTTGGTTAGTCATGTTTGATGTTAATTGAATTAATTCTAATTTTATTATGGTTAACTGTTTGTTGAAAATGCTATGCTAATCGGTTAGTTGCTGGTGTTACAAATGCAATGTTTAATGATAGTTGGTGATTTGGGAGTTGTTAGTTTGTGTATGTATGTATATTGAATTGTGTATGTATATGTGTATGCAATTTGATTTTCTATTACAATATCTTGTAGCTTCTCAAATCTGAAGTCAAACCAGTACCAAGAATTGTATTAGTGAAAGTTAAATCTAGGTTCTGCTTTTTCAACATTGTGCAGCCCTACCAATTCCCCTCTTATCAATGTTGAGAACATGTTCATAGTTTTTTTTTTGCTGGTTTTATTATCTTCTTGCATTACATGGTAACCTAGTGCTTAGCATTGTGTAATATAGGCAATATATAATGTAAAGAAGATGTTAAAGCTAAATGCAAGTATGCAACAACACTTCAGCACTTATTTCTTTCCAAAAAAAGTGATTTAAGGTTGAGAGCTTATTACTGGTTTTTAGAGGCTCAATTTCTTTGAAATGATGAGGTTGGTGGTATTCAAATGCAGATACAACCACTACTTCTATTCTATTTTAAGTATATCTAATTTTAAAGAATGATTTGGGATAAGATATTCAATGAATTTCAGTATGAGTTTTAGGTTCAACCTGTAATTGCTAACAGAACGTTATAATCGGTTTAATCGGTTGAAGCTTGAGCGGCTATTGAGCGATTCGGTTGTGACTTTGTCATGGTTTGAGGATAGTAGTCAATAACAGCATATAGCCAGAACACTATAGCTGCCGCTATAAGGTAAATATCAGAACAGCGACCGAGAGTGGTTTCAGGCTTTAAATTTACAATATTTTAAGGATTTCGTATTCGAGTATGCACTTTAAGAGAATTATTTGTGTTTTGATTTATGAATATTTTATATTTGTCTAAAAATCGATCAAATAGATTGGGTTTGGAGTTGGCCGCTCCGCGCTGCTACTCGAAAATGACTACTACTCTGAATTTGAGTAATTGACCATGCATGTGCTTTCTTACACATAACAATGCTATGCCATTTTTTTTCTTCTGTTAATATATGATTTACGTAGTTCATAAGCACAACACATGCATCATCTCCTTTACACATGTTTGTGGCCCTAAACTTTTCAAGCACTTGTTATCCATCAGCCATGAACATTTGGTATTGTAGCATGTGGCCATGCAAATGTATGTAGTCTCATATATAGCAATCAACATTATTCCTTCCAAGGAGTCAATAATAGCACCATTAACACATTTCGGAGTATAATGATTTTTAACATTGTGTATGTATGTATATTGAATTGTGTATGTATATGTGTAGGTATATTGTAATAGAAAAAGTTTGATTCTTGTAATATAAAAAATGAAAGTGATGAGGTAATTAAAGTTGGTATATTGGCGTATCGGATACGTTATTGAAGTTTATATTAACATTGGTTATGTATAGGTTTTTGAAGTTTAAAATGAATTGAACTTTATAATTGTTAGGATATTCAAAGATACTACCTTAGTTATGTATTTTCGTCTGGATTAATTGTTTACTTTAATAAGTAGGAAAACCATGGATAAAACATGGATCTGTGCCGATCGAATGACCAAAGAGTACGAGAGTGGGGTTGCGGAATTCGTTAAGTATGTTGTTCAACACGCTGAAAACCCCAGACGAATGCATTGTCCTTGCTTGCGTTGTTGTTATATTGGTAAGGTTGACGCACATGGATTGAAATCGCATTTGCTGAGGCATGGAATTGATCAAAGTTATCAGTGTTGGATATTTCATGGTGAGAAAATTAACGAGAATGTTGAATCGAGTGGAAAAAGTAATACGACATATGCTTCATACGACAAAGACACGGAAACATACGATTGTGATCGAGTTGAAGAGATTGTAGAAGCACTGGAAGAAGATCTTCATGATTGTCCTGAAATGTTTGAGAGGATGGTAAGCGATGCAGAGAAACCGTTGTACAAAGGTTGCACTAAATTCTCAAGACTTTCTGCGGTATTAAAGTTGTACAACTTAAAGGCGGGCAATGGATGGTCGGATAAAAGTTTCACAGAGTTGTTGGCCCTTATGAGAGAAATGCTACCGGATGATAATGTTCTTCCTAATCGAACCTATGAGGCAAAAAAAATGTTGTGCTCTATTGGCATGAGCTATGATAAGATACATGCTTGTCCTAACGATTGCATTTTGTTTCGTAACGAATATGCAATGTTAACTGAGTGCCCTAAATGCGGTTTGTCTCGATATAAGAAAAGATTATCTCCTGCAAAAGTCTTATGGTATTTTCCGATAATTCCGAGATTTAGGCGCATGTTTCGTAGTGAAACCGATGCAAGACATCTTACTTGGCATGCAGATGAAAGAATTATTGATGGAAAGTATCGGCATCCGGCTGATTCACCACAGTGGTCGAAGATTGATAATGATTATCCTGAGTTTGGATCAGAAGCAAGAAACCTTCGATTGGCATTATCTACTGATGGAATGAACCCACATGGTCTTCAAAGTATCTCACATACCACATGGCCTGTGATTCTTATGATTTATAACCTACCTCCGTGGCTATGTATGAAGCGTAAGTACATGATGTTATCTATGTTAATCTCTGGGCCTAAACAACCAGGGAATGACATAGACGTATACTTGACACCTCTGATCGAAGATTTAATGATTTTGTGGGAGAACGGTGTGGAGGTTTATGATGAATATAGGAAAGAAAGTTTCAATTTGAGGGCGATGTTGTTTGGCACAATTAATGATTTTCCAGCATACGGGAATCTATCTGGGTATAGCATTAAAGGTCAACGTGCGTGTCCTGTTTGTGAAGACGGAACCGATACGATTCGATTGGAACTTTGCCAGAAGAATGTGTTTCTCGGTCATCGTAGATTCTTACATTCTAAACATCACTACCGTGGGTGGAGAAAAGCATTCAATGGAGACACCGAACATCGTAGAGCTCCACCCGCATTGTCAGGTGAACAAGTTTTTGAAAAGGTGAAAGATGTGCGTACTGAGTTTGGCAAGCCTTTTGCACATAAGATTGTGAAAGGTGGGTGGAAGAAAAGGTCGATATTTTTTGAATTGCCATATTGGAAGTCTTTGTACGTGAGACATTTTCTCGATGTTATGCATATTGAAAAAAACGTATTTGAAAGTGTTATCGGTACATTACTCAATATAAAAGGCAAGTCTAAGGATGGCCTTAAAGCAAGGGAGGACATGTTAAAAATGGGAATGAGAACTGAATTAGCACCCGTGAAGAAAGGAAGACGAACATATCTACCACCTGCTGCTTTTACTTTATCTAGAAAGGAGAAAAAAAAATTGTGTAAGTCTCTGAGTGAAGTTAAGGTTCCAGAAGGATACTCATCTGATATCAGAAGACTTGTTTCTATGAAAGACCTTAAGTTGAAGAATTTGAAGACACATGATTGCCATGTTATAATGGAACATTTTCTACCGATAGGTATACGTTCTATTTTGCCAGAAAAAGTAAGAAGTGCCATAACTAAATTGTGTTTTTTCTTTAGGTCAATTTGTAGTAAGGTGATCGATCCCGAGATCTTACCAACACTACAAAAAGAGATTGTAATTACCTTGTGTGAGCTTGAAATGTATTTTCCTCCGTCTTTTTTTGACATAATGGTTCATTTAGTTGTTCATCTTGTGAAAGAGACACAGTTGTGTGGACCAGCTTATATGAGATGGATGTACCCTGCTGAACGGTATATGAAAATATTAAAAGGGTACGTGAAATCCCGAAGTCGACCAGAGGGTTGTATTGTTGAACGATACATTGTTGAAGAAGCTGTTGAGTTTTGTACTGAATATTTGTCTAACGTTCAATCGATTGGACTCCCCAGAGCTCAGATTTTCGACAAAATGGAAGGTAAAAAATTAATTGGGAATAAAATTGTGACAATATCAAGGGATGAACGGGATCAAGTTCATTTGTATGTTCTGCACAATAATAATGAGGTTGAGCCATATGTTGAAATGCACAAGGATGTACTCCGAAGGTTAAATCCGAACAGAAATGAAAATTGGATAGTTATAGAGCACAATCAAAGTTTCATACAATGGTTGAAGGATCATATTTATTTGAAGCGCTCTTCAGATCCTTCTTCGGTAACAGAAATGTTGAGATGTTTGGCATATGGTCCAAGTTTGCATGTGTTTTCTCATAGCGCATATTCAATTAATGGATACACATTTTATACCAAAGAACAAGATGATAAGAGTACTATGCAAAATAGTGGTGTCACCGTGCTAGCTGAAGCAATGCATATATCAAGTATGAAGGACTTAAACCCCAAATATGCAAATTTGTCATATTTTGGAGTTATTGAGCACATTTGGGTGTTTGATTACGAGAAGTTTCAGATTCCCATCTTTGGTTGCAAGTGGGTGAATAGTAGTGGCATACGAATGGATAAGTCTGGATTTTTGCAAGTTGATCTTACTAGGGTGGGGTACAAAGATGAACCTTTTATTCTAGCATCTCAAGCTAAACAAGTGTTCTATGTGAATGACCCGAAGAGTACAAAATGGTCTATAGTGCTTTTCTCTAACAAGGTGACTGATGATAGCGGTGTCGATCAATGTGATATTGATGTTGAGAATGAGTCATGCATTAGACGGAATGAGTTGAATAGAAATGATGAAGTTGAGGATCTTATACCGGATGAGTCATATATAAGAAACGATCATAATGAGGGAATTTGGATCAATTCATCAGTACGCATTGCTAAGAAACAAGTGATTAATATTCCAACAAAGAAAAGAAAGAGATGTTAGTGATTTGAGTCATATTTTTTTTTTCAATTGTTTTGATTATAAGTTATATGTGATAATGCATGATTTCATTATATTTTTGTTTTCAATTGCTTTGATTATAAGTTATATTTGATATTTGATGGTTTCCTTGGTTTATTACAGGTTAGACATGGCTGATGACCAACATGAGGAAGTTAGTAAAAAAGTATCCGCGGAAGAAGAAATTCGAAGAGGCATCACAGTAATGAGAAGGGTGGTCCAAGGAAGATCTCGAGGCATCATACTAGATGTCTATTGGAACAACCAGGGACAACTTATAGAACCTAATGGGCATACCTTAACTAGTTTTATCGGTGCACTAGTAAGGAATGAAATTCCCATTACATGTGATGATTGGAGAAACAAAGAGCTGAATGAGTCCAAAGAAAAAATTTGGAGTGAGATAAAGGTACAATCATTTGGCCCTTAATTATACGGTATCAATTATGTTTTTTCAATTACCGATACTAACTATCAATCTGTATGTTTTTCTTAGCGATGTTTTAACATCGAAGAAGAAAGAAGAGGTTTTTGTATGAAATTGGCCGGAAAGCTTCTAAGAGGGTTTCGGACATTTTTATCATCCAAGTTCCTTAAGGATGCGGATGGTAATTTTGTGGATGCGGAGCTTCCTAAAAAATATGAAAGTTTGATATCGGCTGAAGAATGGGAAGCTTTCAAATCCAAAAGACAAGACCCGGTTTTTCAAAGAATAAGTGCTACAAATCGGGAAAGAGCATCAAGTCCCGCATATCCGTACCGAAAAGGACGTGTCGGATATGGACGCTTAGAACAATCCATGGTAAGTATTTATAAATTGCGATAACAAATTTGTTCATCATATATTAGTTTTATCTGATCAAATTGTATGACTTAATGTGTAGCTGCAGAAGGAGGAAAGTTCAGAAACATCTCTTCCTGCACATGTTTTGTGGAAGGAAGCCCGTGTGGGCAAATCTGGAGTTCCTCAAGAAGAAGTTTTACACGTATACCAGAAATATGTAAGTATAACATTTTTTCATTAATTGAATAACATTTTTATACACAAATATTTGACAAGTATACGGTATTCATCTGATTTTTTAGGAGGAGCTATCTCAGTCTTTATCTCCCGATGATACTAAGGGCATACTTAGTCGGGCATTAGATGTCCCTGAGTATTCTGGTCGGGTGAGGGGTAAGGGATTTGGAGTCACTCCGACCTCCCTGAGTATTAAAAAAGGAAAGGCTCCTAGTAATCGGGAGCTTCATGCAAGATTGGAAGCCATGCAAGCTGAGCTTGATGCATTGAGGAGAGAAAGAGAGGCTAGCGCCTCAACAGTATACAGAGATGCTTCGGACAAAAACGGTATCAACTGTACCTTTCAGCCGAACATTCCAGAGGTAATTACATATAATTGTCTTAAATTGAACTATTTGCTTAAATTATGTATTTGACATATATACACATTAACGATTTCTTGTTATTATTGGTTTTAGGGCATTTCCCATTGTCAGCTGTATTTGTCGTCACCATACTATCGGATGGTTGGCAAGGGAAAAGTGCATAACGTTAGCGGAGTATTACTCCACACTAGAGAGCTCCCTGCTGGATGTTTGAAGGTATCAGTTGATATTGCAGTTGAGCTGAATGCAGCATTACCATATCCTAGCGATGATTCGGATGCAACAACGGTGCACGAAGCAGTAGGTTCGTTTGTTGCATGGCCGACAAACCTCATATGCGTAGGATATGAGGTATGCTTAAAACTTATGTTAACTTTAATGTGTATATTCAAAGTTTAAAATTTATGCTTAAATTATTACTTACATATTTTCCTTGGTTATGTTAAATAGACTCCCACAAAATCCAAATCAAAAGATAATGCGATTCCACGGCATACCGAGTCCACGGTTTCAAGAAAAGAGGTAATATACAATTATATGACATATATTCATGGAAGTTGTTACATTCTTAATTTGATCTAACTATTTATATGACATGTAGCTTCAAGAAAATGAGGTTAGCAATGCCTCCGCACAACAAAAAAAGGAGGTTAGCAACGCCTCCGCACGGGTAAAAAGTTCTGGTGCTAAGAAGACCGTAGCTAGGAAAAAACCTACCACCAAGTATAGGTCGTGCCTCAGGACATTTCTAGAGATGACCGATATACCGACCGGAGGTGTTCGGACTGTACATATGGAGGTAGGGATTTTCGGCTTTGATCACGACCAAATGATTGGTAATGAAGACTTCATGCAAGTTTTTAGTCATGAAGAAATCGGCGTCACCGTTGTCAATACATATATTAGGTAAATCCGGTCTACTTTTTTTATTAATTAAACAACTTATGTTAATGATGTTTACTTTATGTTAATCCGGTTTACTTTATGTTTCAAAAGAGGTGTTAATGATGTTTTTATATTAGGTTTTTGTATGACAAATTGATGCACCCCAATGGTTTGGACGTGTCATTCGGATTCTTAGCACCCGCGACCGTCAACTTAGGTTTAATCTTAAGTAGACCGAATACCGTGACGGAGTACGTTCTTCGGATCCTCATGGACAATAAAGATGCGGAGAAGTTGTTTTTTATACCGTTTAATACCGGGTTAGCATTTCATTCTAAATTCATCTATTATAATTATTTTCCAAGTTACCATCTAACATTTGCCTAATCATTACAGTGGACATTGGTTGTTGCTCGCAATCAATCCTATCCGAGAAATTGTGTATTATCTTGACTCGTTAGGAAATGATTGGACAACATACCCGGAGATGAAGGTCCTAATTGACACGTAAGTGAGAATGTTCAAAAATTTTCTTAGTTTATGTGAATTGTTCTAATTGCTTCATTTTTATTTTATTAGCGTCCTACAAGCTTTTCGGGCCCAACGAGATATCCAAACCTCAAGGAGGGGCGCCAAATCCATTACATGGATTAAAGTGGCGGTATATTTTTAATTACCACATTTTTTATTATATTAGTGATGACACTTGATAAAACTTAGGATTTATAATCCATATTTTTTTTTTCATATGTAGTGTCCTCAACAACGTAATCAAATAGATTGCGGGTATTTCATGTTGAGGTTTATGCGAGATACTCTTGCTTTGGGCCGATTAATGATTCCCACCGATGTATGTATTTCTAACTTATGAGTTATTTTTATATTTACACATATCTCATATAATTAAATAGTTGGAATTAATTCAAAATATGTTATATTATTATGTAGTACTTTGAGGAATTCAAGTGTGCATTTTATACAAAGGATCAAGTGGACGAAATCAAAGAGGAGTGGTGTCAATTCATGATAGAGCTCAATGTTTTTTCATAAATTTGTGTAATTAATGTGTACATTTGTAGTATATGTAATGACTTGTAAATGTGTACATAAATTTGTATATATTTTGATACATTTAAGGCAAAATTGGTTTGAATTGGTATATATATATATTTGTTAGCCAAAAATTGGTAGAAAAAAGGCCAAAATGGCATATATAAAATGTGATAATTGTCTGTCAAAATCTGGTTGAAAACAGGTAGAAATTCTGGTTTATAAACCTGGAAAAAATGTGGTTTAAAACAAAAGCTTCAAAAATTTTCGTATACCTTAGACAGCGCTTTTGTAAAAAGCGCTGTCTAAGGGGGGGATTAGAAAGCGCTTTAGGCAAAAGCGCTGTCTAAGGGGGGGGCTTAGACAGTGCTTTTTGAAAAGCGCTGTCTAAGGTATACCTAAAACCCTTAAAATAGGAGGGTCTTAGAAAGCGCTTTTGGCCAAAGCGCTGTCTAAGGGGGTGGGGCTTAGACAGCGCTTTTCAAAAGCGCTGTCTAAGGTATACCTAATAAATTTAAAATAAGAGGGTCTTATAAAGCGCTTTTGGCCAAAGCGCTGTCTAAGGGGGGGGGGGCTTAGACAGCGCTTTTAAGATTTAAAAAAGCGTTGTCTAAACCTTTAGCAGCGGAGGTTTAGACAGCGCTTTAAAGCGCTGTCTAAGGCTAAAAAAAGCGCTGTCTAAGGTCTTGTTTGTTGTAGTGTGGGATTAGCCAGGTTGTTGAAACCAGAGGAGAAGGTGATTCAACCGCACGAGGAGCGATTCAAGATTGTTATTCCAGGTACCGCCGAGGTCCGAAAGAAAGTGAAAGTTGGGGCCGCTTCAGAGGCGAGTCGAGAGCAGAATGGTAGCCCCGTTGAAAGAGCATGTGGATACCTTCGCCTGGTCGTGTCAGGATATGCCAGGGTCGGATATCGATGTCGTTGGGTACAAGCTGCCATTGAGAGAAGATTGTCCTCTAGAGAAGCCAAACGCTGGTGCCAAGTATTAGAGTGACTTTGTTTCATGATATGATTCATCGTGGAATCAAATGCTATGCTGATGACATGGTAGCAAAGTCCCAAGCAGAAGAGGGGCATCTGGTGGATCTGAGGATAAGTTGTTTGACCAGTTGAGACAACTCAGACTGAGGTTGAGTCCGAATCAGTGCACTTGTGGAGTGCTGTCCGGTAAACTGCTGAGGTTTATTGTGAACAAAAGAGGAATCGAGGTCGATCCTGCTAAAAAAAAAGAAAGAAAAGAAAAAAAATAAAGAAAAGAAAAAAGGAAAAAACAATACCAGAAATGCCTGAACCTAAAAAGAGATCAAACGATCAGGTGGATAATAATTGCCAAGGGGCATTGAAAGATAAAAGAATAAGTTGCAGGAACCTCTGATTCTGATGCCTCCCGTGGAAGGAACAATTGTTAATCTGGTACTTGACAGCCCTCGAGGGGTCTATGAGGTGCGTATTGTGTCAACATGACGAGTCTTGTCGAAAAGAGCATGCAATTTACCTTGGCAAAAAGTTTATCGACTGTGAAACAATACACTCGCTGCTCGAAAAAACTTGATGTACTTTGGCATAGGCTGCTCGCCGACTGAGACAGTGTATGCTGGTTCATACTACTTTGTGGATGTCTAAGATGGATCCGATCAAGTATACAGTTGAGAAGCTAGCGTCGACCGAATGGGTTGCGAGATGGGAAATAATTCTGATTGATTCGTGATATACAGTAACCCATTGAGGATCATCAACCGAGGAAGTTTGAGTTCCCTGATGAGGATATATCGAGGCCCTCAAATCAAAAGATTGTGAGGGACCGATCCCGGATGAGGGGCCTGACCCTGAATCCGAACGGGTTCTGATGTCTGATGGGGAATGTGGATGAGTTAGTGCCGTGTTGGTTACGCCAAAAAGATCCCGTATTCCTTTTATTGCCCGGATAACATTTGAATGCACCAACAATGGTGGCTGAGTACGAAGTTTGTATCCCGGGTGTTGAACTTCGGTGCGTACGTATACTGGGGCAACGCTGCGCTCGCTCGTGTATGGGATAGAAGTAGTATTACTTACTGAGGTTTAGATCCCATTGTGGAGAGTCCTGAGGGATGAGAAGTTAGAGAAGGCTGAGCGGATAAGGACTCGGTATGACGCAGTGAGCCTGACTGAAGAAAAGAGGCTGGCAGTTACTTGCCATGGGGCAGTTGTACCCAGTGAGTGAAGTGTGTGGTTGACCGAAACGTGCGACCTCGTGCGTACCACGTGGAAGAGTTATTGTTGAAAAGGATCCTTCCTCCTCAAGATGATCGTGGGGCAAGTGGACACACAATTGTGAAGGTCCATTCGTGGTCAAAAAAGGTTTTCTCTGACAGAGCCTTGTTGCCAACGACCACGAATGACGAATTTTCCATCCCTTGTGAATGCGAACGCAGTTAAAAGATACTTCGTAAGAGAGACCCGCTGGACGAAAAGAATAAAAGAGTCCAGGAAAAAAAAAGAGGAAAAAGGTTCGGGCAAAAGATAGGGATAAAGAATGAAAAGTGTACACCCGGCAAGTCGAAAACCCCACAAGGGCGACTTGGGCAAAAAAGGGTATCCCGATGGACTGAAAACCCGAAAGGGCGGTCCAGGAAAAAGAGGGAATGAAACGAACAGCTGCGTCCGGCATGATCGTTTGTGCTTGAGATATGAATTGGATAATCTCCGACAGAGATCGATCGGAAGCGTCTTGTTCAGAAAATAGAAAGTGCGGAAAGTCTTGAGGACATATGGGGTGTAACCGGGTTGGAACCCGATGAGATCACGGTTTTACGTTGCCATTAGGATAGGTTTTTTCCTTTTGTGCGCAATCACCTCTTTTCAGGGATTGCTTCCTGTGTTGCTCGGTTCCGAGTCACTTTCTTTCAGTCAATAAATGCGTGTTCATTCAAATAATTTTGTTTTTTGTCTTCATTACCGCTTTGATTACGAAAACATCCGTTTATTTTGATAAGAATATTTGCATTTTGAAACATGGAGATCCCTTCCGATGCATGCTTATAAGATTGAAATCTGGAAATCTTATTCGGAAGTTTGAGTGGCCTAGGTGTTGAAATGTTGGCACGCCTGGGGCACGCTTTTATCTAACGATCTCTTTTACAGGTGTTGTTAGCTATGTTCACTCACTCGCAGGTTGTGATGTGAAATATTTTGACAAGAGATCCCTGCAGAGTCCAGCCAGGGGCAAGGGATAGACGAACAGTGAGGACGGTGAAAAATTACGACGACGATCCTGGAGGACTAATCGAGAAGACTCTTCAAAGTCTGAAGACTGGAAGTTTGTATGAATCCCAGGAGTTCGATCCCCGTGGAGTAAGGAGAAGTCGGGAATACAAGGTGATGAATCAGAAAAGTCCAGACGAGCCTGGGGAGTTCTCTAAAGTGGAAAGTCGACACTGTGGTTGGATGATGAATGCCAGTGTTCGACGAGTCGACGGGCGGTCCGTGTCAAAAAGGCCGTATCTTCCCAGTGGGTCTGAAAGTAGTATTTCCCTAGCCGATTCGAGATCGGTGTCTCCTCAGTGAGCTTGAAGGTTGCCATGTCCCCCAGTGGGAGTATCAGTGGGTAGTTTGTTTCTCAGGGTTGAGGATGTATCCCCATCGTGGTTGTGAATGTTTACCCCTGGCGAGGTTGTGGATGTCTATCTCCAGTAAGGCCTAGTATATTACTTCCTCAGCAGAGTGGTATAGGCCTTTCTCCAACAGAGTTATGCATTTCCCCATCAGGGTGTGGAGTGTTTCCCCTAGTGGATCTCCATAGCAGAGGGTTTGTATTGGTTGCTCCCCTTAGCAGGGTAATCCCTAAGCGGTTCGAGTTCGATGGAGGTCATCCTCAGCAAGGGTTGTCTTTCCCTAGCAGGGTGGAAATTGCTGTGGTATTGAAATCTTCAGCAGAGTTCCTGGAGCTCCCCGGTGTTGTCTCTGGAGGAGATGTGTTTTTATGCATTCATCATTTAAATAAGCATAGCATATTGCATCATTAGTGCGTAGCATTTCCATGATCATGGGGCATGGCGCTAAAAAAAAAAAAAAAAAAAAAAAACTCATGCATCAGCATTGCAAACATATCCATTAGCCCAAGGCCGTGGTGACCACCCGAGATGGGTTGTCTGAAAGAGTTTAGCATCACGCCATTGGATCGATTCCAGAATTGGGTTCCCCAGCAGGGTAGAAAGGTGTTCTCCCAACAAGTGACTCCGCAAGTGAGCGGGTATCCCCAGCAGTGCTACTCCCCAGAATTGGTAGCATTTGGCAAGCTTGGATTGATTCCCCTAGCAGATGTGGGTGTGTCTGATCTCTCCATATAGAGTCGACCCCTTAAGCAGAAAGTGTCTGTCATTTCCTTCTGCGCTCCCCACTGAGTTATATCCTCGTGGATGACGGTTGTTTCCGTTCCCTCCCTACATACTTAATGGGATGGGTTTTTCCTATTGAGTTATTTCCTCATTAGGATGAGTCTTGATTCAGTCTGCCTTTTTGGATCGATCCTAAACGGGCTTCCTATTGGTTGTCTCCTGTGCTTCCCTGTGGTATAAATGAATAGTTGCTCACCAACCGGCACTTGTTCATCTTATCCTCAGCAGAATTTGTTGGCCTCTGCCTACAAACCGGTAGTTGTAAGTCCTATCTTTGCGGTCTTCTACCTACTAACCGATAGATGTGAATCCTCTGTTCTCCCCTTTGTGGAGTTAACCCTTGTACTCATCCTCCCTATCGTGACCCTGATCCCCAGTGAGCTACCTCTCCGTTGGTTTCGATAAACGTCGAGTTTTTCCTAGGTATCCGTTGATATCTAGTTGTATCTCCTTTCCAGGTCATCCGTTGATGTCCGGTCACCTCTCCGTTGGTTTTGGTAAACGTCGAGTTTTTCCTATGCGTCCGTTGACGTATAGTTGTATGTTCCCCACAGATCATTTGTTAATGTCTGTTGATTCCCCTCAGAGTTACCTCTCCGTTGGTTTTGGTAAACGTCGAGTTTTTCCTAGTTGTCCGTTGACATCTGGATGTATTTCTCTCTTCCCTAGTAGGGTCTCCTTCTCCGTTGGTGTCGATTAACGTCGAGCTTCTCCCGTTCGTCCGTTGACGTCTGGTCGAGTCTTCCATTCATCTGTTGATGTCTGGTTACCTCTCCGTTGGTTTTGGTAAACGTTGAGTTTTTCCCATTCGTCCGTTGACGTCTGGTTGTATCCCTTTCTTTCCATTCATTCATTAATGTCTGGTTACCTCTCCGTTGGTTTCGATAAACGTCGAGTTTTTCCTAGTTGTCCGTTGACATCTAGATGTATTTTCCCCAGTCATCCGTTGATGTCTGTTACCTCTCCGTTGGTTTTGGTAAACGTCGAGTTTTTCCTGGTCGTCCCCAGTAGAGTTACCTCTCCGTTGGTTTTGGTAAACATCGAGTTTTTCCTGGTCGTCCCCAGTAGAGTTACCTCTCCGTTGGTTTTGGTAAACGTCGAGTTTTTCCTAGTTGTTCGTTGACATCTAGATGTATTTTCCCCGTAGTCATCCGTTGATGTCTGTTACCTCTCTGTTGGTGTCGATAAACGTCGAGCTTCTCCTTCTCCGTTGGTGTCGATAAACGTCGAGCTTCTCCAGTTCGTCCGTTGACATCTAGTCGAGTCTTCCCATTCATCTGTTGATGTTTGGTTACCTCTCCGTTGGTTTTGGTAAACGTCGAGTTTTTCCTGGTCGTCCCCAGTAGAGTTACCTCTCCGTTGGTTTTGGTAAACGTCGAGTTTTTCCTAGTCGTCCGTTGACGTCTAGTTGTATCTCCTTCCCAGGTCATCCGTTGATGACTGGTTACCTCTCCGTTGGTTTCGATAAACGTTGAGTTTTTCCTAGTTGTCCGTTGGCATCTAGTTGTGATTTCTATTCCTATTCATCGTCTTTCGATGTCTGGATGTGGTTGTACCTTTGAAAAAACCCCAAAATCCCTAGTAATAAATATCAGATCCCAGTGGACGTTTCCGTTGGTGGATCCCCGCAGTTGTGCAAATTTCTACGGTTCATGGTATTCAATCCCAGTTTACCCTAAAAATCTGACACCCGTTGCTCTCATCCATTTGGGTTCCCAGTTGATTGAATAGGGGCAGCTGTAGCACCTTAAATTTGCACCTCCCATTTTGTACATCATTTTTCATTTTAGGTCATTAGTATTACATTGTCCACTACATAGCATTGCATTGTCCATTGCCCAAGTGAAAGTCATCAATCAAGACTGGTCAGGAGATCCAGTTGTGCAAGCAAGCAAGTGCATTTCCTATTGAAGAAAAGCCCTAGGGTTGGTTCATTGAATTCATATGACCTAGGGATCATTTTGAAGTGGTCTGGCCAAAGATTGGATGTTCAGAAGTCATCAGTCATTGCACAATGCATCTGAAACCCTAGAAAGTCAACCAAAGTCAACTGTGCATGAAATCATGGATTTGAAGGTGGGAGATGGTTAGAGAGGCCTCATTCATGTCCATACAAGTCTCATCTGACATTTCAAACATCAACATTGAAGAATTTGAGGTCAGAGGAAAAGTTTCCAAAAATAGTAAGTGACCTGTAATTTCAAATTGCCAAAAATGGAAAGGTCTTCTCCTCAATATTACATGTCCAAGGAAGCTTCAAATGAAATTTTGCCCAACATGAAAGTTGAAGATCTTGCTCTCCCCTTTCCAAAAAGTCCAAGAACATGAATTTCCCATGTGTGGTTGAGAAGTTATGGATCAATCTTTGCCAAGAAAATTTGAAGTTCAAAAGGGGATAACTGTCACACCAAAAGGCCAAATGGAGTGGGATTTTTTGTAACATTCCTATTTTAACATTCTCTATCCAAATCATGCATCACATTTCATCAATTCTCACCATAAAAATATTGGATTTTTCACTTGAATTGCATTTGAAATTTGGAGTGAAAAATCTCATTTGAAAAATATGCATTGTTTTCATGTTTTTCCACTTGCACTTGGTATTAAACAGCATTTGGAGTGTATTTGGCTCAAAAACCGTGCACTGTAGCACTCATATCATGCATGAGGGTGCATGGGACAATTTTGCACAAACACTTGCTTCTCACTAATTACTTTGGCATTTGGCTAATTATGATTAGTATCTTCATTAGTGCATCATATATAAAGATAATCCTAACAAAAAATACCATTAACATTTCATTCGAACCAGATCTAGATCCAATCACAAATTCTCACAAACTTTTTCTCTCCATTTTTCTGCAAATTTCTTCATAGACCTTGCATTGTTCTTCAGTGATCCAGCATCCACAAGCATTTTTGGACAGGATTGAAGCTAGAATTCATCATTTTCGTGCACCTTTTGGAACTGTCAAAGCAAGCTTCATCCATGGCAATTGAGATTTCTGGAGGAATCAAGCAGTGTTGAGCTACAATCTTTCATTCATTCACCTATCTAAGCTTGGAAGAACATCTGTTTCACCTTGCCAAGGCCTAATTCGCACGATTCCACTACTGTTGCATCTTGAAGGTCAGTTTTCGATGCTCTTAATTCATAAAATTGATGAATGATTCTGGTAGATCTTTGAACATAGGTTATAATGAGCTTTAGATCGTGGAATTTCATTGAGTATTGAGGTAGTTATGATGCTTACAAGTTTGGTTGTTGAAACTTCATGTGCATGAATCTTTGAACCTTTGCTGAATTAGAATAAATTGAGCTTAGCATGTTGATGTATGATGTGAGGCGAGTGCAATGATATGCATTTGGTAATTTTCTGTGCACAAATGTTCTTGATGATAAAGAATGTATGAAGCTGATGATGAACCCTAAGTTTTCTTTTCCAGAACCTGTTTTGATCCTATAGCGCGTTGGTTGCATGCGTATTGGTGTTTGTAAGCCATGCATTGGTTAGTTTGGGAGCCAGCGTGTCATGTTGATTGGCTGAGGGCGCGTCATCCAGCCTTAAGTGAAACGCAGCGTTTCACTTAAGGGCGCCACTTTTGAATTCCTCCTCAGTTCGATACTGAGCGAGTGCATTTCCATTTTGGCCTTGGCATTTTATTTCACTTTATGCTACCATGTTCATGCTATGTCCTTCATGCATTTTTATTTTTTCTCATTCATTAAACAATTCATAACTCCAAAAATACTTATCCAATTCACCTGAGATTTTTTGCATAATGATCTTCATGATGTCTTCTATTTTTTGGATATTTTTCCAGAATTTGTGCACAGTTGGGAATGTTTTTGGCCTAGGGTTTATGTTTGCATGTCATAGCTTGTACCTTGCTTGCCATTCCTTTTGTGAAATGATGATGGTTGATCCAATGAAGCTGAAAATTTGCATGTGTACACTAGAGATCCTAGTTGACATTTTGGCACTGAGTTTGCAATTTTTGCATATTTGGTTTGTGAGATATGATCTGATTAATATAGGTGTGACAATTTGTGTCACACCTTTGCTTGCCTGACTTGTGGAATTTATTTGCCATGCCATATGAGCCTCAATTGATGTGAATTTTTGCATGTTGACTCTTCTGGATGTTAAGTTTGATCATGAATTTTTGTGGATTTTGTGGATGCATTTCCAATTTGTTTGAGATTTTCTTTGTTGATTGGTCATGTTTGGACTTTTGATGAGTGTTGAACTTAGTTGATTTGTGAAATTCTTGATGTTTATTGGATGAGTTTGAAATTTTGCACATTGATTCTAGACACTTTGAAGTTTGCCATGGCTTTGGTTTGAGACATTTATCATGTGTGGATTCTGTTTTATGCTTGTTTGAAGTTGATGTATGATTTTGTGACCCCATTGAGCTTGTTTTGCTTTACCTTGCCTTAGGGAATTTATTTGACATGCTTCCACTTATCCAAATGACTTGAGTTTTGGTATGATGACCATGTGATGAATGCTGTTTAGCCATGATTTTTCTTGGGATTTATTGAATTGTTTTTGAGTTGATGAGTATTGATTCATTCTGTTTGCTTCAATGAGCTTTGAAATGTATGCCTTGCCATGTTTACTTTATGAAATGAAATTGGTTGATGCTATTGACATGAGACCACTTGGATATTGTTCTTGATTGGTTTAATTTGATTCATGTCAATTTTTATGTTCTGTTTTGAATTATTTCTCTCTCTTTGACCCTAGGCCTTGTCCTAGAGGTTTGCCTCTCACATTTGAGCTTTGTTTCAGGTTAAAAAAGCACAATTGCCATGCTTGATGAGGTTCACTCATTTGGAGTTGATCCCTTGCTTGTTGATGACTAATCTTGAGTTTATTTTGTAGGCTTTGAGACTTAAGCCTATGCTTTGTGGCTTGCACCTTTGTGCATTGATGCTTGTTTGTCTGCTTGTGTACAGTTGACTGTCTGTTGTCTGTTTGACTTTTGTTTGAGTTGTGTACTGATTATGTTGGATTGTTTTCATGTACCTTAGTTGCTATAGTTCCTTTGTGAACTTGCTTTTGCTTTGCTTGATAGCTTGAGCATTGAGGTATAATGTCTCTAACTCCATGTAGTCTGGAAGACCTGGCCTGTTATTTGGCCAGGCACCTGTCTGAAGTCCTCCTTAAGAGGCAATGCTTGTGATTCTTTATATTTGTCCCTAAGCAGGAAAAGACCTTCGATAAGGCAATTGGCAAATACAAGAGATGTGTAGTCCATCTCCTGCTATTCAGTGTGTCATCCCTTTGCTCACATTACATGTTGAGTCAGTCATATGTGTAGAAGGGTTCCAACTTTCTGAACCCACACATTCTTTTGTCTGAAGCTCTCCCAGGCCAGGGATAAGAGCTATGAGGCACACCCCTCACTTCCTATTTCATCTGCTTCACCCTAACTCTTAATGTTAGGGTTAAGAGCTGACATCACCCGATTCCAGATGGCTTGTGTTTCACAGCCTAACCCTTGTGTGAGCCCACTTTGTTTGGATATAGTGTGTGTTATTTGTGTGATTGTTTGCTTTGCCTGTGCTGTATAGGATAGCTTGCTCCCTGTGCAAGTTAGATAGCAACCTTAACTTAGGGATGTTATGCATGATAACATCTAGGCTCGAGTCGTAGTCTCCCTAGTTGTGTCTCCCTTTGTATCTGGTTAGGCTAGTCCTTTGTCCCTGCGTAGGGGAACTACGTCGCCCTGATCCTCATACCAGATGAGGTACGTAGGCAGGAGATGAGCTGATCTCTCCGGGCGCCCTTTTTGTTTTGTCTTTGTGTGTGTTAGGAGATAGATGTAAGACCAGCAATTGGCATTCCGTATCCTCTTGTTGTGTGCTTGGAGTCCGATGTAAGTCCAGCGATTGGCATTTGGTTTCCAGTGTGTGTGTGTTTGGTTCGGAGTTTGATGTAAGTCCAGCGATTGGCATTCGGTTTCCATGTTTGCCTGTTTGTGTGGAGTTTGACATATGTCCAGCGATTGGCAGTTGATTTCCTGTGTTGTTTTGTTTTGCGTGCGTTAGCCGAGCTACGAGTGCTCTGATTCTTCTTTAGTCCGAGAAGATACGTATGCATAGGATGCGACATCCTAGCGAGCACGTTTTCCTCTGTCTGAACTACGTCGACTCTGATGTCTGTGCCTGACAGACTACGTAGGCCCAGGATGCGATATCCTGCCGAGTTAGTTTCTTTTGTTTTCTTTGTCTCTTTCAGCCAGTGTTTGATGTTTGTTGAGCAGTATTTTAGCAACCACATTCCTTCCTTTTGTGTGTGGATCCCGTCGAGTACGATGGATGCGTAGGGGTGCTAATACCTTCCCTTCGCATAACCGACTCCCGATCCCATCTCTCTCTGGTCGCGAGACCATGTCTTTTCCAGGTTTACTTCGAGCGTTTCCTTTCCCTCTTTTGGGATAAATAACGCACGGTGGCGGCTCTGTTGTTTTCGTTTCCCGCCGGTTTTTCGCGTAATGCGACACATGAGGGTCTCAAACCCTAGATGTGGACTTGATGAATCAATAAGATCATGCCCTACCTACAAAAGAGTTAGGCAAATGCAAAGATATATTTTTGGTATTTTAGTTAGTGAAATGATAAAAATACAAGTATGATATAATCACAAAATGCTTGGTGATCTCTCCCAAAACAAACTCAATGAAAGAGAGGTAAGGAGGATGCCAAGATATGATCCCAATGCCAATGCTTATGATGGAAATGCATGAGGGATCTTTGGGTTAAAATTGGGGTCTTACAGCTGCCCCTATTTAAGGACATTCTAACTGAAGAGGTGAAGGTTAAAATCTTCGGCTCAAGTCAGTAGAATGGGCTGAAATAACAACATAGAGAAACGAATTTTGGTCCCTAAGAGACCTCATGATGCATATGATATGAATGTAAAAGTTAATGCTTTGTGGGGAAATATTGCCATAAAGGAAAAAGAAATCAGAGAGACCGAAAGTCCACAGGAGTATAATGCATTCCATAAGGAAAACTCGCTGGGGAAACAGAGACTCTGGGGTAAAAGGAGTTATGCGTAGGCCAGGCTACGACTAAAAATTGCTAGGGGGATAGAGGGATTCCATACAAAATGGAAAGACTCAGCCGGGGAAACAAAAACATCTGTAGGGGATACAAATAAGTCAGGATAACTGAAGTACTCGGCCCGTGTAGGGGAAAGCGATTTCTCTAGGGAAATGCGCACTCAACTCAACTGGGGAGAAATAAAAATTCCAACACAGGAGGAGCAGAAATCTATTATCTACTACCTGTTACTAGGTAAAGAGATAATAAAGATCTAACAGAGACACCATCTGTCACCGGTTAGGATGAACATATCAAGGATATACCAACTGAACTAAAAGAGAAATTACATCTATCAAAAATTGGATAGAAAACTGTTGAAGAGAGAACCCATCATCGATCAGGATGAGCATATGAAAGGTTAACTCCACGAGGGGACAAATCAGGATTTACAGCTACCGGTTACTAGGTAGAAGACCAATCAAAGAGAAAATCTGTCACCGATTAAGGTGAACATATCAAGGATAGACTCTGAAAAGGGGAGTAAAAATAGGGATTACATCTATCAGTTACTGGATAGAATACCAACGAAGAGAAAATCCGTCACTGGTTAAAGTGAACATATCAAGGATTAACTCTGCACAGGAGAAAAAAAGTAGGATTTACAACTACCGGTTACTGGGTAGAAAACCAAAGAAGAGAAAATTCGTCATCGGTTTGGATGAACATATCAAGGATTAACTCTCTGAGGAACAAAATAGGGATTACAACTACCTTTTTACTGGGTAGAATACCAAAGAAGAGAGTATCTGTCACCGGTTAAGATGAACATATCAAGGATGGACTCCTACAGGGGAAAGAAAGATATCTGTCATCGGTTAGGATGAACATATCAAGGATATACTTTCAGGGGACTCTATCGAGGAGAAAAATAAGGGTACTTTTGTCGGGTATTGGGCAAGAAGTAACAAACTGCAAACTAAGAAGAATATTACCAGTTACTGGGTAATAGAATCTTAGGGGGACCAAAGCATCTGTCTAGGTAAGAGCTAGAAAGAATCAACCAATCAAGACTCACCCATTGAGGATATAACTAAATGGGAGTAATTCCATCCAGAAAATCTAATGGAGAGGAAACTAAAATAACAACCATCCACGAGGAAACAAACTCAGTGGGGAAACAGAGAAAGGTTAAAGTCTTTCTGCTTAAGGGGCTGACACTCTACAATTGAAAGAGGACAAACACCAGGTTTGGTATGGGGACAAAGTACCACCATAACAAAGAATGAGAATCTCAAACAAATCAAATATGGAGATATGCAAATTATGAAATTATATGAATGTATATGTATATGTATATGTATATATCATGCTGACAAAACGATCACAAAGGATACATGAGGTGTCGCAAAGAAATTGAACCACCGGTACAATCCTCGGTCAATCCATAAAATATGGAGACTACTGCTGGAGAATATGAAGATCAACATCCCAAGGGCTCAAACCTAGCTGGGGACAGAGGAAATCTGCTGAGGATAAGACAAACAACTCTGTGGGGAATTTTAGGTCAACACCATAAAAATGGGAGACAACCCTACAGAGAAAATATCAATAACAGCTGCTCAAAAACCAGGAGGAAACTCTGACTGGGAGCACACATACAGCGATTGGTGGGGACACCAAGCGATCTACTAGGGAAACACCAAACATCTCTAATGAAGATCCACCTATTGAGGAAATACGAACTCCGCTGGGGAAGGTCGAAACTCTGTTGGGGACAAGGACGCACCACAGGGTGTCTGAATCAACCAACTCAGCTGGGGATAAAGAAAGAAGTTCCACTGGGAATCAAACACTCCACCGGGGAACTGAATCCGTCAGATGGGGATAACAATATTCCATTAAGGAAATGAATCAACATTAATGTCTAGGGATACCTGAAGAGTTACTGCTTGGGGAACCACAGATGCTTCACACTTAAGGACTTACTATCATTTGAAATGTTGTTGATATTAATGTTACTTGCTTTGGAAAAGTTCTTGCTTTTATATTTTAAAGAAAACTTGATTTTGATTTGAAAATTTAATTTTAAATTGATCATAATAAAATGTAAAACTATTGGTTGAAGTAAATAAGAGTAGAAATAATTGGATCAAAGCTCAACTTTATTTAATGGGATGGTAGTCTGTAAATGACAAGACTCCATAGATTTTACAAAAGTTGAAAATGGTAATTTACATGGAAAAGGTTACATTGAATACAAATGATCCTTAATCCCTCTACCAAAATGTTGATATCCACTGTGCTCTTGACCGCTGCTGGGATGATGATCTGATGTCAACCCTTGTGCTCAAACGAGTCTTCAAAATCACAGAAGGTCAGCAGAATGCAGTTACTTTCCATAATCCCTAATTTTTGCATAAGTTGCCCCAAGGTGGGGTACTCAACTTATCGGGAAATTCTTTCTGTTTTAATGTCTCTAATTTTTTCATGGATCGCCCTTTCGGGTTTTCAATCCACCAAGACACTCATTTTTGCCTAAGCCGCCCTTTTAGGTTTTCAACTTAGCGAGCTCTTCTTTGATTTTTTTTAGGCGAAGTATTTCTTGACTGCATCTGCGTTCACAGGACGAGTGAACTCTTCACCATCCATAGTTGTAAATATCAATGCTCCTCCTGAAAAGGCTCTCTTAACAACATACGGGCCTTCATAATTGGGAGTCCATTTTTCTCTAGAATCTGGTTTGAACATCAAAATCTTCTTGAGCACAAGGTCTCCTTCTCTGAACACTCGAGGTTTAACCTTCTTATCAAAAGCTTTCTTCATCCCCTGCTGATACAACTGACCATGACACATGGCAGTTAACCTCTTCTCTTCTATCAAATTCAGCTGATCAAACCTGGTCTGACACCATTCAAATTTAGTCAGCTTGGCTTCCATGAGCACACGCAATGAAGGAATCTCAATCTCTATGGGGAGAACTGCTTCCATACCATACACGAGAGAGAAAGGGGTTGCCCCTGTTGAAGTGAAGACGGATGTACGATACCCATGTAAAGCAAATGCGAGCATCTCATGCCAATCCTTATATGTCACAACCATCTTTTGAATAATCTTCTTGATGTTCTTATTTGCAGCTTCAACAACCCTATTCATCTTGGATCTACAGGAAGAAGAATTATGATGCACAATCTTGAAGTCTTTGCAAAGAGCTTCCACCATATTGTTGTTCAAGTTCGATCCATTGTTAGTAATGATCTTGCTTGGCACACCATAACATCATATAATTTGATTCTTGATAAACCTTACAACAACTTGCTTGGTTACATTTGCATACGATGTCGCTTCAACCCACTTTGTGAAGTAGTCAATTGCCACTAAAATGAAACGATGTCCATTCGAAGCTTTGGGCTCAATCATCCCAATCATATCAATTCCCCACATGGATAAGGGCCATGGGGAAGAGATAACATTCAATAGTGTCGTAGGAACATGAATCTTATCAGCATATATTTGACACTTGTGGCATTTCTTCATAAATTTGCAACAGTCAGATTCCATTGTCAGCCAATAGTAACCTGCTCGCAACATCTTCTTCGCCATTGCATGTCCATTGGAATGAGTACCAAAGGAACCTTCGTGCACTTCAGTCATCAACAAGTCTGCTTCGTGTCTATCCACGCATCTGAGAAAAACCATGTCGAAGTTTCTCTTGTACAGTATATCACCATTCAAGTAGAAATTACCGGTTAATCTTCTCAAAGTCTTCTTATCTTTCAAAGATGCCCCAGGCGGGTAAATCTGACTTTGGAGGAAACACTTGATGTCGTAATACCACGACTTCTCGTCTTTGATCTCTTCAACAGCAAACACATGAGCTGGCCTATCAAGACGTATCACAAATAAATTGGGAACTTCATTCCAATACTTCACTACAATCATTGATGCCAACGTTGCAAGAGCATCTGCCATCCGGTTTTCATCTCGAGGGATATGATGAAACTCGACCTTTGTAAAGAAAGTTGCAATTCTCCTCACATAATCTCTATATGGTACCAAACCGGGGTTATTTGTCTCCCATTCTCCTTTGATCTGATTCACAACCAAAGCCGAATCACCGAAGACATCCAAATACTTGATTCTAAGATTCATGGCCTCTTCAAGCCCCATAACGCAAGCTTCATATTCTGCCATGTTGTTTGTACACTTGAAATTCAATCTAGCTGTAAATGGTAGATGCGCGCCTTGAGGAGTAATAATCACTGCCCCAATGCCATTTCCATACTGATTAACAGCTCCATCAAATACCATGTCCCAACGGGAACCAGGTTCCGGCCCTTCTTCAAGCAATGGTTCATCACAATCTTTCATTTTCAAGTACAAAATCTCTTCATCAAGAAAGTCATACTGCACTAACTGGTAACCTTCTATTGGTTGGTGAGCGAAATAGTCAGCCAAGATACTACCTTTGATCGCTTTCGGAGATCGGTATTCTATATCATACTCTGATAACAACATCTGCCAACGGGCAATCCTCCCAGTTAAAGCAGGCTTCTTAAATATATACTTGATTGGATCCATTTTGGATATCAACCAAGTGGTATGATTCAACATATACTGACACAGACGCTTAGCATCCCAAGCCAATGCGCAACAAGTCTTCTCAAGCATTGAGTACCGAGTCTCACAGTCGGTGAACTTCTTACTGAGGTAGTAAATTGCAAATTCTTTCTTCCCAGTCTTATCTTGCTGACCAAGAACACAACCCATACTATCTTTGAGCATGGTCAAATACATGATCAACGGTCTTCCTTCAACAGGTGGAGACAAAATAGGAGGCTCAAGCAAATATTCCTTGATACTATCAAAAGATTTCTGGCAGTCTTCGGTCCAATCATAAGACTGATCTTTCCGGAGAAGCATGAATATAGGCGCACATGTGGCAGTCATGTGGGAAATGAATCTGGAAATGTAATTCAAGCGACCGAGAAAACCTCGGACTTGCTTCTCAGTTTTGGGCGCAGGAATTTCTTGTATTGGTTTGACCTTGGCAGGATCAACTTTAATACCCTTCTCACTGACAATAAAGCCCAATAACTTACCAGAACGAACACCAAAAGTACACTTATTGGGATTCAATCGGTGTTTATACTTCCTCAAATGCTGGAATAGCTTCAACAAATGTTCAACGTGTACCTCTTCATCAATTGATTTAGCAATCATGTCATCGACATAAACTTCAATCTCTTTATGCATCATATCATGAAAAAGAGTAGTCATTGTTCTCTAGTAAGTTGCACCAGCATTCTTTAGACCGAAAGGCATCACTCTATAACAGAATGTTCCCTAGGGTGTAATGAATGTGGTCTTCTCCATATCTTCGGGTGCCATCTTAATCTGATTATATCCGGAAAATCCATCCATAAACGAAAAGACTTTGAATTTAGCAGTATTGCCTACCAACATATCAATGTGTGGTAGAGAGAAATCATCTTTCGGATTGGCTTTATTCAAATCTCTATAGTCAACGCACATGCGGAGTGTTCCATCTTTCTTCCGTACAGGCACAATATTGGCCACCCATTGCGGATACTCAGCGGTGACAAGGAAACCAACATCAATTTGCGTCTGAACATCCTCTTTGATCTTCACAGCCATATCAGGATGCGTTCTTCTCAACATCTGCTTGACCGGCGGGCATTCTGGCTTCAACGACAATCTATGCTCCACAATCTCAAAATCCAACCCAGGCATGTCTTGATAGGACCAAGCAAACACATCTGAATATTCTCGCAGAAGATCAATCAACCCCTTCTTAGCATTTGGACACAATCGAGACCCAATCTTGATTTCCTTCACATCATCTTCGGAACCCAAGTTGACTAGCTCAATCTACTCTTCAAACGGCTGAATAATCTTTTCATCTTGCTCAAGAAGACGAGACAATTCATCACTTACTTCTACATCACTTTCCTCCTCGGCCTCAAACACATGGAATTCAAAATTTAGAGAAGGAGAAGGATCATTGTATTCAATGGGGTTAGGAACCAACCTAGATAATGATTTGATATTTTGATTTTAGAGAAGTGAATTTGTGACCAAATATTATGCAGATGGACAATTATATTGTTTATTTATGTTTTTTGTGATTACCATTTTCAGAATAAAGCAAAAAGTAAAAATAAACATCAAAGATGTGGATGAATAGAATTAATTTTATTGATGATCAATTTAAAATGCCCAAACAATGTTCGCTTCTCCCTTAGACATATGAGAAGGATTTTAAAATATAAAAGTAATTACTTAGGTCGATGCAAAATAACAGGAATATCAACAGCAATCCAATTGTTGCAGGTCTTTTCATGCGTTACAAAGTTGGTGCAGTCTTCCTCTCCGCTATCCTCTAGCACAACAACTAAGTGTTGTTCATTGCGATGAATGACCCCTCCGTTATGGAAGCTAAGTTGCATATCTTCATATCTAATAGCTGACAAGCCTTTCTAGAACCCCAAACCAGTTCTTCCTTTGTTGTCGGAGACCTCTACCACGCGCCCCCACTGATCAACATGACCTTCTTCAACAATCTTCTGAGTATCTTTCAAAGTGGACATAGGTGCCCTAACTCTCTTCTCAGCAACAATAGATAAGGCTTGGAATGGAGTTCCAACCTCATCCTCAACTTCCACATATGAGAAAGATGACAGATGGCTAACCAACAACGCCTTCTCTCCTCCCACAATCACTAGCTTGTCATTCTTGACAAATTTGAGCTTCTGGTGCAGAATGGAGGTAACAGCCCCTGCCTCGTGAATCCATGGCCTTCCCAATAAACAGATGTAGGCCGGGTGGATATCCATTACTTGAAAATTAATTTGAAAATCACTCGGACCTATCTTAACTGGAAGGTCCACTTCACCGATTACCGTTTTGCGCGAGCCATCGAAGGCTTTGACAATCACCCCACTATATCTCATGGGAGCTCCTTGGTAAGATAACTTTGACAATGTTGACTTCAGAAGCACATTGAGTGAAGAACCGGTGTCAACAAGCACATTTGACAAAGCATCTTCCTTGCAGTTCATTGAAATATGCAAAGCCAGGTTATGATTTCTTCCCTCTTCAGGGAGTTCTTCATCACAGAAGCTCAAATTATTGCACGAAGTGATGTTAGCCACAATGTGATCAAATTGATCCACAGTGACATCTTTTTCTACATACACTTGTTCAAGAACCCTCTGCAGTGCTTCTTTATGCGCTTTAGAATTCAAAAGCAGAGACAACACGGAAATCTTTGAGGGGGTCTGGAGCAGCTGCTCAACGACATTAAATTCACTCCTTTTGATCAGTCGGAGTACCTCATCATCATCATTGGCTTTCAAGTTGCTGGATTCACCAGACTTATCCTTCAAACAACCAACTGGATCTACATTAGGTAACTCCATCTTCTTACCAACCACTATTTCTTCTTTATTTTCCGAGAACACCAGTCCAAATACTCGACCACTGCGGGTCAGCTTCGTTACATCAACAATGCTTACCAGTGAACTGGTCGTAGGTAACGGGACCTCTTGACCATTCTCCAACGTTGTAGCATTATACTGGTACGGTACAACCTTATCAGATGCATACGGGACTGGGCCCGTTAACCGTATTACCAACGACAATATTGATCTTTGACTGACACTCTTGTTACTACTTCTATCATACTGGATTACCAACCGCTCTTGCTGCTTGAAAACGGGCACTATGACATTGACGTCGTCATCTACATGACGGGATTGAATAATCTGAATCATGCCTTCATCCATCAGACGCTAGATGTCCCTTTTCACAACTTCGCAAACCCTTAGGTTCACACTACAGACCACACAACCATCATGGTCATGTTCACAGTCACTCACCATACAGGTATCTTTACGCATTTGCACCAAAGATCTTCGAATAAACCGGACATCAAAGACCTTGAATTCACCAGGACAACCGTCCACCATATTCACTGAAGAGTTCCCATGAGCGGGCAAAGGGTTAACTTTCACATTAGGCGCGCGGTCCTCAAAGGACACCATACCACTCTTCATAAGCTTTTTCACCTCATACTTCAACGGATAACCGTTTTCAATATCGTGCCCAGATGCACCCTGATGAAAAGCACAATGAAGCTCAGGTTTATACCATCAAGGAAAGGGTTCTGGGATCTGCGGCGGGTTCCTTGGTTGAATCAGGTTCTTGAGGACTAAAGATGGATACAATTCTACGTACGACATAGGAACCGGGTCAAAAGAGACCTTCTTCCTCTCAAAATTTTGTTGTTGATGATGATTGTTGTTGGAATTGTGGTTGTTGTAGGTGTTTGTTCTTTGTTGCGGTTGTTGTTGTTACGTTGATGTTGTTGTTGTTGAATCGGTGTTGTTTGCGGATTAGAAAATACTGGAATAATGGAAGACACTTGATGATGATGATGTTGACGGGGTGGTGGATTTCTTCTGATCTGAGGCTTCCTTTGCCTCCCACTGGAAATTGCATTTGTTTCACTGTCCTTCCTCTTGCTGAAACTACTGCCATATTTCTTACTGTTTGACGCCTCATCTTTTGACAAACGTCCTTCACGGACCCCCTTATCAAGTCTCATCCCCATATTTAGCATTTCGGTAAAATCATTGGGGGTACTGGCAATCATGTGTTCATAATAAAATGAACTCAGGGTTTTCAAGAAGATTTTTGTCATCTCTTTCTCCTCCAAAGGAGGAGTGATCTAGGCAGTCAACTCCCTCCATCGTTGTGCATACTCCTTGAATGTCTCTTTATCTTTCTGAGACATAGACCTCAATTGGTCTCTATCCGGCGCCATATCCACATTGTATTTGTATTGCCTCACAAAAGCCTCACCTAGGTCATTGAAAGTGCGAATGCTTGCACTATCCAACCCCATATACCAACGGAGTGCAGCACCAGTCAGGCTATCCTGGAAATAGTTAATCAACAATTGGTCATTATCTGTTTGAGTTGACATCTTGCGATCATACATCACAAGATGACTGACCGGACAAGAGTTCCCCTTATATTCTATTGTCATCCTTTTGGTGCCAGAAAACATGTTCAAGTTGTCTTTACATCAGATACGACCTGTGCAAGATTTGAATGTCGACTCGAGGGTTGACATTGATTTGGCATTCTACCCCATTACCTTGGTGCTGTTAGAATCCATTGCATTTTCTTTCTGTATTTCTCCATTGCATTTCAAAGGACAAAATTTGGATCTTTTCGTATTTAATTACCTTCCACCATGAATGTACGAAGACTGTTGTCATTCTTACTTTCTGGCTCAAGTTAATTAAATAGGGGCAGCTGTCATACCCCAATTTTGTCCGAGAATATTTAAATTTTCATAGGATTGATTTCATTTTTATTTTGCATCATATGCATACAATGACATACATTCCATCATGAATAATACCTAAAATATCAGTCAGAATGAATTTATTGAGAATACAGACAAATCGGTTAACTTGTTTCTCAAGAATGGGCAAAATCAGCGGGTAAAGAGTTTTAAAATTAAAATCACAAACGCCAGTATTATTAATCTACGGTTCACGTAGTTTAATCTGGTATGCGTGTTGTATTTTTCAGCGGCTGTTTCGATTTCATTTCGACCCGCCTGAGCCTTTTAACTGGTGAAAATTTATTTCGAAGTTAAAAGAAACGCTGTATTTCTTCAATAAGTACATTTTGTGCTGATAGTCGTAGTACATTAAATTTAATTTTTCGGTCATTTTCGCATTCATTTTTATTATTCAATCTAATTCTTATTTACTTATTTAGTTACTTTTTCTTTGATTTATTGTCAAAAATTAGCATGCTTTAATAGGATTTATTTAATATCTAGGGTAAGTTTATTTTATTAACATTTTTGTGTATTAATATTCAAAAGTATAAAAAAATATATAAAAAAAGAAGGATCAAGAGTGTTTCATTGGTAGACGGCTGGTACCCACTCATATCACTCTGACATGTCTCTCTCGAAAATTCCTCACACTCATTTCACATGTTCCCACTCACTCAACGTCTCTCATCACTAATAGAACCACTCTCTCATCTCTCTCTCAGACTCTCTCTCCACTGCTAATAACCTCACCCACTTACAACAAATGCAGCTACCACTCATATCTCTCTGACTCTCTCACACCTCACACATCTCTCCCTTCTCTGCACACACACACACGTATCACTCTCATATTTCCCTCACTCTCATCATTAATACATACCTCACGTCTCTCACCTACAAGAATAACCTACTACACTCAAATCCTCACACTATTCCCTCACTCACAAAATCTCTTCTCCCAACCGCCGCTTCCACCATCGCTAAACCCACCACCATCCAAAAATCTCACCTCCATCATCACAAACCACAAAACCTCACCGTTCACCCACCTTCGCCTCCGCCTTCTTCCATCAACCTCACAACCTTCGACCCCTTCTTCCTCCTTCACAACCCCCAACGGACACCAACAACAAAACCTCGCCGCCATAAACCCTTCAATTACACCCTTTCTCACCGCCTCTTCAAATCCTCCACCTACAAACCTTCTTTTTCTTGCAAACCCACATGTACTGCACATCACCACTCATCGCCTCTTCAAAACACCCCCAACGTCTCCGTCCACATCTCACTACAACGCCGCGCCAACACCTCCAAACGCCGCACCCACATTGCCTTCTTCAACCTTACTTCGTCATCACCACCACGGCAACCCACACAACAACCGAATCTCCGCCGTTCACATAACCCCTCCTTCGACCTTCTCCTTCCTCAACAACCTTATGCTGTTAATGAACTCAAGCAACAACCACTACTCCAGAATCACGTTGATGGCTGTTTTGAACCTTTGATAGGTTATAAACTTATTTCTATTTTGCAGGTCGAATCATTTCGGCGACTTCGGTCTCGCAGGCGCCAAAGGCCGATTTTATGTTCATTGTGGCTAAAGCGTCAAAATCGAAGCAGGGACAGGAAAGTTTCGCTCAAGATTGTGGATTGGTTTGAAAACTCACCACCTGATTCGACCGTCCAAGGCCATCCAGCACAAACCATTCATCACTGATATCCCGAGGCCAGCAATAACACAACAACACAACTCAACTTTCGCAACAATAAAGATAAGGCAGCTGGTTTTCCACTTCTATCATACTTTTGAATGTTGATTGAGTTGTTGTTTCGGTAATCCCTTATGCCCATTTCTGTATTTACTTGGTTTATTTTCGGTCCAGATTTTTGTTTCTTTGCATCTAGCTTTAAGCATTTCATTTCAAAGTGCGGTTTAGTTATATTGATTTGGGTAGATCTCTTTGACTATAAAACATTTATTTGGTGATAGGAAGATTTATATTAAGCTGTTATTATAAGGTTCAGATAGGTTGTATATACGCCATAACTCCGGTTCAAGGTTTTTGTAAATTTTGTTCATGATTAATTTTCTGGTTTCGCTCGGCTTATGCAGGAAGGAGCGTCATGCGGTTTAGGGTTACCATTGGTTTTGTGTTGTGCCTCATAGTAAACAAAAGATTGGGGGTTAATGAGGATGTATAGGTTTATGTTTAAAATCCAAATATCATGAATCATTTCCCTGATGGCTGCGAGTGAAGCTCAAAAGAAAACTTAGTTAAATTTCTTGTTAGTTTTTAAAATAATAAGAATTAAATTTAATGTTGTTTTCGGAATTGGGCCCGAGTTAATTTCAATAAGTCGCGGCCCATGTGTATGTGTGCATTGATTTTCAGTTTCTTTTCCTTTATTCCGTTTTGTAAAGCGCATTGGATAATTAAGTAAATCATTAAATAAGTGAAGACTAAATCAATTGTCAGTCTAAATAGGTTTATTTTCACTTTTGTTGTTCACTTTTATGGTATTTAGACATTGGAAATCTATCCATGTTCGATTCATGATAAGTATTCAATTTTGTTTGAATTTTCTACTAATTCAAAAATAGTTTCCCAATGTTTCACCATCCTTTTTCATTATCATTTCATAATAGACAAATTCAATTTCAATTTATCATTCACCCAAACCAATTTCAAAAAGCACCAACCACAATTCTCGATCCAAATATCGAGCCCATTTTCAAAAACACCTTTGTAAGTCAATCGCTTTTAAGCATCGCCATCAACCTCACATAGCTTACTCTTGGGCTTTCTTACAATGAGACCTATTTGGTTATTGATTAATCGAGTAGATGTCCGATTCACCATAATTTATTTAATAAAACACAAATTCAAATCATTTTCCAAACCATCTAACTTCAAAAGAATTTTCTCTTTTAACATAAATTTTGGGATGAAAAAGTAGATAGGAAGCGTTCGCTTCACTATTTCTCAAGCACTTGAAAAATTGGCGTACGCCATATTGCTCGAGTTCTTGTCACCCGATTAAACCTTAATCATACAATTTCAAATCATTTTTTCAAATCAAATATAAGTTCTAAATTCAAATTATTTTAAAACCATGATTATACACATTCAAATCACATCTTCTAAATCAACTACAAATTCTATAACCATTTAATTATGAATTTCCGATAATAAAAGGATAGGAGGCGTACGCCTCATTATCTTTCGATTATTCGAATAATTGGCGTACGCCACATTGCTCGAATCTTCGTCATCAAATTTAAACCACAATCGAATATACTCAAATCACCTATTATATCAAACACAGTTTCAAGATCAACTTTATAACTTAAACTTCAATAGAGAATGGGAGGCGTACGCCTCACCATTCCTTGATTATTTGAATAATTGGCATACGCCACATTGCTCAAATCATCTTTCGATCAAAACCTACCAATTCAAAATTCAAACTATTTTCACAAATCAAATACGACATCTAAAGACATATTATTTACAATTTAAACCTCGGATGATAAAATATGGGAGGCGTTCGCCTCGTCATCTCTCGATTATTTGAATAATTGGCGTACGCCATATTGCACAAATTATCGACTTCCGACTAAAATACGCTAAATAAACATGGATAAGGGAATAGGTGGCGCTCGCCTCATTATTCCTTGAATAAGCAAGTAGGAGGCGTACGCCTCACTACCGTGCGTATTCAGCATCCGCAAACAAAATTTCAAAATAATTCGAACGAAAAAGGGGTAGAAGGCGTTTGCCTTGTTATTCCTCGAAAGAATTGGACGATTGGTGTACACCACATTGCTCAATCTTTCGTCGTTCTTCAAAAACATCTCCAACATCAAATCTAACTTCTCGCCCCCGAGCGATCGAAACCAATCAAACACCCAAACATATCAATTCAACTTGTCGCCCCTGCGTGACCAAAACTCTTTCAAAAAGAACACTGTCAATCCTTTCTAATGCGCACAACAAACCAGTGCTTAAGCCTCCGCCGAGAGTAGACAAGCCAGTGTTTAGCCGTTAGAACGCCGACCTACACAATCGTTCATCAAAACAAAACACACCAAATATTCGTAGTAGCCCGAGTTACGAATGCTCTGATTTCCTTATTGCACCATAAGGATACATAGGCAGGAGATTGTTGTATCTTCGCGAGCACACTAATAAAAAAACCTCCCATTTCCCCCTCCTGAGGTCTTCATCCATATCTATCTATAATTCTAATCACTCGAAGGAAGCGAATAACAGTCAATTAACAGTCAAATAGCAAAATCATACTAAGAGGTTCCCGTTGAGTACAACGGACATGAGGGGTGCTAATACCTTCCCCTTGCGTAATCGACTCCCGAACCCGAATATGGTTGCGACGACCATTATTCTTATTTCTAGAGGTTTTCTCGATATTTTCCTATTCCTTCATTGGAATGAATTAATTTCGGTGGCGACTCTGTTTCGAACAATATTTTTCCGCGTTCCATCGCGAGGGATCGCATTATCATTTTTTGAGGTGCGACAGACTGGAGACTCTGTTGGGGAACCTGCTCCAAGCAAGAGAGAGTCTAGCCTAACTTAGTCTGATTTTTCTATGACTGTTAGAAGATGTTCTTATCTTCCGTGCTTGTTTCTCTATATTTTATTATGTTGCTTGTATGTAATGTGTTTTAATACTTTGATATGGGACTTGGTGTATGCTGTGAGATAAGCTCCATACCCGAGCTTCGAGAAGAACTTAGAACCCGAAGTTGTGTAGTATTGAACCGGGGGGTGTACACCTCATTGGGACAATACAAAGACTCCACCTAGAGTAGATCTGTTTGGAGTTTCCATCATAATATGGCTAGCCCATAATTGCGGGGAGGTTCTAAATACGATCCGTGACTCTAGGGACCTCGCCTTAAACCCAGGGTTTATTTCCATAATTGGCGATTATGTAGTATTGAACCGAAGGGTCTACACCCTGTTCGAACAATACGAGAATCCCACTTAGATTAGACCAGTTCAAAACTCCCATCACGATGTGGCTAGCCCACCATTGCGAGGAAGTTTTAAACTTGATCCATGAGTCTAAGTTCCTTCCTTGAAAACATAACTTTAGAACCTACCTTTGGGGAATTTCTTGCAATCATAGAAACTCGTGCTTCTTCCTATTATCCCGACGTACACGACGTGTGAATGATCATGAGTATCTGTATTCCTTGCAAAAAACATGATGAAACTTCATGCATTTGCATATCATAAACATGCATTGCATATCATTGTCCAGAAACAAAAAAACTCACACCATATTCTACCCTTTGTCCAATAACACTGACTACTCGACACCGGTACGAGACACGCTGCAACTACAGGATAACACTTGAACAGTTGGAAGCAAACCAGGTTTTGATGAGAACTGACATTGACTCCATGCAGGAAAAGATGGATCGCTTGCTTGAGACCATGTTACTCTTGGCCCAGAAAGAAAAGGATGCAGAGACTAGCGCCGAAGCCAGGAAAGTTGCTGCCCAGTTTGGATCGCCATCGCTTAGCATCCCTGGAGTAATTGACCTTGATGCTTATCCTGCCCAGCCTAGAGGAGGACCGATCCCTATTCCGATCCCCATGGTCAACATGAACCCCCATGAGCATTCTGCTACATCTTCTCGACATGGATCCATGATGGGTGATGAGGATCCATATGACGCCTTCTTCATGCCACAACCCGCCAAACCTATTGTTGGAGATCTCCCGGACCCAGCTGTTGAGAGACTCCATGCTCTGGAAGAGAAATTCAAGTCCTTGGAGGTTCACACAACTCCCGGTTTGGACGTTGTTGACATGTGTCTGGTGCCAGGACTCGTGATTCCACAAAAATTCAAAGTCCCAGACTTTGACAAATACAAAGGGATCAGCTGCCCGAGAACTCACCTTAGAGCCTATTGCCGCAAAATGGCTGCCCACATCAGTAATGATCAACTCTTAATTCATTACTTCCAAGATAGCCTCAGTGGGGCATCCTTGGAGTGGTACATGCAACTTGAGAGAGGTCAAGCCCAGTCCTGGAGAGATCTCTCTGAAGCATTCCTTAGGCATTATCAGTACAACACTGATATAGCACCCAATCGCACCTAGCTGCAAGACATGACTCAACGCAACAATAAGTTATTCAAGGAATACGCCCAGCGGTGGAGAGAGCTTGCAGCTCGTGTCCAACCTCTTCTTCTTGATAAGGAGTTGATTGACATGTTTATGGGAACTCTTCATACTCAATATATGGAGAAAATGGTCGGGTCCAACTTCCCAACTTTTACTGAGGTCGTCTCCGTGGGAGAACGAATCGAGAGCCAGATCAAGAAGGGAAAGCTACCTTGCGCTGCCAATGCTTCAAGTGGGATGAAGAAACCCTATCCCAACCTCCCAAAGAAGCCAGAAGGGCAGACCAATGCCATAATGGGAGGGGGAGGATATAGGACACGTCCATATGTTCATGCGCCTTATCATTAGGTTGTCGCGGTCATCCCAACACCATATCAGCCACCCTATCAACAACCATATCAACAACAATATCAACAGCCTCATCAACAGTCGGCAAACCAACAACAACATCAGAATCAACAGCAACGTGCTCCACAACAACGTCAGCCTAACGAGCAAAGGGCAAGGAGGCCTGAAAGACATTTCGATCCTTTGCCAGTATCATATAGCAAGATCCTCCCCTACCTGCTAAAGGATGGATCGATTGTTCTGAAGGAGATAACGCCTGCAACTCCACCATATCCTCCAGGCTACGATGCCAATGCTCACTGCGAGTATCACATGGGTGCCCCAGGCCACACAATAGAGAACTGTAAGGCTTTCAAGCACAAGGTCCAGGACCTGATTGATAGTAAGGCAATTACATTCACGCCAGTGAGGCCAAACGTTGCAATAAATCCCATGCCAGCGCATGCAGAGTCAAGTGAAGCTCAAAGGTAAAGCTTCCCACCAGCCTGAATAAGCAGAGCAATTCCGCCGAAGAATCCAAAGATGAAGGCTTATTCATTTGAATGAAGGCGATCATTATGCCATTTTTACCATTTCGCATTTTTGTAATTTGTTCTTGTTTGTTTAAGTACTGTATGCTTTAAACATTGTTGTTTGTATTTGGTCTTGTTAAAGGGATGATTATGCATGTTTTGAATCAATCTTTCATATTCACTCCTCTATCACATTTACAAATCACAAACACATACTTTTTCACCTCACTTTCTTCATCACACTATTGTTAGTAAATGTTGGAAGGAGGATGACAAAAACAAAATACTCATAATTGTTGATTGAATGCTTTTCGGATAAAACCTTGCTGATGATGTACAGGCATTGTTTCAAATCCCCAAACACTAGATAGATAAGGAGTTAATCCCTAGTCAACCACTTCGAGCCTAGAAGTAGGAGTTTCTTTCGGATCTGCAAAACCCTTACGCTTAACCTGTGGCAGGGTAATGTTCAGTTAATCTGACTACACATTCGAATTACAAGATGAGATATCCCATACGTGGATCAACTACATATCAGTCTTCGCACACATCCTGAAGTGTCGAAGGAACCATACAAATCCAAATTTTATGATGGTTGTTCTTCAATGACCAATGACTTGGCAGTCACAATTTCAAAAAAATCAAATCAGAAAAAAGCCCGCTAAGTCAGACATCCAAAAAGGAGACTTAGGCAAAAACAGGGGAAATCCTGATGGATTAAAGCTTCAAACGTAGCGGTCCATGCAAAAGTTAGGGATCAAAACAAAACCGAGAGAGACAACGAAAGTCTCCAACAAAACAAAACAAGATTCAGTGACCACCATACCAAAATCAAAGGGTCACCGACATCCAAAAAACGAAATAAGGTGGCTGCCATTCAAAGAGACCTTGAATCACCATCTTTATCCTTACACTTGCAAAAGACAAATGTGTGTGAATTAACTGAACGTAGGATTGGAGATCATCATGAAGAAGGGATGGTTAAAATAAACTTTGAGCCTTATATCCTTTTGTTTCAATAACCATGAACCAAGCCACGTTACAACCCTCAAAAGACCTAATTGAAGTAAGGTTTATTCTGAAAGCATACTACAGCAAGGTTGAGTAAACCGACTCCTAGAGATTTGCTAATATTATATTCTCACTACATCATTCACACACTAGCTAAAATCAACACCGCGTTTGGACTCATGGTCCACTCGCCACACACTACCACAACACTTCCAAATGAATGATTGTGTTTCAAAACTTGCATAACTATTGCATTAAAATCACCATTTCATAAATGAGCAATTCTTTACTGCAAGTCAATGCTTGACATCAAGGAAATTCCAACAAGGGGCAATAAAATAGGCACTTGATCGTTGGTGCTGACACGAATCAAAATCATCTCATAATCCTATGGATCAAGGGCATGGCATCTTTCGATTATATTGACCTAAGAAGTAGTAAGTATAAGACAAATCTCCAAGCATCGGTTGATCAAGGGGGAAAAACACTTCAATACTCAGTCCGTCTGGGGCAAGTCCCTCAAATGCTAATCAGGGGCAAGACAAGTAGCAAGGGGCAAATTCCCTTTATACCTTCAAGTCAGTCAAGAAGATTGCGTCAAGACACTAGTAACTGCTTGAATTCACAACAAAAATGTCAAAAGTTCATACCAGTACAACATCACATCTTGACAAGAAACCTTGCAGCACGTCAAAAGCACAATCATCATCCGTTGATCACGTCGCTATGCTCAGTCACAGGCTGGCCAAACACTTCAGAAGAAGAAACCGAGATCTTCTCAAAGATAAATACACAACATATTAGCAAGAGATCAAACTTGGGGAACCAAGAGTATCCGCATTTATTGCGTGTTCATCACATCATCAACTACCGAGTGTCGGGAAGTCGGATCCTTTCCACCAACCGATGGTCCAACCCACATCGACAACTACAAAAAACCCAAAGCCCACCTTGGTGGCACCTTCACAAAAACAAATACAACCAACACTGGTTTCCACAAAATACACTGCCTGTGAAAAGGGGGGCCAATCGCAAACAAACCAATCATCCTTTGCATTCAAACATGCATTACATGCATCATATGCATCACCTCATTACATAACGTATACATGACATTTACGCATATAGCACGAATCAAAATCCAAGGTTTAGTCGTCGGCATCCAGGCCAACCCTCAGTTGAGTCATTGTCTTTCTCTGAGTAAGTTCCTACCCTACTGCCGGGCATTCCCCATTGAGTTACATCATTCAACCTTTTGTTGATAAGATGTTATCCTCAGCTAAGTCGAACATTGCTTCTTTAAACACTTACCTTGCTTCACGTTGAGCATCCCTCAATGAGTCGTTTCCTGTGACCTTTTGTTAACAGAAACTACATCTCCCTAGAGAATATTTGTTCTGCAACCTTTTGTTGTCGATACCCTGAGCAAATCTTACCCAGTAATGTTCCAATACTACCCAGCAAATTAGGTTTACTAAACTTTAACAGTAGCCTTATTTTTCCAATATTTTTCTCACTATCATCCTTTTGGTGAAAGTCCATTGAGGAATAATATTAATCATCACCCTGTTTACGATAAACGTTATCCTTTTGGTAATGGTAAATCCTTGACATTTGTGATCTTACTGTCATCCTTTTGGTGTCTGAGATCCTTAAAGTTTTGTCCCAACCTACATCCTTTTGGTGAATGGCAACCTCTGCAATTATTACTGCCTACCATCATCCTTTTGGTGATGACGTCCAGTTTAATCTAAAATCATCCTTTTGGTGATAGAGATTATGGAGTTTGGTTTAAGCTATCATCCTTTTGGTGATGGTGACATTTGGAAAGTCCAATCCCACTGTCATCCTTTTGGTGTCAGTAATATTTGAAGTTTTTATAACTTATTATCATCCTTTTGGTGGTAACAAGTTTCGAAGTTATAATCTCACCTTCATCCTTTTGGTGATGGTGATTGTTGATTCATTATCATCCTTTTGGTGATAACGAGTTCTGTTGTGTTGTAGTGCCTTCATCCTTTTGGTGATGGTGACTATCGACTTATTATCATCCTTTTGGTGATAAAAAGTTTTGTGTTTCGATCCTACCTTCATCCTTTTGGTGACGGAGATCAGTAAAATTTATTAACTTATTATCATCCTTTTGGTGGTAACGAGTTTTGTTGTTTAAACCTACCTTCATCCTTTTGGTGACGGTGACCATTTGAGTTATGGGCTCATTATCATCCTTTTGGTGATAACGAGTTTTGTTTTGACCTTACCTTCATCCTTTTGGTGATGGTGATTGTCGACTTACTATCGTCCTTTTGGCAGTAACAAGTTTTGTCTTTTAATTATATCTTCATCCTTTTGGTGATGGTGATTGTTGACTTATTATCATCCTTTTGGTGATAACAAGTTTTTGTCTTGATCTTACCTTCATCCTTTTGGTGATGGTGATTAATTGCGTTGTGTGCTCATTATCATCCTTTTGGTGATAACAAGTTTTGTCTTGATCTTACCTTCATCCTTTTGGTGATGGTGATCAATTGCGTTGTGTGCTTATTATCATCCTTTTGGTGGTAACAAGTTTTGTCTTTTAATTATACCTTCATCCTTTTGGTAATGGTGATTGTTGACTTATTATCATCCTTTTGGTGATAACAAGGTTTTGTTTTGATCTTACCTTCATCCTTTTGGTGATGGGGATCCTTTGAGTTGATTGACTTATTATCATCCTTTTGGTGGTAACAAGTTTTGTTGTTGATCTTACCTTCATCCTTTTGGTGATAGTGATTATTTTGACTTATTATCATCCTTTTGGTGGTAACAACTTTTGTCTTGTAACTTACCTTCATCCTTTTGGTGATAGTGATCTTTAAAGTTGATGAGTCAATTATCATCCTTTTGGTGATAGCCTTGATGTTATACTCTCTGTAGTAGGAACCTTTATCAAAATAACCATCATCCTTTTGGTGATGGCGATCTTTGTTGTGACACTGTAACCATCATCCTTTTGGTGATGACCACTTTTGAAGCTCAGCTTATCCATCATCCTTTTAGTGATGACAATCCTGACAATCATAGTGAATTACTATCATCCTTTTGGTGATAGCAATTAATTCTACTGTCATCCTTTTGGTGCCAGAAAACATGTTCAAGTTTTCTTTACATCAGATACGACTTGTGCAAGATTTGAATGTCGACTCGAGGGTTGGCATTGATTTGGCATTCTACCTCATTACCTTGGTGCTGTTAGAATCCATTGCATTTTCTTTCTGCATTTCTCCATTGCATTTCAAAGGACAAAATTTGTATCTTTTCGTATTTAATTACCTTCCACCACGAATGTACGAAGACTGTTGTCATTCTTACTTTCTGGTTCAAGTTAATTAAATAGGGGCAGCTGTCAAACCCCAATTTTGTCCGGGCATATTTAAATTTTTATAGGATTGATTTCATTTTTATTTTGCATCATATGCATAGCATGACATACATTCCATCATGAATAATACCCTTAATATCAGTCAGAATGAATTTATTGAGAATACAGACAAATCGATTAAATTGTTTCTCAAAAATGGGCAAAATCAGCGGGTAAAGAGTTTTAAAATTAAAATCACAAACGCTAGTATTATTAATCTACAGTTCACGTAGTTTAATCTGGTATGCTCGTTGTATTTTTCAGCGGCTGTTTCGATTGCGTTTCGACCCGCCTGAGCCTTTTAACCGGTAAAAATTTATTTCGAAGTTAAAAGAAACGTTGTATTTCTTCAATAAGTACATTTTGTGTTGATCGTCGTAGTACATTAAATTTAAATTTTCGGTCATTTTCGCATTCACTTTTATTATTCAATCTAATTCTTATTTACTTATTTAGTTACTTTTTCTTTGATTTATTGTCAAAAATTAGCATGCTTAAATAGGATTTATTTAATATCTAGGGTAAGTTTATTTTATTAACATTTTTGTGTATTAATATTCAAAAGTATAAAAAAATATATAAAAAAAGATGTTTCAAGAGTGTTTCATTGGTAGACGGCTGGTACCCACTCATATCACTCTGACATGTCTCTCTCGAAAATTCCTCACACTCATTTCACATGTTCCCACTCACTCAACGTCTCTCATCACTAACAGAACCACTCTCTCATCTCTCTCTCAGACTCTCTCTCCACTGCTAATAACCTCACCCACTCACAACAAATACAGCTACCACTCATATCTCTCTGACCTCTCTCACACCTCACACATCTCTCCCTTCTCTTCACACACACACACACGTGTCACTCTCATATTTCCCTCACTCTCATCATTAATACATACCTTACGTCTCTCACCTACAAGAACAACCTACTACACTCAAATCCTCACACTATTCCCTCACTCACAAAATATCTTCTCCCAACCGCCGCTTCCACCATCGCTAAACCCACCACCATCCAATAATCTCACCTCCATCATCACAAACCACAAAACCTCACCGTTCACCCACCTTCGCCTTCGCCTTCTTCCATCAACCTCACAACCTTCAACCCCTTCTTCCTCCTTCACAACCCCCAACGGACACCAACAACAAAACCTCGCCGCCATAAACCCTTCAATTACACCCTTTCTCACTGCCTCTTCAAATCCTCCACCTAAAAACCTTCTTTTTCTTCCAAACCCACATGTACTGCACATCACCACTCATCACCTCTTCAAAACACCACCAACGTCTCCGTCCACATCTTACTACACCGCCGCGCCAACACCACCAAACGCCGCACCCTCATCGGCTTCTTTAACCTTACTTCGTCATCACCGCCACGGCAACCCACACAACAACTGAATCTCCGCCGTTCGCATAACCCCTCTTTCGACCTTATGCTGTTAATGAACTCCAGCAACAACCACTACTCCAGAATCACGTTGATGGATGTTTTGAACCTTTGATAGGTTATAAACTTATTTCTATTTTGCAGGTCGAATCCTTTCGGCGACTTCGGTCTCGCAAGCGCCAAAGGCCGATTTTATGTTCATTGTGGCTAAAGCGTCAAAATCAAAGTAGGGACAGGAAAGTTTGGCTCAAGATTGTGGATTGGTTTGAAAACTCACCACCTGATTCGACCGTCCAAGGCCATCCAGCACAAACCGTTCATCACTGATATCCCGAGGCCAGCAATAACACAACTCAACTTTCGCAACAATAAAGATAAGGCAACTGGTTTTCCACTTCTATCATGCGTTTGAATGTTGATTGAGTTAGTGTTTCGGTAATCCCTTATGCCCATTTCTGTAATTACTTGGTTTATTTTTGGTCCAGATTTTTGTTTCTTTGCATCTAGCTTTAAGCTTTTCATTTCAAAGTGTGGTTTAGTTATATTGATTTGGGTAGATCTCTTTGACCGTAAAACATTTATTTGGTGATAGGAAGGTTTATATTAAGCTGTTATTATAAGGTTCAGATAGGTTGTATATACGCCATAACTCCGGTTCAAGGTTTTTGTAAATTTTGTTCATGATTAATTTTCTGGTTTCGCTCGGCTTATGCGGGAAGGAGCATCATGCTGTTTAGGGTTACCATTGGTTTTGTGTTGTGCCTCATAGTAAACAAAATATTGGGGGTTAATGAGGATGTACAGGTTTATGTTTAAAATCCAAATATCATGAATCATTTCCCTGATGGCTGCTAGTGAAGTTCAAAAGAAAACTTAGTTAAATTTCTTGTTAGTTTTTAAAATAATAAGAATTAAATTTAATGTTGTTTTCGGAATTGGGCACGAGTTAATTTCAATAAGATCCGACCCATGTGTATGTGTGCATTGATTTTCAGTTTCGTTTCCTTTATTCCGTTTTGTAAAACGCATTGGATAATTAAGTAAGTCATTAAATAAGTGAAGACTAAATCAATTGTCAATCTAAATAGGTTTATTTTCACTTCTGTTGTTCACTTTTATGGTATTTAGACGTTGGAAATCTATCCATGTTCGATTCATGATAACTATTCAATTTTGTTTGAATTTTCTACTAATTCAAAAATAATTTCCCAATGTTTCAGCATCCTTTTTCATTATCATTTCATAATAGACAAATTCGATTTCAATCTATCATTGACCCAAACCAATTTCAAAAAGCACCAACCACAATTCTCGATCCAAATATCGAGCCCATTTTCAAAAATACCTTTGTAAGTCAATCGCTTTTAAGCATCGCCATCAACCTCACATAGCTTACTCTTGGGCTTTCTTACAATGAGACTTATTTGGTTATTGATTAATCGAGTAGATGTCCGATTCACCATAATTTATTTAATAAAACACAAATTCAAATCATTTTCCAAACCATCTAACTTCAAAAGAATTTTCTCTTTTAACATAAATTTTGGGATGAAAAAGGAGATAGGAAGCGTTCGCTTCACTATTTCTCAAGCACTTGAATAATTGGCATACGCCATATTGCTCGAGTTCTTGTCACCCGATTAAACCTTAATCATACAATTTCAAATCATTTTTTCAAATCAAATATAAGTTCTAAATTCAAATTATTTTAAAACCATGATTATACACATTCAAATCACATCTTCTAAATCAACTACAAATTCTATAACCATTTAATTATGAATTTCCGATAATAAAAGGATAGGAGGCGTACGCCTCATTATCTTTCGATTATTCGAATAATTGGCGTACGCCACATTGCTCGAATCTTCGTCATCAAATTTAAACCACAATCGAATATACTCAAATCACCTATTATATCAAACACAGTTTCAAGATCAACTTTATAACTTAAACTTCAATAGAGAATGGGAGGCGTACGCCTCACCATTCCTTGATTATTTGAATAATTGGCATACGCCACATTGCTCAAATCATCTTTCGATCAAAACCTACCAATTCAAAATTCAAACTATTTTCACAAATCAAATACGACATCTAAAGACATATCTTTTACAATTTAAACCTCGAATGATAAAAGATGGGAGGCGTTCGCCTCGCCATCTCTCGATTATTTGAATAATTGGCGTACGCCATATTGCACAAATTATCGACTTCCGACTAAAACACGCTAAATAAACCTAGATAAGGGAATAGGTGGCGCTCGCCTTATTATTCCTTGAATAAGTAAGTAGGAGGCGTACGCCTCACTACCGTGCGTATTCAGCATCCGCAAACAAAATTTCAAAATAATTCAAACGAAAAAGGGGTAGAAGATGTTCGCCTTGTTATTCCTCGAAAGAATTGGACGATTGGTGTACACCACATTGCTCAATCTTTCGTCGTTCTTCAAAAACATCTCCAACATCAAATCTAACTTCTCGCCCCCGAGCGATCGAAACCAATCAAACACCCAAACATATCAATTCAACTTGTCGCCCCCGCGTGACCATAACTCTTTCAAAAAGAACACTGTCAATCCTTTCTAATGCGCACAACAAACCAGTGCTTAAGCCTCCACCGAGAGTAGACAAGCCAGCGTTTAGCCGTTAGAACACCGACCTACACATTCGTTCATCAAAACAAAACACACTAAATATTCGTAGTAGCCCGAACTACGAATGCTCTGATTTCCTTATTGCACCATAAGGATACATAGGCAGGAGATTGTTGTATCTTCGCGAGCACACTAATAAAAAAAACCTCCCATTTCCCCCTCCTGAGGTCTTCATCCATATCTATCAACATTTCTAATCACTCGAAGCAAGCGAATAACAGTCAATTAACAGTCAAATAGCAAAATGAGACTAAGAGTTTCCCGTTGAGTACAACGGACGTGAGGGGTGCTAATACCTTCCCCTTGCGTAATCGACTCCCGAACCCGAATATGGTTGCGACGACCATTATTCTTATTTCTAGAGGTTTTCTCAATATTTTCCTATTCCTTCATTGGAATGAATAAAGTTCGGTGGCGACTCTGTTTCGAACAATATTTTTCCGTGTTCCATCGCGAGGGATCGCATTATCATTTTTTGAGGTGCGACAGGTGGCACGGACATGACCGGGCTAGATGCCGGCATGGAAGCAAAGATAGGCGCAAAGCCTTCTGGCACAAAATTGGGCGGAATTCCCCACGAGAATCCGGCAGGCAAGTTCGGTGCAAAGTGGGCGGTGGCAGCAGGCACGGTAGAGGTAACCACTTCTGTAGTAACAGCCCTCCCGGGAGGAGTTACAGGCGTTGGAGAAGCTTGGCTTTGAGCAACTAACACTGACTCCATCATAGCAGTCAGTCGGGCAATCTCCTCTTTCAAATCTTGGTTCTCTTGCTCAAGGTGTTCCATAATTCTTGGATGATTAGCTCTGGTGTTGTACCGGTGAGTCAGCTTGGCTAAAGCACAGAAGAAGACCAATCAGACACCTGGCAAAAACCTGCTTATACAAATGATGCATGAAATGCAATGCTTGATTATTTTTTTATTTCCAAGGAACTTACTATATCGTTTGCAAATATATTTAAAATGGCAATTACAACAACTTGATATGACCAAAAATCTCTTTTTATTTATATAAATTGGAAGGATTACATTGAGTACAATTTCAGAAACCAAATGAAAAATACAAGAGAAAAGGAGACTAGTCATCCTAAGGATCCCTAACAACAATGTCAGAAGATCTGGCTAAAGGCGTGTACTTCCTTTGAATGCGACGGATCTCGGTCTCAAAAAAAGCCTTCATCTGAGTCTTCTCGAGGACAAGCTGGTCAACAATCTTCTTCCAAGCAACGGAAGGCTGAGGCATGCTAGAAGATGAAACCTCTGGCTCTCTCTGTCTCTTCGTCACTCGGTCTTCAAGTAGCTCAATCAGTGCATCTTTGTCCTTAAACTCCAACTGCAACTCTTCATGCTTCTTGCTCAAAGCACGAAAACGCTCTTCACACATATCCTTCTCTTGCTTCATCTTGACGAGCGCGTCTTCGAACTCCTCTACATCTTGGTTAGGGAGAGTTAATGGCTCAACCAAAACCATACACATACGTTTTTCACAAGGATAAGGCATCTTCAACTCCATAGCTTTCTTCTTTACCCAAAGAGTGTAAGCTTCCAAAGCTACACAATTGCACGGACCATGCTCGAATCTTCCTTTCCTATGCATATTATGCCAAGCATGCACAATCTTCTGCTTCAAATGTTGGGAATCTTTACCCTCTTGATAGAAAAGACCTTCTAACAACATGTTATTAGGTTTGTCTCTCAAGGGGAACCCAAGTTGACGATGAGCCAAACCAGGGTTGTACTTAATTCCTCCTTATGTACCAATAAGGAGCACATAAAAGAATTCACCACAACTATCAATAATCTCCAAACTGCTTAAGGACGGATCATACCAAACTATTTCATCATTAGTGAGAGACATAAGTCTCTGAGACCACCTTAGACATTGTTTGTTCTCCACAAAAGCAGGCGTCTGAGGCAAGTGCGAAATAAACCACTTGTACAGAAGAGAAATGCAACAGACAACTGTTCCACCACCTTTAAAGTTCCTTAGATGCAAAGAGAAATACATATCACCCAACAAAGTAGGCACAAGATTCCCAATCAAGAAAAGTCTAATGGCGTTAACATCGACAAAACCGTCAATGTTAGAGAACAAAGCTAATCCATAGATGAGCAACACAAAGATAGCTTCAAAAGCATCCACACTACCAGCTTGAGCAAAAGTAGTAGCTTCCTTGATGAGGAAAACAAATGGCAACCCAAATAACCCTCCTTTCTTCACCCAATGAGCCTCTATCTCCGACTTCTTCAACTGAAGAGCTTCAACAATAATACTAGATCGGGGAATATCCTCCAATCCACTAAAAGGAACTCTACTAGAAATAGGTATCCCCAAAAGATGAGAATACTCCTCCAAGGTAGGCACAAGCTGAAAATCTGGGAAAGTGAAACAATGGTAGAGAGGATCATAGAACTGCACCAATACACTTAAGAGTCCTTCAACCACGTAAGCAGACAAGATGGACAAAAGCTTCCCATGATGTTGTTTGAAGTCCAAGGGATCTAATACAAAATATGCTAGCTTCCTTAACTCTTACAAAAGTCGGGACATCTGAAATTGTACTTCTTAGTGTTCCTTCGTCCATAATCCATGGTCTGAAAATATTTGCAAATGATACCTTAGTTCCTTGAAATTTTCATGTGATGAATGTTATGATGCGCATGAATGCATGAATGCAACAATCACAAATAAGGGATCATACACAAGGAAAACAAAGGTCTAGGGATGAATCAAGTCTTTGTCAAGATCAATCATCCATTTTGGTGGACTATGGTTTACACCTTATCAACACCCAAGTTCCATTGATATTGACCAGACTTGGTTGGATCAACCAAGAATCAAGGGTTTGTTACAAGTCACGAGCATGGAGTCTGGGTAAGAACCATCCCAAAGGAGTGAACTAAGGATAAAAACCTGTAGATCATGTTCTAAAAAGTTCATAGAGTCTTAATTCCATCTATCGGATATTACAAGTGAAGATGATTGACTCATCGACCCATAATATTCTCAAGAGAAACACATCTGAGTGTAGTATCACGTAACAACTGTTATCAAGTCTACACTTGAACAGTTTTCGCACTACGTCCTAAATAGGCCAAGATGGGTTAAATGTTCTAAGGTCCCTAGCTTCTCAGACCCAATTAGAAATAGTAATGCCTAACCACAAATACTTGTGTGACACTTCCAAATCCAAAGGACTCCCCACTGAGCATATGGATCTCAAGCTAACTTGTTAAGGACCACTCCACATAAGTAGAACATGACTATACCATCCTCCTATCTTAATTGCACTCAAGTTCGGGTTAGAACTTATCTCACCACTTAGAGATCACCAAGCACAACAAGCAGATTATATCACACATACATATATACAAACATCACATATATACAAATATATTCACACAAAAAGTAGGCTAAACCCACTGGAGACTACTCCCGAGCAGAGTCGCCACTTAATTTCTGTAGCGGGAAATTCATCACCATCAAGCTATTGACAAGCTAGAGATTAATTAACAAGAGTCGCCACTGCGCTTTTATTGTTTCCAAAGGAAAAGGGGAAAACTACGAACAAAACTCAAAAAGTAAGAAGTCAGAGATCACTGGTAAGGGGGTTGGTTACACAGAGGGAAGGTGTTAGCACCCAAAGTGTCCTAGGTACTCCTAGGGAGCCCTTTTTGTGTGCATATGTATTTTGTACAAAGTGATGTTTACAAACAAATAAAATGGGGGGATGAGAAAAGAATTCATTGATTATCTTTTTGTGTTTGACAAGACCTTCGGTCTTGTGCCTATGTACCAACATAAAAATGAGGGATCAAAACCTCGTAGTTCGTGCTACAAATTTCAAAATGAGTGTGTTGGTTTTAACAAAATTAGGTTTGAAAGGCACAAAGGCCTAAAATGATTTTATTGAGTTAGTTCTTTTTTGCTTTTTGAAAGTTTAGGTCAAATATAGTTAAGTTTATTCACAAGTTTGATTCAAGAAAATAAGTTTGAAAATGCAATGGCATAAGGCCAAAGTTTCTACATTTTTTGCAAAAGTGGTCAAAGTTCAGAACAAAAATAGTTCACACAAAGAAGATTTTGAAAATGGAGGGAGAGATTTTGAAATTATAGTAATGGGGAGAATATGAAGAGACTACCCTATGCACAAAATTTAAAAGTTTAAAGTTGAAAAGATCTGACCAAATGGGTAGCAATCCAATAAACAAGTATGTCAATAGAAACCCAAAATTCCCTTGGACTTTTAGAATCAAGCAACACACAAATGCAAAATTATATTCTCTTGAAGAGCAAGTCATCAAATAAAGATGGCTTCATCCAAGCTTATCCATTCCATGATCTTCTTTAAAAATAGCCCATGTAACAGATGAAATCCACAAGTCACAGGTTTAAAATAATAGCTTCACAATGATCATGTTGCAGATGAATCTTAGAGAGATCTTCAAAGATGTATTAGATGAAGTTCAAATTTCAAGAACTTGGTTCTTCAACCATTTGGCATTGGCCAAGTCCTTTAGCTTAGGAAGGTTGCCTAGATTCTAAGTCCTTTGCTCAAGATCAAACCAACAGTCCACTCAAAAGTTTTTTAGGGTTTTTATTTTCATTATGTACATTAAATGGTCAAAGACCACACGAACAAACAAAGTATATACAAACAAAATATATCACATAATATGGTCCAAGTGGACAAAGTGAAAATTGAATTGACATAAACAATTAGAATGATATGTATAATGGCAAATGAAGTAAAGTGCTAAAAGTAAATTGCATTAAAGTAAAAGCTTGAAATTAAAAGTTAATGGTTAGTAAGTTAGAAGTTAGTTTTGTTTTCTTTTTCAAGACATTCTTTGGAGAACACTCAACCCATTTATCACAAGCATGGATCCTTGAACCAAAACATCTTCCAAAGGAAGGAAAGAAGGCCAAGTTTCCACACAATACCATGAAAGAGGGGAGACTTACAATCTCACTAACTAGAATGCTTATGCCTTTTATGTCACAAATTTACCGCTATGTTAAGCAATTGTAATTAGACGAATGTAGAAGTTAGAACTATTTGAGGTCGGGAAATAGACTTTTGGTGTTAATGCATGTTGGGTACATAATATTATGAACTATGCTCATGAAACATACCACACACAAAAAATATACAAAAGGTGTGGCCTAATCTCATCCATACTCATGTCAATTTTTCAATCAACTAGCATTAGGACTTTGAGATGTCATAGGCCAAATGAAAATGAATGGATGAAGAAGGGGAGATGGAACGTACATTCCATCAATCCCCTAAATTCAATGATATTAACTTGACAAAGTCAAATCTACCTTGACCAAGACCCAACAACAAACTAGCAAACTCAAATAAGTCAATACAAATGGTAAAAAAAAAATTAATTGGCATTTATTCAATTAAAAATAATAAAATAGTGCATTTAATTCAAATATGTTTTGTCCAAATCCTAAAATCTCATTAAAGTACCAAAGAAATGGCCATGAGATTTATCATAGGTCAAACAAGGTCAAAGGACCTTGGAGAAAAAATTTCATAATTTTTGGACATTTAAAAATATTTTTAAACAATTAAAAACAAATTCAAAATCAATTAATTCATGAAAAATATTAATAATGATCCAAAAACTAATTTTAATTCAGAATATGAAAGAAAAAATATTTGAAATTTTTTGGTGAAAGTCCCATATTTTTTGGATCAATATTGAATTTAATATGAATTATTGAAGAAAATGCAATTAAAATAAATATTCAAAAATTCAAAAATACGTGGACCATCAGAGCTCCCTCATTAATTGAGGTGGCAAATCTGATGATCCAAAGTGCGCGTTCCACATGCACCTTAGTCAACTGCGTTATACACATGGTAATTAAAACTAACGCTCAAGATTAAAACGTGAGAGGAGGATCCTATAGTTCAGATGCAAGACACGTCATCGCCGGAGTCAGAGCTCCGGTCATCTTCTCCGGTGAGCTTCACCAGATTGGTCATCATGAACCATCACCAAAATGAAAAACAGGGACATGATCTTGAAGAAAAAATTGCACTAAGCTCGAATTTGACCTCCATTCATTCCAATTCCAAATATATTGAGAGATGGGTGGAATTGAAAATTGAGGTACACGAACTGAGTTGCTTCGATTTGACCTCAAAGCAACTCAATCTTTTTGCCTACATTGGTAGGACTTCAGACAACCAAAGAATCAATGGAATTGAGCAAGAATTTAAGAGAATCGAAGAGTTTAAAATTTCTGAAAATTACCTTCAATGGAGGTCTTAACACGATGGATCTTGATCTGGCTTGTGCTTGGACTCACTTCAATTGCTTGCAGGAAGAGAATGGAAAGGTTTAGAAGCAATGGATTCCTGGAGAATTGAATTCCAAAACAATGGAGATTCAAGCTCAAATTCAAATGAATTTATCAGGTTTATCCTATGAGAGTGAAGGGTTTTCAATGGGGGATCAAAGATGGCGCAATGTTGTTGCTAATTCTGAGCAAATGGAGCTCTACTTATAGATGAATCAAGTGATATTTGCACACTCACTTCCACTTTCCAAAATTGGAAAATGATGATGCCATGCTGCATGGGCGCGCATAGGTCCATGAAATGATGGTTTGAAGGTTCAAATTGAAGATCAAATTCTTTGAAGATTGATTGGATTGCAAGGCAACTGAACATTGGTGCTTGAAGTTGGATCCATGCCAAATGATATCAGCCTGTTTAAGCCATGCGCAGTCTATGCATTTCTCAACCAAAATGAATGAATTTGAGCTCTTTGGAAAGGCGAGATCAAGGGGAACAAGTTTTATGTTGAACACCTTTTCATTTGGAGCTTGGAACTTAGAGAAATTTGAGTCGGAAGTTTGGAAAAATTTGTCATACAAATTTTTTTCTAAGTGTTAAGCCATATGTCTCAATATTCCACCTTGCTTAACTTTTTACATGAGCTTCAAATGAGAAACGTGTATTCATAGAAGTTGTATCTCTCTCCAAAACCTTTAAAATGGTCACCAATTTCATTTCCTTTGGATTTTAAATGATAGAGTTATGCATTTTTGAAGTTTGGAAAAATCACTTGATCAATGGTATAGGTCAAAAGTGACCTATAATGTAGCCTCATATCACATGCTCAAAAAAGTTGAAATAGCTCCCACTCCAAACATCAAAGTTGAAGTAGACACATTGAATTTGATTTTGCAACTTCGAAATCTTTAATCTCATAAAAATTGAGCAAGTTATGGCCTTGGGAAGTTGACTTTCAAATTAGGGTTTAGACAAAATGACCTATAATGTTTCAACATAGAAAATGATTTTCCAAGCAAAACTAGCTCTAGGTATCAACATGAAAGTTGTTTCTAATGTCATTTAGAGTAAGTTTTTTGTTGAAATAATTTTAATATGGTGAAAAATGTAGGAGATAGGGTCTAGGGAGACCCAGTTTTGATCAGATGAATTCATCTAGCCAACCACCATCAACCAACTTGCTAATTTCCAATTCTCTTGACTTTCTTGACTCATGGTAGATCATATATGCATAAGATGATGAAATTTGAAGTGTCCCTTGAGAAATTTGATCAATTGGTGAGATGGCTTGTTGAAGAAGTTACTCAAGATACCCAATCAAACTAGGGTTTCCAAGGCAAATCACCCTCAAACTCTTGAAGAAAACTTGATCAATATAACATGTAGAGATCATTGGGACTCATATATTATGTTAATAACCATTCTTGAATCAATTCTTGGTTGTGCTCTCTGTTCATGAGGGTCTCAAACCCTAGATGTGGACTTGATGACTCAATAAGATCATGCCCTACCTACAAAAGAGTTAGGCAAATGCAAAGACATATTTTTGGTATTTTAGTTAGTGAAATGATAAAAATACAAGTATGATATAATCACAAAATGCTTGGTGATCTCTCCCAAAACAAACCCAATGAAAGTGGGGTAAGGAGGATGCCAAGATATGATCTCAATGCCAATGCTTATGATGGAAATGCATGATGGATCTTAAGGTCAAAATTGGGGTCTTACAAGTGGGATATTAGGTTTTTGTAGGAAACCAGACTCCTACATACCCTGTTTGTCACGTGACATCAAATCTTTGAACCTACATCAAGAAAAATGTTCTGATTATCCAAAATGTGCCATGTTGTTGCATATCATTTACATATCATAAAACATCATTACGTCATATAACCCTTTTTCACATGCATTTACAGGGAATCCGAGAACCTAATTTGGTGCCGAGTACTCAGAGATAGCATGAATCCTGGCAGAAGATGTGTGTTTAGTTACAAGTTTGTGGAACCCTAGTTGAAAACTTTGAAGGGATTGGGAACTCTTCTGGTTCTAGACCACAAAGAATATTTCAAGAAGGCCCATGGGAATCTCCTAGGTATTCTCAACACTTAAGTGAACACTATAACAACCCAAACTTTGGTGCAATTCTATGACCCTCCCTTGAGGTGTTTCACTTTTCAGGATTATCATTTGGCTCTGACGTTGGAGGAATACTCACATATCTTGGGGGTCGGAATTAAGGATAAGGTTCCTTTCGTTAGTACTAAGGAACTGCCTAAGTCTCATCTGTTAGTAGAAGCTTTGAATCTAGAGAAGAAGGAAGTGGAGCTCAACCTTGAGAGTATAAGTGGTGATTTTTGGAGCATTTGAAGTCATTGGAGGCCACCTCTTCAAGGGACTTCTTATGTTATATTTGTTTATCAATTGTGGTATTTTTAATTACACTATGAGTAGACAAATTATTCTAGGTTAGGTTATGTTATGATGAGTCTGTTTCTCAATTGTTGGATTCTATGTTGATTTGATCACTGTATGAACTATTGATCTATAATATTATTCAATTGCCTCTATTTTGTAATGCCTTTTATGTGAGATACTCTTTTAATCTGATTTTGGGAACATAGGGAATACTGGCCATTAGTCAATGTGTTGGACCTAGGGCAATTGTTATACTTATGTTGGTTGAATAGGGATAGGAGACCTCGAGTAGTGGCTGTAAGACCCTAATTTTGAACCTAAGATCTCTCATGGTATCATATCATAGCTCTTTGCATTTGCCTCAAGGATCATAGCATCTTGGTTCCTTACCCTAGGGTTGGGACTTGTGTGAGTTGGTTTGAGACCACCAAGGATTCTTGAATTGTATATTATTGCTTTTCCTATTTTGTTTACTAACCAAAAGCACAAAAATATGTCACTAACTTTGTTTGTTTTGAAGCTCAAGCAGTCATGAGATCCAAGGCTCCTAGGAGGCCCCTATGCCCAATGAAATGGCTCAATGAAGATGAAAGCAAGCATGAAAATGGTTCCCAAAGCTCTCAATAATCATATATGTCTCCCAATTATCTCAATTTGTCAATTTGATCAAGATAAACCAAAGGGCTTGAGGCGTGTTTCCCAAGGAAACCCTAATTCAACTATGCATTAAATGTGCCTTGCTCATGAAGCAACGTCAACCTATGATCAAATAAAATCAAGGGAAGTTATTTCATTAATCATTTTATGAATATATGAGCCTATGTGAGTTTCCTCAATCATTCATTCATCAAGATTTGAAGTTTGGACTTGAGATGTTGATCAGTCAAGTGTCATCTAACTATTTTGAAATCTATTGAGACCTAACTTTTGATGTGTTTGTTAAATGAAAATGACCCCAAGAGAAAATATGTTCTTAAGAATCATTTGAAACTTGTAAGGTCATCATTCATTTCAAAACATTATAGGTCATTTTGACTAAAACCCTAATTTTAAGTCAACTTACCAAGGACCTAACTCCTTCATTGCTTATGATTTTAAGGTGAGACCAAGAGCATTGGAAAGTTTGAGATGTCTACTTCATTTGTTATGTTGGACAAAATTTCATAATCTTAAAATAAGTACATGTGATAATACAAAACATTATAGGTCACTTTGGACCAAAGCCATTGAATCTTGAAAAACTCCAACTTCAACTGCCCATAACTTTCTCATTAAAAATCCAAATGATGCAAAATTTAAGTCCAAATTGATTTTCTTGAAACTATCTACAACTTCGATGTTGGAGGGTTTTGCATTTTAGGCTTGTATAATTGAAACAGAAGGGTTTGAAGTTGGTCATTTTTGGCAAAATTTTCAAATACATGTTTTGTACCTTGAACTTCATGGCTAATTTTCAATATTTTCCAAACTCCAAATTGATTTTTCTTCAACATAGATTTTGTTTCTTATGTCAAGACCTTTCCAACCATTACTCACATGCCTATGTTTGGATTTTCCAAATGGGATTTTCGAAGAGGAGAACAATTATGATCAATTATGCATTTCATGTTAAATCTTCATGCACAATCCAATACCATGCAATCTGCACGTCCAATTCAACTTGGTTGATGTTCAACACTCATTTGCAATTGGTTTTGGGCCTTACATACGCCTATATAGGCCCATGCATGGAGGACCCAACTTCATGCATACGAGTTTTCCACCCCTTTGCATCAGCTGTGGCTATAAATAGAATGCATTGCCTCACTCAAATGGTAACCTGAAGGCGCTTGAATCCCTGCTGAAATCATTTCCCACACTCTCACCAAAGGAATTTGAGTTTTCACTTTCATTTTTCAAGTGTGATTTTCAACAACATCAGTTGATTATCATCACTAATTCCTAAGCCTAGCTCTCATGCCAAGCATCAGGATCAAGCTGCAAGCAAAGAATTGGTTGGATCAAGCTCATAAAAGCTGCTCTACAAAGGTTTATACCTCAACTGTTTTGCTTCGAATCTCCTTATATATTGTGCATTGCTTGTGTTGGTATGGTTTTCTAAAGTCCTCATGTGAGAGGCAAGCCAATGGTGGCTTTAATTTTATGAATTGGTGAACTTTCAGATTGAACACCTAGTTTTTCAACCTCAGATTTCTTCTTCTATAAGGATCTTGAGTAAAAACTAAGGTTACAGGGGTGATGTACATCACCCCAGCTTTAATTTGGTATATGGATCGTGAGTTTTGGTTGAGGTTGTAAAACCTGCAACTGGTGGCCGGATTATTGAGCTCGCCGGAGAAGACGGTGGTTTCCACCACTGTCCCTTACGTGGAAGCTTCATGTCCATTGGATCCATTAGCTATGATCTAATATTGGCCACGCGTTTTGTTTACTTTTTTTAATTCAATGTGTGATGATGTTGACCAAGGAACACAATGCGCGCGCGTCTCATGACCTTCTGATCAGCCACGTCAATTAATGAGCTCTTATTAGACGCCTGTGGTTTTTTTCTAATTTCTTATTTTTTGTTTTAATTTCTTTTAATCCATTTATTTTCAAAAATTCATAACTTCTTTATTTGGAATCACAAAAATATGGGACCAATTGCAAAAAAATTCTCTTAAATTCTAGTTTCATAAAATGATATTTAATTATTTTTGTGATTCCATTTAATATTTTTTGTGAATTATTTCATTTCTGATTGTTTTTAATTCATTTAAAATACCATTTGATATTCAAAAATGCGAAAAATATTTTCTTAACATCTTTGGATAATGATAAGGCTATGAAAAATATTCTCATCAATTTCATAATTGATTTGAGATTTATTTGAGATTTTAATCTAATTATGTTATTTTTATTCATTTTTTAATTGTTTAAAAATAGTTTCTGTTTTAAAAAAATGTTGAGAAAATTTGTCAAACCTTGTTTGACCATGTTAGACTTATGATGATCCAATTGGACTTATCCAAGTTGATTTGAATTGGATTTGAAGTTTGACCTTTATTTATTCATTTTATTTTATGCATTATTTTAATTCCAAAAAATACCAAAAATATGTTTGACCTTTCTTGACTTCTAATCTTCATTTCACTTCTGTTTACCATTGATTGATGTTGATTCCATTCATGTTTGATCAATGTGATTTGGTTATGTCTGTTGAATTTTCATTTTTGTACATTCCATTTCCATCTTCATCTTCTTCTTTTTCTTTTGACCAATGAGTTAATGATTTGTGGTTAGCCTTGACATATGAGAGGCTTAACCTTCTTTGATCCAAATCAAATTCAACTTGATCAAAGATCAAGTGAGTTGCTTTGTGTCCAAGATAGGTTGCTTCTTGGTTAAGCAAAAAACCTAACAATCCATACAAGGTCATGTTAGACGGTGTGGCTAGTGATCGAGAGGGGGGGTGAATAGATCACCTCTTTGAAAATAAACGGATTTAAATTTTATCAGAGTTTTTAAACTTGGCGGAAAATTTCAGTCCCGAATCGACTTCCGTCTATTTTGAACCGCTACTAAAAAACCGGACACGCGAATTTATTGCTGGATTGGAATTAGAATGACAGAAGTTATTAACACTGGAATCTTATCAAATTGAATGCACTTATCACTAAATCATAATTCCAATGAATAAAATTCAGCTAACAGTTTTGTCAAACAGTTGGTGTGTATGTGATCAATAATGAACAACAGTGGACTTTAGTTAAAGAAGTTTTCTTGCCACTATTGTATCACAAAAAGTGCAGCCACAACACACTATCTGAAATTGAGAAACTGTTGAAAACGTAAAGAGAGATAAGGAAAGAATACGATACGCAGAGATTTGGTAAGGAAGTTCCCCACGTCGTCCTCGCGTGTGGGTACGTCTCCCTCTCAATTTCAAATGAAATTGAGAACTATAATTATCAATAATGCCGAATTCGTTGATACAAGGTTTCAATACACAGACAGAATTCTAAATCCCAAGATCTTCTTCTTGTATAAAACCTTCACTTGATCTGAGCTCGATCAAGAATTTCCTGCAAGAAATTGCAAACAATTCACCGGTTCCACGACCTGTTTGCGAAATCCCCCGATTTCCAAACGCAACGCTGCGGCTGAATCTGTTCTGCAAACGTGACTAACAAACCCGTAATAAAACTCCTAGTTCTTGAAGGACAAACCAGTTGGTTTTTCCTCGAAACCCCCTTCAATCTTCAACTCAGCTAGATCCTTGATCGTTACCACTGAACGTTATCTCTTTGATCCTTTAATCCGAAGAACAAGAATGATTATGTGTTGATGTTCTTGAAGAAAAGAGATTGAGAAGATGGAGAAGATGAAGTCTCTTTCAGGTTTCTAACTTCTCAAAACAATTGTTGCTACACACTCCTTTGATTGGTGTTTCAACTGTTTTCCCTCTCAGAATTTGTCATGTTTTCACTGCTGTCACAACATTTCTTATATATGCAAAAACAGGAGCTGTTAGAATATAAAACAGACTTATGTATTGATACATGAGTGTATGCATCGATACACACTGTAAGATAAATGAGTTTTTGGGGAATTTAAGTAAGCATGGATCGATGCATAATTCGTATGTATTGATACATAGGACATTTCAACTAACATGGATCGATGCATAATTCGCATGCATTGACACATAGGACATTTCAACTAATCAAGGATCGATGCAAGGCTCGTATGGATCGATCCATAGAGCATTTTGCCTGTCCATGTATCGATACATGACTCGTATGGATCGATACATACTGAACAAAAGAATTTTGTGATTTACAACATACTGTATGGATCGATGCATAGGATTATGTGTTGATGCATACTGACACAAAATAGATTTTATGAGTTCTTTTAAGAGATGTATCAATGTAGGTCTTTATGTACAGTCATGCAACAATAGAATGAGATAAAAACACAAATGAATCATGTAAGGTAATGCACAACCAACATTTGGATGATGATCACACAATTTGCTATCATTCAAAATTTATTCAAAGTAAAGAATTTCCTCACAGGTCATTCTTCTTTTCTTTGGGCATGGCAAGTTGTAGGAGCTTGGCTTACTAGTCATGGTCTCTAACTTGTGTTTATTGGCCTATAGTTTTATTGACTGACCTCAGATAGGTGTGACTACTACATTAGTCCACTTACGATTGCTTAACATACCGCTAAATTGCCTTATGGCACACTAACACTAACTACTAATTACTAACTTTAAATTCAAGCATTTAATTCTTGCAATTTACTTTAATGCAATTTAATTTCTTGCTCATTTATTCATATTGTCTTTTTCCCTTTGCTCATTTGAGCTCATGTTTATGTTTATGCCATTTGCCTTTTGCTCACTTGAGCACATTATTGTGTAAATATACTATTGCCTTGTGCTTGTTTTGTCTTTGTTTGTGTGACCCAATGCAAAAGGGTAAAAGGACTTAGAATTAGGACCTCACCTATGCTTATTGGAGTTTCAAGAGAAACTAGGCCACATGCCTTTAGAATGCTAAAAATGTTGAAGAGAAACTAGGCCTCATGCCTTTAGAATGCTTACATCTTGATGTTGACTTGAAAGGACCCCTAATCTAAACCCTCTCTTTGAACATTTCTATTATTGCATTGTGGAACTTTTTGATTTGTTTGTTCTTGTGTGATAGGGATCCTAAACATGAGCTATTTAGAAGGACCATTGTCATGAGCATCCAAGTTAAGAGAAACAAGTCCAATTGGAAGATCCTAAGAGCTTGATTGAATATTTGCTTGATTGCTTGAGTTAATTGCTTATTGATTTCTAAGTCCAATGGAAAGGAGCTCTTGAATCATCTTTATGATCTCAAGAAAGGAACTCCAAGGGTTTTATTTCTCATCTCTCATCTTTGCATGTTTAGGATTAGCCCTTCTCTTCTTCTCTCCACTCTGACCCAAGCCAAACTCACCTTTGTGCAAACATTGACATTGTTTTCAAAACTAGAAACCTAGGCCATATGCCTTTGATTTTTCAAACTCTTTTCATATTACTTATTCTGAATTGAATCTTAACTCAACTTTGACTTTATTTTATGAATACTCCTAATTGGTAAATCCAACTCACTCAAGTTTGTTTTTGTGGTTCCAATGGCCACCTTTGCCAAAGCTTTTCATAAACATTAGCTATTAGGTTTGAGTTATCATAGTGGTTGATGTAAACCTCACCTTATCCTTAGTGATTGGACTATAATTCTTCCATACATATTATAGGGTGGATCCCTCACTAGTATGTTGACGCTCTCCTCACATGGTGGATTGTGGTTTAGGTTGAGTTTTCTCCCTTTGATAACAAAAGACCTTAAGGCTTTTAGAAAATCAATTCACCAACTTTTTTTGAGATTTTTACCCCGAACTACGAGGTTTTGATCCTACCTTTGTGATGGTACGTAGGCAATGGGTTCATCCATTCAAACAACAAAATTGTAAATAATTTGTATATTCTTTTCTCATCTCCCCAATCATGTTTGCATAAATATTTTCACAAATACCAACCTACCATACAACATTTGCAAAAAGGGCTCCCTTAGAGTACTAAGGATGTTTTTGGTGCTTAAAACCTTCCCATTGCATAACCAACCCCTTACCCAGATCTCTGACGTTTTTATTAGTTTTTGATTTGATAAAACTTCTTGGTTTTTATTCTCTTTCTAACCTTTCCTTTGGATAAATAGAAGTGTGGTGGTGACTCGAATTGTATGATTTACTTTTGATTTAGTCAATAAATTTAAAGGTAACGAATACCCCGCTACAGAAAAGTGGCGACTCTGCTGGGGACGAGACCTTCCTAGTGGGTTTAGCCTACTTTTTGCTTTTGTTGTATTGTATGTTTATATTATTTGTGACATATTTTTGTGCAAATTTGGGATGACTGTATTGTTTGTAATGTATGAATTGCTTGATATATCAATTGCTTGTGTGCTTGGTGGTCTCTTGTGAGATGAGTTCTATGCCCGAACTCGAGTGCACTTATGATAGGAGAATGGCATAGTCTTGTTGACTTGTGTGGAGTTATTCCTTAGCAAGTTGACTTGCAAGTCCATTCACTTGGTGGAGGTTATGTTAGGATCAATAATGTCACACGAGTAGTCGTGGTTAGACATTACTCTTTCCAATATAGACCTTAGATGCCAAGGACCTTAGATTACCTTGCCCATCTTGGCCTATTTTAGGACGTAGTGTGAAGGTCGTTCAAGTGTAAGATTTGATACGATTGTTACGCGATACTACACTTATAAGAGTCTCTCTTGAGAATATTTTTGGAATACGAGTAGTCGTTTATCTAATAATATCCGAAAGATGAGATGACGACTATGGGGACCTCTTGTAGAACATGATTGTCAGGTTTAACCATAGTACACTCCCTTTGGGTGGTTCTTAACCGAGACTCCATGCTCGTGACTTGCAACAAACCCTTGATTCGCGGTTGATCCGTTCTTGTACATCCTTAATATCAATGGAACTTGGGTGTTGATAAGGTGTAAACCATAATCCCCCAAAATGGATGATTGATATTAAGGATGGCTTGATCCATCCCGTGACCTTTGTGTGGTGTGACTTGCTTGATTCTTGAGTGTGATTGTTGCATCCATGCATTCATGCATTCATACACATCCATATCATCAACAATGAGAAAATTTTCAAGGAACTTAAGAGGTCTATTTGCAAATTTTTAGACATGGATAAGCAAAGACGGAATATGAAGAAGTACAGTTTCAGATAACCCGACTTGAAAGAGTTAAGGAGTTTGACATCCTATGTATTAGATACCTTGGAGTTCAAAGCTCTCCATGAGAAGCTTCTCTCTATTCTTGCTACTCAGGTGGATGAAGGTCTGATGAGTGTGTTGGTGCAGTTCTATGATCCCTTGTACCGTTGCTTCACTTTTCCGGATTTCCAGCTTTTTCCTATTCTTGAGGAGTATGCATATCTTGTGGGTATACCTATCTTAGATCAGTTGTCGTTCAGTGGCTTGGAGAGAGTTCCTTCTTCCCAAGAGATTGTTGATCTATTGCACATAGATGAATTTGTTATTGGTGCTCATATGACTACCAAAGGTGGAATTCAAGGTCTCCTATCTGATTTCCTCATTGCCCAAGCTACTTTGTTTGGGAAGGCCATGAGTGAGGATGCCTTTGAAGCCATATTTGTACTTCTCATCTATGGGCTAGTGTTATTCCCCAACATCGACAATTTTGTGGATGTGAATGCTATTAGGATTTTCTCTACTCTTAATCCCGTTCCGACTCTGTTGGGTGACACTTCTTTCTCTTTGCATATGTGGAATGCAAAGGGTGGTGATACCATTGTGTGCTGTTTGCCTCTGTTGTACAAGTGGTTTATTTCGCACTTGCCACAGACACTCGCCTTGAAGGAGAACAAAGGATGTCTACGGTGGTCCACGAGGCTTATGTCTCTCACTAATGATGATATCTTTTGGTACAACCGTTTGTATGATGGTGTCTAGATTATTGATTCTTGTGGTGAATTCTCCAATGTGCCTCTTCTTGGTACATGTGGTGGGATTAACTACAACCCTATTTTTGCACGTCGTCAGCTTGGGTTCCCCTTAAAGGATAAACCTAATAACATTTTGTTAGAAGGTGTGTTCTTTCAAAAGGGTAAAGATCCCCAAAACTTGAAGGGCAGGATGGTCCGCGCTTGGCGCAAGATTCATAGGAATGGAAGGAAAGAGCTTGGTCCAAAGAATTGTATTGCTTTGGAACCCTACACCTCGTGGGTGAGGAAGAGAGCTTCTGAGTACCGCATGCCCTGTGATTACCCAAGACCTACACCTATCATTATGGTTGGGCCTTCAACCCTCCCTAACAAGGAGTAGAGGAGTTGAGAGATGAAGACCGTTCGCGTGCTTGGGTCCGTGAGCGAGAGGAGCTACTTCAGCAACTCAGAGATAAGGATGCTTTGATAGAATTTCTAGATCATCAGGTTATCGACGAGCCTGATGATGTGGTGACTTCTCTTCTTCCTCAGTCATCCAGGTTTTGGAAGAGGAAGTATGATCGGCTCGCCAAGGAGAAGGCAGATATGGAGGCAGCCTATGAGAGAGAGGTGAAGAGGCTTCGTGCAGCTTATCTTCCGGTCTCGAGAGCTTTGGACGATTGTTTCTAGGGTTCCATAGGATATTAGTTTCCTTCTCTCTTGTATTGTATTTGGTTACCAAGACTGTGTTGGTGTAAGCCCTAGAGGCCAATATTTTTGGTACTTGTATCGAATTATTTATTAATAATAAAAGGCATTTTCTTTATTATGGTTGATTAATAAAGTCCCTAGAATAGATAGTCCGTTTAATGTATTAAGTGTGACTTAATCATGAGAACACATTAAACATAAGGGCACTGTTCTTAAAGTATCCGTAGTCGAGCTTTAATGTGAAGTGGGATAACATTAAAGCATTAAGACTATTATGTTTGTAGACTGATGATCACATCTCATGGATCATGGATAAAGAGTTATCAAGTCTTAAACATAGGTATGAATATTAGGAGTAATATTTATACCGGATTGACCCGCTATGAGAATACTATATAGAAAGTTATGCAAAGTGTCATAAGTTATTCTCATGGTGATAATAGTGTATACCACTCTTCGACCTGAAACCACTATGGATCCTAGATGTATAGTCGAGTGCTTTATTGCTGATCCAACATTGTCCGTAACTGGATAACCATAAATACAGTTGATGGGTACTCCACGAAGCATGCTGAGGGACATGAGTGTCCTAGATGGAATTTGCCAATCCTGCGTAACAGGATAAATGTCTATGGGCCCAATATTGAACTGGACAAGGGTGACACGGTCTATACCTTGTGTTCAATATAGACATAAGGGCAAAGGGGTAATTATACACATAATTATTATCACAGGAGGTTTTGTCAGATCACATGACATTTTCGTGACTTGGGTAGCAGTGATGTGTTGCTAGATACCGCTCACTGTTTATTATGTTAAATGGGTGATTTAATATAATTGCCAACGTCGCGAAAACCTATAGGGTCACACACAAAGGACGGATTGATGAGAGATAGAATAATTAAGGAACATCGTAAGGTACGGTGTACTTAAGTAGAATACGAAATATGGTAAGGTACCAAGTACTTAAGTGATTTTGGCATATTATGAGATATAGGCCAAAATGCACTTAAGTGGGCTTTTTGGCTTGAAGCCCACACAAGTGGTTCTATAAATAGAGCTCTTGTGCAGAAGCTTTGTATGGGAAAACAACACAACTGAAGAGTTGGAATTTCGTATCTCTCTCTCACTCAAAGCCTTCATTCACAAACAGCTAGCACTGCGATTGAAGGAATCCGTTCGTGTGGACTGAGTAGAGACGTTGTCATCGTTCAACGTTCGTGATCGCCCCGTGGATCTGTACCAAAGGTTTTGATCATTATCAGAGATCTGCACCAAAGGTTTGAATCGCCACAAGAGGTAACGATTCTATCACTGATCATGCCCATTCGTAAGGATCACTAAATGGAGAAATTTTTAAATTCCGCTGCGCCTTGGATGGCTATTCTCCTACAGTGGTATCAGAGCCACTTACGAAACCATGAATCTGATATCTGTTTTTGTTATGTAATAATATGATTAAAACAGAATGAATCAAAGGTTAAATTGAGATCGATCAAGTTACATATATGTGATATATGTAACCCTGATGCAAAATACATTATATACGATATAATGTTCTTGTTTCGTTCATTCAAAACCTCGATGATTGTTTTCCTTTGAGCGATCAATGGTCGTTTGCTTCTTGATCCGACATTAGTATGGTGAAGCAATGACGTGTTGATCAATCATACTGAATTAACAATCGAGACGTGTTTGACGGTCTGAAATTGGTGCATTAGGGTTAGTGACGGCACAAGGGTTGTGTTGTCAGAGAGTTATGCGATTGGGGTTTGAACGCACAAGAGTTGTGCTTCCTAAACACTTTTCAAAACAGTGTTAACCGGTTAACGCGTATGGTTAACCGGTTAACGAAATGCGAAATAATTTTTTGAGATTTTCAAACAGTGTTAACCGGTTAACGCATTTGGTTAACCGGTTAACGCAAGGCGGAAAACAGTTTTCCAAGACATTTTCAAACAGTGTTAACCGGTTAACGCATTTGGTTAACCGGTTAACGCAAGGCAGAAAACAATTTTTTCAGATTTCAAAACAGTGTTAACCGGTTAACGCATATGGTTAATCGGTTAACGCAAGGAAATTTTCGCCCATTCGGCTAACTCAGTGCTTTAAAAATGTCAAGTGTTGATACGAAAAGCGACATCGATTTTAAATGAATTGTTCATTAAAATGTGATGATCGGTCGTCGAAATTTAATTTTATTTTAATTAATTAAAGGAATTAATAATAATAATAAAGTGTTTATTATTGCCTTGTGGTGATCGGTTATGGCCTTAGTTTTCCTTTGTTTTGTTTTGGGATTTTAAAATACGACCTGCGTGTCGTGCCTCTCTCTTGATCTCCCAAATGTAACTTCTTTTCTCATCTCACTCCCTCGTATGTAAAACGAGTTTCTTTCATGTAATGTAATGATATGAAGAAAGCAAAGGAGTTAGTGCCAAAGGAGGACAACCTTGAAGATCTTGCTTGGAGAAGCTTAGATCGTTGTAGGTTAGCTTAGGTTCTCTCATTGGCTTGGGAGAACAATTGCGCTAGGGGCCATAACTGTTTCATTTTGTTTGTATGTATGTTGATGCATGTGAATGTATGTTGATGCATGTGAGAGACGGTTTATATGATAAACAAGCCGGTGAGATCAGAAAATTGCAATTCCCTCAAAACTAAATATTAAGTTTTAAGCTTTCCAAGTTTTAACACTCATCAAGACTAGTATCGAATATTGTAGGTTTCGCCTACGCGAGGTGCATGTTCTATATTAGTAAGGTGCGATGGGATAATTGTAATATCCAACTGTTAAAACAATGGGTCAAACTTAACTAAGCAAATTATAATAAGATTATATATATGTTTAGAAGCAAGAGTTGGGAATGATCCATATGATGGATTGAAATAAGGAGTTATTCACCCAATTGAAATTTTCGAGAGTTGTATGAGATACAATTGGAAGGAGTTCCTACCTAAATAACCTAGTTTTGTGTAATCCGCCTACGCGGACTTAGAACGAAGTGAAATATGGATCTCGACCCACTAGAAAATCTTCCAACGGGATTTTCCGAATCAAATGATGAGGGTCATTTGTTTTGAATAAAATAGTGGGAGCATGTTTAATTAAAGGCCTAATTGAATATGTCAATGATACTTATATTTTCATTAATCCTTATGTAGATTACCATGACAACAAACACCTCTAACAACATCCTGCGATCAATCCTTGATAAGGAAAAATTGTCTGGGACAAATTTTCTGGATTGGCACCGAAACCTGAGGATTGTCCTCAAACATGATAAAAAGCTGTATGTCTTGGAGACACCTGTTCCTGAAGAGGAACCTCCTAGTTCTACACCCAAGGCAGAAAGAGATGCTTATAAGAAGCATGTCGATGATGCCAATGAAACTGCTTGTCTCATGCTAGCTACCATGAACTCAGAATTGCAAAAGCAACATGAGAACATGTCAGCGCTCGATATGATCGAACACCTGAAGTTGCTCTATCAAGAGCAAGCAAGGCATGAGAGGTTTGAAGTTTCAAAATCCCTTTTTCAAAGCAAGTTAGCTGAGGGAGCCCCTGTAGGTCCCCATGTACTCAAGATGATTGGGTATGTGGAAAACCTTGAGAGATTGGGTTTTCCCCTCGAAAAGGAACTTGTAACTGACTTGATCTTGCAATCGTTGCCAGATAGTTTCAGTCAATTTGTCCTAAATTTCAATATGATTGATATGGACAAATCTCTTCCTGAACTGCTCGCCATGTTAAGAACTGCCGAGCAGAATCTGAAGTCAAAAGGGAAGTCCATTCTGATGATCGGAAATGGAAAGAGACAGAACAAAAGGCCCACTAAGCATAGTGATAAGGGGAAGGGCAAGGAAGTTGCCAATCCCAGACCCACTGCTGCTTTGAAGCATAGTGGAGGCATAGCAAAAGAAGGCACCTGCTTCCATTGCGGTAAGACCGGACACTGGAAGAGGAACTGCCCAAAGTACCTGGAAGATAAGAAGAATGGAGTAGAGACTTCAACTTCAGGTATTTTTGTTATTAATTTATCTACTTCTATATCATGAGTATTAGATACTGGATGCGGTTCTCACATTTGTATAAATGTGCAGGAACTAAAAGGGAGTAGAGATTTGGCAAAAGGTGAAGTTGACCTACGAGTTGGCTATGGAGCAAAGGTTGCTGCTTTAGCCGTAGGAACTTTTGTAATGACTTTACCTAGTGGTTTAATAATTCAGTTAGAGAACTGTTATTATGTACCTGCAATTAGCAGGAATATTATTTCCATTGCTTGTTTGGACAAGTTTGGTTTTTCATTTATAATAAAGAACAATTGTTGCTCAATTTATTTGAATGATATATTCTATGCTACTGCACAAATGAACAATGGACTATATGTCCTTGATCTTGAAATGCCTATTAATAACATTAATACAAAAGGATGAAACCTAACGAGTCAAAACCAACTAGGTAAGAATATTAAAACTCTTCGATCAGATCGAAGTGATGAGTATTTAATCCTAGAGTTTGATGACCATCTGAAAGAGTGTGGGATCCTATCCCAACTTACTCCTCCTGAAACATCCCAATGGAAGGGTGTATCTGAGAGAAGAAATCGAACCCTGTTGGACATGGTCCGATCCATGATGAGTCACACCAATCTTCCAAACTCCTTTTGAGGACATACACCATTGACATCAACTTACACACTTAACCGTGTTCCATCCAAAAGGTTGAAAAGACACCATATGAGATATGGAGTGGTAAGAGACCACATATGTCTTACATGAAGATTTGGGGTTGCGAAGTTTATGTGAAACGACAAATTTCAACTAAGCTTGAGCCCAAATCTGACCAATGCTTATTTATGGGGGTATCCTAAAGAAACAAGAGGATATTACTTCTACAATCCTTCAGAGGGCAAAGTGTTTGTCGCTCGAACTGGAGTTTTCCTAGAAAAGGATTTTAATTCCAAAGGAACCAGTGGGAGGAAAGTAGAGCTTGAAGAAATTCAAGAATCACAAAGCATCGATACACCTATGGAGGAATTAGAGCAGGAAACACAAGTAGTTGTGTAAAAGCAACCTGCTCAAGTAGAACAAGACCAGCATAGGTCAGGCAGGATACGTCACCTACCTGAGATATATGGATATCTGATCAAGGTGATGTATTACTCATGGATCAAGATGAGCCTGTCATCTACCCATGGAATCTTCGTTTTGATGAAACAGTAAAACTGTATGGATTCATCAAGAACGAATATGAGACTTATGTCTACAAGAAGGTTAGTGGGAGCATGATCGTATTCCTGATATTATATGTAGATGACATATTACTCATTGGAATCGATATCCCTACCCTACAACAAGTAATGTCTTGGTTGGGGAAATGCTTTTCTATGAAGGATCTGGGTGAAGCAGCCTATCAGAATCTATAGAGATAGATCATGAAATGCTTGGCCTAAGTCAGAGTACATAGACAAAGTGCTGAGACACTTTAGTATGAATGATTCCAATCTGGTTATGTGTTTTGCGTAAATGGTGGCACAGTGAGGTTGAAAAGTTCAACGCAAGATGCAGTTGCTGATTCTACAACTGAGGCCAAGTATATTGTTGCCTTAAGTGCAGCAAAGGAAGTTGTTTGGATCAATAAACTTGGCATAGTCCATAGCATTGTGGATCCCATTGGTCTCTATTATGATAACAATGGTGTTATCGCACAAGCTAAGGAGCCTAGATCTCACCAACGATCCAAACACATACTTAAGCATTGTGTGAAAATATGTAAAGTACCTACACTAGACAATATAGCTGACCCACTAACAAAGCCTCTTGCGCAGCAGAAGCATGATGGCCATACTAGATCAATGGGCATACGGGGTATGTCTGATTGGCTCTAGTGCTAGTGGGAGATTGTTGGTGTAAGCCCTAGAGGCCAATATTTTTGGTACTTGTATCGAATTATTTATTAATAATAAAAGGCATTTTCTTTATTATGGTTGATTAATAAAGTCCCTAGAATAGATAGTCCGTTTAATGTATTAAGTGTGACTTAATCATGAGAACACATTAAACATAAGGGCACTGTTCTTAAAGTATCCGTAGTCGAGCTTTAATGTGAAGTGGGATAACATTAAAGCATTAAGACTATTATGTTTGTAGACTGATGATCACATCTCATGGATCATGGATAAAGAGTTATCAAGTCTTAAACATAGGTATGAATATTAGGAGTAATATTTATACCGGATTGACCCGCTATGAGAATACTATATAGAAAGTTATGCAAAGTGTCATAAGTTATTCTCATGGTGATAATAGTGTATACCACTCTTCGACCTGAAACCACTATGGATCCTAGATGTAGAGTCGAGTGCTTTATTGCTGATCCAACGTTGTCCGTAACTGGATAACCATAAAGACAGTTGATGGGTACTCCACGAAGCATGCTGAGGGACATGATTGTCCTAGATGGAATTTGCCAATCCTGCGTAACAGGATAAATGTCTATGGGCCCAATATTGAACTGGACAAGGGTGACACGGTCTATACCTTGTGTTCAATATAGACATAAGGGCAAAGGGGTAATTATACACATAATTATTATCACAGGAGGTTTTGTCAGATCACATGACATTTTCGTGACTTGGGTAGCAGTGATGTGTTGCTAGATACCGCTCACTGTTTATTATGTTAAATGGGTGATTTAATATAATTGCCAACGTCGCGAAAACCTATAGGGTCACACACAAAGGACGGATTGATGAGAGATAGAATAATTAAGGAACATCGTAAGGTACGGTGTACTTAAGTAGAATACGAAATATGGTAAGGTACCAAGTACTTAAGTGATTTTGGCATATTATGAGATATAGGCCAAAATGCACTTAAGTGGGCTTTTTGGCTTGAAGCCCACACAAGTGGTTCTATAAATAGAGCTCTTGTGCAGAAGCTTTGTATGGGAAAACAACACAACTGAAGAGTTGGAATTTCGTATCTCTCTCTCACTCAAAGCCTTCATTCACAAACAGCTAGCACTGCGATTGAAGGAATCCGTTCGTGTGGACTGAGTAGAGACGTTGTCATCGTTCAACGTTCGTGATCGCCCCGTGGATCTGTACCAAAGGTTTTGATCATTGTCAGAGATCTGCACCAAAGGTTTGAATCGCCACAAGAGGTAACGATTCTATCACTGATCATGCCCATTCGTAAGGATCACTAAATGGAGAAATTTTTAAATTCCGTTGCGCCTTGGATGGCTATTCTCCTATAGACTGTACTTCTTTGGTGTAAATTTTTTTCCAAATATTATTGATATGAATATTCCATTATATGTCTAAAAAGAGTAATATTTCAAATATTTGCAAATAGAACTCTAAAAGTTCCTCTGATTAAAAATAAAATCATATGCACAAGCATTGCATGCATCATGTGCATAAGCAGGTTTTGTTCAGGGCTTCTTGATCAATGGTCTAACTCTGTGTTCTTCATTTATTTTGAAGACAAGCTGACGCACCGGTACAACACCAGAGCCAATTCTTCAAAGCTAATGGATCACCTTGAGTAAGAAAACAGGGAACTTAAGGAGGAAGTGGCTAGGTTGACTGCCCTGATGGAGTCATTCCTGGCCGCCCAAAGTCAGTCTTCTCCAATGCATGCAACTCCTCCCTAGAGGACGATCATCTCAGAGGTAGCTTCCTCTATTGTGCCTGCCGCCACTGCTCATTTCTCTCTGTCTGCTATGTTAGTCGGGTTTCCCTGGGGTATGCCCGCAAATTTTGTGCCAGAGGGTCTCGCTCCGACCTTTGCTTTTATGTCGGCATCTAGCTCGGTCCTTGATGTGCCACCTCCTGTTGTGCACACGTTATCGAGAGTTGATGACACCATTTATCATTCTGAGCCATTTGAGGGCCCAGATGTCTACGAGAAAATGGATGCTATGAATGACCAATTCCTTGAGCTGTGCAAGGAACTGAAGACTCTAAGAGGGAGAGACCTCTTCGGTAAATCTACTGCTGAGTTGTGCCCCGTGCCAAACGTCAAGATTCCCATCAAGTTCATAGTGCCTGAGTTTTAAAAGTACAAGGGAAACACTTGCCCTCTCAGCCATCTTGTGATGTACGCACGCAAGATGTCAACTCAGACTAACAACGATCAACTCCTCATCCACTATTTCCAGGACAGTCTGTCCGGTGCCGCACTCAGATGGTATATGGGTCTGGATAGTGCGAACTTCCTCTCCTTCAACGACCTTGGCGAACATTTTGTCAACCAGTACAAGTACAACGTCGAAATGGCTCCCGATAGGGACCAACTGAGGGCTATGTCCTAGAAGGAGAAGGAAACATTCAAGGAATACGCCCATAGGTGGCGTGAATTGGCCGCATAAATTATGCCCCCGCTCGAAGAGAAAGAAATGACGAAGATATTTTTAAAGAATTTAAGCTCTTTCTACTACGAGCGGATGATAGCTAGTGCTCCTTCAGACTTCACCGAAATGGTGAATATGGGGATGCGACTAGAGGAAGGAGTAAGGGAAGGACGCCTGACCAGAGATGAAGGCTCTTCTGTAAAACATTATGGGGCGTTTGCAAAAAAGAAAGAGGGAGAGGCACATGCCATGTCTTCCCTTACTAAAAGAAGACCCTCTATAAAGAGGAAGACTGTGCGCCCTACCAGTAACCAGCACCAGGTGGCTCATATAGCACCTACCTTCAGGGAAAATCAACATTATCAGCATCAGCAACAACAACATCAACAGTATCAACAACAACAGCATCGTCCGCAACAGCAGGCCTACCAGCCTCGAAACAACAACAATGCCAGCATTAGCTATAATAGGAAGAGGGTCACTTTTGATCCAATTCCAATGACCTACGCTGAGCTATATCCTTCATTGATTGAAACGAAGCTGATCACTCCACGTGACCCACCGACTATACCGACCAATCCTCAGTGGTGGTACAAGCCCGAGCTTCACTGTGTTTATCATTCTGGTGCTCCCGGACATGATGTGGAGAATTGTTATCCTCTCAAGACCAAGGTGCAAGACCTTGTGAGAAGTGGTATATTGTTTTTTGAGGATGTAGGTCCTAATTTTAAGAAGAACCCATTGCCCGAGCATGGGAAGGCTTCAGTTAACATGGTCCAGGGTTGCCCTGGCAAGTATAAAGTCCGATATGTCAGCCATATCAGACAATCGTTGGTCGAGATACATAGACTGTGATGTGGATACAGTCATTATGAGCATGACCATGACAACTGCCGTGTATGCACTGTCAATGAGAGAGGATGTCGCCAAGTTAGGAAGGACATCCAAGAGATGCTGGATCAGGGTGTGATCGAGATGCTTCAGAATCGTGATGAGGACGAAGTGAATGTTATATCACCTGTATTCAGAATACCCGAACCTATTGTTGTTAGATAGGATGGCAGCAAGAACAAGGTCTCTCCATCTCTTATTATCAAGCCAGCAGGCCCGGTTCCATATTCTTCAGATAGATATGTTCCCTACAGATATAACACGGTTGTGTTGGAAGATGGGAAGGAGGTGCCTTTGCCCTCCACTTTTGTTACAAGTATTTCTGATGTCAGTGGTATGACCCGTAGTGGTCCTGTTTTCTCAGCACCGCCGAAACCCCAGGTTGACATGAGAAGAAATGATGTTGTTGATAATTCCACTAGTCCTGTGGGGACTTCTTCTTCTTCTCCAAATCCGGCACTTGTTGTTGATAGACCTACCGTCGTTGCTAAAGCTCATGTCCCTGTTGGCCATAATGGCATATTGAGAGAGGACTATGATGAGATGCAGAGGTTCATCAAGAGGAGCAAACATAATATTGTCGATCAGCTACTTCAAACTCCATCAAAGATATCTGTATTGTCTTTGTTGTTGAATCCCGAGCCACACCGTGAAGCTTTGCAGAGGGTGTTGGACGTGGCATACGTGAATCAAGATGTCACAATAGAACAGTTTGATAGCATTGTTGCAAACATAACTGCTTGTAACAACTTGAGCTTTTGCGATGCTGATCTTCCCGAGGAGGGAAAAGACCATAATTTGGCTCTACACATTTCAATGAATTGCAAGGATGATGCCTTGTCTAATGTGCTGGTAGACACAAGAACGTCGCTAAATGTGTTGCCAAAATCCACTCTGGAGAAACTTTCATATCAGGGGCCTCCCATGAGGCAGAGTGGAGTGGTAGTCAAAGCTTTTGATGGATCCAGGAAAAATGTGATTGGCGAGGTTGAGCTCCCAATCAAGATAGGACCTAGTGATTTCCAAATCACTTTCCAGGTCATGAATATCCACCCATCATAGAGCTGCTTGCTTGGCATACCATGGATTCACGAGGCAGGCGCCGAGATATCCACCATACACCAAAAGTTGAAGTTCGTCAAGAACAAGAAGTTGGTGGTGGTAGGGGGTGAGAAGGCTCTCCTGGTAACCCATTTGTCTTCCTTTTCTTACATAGATGATGAGGATGAGGTTGGGACGCCGTTCCAAGCCCTATCTATTTCTAAGCCTTTAAGGAAAGGAACTTCTTCATTTGCGTCCTACAATGATGCGAAGTTGGCCATTGAGCATGGTGCAACTACTGGTTTAGGACAAATGATTAAGCTGGAAGACAATAAATCCCGGGCTGGCATAGGGTACTCTTCAGGCACTTTCAATGAGCGTGGCTTGTTTCATAGTGGTGGTTTCATCCACACGGTCGAAGACCAGGAGGCTGCTGCTATAGTGGAAGATGATGCAGAGGGAGATTCTGGCAACTTTGTCATCCCTGGAGGAGGCTGCAATAATTGGGTCGCTGTTGATGTTCCAACAGTTGTCCATAAGTCCACGTAATGTGTTCACTTTTGTTTAAAAACCCTTCTCTCATGCCAAAAGGAGAAGTGATGACATTGTTGGCACATTAATACAATGATATTCATTCAATAATTACATGTTAAATGCTTGTTTTCCAAATTATTTTTCACTTTTTGCTTTTTTGCATGAAATTGGTGATCACAAAAAACCCTAAAAAATAGAATAAAATCAATCTTTTCATCTGCATAATGATTTTCCTTATTTGAATTCTGAAATCTTTTTTATATCCAAAATCATTATGCAGGTTGATCAAACCCATTGAACATAATGATCCAACACCATCTCCCAACTTTGAGTTCCCTCTATTTGAGGCAGAAGAAGATGATGTTGAAGAGATTCCTGATGAGATTACCCGTCTGCTTGAGCATGAAGAGAAGATCATTCAGCCACATCTTGAGAATCTGGAAACAGTCAACTTGGGGTCTGAGGATTGTGTTCGCGAAGTGAAGATTGGGGCACTCCTGGAAGAGTTTGTGAAGAAGGGGTTGATTGAGTTGTTGCGAGAATTTGTCGACGTCTTTTCCTGGTCATATGAAGACATGCCTGGTCTAGATACAGATATTGTGCAACATTTTTTGCCTTTGAAGCCCGAGTGTGTGCCTGTGAAGCAGAAGCTCAGGAAGAATTCATCCTGATATGGCAGTGAAGATTAAAGAAGATGTTCAGAAGAAAATTGATGCGGGGTTTCTGGTGACTTCTACATATCCTCAATGGGTGGCCAATATTGTGCCCGTGCCTAAGAAAGATGGAAAAGTCCGAATGTTTGTGGACTATAGACACTTGAATAAAGCTAGTCCAAAAGATGATTTTCGTCTACCACATTGATATGTTGGTAGATAATACAACTAAATTCAATGTCTTCTTATTTATGGACAGATTTTCTGGATATAATCAGATTAAAATGGCACCAGAGGATATGGAGAAGATAACATTCATCACACCTTGGGGAACATTCTGTTATCGAGTGATGCCCTTCGGTTTGAAGAACGTCGAAGCCACGTATCAACGAGCTATGACTACCTTGTTTCATGATATGATGCACAAGGAGATTGAGGTATATGTTGATGATATGATTGCGAAATCGAAAACAGAAGTTGAACATGTAGAGCACTTGTTGAAGCTTTTTCAGCGTTTGAGGAAGTACAAACTCCGTCTAAATCCGAACAAGTGTACATTTGGAGTCGGTTCCGGCAAGTTATTGGGCTTTATTGTCAATGAAAGAGGTATTGAAGTTGATCCTGCTAAGGTCAAAGCAATACAAGAGATGCCTGCGCCCAAAACTGAGAAGCAAGTCCGAGGTTTTCTTAGCCGCTTGAATTATTTTTCCAGATTTATATCCCACATGAATGCCACATGTGCGCCAATATTCAAGCTCCTCCGGAAAGATCAGCGTCATGATTTGACCGAGGATTGCCAGAAGGCCTTTGACAGTATCAAAGAGTATCTGTTTGAGCCTCCGATTCTGTCTGAGCCTGTGGAAGGGAGACCCTTGATTATGTACTTAACCATTCTTGAAGACTCTATGGGTTGTGTATTGGGTCAGCAAGATGAATCAGGGAAGAAAGAATATGCTATATACTATCTGAGTAAGAAGTTCACTGATTGTGAGTCTCGGTACTCAATGCTCGAGAAGACATGTTGTGCTTTGGCTTGGGCTGCTAAGCGCTTACGCCAATATATGTTGAATCATACGACTTGGTTGATATCCAAAATGGATCCAATCAAGTATATCTTTGAGAAGCCTGCTTTAACTGGGAGGATTTCCCGTTGGCAGATGTTGTTATCTGAGTATGATATTGAGTATCGAGCTCAGAAGGCTATTAAAGGTAGTATCTTGGCTGACCACTTGGCACATCAACCAATTGAGGATTATCAGTCTTTTTAGTACGAATTCCCTGATGAGGAGATTTTGTATTTGAAAATGAAAGATTGCAACGAGCCTACGCTTGATGAAGGGCCAGAGCCTGGTTCCCAATGGGGCATGGTGTTTGATGGCGCTGTAAATCAATATGGAAATGGTATTGGGGCAGTGATTATTACTCCTCAGGGCACACATTTTCCTTTTACAACAAGGATAACTTTCAAATGCACGAATAATATGGCAGAGTATGAGGCATGTATTATGGGTTTATTAGAGTGTATTGATCTTAGGATCAAGCATCTTGATGTTTATGGTGATTCAGCCCTGGTTGTTAATCAGATTAAGGGGGAATGGGAGACGAATCAGCCTAGCCTCGTCCCATACAGAGATTATGCAAGGAGGATTTCAACTTTCTTTACTGAGGTTGACTTCCATCATATTCCTCGAGATGAGAATCGGATGGCAGATACTCTTGCTACGCTTGCTTCGATGATTATGGTGAAATTCTGGAATGAAGTCCCCGATATTACTGTGATGCGCTTGGATAGACCAGCTCATGTATTTGCAGTTGAAGAAGTGAAAGATGATAAGCCATGGTATTATGATATCAAATGTTTTCTTCAAAGTCAGATCTACCCGCCTGGGGCATCTGTTAAAGATAAGAAGACTTTGAGGAGATTATCTGGCAGTTTCTACCTCAATGGTGATGTGCTTTATAAGAGGAACTTTGACATGGTTCTGCTCAGATGTCATGGCAAAGAAGATGTTAAGAGCAGGCTTTTATTGGCTGACAATGGAGTCTGACTGCTGCAAATATGTGAAGAAATGCCACAAGTGTCAGATTTATGCAGAGAAGATTCATATTCCCCCGACACTTCTTAATGTTATTTCATCACCATGGCCTTTCTCCATGTGGGGAATTAACATGATTGGCATGATAGAGCCGAAAGCGTCCAACGGTCACAGATTTATTCTCGTAGCAATTGATTACTTCACCAAGTGGGTTGAAGCGGCGTCGTATGCAAATGTGACTAGGCAGGTGGTTGTGAAGTTTATCAAGAATCAACTCATATGCCGTTATGGTATGCCGGATAAGATCATTATTGATAATGGATCTAACTTGAACAACAAGATGATGAAAGAGCTATGTAGCGAGTTCAAGATTGCACATCATAATTCTTCTCCTTATAGACCCAAGATGAATGGGGCTTTTGAAGCTGCTAACAAGAACATCAAGAAGATTATTCAAAAGATGGTTGTTACGTACAAAGATTGCCATGAGATGTTGCCATTTTCTTTGCATGGCTATCGTACATCTGTCCGCACTTCAACAGGAGAACCCCTTTCTCTCTTGTGTATGGCATGGAGGTTGTGCTCCCCGTGGAGGTTGAGATCCCATCAATGAGAGTCTTGATAGAAGCTAAGTTGACTGATGTTGAATGGGTTCAGAGTCGTTATGACCAATTGAATTTGATTGAAGAGAAGAGATTAACTGCCATGTGCCATGGTCAGTTATATCAACAAAGGATGAAGAAAGCCTTTGATTAAAAGGTCAAGCCTCACGTGTTCCTAGAAGATGACCTCGTGCTCAAGAAAGTTTTGTCTTTCGCGCCCAGTTCCAGGGGCAAGTGGACTCCGAACTATGAAGGTCCATATGTTGTTAAGAGAGCCTTTTCAAGCGGTGCTTTGATACTTACAACTATGGATGGGGAGGATTTCACTCGTCCTGTGAATTCAGATGCAGTCAAGAAATACTTCGCCTAAAATAAAAACAAAATAGCTCGCTAAGTTGAAAACCCGAAAGGGCAACTTAGGCAAAAATGAGCGTCTCGGTGGATTGAAAACCCGAAAGGGAGGTCCAGGAAAAAATTAGGGATTCGGCAAGTAACTGCATCCTGACAAGACTTTGTTCTAGAACTGTCATCTGTCAAAGATTCTCGCTCAGTCATCGTCAACTGAAGCTTCAGATACATTGGATTCAGAGTTGGTGGAGAAATGGTCATTATGTTCAATGTAGCCCTTTTTCCAATATATATCACCAATTTCAAATTTGTAAAGATCCATGGAGTCTTGCCATTTGTGGACTACCATTCCATCAAATAAATTTGAGCCTTTATCCAATTCTTTGCACTCTTATTTGTTTTTGCTTAACAAATGTTTGCATGTTTTAATTGATAAACATCATTGTTTTAAATAAAAGTTTTATAAAAACTATTTTTAAACAAAGTGAACATTCACAATGACTGAAAGGATAAATGAAACGTCTTCAGCGCTCTCCCAAGGATAGTACGATCTCTAAAAGGGTAAGATATTTTTTCATATTCCTAGCATATTTGTTATCCTCTTCATCATCTTTCAGGTTGTCTCCTCTGTGAGCGTAGAGGAAGGTGATACATCATCAAGTCCCTAGGGAATCTGGAGTTTTGGCCTTGATCTTTTGAAGATGTATACCTCTGACATCCTCAGATCTCCAGGAGTCTGAGTCTAGCATCTGTGTTTTATCAAATATATGGTTGTCATCCCTTGTGTGGATTGACCTAAAATCCCGTATAGATTGATAAAAGTTGATATGCTACCCGTTTTCGAGGAAGTTTGGTCTTCCCTCATTTTGAATGAAGGTCTCGCGCAGATTGAGCAGGAATTCCCAGCATGAGTGAAAATTTTCAGCAGATTTAGCTTGCAGTTTTTCCCTAGCAAGTTTGCTTACCACTCATTCTCAGTAGGGTTGCTCACATTAGACTTCCCCCAATTGGTTCGCCAGCAGATTATCTCCAGCATGATCGCCTATAGGTTATCCCCAGTTCAGTCGTCAGCAATCTTTCCCCAGTGGAGTGGCCTGATCAGAGCTTGATTATTTGTTATTTCCTCCTTCTTGGATAGTTTCCTCCTAGCAGAGCTAGTATTAAAGATGTTTATTTCCTTCCCCAGCGGAGCAGTTGTCTTCTTTCCTTGTTAGAGATGTTTCTCCAGCAGGTATGAGGAAATTTGTTGATTATTGAAAACTTTTGTTCGGTGGTTGTTCCCCACAAAGTTTCATATCTGGCCCTGATAAGTTCCCCATTAGAGTTTCTTCTATGATGGATCTTATCTGTGTTGAGCTTCCCGTTAGAGTTTCCTCTACGTCAGATCTTTTGTTTGTTCAACAGCAAACTCCCAGCGTTGGCTTTGTAGCTTCCCCAGCTGAGACTTTACCTGATCCTAGTTTGGCGTTGGAACTTTGAAGAGGATGTGTTTCTTCCTTCCCTAGCAGAGTAATTTTGTTTCTTTGTCTCCGCAGTAGAGATGTTCCTTCAGTGGTTAGAAGTGAATGTTTGATTGATGTGTTTCTGTTTGGTGGTTGTTCCCCACAGAGTTTCATATCTTTCACTGATAAGATCCCCAGTTGAGTTCTTCTATGACTGATCTTATCCACATCTTTGCATACTGTTGGAAGATCCCCAACAGCGGTCTCTGATCCCCAGCGACCCTGCTTGTTCCCCTAGTAGTAGTATTTGTTCCAGGCAGTGACTCTACTTGATCCTTAGTAGTGATTGGTGTTTCCCGGTATTTGTTGCCCCCCACCAGATTGGATTTTCTCCTGTGGGCCTGGCCTTCTCTTTTGAGATATTATACCGGATGTCCGTCCGTTGATTCTTGGACCTGTTTGTGTTAGATATGTCTGTTTGTCAACATTAATCATACATAAACCACACATATACATGCATAATTATAGCATTCAGATATTCATATTGCATTCTTTGCCATATATCTTTGCTTGTTATCTCCTGCTAAGTGGTGAAATGTTCTTCCCCAAGTAGATGTTTGTGTCTGATCTCTCCATATAGAATCAGCCCTATAGGCAGAAAGTGTCTATCTTTCCTTCATTATTCCTCACTGAGTCATGTCCTCGTGGATGATTATTGTTTCAGTTTCCTCCCAAAATATGTATTGGGATGGAATTACTCCCCTGAGTTATATCCTCATTGGGTTGAGTTTTGTTTCATTGTGTATCTCTAGTTTGTTCCTAGATTGACCCCTTTCTTATTATTTCCCCTGCAGTTCCCTGTGGTTCAGGTGATCAATTGCTCAGTAAACAGTAGTTGTTCATTCTCTTCCCCAGCGGATCTTCTGTGGCCTGCTACCCAGTAACCGATACTTGTAAGTCCTATTTCTGTGGTTTTCTACCTAGTAACCGGTAGTTGTAAACCCCATTTTGTCCCCTTGCAGAGTTAACCCTTGATTTTGTTCATCCTAACCGATGACGGTTACTCTCACCCTTGGTTTTCTACCCAGTAACCGGTAGATGTAATCCCCTCTTTGTTGGTTTTCTTTATCCAATATTCGGTATTGATATTCCTTCGTTTTTGAGTATACCACCCTGTAACCGGTTATATATCTCTCGGATCATTGCTTTTGTCAATGTATCCCCAGCGAGTCATCTTTCGTTTACCCTTGTTTGGTAATGATTGTTTCTCCTTTGGATTGGTCATCATTTTATACCTAGTACCCGGTATCCCGATGTCTTTTCTTTTCGGTCGATTTATCCTTTATTAAACCAGTAACTGGTTGTGGATAATCTTCCATGCGAGTATGTTATCTATGTTCTGACGGTAATAGATAATATATCTCATGCGCTCTTTAGTCGAAGTCTTTTTCTTCCCTAGTCGAGTAAGATTCGTATTTCCGTGTGGAATCGAATGTTCATCCTGTAATCGAGTTTGCTTTTTTAGCCCTCTTTTCGGATGATGAGTGTCTTGGATATATTCCCCAATTCACGCCTGATAGGTCACCTATTATATGCCCAGTAGCCGGTATCCCTGGTGTTCCTTCCTTCTGCTCCCTATTATGACTTTTTGTCCCCTGTGGAGTCAGATTCTCCTGAGTTGAAATATACCTTTTTAGGTCTTCCTCAGATGTTTTGGATGATTGATATCTCTCACCCTTATACCGGTCTTAGATATTCTTTCTCCCTGAGCGTGTTGTTCTATCACCCTCATACTGGTGTTTTGATCACATGTCTCTCTTTGAGCTTATTACCCAGTAACCGGTAATACCTCATTTATTTCTTCCTCAGCTGAGTACTTTATGGACATCCCCACCTGAGTCCGGATTTTTATCCGAAGTATCCTTTGTGGATAGTTTGTTGTATTGGCATATTCCCCAATACATGCGTCTTTGCGTCAGCTCGAGTCTTTCCATTGATTTATTTTCATGGAGTCCCTTCTGTCTCTCAGCAAGTTTTAAGTCGTGACCTGCTCACGCATTTACCCTTACTTCTCCCCCAGAGTCTCTGTCTCCCTAGTGAATGTATTACTCCTTTGGATTATCAATTTCTCCTGATTTTCTTTTTCTTTGTGGCCACATATCCCCACAGAGTATTAATTTTTGCTTACATTCATCATGAGGTCTCTTAGGGACCAACATTCATCTCTTTGTTATTATTTAAGCCCATTCTACTTCGTCGAGATTAAGATTTTAACCTTCATATCTCCGGCTAGAATGACCTTAAATAGGGGCATCTGTAAGACCCTAATTTTGACCCTAAGATCCCTCATGGCATCATATCATAGCTCTTTGCATTTTCCTCAAGGATCATAGCATCTTGGTTCCTTACCCTAGGGTTCGGACTTGTGTGAGTTGGTTTGAGACCACCAAGCATGCTTGAATTGTATATTATTGCTTTCCCTATTTTGTTTACTAACAAAAAGCACAAAAATATGTCACTAACATTGTTTGTTTTGAAGCTCAAGCAGTCATGAGATCCAAGGCTCCTAGGAGGCCCCTATGCCCAATGAAATGGCTCAATGAAGATGAAAGAAAGCATGACAATGGTTCCCAAAGCTCTCAATCATCATATATGTCTCCCAAGTATCTCAATTTCTCAATTTGATCAAGATAAACCAAAGGGCTTGAGGCTTGTTTCCCAAGGAAACCCTAATTCAATTGTGCATTAACTATGCCTTGCTCATGAAGTAACCTCAACCTATGATCAAATACAATCAAGGGAAGTTCTTTAATTCATAATTTTATGCATATATGAGCCTATGTGAGTGTCCTTAATCATTCATTCATCAATATTTGAAGTTTGGACTTGAGATGTTGACCAGTTAAGTCATCTGACTATTTTGAAATCCACTGAGACCTAACTTTTGATGTGTTTATCAAATGAATATTACACCAAGAGAAACAATGTTCTTAAGAACTATATTAACATCTTTAATGTTCATCAAAAATTCATTTGAAACTTGGAAGGTCATCATTCATTTCAAAACATTATAGGTCATTTTGACTGAAACCCTAATTTTGTGTCAACTTCCCAAGGACCTAACTCCTTCATTTTTTATGATTTTGAGGTGAGACCAAGTTCATTGGAAATTTTGAGATGTCTAATTCATTTGTTATGCTGGAAAAAGTTTCATAATCCTAAAATAAGTACATGTGATAATACAAAACATTATAGGTCACTTTGGATCAAAGCCATTGAATCTTGAAAAACTCCAACTTCAAGTACCCATAACTTTCTCATTAAAAATCCAAATGATGCAAAATTTAAGTCCAAATTGATTTTTTTGAAAATATATACAACTTTGATGTTATAGGTTTTTGCATTTGACGCCTGCATCATTGAAACAGAAGGGCTTGAAGTTGGTCATTTTTGGCAAAATTTTCAAATACATGTTTTGTACCTTGAACTTCATGGCTAGTTTTCAATATTTTCCAAACTCCAAATGGATTTTTGTTCAACATATCTTTTGTTCCTTATGTCAATACCTTTCCAACCATTATCACAGGCCTATGTTTGGATTTTCCAAATGGCATTTTCGAAGAGGAGAACAATTATGATCAATTATGCATTTCATGTTAAATCTTCATGCACAATCCAATACCATGCAATCTGCACGTCCAATTCAACTTGGTTGATGTTCAGCACTCATTTGCAATTGGTTTTGGGCCTCACATGCGCCTGTACAGGCCCATGCATGGAGGACCCAACTTCATTCACACGAGTTCTCCACCCCTTTGCATCAGCTGTGGCTATAAATAGAATGCATTGCCTCACTCAAATGGTAACCTGAAGGCGCCTGAATCCTTGCTGAAATCATTTCCCACCCTCTCAACAAAGGAATTTGAGTTTTCACTTTCATTTTTCAAGTGTGATTTTCAACAACATCAGTTGATTATCATCACTAATTCCTAAGCCAAGCTCTCATAGCAAGCATCAGGATCAAGCTGCAAGAAAATAATTGGTTGGATCAAGCTCATAAAAGTTTCTCTACAAAGGTTTATACCTCAACTGTTTTGCTTCGAATCTCCTTATATATTGTGCATTGCTTGTGTTGGTATAGTTTTCTGAAGTCCTGATGTGAGAGGCAAGCCAATGGTGGCGTTAATTTTATGAATTGGTGAACTTCAGATTGAACACCTAGTTTTTCAACCTCAGATTTCTTCTTCTATAAGGATCTTGAGTGAAAACTAAGGTTACAGGGGTGATGTACATCACCCCAGCTTTAATTTGGTATATGGATCGTGAGTTTTTGTTGAGGTTGTAAAAGCTGCAACTGGTGGCCTGGTTATTGAGCTCGCCGGAGAAGACGGTGGTTTCCACCACCGTCCCTTATGTGGAAGCTTCATGTCCATTGGATCCATTAGCTATGATCTAATCTTGGCCACGCGTTTTGTTTACTTTTTTTAATTCAATGTGTGGTGATGTTGACCAAGGAACACAATGCACGCGCGTCTCATGACCTTCTGATCAGCCACGTCAATTAATGAGCTTTGATCAGACGCCTGTGGTTTATTTCTAATTTCTTATTTTCTGTTTTAATTTCTTTTAATCTATTTGTTTTCAAAAATTCATAACTTCTTTATTTGGAATCACAAAAATATGGAACTAATTGCAAATTTTCTCTCTTAAATTCTAGTTTCATAAAATGATTTTTAATTATCTTTGTGATTCCATTTAATATTTATTGTGAATTATTTCATTTCTGATTGTTTTTAATTCATTTAAAATACCACTTGATATTCAAAAATGTGAAAAAGATTTTCTTAACATCTTTGGATAATGATAAGTCTATGAAAAATATTCTCATCAATTTCTTAATTGATTTGAGATTTATTTGAGATTTTAATCCAATTATGTTATTTTTCTTCATTTTTTAATTGTTTAAAAATAGTTTCTGTTTTCAAAAAATGTTGAGAAAATTTGTCAAACCTTGTTTGACCATGTTAGACTTATGATGATCCAATTGGACTTATCCAAGTTGATTTGAATTTGATTTGAAGTTTGACCTTTATTTGTTAATTTTATTTTATGCATTCTTTTAATTCCAAAAAATACCAAAAATATGTTTGACCTTTCTTGACTTCTAATCTTCATTTCACTTATGTTTACCATTGATTGATGTTGATTCCATTCATGTTTGATCAATGTGTTTTGGTTATGTCTTTTGAATTTTCATTTTGGTACATTCCATTTCCATCTTCATCTTCTTCTTTTTCTTTTGACCAATGAGTTAATGATTTGTGGTTAGCCTTGACTTATGAGAGGCTTAACCTTCTTTGATCCAAATCAAATTGAACTTGATCAAAAATCAAGTGAATGACTTTGTGTCTAAGATAGGTTGCTTCTTGGTCAAGCAAAAAACATAACAATCCATACAAGGTCATTCTTCTTTTCTTTTGGCATGGCAAGTTGTAGGAGCTTGACTTACTAATCATGGTCTCTAACTTGTGTTTATTTGCCTATAGTTTTAGTGACCGACCTCAGATAGGTGTGACTACTACATTAGTCCACTTACGATTGCTTAACATAGCGCTAAATTGCCTTATGGCACACTAACACTAACTACTAATTACTAACTTTTAATTCAAGCATTTAATTCTTGCAATTTACTCTAATGCAATTTAATTTCTTACTCATTTATTCATATTGTCTTTTTGAGCTCATGTTTATTCATAGCGCTAAAATTTTTTTTTCCTTTGCTCATTTGAGCTCATGTTTATGTTTATGCCATTTCCCTTTTGCTCACTTGAGCACATTATTGTGTAAATATACTATTGCCTTGTGCTTGTTTTGTCTTTGTTTGCGTGACCCAATGCAAAAGGGAGAAAGGACTTAGAATTAGGACCTCACCTATTCTTATTGGAGTTTCAAGAGCAACTAGGCCTCATGCCTTTAGAATGCTAAAATTGTTGAAGAGAAACTAGGCCTCATGCCTTTAGAATGCTTACATCTTGATGTTGACTTGAAAGGACCCCTAATCTTAACCCTCTCTTTGTCCATTTCTATTATTGCATTGTGGAACTTTTTGATTTGTTTGTTCTTGTGTGATAGGGATCCTAAACTTGAGCTATTTAGAAGGACCATTGTCATGAGCATCCAAGTTAAGAGAAAAAAGTCCAATTGGAAGATCCTAGGAGCTTGATTGAATATTTGCTTGATTGCTTGAGTTAATTACTTATTGCTTTCTAAGTCCAAGGGAAAGGAGCTCTTGAATGATCTTTATGATCTCAAGAAAGGAAATCCAAGGGTTTTATTTCTCATCTCTCATCTTTGCATGTTTAGGATTAGCCCATCTCTTCTTCTCTCCACTATAACCCAAGACAAACTCACCTTTGTGCAAACATTGACATTGTTTTCAAAACTAGACACCTAGGCCATATGCCTTTGATTTTTCAAACTCTTTTCATAATACTTATTTTGAATTGAATCTTAATTCAACTTTGACTTTATTTTGTGAATACTCCTAATTGCTAAATCCAACTCACTCAAGTTTGTTTTTGTGGTTCCAATGGCCACCTTTGCCAAAGCTTTTCATAAACATTAGCTATTAGGTTTGAGTTATCATAGTGGTTGATGTAAACCTCACCTTATCCTTAGTGATTGGACTATAAGTCTTCCATACTTATTATAGGGTGGATCCATCACTAATATGTTGAAGCTCTCCTCACATGGTGAATTGTGGTTTAGTTTGAGTTTTCTCCCTTTGATAACAAAAGACCTTAGGGCTTTTGGCAAATTAATTCACCAACTTTTTTTGAGATTTTTACCCCGAACTACGAGGTGTTGATCCTACATTTGTGATGGTACATAGGCAATGGGTTCATCCATTCAAACAACAAAATTGTAAATAATTTGTATATTCTTTTCTCATCTCCCCAATCATGTTTGCACAAATATTTTCACAAATACCAACCTACCATACAACATTTGCAAAAAGGGCTCCCTTATAGTACTAAGGAAGTTTTGGGTGCTTAAGACCTTCCCATTACATAACCAACCCCCTTACCCAAATCTCTGACATTTTTATTAGTTTTTGATTTGATAAAACTTCTTGGTTTTTGTTCGCTTTCTAACCTTTCCTTTGGATAAATAGAAGTGCGGTGGCGACTCGAATTGTATGGTTTACTTTTGATTTAGTCAATAAATCTAAAGGTAACGAATACCCCGCTACAGTGGCATAGAGAATTGACATTTTATACATCGCCTAACCATGCTTACGCTGTTGGACTATGAATAGAAAGCTCTGAGTAGTGGTTAGTGAGTTATTGAGCGAAGGATCAACTATAACAGTTTTGTTAATTCACCGTGAGGTTATAGTGATTAGATAATTCATACAGAGCATGAAACATCAAGAAGAGAGGAATACAGGATTCTACAACACAATCTGACCTCTTTTGTGACATTATTTTCTTATTTATTTACTTTTCACACTAAAACTCGAACCCTCCCCCTCCCCCCCCCCCCCTTACTAGTTTTTATAAATTGTACATATTTTGTCTTGCTTGGAGGCAATCCTTATGAATTCGATCTTTTTATTACTTCGACATTATCATGCACTTGTCGAGAAGTCATCATTAACCCCCATGCTCCTTTGGACCTCTTTCTTGGAGTAAATTGTATTCATTTTCTCCGGGTTTAAGGGTTTGGAAATTTAGATCCGGGTGGGCGAAGTTCAACCCGGTCTTTCCCTTCGACCCACGGCCTCCATCCTTGAGCTGGTATCTAGTTTGGGCCTTTACCACCATTTTTGGGCATAACTCCACTTTTCCTTTGGCCCTCTTTCTTCTTTTTTTTAATTCTATTTTGCTTACTTCGTTTTTTTAAACTACATTTTAAAAAACAAATGAAAAATCCATTGTTTTGATTAGTTTACTTTAAAATATTTTTAGTAAAAAAGAGTTTGTACATAATATTTGGTTTGTTTTGATTTTTAATTTTTATATTGCTAAAACTAAAAAGAAACTAAATTAATTAAACGGTAGATGTATGAATTAGAGTTTCTATCATCTTTTTTTTTAAGTCTAACAAATATATGTTAAGTTTTAGAGTTAATCTTGACTCATGGATTGAATTGTTTAACTTTTGATTAAGTTGTGAATGCTTGCATGTGTTACTTGTTAATTGTATGATTGTATGCCATGTTTGGTTGTAGGATTTATCGAATATTGTATGAAAACCTTTGATTGTTAAGCAAGACATTTGTACATGATAAAATCAACTTTTCAAATAAGATTCAAACACTTGATAACATCAAGTTTAGTTTTCAAAACCTCACTATTCTCAAGTTATTGCAAACCATCTCACAAATCATTTTGATACTAACGCGACAAACCTCGATTCTCATCGAGTGTATTTTCTTAATCAAATTTAAATACTTATTATCCTATTTTTACAAACAAGATGGATGAAAAAAGGAAGGGTGATGTAGACCTTCTCCTTCCCCGAATGGTTGGGCAATATTGTAGAGCTACGTATCCGAACATTTGTCCTCCATATTAATACATAATAATTACTTGAATTAAGTTGATTCTCCTATAGAAGGAAAAGAAGGATGGGTGTAGATCTTCTCTTCCTGATTATTTTGGCAATGTTGTAGAGCTCCCTATGTGAATAATCACTTTCTGTTAAATGAACCTCAACTCAATTCACCATATACTTTTTATAATCAATGAGAAGAAAAGGAAGGATGGTGTAGACTTTCCCCTTCCCCAAATATTTTGGAAATGTTGTAGAGCTTTAGGTCTGGATACTCGTCTTCCGCTTAAAACATACTCAAAAAAATAAAATCTCCTTTGTCGCCGCCGTGTGATGATTCTTCAAACATTTTTTCAAACGAAAGGTATTTTGTGTTGATACCATGTAAGACAATGCTTCGTCAAATTATATGTGTGAGTAAGATTGTGATGTTTTCCCATGAATGTTGATTTGTAAATCCATTATGCCATGATGCAAACGTTCCCTTCTCTATTTGTTTTGGGTAATAAGAAATGTTTTTACTATCGATTGTGACAAAATAGCTTTCGCTAAAATCAACCAACAAATAAAACATTTTCTACCCAGAACTACATAGCCTTGAGTTCTCCATCGCACTTGGAGATACGTAGGAGCAAGACCCGCAATCTTGTCAGGCTCATTAATAAAAAAAAATACTTTTTGCGATTTCCTTTCTTTTTCTTTTTAATATTTTATGACTCGAAGAAAACAATTGACATAGGCTAACATTCAATCAAAAATCTAACTAAAAGGTTTCCGTTGAGTTCAACTGACGTGAAGGGTGCTAATACCTTCCCCTTGCGTAATCGACTCCCGAACCCCGAATTTGGTTGCGATGACCATTTTCTCTTTTAAAGGATTTATCGATATTTTCCTATTCCTTCATTGGAATAAATAAAGTTCGATGAAGACTCTGTTCGAACACCATTTTTCCGCGGGTGTGAAATGTGCTTCGCAAAGGGTCATATTTTTCGATGTACAATATCCGGAATTTGCACTTTTCTGATTTTGAGTCTATTGGTCTGATAAATACACACTTTTGTGAAAACTTCGAGCCTTTTACACCACCCTGTTTCCATATGATAATATATGTTGTTTAACCACTTTGATCTGACATGGAAGAAATTAGATAACATCGTGAAAACTAGGTACCTAACTCCAAAAGTTTAAGCCTAATATCCTAAGTTATCCTACCCTGATATAAGCAACGTTACAACCTGTAAAATACCTCAAAATTGTGTGTTTAAATATGACTTTGACTGATTGGATTAGAAAATTTTCTAATTCATGGTTAAATGCTTTTGTATGTTGATTGAGTAATTACCTTATCAGAATTGAGTGCATAAGCGTGAGATGAGTTATAGGTGAGTACTTGTATGTCAGAAGAAATTTTTTGAGTTGAGTGGATTGAAGTAGGAACCAAATTGTTGGTTAGAAAAAATAAAGGTGACGTACATTGGTAAGGGTAAGAACTTTTAATTCTAACGAAATATTCAATGCGTATACAGGCTACTTGAGGATAAGCAATAGATAAAGTTTGAGGTTATGATGACAGTGAACATTATATGATTTTTACGAGAAAATTTGGATGAATTCGGTAGAATGATGAGAAAAATCTATACCAAAGTGTGAAGAATTGAGTTAAAATGCAAGACATTGAAGAAATTAACACTTGGTGGAAATTATGAAGAAGAAGAGAATAAAAAGTGAAATTTTCCCTTGGAATTTTTGCGTCTCTAATGCATCCCATCATGGTGCGAAGAGGCTTGCATCGCGGTGCGATGCTTACATGTTGCGGTGTGATGGCACACATTTGGTTGACACATGATTTTTTATTTAAAGGAAATTTTTTCCTTTTTTTGGGGAGTTTGGAATTTTAGAGAAGAAAGTGACAGCTATGGACATTCAAGGGGCAACGTTGGAGCACATTGGAGTCATTGGAGAGCAACTCTTCGATAGATTTTGATGATGAAGACTTATCAACTCATGATATTTCTTAACTTATCAATGAGTAACTAAGTTTCTGTAGATTAGGATTTTTAAAGATGAACCTTATTATTACGTTGTTGGATCATATGTCTGTTTGAGATTTATTGAGTACTTTTCTAATTATTATCTTATTGAAATCATTCTTGTGTTTAAATCTTTTTGTCGCTTACGGTCGTACGAATTGATCTAGATAAGTAGGGATTTATGATTGTTAGCCTATTTATATGATCTAGAAAATTTATTCAACTTTGTAATTAACTAGGGATATGTAATTAGAAGTTATTGCTTATGAATTAATGTGGCAAGAACGCTTAATTTCACTTTGAATTGTCTTAAGGAATTAGGGGATTATCGTATAAATTAATGAGTTGCATTCTAAGAAATCGGGTTTAGTGGTTTTGTTAACTCGCAGTGAGATAATAATTGAATTGAAACTTCATAAATACATAGTTCATCAACACGTAAAAATAGGGAGATTCGGTAATAAACACCTAATCGAATCTCTTATCTTGAATTTGTTCCTTTTAATCTTCTCGTTTTAGAACCTCTTTTCTAACAAAACCCCATATTTAGTTACTTAAATTCACACATAATTATTTTGTTAAATTACAATCCTAATGGAGATTATTTTTTTTATTACTTCGACGTTATAAGTATACTTACCGAGAGATCATTAAGTTTTTAGCTCTGTTGCCGAGAATTGTCAATTTCAACAAGGCGATTTTTGTGCGAAGTTTGTTATCTTTAAATTTTTAGATTTAAATTTGAATTTTATTTGTTTCTACTTTATCTCTATTTTTGTTTTAGTTTCTATTTCTTTGTTGGTTTGTGTAAATACCTAGAATTCAATTATTATTAATATTTTTTGTAATTTTATTTTATAGTTTTAATTTTATTGTTACTATTTTGACTTTAATTTTTTTATTTCTATTTTTAGTTATTTCTTATCTAGTTTAGGGATTATGAGGTATTTTTATCCTGATTGAGTATGTGAGGTAAAAGAAGACATATATGATGGGGATAACTCTCAACTTGTCATGTTTGCATAACTTGAAGCTTTATCACAATAATTGGTTGCTTCAACTCGAGCTGAGGAAAATGTTGATTTGGCAATGGCCCTAAGATGTGACTTCTATGGTGGAGATCACGTCAATGGTTATTGTGTATTGGAGATAGTAGAAATATACCTGAACGCATCACACACTCGAAGATACAACATAGTCGCCATCAAAATTTATTTATCCCAAAAGAGGGAAGGGAAAATATTGATAAAACTCAAGGTAAAAGAGAAACGGGTAAGGAAATCGGTTATTAAAGGGGAAGGTATTAGCACCTCTCATATCCATGGTACTCCATGAGAACCATTTTGATTGCTATTTGCTTAGATGGGTGTTAGTATCTTCATGTACCTGCAAAAGCAGAAAATAGGTTAGCAAAAGATTGCTAGTGGAGGATTGGGGTCCTCATGCATCGGTGTTTAAACCTGAAAAGAAGCAATATTGGTGTTTAAACCAAAAGAGTGGTGTTTAAACCAAAGGTCGGTGTTTAAACAGGAAAAGAATCAAGAGTGATATTTAAACCAAAATAGTGGTGTTTAAACCAAAGGTCGGTGTTTAAACCAGAAAAGAAGCAAAAGGTGATGTTTAAACCAAAAGAGTGGTGTTTAAACCAAAGATCCTTGAGATGGTGTTTAAACCAAAAGGAACTTGAAAGGAGAGCCACAAGGCTAGCTACAGACTTGATAGTAATTGACTTAAATTACACTAAAGTCTATGAATAGAGGTGAACACTCTGACCAACTGGGTCATTCATCTTGTACCTAAAATATTCAGAATAAGGATAAGAATACTCCCTCTCACCCCTTCTTTATTGCTTAAGGCTCATGACATGCAATCCTTGTCAATGTCTGATAAGTTATTGAAACAAGTTCTCAGGGATATGCTCTGTGAGGATGAGGCCGATGGTTGATGCCTTGACTTGAGCTTGAGGTCTTGTACCTTTTAGGAAGCTTAAGCTCCAAAGTAGTAAAGACAAGTCTCATCAAGTGACCAAGAGACTTATGGTAACTTGAAAAAGACAAATGGAATGTGTGCAAAGTCAAATGATCTAGTTGATCAAATGGAATTTGATCAAGATAAATCAAAGGGAAATGAGATGGATGAAACACAATATATGATCATAGAAATACTAGCCTAGGGTCTCATTGTTAGGTAACTCAAGAGTAGGCTATTTGGGTGCAAAAGTGTACTAAGCCTAGGTCTCATTGTTAGGTAGCCCAAGAATAAGCCACATGTGCACTAATGTGTGCTAACCTAAACAAATGAATGTGATAAGCAGAGGTATAAGGCAATGAAAAAAAACAAGATAACAAGATCACAAGTTCAAAAGGTGAACAAGATGTAAATGATCAAGAGGTTAATGATTCCAAGGTCACTCCTAATCAAGAATAGTTCTAAGTCCTAAGTCCAAAGTACAAAGTCTTCGACATCACTCCAAGTCAAGAATGGGTCTTAAGGATAAAGTTTATCCATTTTATCATGTTTTGATTCATTGAGATTGTCAAGCAAACCAAGCACAAGATGATAAGCATGAGATGAACAAGACAAGATGAATAATTTATGAAGTGAGATGGTGATTAATGAGACATAAAAGTAAATTGCAAGAATATAAATTCCAAGAATGTAAAGTGCATAAAATTAAATTGCATAAAGTAAATGTTAGGAGTTAGAGTAAAGAAGTTAGTGATCATGAGGTAATAAATGTATATGGGAATCATGTTAGAGTGTTAATACCAAATCAAACTCTCAAGGCATGAAGCACCATGTTTCAAAACTCAAAGAAGAAAGAAGAGAACAAAAGGCAAAATGAAAGCAAGCTCAAGTGTTTGACTTAGGATCCACTATCAAACAAGTCAAGGGACCCAAACATATGACACGGTCTAGGGATAACATATCACTAACTAAAAGTTTCAAAAATATGATCAAATGATCACATATCAACATATTGAATTAGATAAGATTGAATCAACCTAAGACACCATTTACGGATGACTTGAACTGTAGAAGTATTGATCAACCAAGTCAACAACTCAAGCTCAAACATCAAGTTGCACAAAAATGAATCAAAAAAAGATTTAAATTTGATTAAAAGGTATATTAAAGAGAAAATTCCAAACCATACGCAAAATAATGAATAAATGGATAAGGAAAATACACAAAGTCTCGAATATTACTCATGAATAGATTTCAAAAGTTGGATGCAAAAAGGTTTGAAAATGATTAAAAAATAAATTGCAAAAGGAAATTAAAAGGAAAAAGAAATAAAAATAACCAAAAATGCAAAAAATAATTTTAAAAAATGGGAGAAAAATGTATGTGATGCAAAATATTTTTAGAGACTATGTAAAAAATTTGATCAAAGCGTGCGCATCAACTTCATCTTCAACCTTGAGTCGATTTTGCAGATCTATGAACTCGTTTTTTTGGCAACACCCAAGCATGGAGTTATCTTTACAACACATCATCGTTCATGTTTCCTAGTATCAGAGCCATTGATTGGCTCTTAGCAGGGAGAGTTTTGCTCAAGAACACGAAGAACCCTAAATGTTCAAAGTAAAATTAAATGACTAATACAAAAGATAAATGAAAGGTAATAGAGAGCTTTTGATCATTGGAACAATGCGAAGAGTCTGGTAACTTGTTTGCTCAAGGATTTAACTTGTAGCTACCTTTCTAGTTGAAGCTTCAAAGGTCAAGAATGGCTAAAATAGGAAGCTCGATACAAGAGGTTAAAAGGCAAAGTGATGATGCATTTAGCTTCAGATAATGCCGATGAAGCTTTTTGGGAAAATATTTGAGGTTGGAAGAGCTTGAATAGAAGAAACCAAAAACTAGTGATATCGGGTTCAAGCGAGGCAAGGTTTTTCTGGATTTTTAAGATTTCCAATAAAGGCAAAATGATCCTCTATTTTTAAAAAATGGAATGAGGTCATGGTACGTGTGAATTGGATATGAAATCGTGTGAGTTAGGTTTCAATTTTGTGATTTTCCATCTATGTGAAGAGAATGGTGAAAATGTGATTCAATGAGTTTGCAAGATCATTTTGTACTTTGTAGCACACATTTTAGGTACAGAAGAAGTTTGCACTTGTGCAGATGGTCCCAGATTGGAACATGAGTGATTTGGTGACCTGAAAATTGCATGAAAAGTAGAGTTCATGACACCATGTTTTCAGCTTGGCCAAAAGAAATTCATTCGTGCATTTTGTTCCTTTCATTGCAAAGAATTAAATGTAAAAAGAATCACATCAAAGGGAAACTTGGGTCAAGCATTAGGTCAAGCAACTTCTTGCATATTTGGGAAACTTGGGACCTCATGTTCATGCTTTAATAACTTTTGATTCCCTCGTGCATTTTGAGCCAAACTTGGGCCCAATAAACTTTGACATAAGATTAACAAAAGGAAAAAGGAAAGAGATCAAAAGGATGTTTGAGCTTAAAATGGCATGGCTGCGGAGTGGGGATTATGACAAGGTTTTTGCCCAATTTGGCAACTTATCCCTTTCCAAAATTGAGGTCCTTAGGGGTTGAATTGATGCTTGATCCTTGAAGAAATGTTGTAGAGGAAATCATCATGAACATTTAGTTTAAAGAAACTTGTCAATGAAGGTGTGAAAAACACAAGAAATGAGGGGTTTGAATTGGGTTTTACAAGCAAAAGCTTTTTCGAAAAAGAAAACACCACTAACAAGTTAAATAATGAAGATATAAAAACACAATGATTTTTATCCAGGTTCGTTTGAAACTCAAAGCTAATCCAGTCCACCTGCCAAGATGATTTGCCTTATACACAAGGACTTAATCCACTATAATTAACAAATTACAATAAACGCAAAGAATACTCTTCTTTGTCTTCTCAAGGATCTAACTAAACCTTAGTCTTTTCAATGACTTCCAAAGAACAACCTTCTTTTTCTTCTCAAGGATAACCTCCTTAAGGAATCAAAGAAATAGTTTGAATAAAAGTGTATGTGTTACAAGATGCTTCTATAAAAGCAGATTTACACAAATGAATAATAAATACTTAAAGAACACTGTATACAAAAGCCGATGGTTTTTCAAAAAGAAAATTAGCTTGTCAAAATACTTGTGTAGATCACCAACATCTTCAAGTCTCCAATGCATGCTTATATAGTGTAAGCATGTGACCGTTGGAGGGAAAAATGGGGAAAGCTCCTTGAGCGACTATCCACTGTTGGATGAGAAAGGAATGATACCACACACTGTCCTTGCGCCCATATATTCAGTGATATGTGTGATGAATAGTATAGTCTTTGCCCATGAAATTAGGTGGTGGAAAGGTTATTCGATTTGTACTATATACTATTTGATCATGTTCCCATTTGATCTTATCTTTAGATTTATTGGCTTCTGATAAAAGATGATTGAAGCATGACGTGAAAAAGTAGAGAGTTGGATTCAGAAACTTCAAAACCTTGGGTCAGAACATTGACATCGTTAGTAGTCTGGCTTGAGTTCTTCAGTGTCTTCAGAATATTCAGAGTCTTTAGAAACCTTAGTCAAAACCTTGATAAATTCAATCGTCTATCTTGAGATCTTCAGAATCTTCAGCTACATAACACAATTTCAGAAGCTTGCCATTCTTCAGAAGTTTGTTCATCAGAGTCACGTCTAGAAGAAAAAATTGAGAGAACATTGTAATAGCAATATAGAGTCTCCTCAGAAGCTTCTGATGGGTGAAATAACACAGAAGCAAAAAGATCATTACAACAATAATATTGACGTCTTTCAGAACTTCTAATTGCAGCGCAAAAGCGAATTTGGAACGCAAAGTTCAGAAATTGATGATGTTGCACATCATATGATCAGAATCAGAACTGGTTGTTAAAGCTACACAATAAGAAACCATTAGAGTGCCAAAATTGTTCTCACACAAATACAATATTGTTATTATCAAACTCAAGGTATAGATGCATAACCAAATCTTGTTCTAAGAATCTCCCCCTTTTTTATGATGACAAAACATGTATTTTGATGAACAATTTTGTATAGGGTAATCAGAGAAGAATACATCTTAAAGAAGCACAAAGCTCCCCCTGAAATGTATAGTCCTATAAAGATAAATTCATAATGAAAGAACGCTTTCCTGATTTACCTTTTGAAGTACCAGAATGAATAATTAGTCAGAATCTGGTTTAACTTCATAAGTTAGTTGATGTTGTCCAAAACATTAGTTGATAACATCATCCTTTTAATAGACCTTTCTTCAAAAACTTCTTTGAATAACCTTTGTTCATAAACTTCTTTGAGAATCATTCTGATTCTTGAGAAATAATCTTAACAAACCGTTCTGATTCTTGAGAGTTAACCCTGCAAAAACACTTAACAAACTTTTCTCGAAGTATTTGTTAACAAAAACATTTAAACAATGTTTGGGTTTTTACTTAGGAATTTAGATATCAAAATAAAATCTTAATTCTTCCCATTTAGAATGTTATGTTTTCTCCCCCTTTGTCATCAATCAAAAAGATAAAACACAAAATAAATAAAGAGAAACAAAACAACTTCATTGATTAAAAGACATGCCAACAGGCAGTGCAGAGTACAATGAAGAGAAATAAAGGACTTAAAAAGAACTACAAACTAAATGCATCAAGAAAAACATAAAACAAAATACACACAAGTGCGAAGATATAGTGTAGTGGGGTATTTGTTACCTTTACATTTATTGACTAAATCAAAAGTAAATCATACAAATCGAGTCGCCACCGCACTTCTATTTATCCAAACGAAAGGTTAGAAAGCGAACAAAAACCGAGAAGTTTTATCAAATAAAAAACTAATAAAAATGTCAGAGATTAGGGTAAGGGGGTTGGTTATGCAATGGGAAGGTTTTAAGCACCCAAAACATCCTAGGTACTCCTAGGGAGCCCTTTTCACAATTTGTTGTAAGGTACCTAGGTTGGTATTTGTGAAAAATTATTTGTGCAGACATGATTGGGGAGATGAGAGAAGAATGTACAAATTATTTACAATTTTGTGTTTGAATGGATAAACCCACTGCCTACGTACCATCTTAAAAAAGATTAGGATTAAAACCTCGTAGTTCGGGATAAAAATATCAAAAGAAGGTGGTGAATTGATTGGTCCAAAAGCCTTAAGGTCTTTTGTTATCAAAGGGAGAAATCTCACCCTAAAACCACAAAGCCACCATGTGAGGAGAGCTTCAACATGCTAGTGAGGGGTTAACCCTGTAATAAGCATGGAAGTCTTATGGTCCATCACTAAGGATATAGGTGAGTATTATATCAACCTCAAGGATAACTCAAACCTAATAGCTAATGTTTATGAAAAGCTTTGGCAAAAGTGGCCATTGAAACCACAAAAACAATTGAGTGAGTTGTATTTACCAATGAAAAGTATTTACAAAATATGGTCAAAGTTGACTTAAGGATTCAATTCAAAATAAGTGTTATGAAAAGAAGTTTGAAAATCAAAAGCATAGTGCTTAGGTTTCTAATTTTTGAAAACAAATGTTAATGTTTGCACAAAAGTTTTGGCTTGGGTTAGAGTGGAGGGAAGAAGAAGAATGGCTAAGTCCTAAACATACAAAAATGAAGGAAGAGAAATAAAACCACAATGGAGTTCCCTTCTTGAGATCATAGTGATGATCCAAGTAGCTCCCATCCTTTGGAATTAGCAAGCAAATAAGCAAATACTCAAGCAATCAAGCACACAATCAAACAAGCTCCTAGGAGTCTTCCAATGGATTTTGTATCTCTCACTTTGGATGCTCATGACAATGGTTCTTCTACTTGGCTCAAATTTGGGATCCCCTAGCACAAGAACACACACATCAAGAAGTTCTATAATAAAAACAAAGAATGGACAAGAGGGAGTTTAGAAATTGGTCCTTTCAAAGTCCTCTTCAAGATTAAGCATTCTAAAAGCATGAGGCCAAGTTGCTCTTTTACATTATTTCTTCTTTTATAGAATTCAAAAGGCATGAGGCCAAGGTTCTCTTTGACTCCATTTTGCATAGGGAATGTCCTAAAGTCTAAGTCCTTTTGTCCATTTGCATTGGGTTCACAACAATCAAAACAAAACTCAAGCACAGTAGTATATACACAATTATGTGCTCAAGTGAGCAAAAGGCAAATTGCATTAACATAAACATGAGCTCAAGTGAGCAAAGGGCAAAAGCAAATGAAATATGTACAAGATATTAAATTGCATTAATGTAAAGTGCAAGAATTAAATGACTTGAATTAAAAGTTAATGGTCAATAGTTAGTGTTAGTGTGCCATAAGGCAATTTAGCGCTATGTTAAGCAATCGTAAGTGGACTAATATAGTAGTCACACCTATCTGAGGTCGATCAATAAAAATATAGGCAACAGACACAAGATAGAGACCTTGACTAGTAAGCCAAGCTCCTACAACTTGCCATGCCAAAAGAAAAGAAGAATGATCTTGTATTGATTTAGGTTTTTTGCTTGATCAAGAAGCAACCTATCCTTAATGCAAATCCATTCACTTGATCTTTGGATCAAGATGAATTAGATTTGAATCAAGGAAGGTTAAACCTCCCATATATCAAGGCTAACCACCAATCTTTAACTCATTGATCAAAAAGAAAAAGATGAAGAAGCAGATGAATAAGAATGTACATAAATTGAACTTCAAAAGGAATAAGCAAAGTACATTTACCAAAGATGAATGGGATCAAGGTCAAACAATAGTAAATAGAAGCTAAATGAAACTTAGAAGTCAAGAAACAAATAAAATATTTTTGGTATTTTTCAAAATTAAAATAATACTTGAAATAAAATAAACAATTAAAGGTCAAACTTCAAATCCATTTCAAATCAACTTTGAAAAGTCCAAATGGATCATCCTAAGTTCAACAAGGTCAAAGAAAGTTTGACAAAAAATACAGCATTTTTAGAAACCATAAACTATTTTTAATCAATTAAAAATGAATAAAAAATAACCTAATTGAACTAAAATCTCAAATAAATCTCAAATCAATTAAGAAATTGATGAGAATATTTTTCATAGATTCATCATCATTCAAAGAGGTTACGAAAATATTTTTTCATTTTTTTAATATTGAAAACTATTTAAAATGAATTAAAAATAACCAGAAAAGAGAAAGTTCATAAAAAATATTAAAAATCATTTTTAAAAAATAGAATTAAAAAGGGAAATAATGCAATTGGTCCCATATTTTTTGGAAAGAGTTATGATTTTTTAAAATAAAATGGAATTAAGAAAATAAAATGAATTAATTCAGAAATAACAAAAATCCACGCGCGTTGGATCTATTTTATTAAATGACCTGGCAGATCCAAAGGCAGTGGCATGCGCGCGCATCATGGACCTAAGTCAACTGAATAACATAGCGCATTAAATAAAGTCATAACATCCAATAGACCTGATTAGATCTGGAAGCATGATTACACGGCTCACATTAAAACTGGCAAACGGACGGTGGTGTACACCACCGTCTTCTCCGGCGAGCTCAGGGATTCCGGCCAAAGTTGTAGACATGAAAAGTTAACCAAATGAAGCGATCCTCATATCATTGGAAAGCTGGGGTGGTGTAAATCACCCCTGTACCATTGATTCCTCCTCTAGATCCTCATAGAGAGAGAAATCAGAGAGAGAAAATCATGGTGTTCAATCTGAACTTCATGGATTTGCAAAATTAAAAGCACAATTCAAATGCCTCTGATGAGAGGACTTCAGCCAAGCCAATAAACACAAGAAACAAGCAAGAATCAGTGAGTTTTGATCAAAAAAGTTTGAGCATCAATCTTGGAAATGTAGATCTACGGAGCACGATCCTTCACAACTCTTGATTTCAGTTTGCTCTTGAGGTGGAAATGAAGCAAGGCCAAGGAATTTTAAGTCCAATGATCAACCAATGAAGTTGAAAATTGGATCTAAAATTTTGAAATGAAAGAGATAAATTCCTTTAGGTGAGGTTTTGGATTCAATTCTACAGCATCTAAGGCGCCTTCAGGTTGCTGAATGATGAAGCCAAGCATGCTTATTTTTAGTGAAAGGCAAGGCAAGGCATGAGAATTATGTGTGCATGAGTGATGAGGGCCTCCATGCATGGGCCTGTACAGACACATGGAGAGCCCAAATCCAATTGATTTGGCAAGCTAAAATGCAACTGAGCTGGTTTGGACGTGTACATGTGAATGATTTGGCTTATGCATGAAGTTTGAACAAAGTTTCCATAATTGTACCAAAATCTTCTTCTCTTCGAAAATGCCTTTTCCAAAAATGAAACATGGCCTTGTTGGTAATGGTTGGAAAGGTCTTGACATGAGGATCAATTACTATGTTGAAGAAAACTTCATTTGGAAATGGGAAATTAGTGAAAATTGATCATAAAGTTCAAGGTGCAAAACATGTGCATATGAAAATTTCCAAAATGGACCAAATTCAAGCCTTTTTGTTTCAATGATGCAAGCTCCAAATGACAAAACTTTCAACATCAAAGTTGTAGATATTTTCAGGACAATCAATTTGGACTCAAAGTTTGCATCATTTGGATTTTTGATGAGAACGTTATAGGCACTTGAAGTTGGACTTTTTCACATTTCAATGCCTTTGGTCCAAAGTGACCTATAATGTTTTGTATTATCACATGTATTTATTTTAAGATTATGAAAATTTGTTCAACATAACAAATTAATTAGACATCTTAAACTTTCCATTTCATTTGATCCCACCTTAAAATCATGAAAAATGAATGAGTTAGTTCCTTGGGAAGTTGACCCAAAATTAGGGTTTCAGTCAAAATGACCTATAATGTTTTGAAATGGATGATGACCTTACAGATTCAAATCAATTTTGTATGAACATGAAAGTTGTTCATATGGTTCTTAAAAACATTTTGGCTCTTGGGGTCATCTTCATTTGACAAACACATTAAAAGTTAGGTCTCAGTGGATTTCAAAATAGTTAGATGAATTGACTAACCAACTTCTCAAGTCCAAACTTCAAACCTTGATGAATTAATGATTGAGGACACTCAAATAAGCTCAAATATTCATGAAATTATGAATTTAAGAACTTAACTTGATTGTATTTGATCATGGGTTGAGGTTGCTTCATGAGCAAAGCACAGTTGATGCACAAATGAATTAGGGTTTCCTTGGGAAACAACCCTCAAGCCCCTTGGTTTGCTTTGATCAAAATGACAAATTGAGGTACTTGGGAGGCATATGTGATGATTGAGAGCTTTGTGAACCATTGTCGTTCTTTCTTTCACCTTCACCTGGCCATATCATTGACCATAGGGTCTCCTAGGAGCCTCAGATCTTATGATTGCTCAAGCTACAAAACAAAAGATGTTAGTGACATATTTTTGTGCTTTTGGTTAGTAAACAAAATAAGAAAAGCAATAATATACAATTCAAGCATGCTTGGTGGTCTCAAACCAACTCACACAAGTGTTCCCACCCAAAGGTTAAGGAGCCCAGATGCTATGATCCTTGAGGCAAATGCAATGTGCAATGATGTAATGCCATGAGGGATCTTAGGGTCAAAATTGGGGTCTTACAGATGCCCCTATTTAAGGTCATTCTAGCCGGAGAAGTGAAGGTTAAAATCTTCGTCTCGACGAGGTAGAATGGGCTTAAATAATAACAAAGAGACGAAATTTGGTCCCTAAAAGACCTCATGATGCAAATGTATGTATGCAAAAGTTAATACTTTGTGGGGATATATGTCCACAAAGGAAAAAAATCAGGAGAAACTGAAAATCCATATGAGTAATACACTCATAAATGGGACAGAGACTATGGGGAGTAAAGGGGAATAAAAATGCGTGAGCAGGTCACGACTTAAAACTTGTTGAGAGACACGAGAGGGATTCGACAAAAATAAATCAATGGAAAGACTCGAGCTGACGCAAAGATGCATGTATTGGGGAATATGCCAATACAGCAAAATTGTCCACAAAGGACACTTCGGATAAAAATCAGGACTCAGATGGGGAAAATCCACTAAGGTACTTCGATGGTGAATATCCAAAGAGGACCCAACTGAGGAAGAAATGAGGTATTATCGGTTACTGGGTAATAAGCTCAAAGAGACATGTGATTAAAACACCGGTATGAGGGTGAGAGAACCACACGCTCGGGGAGAATGAATATCTAAGACCGGTATAAGGGTGAGATATATCAATCATCCAAAACATCTGAGGAAGACCTAAAACGGTATATTTCAACTTAGGAAAATCTGACTCCATAGGGGACAAAAGTTATAATAGGGAGCAGAAAGGAAGGAACACCAAGGATACCGGTTACTGGGCATATAATAGGTGACCAACCAGGCGTGAATTGGGGAATATTTCCAAAACACTCATCATCCGAAAGGAGGGCTGAAAAAGCAAACTCGATTACAGGATGGACATTTGATTCTATAAGGAAATACGAATCTTACTCGACTGGGGAAGGAAAAGACTTTGACTGACGAGCGCATGAGATATATTATCTATTATCGTCAGAACATAGATAACATACTCGCATGGAAGATTATCCATAATCGGTTACTGGGTTAGTAAAGGATAAATCGACCGAAAAGAAGGGACATCGGGATACCGGTTACTGGGTATAAAACGATGACCAATCAAAGGAGAGAAACGATCATTACCAACAACAAGGGTAAATGAAAGATGACTTGCTGGGGATAAATTGCTTTATCAGAGCAATTATTCAAGAGATATATCACCGATTATTGGGAGATATACTGAAAAGGTGAAGGAATATCAATACCGAATATTGGATAAAGATAATCAATCAAAGAGGGGATTACATCTACCGGTATGAGGGTAGAAAACCACAGAAAGGAGTAACTGTCATTGGTTAGGATGAACACTGAAGGGTTAACTCTATAAGGGGATAAAATGGGGTTTACAACTACCGGTATGAGGGTAGAAAACCACAAAGATAGGACTTACAACTACCGCTTACTGGATAGAAGGCCACAGACTCCGCGGGGGAAAAGATGGACAATTACTGGTTACTGAGCAATTATTCATCTAGACTACGGGGGAGTGCAAAGGGAAATAACAAGGGGAGTCATTCTAGGAACAAACTATAGAGACACAAGGAAACAAGACTCAACCCAAAAAAGGATATAACTTAGGGGAGTAATTCCATCCCAATACATGTTTTGGGAGGAAACAGAAATAATAATCATCCACGAGAACACAACTTAGTGGGGAATATGGAAAAAAGGATAGACAGTTTCTGCCTATGGGGCTAACTCTATATGGAAAGATAAAACACCAACATCTGTTTGGGGAAATATATATCACCAAATAGCAAGAGACAACAAACAAAGATATATGGCAAAGAATGCAACATGAATATTTGAATGTTATAATTATGCATGTATATGTGTGGTTTATGTATAATGAATGCTGACAAACTGACATATTTAACACAACCAGGTCCAAGAATCAATGGACAAACATCTGGTAGTACATCTCAAAAGAGAAAGCCAGACCCACTAGGGAAACATCCAAACTGGTGGGGGCAACAGATACCAGGAAACACTGATCTCTGCAGGGGAACAAGGCCAATTCTGAGAATCAAATAGAGTCATTGTCGGGAACAAGGACTACTTCCTGGGAAACAAGTAGGATCACCAGGAATTGTAGACTACTGTTGGGAACAAGCAAGGGATCACAATCACCAAAGCTGGGGATCTTCCAACAGTATGCAAAGATAAGGATAAGATCAATCAGAGAAGAAATCTACTAGGGATCTTCACATGGAAGTGATGTAGATTTCTGTGGGAGACAACTATTAAACAGAAGCACATCCACCAATATTCACTTCTACTCACGGAAGGAAATATCTCTACTAAGGAGAAGGAGAACCAGTCTCCGCTGGGGAAGGAATCAACAAATCTTCCTTAGAAGTTCCAACGCCAAACTGCAATCAGGCAAAGTCTCGGCTGGGGAATCTACTCAAACACCACTAGGGAGCTTAACACAAGTAGGATCCACTATAAAAGTAACTCTACTGGGATAATTATCAGGGAGAAAGAGGAAGCTCTGTGGGGGACAACCACCAATCCAAAGTTCCAAAACCAACACATTTCCTCGCGCTGCTGGAGAAATAATCTCTGCCGAGGAGAAAGAGAAACAGCACTCTGTCGGGGTTAGAAAATAAACATTTTCAACACCCGCTCTGCTCAGGAGAAACATTATCCAAGAAAGGAGGAATCAACAAACAGGCTCTGATCAGACAACTCCATTAGGGAAACACTGTTGATGACTGAACCGGGAACAACCTGTAGGCAATCAGCTGGAGATAATCTGCTGGTGACCGTACTGGGGAGTTAAGATGGGATCGACCCTGCTGAGGATGAACAAGAAGCAAACCTGCTGGAGATCAATGTAGGAGAATACACAAGGGATAAGCTACAAACCAAACTTTGTTGAGAATTCCACTCATGATGGGGATTTCCTGCTCACTCTGCGGGAGAATTCCAATCTGAATGAGGGAAGACCAACTTCCTTAAGAGGATAGCATATCAATTTATCCATTTATAAGGGATTTTAGGTCAATCCACACAAGGGATGACAACCATATAACTAATAACACAAAATGCTAGATCCAGCCTCAACTGGGGAGCCAGAAAAACTGAGACCAAACTCCAGACTCTCTGAGGATTTGGTGATGCATAACTTTCTTCTGCGCTTGCGGGGGAGGCAACCTGAAAGAAAATGAAGAGGATACAAGTATTCTAGGAATATGAACAAATGTCTTACCCTTTTGGAGATCATACTATCCTTGGGAGAGCATTGAAGATGTCCCAATTATCCTTTTTGTTATTGTGAATGTTCACTTTGTTTAAAAACAATTTATGAAAATTTTATTTATTTAAAACAATGATATTTATCAATTAAAACATGCAAAATATTTGTTGAACAGAAACAAGTAAGAGTGCAAAGAATTGGATAAAGGCTCAAATTTATTTGATGGAATGGTAGTTTGCAAATGGCAAGACTCCATGGATCTTTACAAATTTGAAATTGGTGATATATATCGGAAAAGGGATACATTGAACATAATGACTATTTCTCCACCAACTCTGAATCCAATGTATCTGAAGCTTCAGTTGACGATGATTGAGCAAAATTCTTTGACAGATGACAGTTGTAGAACAAAGTCTTGTCAGGATGCAGTTACTTGCCAAATCCCTAATTTTTGCCTAGATTGCCCCAGGGTGAGGTACTCAATCTAGCGGGATATATATATTCATTTTTTTATGTCTCTAATTTTTGCCTGGATCGCCCTTTCGGGTTTTCAATCAACCGAGACGCTCATTTTTGCCTAAGCTGCCCTTTAGGGTTTCCAACTTAGCGAGCTATTCTGTTTTTATTTTAGGCGAAGTATTTCTTGACTGCATCTGAATTCACAGGACGAGTGAAATCCTCCCCATCCATAGTTGTAAGTATCAAAGCACCGCCTGAAAAGGCTCTCTTAACAACATATGGACCTTCATAGTTTGGAGTCCACTTGCCCCCTAGAATCGGGCGCGAAAGACAAGACTTTCTTGAGCACGAGGTCACCTTCTCGGAATACACGAGGCTTGACCTTCTTATCAAAGGCTTTCTTCATCCTTTGCTGATATAATTGACCATGACACATGGCAGTCAATCTCTTCTCTTCAATTAAATTCAGCTGGTCATAACGACTCTGAACCCATTCAGCATCAGTCAACTTAGCTTCCATCAAGACTCTCATTGATGGGATCTCTACCTCTACTGGGAGTACAACCTCCATGCCGTAAACAAGGGAGAAAGGGGTTTCCCCTGTTGAAGTGCGGACAGAGGTACGATATCCATTCAAAGCAAATGGCAGCATCTCATGCCAATCTTTGTACGTAACAACCGTCTTCTGGATAATCTTCTTAATGTTTTTATTAGCAACTTCAACAACGCCATTCATCTTGGGTCTATAAGGAGAAGAATTATGATGTGCAATCTTGAACTCGCTACACAGCTCTTTCATCATCTTGTTGTTCAAGTTAGATCCATTATCAGTAATGATCTTATCTGGAACACCATAACGGCATATGAGTTGATTCTTGATAAACTTCACAACCACCTGCTTGGTCACGTTTGCATATGACGCTGCTTCTACCCACTTGGTGAAGTAATCAATTTCTACGAGAATAAATCTGTGACCGTTGGACGCTTTCGGCTCTATCATGCCAATCATGTCAATTCCCCACATAGAGAAAGGCCATGGTGATGAAATCACATTCAGAAGTGTCGGGGGAATATGAATATTATTCGCATAAATCTGACACTTATGGCATTTCTTCACGTATTTGTAGCAGTCAGACTCCATTGTCAGCCAATAGTAGCCTGCTCTCAACATCTTCTTGGCCATGGCATGTCCATTGGAATGAGTACCAAATGAACCCTCATGGACTTCAGTCATCAACAGGTCTGCTTCGTGTCTATCTACGCATCTAAGAAGAACCATGTCAAAATTTCTCTTATAAAGCACATCACCATTGAGGTAGAAACTGCCAGATAATCTCCTCAAAATCTTTCTATCTTTCACAGATGCCCCAGGCGGGTAAATTTGACTCTGAAGAAAACACTTGATATCATAATACCATGGCTTATCATCTTTCACTTCTTCTACCGCAAATACATGAGCTGGTCTATCCAAGCGCATCACAGTGATATTGGGGACTTCATTCCAGAACTTCACCATAATCATAGAAACAAGTGTAGCAAGAGCATCTGCCATCCGATTCTCATCTCGAGGAATATGATAGAAGTCAACCTCAGTAAAGAAATTTGATATCCTCCTCGCATAATCTTTATATCGGATGAGGCCAGGCTGATTCGTCTCCCATTCACCCTTAATCTGATTAACAACAAGGTCCGAATCACCATAAACATCAAGATGTTTGATCCTAAGATCAATACACTCTTCTAAACCGATAATACAGGCCTCATACTCTTCCATATTATTCGTGCATTTGAAAGATAGCCTAACTGTAAAAGGAAAATATGTGCCCTGAGGAGTAATAATCACTGCCCCAATACCATTTCGATATTGATTTACAGCGCCATCAAAGACCATGCTCCATTGAGAACCATGCTCTGGCCCTTCATCGAGCGTAGGCTCATCGCAATCTTTCATTTTCAAATACAGAATCTCCTCATCTGGGAAGTCATACTGAACTGACTGATAATCCTCAATTGGTTAATGTGCCAAGTGGTCAGCCAAGATACTACCTTTAATAACTTTCTGAGCTCGATACTCAATATCATACTCAGACAACAGCATCTGCCAACGGGCAATCCTCCCAGTTAAAGCAGGCTTCTCAAAGATATACTTGATTGGATCCATTTTGGATATCAACCAAGTCGTATGATTTAACATATACTGGCGTAAGCGCTTAGCAGCCCAAGCCAAAGCACAACATGTCTTCTCAAGCATCGAGTATCGAGACTCACAATCAGTGAACTTCTTACTTAGGTAGTAGATAGCATAATTTTTCTTCTCTGATTCATCTTGCTGACCAAGGAAACAACCCATAGAGTCTTCAAGCACTGTCAGATACATAATCAAGGGTGTTCCTTCCACATGCGGAGACAGAATCGGAGGCTCAGACAGATACTCTTTAATACTGTCAAAGGCCTTCTGGAAATCCTCGGTCTAATCATGACGTTGATCTTTCCGGAGGAGCTTGAATATTGGCGCACATGTGGCAGTCATGTGAGATATGAATCTGGAAACATAATTCAAGCGGCCAAGAAAACCTCGGACTTGCTTCTCAGTTTTGGGCGCAGACATCTCTTGTATTGCTTTAACCTTGGCAGGATCAACTTCAATACCTTTCTCGCTGACAATAAAGCCCAATAACTTGCCGGAACGGACTCCAAATGTACACTTGTTAGGATTCAGACGAAGCTTATACTTCCTCAAACGCTGAAAAAGCTTCAACAAGTGCTCAACATGTTCAACTTCCGTTCTCGACTTTGCAATCATATTATCAGCATACACCTCGATCTCCTTGTGCATCATATCATGAAACAAGGTAGTCATAGCGCGTTGATACGTGGCTCCAGCGTTCTTCAAACTGAAGGGCATCACTCGATAACAGAATATTCCCCAAGGTGTGATGAATGTTGTCTTCTCCATATCCTCGGGTGCTATCTTAATCTGATTATATCCGGAAAATCCGTCCATAAATGAGAAGACATTGAATTTAGGTGTATTGTCTACCAACATATCAATATGTGGTAGAGGAAAATCATCTTTCGGAATAGCTTTATTCAAGTCTCTATAGTCCACACACATTCGGACTTTTCCATCTTTCTTAGGCATGAGCACAATATTGGCCACCCATTGAGGATATGTAGAAGTCACCAGAAACCCCGCATCAATTTTCTTCTGAACTTCTTCTTTAATCTTCACTGCCATATCAGGATGAATTCTTCCTGAGCTTCTGCTTCACAGGCACACACTCGGGCTTCAAAGGCAGGAAATGTTGCACAATATCTGTATCTAGACCAGGCATGTCTTCATATGACCAGGAAAAGACGTTGACATATTCTCATAGCAACTCAATCAGCCCCTTCTTAACAGATTCTTCAAGGAGTGCCCCAATCTTCACTTCTCGCACACAATCCTCAGACCCCAAGTTGATTGTTTCCAGATTCTCAAGATGTGGCTGAATGATCTTCTCTTCGTGCTCAAGTAGACGGGTAATCTCGTCAGGAATCTCTTCAACATCATCTTCCTCTGCCTCAAATACAGGGAACTCAAAGTTGGGAGATGGTGTTGGATCATTATGTTCAATGGGTTTGATCAACCTGCATAATAATTTTGGATATAAAAGAGATTTTATAACTCAAACAAGGCAAATCTTTATGCAGATGAAAAGATTGATTTTGTTCCATTTTTTAGGATTTTATGCGATCACCAATTTCATGCAAAAAGCAAAAAGTGAAAATAATTGGAAAAACAAACATTTAACATGAATTTATTGAATGAAATATCATTGTATTTATGGGTCAACAATGTCATCACTCCTCCTTTTGGCATGGGAGAAGGGTTTTTAAACAAAAATGAACATTACATTGACATATGGACAACTATTGGAACGTCAACAACGACCCAGTTATTGCAGACCCCTCAAGGGATGACAAAGTTGCCAGAATCTTCGTCTCCATCCTCTTCCACAATAGCAGCAGCTTCCTGATCTTCGACGGTGTGGATGAAACCACCACTCTAAAACAGACCATGCTTATTGAAAGTTCCTGAAGAATACCCTATGCCAGCCTGGGATTTATTGTCTTCAAGCTTGATCATTTGTCCTAAACCAGTAGTTGCGCCATGCTTAATGGCCAACTTCGCATCATTGTAGGACGCAGATGACGAAGTTCCTTTCTTAGAAGGCTTAGCAATAGATAAAGCTTGGAACGACGTCCCAACCTTGTCCTCATCATCAATATAAGAAAAGGAAGACAAATGGCTAACCAAGAGAGCCTTCTCTCCCCCTACTACCACCAACTTTTTGTTCTTGACAAATTTCAACTTTTGGTGTAGGGTGGATGTCACGGCGCCTGCCTCGTGAATGCATGGTCTGCCCAACAAACAGCTATATGATGGGTGGATATCCATGACCTGAAAAGTGATATGGAAATCACTTGGTCCAATCTTGACTGGGAGCTCAACCTCGCCAATCACAGTTTTGCGGGATCCATCAAAAGCTTTTACCACCATCTCCATTTTGCCTCATGGGAGGCCCCTGGTATGACAATCTAGCCATAGTGGATTTTGGCAACATATTTAGTGATGATCCAGTGTCTACCAGCACATTAGACATGGCATCATCTTTGCAATTCATGGAGATGTGAAGTGCCAAATTGTGGTCTCTTCCCTCCTCGGGGAGATCAGCATCATAGAAACTCAGATTGTTACAAGCAATAATGTTTGCAACAATACTATCAAATTGTTCTATATACGCCACATCTACCACCTTCTGCAGAGCTTCACGGTATGGTTTTGATTTCATTAACAAAGATAGCACAAAGATCTTTGATGGCGTTTGTAGAAGCTGATCTACAACGTTGTATTCACTCCTCTTGATGAGCCTTAGCATCTCATCGTAGTCCTCTTTAATCATGCCATTCTGGCCAGCAGAGACAGGAGTTTTAACAACGGCGGCAGGTTTATTAACAGAAAGTGCCGGATTCGGAGAAATAACATAATTCCCAACCGGACGAACATCACTATCAGCAACATCAGCCCTTCTGGTGTCAGCTTGGGGTTTCGGCGGCGCCGAGAACACACGACCACTACGGGTCAGACCGCTGACATCAGCAATGTTAACAACAGAGGTGGAGGGTAGAGGCACATCCTTCCCATCTTACAATTCCACATCATTATAACGATAGGGAACAACTTTGTCAGAAGAATAGGGCAAAGGGCCAGCTGGCTTGATTATGAGAGTAGGAGAAGCCTTCTGCTTGCTGCCATCATACCGGATGACAACAGGCTCAGGAATCCTGAATACTGGCGATATCACATTAAGTTCGTCATCCTCATCACGATTATGAAGTATCTCAATTACACCTTCATCCAACATTTCTTGGATGTCTTTTCTAACTTGACGACATCCTCTCTCATTGACAGTGCAAACACGACATATGTCATGGTCATGCTCGTAGTGACTGTATCCACACAACAGTTTGTGCATCTCGACCAGAGATTGTCGGATACGGCTGACATATCGGACCTTATACTTGCCAGGGCAACCCTGAACCATGTTGACAGGTGATTTCCCATGCTCGGGCAATGGGTTCTTCTTGACGTTAGGACCTACGTCCTCGAAAAATAATATACCGCTCCGTACAAGGTCTTGAACCTTGGTCTTCAGCGGGTAGCAGTTCTCCGCATCATGTCCGGGAGCACTGGAATGATAGACACAATGAAGCTCAGGCTTATACCACCACTGAGGGTTGGTAGGTATAGAAGGTGGGTCACGTGGAGTGATCAGTTTCCTTTCTATCAAAGAAGGATATAGCTCTGCATAGGTCATGGGAATAGGATCAAAATTGACCCTCTTCCTATCATAGCTTGTACTGGTCTGATTGTTATTTCGAGGCTGGTAGGCCTGCTGTTGAGGACGGTGCTGTTGTTGATATTGTTGATGTTGCTGTTGCTGGTTCTGATGCTGATACTGCTGATTTTCTCTGAAAACAGGTGCTATATGAGCCACCTGGTGCTGGTTACCGGCGGGACGCACATTATTCCTTTTCATAAAGGGTCTTCTTGATTTAATATGGGAGGTTACATCATTTGCCTCACCATCTTTCTTCTTCGCATGCGCCCCAAAACGTTTGGCAGAAGAGCCTTCTTCTCTAGTCAGGCGCCTTTCCCTGACTCCTTCTTCCAGACGCATCCCCATATTCACCATCTCGGTGAAGTCAGAAGGAGCGATGGCAATCATTCGCTCATAATAGAATGAGCTCAAGGTCTTCAGAAAGATCTTGGTCATCTCTTTCTCTTCCAGCAGGGGCACAATCTGTGCAGCTAATTCTCGCCACCTTTGGGCGTACTCCTTGAAAGTTTCCTTGTCCTTCTGGGACATGGCCCTCAATTGATCCCTATCGGGAGCCATATCGACATTATATTTGTATTGCTTGACGAAAGCTTTGCCAAGATCGTTGAAGGAGCGGATGTTCGCACTATCCAAACCCATGTACCATCTCAGGGCGGCACCGGACAGGCTGTCCTGGAAATAATGAATTAGAAGTTTATCATTGTCGGTCTGAGTCGACATTTTTCGTGCATACATAACCAAGTGGCTTGGAGGGCAAGTATTTCCCTTGTATTTTTCAAAGTCAGGTACTTTGAACTTTACAGGGATCTTGACATTGGGTACCAGGCAAAGCTCAGCAGCAGACTTGCCAAAGAGGTCCTTCCCTTTGAGAGTTTTCAGTTCCTTATGAAGCTCAAGGAACTGATCGTTCATAGCATCCATCTTTTCATACACGTCTGGGCCCTCAGATGGCTCCAAGTGATAAATGGTGTCATCTACTCTCGGCATAATATGCACGACCGAAGGTGGCACAACAAGGATCGGGCTAGATGCCGGAAGAGAAGCAAACGTTGGGGGCGAGACCCTTAGAAACAAAATTCGCGGGCATCCTCCAGGGAAACCCGGCTGGCACAGTAGTAGGCGCGAAATGGGCACTGCAGCAGGCACTGTCGAAGAGGCAATCTCAGAAATGACTGTCCTCTAGGGAGGAGTTGAAGCCGTTGGAGTAGACTGGCTCTGAGCGGCTAAGAAAGACTCCATCAGGGCAGTCAATCTTGCCACTTCCTCCTTGAGTTCCCTGTTCTCTTGTTCTAGGTGATCCATTAGTCTTGAAGAGTTGGTTCTGGTGTAATACTGGTGCGTCAGCTTGTCTTCAAAATAAATGAAGAACACAGAGTTAGACCACTGAACAAGAAGCCTGGAGAAAAACCTGCTTATGCACATGATACACGCAATGCTTGTGCACATGATTTATTTTTAATTAGAGGAACTTTATATTCCTATTTGCAAACATTTGGAAATATTATTCATTTAGACATATATGGAAATATCATATCAATAATATATGGAAAAAAATTTACACCAAAGAAGTACAGTCTTGGTAACCAAATACAATACAAGAGAGAAGGAAAATGAACATCCTATGGAACCCTAGAAACAATCGTCCAAAGCTCTTGAGACTGGAAGATAAGCTGCACGAAGCCTCTTCACCTCTCGCTCATAGGCTGCCTCCATATCTGCCTTCTCTTTGGCGAGTCGATCGTACTTCCTTTTCCAAAACTTGGAAGATTGAGGAAGAAGAGAAGTCACCACATCATCAGGCTCATCGATAACCTGATGCTCAAGAAACTCTATCAATGCATCCTTATCTCTAAGCTGCTGAAGTAGCTCCTCTCGCTCACTGATCCAAGCACACGAACGGTCTTCGTCTCTCAACTCCTCTACTCCTTGGTCATGGAGGGTTGAAGGCCCAGCCATAACCAAAGGTGTAGGTCTTGGAAATTCATAAGGCATAAGGTACTCAGAAGCTCTCCTCCTCACCCACGAGGTATAGGGTTCCAAAGCAATACAGTTCTTCGGACCAAGCTCTTTCCTTACCTTCTTATGAATCTTGCGCCAAGCGCGGACCATCCTGCCCTTCAAGTTTTGGGGATCTTTAACCTCTTGAAAGAACACACCTTCTAACAAAATGTTATTAGGTTTATCCTTTAAGGGGAACCCAAGCTAACGACGTGCCAAAACAGGGTTTTAGTTAATCCTACCACATGTACCAAGAAGAGGCACATTGTGTAACACCCCGAATAAAATAAGAGAATTATTTAAATTAAGTTAATAATATACTTATTAATTTAATTAAATAAATTGAATTATTGGATTATTATTATTATTATTATTTGGAATAATAATTAGTGGAAAATATATAAGTTGGAATAAGAAAAAAAGGGTTTTCATTTTTGGTAAAGAGTTTTCACGTGGAACAGAGAAGCGGCTGAAAAGTGGAAAGTGGAGAAAGGGCAAAGAGGAAGAGCTAGAGAGCAAAGGTTGAAGAACGGAAAAGCTTGAAGCTTAGAGATTTCCGGATTATCTCAGGTAAGGGGGGTTTATCGTCGTTTAATGGGTATTATAGATTAACATGTCATGGGTAGTGATAAACCGTTGAAGTGACCCTAATTGGGATGTTGAATGCTGAAATATTGTGATGAATAAGTTGTATTAAAGCTGTAATTGAGTCCGTAATTGTGTGAGTCGTGTTCCCCCGAACGTATAGCTTTTTACGGAAATTGAATCGGAGGTCCGGAAGTCCTCCAACGGCGGAAAATGCGGAGAACTCTGCATTCTGCCTTGTGTTAGCGCAGGAACTGCTGTTTTGTCTGCGTTAACCGGTTAACCCAGGGCGTTAACCGGTTAACACTGTTATATTTTGTGGAAATGTGCTGTTTTGCCTGCGTTAACCGGTTAACCCAGGGCGTTAACCGGTTAACACTGTTGCGTTTTGCCAGAAAGTATGTTTTGTCCTGCGTTAACCGGTTAACCCAGGGCGTTAACCGGTTAACACTGTTGGAAATTTGAAAAATTGATATTTTTAATGTTGTGAACCTAATTGGTGATTGGCCTATTATAGTTAATTGTGATGAGTAATTTTGTTGGATTTATGTTATGAAGTGTTGATACAAGTATGTTGCTGAGTTGTTCCGTGTACGGAAAGTTGTTGAAAATACTGAGTTGTAGGCTTGGTGAGCCAAAGTTGATTATAAGTTGATGTTGTTGAAAACATTATTGTATTGCTATTATTATTATGTTGTCGACAGTTTAAAGTCGTGTATGCCATGTACATTCATATGCATTAAGTCGGAGCTTTGCTCACACCACGTTGGCCTGGATTGGCAAAATTTTAAGTTGAAAGTTGAAGGCTTAGGCCTTGATGCCCAATAAAATGGCAATGATTTTAAGTTGGGAGTTTTACTCCGAATGGTACCACATGCATGACGAGTCGAGTCTCATTAGAGTTGCATTTTGTTGGCTTGTTGTATGGATATTTAATTTAATTGAGGAGTGGAATTGTGTTGATATTAAGTATGATGTTTGAGTTGATGTGCCGTTACTGGATGTATGTTACGATTAGGGTGATGAAATGTGTGAATTTACTTAGCATTACATGACGATTTATAATGCTTATTATATCGATTGAGGAACTCACCCTTACAACTATTTTTCAGGTAACGAACAAATGAGTTGAGTGGAAGCTAGTGCTTGGAGTCTAGTGTAGTCTACTTAGAGGGTCGTGCTCTGATAGATGTAACATCGGGACGGAATGTTTTAATTGTTTTATTGTTGGTTGTTGAACCTTTTTACCTATAATATGTTAAATGTTTTGAATGGTTAGTTGATTTCTATCCGCTGCGAATTATGCAAGAAAAGGTTTATTTTGATTAAATAAAGAGCATGACAGTTATTATGGTGTGAAATGTTGTGTGACACCCTTGATTGCATATTTACTCTGATTGATATGTGTTATTTTTATTAAATATTTGGGGTATTTTTAGAAGGGTGTTACATTAGTGGTATCAGAGCAGGTCGGTCTGTCCGGCCAGTTGTCGTGTCGTTACTGTCTAACAATTGTGTATTGTTACTAATCTAACTTTAAGTTGTGTTGTGTTGATAAGTTGAAATGGCTGGAAGGAATGACGCTGCAATGGCTGCCGCAATGCAAGCGATGGCACAAGCTGTGCAGAACTTGCCAAATGCTGGTGGTGATGCTGGATCATGTAGCTTGGCGACTTTTCAAAGAGAGAATCCGCCGGTGTTTAAAGGGAAGCATGATCCAGATGCAGCCTTGGGATGGTTGAAAGAGATTGAGAGAATCTTCCGTGTTATGGATTGCACTCCAGCTCAGAAGGTTCGGTATGGTACTCACATGCTAGCAGTCGAAGCTGATGACTGGTGGCTAGAGACTCACGAGAGGTTGACCGTGGCAGGTGAAGTCATTACTTGGGATGTATTCCGCAGGGAATTCATGAGAAAGTATTATCCGGAAGATGTCCGTGGTAAGAAGGAAATTGAGTTCCTTGAGCTGAAGCAAGGAAACATGTCTGTCACTGATTATGCTGCGAGATTTGTGGAGTTGTCCAAATTTTATCCTCATTACGCTGGTGCTGGTGCTGAATTTTCAAAGTGCATCAAGTTTGAAAATGGACTGCGCTCTGAAATTAAGAAGGCTGTTGGGTATCAGAAGATACACATTTTTACTGAATTGGTTGATAGCTGCAGGATATTTGAAGAAGACAATAATGCTCATTACAAGATTGTCAGTGACCGCAGGGGCAAGCAACATCAAAACCGTGGCAAGCCGTATGATGCCCCAGTGGGAAAAGGGAAACAAGGAGCTGCTCCGGCTCAGAGGACTAGTAGGGGAGGTGCTCCTGCTGGTATAGTTTGCTTCAAATGTGGTCAGGCTGGTCATAAGAGTAATGTATGCACTGCTGAAGTAAAGAGGTGTTTTCGCTGTGGTAAGACTGGCCATGCAATAGCTGATTGCAAGCACAAGGAAATGATTTGTTTTAATTGTGGCGAAGAAGGGCATATTGGAAGTCAGTGTCAGAAGCCAAAGAAATCTCAAACTGGGAAGGTGTTCGCATTGACCGGAACTCAAACCTCCAGTGAGGACAGACTTATCCGAGGTACATGTTATATTAATGGCTTTCCTCTTGTAGCTATTATTGACACATGTGCGACTCATTCCTTTATATCTTTGGATTGTACTGTGAAACTTAAGTTAGAGATATCTGAGATGTTTGGTAGTATGGTAATTGATACTCCTGCGAAGGGTTCAGTGACTACTACTTCGGTTTGTTTAAATTGTCCTTTGAGTATTTTTGGTAGAGACTTTGGGATGGACCTAGTGTGTCTTCCACTAGTGCAGATTGATGTTATTCTGGGTATGAACTGGTTGGTGTTTAACCGAGTTTCTATCAATTGTTTTGATAAGACGGTGGTTTTTCCTGAGATTGAGGAGGGAAAGAGTTTGTTTCTATCAGCAAGGCAAGTGAATGAGGAAGTAGCTGAGGGGGCAGAGTTGTTTATGCTGTTAGCAACTTTGGAGGCTAAAGATAAACTGGTGATTTGCGATCTAGCCGTGGTGTGTGATTTTCCTGATGTGTTTCCGGAAGAGGTGAATGAATTACCACCAAAGCGCGAAGTGGAGTTCTCAATTGATTTGGTGCCTGGTACTAGGCCGATATCGATGGCTCCGTACCGTATGTCTGCTGTTGAGTTAACTGAATTGAAGAGTCAGTTGGAAGATCTGTTGGATAAGAAATTTATTCGTCCGAGTGTGTCACCGTGGGGTGCACCAGTGCTATTGGTTAAGAAGAAGGAAGGTACGATGAGGTTGTGTGTGGACTACAGGCAACTGAATAAAGTGACGATCAAGAATCGATATCCTTTGCCGAGGATTGATGATTTGATGGATCAGTTGGTTGGTGCAAGTGTGTTCAGCAAAATAGATTTGAGATCTGGGTATCATCAGATCCGTGTGAAAACCGAGGATATTCAGAAGACTGCTTTCAGGACAAGGTATGGACATTATGAGTATTCTGTAATGCCTTTTGGTGTGACTAATGCGCCTGGAGTATTTATGGAGTACATGAATAGGATTTTCCATCCGTACCTAGACAAGTTTGTTGTGGTGTTTATTGATGATATTTTGGTGTATTCGAAATCTGAAGAAGAGCATGCTGAACATTTGAGAGTGGTTTTGAGAGTTCTACGAGAAAAGAAGTTATTTGCTAAATTGTCCAAGTGTGAATTTTGGTTAGGAGAGGTGAGTTTTCTTGGTCATGTGATTTCAAGAGGTGGCGTTGTTGTTGATCCTTCTAAGATAGAAGCGGTATCTAAGTGGGAAGCTCCGAAGTCTGTTGCTGAGATTCGAAGTTTCCTTGGTTTGGCTGGTTATTATAGGAAGTTCATTGAGGGATTTTCTAAGTTGGCGTTACCATTGACGATGTTGACTAGGAAGGGGCAAGCGTTTGTTTGGGACTCAAAATGTGAAGGAGGTTTCCAAGAGTTAAAGAGAAGGTTAACTACTGCTCCTATTCTGATATTACCGAGTTCGTCGGAACCATTTGAAGTTTACTGTGATGCTTCATTGTTGGGTTTGGGTGGCGTGTTGATGCAGAATAAGCAGGTTATAGCTTATGCTTCGAGACAGCTGAGGGTTCATGAGAGGAACTACCCGACGCACGATTTAGAGTTGGCGGCTGTGGTGTTTGTTCTGAAATTATGGAGGCATTACTTGTACGGGTCAAGATTTGAGGTTTTCAGTGACCATAAAAGTTTAAAGTATTTGTTTGATCAGAAAGAGCTGAATATGAGACAGAGAAGATGGTTAGAGTTTCTGAAGGATTATGACTTTGGTTTGAATTACCATCCGGGTAAAGCAAACGTAGTGGCTGATGCATTGAGTCGGAAATCATTACATATGTCTATGCTAATGGTTAAGGAATTGGATTTAATTGAGCAGTTTAGAGACTTGAGTTTGGTGTGTGAGAGTACTCACAATAGTGTTAAATTGGGAATGTTGAAGTTAACAAGTGGTATTCTGGATGAGATCAGAGAGGGTCAGAAATCCGATGTGCTTTTGGTTGATAAGTTGACTCTAGTGAATCAAGGTCAAGGTGGCGAATTCAGAGTTGATGAGAATGATGTTTTGAAATTTGGTAATCGGGTGTGTATTCCGGATGTTATCGAACTCAAGAAGAGTATTCTTGAAGAAGGACATCGTAGTGGCCTGAGTATTCATCCTGGAGCTACGAAGATGTATCATGATTTGAAAAAGTTATTTTGGTGGCCGGGAATGAAAAGAGAAATTACGAGTTTTGTTTATTCCTGTTTGACTTGTCAGAAGTCAAAGATTGAGCATCAGAAGCCGTCTGGGCTAATGCAACCGTTGGCTATTCCAGAGTGGAAGTGGGATAGTATCAGTATGGATTTTGTTTCTGGTTTACCGAGGACAATTAAGAATTTTGAAGCTATTTGGGTGATTGTTGACAGATTGACAAAGTCGGCTCATTTCATTCCGATCAGAATGGACTATCCGTTAGAGAAATTAGCTGAGTTGTATATTAAGAAAATTGTAAGTTTGCATGGTATTCCGTCGAGTATTGTTTCGGACAAAGATCCTAGATTTACATCGAAATTCTGGGAAGGTTTGCAGAAGGCTTTGGGAACTAAACTGAGATTGAGCTCTGCATATCACCCGCAGACTGATGGTCAGACTGAGAGGACGATTCAGTCACTAGAGGATCTGTTGAGGGCTTGTGTTTTGGAAAAGGGAGGTGCTTGGGATTGTTATTTACCTTTGATTGAGTTTACCTACAACAATAGTTTTCATTCGAGCATTGGTATGGCGCCGTTTGAAGCTTTGTATGGTAGGAGATGTCGGACACCGTTATGTTGGTATGAGTCCGGTGAGAGTGCTGTGGTTGGACCGGATATTGTTCAACAGACTATAGAAAAGATTAAGATGATTCAGGAGAAGATGAGAATTGCTCAGAGTCGTCAGAAGAGTTATCATGATAAGAGGAGGAAGTCACTTGAGTTCCGAGAGGGAGATCACGTGTTTCTTCGTGTTACTCCGATAACTGGAGTTGGTCGAGCTTTGAAGTCAATGAAGTTGACACCTCGATTTATTGGTCCTTATCAGATTTTGGAGAGGATAGGAGAGGTAGCCTATCGTATCGCTTTACCGCCGTCACTTGCGAATTTGCATGAGGTTTTTCATGTGTCTCAGTTGAGGAGGTACATTCATGATCCGTCGCATGTGATCCAAGTAGATGATGTACAGGTAAGAGATAACCTGACTGTTGAAATATCGCCTATGAGGATTGAGGATCGAGAGTTGAAGCAGTTGCGGGGTAAAGAGATTGCCTTAGTGAAAGTAGCTTGGGGAGGACCAGCAGGTGGCAATGTGACTTGGGAACTGGAGAGTCAGATGAAAGAGTCTTATCCAGAGTTATTCGCTTGAGGTATGTTTTCGAGGACGAAAACTCTTTTAGTGGGGGAGAGTTGTAACACCCCGAATAAAATAAGAGAATTATTTAAATTAAGTTAATAATATATTTATTAATTTAATTAAATAAATTGAATTATTGGATTATTATTATTATTATTATTTGGAATAATAATTAGTGGAAAATATATAAGTTGGAATAAGAAAAAAAGGGTTTTCATTTTTGGTAAAGAGTTTTCACGTGGAACAGAGAAGCGGCTGAAAAGTGGAAAGTGGAGAAAGGGCAAAGAGGAAGAGCTAGAGAGCAAAGGTTGAAGAACGGAAAAGCTTGAAGCTTAGAGATTTCCGGATTATCTCAGGTAAGGGGGGTTTATCGTCGTTTAATGGGTATTATAGATTAACATGTCATGGGTAGTGATAAACCGTTGAAGTGACCCTAATTGGGATGTTGAATGCTGAAATATTGTGATGAATAAGTTGTATTAAAGCTGTAATTGAGTCCGTAATTGTGTGAGTCGTGTTCCCCCGAACGTATAGCTTTTTACGGAAATTGAATCGGAGGTCCGGAAGTCCTCCAACGGCGGAAAATGCGGAGAACTCTGCATTCTGCCTTGTGTTAGCGCAGGAACTGCTGTTTTGTCTGCGTTAACCGGTTAACCCAGGGCGTTAACCGGTTAACACTGTTATATTTTGTGGAAATGTGCTGTTTTGCCTGCGTTAACCGGTTAACCCAGGGCGTTAACCGGTTAACACTGTTGCGTTTTGCCAGAAAGTATGTTTTGTCCTGCGTTAACCGGTTAACCCAGGGCGTTAACCGGTTAACACTGTTGGAAATTTGAAAAATTGATATTTTTAATGTTGTGAACCTAATTGGTGATTGGCCTATTATAGTTAATTGTGATGAGTAATTTTGTTGGATTTATGTTATGAAGTGTTGATACAAGTATGTTGCTGAGTTGTTCCGTGTACGGAAAGTTGTTGAAAATACTGAGTTGTAGGCTTGGTGAGCCAAAGTTGATTATAAGTTGATGTTGTTGAAAACATTATTGTATTGCTATTATTATTATGTTGTCGACAGTTTAAAGTCGTGTATGCCATGTACATTAATATGCATTAAGTCGGAGCTTTGCTCACACCACGTTGGCCTGGATTGGCAAAATTTTAAGTTGAAAGTTGAAGGCTTATGCCTTGATGCCCAATAAAATGGCAATGATTTTAAGTTGGGAGTTTTACTCCGAATGGTACCACATGCATGACGAGTCGAGTCTCATTAGAGTTGCATTTTGTTGGCTTGTTGTATGGATATTTAATTTAATTGAGGAGTGGAATTGTGTTGATATTAAGTATGATGTTTGAGTTGATGTGCCGTTACTGGATGTATGTTACGATTAGGGTGATGAAATGTGTGAATTTACTTAGCATTACATGATGATTTATAATGCTTATTATATCGATTGAGGAACTCACCCTTACAACTATTTTTCAGGTAACGAACAAATGAGTTGAGTGGAAGCTAGTGCTTGGAGTCTAGTGTAGTCTACTTAGAGGGTCGTGCTCTGATAGATATAACATCGAGACGGAATGTTTTAATTGTTTTATTGTTGGTTGTTGAACCTTTTTACCTATAATATGTTATATGTTTTGAATGGTTAGTTGATTTCTATCCGCTGCGAATTATGCAAGAAAAGGTTTATTTTGATTAAATAAAGAGCATGACAGTTATTATGGTGTGAAATGTTGTGTGACACCCTTGATTGCATATTTACTCTGATTGATATGTGTTATTTTTATTAAATATTTGGGGTATTTTTAGAAGGGTGTTACACATTGGAGAATTCACCACAAGAGTCAATAATCTACACATCATCATATACACGGTTGTACCAAAAGATATCATCATTAGTGAGAGACATAAGTCTCGTGGACCACCGTAGACATCCTTTGTTCTCCTTGAAGGCGACCGTCTGTGGCAAGTGCGAAATAAACCACTTGTACAACAGAGGCAAACATCACACAATGGTAGCACCACCCTTTGCATTCCTCATATGCAAAGAGAGATAAGTGTCACCCAACAGAGTAGGAACGAGATTAAGAGTGGAGAAAATCCTAATGGCGTTCACATCCACAAACTTGTCGACGTTGGGGAATAACACTAGCCCATAGATGACAAGTACAAATATGGCTTCAAAGGTGTCCTCACTCATGGCCTTCCCATACAAAGTAGCTTGAGCAATGAGTAACTCAGAAGGGAGACCTCGAATTCCACCTTTGGTAGTCATATGAGCACCCACAATAGATTCATCTATATGCAACAGATCAGCAATCTCTTGAGAAGTGGGAACCCTCTCCAAGCCACTGAACGGCAACTGATCTAAGATAGGTATACCCACTAGATAGGCATACTCCTCAAGGGTAGGCAAAAGTTGGAAATCCGGAAATGTGAAGCAACGGTACAAGGGATCATAGAACTATACCAATACACTCATCAGACCTTCATCCACCTGAGTAGCAAGAATAGATAGAAGCTTCCCATGACGAGCCTTGAACTCCAAGGGATCTAATACATAGGATGTCAAACTCTTTAACTCTTTCAAGTCGGGTTGTCTGAAACTGTACTTCTTTGTATTCCTTCTTTGTCTATCCATGTCTGAAAATTTGCAAATAGACCTCTTAAGTTCCTTGAAAATTTTCTCATTGTTGATGACATGGATGTGTATGAATGCATGAATGCATGGATGCAGCAATCACACTCACGGATCAAGCAAATCACACCACACAAAGATCATGGGATGGATCAAGTCATCCTTAATTTCAATCATCCATTTTGGTGGATTATGGTTTATACCTTATCAACACCCAAGTTCCATTGATATTAAGGATATACAAGAACGGATCAACCATGAATCAAGGGTTTGACTACTCGTATTCCAAAAATATTCTCAAGAGAGACTCTTATGAGTGTAGTATCGCGTAACAATCGTATCAAATCTTACACTTGAACGACCTTCGCACTACATCCTAAAAATAGGCCAAGATGGGCTTGGTAAACTAAGGTCCTTGGCTTCTAAGGTCTATATTGGAAAGAGTAATGCCTAACCACGACTACTCGTGTGACATTATTGATCCTAACATGACCTCCACCAAGTGAATGGGATCGCAAGTGAACTTGCTAAGGAATAACTCCACACAAGTGCACTCGAGTTCGGGTATAGAACTCATCTCACAAAGATCACCAAGCAATCAAGCAATTAATATATCAAGCAATTCATACATTACAAACAATACAGTAATCCCAAATTGCACAAAAATATGTCAAAAAATGATATACATAATACAATACAACAAATATGAAAAGTAGGCAAAACCCACTAGGCAAATGTGTCCCAAGCAGAGTCGCTACTTTTTTGTAGCGGGGTATTCGTTACCTTTAGATTTATTGACTAAATCAAAAGTAAATTATACAAATCGAGTCGCCACCGCACTTCTATTTATCCAAACAAAAGGTTAGAACACGAACAAAAACCGAGAAGTTTTATCAAATCAAAAACTAATAAAAATGTCAGAGATCGGGGTAAGGGGGTTGGTTATGCAATGGGAAGGTTTTAAGCACCCAAAATATCCTAGGTACTCCTAGGGAGCCCTTTTCACAATTTGTTGTAAGGTAGGTTGGTATTTGTGAAAAATTATTTGTGCAAACATGATTGTGGAGATGAAAGAAGAATGTACAAATTATTTATAATTTTGTGTTTGAATGGATAAACCCACTGCCTACGTACCATCTTAAAAAAGATTAGGATCAAAACCTCGTAGTTCGGGATAAAAATCTCAAAAGAAGTTGGTGAATTGATTGGTCCAAAAGCCTTAAGGTCTTTTGTTATCAAAGGGAGAAAACTCAACCTAAAACCACAAATCCACCATGTGAGGAGAGCTTCAACATGATAGTGAGGGGTTAACCCTATAATAAGCATGGAAGTCTTATGGTCCATCACTAAGGATATAGGTGAGTATTATATCAACCTCAAGGATAGCTCAAACCTAATAGCTAATGTTTATGAAAAGCTTTGGCAAAAGTGGCCATTGAAACCACAAAAACAATTGAGTGAGTTGTATTTACCAATGAAAAGTATTTACAAAATATGGTCAAAGTTGACTTAAGGATTCAATTAAAAATAAGTGTTATGAAAAGAAGTTTGAAAATCAAAAGCATAGTGCTTAGGTTTCTAATTTTTGAAAACAAATGTTAATGTTTGCACAAAAGTTTTGGCTTGGGTTAGAGTGGAGGGAAGAAGAAGAATGGCTAATTCCTAAACATACAAAGATGAAGGAAGAGAAATAAAACCACAATGGAGTTCCTTTCTTGAGATCATAGTGATGATCCAAGTAGCTCCCATCCTTTGGAATAAGCAAGCAAATAAGCAAATACTCAAGCAATCAAGCACACAATCAAACATGCTCCTAGGAGTCTTCCAATGGCTTTTGTATCTCTCACTTTGGATGCTCATGACAATGGTTCTTCTACTTGGCTCAAATTTGGGATCCCCTAGCACAAGAACACACACATCAAGAAGTTCTATAATACAAACAAAGAATGGACAAGAGGGAGTTTAGAAATTGGTCATTTCAAAGTCCTCTTCAAGATTAAGCATTCTAAAGGCATGAGGCCTAGTTGCTCTTTGACATTATTTCTTCTTTTGTAGCATTCTAAAGGCATGAGACCTAGTTGCTCTTTGACATTATTTCTTCTTTTGTAGCATTCTAAAGGCATGAGGCCTAGTTGCTCTTTGACTCCATTTTGCATAGGGAATGTCCTAAAGTCTACGTCCTTTTATCCATTTGCATTTGGTTCACAACAATCAAAACAAAACACAAGCACAATAGTATATACACAATTATGTGCTCAAGTGAGCAAAAGGCAAATTGCATTAACATAAACATGAGCTCAAGTGAGAAAAGGGAAAAAGCAAATGAAATATGTACAAGATATTAGATTGCATTAATGTAAAGTGCAAGAATTAAATGACTTGAATTAAAAGTTAATCGTCAATAGTTAGTGTTAGTGTGCCATAAGGCAATTTAGCGCTATGTTAAGCAATCGTAAGTGGACTAATGTAGTAGTCACACCTATCTGAAGCCGGTCAATAAAAATATAGGCAAATAAACACAAGTTAGAGACCTTGACTAGTAAGCCAAGCTCCTACAACTTGTCATGCCAAAAGAAAAGAAGAATGATCTTGTATTGATTTAGGTTTTTTGCTTGATCAAGAAACAACCTATCCTTAATGCAAAGCCATTCACTTGATCTTTGGATCAAGATGAATTAGATTTGAATCAAGGAAGGTTAAACCTCTCATATATCAAGGTTAACCACCAATCTTTAACTCATTAATCAAAAAGAAAAAGATGAAGAAGAAGATGAATAAGAATGTACATAAATTGAACTTCAAATGGAATAAGCAAAGTACATTGACCAAAGATGAATGGGATCAAGGTCAAACAATAGTAAACAGAAGCAAAATGAAACTTAGAAGTCAAGAAACAAATAAAATATTTTTGGTATTTTTCAAAATTAAAATAATACTTGAATTAAAATAAACAATTAAAGGTCAAACTTCAAATCCATTTCAAATCAACTTTGAAAAGTCCAAATGGATCATCCTAAGTTCAACAAGGTCAAAGAAAGTTTGACAAAAAAATTCAGCATTTTTAGAAATCAGAAACTATTTTTAATCAATTAAAAATGAATAAAAAATAACCTAATTGAACTAAAATCTCAAATAAATCTCAAATCAATTAATAAATTGATGAGAATATTTTTAATAGATTCATCATCATTCAAAGAGGTTAAGAAAATATTTTTGCATTTTTTGAATATTGAAAACTATTTAAAATGAATTAAAAATAACCAGAAAAGAGAAAATTCATAAAAAATATCAAATGACAAAATAAAAAATATTAAAAATCATTTTCAGAAACTAGAATTAAAATGGGGAGTAATGCAATTGGTCCCATATTTTTTGGAATTAAAGGAGTTATGATTTTTTTAAATAAAATGGAATTAAGAAAATAAAATGAATTAATTCAGAAATAACAAAAATCCACGCGCGTTGGATCTATTTCATTAAATGACCTGGCAGATCCAAAGGCAGTGGCATGCGCGCGCATCATGGACCTAAGTCAACTGAATAACACAGTGCATTAAATAAAGTCATAACATCCAATGGACCTGATTAGATATGGAAGCATGATCACATGACTCACATTAAAACTGGCAAACGGACAGTGGTGTACACCAGCGTCTTCTCCGGCGAGCTCAGGGATTCCGGCCAAAGTTGCAGACATGGAAACTTAAACAAATGAAGCGATCCCCATATCATTGGAAAGCTGGGGTGATGTACATCACCCCTGTACCATTGGTTCCTCCTCTAGATCCTCATAGAGAGAGAAATCAGAGAGAGCAAATCATGGTGTTAAATCTGAACTTCATGGATTTGCAAAATTAAAAGCACAATTCAAATGCCTCTGATGAGAGGACTTCAGCCAAGCCAATAAACACAAGAAACAAGTAAGAATCAGTGAGTTTCGATCAAAAAAGTTTGAGCATCAACCTTGGAAATGTAGATCTATGGAGCACGCTCCTTCACAACTCTTGATTGCAGTTTGCTCTTGAGGTGGAAATGAAGCAAGGCCAAGGAATTTTAAGTCCAATGATCAACCAATGAAGTTGAAAATTGGATCTGAAATTTTGAAATGAAAGAGAGAAATTCCTTTAGGTGAGGTTTTGGATTCAATTCTGCAACATCTAAGGCGCCTTCAGGTTGCTGAATGATGAAGCCAAGCATGCTTATTTATAGTGAAAGGCAAGGCAAGGCATGAGAATTATGTGTGCATGAGTGATGAGGGCCTCCATGAATGGGCCTGTACAGGCGCATGGAGGGCCCAAATCCAATTGATTTGGCAAGCTAAAATGCAACTGAGCTGGTTTGGACGTGTACATGTGAATGATTTGGCTTATGCATGAAGTTTGAACAAAGTTTCCATAATTGCACCAAAATCTTCTTCTCTTCGAAAATGCCTTTTCCAAAAATGAAACATGGCCTTGTGGGTAATGGTTGAAAAGACCTTGACATGAGGATCAATTGTTATATTGAACAAAACTTCATTTGGAAATGGTAAATTAGTGAAAATTAGTCATAAAGTTTAAGGTGCAAAATATGTGCATGTGAAAATTTCCAAAATGGACCAAATTCAAGCCTCTCTGTTTCAATGATGAAAGCTCCAAATGACAAAACCTTCAATTTCAAAGTTGTAGAGCTTTTCAAGAAAATCAATTTGGACTCAAATTTTGAATCATTTGGATTTTTTATGAGAAAGTTATGGGCACTTGAAGTTGGACTTTTTCACATTTCAATGCCTTTGGTCCAAAGTGACCTATAATGTTTTGTATTATCACATGTATTTCTTTTAGGGTTATCAAAATTTGTTCAACAAAAAAAATGAAGTAGACATCTTAAAATTTCCAATGCATTTTATCCCACCTCAAAATCATGAAAAATGAATGAGTTAGGTCCTTGGGAAGTTGACCCAAAATTAGGGTTTTAGTCAAAATGACCTATAATGTTTTGAAATGGATGATGACCTTCCAAGCTTCAAATCAATTGTTTATGAACATGAACATTTTTTCTCTTGGGGTCATCTTAATTTGACAAACACATTAAATGTTAGGTCTCAGTGGATTTCAAAATAGTCAGATGAATTGACTGACCAACTTCTCAAGTCCGAACTTCAAACCTTGATGAATTAATGATCGAGGACACTCAAATAAGATCAAATATGAATTAAATAACTTCCCTTGATTGTATTTGATCATGGGTTGAGGTTGCTTCATAAGCAAGGCACAGTTGGTGCACAAATGAATTAGGGTTTCCTTGGGAAACAATCCTCAAGCCCCTTGGTTTGCTTTGATCAAAATGACAAATTGAGTTACTTGGGATGTGAAGACATGGATTCTCGAGTATTTTGATGAAGACAACGATGCACGTACAAGGTCAATCATCAAAGAATGAATCAAGACTTCAATAGAGCAATTTCACACAAAGTTTCAATCATACATAGCTCAAAGTCGCTCGAGAAATTGATCACAAAGGTATTGGAATTTAATCTTAGTTAATGTTTATATATAAAGTGTTCAATTTATTGTTGCATGCATAATATGATATGGACACTTAGAATTTATTTCAAAATGGTTACAACTTTTAAAAGTTCTCAATTTTTCCTTTTTTCAATAGTGGTAAGCGGTTAACACTTTTGGGGTAACCAGTTAACCCGAAACAAAATTCCGTCTGGGTAACCGGAAAGTTCTCAATTATTTCGTTAGCATGTAACCGGTTAACACTTTCATGGTAACCGGTTACACAGTTTAAAATTTGAATTTTTCTTAACGTTACAATTAATGTAACCGGTTAACACAATTTGGGTAACCGGTTACTACTGGGAATTTTTGTAGAAAAATTGCAACTTTTCATATTTTCAAATCATGCTTCTTCTCTGTGAACCATGGCATCCATTGGTTGTTTGCACTTGTTTAAAGAGGTTCATAGAAGGATATTTAAACTAAAATTTTTCAGATTGCAAATCACCTCCTTAAAATTAATTTTCACAATCTTGCTTTGTTTACTATTTTCAAAGATAAGTGTCCAAAATTCATATGCATCATTTGAACACTTCTATAAACATTGTCAGATTGATTATTCCAAAAGGAGAAGATCAATCCTTTAATTGATGTGCAGATATTTCCAGATTATTCAAGCTTCCATTTAAATTATACACTTATTGTTCTTCACATCTTAATTTCTCCAGCATTAGTGGAATTAAGATAGTGAGTGTTTTATCCTTACTTGTTTGATAGTAAGAGGTGCATAGGAGAGGATTGTTCTCTTATCACTAAGAAGGTTTCCTTGTTTGTTTAGAAACAAGAGAGTCACTTTGAGAGGATTGTTCTCATAAGTGGACTTTGTTGGAAATCCAAGAGTTTGTTCTTGGTGGTCTTTGTTGGTCATTGTACAAGTCCAAACAAATAGTGATAATCTCTTTCTTGTTGAAAGGGGACTGGATGTACCTTCGGATTGTGAAGGGAACCAGGATAAATCTCTGTGTCATTATTTTTCTGCACTTTACTACTTTCCTAAACACCACTATAAACCAGAAAATTAATCCTTACAACAAGAAAATTTCAAGGTTTCTAATTCACCCCCCCCCCCCCTCTTAGATTGATTTCAGACTTACAATTGGCATCAGAGCAGGTTATAGGTAACCTGTTCCTAGATGATCCAAAATGGCTTCCGCAAATAATAAGCTAGTCTTCAGAGATGGTGGTAGCAATAACAAGCCTCCACTATTTTGTGGTGAATACTTTGACTTCTGAAATTTCGGATGAAGGCTCATTTAGAAGCACAAGGAGAAGAAATATGGGATGCTGTCTAAAATGGTCCTTTTGTTCCTACAACGGTTGTTAACGGCGTTGGTTCATCAAAGCCTAAACCTTCATGGGATGATGATGATAAGAAGAAGGTCCTCTATGATAAAAAGGCAATAAATCTTCTTCAAAGTGCACTTAGCATGGATGAATTCTTTCGCATTTCGGCATGCACAACGGCAAAACAAATATGGGATACCTTGGTAGAAACTCATGAAGGAACTACCGAAGTTAAAAGATCAAGATTAAATACCTTGAGTCAAGAATACGAGTTGTTCAGAATGCAGCCCGGAGAATCCATCCTTGACTTGCAGAAAAGATTTGTGCACTTGACAAATCATCTAAAAGCTCTAGGTAAGACTTTAAGTAATGATGCATTGAATCTTAAAGTGCTTAGATCTTTAACCAGGGAATGGTAACCAAAAGTGACGGCAATATCAGAAAAGAAAAGTCTATCCACAATGACTTCCGCTACATTGTTTGGAAAACTTCAAGAATATGAGACAGAACTTGGAAGACTTGAAAAACTTGAGAATCAAGATAAGAAGTCCAAAAGCATCGCTCTGAAAGTTGACTCCAAAGATGTTGAGAAAGAAGACAATCCGGAGGATGATGAAAACTTCTTCTTACTTGTTAAAAGGCTAGGCAAATTTTTCGGTAAGAATGACAAACCTTCCTTCTATGCGAAAAGAAAGAAACACTTCAAGAAAAGAGAAGCTTCCACTTCAATGCAAGAGGTAACATGTTTTGAATGTGGTAAGCAAGGCCACATAAAACCAGCTTGTCCTCAACTACCTAAGAAAAGTGGATTCAAAAGCAAGAAGGAGAACAAGTACAAAAAGGCTTATGTCGCATGGGAAGATAACGAAATAAGCTCGTTATCCGACTCGGATAGTGATGAAAGTGAAAACCTAGCATTAATGGCCTCCCACCATTCCGATGATGAAGTAAATGAGGTTAGTAATGATTTTTCTCTTTTTGATAATGATGTGAAAGGTGCCGTAGATGAATTATTAAATGAATGCAAAATTTTGTATAAAACTATATCATCTCAAAAGAAACAAATCTCAGTTTTGGAAGAGAAAATTGAGAAAATGGAAAAAGGTTTTCAAGTTGAAAAAGAAAAGATGATTAGTGATCAAAAACAAAATTTTGTATGCAATAAATGTGAGTCACTTTCTTTTCAAATTGTCCAACTAAAAAGAGTTCTTGAAAGATACGAAAAAGGACAAATTGGATTTGAGGGTGTACTTAGCCAACAAAGATATTCAAATAATAAAAGTGGGCTTGGTTACTCAAAGTTTTCAAAACCAAGCTCAAACAAGACAATCTTTGTTAAGGCAAGTGACCAACCAATCCAAGAGAAAGTGAACAAACCTAAAATAGTTCATCATTATCCTAAAAAGAAAACCTTGTTAAGAAGAAGTTTTATCCTTCTAGGTATAGAAGTAATTTTGAACCAACATGCTTTTATTGTGGTATTAAAGGCCATAAACCTAATGCTTGCTATATTAGAAACTTTAGTGTTGCTAATGGGCATTACGTATGGGTAAAGAAAGGCACTAACTATGAAGGAGCCAAAGCAACTTGGGTACCTAACAAAACTTAATCTGTTTTGTAGGCTTGCTTGGAATCCACATCAAACTTATGGTATCTCGATAGTGGGTGTTCCAAGCATATGACGGGAGATATCAACAAATTTTCAAATCTAAAGCTTAAAGCCAAGGGTTTTGTTACATAGGGAGATAACAACAAAGGAAAGATTCTTGGCAAAGGCATTGTTGGTGCACCACCTTTCACATCCATTGAAGATGTTCTTTATGTCAAAGGACTAAAGCACAATCTTCTTAGTATTAGCCAACTATGTGATAAGGGCTTCAAGATCAAGTTCACTAAAGATGAGTGCTTGATAGAAGACGAAGTCACACATGAGGTTAAACTAAAAGGTAAACGCCTTAACAATATTTTTATGATTTCCCTTAATGACTTGTCTTTGAATGTAAAGTGTCTCATGGCAAACAACAACGATTCATGGCTTTGGCACAAAGATTCACACATATTCATATGGAACATTTGAATAAGTTGATCAAGCATGACCTCATCATTGGTTTGCCCAAGATAAAGTTTATCAAAGATAGACTTTGTGATGCGTGCCAAAAGGGGAAACAACATAAATCAACTTTCAAATCCAAAAATGTAGTGACCACTTCAAGGCCATTACAACTGCTGCACATGGGCTTATTCGGTCCATCAAGAACAAAGAGCTTCGGAGGTAATATTTATGCCTTAGTCATTGTTGATGATTTCTATAGATACACTTGGACTCTCTTTTTATTGCAGAAAAATTACGCATCAAAGCATTTAAGAAGTATGCAAAGCAAATCCAAAATGAGAAGTCACTAACCATTGCTTCCATAAGAAGCGACCATGGTGGAGAATTCCAAAATGCTTCCTTTGAAGAATTTTGCGATGAAAATGGAATCTCTCACAACTTCTCGGCACCAAGGACTCCTCAACAAAATGGAGTGGTGGAGAGAAAAAATAGGTCTCTCATTGAGCTTGCAAGAATAATGCTTAGCGACTCCAATCTTCCAAAATACTTTTGGGCAGATGCGGTAAGCACGACATGCTTTGTAAGTAATCGAGTCAATATTAGACCTATCTTGAAGAAAACTCCTTATGAACTTTTCAAGGGAAGAAAACCGAACATAGCCTACTTTCATATCTTCGGATGCAAATGCTTTATCCTTAACAATGACAAAGATAATCTTGGTAAGTTTGACGAAAAATCCGATGAAGGTATTTTTCTTGGTTATTCTCTCTCTAGCAAAGCTTATAGGATTTATAACAAAAGAACTTTAACTATTGAAGAATCTATGCATGTATCATTTGATGAAACTAACCCCTCCAAAGAGGATATTATTGTTGATAATGATGATGATTTAGTAGATATTCCTCAAGAGATAGATTTCATATCCGGTAATGAAAATCAACCGGAACACCATGAAGAACAAGATCCACAAGACGCAAACATCAATGATCTACCTAAAGAATGGAGAACTCATAGAGACCATCCAATCGACAAGATTATTGGTGACATTAGTCAAGGAGTCTCAACAAGATTGAATTTAAAGGATGCTTGCTTAAACATGGCTTTTGTCTCTCAAATTGAACCTTCCAAAGTTGATGAAGCCTTAGGAGACGACCAATGGATCATTGCTATGCAAGAAGAACTCAATCAATTTGAAAGAAATCAAGTTTGGGAACTTGTTCCGAGACCTAGAAATAAACACATCATTGGAACTCAATGGGTCTTCAAAAACAAACTTGACGAAAATGGCATCATTGTTCGTAACAAAGCAAGGCTGGTCGCACAAGGCTACAACCAAGAAAAAGGAATTGATTTCGAAGAAACATTCGCTCCGGTAGCAAGGTTAGAAGCTATACGCCTTTTACTTGCTTATGCATGCTCACTAAACTTTCAGCTTTTTCAAATGGATGTCAAAAGCGCATTCCTTAATGGCTACATCAACGAAGAAGTTTACGTAAAGCAACCCCCGGGCTTTAAAGATTTCAAAAATCCCTCACATGTTTTCAAGCTAAGAAAGGCTCTTTATGGATTGAAACAAGCGCCTAGGGCTTGGTATGATCGACTTAGCAACTTTCTTTATGAAAAAGGTTTTGAAAAAGGCAAGGTTGACAAAACTCTCTTCATCAAAAGAATCAAGAACAACACATTTTTGGTACACGTATACGTTGATGATACCATATTCGGATCAACAAAGAAAGATATGTGTGAAGAATTCTCCTCAATGATGCAAGGAGAATTCGAGATGTCCATGATGGGTAAAATGAATTATTTTCTCGGCTTACAAATCAAGCAACTAGACGATGGTATCTTCATAAATCAATCCAAGTATTGCAAAGAACTCTTGAAAAGATTAGACATGGATAGTTGCAAGCAAATGTCTACCCCTATGGGATCCGAAACTTATGTTGATCAAGACGAATCCGGTACTTCAATTGATATCACCAAATACCGAGGTATGATTGGTTCCTTGTTGTATTTGACGGCAAGCCGTCCTGACATAATGTTTAGTGTATGTCTCTGTGCTTGTTTTCAAGCTAATCCAAAGGAATCACATCTCACCGCCGTTAAACGAATCATGAAGTATCTCAAGGGAATGACAAATGTTGGCTTATGGTATCCTAAAGGTAGTATGTGCAATTTATTTGGTTACTCTGACGCGGATTATGCAGGATGTAAAACAGATAAGAAAAGCACGAGCGGAACATGTCACATTCTCGGAAATGCACTAGTTTCATGGGCATGCAAGAAACAAGCGTGTGTTGCTCTGAGTACAGCCGAAGCAGAATATATAGCAGCAGGCAGCTCTTGTGCTCAGATACTCTGGCTAAAGCAACAACTTCGAGATTTCGGAATAAATCTCGGATGTATTCCGCTAAGATGTGACAACACAAGTGCCATCAACATTACGAAAAATCCAGTCATGCACTCAAGAACGAAGCATATCGACATCCGCCATCACTTCCTTCGTGACCACATGCTCAAAGGGGATGTTGAAGTTACATTTGTGGATACTCATAACCAACTGGCCGACATTTTCACCAAGCCTCTCGCAAAGGAACCGTTTTACAAAATTCGAAGAGAGCTTGGAATATTGGATGAAGGTGACATATAAACTTGTCATAACCTGTCTTATGATGAACCAGGGCAAAGGTACGCAAAAACAATATTATCTTACCAAAGAATAGAAAAAATGGTGTTTTACAAAATTTTCAATAAGTAACCGGTTACCACATCCTTGTTAACCGGTTAACTAGTAGCAAATTTGAATTCTGAGGCATTTTTTCTATCAGGTAACCGGTTACCACATATCTGTTAACCGGTTATCCAGTAGCGTTTTGTCTTCTGTGTTACTTTTTGTTTAACGTAACCGATTACCGCATTTCCTGTAACCGGTTACCTTGCTGCTGTTCTATTTTTTTTTGAAAAATAAATTTCATTTTTTTTAATTCATATCTTTTAAATATATGTGGCTCTTAATTATATGATATTTTGTATGCTTTTTATATGCATGATCTCCAGACTGTTAATATGTCTTGTCCCATCCTTTTCGATAATGACAAAGGGGGAGAAGAGATTCTATAGCATATATTGTATGTACCTAACAAACTTGCAGGAACTCAAAATTTCAAAGTCTCCAAATAAATCAATAATTTAGGGGGAGCATTATCATAGGGGGAGCAAACGTGTTAGAACATCAAGTTCAATGACACTTTCAAGAATCGCCTTTTGAATCGGGTTGTCATCATCAAAAAGGGGGAGAATGTGAAGACATGGCTTCTCGAGTATTTTGATGAAGACAACGAGGCACGTACAAGGTCAATCATCAAAGAATGGATCAAGACTTTAATAGAGCAATTTCACACAAAGTTTCAATCATACATAGCTCAAAGTCACTCGAGAAATTGATCACAAAGGTATTGGAATTTAATCTTTGTTAATGTTTATATATAAAGTGTTCAATTTATTATTGCATGCATAATATGATATGGACACTTAGAATTTATTTCAAAATGGTTACAGCTTTTAAAAGTTCTCAATTTTTCCTTTTTTCAATAGTGGTTACCGGTTAACACTTTTGGGGTAACCGGTTAACCCGAAACAAAATTCAATTTCTGGGCAGATTTTGTTAGCATGTAACCGGTTAACACTTTCATGGGTAACCGGTTACTACTGGGAATTTTTGTAGAAAAATTGCAACTTTTCATATTTTCAATTCATGCTTCTTCTCTGTGAACCATGGCATCCATTGGTTGTTTGCACTTGTTTAAAGAGGTTCATAGAAGGATATTTAAACTAAAAATTTTCAGATTGCAAATCACCTCCTTAAAATTAATTTTCACAATCTTGCTTTGTTTACTATTTTCAAAGATAAGTGTCCAAAATTCATATGCATCACTTGAACACTTCTATAAACATTGTGAGATTGATTATTCCAAAAGGAGAAGATCAATCCTTTAATTGATGTGCAGATATTTCCAGATTATTCAAATTTCTATTTAAATTATACACTTATTGTTCTTCACATCTTAATTTCTCCAGCATTAGTGGAATTAAGATAGTGAGTGTTTTATCCTTACTTGTTTGATAGTAAGAGGTGCATAGGAGAGGATTGTTCTCTTATCGCTAAGAAGGTTTCCTTGTTTGTTTAGAAACAAGAGAGTCACTTTGAGAGGATTGTTCTCATAAGTGGACTTTGTTGGAAATCCAAGAGTTTGTTCTTGGTGGTCTTTGTTGGTCATTGTACAAGCCCAAACAAATAGTGAAAATCTCTTTCTTGTTGAAAGGGGACTGGATGTACCTTCGGATTGTGAAGGGAACCAGGATAAATCTCCGTGTCATTATTTTTCTGCACTTTACTACTTTCCTAAACACCACTATAAACTAGAAAATTAATCCTTACAACAAGAAAATTTCAAGGTTTCTAATTCACCCCCCCCCCCTCTTAGACTTATTTCAGACTTACAGGAGGCATATGTGATGATTGAGAGCTTTGTGAACCATTGTCATTTTTGCTTTCACCTTCACCTGGCCATATCATTGAGCATAGGGTCTCCGAGGAGCCTCAAATCTTATGATTGCTCAACCTCAAAACAAAATATGTTAGTGACATATTTTTGTGCTTTTGGTTAGTAAACAAAATAAGAAAAGCAATAATATACAATTCAAGCATGCTTGGTGGTCTCAAACCAACTCACACAAGTGTGCCCACCCAAAGGTTAAGGAGCCAAGATGCTATGATCCTTGAGGCAAATGCAATGTGCAATGATGTAATGCCATGAGGGATCTTAGGGTCAAAATTGGGGTATTACATATAGGATAAAAACTAAGGGTTTTAGGAAGAAGGAGGAGGCGGCGGAACAACTGGGTAGTCATCCGAAAGATTTAAGGGATCTACCATCGGATTGATACCCTCTTCAAGACAGAACTCCATGTAATGTGATAAAATATCTGGTGGATCGATATTCATGAAGATAGGATAGTTTTCCACTAGAGTAGTACTACCGTTTATTTCTTCCTTAACTGAAGGAGTCACTTCAATAGATACAGATCTAGGATGAGATCTAGTCTGATCTAGTTGCACTTGTTGAAACTGTTGTTGAACTAGTTGTTGTTGAGTAACCTTTGATCTACCTTGAGAGAGTTGTTGTTGTTCATCAGTCTTTGAAGATTGTTGTGCCATTGAAGATTGTTGTTCAACCATTAATGAGAGAGTGGATGAATATGAAGAAAAATTGAGAGAGAGAGAGAGAGTTTGAAGTTTTAAAAACTTGAAAGTGTAGGAGAAATATGTACGTAGTGTGAAAATGTGAGTGATATGAGTTTAAATAGACAATTTTTGCAATGATGACAAAAAGGTGTGCGCAGTCATGGGGGGAAGTGTAAAGGTTTAGACCTAATTCCAAGAATTATTAAACCCAGTATGTCACGCTTTAATCAGGCATGCTTAGAAAGTAGGATAATTGTCTCCACTAAGAACCACACAAAATCAAATGACAAGACAACCATTAAATGCAACAACTTTTCAGAATCAGGAAGATAAATCGGTAAGGTTGCTTCTGATCAGAACCTTTCTGTTTCATGAAAACTTCCTTACTTCAGAAAGCTTCAAGTTTCAGAGTTAGAAAGCAAAACAATCTCAGAATCTTATCTAGAGTTATAAATACTTTACATTTTGAATAACATCTTATCATTCTGGACACGGTTTCATAAATAGGTTTTCCAGAATGAATATGAATCTATCTTCAGCAAGGGTTTTTGTAAAGATATCAGCTCATTGATGGTCTATATCAACAAATTTTAAGTGAAAGATTCCCTTATGAACATAGTCATATAAAAAGTGACGTTTTATTTCAATATGCTTAGCCCTAGAATGCAAGATAGGATTCTTTGATAAACAGATGCAGAAGTATTATCACAGAGAATAGGAATGTTACTCTCAGATATCTGATAATCTTCCAGCTGACTCTTCATCCAGAGCATCTGAGTACTGCATCCAGAAGTTGTGGTGTATTCAGCTTCAGCTATTGATACCGTAATTGTTGATTGTCTCTTGCTGGACCATGAGATTAAGTTGTCTCCCCAGAATTGGAAACTTCTAGAAGTACTTTTTCTTTCAATTCTATCTCCAGCATAGTCAGCGTCATAATAGCCTACTAATTTATATTCACTTAATTTTCTATAAAATAAACCAAGATTAGTAGTACCTTTCAGATACCTAAAGATTCTCTTAACATCAGTTGAGTGAGTTTCCCTAGGATATGATTGGAAGCGAGCACATAAGCATACACTAAATAAGATATCAAGTCTAGAAGTTGTTAGATATAGAAGAGAACCTATCATACCTCTGAAAAGCTTCTGATTTACCTTACTGTTTACCTTTTCTTTTTCCATAATGCATGTAGGATGCATTGGAGTCTTTGCTAGCTTACATTCTAATAAGTTGACTTTCTTCATAAGTTCCTTTGTATATTTTCTTTGATGAATATACATGCCCTTTGATCTTTGATCAATTTGAATTCCCATAAAGAATTTCAATTCTCCCATCAGACTCATTTCGAATTATACCTGCATAGACTTAGCAAAATCATTGCACAACGACGCATTAGCAGAACCAAAAATAATATCATCGACATATATTTGCATAACCAGAATGTCATTCTTGAAGGTTTTGCAAAAGAGAGTTGTGTTCACTTTTCCTCTGGTAAAATCATTTTCCAACAAAAAGTTGCTTAGTATATCATACCAAACTCTTTGAGCTTGTTTTAGGCCGTACATAGACTTTTTTTAATTTAAAAACAAAATCAGGATTTATGAACTATCAAAATCAGGAGGTTGATGCACATAAACTTCTTCTTAAATATGACCATTCAGGAATGTACTCTTAACATCCATCTAATAAAGTATGATGTTGTGATTGACTGGAAAAGAAATTAAAAGACGAATAGACTCTAACTGGGAAACTGGAGCAAAAGTTTATGTATAGTCTATACCTTATTTCTCACTATAACCTTGTGCTACCAGTCGAGCTTTGTTTCTAACGACTTCACTTTTCTCATTCAGTTTGTTTTTGACCCATATGGTTCCAATGACATGGAAGCCTTTTGGTTTCTAAACAAGATCCAAAACATTGTTTCTGGTGAATTGATTTAGTTCATCTTGCATGGCCAAAATCCATTCATTATCCAGAAGAGCTTCATCAATGGAGGAAGGTTCTATTAGAGACACCAAACCTAAAAGAGTATCTTCAGAAGGTCTGAATGAAGATCTTGTTCTGACTAGAGCATTCTGGTCTCCCATAACCAGATCTTCGGAATGAGAAGTTCTAGATCTACTCTTTTTCTGATGAATTGGATCAATGGTTGCTTCTGGTTGAGTCGTTTCTTCAGATTCTTTGGCTTTTCCTTCTGAGTCCTTTTCTCTAGAGATAATATCTTTGGATTCTGAAAGATTGATCTTCAGATCTGCAAATTTCTCAACTAGATTTGACTTTTCAGAGTGAAGCTTATCATTGAATCTAACATGAATTGATTCCTCAATAATTCGTGCTTCTATATTAAAGATTTTGTAGCCTTTAGAGCGTTCAGAATATCCTAACAGTAAACACTTTTGTGCCTTAGAGTCAAACTTGCCAAGATTCTCTTTACTGTTTAACATAAAGCATTCACATCCAAAAGGACAAAAGTAAGAAGTGTTGGGCTTTCTGTTCTTTCACAATTCATAAGGAGTCTTACCTAGAATAGGTCGGATAGAAATCATGTTTTGAATATAACACGTTGTGTTAACCGCTTCTTCCCAGAAATGCTTAGTCATATTAGTTTCTTGATCATGGTGCGGGCCATTTATTGTAAAGTCCTATTCTTCCTTTCTACAACTCCATTTTGCTATGGAGTTCTAGGACATAAGAAATAATGGGAAATACCATTTGAACCAAAAAGATTTTCAAAGTGTTTATTTTCAAATTCGTCACCATGATGACTTTGACTATTTTGCAATTCATTTCTATTTTCACTAGTGAGTAGAAGGTAGAGAACACAGAGTGAGACTCATCCTTGTGTTTCAAGAACTTTACCCATGTCCAACGACTGTATTCATCAATAATGACTAATCCATACTTCCTTCCATTGATAGAAGCAACTTTCACTGGTCCAAAGAAATCAATATGCATAAGTTCTAATAGTCTAGAGGTAGAAACAACAACTTTAGCTTTGAAAGATGTTTTAGAAAACTTGCCTTTCTGACATGCTTCACAAAGAGCATCTGAAGTGAACTTTAGTTTGGGTAGACCTCTGACTAATTCAAGCTTATTTAGCTGAGAAGTCCTTCTCATGCTAACATGACCCAAACATCTATTCCAAACCCATTGATATTCATGAACAGACATTATACATTTTACAGTTTGATCTTCAAGATCAGAAAGTCTAATTTTATAAATATTGCTTTTCCTCTTTCCATTAAAAAGGATTGTGCCATCTTTCTGACTGACAGTCCTACAAGACTTTTGATTAAAGGTGATATCATAACCATTGTCACTAAGTTGGCTAATGGGCAATAGATTATGAATTATACCATCAACTAAAAGAACATTAGTAATAGAAAGAAGTTTATCGTTACCAATGGTTCCATAGCCAATAATCTTTCCTTTCTGGTTTCCTCCAAAACCAACAAAGCCTCTAGGCTTAAGTTCCAAATCTTGGAACATAGACCCTTTTCCCGTCATGTATCGCGAGCATCCACTGTCCAGGTACCACGATTGGTGTCTCAGCTGAGCTGTTAAGAATGCCTGCAACATAAATGATTTTATCCTTAGGTGCCAAATTTCTGGACCCTCTTTTGTTAGCTTTCCCATAGTTTCTCACAACTTTGGGTCTTTTAGTAGAAGGATAATCATGAGAGATTTGTGCATGATACTTAGGTTTCATAATAGAGTTCATATCCTTAGTATGCTTCTGTGTTTGTGTAGTAATATCAGACTCAGTTCCAGCAGGCACAAAATGTACATAGAGAGGTTTTCGTTTAACCTTTTGACTTTCGTCAGGTTTTTTAGTTTCTGTACAACCCAAACCATTCCTGCCATTTCTACTAACTCCATAGATCAAGGTAGCCATTTTTCTTATATTTATGTTTTAGCCAGAAAGTACTGGAATGCTCTGTCATATCTGATGACGCAATTAGTACCAGAAGCTTCTAAAGTTATTTCCTCCTCTAGTTTTAAAATTTATCTTTTCAAAGCAGATTTATTACTTTCTAAAGAAAATAATTTTTCATTTAGAGAGGAAATATCATTCGCAAGTTCTTTCTGAGTTTCAGAAGCAATTACTTGGACTTGTTTAAGGTCATTGTATTTGCTTTGAAGACTCTGGTACTTCGCCAGCATTTTAGAAAGACAAATTTCAATATCATAATGAGATAGATTAGAGAATACCTCTTCAGAATTGGAGTCGGGTTCTGATTCTGACAAAATCTTGTCTTCTGGTTCCTTAGGGCTTGTGGGATCATCAATAGTTGCCATTAGTGAAACATTAGATTTTTATTCGTTAGAATATTCTTCATTAGATTCTAAGTCATCCCAGGTAGCCATCAGCCCCTTATTGACTTTGGAGAAGTTTTTCTTGGGCCTTCTGTCCTTCTTCAGCTTCGGACAATCATTCTTGTAATGACCTGGCTCCTTACACTCGAAACAGATAACTTCTTTTTCATAAGTTTGCTTCTTTTGACTAGATGAGGATTCGAAGCGACCAACAATCATTATGACTCCTTTGAATTTCTCGTGACCACTTTGCATGTGTTTCCAGAGTCTTTTGACTCTCCTTGAGATTAGAGACAGCTCATCATTATCTTTTGAGTCTTCATCAGATCCTTCTGATTCTTCCCCAGCTTGATATGCTCTATTTTCCTCAGGCTTGGATTTTAGAGCTATGGATTTACCTATCTTCTGAGGTTTATCTTCTTCTAGCTCAATCTCATGACTTCTTAAAGAACTAACAAGTTCTTCAAAACTAATGTTATTGAGATTGCTAGCCATATTTAATGCAGTTACCATAGGTCTTCATTTTTTGGGAAGACTTATGATAATTTTCTTGACATGATCAGATGTAGAATACCCTTTGTCCAGAACCTTAAGTCCTGCAACAAGCATTTGAAATCCTGAGAACATGGTCTCAACATTTTCATCATCATCCATTTTGAAAGCCTCATATTTCTGGACTAAGGACAAGGCCTTTGTCTCCTTTACTTGAGAGTTTCCCTCATGATTCATTCCCAGAGAGTCAAAAACGGATTTGGCAGAATCTCTGTTTATTATCTTCTCATACTCCGTATAAGAGATAACATTAAGCAATATGGTTTTGGCCTTATGATTATTTTTGAAATCTTTCTTTTGTTGATTAGTCATAGCACTTCTTGCTAAGATATTTCCTTCAGCATTTATTGGGTGAACATATCCATTAACAACGACATCCCAGAGATCAACATCGTAACCAAGAAAGAAATATTTTATTTTGTCTTTCCAGTAGTCAAAATTTTCACCATCAAAAATAGGTGGTTTAGCAATGTAATGATCTCTATCATTATTATTAACAATGTTAGCAGCGCTAGCAACAACCATTGTTTGTCACACAACTGGATCGGTACTGAACACTATGAGGTGTTGATAAAAACTTTTTATCACAATCAGAACTGGAGCTATGATGCCAATTAAAGGTGTGAAAAACATAAGAAAGGTGGGGTTTGAATTGGGTTTTACAAGCAAAAGCTTTTTCCAAAAAAAAAACACCACTAACAAGTTAGATAATGAAGAGATAAAAACACAATGATTTTTATCCTGGTTCGCTTGAAACTCAAAGCTAATCCAGTCTACCCGCCAAGGTGATTTGCCTTATACATAAGGAGTTAATCCACTATAATCAACAAATTACAATAAACACAAAGAATACCCTTCTTTGTCTTCTCAAGGATCCAACTAAACCTTAGTCTCTTCGAGGACTCACAAAGAATAACCTTCTTTGTCTTCTCAAGGATAACCTCCTTAAGGAATCAAACAAATAGTTTGAATAAATGTTTATGTGTTACAAGATGATAAATACTTAAAGAACACTGTATATGATAACTTTTCACAAAGAAAATTAGCTTGTCATAATACTTGTGTAGATCGACAATTTCTTCAAGTCTCCAATGCATGCTTATATGGTGTAAGCATGTGACCGTTGGAGGGAAAATGGGGAAAGTTCCTTAAGCGGATGTCCATTGTTGGATGAGAAAGGAATGATACCACGTACTTTCCTTTCTGCCATATATTCAGTGATAGGTGTGATGAATGGTACAATCCTTGCCTACAAAATCAGGTAGTGGAGAGGTTGTTCGATTTGTACTATGTACTATTTGATCACGTTCCCATTTGATCTTATCTTCAGATTCATTGGCTTATGATAAAATATGATTGAAGCATGAAGTGAAGAAGTAGAGAGCTGGATTCAGAAACTTCAAAACCTTGGGTTAGAACCCTGACATCGTCAATAGTGTGGCTTAAGTTCTTCAATGTCTTCAGAGTCTTCAGAGTCTTCAGAAACCTTAGTCAGAACCTTGATAACTTCAACCATCTGTCTTGAGATCTTCAGAATCTTCAGCTACATAACACAATTTCAAAAGCTGGCCATTCTTCAGAAGTTTGTTGATCATAGTCACATCTAGAAGCAGAAACTGAGAGAATATTACAACGACAATATAGAGTCTCCTTAGAAGCTTTTGAGGGGTGAAATAACACAAAGGCAGAAAGAGCATTGCAGCATCAATATTGACGTCTTTTAGAACTTATAATTGTAGCGTAGACGCGAATTTGGAACGCAAACTTCAGAAACTAATGATGTTGCACATCATGCGATCAGAATCAGAACTGGTTGTTAAAGCTACACAATAACAAACCATTAGGGTACCAAAATTATTCTCACACAAATCTTGTTCTACTAGTCACTTGGTTTAAAATTGAAGAATTATGAGGTTTTGATCAAAAGCAAACCATATTTGCAAATTAGGTCACCCAAACTTGTGCCAACTTGTGAAAACTTGAAGTTCTCTTACATCCCAAGCTAAAATGATGATGGAATGAGCATCCCTTGAATAGAACTTGATTAATGCTTGAATGATCTTGAGGATGGATTGAAGATTGAGTGACGTGGCAGAAACACATGAACCACCCTTGATCAATGAACCACACTTGTATCCTTCTTGACCAAAATGACCTTTTTTTTTGTTTTGAATTGAAGCATGATCACCTATATGAACAAAGGAAAAAACAAGTACCATACCTTATTGATGCTTTAGTTATATGATTAGCAAATCAAAGTGAAAAAAACTAATGTTAAGATCAAGCAAAGAATGTGGACATGCTTGTGATCTAATGACTAAATGCAAAAGGCCATGCTAAAGTTATGATGATGCATGATATGATTCCATGCATGAAAATGAAACTAAGCAAAAGGTAGGAAAATGGAAGGTACATTTTGGGGTATGACAATTGTCTCAATTTAATCATCTTAAACTTTAAGGTGTGAATTGCTTAGCTTTTCATGTGTTCATGGTAGGAGTTGTGATAAATGGTAAGTGTAAGGAGCAACAGGTAAACTTGCTGGTTTGATCTGCTGGGGATTTACTAAAATATTTCGCTAGGGAGATAGACCAACTGCAAAAAGAAATGCTTGATATACATGATGTATTCAATGTAAGATTGTTTGTTCATGATGAATATGCAATGCATATTATTGGGTAGCAATGTTAGGCTTTTCTGATGAAAGGTAGACTTCAACTCGTCGGTATTCACACCAGAGACCAATTAAGATGAATTCACCTGGTTCTTCCTCCTCTTGCTTGCAGTGACCAATTGAGATGAAAAAGGCAATGAATCCTTGGAGTTTGAACCTCAAAATAGAAGGTGAAATTCAAACTCAATTTCAAAGAAATCCTCAAGGTATTATATGATGTAGAGTTCTGGGATCTCATGGAAAAGTTTGGACAATGTGTGTGTATCATTTCTAAAGCAATGTACTTGTTTATTTATATAAGCAATGGGATTCATTTTTGCACCCTTTAAAAATTTGCCAAAATTAGTAACATTGGTACATGGACGCACGGGAAATGATTTGGGCCAAATTCATGATGCAATTAAACTCCAATTCGTGCATAATGAGTACTTAAGCAATAACATGTAAGCATGCAATAGGAAATGATTGTTTGAATTCAAAACTTTCCAAAACGAACCTATGAAAGGAACCATATGAAATTCCCTCAAATTTTGTCCAAATGAAGTGATCTCGGACTTTTTAGAAAGATGACATCAAAGGGAACAACTTTTATGTTGAACACATATCCATTTGAAGCTTAGATCATGATGAATTTTGAGGTGGAAGTTTGAGAAATCAAAGATGGTTGAAAATTTTCTAAGTCCTAAGTCAAATGACCACTTCTTCCACCTTGAATAACTTTTTCTATGAGCTTAAAATGAAAATAGTTTCTTCACCAAAGTTGTATCTCTTTCAATCCTCTTAAATTTGATGACAAATTTGACATGATTTGGATTTGGCATGAGGGAGTTATGAATTTTAGAAGTTGAGGAAAATTGCTTGTTCAATGATGATGGCCCAAAATGACCTATAATGTTTCCTCTTGGAACATGCCCTTGCAAGTTGAATTTTAAATTTCCCAAAGAATCAAAGTTGGAGGTGACATCTTGAAATTGATCATGAAACTTAGATGGCCTTCATCTCATAAAAATTGTGCAAGTTATAGTCCTTGTTAGTTGACCTCCTAACTAGGGCACAAACAAAATGACCTATAATATTTCACCATAAAAAATGACTTTCTAAGCAAAACTAGCTCTTGATGTAAAAATGAAAGTTTTTTGGAATGTCATAAATAGTAATGTTTCTCTTGGAATAATTTTCATATGGAAAAAATTATAGGAGATAGGGTCTAGGGAACCCTAGTTTTAACCAGTTGACTTTCTTTGGTCAACCTCTTTGAACCAACTTGCAAACTTAAAGTTTTCTTGATCTTTGGGACTCATGGAAGATCATATATGCATAAGATGATGTATAATGAAGTATACCTTGATATATTTGACCAATTATTGAAGAAACATGTTGAGGAAGTCACACAAGATAACCATATGAATTAGGGCTTCCAAGGCAAACAAGCTTCAAACTCTTGATGAATTCTTGATCAAAATGATAAATAAAGATCATGGGGATCCATATATGATGTTTAGAACCAATGTGAATCTATCCTTGATTGATCTCTTTCACTAAGGGTCTCAAACTCTAATTGTGAGCTTGATGAGGCATTGGTGGTTGCACGCACTACCTATAAAAGAAACAAAGCTATACATAGACATATTTTTGCATTTTTAGTTAGTAAACAAAGAAAAATAAAGTATGATACAATCAAATGTGCGTGGTGATCTCTCCCAATGCAAACCCAATGAATAAGGGGTAAGGAGGATGCCAAGGTGTGGTCCCAAAGCCAATGCAACTGATGAGATAACATGAGGGATGTTAGGTTCAAAATTGGGGTCTTACAGCTGCCCCTATTTAAGGACATTCTAAATGAGGATGTTAAGGTTAAAATATTCGTATCAACTCAGTAGAATGAACTTAAATAACAACACCTAGAAACAAATTTTGGTCCCTAAGAGACCTCATGATGCATATGATATAAATGTTAAAATATTATTTGTGGGGAGTATATTGCCACAAAGGAAAAGAATTTGGAGAAACCGAAGGTCCACGGGAGCACAATGCATTCCATAAGGAAAACTCATCGGGAGGACAGAGACTCTAGGGATAAAAACTATGTGTAGGCCAGCCTACGACTTGAAAACTGCAAGAGACACGAGGGGATTTTCCATGAAAATAAATCAATGGAAAGACTCGATTGGGGAGAAGGGAAAGTTGTATGCATTGGGATAACACCAATACAACAAGAAACGCATGTTGGGGAAATGCATAAATCAGAGCAAAGTTGAAATACCCGAACACAACAGGGGATTGGCGACTTCACTGCGGAAATACGCACTCAAACTCAAATGGGGGAAGAATAAACTTCAATACAGGAGTAAAATAGATGTATGATCTACTACCGTTTACTGGGTAAGAAGATTAATACACTCGGACAGAGGGACATCCGTTACCGGTTAGGGTAACCATTTCAAGGATGACTCACTGAGGAAAAAGAGGCGTATTAATTACCGGTTACGGGGTAAGAATGACCTATTGGGGAAAAGAACCAAATAGGATTTACAATTATCTGCTACTCGACAGAAGACCAAAAAGAGTATCCGTGACTGATTAAAGTGAACATATCAATGATAAACTCAAAGGAAGAATATCTATCATCGGTTAAGATGAACATATCAAGGATAAACTGCCTGGGAAAAAAATAGGAATTACAACTACTGGCTACTGGGAAGAAGACCAAAGATAGAGAATATTTGTCACTGGTTAGGATGAACATATCAAGCATAGACACAGCAGGAGAAATGGGATTTATAACTACCAGTTATTGGGTAGAAGACTGCAAAGAGGAGAAAATCCGTAACCAGTTAAAGTGAACATATCAAGGATTAACTTTCTAGGGAATAAAAGCAGAGATTAAAACTACCTTTTTACTGGGTAGAAAACCAAAAAGGAAGAATATTCGTCACCGGTTAGGATGAACATATCCAGGATAGACTTACCGTGAAAACGAATTTGCTGGGGAAAACGAAGAAAGTAGATTACATTTTACCAGGTATTGGGAAAAGGTAATGTACTCACCATTAAGAAGAATATACCAGTTATTGAGTAATAGACTCTTGGAGACCAATAGATCTATCTAGGCAAGAACTAGAAAGAACGATCAATCAAAGACTCAACCCAATGAGGATATAACTTAGGGGGAGTGGTTCCATCCAGATAATAAACTAGGACTACAACTGAATAATCATCATCCACGAGGAAATAACTCAGTGGGGAATTAGAAAGGATAACTCTTCCTGCTTAAGGAGGCTAACACTCTACAGTTGAAGGATGACAGACACATTAAATCTGCATGGGGAAATAATATCACCAAAGCAGGGGATCAGAAGAGAAAATCAATGCGATAAAATGCACAATGAAATATATGATGATGTGTTTTGTGCATGTATATGATTATGATTATGATTATGATGACAAACAAGCACGAAGGATACAAATAACGAAGATTTGAATCATCACTACAAAACACTCATCTAATCTCAACAAGATGGAAACATCAACTGGAGAATATGCTAGGGATGAAAATAAATCATCTAGCTCTGAATAAATAAACTTTGGCTGGGCAAAAGACATGGCGAACATGCTTCCAATCAATCGTGGCAAACTCCGCGGGGGGAAGAGAGCATCGTTGAAGGATACTCAACCAAACATGCCAAGGATAGAGAAGGATCTGCTAAGGATCCAAATAAGTCAACAGTACGGGGAATTTTAGGTTAGAACCATGTCAAATGGGAGACAACCTTGTAGGGGACAAAATCAATACTGCTCAGAACCAAACACTGCCAGGAATGAGGGAACTTCTATTAGAAGATGAACTCCGCTAGGGAATACAAGAGATAAAACTCTGAATGGGGAATCAAGCAAATTGTTGGGGATGTTGTGACTTTCTGGAACAAACAAAGACCATCAAACTCCTCAACAATCATCAAATTCTTCTTGGAAATTGCGAAATAAACCAATTCCAAGGCAAAGATAATCGGATATGACTCACACAGGGGGAAATTGTCGCGGTTATGCAACACAAACAAATGCAAATGGGGATCTGGAGACCAAATAAAGGTTTTGGGATATCCAGGGTCCAATCATCAAACCACAAACTGGGGGATGAAAAACATGAACACCTCAGTTGAGGAAGATGAATTTGCAAAGGGGACCAATCATCAGCTCAACCGAGGATAATAAGTCGCTTGGGGAGCAACTTCTTAACCATGCTGGGAACGAACGACAAACGGTTGGGCAGGAAAAAGTTAACAAACCAACAGCTCGGGGAAGACCAATAATGCTTCAAACTTTAAGATTTATCTATTCTCAGATTGATGTTGATATTCCTTCCTCAAATCGATTATTCTTAAAGTGCATGTTTTTCTTATTTTAAGAAAAATAATTATTCATTGATTTATTTCAAAATTATCATCATAAAATTCAATTTTAAAACAGAAATAAATAAGAATAGAAATAATTGGATAAAGGTTGAACTTTATTTAATAGAATGGTAGTCTGCAAATGGTGAGACTCCGTGGATCTTTACAAAGTTTGAGAAATGGTAATTTATATGGAAAAGGGCTACATTGAATACAATGATCACTACTCTCCCTATCAACTTCGAAATCCGTTTTGCTCTTGTCTTTGGTTGAGAATGACAAATCAGAACCAAATGACTATTCTAAACTGCTTCAAAGATCAGGACCAGCCGGATGCAGTTACTTGCCATAATCCCTAATTTTTGCCTGGATTGCCCCAAGGTGACGTACTCAATCTACCGGGATAAATTTTCTATTTTATATCTCTATCTTTTGCCTGGTTCTCCCTTTCGGGTTTTCAATCCACCGAGATACTAATTTTTACCTAATTCGTCCTTTCGAGTTTTCAACTTAGCGAGGTGTTTTTTTATTTTCTTAGGCGAAGTATTTCTTGACTGAATCGACATTCACAGGACGAGTGAAATCTTCACCATCCATAGTTGTAAGAATCAAAACACCTCCTGAAAAGGCTCTCTTCACAACATATGGGCATTCATAATTAGGAGTCCATTTTCCCCTAGTATCAGGTTTAAACGATAGAATATTCTTAAGCACGAGGTCACCTTCTCTGAAGACACGAGGCTTGACCTTTTTATCAAAAGCTTTCTTCATTCTCTGTTGATATAATTGAATATGACACATGGTAGTTAATCTCTTCTGTTCAATCAAATTCAATTGGTCATATCTGGTCTGACACCATTCAGCTTCTGTCAACTTGGCTTCCATAAAGACACGTAATGATGGAATCTCAACATCCACGGGGAGCACAACTTCCGTGCCACAGACAAATGAGAAAGGGGTTTCCCCTATTGAAGTGCGAATGGATGTACGGTACCCATGCAAAGCAAATGGGAGCATTTCATGCAAACCCTTGTATGTTACAACCATCTTCTGAATAATCTTCTTAATATTCTTGTTTGCAACTTCAATAACCCCATTCATCTTGGATCTGTAAGGAGAAGAATTATGATATGCAATTTTGAAGTCTTTGCAAAGAGCATCCACCATATTATTCTTCAAGTTAGATCCATTATCAGTAATGATGTTGTTTGGCACACAATAATGACATATGATCTGATTCTTGATAAATCAGACCACTAACTACTTGGTCACATTTGCATACGGTGTTGCTTCAACCCACTTTGTGAAGTAATCAATAGCCACCAAAATTAAACGATGTTCGTTTGAAGCTTTTGGCTCAATCATCCTAATCATATCAATTCCCCACATGGAGAAGGGACATGGGGAGGAAATGACGTTCAATAGTGTCAGAGGAACATGAATCTTATCTGCATATATTAGACACTTGTGGCATTTCTTCACAAACTTGCAACAATCAGATTCCATTGTCAGCCAATAGTAACCTGCTCTCAATATTTTACTTACCATAGCATGTCCATTGGAATTAGTACCAAAGGAACCTTTATGGACATCGATCATCAATAGGTCTGCTTCATGTCTATCCACGCATCTGAGCAAAATCATATTGAAGTTTCTCTTATAAAGCACATCACCATTCAAGTAGAAGTTGCCAGCTAATCTTCTCAAAGTATTCTTATCTTTCAAAGATGCCCCAGACGGGTAAATCTGACTTTGGAGGAAACATTTGATATCGTAATACCATTGTTTTTCATCTATGACTTCTTCAATAAAAAATACATGAGCTAGCCTATCAAGACACGTAACAGTCAAATTAGGAACTTCATTCCAAAATTTCACTACAATCATGGAAGTCAATGTTGCAAGAGCATCTGCCATCCGGTTTTTATCTCGAGGGACATGATGAAACTCAACCTTTGTAAAGAAAGTTGAAATACTTCTCGCATAATCTCTATATGGTATCAAACTGGGTTGATTCGTCTCCCATTCACCTTTGATTTGATTCATAACCAAAGTTGAATCTCCATAGATGTCAAGATATTTAATTCTGAGATCAATGGCTTCTTCAAGCCCCATAATGCAAGCTTCATACTTAGCCATATTGTTTGTACAATTGTAGGTCAACTTAGGTGTAAATGGAAAATGAGTGCCTTGAGGAGTAATAATCACGGCCCCAATTCCATTATCATACGAATTAACAGCTCCATCAAATACCATGCCCGAACGGGAGCCAGGTTCTGGCCCTTCTTCAAGCAATGGTTCATCACAATCTTTCATCTTCAAGTACAAAATCTCTTTGTTAGGAAAATCATATTGTATTGACTGATAACCTTCAATAGGTTGGTGGGCCAAATGGTCAGCCAAGACACTACCCTTAATAGCTTTCTGAGATTGGTATTCAATATCATACTCAGATAACAACATCTGCCAACGGGAAATCCTACCAATTAAAGGAGGTTTCTCAAAAATTTACTTGATTGGATTCATTTTGGATATCAACCAAGTAATATGATTCAATATATACCGGTGCAGACGCTTAGCAGCCCAAGCCAATGCGCAACATGTTTTCTCAAGCATAGAATACCTCATAGTCGGTGAATTTCTTACTGAGGTAGTAAATTACATATTCTTTCTTCCCATATTCATCTTGCTGACCAAGAACATAGCCCATAATTTCTTCAAGCACAATCAAATATATGATCAAAGTTCTTCCTTCAATAGGCGGAGACAGAATCGAAGACTCAAGCAAATACTCCTCGATATTATCAAAAGATTTCTGGCAATCCTTGGTCCAGTCAAAAGATTGATCTTTCCGAAGAAGCTTGAAAATAGGTGCACATGTGGCAATCATATGTGATATAAATCTCGAAATATAATTCAAGCGGCCGAGAAAACCTCTGACTTGCTTCTAAGTTTTGGGCGCTGACGTCTCTTGTATTGCTTTGACCTTGGCAGGATCAACTTCAATACCCTTCTCGTTGACAATGAAGCCCAACAACTTACCAGAAAAAACATCGAACGTATACTTATTGGGATTCAAGTGGAGTTTATACTTCCTCAAACACTGGAATACCTTCAACAATTGCTCAACATGCTCTTTTTCATCACTTGATTTAGCAATCATATCATCAACATAAACTTCAATTTCTTTATGCATCATATCATGAAAAGAGTGGGCATAGCTCTCCGGTATGTTGCACCATCATTCTTTAAACTGAAAGGCATCACTCTATAACAGAAAATTTCCCAGGGTGTAATGAATATGGTCTTCTCCATATCTTCAGGTTCCATCTTGATTTTATTATAACCGGAAAATCCATCCATAAACGAAAAGACTTTGGATTTAGATGTATTGTCTACCAACATATCAATGTGTGGTAGAGGAAAATCAACTTTCAGATTGACTTGATTCAAATCTCTATAATCAACACACATGCAGACTTTTCCATCTTTCTTAGGAACATGCACAATATTGGCCACCCACTACGGATACTCGAGGGTAACAAGGAAACCAACATCAATCTGCTTATGCACTTCCTCCTTGATTTTCACTGCCATCTCAGGGTGAGTCCTTTTCAAATTCTCCTTGACTGGTGGGCTTCTGGTTTCAACAGAAATCTATGCTCCACAATCTCATAATCCAAACCAGACATGTCTTGATAGGACCAAGCAAACACATCAGAATAATCTTGAAGAAGATCAATCAACCCCTTCTTAGGTTCTGAACCCAATTGAGAACTAATCTTAACTTCCTTCACATCGTTATCGGAACCCAAGTTGATTAATTCAATCTTCTCTTCAAACGATTGAATGGATTTTTCCTCGTGCTCAAGCAAATAGGATAACTCATCAGATACTTCTTCATCATCAATCTCTTCCTCTACTTCAAACACAGGGAAATCAAAGTTTGGAGAGGGAGTAGGATCATTCCATTCAATGGGTTTGAGAACCAACCTGCATAATGATTTGATATTTTGATTTTAGAGAAGTGGAATGCAAACAAATATTATGCATATGGAAAGATTATTATTTATTTATGTTATTTGTGATTACCATTTTTCATAAAAGCAAAAAGTAAAAATAAAACATCATATATGTGGATGAATAAAATTGTACTTTATTGATGATAATAAGGAAAATGCTTGGCAATGTTCACTTCTCCCTTAGGCATAAGAGAAGGATTTTCTTAAAACAAATGAAAACAAATTACTTAGAACGGTGAATAACATTAGGAACATCAACAACAACCCAGTTGTTGCAAGTCTGGCCATGCGTCACAAAGTTGGTGCAAGCTTCATCTCCTTCACTGTCTTCGATAATGGAAGCTGAGTGTTGATCATTCTCATGAATGAACCCTCCACCACAGGATAATGGTTTCATAACCTTGACATCGGGGTTGAATGGCCCTGGTTGAAATCATAGTCCTGCCCTGTTCTTGTTCTCAGCAACTTCCACAACACGGCCCCATTTATCAATACTGTCGGCCTGAATAGCCTCTTGCGCATAATTTAAATAAGTGTAAGACCCCAATTTTGACCCTAAGATCCCTCATGCTACTCCATCATATGCATTAGCATTGGGATCATACCTTGGCATCCTCCTTACCCCTCATTCATTGAATTTGTATTGGGAGAGATCACCAAGCACCATGTGATTGTATCATACCTTGTACTTTATCATTAACTAACCAAAATACCAAAAATATGTCTTTTCATTTGTCAAACTCTTTTGTAGGAAGGGCACATGATCACCTTTGATATATCAAGTTCATATCTATGGTTTAAGACCCCCTTTGCTAAGAGCACAATCAATATTGGTCTACAATGACTTTAGACATCATATATGAGTCCCTATGATCTTTACATGTTATTTTGGTCAAGAAAGCATCAAGAGTTTGGAATTGGTTTGCCTTGGAGACTCTAGTTCATCTGGGTATCTTGTGTAACTTCTTCACCAAGCTTCTTCAACATTTGATCAAATAATTCAAGGTATACTTCAAATTTCATCATCTTATGCATATATTATCTCCCATGAGTCCCAAAAGTCAAGATAATTGCAAGCTAGCAAGTTGGTTGATGGTGGTTGGCCAGAGGATTTCATCTGATCCAAACTATGGTCCCCTAGACCCTATCTCCTACAATTTTTATCATATGAAAATTATTCCAAGAGAAACATTACTCTAAATGACATTCCAAACAACTTTCATGTTTAAGTCTAGATCTAGTTTTGCATGTAAACTCATTTTTTATGTTGAAAGATTATAGGTCATTTTGTATAAATGCTAATTTAGAGGTCAACTTCCGAAGGCCATAACTTGCTCAATTTTTATGAGATGAAAGACTTCCAAGTTGCACAATCTAAATATAGGTTTCTACTTCAACTTTTATGTTTTGAGGAAGAACTAATTCAACTTTTATAAGCATGTGATATGAGGATACATTATAGGTCATTTTGGACCAATACCATTGAACAAGTGATTTTCCTCAACTTCAAAAATTCATAACTCCTTTATATCAAATCCAAATAAGGTCAAATTTGTTACCATTTTGAATGACTTTGAAAGAGATACAACTTTTATGAAGAAACGTTTCTCATTTCAGGCTCACCCAAAACGTTAGCCAAGGTGGAATAAGTGAACATATGGCTTGACACTTAGAATTTTTTTTGATATGTTTAAATTTCCAAACATCCACCTAAAAATTCACAATGATATAAGCTTAAAATGGAAAATTGTTCAACATAAGAGTTGTTCCTCTTGATCTAAACTTTCCAAAAAGTCCAATTTCATCCATTTTGGACAAGATTTGAATGGTCTGCACATGGCTTGAACATGGCATCATCATTTGGAAAAATCAAAACTTCAAACAGTTGTGTATAATTATGTTGCATTCCAAGTTGATTTCAGACTCATTCACACTTGATTATGGACCTAAAGGAGTGACTGCATGGGCCTGTACACGTCCATGCAAGCATGCATCATCCATTTCCAAATTTGGAAATTCAATTTGAAGGTGCAAATAACATCTGATTCAAATATAAATAGAAGCCTCTAGGTTCAGAATTGGGGATCCCTTCGCGGAAGCTTTGCTCCAAGACCCCAAACCCTTCCATTTGAAAGGATAATCCTGAGAATTTTCTTTGAAAATTGAGTTTGAATCTCACTATTTTGAGATTCAAAACTCCAGAGATCCAAAGCCTTTGGTTGATTCTAATCTACTTATGCAAGCTTCCTAAGTGAGATCAAGCATGAATCAAAGCAAGAGCAAGCAAATTCTGACATGCATTAAAGGTATTTTCCAGAAATTTTCATCTCTTCGATTCTCACTCAATTATCCATAATTCTCTTGGTTGCTTGGTTGTCTGAAGTCCTACCAATGTAGGCAAGAAGATTGAGTTGCTTTGAGGTCAAACCGAAGCAACTCAGATCATGCACCTCAAATTTCAACTCCATGTATCTCTCAATATACTTGGAGTTAGGATAAATTGAGGTCAAATTCGTGTTCAGTGCCATTTTTACTTTAAAATCATGTCCTTCTTTTTTATTTTAGTGATGGTTATGATTGGACCAGTCCGGCGAGACTCGCCTGAGAAGGTGATCGGAGATTTGCTCTGGTGGTGAGTTGGCAAGGTCCAGAGCCACATGATCTATTCAATTTGTTTTAATCACGAGCGTTGGTTTTGATTACTTGTTTTATGACGCGCTGACTCAAGTCCACCATGGAACGCACGCTTGTGGCCACTTGATCTGCCACCTCAATTAATGAGGGAGATCAAGTGGTCCATGTTTTTTTATTATTATTTGAATTTCATTTTAATTGTGTTATTTCATTAATTCATATTAAATTTAATATTGATCCAAAAATTATGAGAGTTTCACCAAAAAAATTTAAATAAAATCCTCTTTCATTTTCTAAATTAAAATTATTTTTTGGATCATTATTAATATTTTTAATAATTTAATTGATTTTTGTGAACATTTTTAATTGTTTAAAAATAGTTTTAAGTTTCCAAAAATTATGAAATTTTTCCTCCAAGTTCCTTTGACCTTGTTTGACCTATGATAAATCTCATGGCCATTTATTTGGTGTTTTGATGAGGTTTTAGGAAATTGACCAACCATAATTTAATTTAATGCATATTCTAATTATTTTTAATTGATTAAATGCCAAATAAATTGTGTAGAGCCATTTTAATGGACTTGTTGAGTTTGACTTGTGTTGTTGGACCTTGGTCAAGGTTAATTTGACTTTGTTAGGTTAAGATCATTGGATTTAGGAGATTGATGAAATGTACATTTCATCTCTCAAAATGAATGAATGATCTTAATTTGGTAAAAGTCTTCCTTTGACCAATTTGTGTTGATTCCATTCCCCCTCCCTCTTCAGCTCATTCCCCTTTTTATTCATTCATGTCATGGACCTATGATATCTCTATATCCTATGGCTAGTTGATTGCAAAATCAACATGAGTATGGATGAGATTAGGTCCACCACTTTACATATTCTTTTGTGTGTGGTATGTTTCATGAACATAGTCTATTATACTATGTCACTAACATGCATTAACACCAAAATTATATTGTTCGTCCTCAAATAGTTGTGACTTCTACATAAGTCCAATTACGATTGCTTAACACAGCGCTAAATTTGTGACACAAAAAGGCATAGCATTTTAGTAATTAAGATTGTAAGTCTCCCCTCTTTCATGGTATTGTATGGAAACTTGGCCTTTTTCGTTCCTTTGGAAGACGTCTTATTTCAAGGATCCATGCTTGTGATAAATGGGTTGAGTATTCTCCAAAGAATGACTTAAATAAAACAAAGCAAAAGCAATACTAACTTCTAATCAACTAACAACTAACATTTAATTTCAAGTCATTTACTTTTTTGCACTTTAAATTTTAAGATTTTATTCATTTGCCATTATTCATACCACTCAAATTGTTTACTTTAATGCCATTTTCATTTTGCCCACTTGGGCCATATTTTGTGATATTATGTTTGTATATAATTGGTTGTTTGTGTGGTATTTTGACCTTAATGTACCTAATAACAACAAAAACCCATAAAAGACATTTTGCGTGGACTGTTGGTTTAATCTGAGACTTTGGACTTAGAATTAGGCAACACTCCCTATGCATAAGGACTTGGCCAATGCCAACTTTCATGGAACCAAGTGCTTGTGAAGTAAACATTCATATGATACAATATTGAAGATTCATTTGAGTTCATCTGCAACATGATCATATTGAAGCTGTTATTTTGAACCTGTGTCTAATGTCATCTTTGAAGTCATCTGATACATGGAGATTTTGAAGAAGATCATGGAGTTTCTAGGCTTGGATGTGGCTATCTTTATTTGATTCCTTGCTCTTCATCTTGCTATTTGTGTATTGATATTGCTTGATTATAAAGTACAAGGGAAATTTGGATTTCTATATGAAATTCTTGTCTATTGGATTGCAGCCCACCGGTCAGATCTTTTCAACTCTTAGCTTTTAATTTTTGCTTAGGATTAATCTCTTCATATCTTCCCCACTTATTTAATTTCAAATCTCTCCCTCCTTTTAAAATCTTCTTTTCTTGTGTTTTTCCACTTAGACCATATTGCAAATTAGAAACTTTGGCCTTATGCCATTGCATTTTTAAACTCTTTTCTTAATCAAACTTGTAAATGAACCTAACTATAATTGACTTAAAATTTCAAAAAGACAAAAATAACTAACACTCATTCAAATGTTTTTATTCCTTTTATACCTTTGCTAAACTTAAATTTTTGTTAAAAGCAATACACCCATTTTGAAATTGTTACCACGAACTACGAGGTTTTGATCCGTCATTTTTATGATTGGTACGTAGGCACAAGTCTGAAGGTCTTATCAAACACAAAAATATAATTAATGAGTTCTTTTCTCATCCCTCCACTCTATTTATTTCAAACATCATTTTGTACAAAAACACATATGCAAACAAGAAAGGTCTCCCTAGGAGTACCTAGGACACTTTGGGTGCTAACACCTTCCCTCTGTGTAACCAACCCCCTTACATGTAATCTCTGGCATTTTATTAGTTTTAATTTAAAAACTTCTTATCTTTTGGGTTTTGTTCGTACTTTTCCCTTTTCCCTTGGAAACAATAAAAGATCGGAGGTGACTCTGGTTTTATTGACATCTAGCTTATCCATAGCTTGATGGTCATGAATGTACCGCTACAGAAATTAAGTGGCGAATCTGCTGGGGAGTAGTCTCCAGTGGGTTTAGCCTACTTTTTATGTGTATATAATTGTATATTTGATGTATGTATATTTATATGTATGATATAAGCTGCTTGTTGTGCTTGGTGATCTCTGAGTGGTGAGATAAGTTCTAACCTAAACTTAAGTGCAATTAAGATAGGAGGATGGTATAATCATTTTCGACTTGTGTGGAGTAGTCCTTAATAAGTTGGCTTGAGACCCATCTACTCAGTGGAGACCCTTTTAGAGTTATCAATGTCACACAAGTTATTTGTGGTTAGGCATTACTTTCTCTGATTTGGGGTCCGAGAAGTTGAGGACCGTAGAATATTTAACCCCTCTTAGCCTATTTAGGATGTAGTGCGGATACTGTTCAAGTGTAGACTTGATAACAGTTGTTACGCGATACTACACTCAGATGAGTTTCTCTTGAGAATATTATAGGTTGATGAGTCAGTCATCCTAACCTGTAATATCTGATAGACGGAATTAAGACTCTGGGAACTTTTTAGAACATGATCTACAGGTTTTATCCTTAGTTCACTCCTTTGGGATGGTCCTTACCTAGACTTCATGCTCGTGACTCACAACAAACCCTTGATTCTTGGTTGATCTAATCAGGTCTTGTCAATATCAATGGAACATGGGTGTTGATAAGGTGTAAACATTAATCCACCAAAATGGATGATTGATCTTGACAATGACTTGATTCATCCCTTGACCTTTGTTTTTTTCCTTGTGTGTGATCCCTTATTTGTGATTGTTGCATTTATGCACATCATAACATTCATCACATGAATTTTTTTCAAGGAACTGAGGTTTTATTTGCAAATATTTTTAGACCATGGATTATGGACGAAGGAACACTAAGAAGTACAATTTCAGATGTCCCAACTTGGAAGAGTTAAGGAAGCTAGCACCTTTTGTAGTAGATCCCTTGGGCTTCAACCAACGTTATGGGAAGCTTCTATATGTGTTATCTACTGATGTGGTTACATGAATCTTGAGTGTGTTGGTTCAATTCTATGACCCTCTCTACCGTTGCTTCACTTTTCCTGATTATCAAATTGTGCCTACGTTGGAGGAGTATGCTCGTCTCTTGGGAATACTTGTTTCTAACAAAGTGCCCTTTAATAGATTGGAAGAGATTCCCATATCTCATCTTATTGTTGAAGCTCTTCACTTGAAGAAGTCTGAGATAGAGGCTAATTGGGTGAAGAAAGGAGGATTGTTTGGGTTGACTTCTGATTTCCTCATCAAGGAAGCTACTGCCTTTGCTCAAGCTGGTAGTGTGGATGCTTTTGAAGCCATCTTTGTGTTGCTCATTTATGGTTTAGCTCTGCTCCCTAACATTGACAGTTTTGTTGATGTTAATGCCATTAGAATTTTCTTGATTAGGAATCTTGGGCCTACTTTGTTGTGTGATATGTATTTCTCTTTGCATTTGAGAAATTCTAAGGGTGGTGGAACTATCGTCTGTTGTGTTCCTCTTCTGTACAAGTGGTTTATTTTGCGCTTACCTCATGCGTTTGCTTTTGTGGAGAACAAACAATGTCTACGGTTTTATTCTATTTGTTTAATAGAGTCCCTAGAATAGCTAGACATTTTAATGTATCAAGTCTGACTTAATCATGAAATCACATTAAACATAAGGACACTATTCTTAAAGTATCCATAGTCGAGCTTTATTGTGAAGTGGGATAACATTAAAGCATTAAGACTATTATGTATATAGACTGATGATCACATCTCATGGGTCATGGATAAGGAGTTATCAAGTCTTAAACATAAGTATGAATATTAAGAGTAATATTTATACTGGATTGGCCCACTATGAGAATACTATATAGAATGTTATGCAAAGTGTCATAAGTTATTCTCATGGTGATAATGGTGTATACCACCCTTCGACCTGAAACAACTATGGACCCTAGATGTAGAGTCGAGTGCCTTATTGCTGATCAAACATTATCCGTAACTGGATGACCATAAAGACAATTGATAGGTACTCCACAAAGCATGCTAAGGGACACGAGTGACCAAGGTGGAATTTACCCATCCTACATAACAGGATAAATATCTATGGGCCCAATATTGAACTGGACAAGGATGACACGGTCTATGCCTTGTGTCCAATATAGACATAAGGGAAAAAGGGTAATTGTACACATAAGTATTATCACAAAAGGATTTTTCAGATCACATGACATTTACGTGTCTTAGGTAGCAGTGATGTGTTGCTAGATACCGCTCACTGTTTATTATGTTAAGTATGTGATTTAATATAATTGCCAATGTCGCGAAAACCTATAGGGTCACACACAAAAGGACGGATTGATGAGAGATAGAGTAACTAAGGAACACCGTAAGGTACGGTGCACTTAAGTGAATTTAGAACATCGTAAGGTACGGTGTACTTAAGTAGAATACGAAATATGGTAAGGTAGCACGTGCTTAAGTGATTTTGGCATATTATAAGATATGGGCCACATACACTTAAGTGGGCTTTTTTAGCTTGCAGCCCACACAAGTGGTTCTATAAATAGAACCCTTGTGTAGAAGCATTTGTGCAATTGCAATTTCGTTTCTCTCTCTCTCTCACTCAAAGCCTTCATTCGTAGCAGCTAGCACTGAGATTGAAGGAATCCGTTCGTGTGGACTGAGTAGAGGCGTTGTCATTGTTCAATGTTCGTGATCACTCCGTAGATCTGCCTCAAAGGTTTCAATCGTCACAAGAGGTAATGATTCTATCACTAATCATGCCCATTTGTAAGGATCACTAAAGTAGAATTTTTTTTTAAAATTCCTCTGCATTTTGGATCGCCCTTCTCCTTCAGTGGTATCAGAGCCACTTACGAAACCATGCATCTGATAGCTGTTTATTTTCTGTATTTTATGTATTAATACGATTAAAAGACAAAATGAATCAAAGAATAAATGAGTAATTAAATTTGGCATCATGTGTGTACGATTTGGATGATTGATGTTGACTATGCTTCTGAATCCGACGTTAGTATGGTGAAGCAACGATACATCGATCGTCCATAGGTTACGCAATTGAGATCGATTAAGTTATATATATGATATAAGTAATCCTGATACAAAATACGGTATATATGATATACTGTTTCTGTTTCATTCATTCAAACATTTAATGGTTGTTTTCCTTTGAGCGATCAATGCTCATTTGCTTCTTGATCCGACATTAGTATGGTGAAGCAATGACGTGTTGATCAATCATACTGAATTAACAATCGAGGTGTGTTTGAAGGTCTGAAATTGGTACATTAGGGTTAATGGCGGCACAAGGGTTGTGTTGTCAAAGAGTTATGCGATTAGGGTTGTGACTGCGTAAGACTTGTGCTTTAAAGTATCAAGTGTTGATGCGAAAAACAACGTCAATTTCAAATGAATTGTAAATTAACAGAATTTAAATTAATAATAATAATGTGTTTATTATTATTGTCTTGTGGTGATCGGTTATGGCCTTAGTTTTCCTTTATTTTGTTTTGGGATTTTAAAATATGACATGCGTGTCGTGCCTCTCTTTTAATCTCTTAATGTAACTTCTTTTCTCATCTCACTCCCTCGTATGTAAAACGAGTTTCTTTTATGTAATGTAATGTTATGAATAAAGATAAGAATTCAATATTAAAGGAAGACAACCTTGAAGATCTTGCTTGGAGAAGCTTAGATCGTTATTAGGTTAGCTTAGATTCTCTCATTGACTTGGGAGAACAATTGTGCTAGGGGCCATAACTGTTTCATTATGTATGTTGATGCATGTTAATGTATGTTGATGCATGTGAGAGACGATTTATATGATAAATAAGACGGTGAGATCAGAATAATTTCAAATTCTCTCAAATTAAATATTAAGTTTATGCTTTCCAAGTTTTAGCACTCAACAAGACTAGTATCGAATAATGTAGGTTTCGCCTACGCGAGGTGCATGTTCTATATTAGTAAGGTGCGATGGGATAATTGTAATATCCAATTGCTAAAACAAAGGGTAAAACTTAACTAAACAAATTATAATAATATTATATATGTTTAGAAGCAAGAGTCGGAAATGATCCATGTGATGGATTGGAATAAGGAGTTATTCACCCAACTAAAATATTCGAGAATTGTATTAGATACAATTGGAAGGAGTTCCTACCTAAATAACCTAGTTTTGTGTAATCCGCCTACGTGGACTTAAAACAAAGTGAAATGTGGATCTCGACCCACTAGAAAATCTTCCAACGGGATTTTCTAAATCAAATGGTGAGGGTCATTTGTTTTGAGTAAAATAGTGGGAGCATATTTAATTAAACGCCTAATTAAATATGTTATTGATACTTATATTTTCATTATTTTCATATGGATTACCATGACAACAAACACCTCTAACAACATTTTACGATCAATCCTTGACAAGGAAAAATTGTCTGGGACAAATTTTCTAGATTGGCACCGAAATCTGAGGATTGTCCTCAAACATGATAGAAAGTTGTATGTCTTGGAGAAACCTGTTCCTAAAGAGGAACCTCCTAGTTCTGCACCTAAGGCAAAAAGATATGCTTATAAGAAGCATGTCGATGATGCCAATGAAACTGCTTGTCTCATGCTAGCTACCATGAACTCAGAGTTGCAAAAGCAACATGAGAACATGGAAGCGTTTGATATGATCGAACACCTAAAGATGCTCTATCAAGAGCAAGCAAGGCATGAAAGGTTTGAAGTTTCAAAAGCCCTTTTTTCAAGGAAAGTTAGCTGAGGGAGCCCCTGAAGGTCCCCATATGCTCAAGATGATTGGGTATGTGGAAAACCTTGAGAGGTTGGGTTTTCCCCACGGAAAGGAACTTGCGAGTGATTTGATCTTGCAATCGTTGCCAGATAGATTCAGTTAATTTGTCCTAAATTTCAATATGAATGATATGGACAAATCTCTTCCTGAACTGCTAGCCATGTTAAGAACTGCTGAGCAGAATCTGAAGTCAAAAGGGAAGTCCATTCTGATGATCGGAAATGGAAAGAGACAGAACAAAAGACCCACCAAGCAGGGTGATAAAGGGAAAGGCAAGGAAGTTTCCAAACCCAAACACATCGTTGCTACTTTGAAGCCTAGTGGAGGCATAGCAAAGGAAGGCACCTGCTTCCGTTGCGGTAAGACCGGACACAGGAAGAGAAACTGCCCAAAGTACCTGGAAGATAAGAAGAATGGAGTAGAGACTTCAACTTCAGGTATTTTTGTTATTGAAATTAATTTATCTACTTCTGCATCATGGGTATTAGATACTGGATGCGGTTTTCACATTTGTACCAATGTGCAGGGGCTAAAAAGGAGTAGAGATTTGGCAAAAGGCGAAGTTAACCTACGAGTTGGCAATGGAGCAAAGGTTGTTGCTTTAGCCGTAGGAACTTATGTATTGACTTTACCTAGTTGTTTAATAATTCAGTTAGAGAACTGTTATTATGTACCTGCAATTAGCAGGAATATTATTTCCCTTTCTTGTTTGGACAAGTTTGGTTTTTCATTTCTAATAAAGAACAACTGTTGCTCAATTTATTTGAATGATATATTATATGCTACTGCACAAATGAACAATGGACTATATGTCCTTGATCTTGAAATGCCTATTTATAACATTAATACTAAAAGGATGAAACCTAATGAGTTAAATCCAACTTACCTTTGGCATTGTCGATTAGGCCACATAAATGAGAAACACACTTGCAAACTCCGTAAAGATGTACTATTAGACTCTTTTGATTATGAATCATATGAGACATGTAGATCTTGTTTGATTGGAAAGATGCCAAAGTCTCCATTCACAGGAAAAGGTGAAAGAGCTAAAGATCTTTTGGCCCTCATACATACTGATGTATGTGGACCACTGAACATACCAGCCAGAGGAGGTTTTCAGTACTTCATCATATTTACTGATGATTAGAGTAGATATGGTTATGTGTATTTAATGAAACACAAATCAGAGTCCTTTGAAAAGTTCAAGGAATTCAAGAATGAAGTACAAAACCAACTAGGTAAGAATATTAAAACTCTTCGATCAGATCGAGGTGGTGAATATTTAAGCCTAGAGTTTGATGACCATCTAAAAGAGTGTCGGATCCTATCCCAACTTACTCCTCTTGGAACACCCCAATGGAATGGTATATCTGAGAGAAGAAATCAAACCCTGTTAGACATGGTCTTATCCATGATGAGTCACGCCGATCTTCCAAACTCCTTTTTGGGACATGCACTATTGACAGCAGCTTACACACTTAACCGTGTTCCATCCAAAAAGGTTGAGAAGACACCATATGAGATATGGAGTGGTAATAAACCATATACGTCTTACATGAAGATTTGGGGTTGCGAAGTTTATGTGAAACGACAAATTTCAACTAAGCTTGAGCCCAAATCTGACAAATGCTTATTTGTGGGGTATCCTAAAGAATCAAGAGGGTATTACTTCTACAATCCTTCTGAGGGGTGTCGCTCGAACTGGAGTTTTCCTAGAAAAGGATTTTATTTCTAAAGGATTCAGTGGGAGGAAAGTAGAGCTTGAAGAAATTCAAGAATCACAAAGCATTGTGACACCTATAGAGGAATTAGAGCGGGAAACACAAGTAGTTGTGGAAGAGAAACCTGCTCAAGTAGAACAAGACCAGCGTAGGTCAAGCAGGATACGTCACCTACCTGAGAGATATGGATATCTCATAATTGATCAAGGTGATGTATTACTCATGTGTAACACCTCAAAATTTGCCCTCCTCTCTTGGGACTAGCTGAGCATATTGCATATCATTTTTAGGTCATTAGGCATTGCATGTTGCATATCATGTGGTCACATTGTGCAAATCATCCTCACAAGTCTTGATCAGAAGATGAAGAGGTCATGTGCAAGCTAGGGTTTCATTGGACTGGTCAGCAATCATCTGAGGATGTGGAGGTCCAAATTAGGGTTTCATGATTCTCAAAAGATATTGGTCTTCATCTTGATTGAAGTGATACATCATCATCATGGTTTGTCATCATCAAGTGTTTGATCAGGATACCTTGAGATTAGGGTTTTGACCACTGGTCAACCCTAATCAGTTGCATGTGGCCAATCAGGGCATGATCAGGAGATGGGGTCTATATTGGATATGGGGATCATCCCATGGTTTTATTAAGTTAATTGAGGCTAGGGTTTCATCCTTGGGCCATTTCATCAGAGAATTGGGGCTCAGACTGATCAGTGCATGGCCAAATTCATCTATCAGCTGAAAAAGTCAACTGTGGTCAACTGTGATTGATTTTATGGATTTGGAGGTGGAATTGAGTTGGATACACTTCATTCATGTTGAAACAAGTGTTATTTGACATTTCAAAGCTCAAGAATGGAGAAAATCAAGTCAGAACAAGAATTGCCAAAAATAGAAAGTGACTTGTAATGGAAGTTTCCAAAAATGGAAAGTTTTGACCTCAAAATTACATGTCCAAGGAAGCTTCAAATGAAAATTTGTTCAACATGAAAGTTGTAGATCTTGTTCTCACCTTTCCAAAAAGTCCAAGAACTTGAATTTCCCATGTATGGTTGGCAAGTTATGGTCCATTCAATTTCAAAAATGACCCATAATCAGAGGGGCATAACTTCCACATGGAGTGTCCAAATTGAGTGATCTTTTTATGCACAAACTCCATTTGACATGTACTTTCATGGTGCATAATTGGAATTCATCAAAAATGGTCAATGCAAAAAGTCAAATTTCAAGTGTACAGTTAAAAAAATCCAGGGGCAAAATGGTCCAACTTGAGAAATAATGAGAACTTTTGAGTGGGGATTTTTGCAACACCTCACAAATGCAATTTGAAAATTGTTGGAATCATCATAACATGTCAAGGTGCAATGGTTGGACAATTCATTTTGAACTTGCACTTGAAAAATACATTTCATGCCATGACATAGTGAAAATCAAAAATATACATCCAATGGCCATGGGACAAGTTGCAACAGCTCACACATGTCATTTTGAGAGTGTGTGAGCTGTCAATGAGCTGTCATAAAGCCCATAGGAAAATACCATTTTGCCCTTGCCTTTGAAAATGACACTTTGCTAATTACATTTCATTTTGTTAATTAGTGATTAAAAAGCTTGATTAGTGGGAAGTATAAATCACTAATCCTAACTAACTTTTGGAAAATGACATTTCACAAGATCTCAACCTCTTTTCTCTCCAAATTCTCTAAAATCTCAAGAACTTCATAGAACTTCACTTGATCGAAACTCTCTCAATTCTTGATCATTTGGCAAAATTCTTTTTGATTCGATCTTCATTCACCTTCCTCTAGCACTGTTCTGGTAATTTGGATTGAAAGAACAACCAATTCGTGACTGTTCACTCTTGATGCATCCATGGTGAATTGGATTTTCTAGCACTAGGAGCAAATTCGAGCCAAGCAAAGCACTCCAGTCAACATCTTGAAGCTTATACTCCATCTGTTTTGGATCAAGAAGCGCAAACACCACACGAATCGCTACTGCCATCTCAAGGTACTTAAAATTCGAACATCATGATTTCTTGAATTGCTATATGCTTCTTGTAGTGTGTGTAACGTAGATGATCATGATACCTTTGGTTTTTGAAATGGATGATTGTAGAGAGAGATATCGCGATTAGAAGTCTTGAATGCAAAACCTATTTCGTTCGATCCAGAGTATACATTAGGAATTAGGATGATTCATGTACATATTTGAGATCTACGCATCGAGACCTTTCCAACGGATATGAGTTTGTAAATTTTCGTTGAGTTTTGATGTTCTTGATATTCATGAAATTCTGGAAAATATGTGATGAAGGTGATGAAAATCTGGAAATAATTTGAGTTTGATCCGTTTCTGCGCTTGGCTTTTTAAATCCGGTGTTTACCGCGCCCTGGCCATGGTTATTTACAATTCTGCCATTGGAACAATTTTAATTAATAAAACATTCAAATAATTATTTATAAATCATCCAAATATTAGAAAAATCATAAAAAAATATTGGAAAGTCCAAAAAATACGAGGATTTTTTTGATAGTTCCCATTTTTCCTCTAGAATTTTATGGACATGATTTTGCAAGTTGTGCATGATGGAAAGTTGACTTTGCCTAGGGATGTTTGACTTGTGTGTATTTTTTACATGTTTTGCCATTTTCATTGTGAAATGCTCATACATTAAAAGAAATGCATGAAATTTTTTGAGCTCATTATAGACATGTTGATGGTGATTTACATATAAAGTTTGTGATTTTTGGATATCTGAGGAGTGAGATATGATTCTTTGAATCTAGGTGTGACAATTTGTGTCACACCTAGCTAGGTCAACTTCATGAATTTGTTTTTATGACCTATGGTTGTTGGATTGGATTGAAATTTTGCATGGATGATTATTGCTATGTTGAGATGTTATGTGAATTTTTCTGGATTTTTCTATGGCATTTTCAATTTGATTGATATTTTTCTTCTCTGTATGTTCATTGTGCAAGCTTGTATGACACATGTTTGTGTATTGTTTGTGAAATTCTCATATGGTTTTGGATGAAGATGAAATTTAGTATGCTGGTTGTAGACACATTGTAGGACATCCCTGTTTTGGTCCCATTCATTTCTTAATTGTTTTCACTGATTTATGAATTTTTGAAGTGGATGCTTGCTTGAATGTATGGAATTGGCTTACATAATTGTGTCTGGATTTCTTGATTTTCATTGACCTAGTTTCTTTTATCCAATTGAGCTTAAAATTGACATGCTATACCTTGAATATGTCCTGTTTAGGTGTGAATTATTTGAGGATTTTTGGAATTATTTTGGTATGCTTTTGATGGAATTCATTCTGTTTGGACATTGGATGTTGCATTTGACCTAGTTTGACTTGTTTTGGTCATGAAATGAATATGGTGAATGATATGAGTATGGGATCAATTGCATTTGCTTTCTATTTGTGTTAATTTGATTTTGGTTGAGAATTACTTGCTGTTTAGAATTTTTTCTCCCTTTTGGACCCTAGGCTTGGCCTAGTGGTCTAGTTTCTCACATTTGGTGTGGATTTTCAGGATGAAATGCACAATGCTCAAGGAGAATGCTTCAAGTCAATTAAATTGAGATTGTTGGATGTTTTGAACTAATATGACTTTGTTTTGTAGGTTGTGAAGCTTGAGCTTGAGCTTATAGCTTGCACTTGTGTGCATTAATCTGTGTTGCTTAATTTGTATAGTCTGACTGATTAACATTTGCTGTTTATCGTTGTCTGTCTGAGTACTGATGATACTTGATTGATTTCAGGTACATTTAGTCGCTTACAGTTCTTTAAGAACTTGCTTGCTGCTGCTTGGTTTTTAAACCACTTGAGGTAGGACTTCTACTCTTCATGTAGTCTGGAAGACCCGGCCTGTTACTTGGCCGGGCAACTGTCTGAAGTCCTCCTTAAGAGGCGATGTTTGTGATTGTTTAATATTGTGCCCAAGCAGATTGAAGTCCTCTATGAGGCAATTGGTGGAAGCCAAGGGATATGCAATCTATCCCCCACTATTCTGTGAGTCGTCCCTCTGCTCACACGGCTGTGTGCTGATGCATTGGGACACAAACCCAAGATCTCGTGCTGTTGCACAATCGAGTCAGAGTCTTTGAGCGTAGAAGGGTCCCTCCATTCTGGACCCACGCTCCGTTGTCTAGAAGCTCTCCCTGGACAGGGATAAGAGCTGTGAGGTCTCATCCTCACTTCACCTTTCATCTGCTTCACCTTAGCCTCGTAATGGCAAGGTTAAGAGCGAATAATACCCATGTACAGATGACTTGCTTCGGCAGTCAAACCCATTGTGTGAGCCTCACTTGATTGGTTATAGTGTGTGCCATGTGAATATTTGTTTGAAATGCTTGGGTTGTTCTGTTTGTATGCTTGTGTGCTTGCTTTCTTCCTGGATAGGATTAGCTTGCAGTTGTGCAAGTAGGTAGAAACCTGAACATAGGGTAATGATGCATGACAACACTAGGCTCGAGTCCAGCTCCCTGGTAGTGTGTCTTCCCTCGGTTTCTGGCTAGATTTTCTTTCCCTTGAGGGGGAACTACATCGCCCTGATCCTTGTTCCAGACGAGGTATGTAGGCAGGTGGTCGTGCGAGACCACTCCGGGCAACCTTTTTTTCTTTTTGTGTGTGTTTGCTTGTTATCTGATTGTGTGTTTTGGTTCGGATGCCGACGTAAGTCCAGTGATTGGCAGTCGGGCTCCACGTTTGCCGTTTTGTGCGTGTTTTGGTTCGGATGCTAACGTAATTCCATCGAGTGGTTGTCGGGCTCCATGTTTGCCATCTGTTTGTGCGTTTTGTGTTGTTTGGCGTGCGTAAGCCGAACTACAGTGGCTCTGATTCTCGTTCCAGACGAGATATGTAGGCATAGGATGCGATGTCCTATCGAGCTCCCTTCTCTTTACCCCACCTGCGTTCCCCTGTGTGTGTGATGTTTAGCAACCTTTTCTTTCTTAGAACGTGGATCCCGTCGAGTACGACGGACGTGAGGGGTGCTAATACCTTCCCCTTGCGTAACCGACTCCCTTACCCTTTCTCTTTGGTCGCGAGACCATTTCATTTCCAGGTTTCTCTGAGCGTTTCCTTTCCCTATTTTGGGATAAATAACGCGCAGTGGCGGCTCTGTGTTGTGTTTTTATTTGAGTCCCGCCGGTTGTTTTTCGCGGATGCGACATCATGGATCAATATGGGCATGTGACCTACCAAGAGGCCATAACTGGTCCCGAGTCTAAGAAGTGGCTAGAAGCCATGAAATCTGAAATGGATTCCATGTACACAAACCAAGTTTGGACCTTGGTAGAGCCTCCTGTAGGAGTTAACCCTATAGGATGCAAGTGGGTCTTTAAAAAGAAAACTGACATGGATGGTAAGGTACATACCTATAAGGCAAGACTGGTTGCAAAAGGATATAAACAATTTCATGGGGTTGACTATGATGAAACCTTTTCACCAGTTGCAATGCTTAAATTTGTTCGAATTTTACTTGATATCGTTGCATATCATGATTATGAAATATGCCAGATGGATGTCAAAACTGCTTTCCTTAATGGGAATCTTCTTGAGGATGTGTACATGACACAACCTGAAGGATTTGACATACCAGAAGAAGCCCAAAAGATATGTAAGTTACAAAGATCAATCTATGGATTGAAGCAAGCTTTCAGAAGCTGGAATCTTCATTTTGATGAAACAGTAAAACAATATGGATTCATCAAGAACGAAGATGATCCTTGTGTCTACAAGAATGTTAGTGGGAGCATGATCTTTTTCCTGGTATGATATATAGATTACATATTACTCATTGGAAACGATGTCCCTACCCTACAACAAGTAAAGTCTTGGTTGGGGAAATGCTTTTCTATGAAGGACCAAGGTGAAGCAGCCTATATATTAGGAATCAGAATCTATAGAGATAGATCACAAAAACTGCTTGGCCTAAGTCAGAGTACATACATAGACAAAGTGTTGAGACGTTTTAATATGCATGATTCCAAGAAAGGATTCATACCTATGCAACATGGCATGTGTCTATCAAAAACACAATCCCCTTCAACTAAGGAAGAAAGGGATCGCATGAATAAGATTCCATATGCATCTGCAAAAAGATCTATGATATATGCCACGTTATGTACTCGACCAGATGTATCGTATGCTTTAAGTGCAACGAGTAGGTACCAATCTGATCCCGGTGATGCTCATTGGGTAGCTGTCAAGAATATCCTTAAGTATTTGAGAATGACTAAGGACTCATTCTTGATATATGGAGGTCAGGAAGAGATTGTTGTAATTGGATACACCGATGCTAGCTTCGAGACAAATAAGGATGAATTTAGATCATAATTTGGTTATGTGTTTTGCTTAAACGTTGGCGCTGTGAGCTGGAAAAGTTCAAAGCAAGATACAATTGTTGATTCTACAACCGAGGTCGAGTATATTGTTGCCTCAAGTGCAGCAAAGGAAGTTGTTTGGATAAAAAAGTTCATTAGTGAACTTGACATAGTTCCTAGCATTATGGATCCCATTGGTCTCTATTGTGACAACAATGGTGCTATCGCGCAAGCTAAGGAGCATAGATCTCACCAACGATCCAAACACATACTTAGGCGTTATTACCTCATTCGAGAGATAATAGATAAAGGAGATGTGAAAATATACAGAGTACCTACACTTGACAATATTGTTGACCCGCTAACAAAGCCTCTTGTGCAGCAGAAGCATGATGGCCATACTAGATCTATGGGCATTAGGGGTATGCCTGATTGGCTCTAGTGCAAGTGGGAGATTGTTGCTGTATTCCCTAGAGGCCAATACTTTTGGAACTTGTGTCGAATTATTTATTAATAATAAAAGGCTTTTTCTTTATTATGTTTGTTTAATAGAGTCCCTAGAATAGCTAGTCCGTTTAATGTATCAAGTGTGACTTAATCATGAGATCACATTAAACATAAGGACGTTATTCTTAAAGTATCTGTAGTCGATCTTTATTGTGAAGTGGGATAACATTAAAACATTAAAAATATTATGTATATAGACTGATGATCACATCTCAGGGGTCATGGATAAGGAGTTATCAAGTCTTAAACATAGGTATGAATATTAAGAGTAATATTTATACTGGATTGACCCGCTATGAGAATACTATATAGAATGTTATGTAAAGTGTCATAAGTTATTCTCATGGTGATAATGGTGTACACCACCCTTCGACCTGACACCACTATAGACCCTAGATGTAGAGTCGAGTGTCTTATTGCTGATCAAACTTTGTCCGTAACTGGATGACCATAAAGACAGTTGATAGGTACTCCACAAAGTATGCTAGGGGACATGAGTGACCTAGATGGAATTTGCCCATCCTGCGTAACAGGATAAATGTCTATGGGCCCAACATTGAACTAGACAAGGATGACACGGTCTATGCCTTGTGTTCAATATAGATATAAGGGCAAAAGGGTAATTGTACATATAAGTATTATCACAAAAGGTTTGTCAGATCACATGACATTTTCATGTCTTGGGTAGCAGTGATGTGTTGCTAGATACCGCTCACTATTTATTATGTTAAATAAGTGATTTAATATAATTGCCAATGCCGCGAAAACCTACAGGGTCACACACAAAAGGACGGATTGATGAGAGATAGAGTAACTAAGGAACACCGTAAGGTACGGTGCACTTAAGTGAATTGTAGAACATCATTACGGTATACTTAAGTAGAATACGAAATATGGTAAGGTAGCATGTGCTTAAGTGATTTTGGCATAATATAAGATATGGGCCACATACACTTAAGTGGACTTTTTTAGCTTGCAGCCTACACAAGTGGTTCTATAAATAGAACCCTTGTGTAGAAGCATTTGTGTAGTTGCAATTTTGTTTCTCTCTCTCTCTCTCACACACACACACTCAAAGCCTTCATTTGTAGCATCTAACACTGAGATTGAAGGAATCCGTTCATGTGGACTAAGTAGAGGCGTTGTCATCGTTCAACGTTCGTGATCGCTCCGTAGATCTGCATCAAAGGTTTCAATCGTCACAAGATGTAACGATTCTATCACTGATCATGCCCATTCGTAAGGATCACTAAAGGAGATTTTTTTTAAATTTCGTTGCATTTTGGATCACCCTTCTCCTTCACTGCAATCTCTTGGAAAAGCTTGGGCAATATGTGTGTATCATTTCTGAAGCAATGGACTTGTTTATATAGGCAATGGGATTCATTTTTGCACCCTTTGAAATTTTGCAAAAATTAGTAACATTGGTGCATGGATGCATGGGCAATGATTTGGGCCCAATTCATGATGCAATACAACTCCAATTTGTGCACAATGAGTACTGAAGCAAAAAAATGTAAGCATGCAATAGGAAATGATTGTTTGAATTCAAAACATGCCAAAATAAACCTATGAAAGGAACCATGCGTAAGTCTCTCAAATCTTGTCCAAATGAAGTTATCTTGGACTTTTTGGAAAGGTGACATCAAACTTAACAAATTCGATGTTGAACACTTTTCCATTTGAAGCTTGGATCATGATGAACTTTAAGGTGGAAGTTTGAGAAATCAAACATGGTTGAAAATTTTGTAAGTACCAAGTCAAATGACCACTTCTTCCACCTTGAATAACTTTTGCTATGAGCTTCAAATAAAACTGGGTCCATCATAAATGTTGTATCTCTTTCAATCCTCTCCAATTTGGTAACAAATTTGACATCATTTGGATTTTTCATGAGGGAGTTATGCATTTTAGAAGTTGAGGAAAATTGCTTGTTCAATGATGATGGCCCAAAATAACCTATAATGTTTCCTCTTGGCACATGCCCTTGCAAGTTGAATTTGAAATTTCTCAAATAATCAAAGTTGGATAAGACATCTTGAAATTGATCATGAAAGTTGTATGGCCTTCATCTCATAAAAATTGAGAAAGTTATAGTCCTTGGAAGTTGACCTCCTAACTAGGGCACAGACAAAATGACCTATAATGTTTCACCATAAAAAATTACTTTCCAAGAAAATCTAGATCTTGATGTCAACATGAAAGTTGTTTTTAATGTCATAAAGAGTAAATTTTCTCTTGGAATCATTTCCATATGACAAAAATTATAAGAGATAGGGTCTAGGGAACCCCAGTTTTGACTAGTTGACTTTCTCTAGTCAACCGCTTTGAACCAACTTGCAAACTTGAAGTTATATTGATCTTTGGGACTCATGGAGGATCATATATGCATAAGATAATATATAATGAAGTATAACTTGATATATTTTACCAATTGTTGAAGAAACTTACTGAGGAAGTCACACAAGATACCCAGATGAATTAGGGCTTCCAAGGAAAACAAGCTGCAAACTCTTGATGAATCCTTGATCAAAATGATAAATAAAGATCATGGGGATTCATATATGATGTTTAGAACCAATCTAAATCTTTCCTTGATTGATCTCTTGCACTAAGGGTGTCAAACCCTAGTTGTGAGCTTGATGAGGCATTGGTGGATGCACACACTACCTATAAAAGAAACAAAGTTATACATAGACATGGTTTTTACTTTTGGTTGGTAAACAAAGACAAATAAAGTATGATACAATCCAATGTGTTTGGTGATCTCTCCCAATGCAAACCCAATGAATAAGGGGTAAGGAGGATGCCAAGGTGTTATCCCAAAGCTAATGCAACTAATGAGATAACATGAGGGATCTTAGGGTCAAAATTGGGGTCTTACACAGTGTGCTGGTTCACCCAAGTGGTCAGTATGGATGGCGGGTACTTCATTCTTGCACTTGACTTTAAACATAGATACCATATTAGCTAGAGCATCGACTAACTAATTCTCTTCCATTGGGATATAATGAAAAGTGATTTCATCAAAATAGGGAATCAATTTCACCACATGTTCTTTGTATGGAATTAGCTTCTTATCCCGAGTTTCCCAGTTTCCTAGAACTTGATTGATCACTAAAGTAGAGTCTCCATATACCTCAAGAATTTTGATTCTCAAATCAATGGCTGCTTTGATACCGTAGATACATGCCTCATATTCTGGCACGTTGTTGGTGTAGTCAAAGCATAATCTAGAGCTGAGCGGGATATGGAAACCGGTCGAAGATATGATAATTGCCCATATCTCATGACCTTTTGCATTAGATGCACCGTCGAACACGATCGTCCATCGCGATCCTGGTTAGGGTCCTTAATCAGGGCCTGGAACATTGCAATCTTGAATGAACATGATGTCTTTATATGAAAAGTTAAATTCCATCAATTGATAACCCTTTACGGGTTGATGGGCAAAGTAGTTAGACAAGACGCCCCCCTTGATAGCTTCTGGGTTACATATTGGATGTCATACTCGGTTAACAACATTTACCAACAGGCAATTCTTCCACTGATAACGTGATTTTAAAAAATGTACTTTATTGTCTTAGGCGTCGATCTGCCCAAGCTAAAACACAACAAGTATTCTCCAATAGTGAGTATCTGGTCTCACACTCGGTGAACTTTTTGCTAAAGTAGTAGATTTCATGCTCTTTTCGGCCCGTGTCATCATGTTAACCCAATACACAACCCATTGATTCATCTAAAACGGTAAGATACATGATTAGTGGCCTACCAGGAATAAGTGGTTTCAAGATCAGTGGTTCATGCAAGTACCTTTTTATTTTTTCAAATGCCTCTTGACAATAGTTATACCACATGATCACTTAATTATTTCTTAGAAATTTGAAAATCGGTTCACAGGTAGCCGTAAAATGAGAGATGAATTTTGAAATGTAGTTCAGTCGTCCAACGAAACCTCAAACTTCTTTTTCTGTTTTGGGAGCTGTCATCTCTTGAATTGCTCCGACTTTATAAGGATCCACCTTAATACCCTTTTGACTCACAATGAATCCCAAAAGCTTGCTAGATTGGACCTCAAAAGTGCACTTTGCAAGATTCAACCTTATTTTGAATTTCTGGAGTTTGGAAAATAGCTTTCTCAAATGGTCGAAGTGGTCGTCTTCAGTCTTGGATTTGGAAATCATATCGTCTACATAAACTTCAATCTCTTTGCGGATCATGTCATGAAGAGAGTCATCATAGCATGCTGATATGTTAACCCTGCACTCTTCAAACCAAATGGCATCACTTTGTAGCAGCAGGTTACCCAAGGTATAATGAAAGTTGTCTTCTCCATATCATCTAGAGCCATCTTTATTTATTTGTACCATGAAAACCCATCCATGAAGGAAAAGATTGAGTGTTGAGTTGTGTTGTCTACCAAAACATCAATATGAGGCAAAGGAAAATCATCCTTCAAACTCACTTTGTTAAGATCTCGGTAATCCACACACATTCTAACCTTCCCATCTTTCTTCAGAACCGGGACAATGTTAGCAACCCATTAAGGATATTCAACAATGGCTAAGAAGCCAACATCAAAATGCTTTTTAACCTCTTCTCTAATCTTCAGTGTCATGTCGTGTCTGGTTCTGCGAAGTTTCTGTTTAACCGAAGGACATTCGAGCTTGAGCGGTAAGCATGTTCAACAATATTGGTATCCAACCCAGACATATCTTGATAACACTAGGCGAATACATCAACATATTCATGAATTAGCTTGATCAACTCACTGTGTACATGCTCTACGAGGAACGCCCCTATCTTGACTTCTCTTCTGACTTCATCAGAACCTAGATTGATCACTTTTATCGACTCTTTGTGTTGCTGAATCTCTTTCTCTTCATGCTCAATAAGCCTTGCAAGTTCAGCCAGCACTTCACAATCTTCCTCGCTGCATTCTTTGGCTTGGTTGATTATAAACTCAGATTTACAACGAATTTTAGCCAATTTGTTTTTAGTGGAATTATTTGCTCTGCATTTGTATGAGCTTATTTTAGAATGAGCTTTTGAAACAAGTGTAACAAAGAAAAAGAAACTTTTGCCATTTTATTTTAGTAAAAAAAAGAAAGAAAAGGGATCTTGATTTTAAATGTAAAAAAACTGTCTTTCACTGATTTCATAATATGTTTAAAAACAATGGAAACTCTTACAAGCTATCCACATGCATTAGGCAAGGGCAATGGATGAGAAAAATAAAATGCATTACATCTTTTATGAAAAGACCACAAAGACTACAATAGTTGTCCAATTGTATAGTTTGAATCTTGGAGGATACTTACGGACGAAACCGGAGACTGCTGGCTTGCTGGAGCTTGCACCATCCACCACTGCCACAGAAAGATCATACTGGTAGCCTGCACTGCTGAACCAAACCGGATTGAACTTCTTACACCCCCTTGCACCTGGATGACGGGAAGTAGGATGGTAACCAATACCAAAGCGACCTTGTTTTCATCTACTTTCACTTTTTGGCCCCAACCAGAGAGAGGACCCTTCTCAAGAGTCTGCTTAGCAGTCCTTGCTGAGGATAACACCACAACTGCTGACTGGCTTTGATTAACGGAAGCAGAGCTGACATCCACAAAATCCAAACAGTGGAAAGGGACCTCCGCCATCCCTTCCTATGTCTCAACGTACCAAAAATATGGCACCTCACTTATCACAAAGTCTTCCTCACCGCAGACAATTATGAGCTTGTCTCCAAACATGAACTTCAACTTCTGATGTAAAGTGGACATTGTTGCACCGATAACATGAATCCACGGCCTCCCCAATAGAAAATTGTAAGTGGACGAATGTCCATAACTTGAAAAGTGATAGTGAATTGGTGAGGACCCACACATACTGGAAAGTACACCTCTCTAATGACTTCCCTTCTTGATCCATCAAAAGCTCGTATAATCAGTGCACTATCTCACATCTCTGGTCCTTCAAACTTCAATCGAGTCAATATTCTCTTCAGAAACACATTGAGTGATGAGCCTGTATCAACCAGGACCCTAGAGACCAATGTATCTGCACAAGCAACAGAGATGTGCATAGCCTTGTTGTGGTTGTACCCCTCAGTTGGAAATTTTGCTTCATCAAAACCCAAGTTCCGACTTACAGTGATGTTAGCCACTACATCATCAAGTTGATCAACTGTAATGTATTGCATCACGTGGGCAGTGTTAAGAACTTTCAGTAGAACCTTGCGGTGAGCCTCCGAATTGAGTAACAATGATAAGATTGAAAATTTGGAAGGAGTTTGACCCAGCTGGTCAACAATCTTGAAATCACTCTTCTTAATCAACTTAAGAAACTCTTATCCCTCTTCTGCAGTAATAATATTTTCACTCTGCTCTTGTTCTTTGACTACTTCTTTACCCGTAGAAGTGGTTGCTTAAGCTGAGCTACTAGAAGTAACCTTTGATATGAAGGAACTAGGTGTCTCAACTGGAATAGTGGGAACAAATACAGACGTCCCTGCCTGGGGAGGGGGAGTAGGAACCACCATTGGTGCTTGAATAGCTTAAGGAGTATACTTTGGCGCAAACACACGACTGCTTTGGGTCATCCCAGCTGTACCTACTATGTTGAAAGTTTATGTATCAGAAAACTGAATCTCTTTCCCACCCACATAAATAGTTGCATCATATTTCCAGGGCACCACCTTGGAATCTTAGTAAGGAAAAGGAGCGGGAACACGAATGTTAATGGGTTGTATTTTCTTCATTGGAGCCTCAATCTTCTTCTTTTGGTACACAATCTCGATTGGTTCAATGACAAAAACTTCTTCCAGGACTCTAGCTCTTGCAAACTATAAGACCCTTGATTCATCAACTCTTGGACACAACCCTTGAGTTCTTCACACTTGTCTGGATTGGTCTTGCATATGTCATAGTTGTCATGATCACCAACCAAAACACCATGCTTCTGTAAATATGCTGAGATAAATGATAATGGAGTCTTCAAATCACCCACTAGACTGACCACTTATGTTTCTTCTTCTTCAAGAACCGCGTTAACTATCAGAATACCATGATTAGGAAACTGATTGGTCTTCATATTTGGCTTCTCCTCAGTGAAAGACATAATATCTTGATCAATAAGTTCTTGCATTCTATTCTTGAATACAATACAGTCTTCGGTTGAATTCCCAATATATCCTACATGGAAAGCACATGATACATTAGGGTTGTGTTTTGGCAGATAAGGAAACATCGCCGATGAGATCTCTTTAGGAACAATGTCCCCTACATGCACCAAGTAGGGCAATAACTGACTGTACGACCCATGGATCTTCGTATACTGCAGATGCCTTTGATTTTGATTCTAATTCTGGCCCTGATTACGGTGATTCTGATTTCGATTTATGTTGTTCTGATATTGTCTTTGTTAAGCCTTCACCTTAGGAGGTTGTTGCTGTTGTTGTGGAGCCAGGGTAGGCTATTGGAACTGCGGTTGATATTGGAAAGGTTGTTGTTTGAACTGAGTGGCAACTACATATGGATAAGGAAAGTACGACGTAAGGGCCATAAGAGCTTGGTATTGAGGAACACTTGTCGTCACCATATTTATTTTCCCTTCCTTCTTCTTTGCATAACCACTCAGAGGCTTCATGGCTGCAGATTGTTGATTACTATTACCGTCGGTGATATTTCCTAACTTGATCCCACTTTTTATTCTTTCTCCAATCACAACTATATCAGCAAAATTGGAAGATGAACTACCGACCATCTTTTCATAGTACAAACCCCGGAGAGTTTGCAATAATTTATCTAACAATTTTGTATTAGATACAGAAGGTCTGACTCTTGAAGCCATCTCGTGCCACCTTTGTGCGTACTCTTTGAACGTCCCATTAGACCTTTGTGACTGATTTTGTAGCTACAATATTGTAGGAGCCTTATCTAGATGATACTTCTACTGATTCAAGAAAGCCTCAGACAAATCTTTCCATGTCCTTATCTTCCCCGATTCCAAATTCATGTACCAATCCAATGATGCCCCAGATATGCTATCGTGGAAGAAATGGGTCAGTAACTCACCATTGTCAATATAAGAATCATCTTACAACAATACATAGTGATGTGACTGCGAGGAAAACACAAACCTTTGTACTCGGGCAAGTCAGGTACCTTGAATTTTTGCGGGAGTACAACATTCGACACTAAGCATAGATCTCTAGTATTCAAACCATGAGCATAGAAACCTTTAATAGCATGAATCCTTTCCTCTAAAAGTTGATAACCTACAGACCTGGGCTGATTGAACCTGAGGACCCTTTGAGTGATAACACTTAGAGGATGTTGGACAACATTCCGAGCAGGCGGTGGTTATGGCATGAACTGCGAATACATCTGATATAACAAGGTAGGGTTCAGAGTCTGAGTAGATGAAGTTCCCTCTTGATAAAATTACCCCCAAGGTTTCACATTAGGACAAATGTTTCCCAAAAATGAGTATACTAGAGTGCAACATTGTTCGTAAGCGGTTGAACCATAGTAGTAGATGTAGCGGTGTATTCGTCACTTTATGATTTATTGATTAAATCAAAAGCAAAGCATACAAAGAAATCGAGTCGCCACCGCACTTTTATTTATCCAAAGGATTGGCTAAAAAGCGAACAAAAGCCTAAGAAGTTTTACACATAGAAAACTAATGAAAAGATCAGAGAATCTGGGTAAGGGGTAAATTACGCAATGGGAAGGTGTTAGGCACCCATCACGTCCTAGGTACTCCTAGGGAGCCCTTTATACTCTTGTTGTATAAGAAAAAATTTATTTGTTTATGACATATTGTGCAAACATGAATGGGAAGATGAGAAAATAATGTACATTTTTATTATTTTTGTGTTTGAACGGATGAACCCGTTGCCTACGTACCTTTCCATACAAAGGTAAAGGATCAAAACGCCGTAGTTCGGCTAAAAGATTTCCAAAATATGAGTGGGTTCATTTTAAAACAAGAGCACTAAGGCTTTTCATTCTCAATGGGAGAAAACTCAACCAAGACCAACAATCCACCATGCGAGGATAGCTTCAACATACTAGTGAGGGGTTAACCCTATAATAAGTATGGAAGACTTACAATCAACTCACTAAGGATGTGGTGAGATTTACATCAACCACTATGAGAATTGAAACCTATGGCTAATGTATGAAAACATATCAACAATGGACAAAGCCACAAAACAATTGAATGGGTGAAGTTAATTGATTATGAATATTCACAAAATATGGTCAAAGTATGATTAGAATTCAATTCAAAGAAGTGTTATGAAAATGAAGTTTGAAAAGTCAAGGACTTAGGGTCCAGGTTTCTAATTTGAAAAGACATGAGAATGTTTGCACAATAGTTCAAAGTTTTAAAAGTCAACAAGTGAAAAAGGGTTTGAAACAAAAAGGATGGGGATGAAGGAGTGTAAAACTTCTCAGAAGTTCACCTCTTGAAATCATATAAAAGATGATTCAAGTGTGTCCTTTGGAATAAGGCAACAATGCAAGCAAGCAAATAAAAAGCAAAGTGATATCGGATGCCATCAATGGACTTATACCAATCTCACAAACAAAGGTGGATACCGGATACCAATCAATGGATTTACACCGATCTCCTAAAACAAAACAATGATACCGGATGCCAATAAATGGACTTACACCAATCTCACAAACAAAAGCGGATACCGGATACCAATCAATGGATTTACACCAATCTCCTAAAACAAAACAATGATACCGGATGCCAATAAATGGACTTATACCAATCTCACTCAACAAAACAAAACATTGATGTCAGATGCCAATCTATCTGGACTTACTCCAATCTCCTAAAACAAAACAATGATACCGGATGCCAATAAATGGACTTATCCCAATCTCACTCAACAAACACGGATACCGGATACCAATCAATGGATTTACACCAATCTCCTAAAATTAAACAAGGACATCAGATGCCAATAAATGGACTTATTCCAATCTCCTAAAACAAAACAATGATACCGGATGCCAATAAATGGACTTATCCCAATCTCACTCAACAAACACGGATACCGGATACCAATCAATGGATTTACACCAATCTCCTAAAATAAAACAAGGATATCAGATGCCAATAAATGGACTTATTCCAATCTCCTAAAACAAAACAATGATACCGGATGCCAATAAATGGACTTATTCCAATCTCACTAAGGCAAACAAAATATGGATGTTAGATGCCAATCTATCTGGACTTACTCCAATCTCCACAGGATGATCATGGGAATACAAATGCCAACAACATGGACTTACAATTGCATCCTCACATACAACAAACAAACAGAAGCACTAAGCAAATAGGACATAAGTGGCCAATGAAATGGTCCTACACTCAATCCCTTCCAAATCATAGGAACAATGGCCAATGAATGGACTTACTGTTGATTCCTCAATGGGAAAACTCAAACAAATCACAAAGATATGAAATGATGATCATGCAATAATGAACAATTAATGATGATAAATGTACAAAGGCAAACAAGCAAACATGTATAGATGAATCGAGCAATCAATCAAACAAAGTCATTTAGCACACACTATATCCAAGCAATTAGGCTCAAGCAAGGGTTAGACTTTAAAGTCAACTGGAATAGGGTAAATGGTGCTCTTAACCTTAACATTGAGAGTTAAGGTGAAGCAGATGAAAGGATATGAGGGGTGTGCCTCATTGCTCTTATCCCTGTTCAGGGAGAGCTTCAAATGATAGAAGGTGTGGGAGTTCAGAAAGTTGGAACTCTCTCCACAAGTTAATGACTCTATAGATCTTGGGTTAAGATCCACAATGCTACAACATGTAATGTGAGCAAAGGGAAGACACACAGAATAGTAGGAGATGGACTACACATCTCTTTTATCTACCAATTGCCTTATCAAAAGGACTTTTCCTGCTTGGGGACAAAGATAAACAATCACAAACATTGCCTCTTAAGGAGGACTTCAGACAGGTGCCTGGCCAAGTAACAAGCCAGGTCTTCCAGACTACATGAAGAAGAGATGTTATACCTCAATGCTTAAGCTATCAAGAAAAGCAAAAGCAAGTCACAATGAACTATAGCAACTAAGGTACCTGTGGAAACATCAAACAAATCAGTATACTATACAGACAATCAACCAACAGTTAATGCAACAGACAACCAATATAGGCAAAGGCATAAGCCACAAGTCAATCCCAATTGAATCAACTTCAACCTACAAAACACACATTAGTAATCAAAAGCAAATATCAAATGCTCTCAAGATGAGGCATCATCAATTGTGTAACTTGCATGTGTAACCTGAAACAAAGCTTCAAACATGAGCAACCAACCCCTAGGTCAAAGCCTAGGGTCAAAGATAAAGAAAAAATCCAAAACAAAAGCTCAAATTTGACATGATGAAACTTCAAACAATTATTGACACATAGCAGAAAGTCTCACATTCATATCATTTACCAAGAGCATTTTATGATCATTCTAAGTTCAATGCAATTTTAAAGTCCAAATGTGATCAAACAGAATGAAAAATCTCAATTAAATCAGAAATGATTCACAAAAATCTGGAAAAATTCATACATGTTCAGGACATCTCATATGATCAGCATGCAAAATATCAGAACAATTGAGCATCATTTGATAGGGTAAACACATAGCATAAGATGAACATGCAAAGGTGTGACACAAATTGTCACACCTACTTAGAAAATTCACAAACCAGAAACCACAAATGATAAAAATGCAAACTCAACACCAAAATGTCAATGAATGAATCTAGTTTCATCATGCAAATTTTCAGAAGCATTGGATCAACACACATTATTTCACAAAGGAAATGGCAAGCAAGGTTCAAAATGCATACACATACAAAATCCCTAAGCAAAAATAAATCCAGACCAGGTACAACTTTTATTTTCATGCTGATAAAAAAGTAGAGACAAAAAGGAGATCATAGCAAAAATCCCCATGCAAATTGGATCATTTTTTGATTTATTATGATTTTTTTAAAATGCAAATGGAAATTGAAATAAAAATTGAATTAGGAATTGAATTAATTGGAATATGCTGAAATTAATTTGAATTTGGAATTGGCGCTACAAGACTAAACGCGCGCGTTTCAATTAGAAACGCCTCATCCAATCAGAGCGCAACATGGCGCTCCCATGCAGCCAATACTACGTAAACCCTAGGCAAAGGCAACGGTTCTAGCAAACAAATGGAAACAGAAAAGCGTTGTGAATCAAACAGCCAAAACCGTGGCCTTACATCTGGATCGTCTTCTTCACAAAACACACTTCCAGGAACAGTACACACTCAAGAACGTGATGAACAATTTCTCCAGAATTTACAATAGAGCATATCATTGTAAAGATCATTCATCAGTGTAAGACCCCAATTTTTGCCCTAAGATCCCTCATGGCCCATAACATCTCATATCATGGCCTCAAGGATCATTGCATACCCTAGCTTCCCTCCTAGTGGGTGGGATACCTTGTGAGTGTGATTCTTGATCACCAAGCATGTATTGCATTTGTATGTCATTGCTTTTCATTTGTTTAATAACCAAAAGTACAAAAATATTGTCATCTAACCTTGTTTCTTGCAGATGAAGCAAACTAGGTCAAACAGTCGAAATCAGTCATTGAGCTAAATGGTGACCATTCTTGAAGAATTTGGACACCATGATCATTCATCAAGAGTTCATATGACTTGTGATATCATTTGGAATCAAGATCTCAAGAGAAAGAGGCTTGGAATTCATCAGAACATGGCTCAGTCCACCAAAACCCTAGAAAAGTCAATTGTGGTCAACTGTGGTCAACTGTGCATTTAATCAGAGATTTGAAGGTGTGAGATGGTTGGAAAGGTCTCATTCATGTCCATATAAGCTTCATTCAACATTTCAAAGATCAAGGTTGAAGGATTTGAAGTCAGACAAAAAGTTTCCAAAAATGGAAATGACCTGTAATTTTCACCTGCCAAAAATGGAAAGTTTTGCTCCTTAAAATTACATCATGAACCAAGCTTCAAATAAAATTTTGTCCAACATGAAAGTTGAAGATCTTGTTCTCACCTTTCCAAAATGTCCAAGAACACTAAATTCCCATGTGTGGTTGACAAGATATGGTCAGATCAATTTCAGAAAATGCCCGAATTCAAAGTGGCATAACTTGCATATGGAATGTCCAAATTGGATGGTTCTTCTTTGAGAAAACCACATTTGATATGTACTTTCATAATCCATCATCACATTTTGTCAAAAACCTTCACATAAAAAGGTCATTTTTTAAGTGAACCAATTAAAATGCAAGGGCAAAATGGTCCAACTTTCAAAGTACATGGAATTTTGGCATGGGACCAATTCCAATAGCTTCTAAATGAAATTTGTGACTTGTGCAAATTGAAAAATCACTGTTACATTGCATGGAACTCTCCAAGGGCAAAAATGCCAAATTGCTTACAAGTGCACATTTTACTAATTATCAAAAATGGACTAATCATGATTAGAGTTGGATTAACACATTGGTATATAAGCTTAATTCTAACAGAAACTCAGGAGGAATCACAATTTTCAGATCAGAGCCAAAAAACTCTCAAATTCTCACTTTTTCACATTTTTCACATAAGCATTTTTTCACCATTTCATCAAAATTCACCATCATTCTTGCAAGTTTTTGTTTGAATCTTCATATGCAGGTAAGATTGAACTTCTGTTGAAGCATTTGGAGGTGTAAATCGAGCAAAAACTCCAGCTGCTACAAGCTTGCTCTCACATGGCAGTTACGATTTTCCACTGATCCGTGCATCTTTGAGCTGCGAAATCATCATCATTCACCTTCATAATCATCAATCACGATCTATTTTCAACAATCGAGGCCAGAAACGCGAAGATTCCGCGGCTGCACTCCAAGAAGGTGAAATCTCGAAACCTTTAATTCTTGAAATCAATGCATGGCTTAGATAGATCGTTGAACATAGATCATTCTGCCGTTTGAATCGCGCGATTCCGTTAAGTATGGAGCTAGATATGTTGATCTGAATATTTGTGTGTGGATCTTCTTTCGATCGGTTCTTTGCGTGCGTTAATCTTTAGACGATTCCATGGCCATATCCTTGATCTACGTTGCAAGAGGAAGAGTTTGGTATACGGCTTGTGCAGTTTGGTTGCGGTTTGCTCGTAACCGATGCTGGCGCGATGAACATGAAGAACGGTGTGGAAGCTTCGTGAAATCTGGAAAAAATCCCGTGCAGATCCGTTTCGCTGGCCTGACACTTTTGAAAATGTGTTTCCCTCTTGTTCCAGCCAACCAGAAGCTGCCACGCATTAAATTGCTACAGTACCGCATTCTGCACATAATTACGGAAATGCCACTGCTGTATATTAATTCAATTAATTCATTATTACACTTAAATAAATATTACCATAAATTAACAAATCTTTAAAAATTCATATAAAATCCAATTTTAATCCAAATTAAGTGGGACTTTTTTTGTTAGATCCCAATTTTAATCTACTTTTTTTTAGGCATAGTAGTGTAAGTTGTGCCTGGTAGAATTTTTAATTGGCTTATTGATTTTTGACATGTGTGCAATATTCATGTGTTTTGCCATTTTAATCACCAAATAATCATGCTAGCTCCAAATTGAATGAAATTTCATATGATGATTCTTGACTCACTCCTGGAGATTTTGGTATATGATTTGCAATTTTTGGATCTCTGGTTTGATAGATATGATTAATTCTTTTTGAGTGTGACAATATGTGTCACACTATGCTATGCTGACTTCATGATTTATTTTTCCATGCTTACCTTAGGCCTATGGCTCTTATTTTTTGCATGAGATATCTTTTATATGTTAAGTTTCACCATGATTTTTTGTGGATTTAATTGATCCATTTTCTAATTGATTTGGATTTTTGATTGCTGTTTAGCAATTTTGGATTGTTTCTTGAGTAGCAAATGTACATGTGTTATTAAATGCTCATCCCTTATCCTATGAACACGAAATTTGATGGAGTGTTTCCTAACATGTATAGCTTTGATTTGGCTTTGGTCCCACTCATTTCTAATTTGATTTCACTGTTTTACCATTGATTGAAGTTGGTGTACATTTGGTGACTTGATTTGATTGTGTTTTTTGCATGCTTTAACATGTTGATTTAATTGACATAGCTCCACTAGTCCAAAATGCATGAAAATTAATATGTAGCTTGTGGAATGTCCTCTGTTTAAGATATCATTTTTGTGGAATTTACTGTGCTGTTTTGATATTTTTTAGATTGAAATCATTCTGGTTGTCCATATGTGATTCAACATTGCTTACTTTGCCTTAATTTGTGCATGAAATGAAATTAGTGCATAGTTTGGATGTGAGACCAATTGGGATCTCTTATTATTTGAATTATCTTAACTTTGATCATGTTTTACTTGCTGTTTTAGGATTTTTCCATCCTTTGGACCCTAGGCTTGTCCTAGTGGTCTTGTTACTTATGTTTGAGCTTGACTTTGATTTTTCAGGTTAAAAAGCTAATGCCTTAAGGAGGTTGATTCATATTTGAGTTGAATTCAGTTGACTAATTGTTTGTTTTGTAGGATGCTTAGCTCATTTGAGCTTTGAGCCTTGTGCTTTGCACATGTTTGATTGTGATTGACTATTGGTTTATTACCTTGTCTGTTTGTTTATGTTGGGATGCTGATTATATTTGACTGATTTCAGGTACCCTTAGTTGCTCAGTTCTCTTAAGAACTTGCTTTGCTTTGCTTAAATAGAAATTTGCATTGAGGTAGACTCTCTTGTCTCCATGTAGTCTGGAAGACCTGGCTTGTTACTTAGCCAGGAAAATATCTGAAGTCCTCCTTAAGAGGCGATGTTTGTGATTGTTTATGTTTGTCCCAAGCAGGAAAAGTCCTTTAAATAAGGCAATTGGTGGATATAAGAGATATGTAACCTATCTCCCACTATTCTGTGAGTCTTCTCCTTGCTCCCATTACATGTTTGTAGCATCGAGGTCCAAACCCAAGATCTATCGAGTCAATAAAATGTGGAGAGAGTTCCATCTTTCTGAACTCCCACACCTTCTGATATTCAATACTCTCCCTGACCAGGGGTAAGAGTGATGAGGCACACCCCTCATATCCTTTCATCTGCTTCACCTTAGACCCCTCAATGGCAAGGTTAAGAGCAACTTTAACCCTATTCCAGTTGGCTTTAATGCCTCACCCACTTGCTTGAGCCTAATTGAATGGTTATAGTGTGTGCTACTTGAATTTATGTGATTGATTACTGGATTCATTTATACATGATTACTTGAGTTTGCCATTGTGCATTCATCATCATTGTTTGCCATTAGTGCATGATCATTCCATTTGTCTTTGTGACACATTGTTGTTTGCCCATGGAGGATACAATTGTAAGACCATGTAGATTGGCGTTTGTTCCCATGATATGGAAGGGATAGAGTGTAAGACCTCATTGGTCACTCATATCTTCTTTTGCTCATTACTTGATACACATTGGTGTTGTATGTGAGGATTCATTGTAAGTCCCTGTGATGTGGCATTTGTATTCCTAGGATCATACTGTGGAAGTTAGAGTAAGCTCAGATAGATTGGCATTTGACATCCATTGTTTTGCATTTTTGTTTGTTTATGTGAGGATGCAATTGTAAGTCCCTGTGATGTGGCATTTGTATTCCTATGATCATGTGTAGGAGATTGGTATAAGCCCATTTAGTGGCATCCGGTATCCGTTTCTTTCTTTTGTTCATTTGCTTGAGGAGATTAGTGTAAGACCATCGAGTGGCATCTGACATCCATATTTGTTTTAGGAGATTGGTGTAAATCCATATATTGGTATCTGGTATCCGCTTTTGTTGTGAGATTGGTGTAAGACCATTGAGTGGCATCCGGTATCACCTTATTTGTTTATTCCATATTGCTCATTGCCTATTCCTAAGGACACACTTGAATCATCTTCTATATGATTTCAAGAGGTGAACCTCTAGGAAGTTTTACACTCCACCATCCACCCATTTTTGTTACGAATCCTTCTCACATTGTTGATTTTTGAAACTTGTATATACATGTTGTGCAAACATTCTCACTTCTTTCCAAATTAGAAACTTGGACCTTAAGTCCATGATTTTCCAAACTTCATTTTTGTAAATACCTCATTGTGAATTGACTTTAATCATACTTTGACCTTTTTGTAAATAATCCAAATAACTTCACCCATTCAAATGATTTTGTGGCTTTGTCCATGTTTGTTAAGTTTTCATACATTAGCTATAGGTTTGATTTACCCTAGTTGGTTGATATTAATCTCACCTATTTGTCCTTAGTTGATTGAATTGTAAGTCTTCCTTGCTTATTATAGGGTTAACCCCTCTCTAGCAAGTTGAAGCTTTTCTCACATGGTGGACTTGTTGTTTCTTAAAGTTGAGTTTTCTCCCGTGGGTAACGTAAGACCTTTGAGCTTGTGTTTTAAAATTGAATCCACTAACTTTTGGAAGTTTTTAGCCGAACTACGGCGTTTTGATCCTTACCTTTGATGGAAGGTACGTAGGCAACGGGTTCATCCGTTCGAACACAAAAATAATTAACATGTACATTCTTTTCTCATCTTCCCATTCATGTTTGCACAATATGTCAAAACAAATAAATATTTTCTTATACAACAAGTGTGAAAAGGGCTCCCTAGGAGTACCTAGGACGTGATGGGTGCCTAACACCTTCCCATTGCGTAATTTACCCCTTACTCAGATTCTCTGATCTTTTCATTAGTTTTCTATGTGTAAAACTTCTTAGGTTTTTGTTCGCTTTTTAACCAGTCCTTAGGATAAATAAAAGTGTGGTGGCGACTCGAATTCATTGTATACATTGCTTATGATTTAATCAATAGATCATATAGTAACGAATACACCGCTACAGAAAAGTGGCGACTCTACTGGGGATTGAGATAGCTTCCCTGGCGGTATTGCCTACTTTTCACCCTTGTTGTATGATATTTGTTTATGTGTTATATGACATATTTTTGTACAATTTGGGATAACTGTATTGATTGTAATGTTTGAATTGCTTGATATACAATTGCTGTTTGCTTTGGTGATCTGTGAGATGAGTTCTATACCCGAACTCGAGTGCACTCTAGGATAGGAGAATGGCGTAGTCTTGTTGACTGGTGTGGAGTATTCCTTAGCCAATTGACTTGCGAGTCCATTCACTTGGTGGAGGTCGTGTTGGATTAATAATGTCACACAAGTCATTTGTGGTTAGGCATTATTCTTTCAATCATGTGCCTTAGAAGCCAAGGACCTTAGTTTACCAAACCCATCTTGGCCTATTTTTAGGACGTAGTGCGGAGGTCGTTCAGATGTAAGATCCGATGCGATTGTTACGCGATACTACACTCATAAGAGTCTCTCTCGAGAATATTTTTGGAATACGAGTATTCGTTTCTCCGATAATATCCGAGAGATGGGACGATGATTATGGGAACCTCTGGTAGAACATGTCTGGCAGGTTTAAACCCTAGTACACTCCCTTTGGGTGGTTCTTAACCGAGACTCCATGCTCGTGACTCTCAGCAAACCCGTGATTCGTGGTTGAGTCGTTCAAACATCGTTAATATCAATGGAACTTGGGTATTGATAAGGTGTAAAACCTGAATCTACCAAAATGGATGATTGATATTAAGGATGTTAGAGCCGGTTCATGTACCGTTAATATCAATGGAACTTGGGTGTTGATAAGGTGAAAACCTAAATCCACCAAAATGGATGATTGATATTAGGGATACAATGAGCTTTCCCACGACCTTTGTTTGGTGTGACTTGCTTGATCCTTGAGTGTGATTGTTGCATTCATGCATTCATGCATTCATCTGCATCCATATCATCAGATAAAAAGAAAATTTTCAAGGAACTCAAAGGAGTTTATTTGCAAAAAATTTCAAACATGAAAAAACCGGGAAAATTTTTTCACCTGATATATCTGATGAGATGCTCTCATGTACGATCAAAATGTTTAAATGTTTCAAAGTTTGCAAATAAAACCTTCGAGTTTCTTCGAAATAAAAACAAGCATATGCACAAACACTTCATGCATCATTTGCATAAGCGGGTGTTTTGTTCCGGTCTCCCGTCCTGTGGTCTGACCCTGCGATCTTCATTTATTTTGAAGACGCATTTCGTCGGTACTACACCAGAGCCCACTCTGCCAGATCGATGGATCACCCTGAGCAAGAGAATTGTGAACTCAGAGAGATATTTGCCAGACTATGTACTGTTGATGGATTTATTCCTGGTTAACCAATCCCGGGCTGGCATTGGCTATTCGTCTGGGGCGTTTAATGAGCAAGGTTTGTTCAAGAGTGGAGGATTCATCCATGATGATCAACCTGAAGAAGAAGCTGCTGCTATCATTGAAAAGGATGCAGAAGATCTGAACAATTTCGTTATTCCTGGTGGTGTCTGCCACAATTGGGTCGCTGTGGATGTTCCTACGGTCATCCATGGATCAGAGTAATTGTTCACTTTGTTTAAAACCCTTCTCCCATGCCAAAAGGAGAAGTGATGACATTGTTGGCAGCATTTAATACAATGATGTTTTCATTCAATTAATGCATTGTCAAACATTTGTTTTTCCATTTGTTTTCACTTTTTGCTTATGCATGAAATCAGTGATCACAAAAAACCATGAAAAACAAGAAAACAATCTTTTCATCTGCATAAATGATTTGCTTGTTTAAATTCAAAAGCTTTCCATTATCCAGAATCATTATGCAGGGATTTCTAAACCCATTGAACATAATGATCCAACGCCATCTCCCAATCTTGAATTCTTTGTATTCGAAGCAGAGGAAGATGATGTTGAAGGGGATTCCTGATGAGATTTCCTATCCTTCTCGAGCACAAAAGAGGCTCATTCAGCTGTATCATGAGAATCAGCAAAACAGTCAAACTGGGGCATTACAAATGTAATGTAAAAAAAAAAAGAGAGGGTGAAAAAGAATGGAAAAATCAAAAATCAAAAAAAAAAATTCAAAAATTTTTCAAAAGAAAAAAGAAAAATTATACCCTCAAGTCCCTAGTTGACTGATGCTGAATGGATTCAAAGTCGTTATGACCAGTTGAATCTGATTGAAGAAAAGCGATTAACTGCCATGTGCCATGGACAATTATATCAGCAGAGAATGAGGAAAGCATTCGATAAGAAGGTCAAGCCTCGTGTGTTCCGAGAAGGAGACCTCGTGCTCAAGAAAGTTTTGTCTTTCGTGCCCGATTCCAGGGGCAAGTGGACTCCAAACTACGAGGGTCCATATGTTGTTAAGAGAGCCTTTTCAGGCGGAGCTTTGATGCTTACAACAATGGATGGGGAGGATTTCACTCGTCCTGTGAATTCAGATGCAGTCAAGAAATACTTTGCCTAAAAAAAAAAGTATATGCAAATGAAAAAACAGAATAGCTCGCTAAGTTGAAAACCCGAAAGGGCGGCTTAGGCAAAAATGAGTGTCTCGGTGGAGAACCCGCGAGGGTGATCCAGGCAAAAATTAGAGACTTGAAAAAAGGTATATTTGCATCCCGCTAGATTGAGTACCTCACCCTGGGGAAATCTAGGCAAAAATTAGGGATTCGGCAAGTAACTGCATCCTGACAAGACTTTCTGGTCACCAGCCGTCTTATCGTCAGAAGATTCTCGATTCTTCATCAACTGAAGCTTCACATACATCGAGATTCAAATTGGTAGAGAAAGGATAATTATGTTCAATGTAGCCCTCTTCCAATATATATCACTGATTTCAAATTTGTACAGATCTATGGAGTCTTGCCATTTGCAGGCTACCATTCCATCAAATCAATTTGAGCTTTTTATCCAATTATTCGCACTCTTATTTGTTTCAATTCAACAAATGTTTTGCATGTTTTAATTGATAAAATGTCATTGTTTGAAACAAATAAATTTTTCAAATTGTTGTTTTAAACAAAGTGAATATTCACAATGATAAAAGGATACTCAGGAATGTCTCAGTGCTCTCCCGAGGGTGGTATGATTCCCAACAGGTAAGGCATTAGTTCATATTCCTGGCATTTGGTTGTATCCTCTTTCTCCCGCTTTGTTGATTGGGGTTGCTCCCCCAAGCAGAGGTGTTGGTTGAAGACTCAGTTTCTTCTCCAGCAGTAATCTCCCCAGCATGGTTTGTTCTCCTCGTGGTAGATTCAGTGGTTGGTGGATTGATATCCCAGTACTTTACCGCGTTCCTCAGCATTGTCGCTAGCAGAGCTGGTGGTGGGGTTGTTCCCCAGTATAGTCGTGAGCAGAGCTGTTGGTGGGGTTGTTCCCCAGTATAGTCGTGAGCAGAGATGTTGTTGAAGACTTCGCGTTTCTTCTCCAGGAGTAGTCTCTTCCCAGTACAATCGCCAGCAGAGTTGTTGTGTTTCTCCTCAGCATGGTTGCTTTCCATTTTTTCCAGCTTAGTCTGCAGAACGGTTGTTGTGGCGGTTTCTGCCTGTTGAAAGCTATCTCAATTCCCAGTAGGCCGGTTGGTGGCTTTAGCATCCCAAGATTGGATTGATTTCCTGATTACTTCTGATCCTCAATAGAGTGGTTATTGCAGAATCTACTTGTGTGATCCGTCAGATATATGTTCCCCCCGAGTAGAGTGGCTTGTTGCAGAATCTACTTGTGTGATGATTCTCCTTCAGTGGGTTGTTCCCCAAGAGAGTAGCTGATAGCTTTCCCCAGTAGAGTTGCTTGTGCAGTTAGATTCTACTTGGATGTTTCTCCTTTAGTGGGTTGTTCCCCAGATTTGTTTGGAGTTGCTTTTGCAGCAGTTCTTGGTTGAGCCATGAGCTCTTGTTTCTCAATTGATGTTGAGATCCCCTGCAGATATCCTCAGGATTCTCCTGATCCCCTACAGATTGGTCTTGGTGGCAGTTTTGCCCGTTGTGACTTTCTGTACTCTGTCTGGGTTGTTTTGCTGATTCTCTTGCCTCTGCTTCCCCAGCAGTGCCCGCAGATCTTTGCTTTACAGCATGTGGATCTCTAGCAGAGTGGCTTTCCAGTTGATTTTTCCCCTGGAAGTATAGTACCGGGCGTTTGATTCCTGGACCTGTTTGTGTTAGATATGTCTGTTTTGTCAGCATTCATCAAACATAAATCAAGCATATTCATGCATAATCATAAAACATTCAGATATTCATGTTGCATTTTTTGCCATAAACCTTTTGTTTGTTATTCTCCTGCTATGGGTTTCATAGATCTCTTTATAGATCTTCCCAAGCAGATGTCGGGTGGTAATCTCTCCATATAGAGTCAGCCCATAAGCAGAAAATGTCTGTCTTTCCTTCTGCAGTTCCCCACTGAGATATGTCCTCGTGGATGACGGTTTCTTCCGTTTCCTCCCAACACATATATTGGGATGGATTTTCCTATTGAGTTATATCCTCATAGGACGTGTTTTGATTCAGTCTGTCTTTTCGGATCAATCCCGAATCGGCATTTTCTCAGCTGTTTCTTGTACTTCCCTGTGGAAGAAATGAATGGTTTGCCCAGTAACCGGCATCAATTCATTCATCCCCAGCGGAGTTTGTGGGCCTCTACTCAGTAACCGGTAGTTGTAAGTCTTATGTTTCTTGCTTCTTGGCGGAATTTGTGGTTATATACCTTTTATTCCTCAAGCAAGAGTTGTTGGTCTTCTACCCAGTAGTCGGTAGTCGTAAATCCTGTTTGCCTGCTCTCCAGCAGTTTGTGGTTTGTTATAAACCCTATTGTATTTCCCGTGCGGATTTGTGACTGTTTCCCATCCCCACGCGGAGTTGTTGGTCTTCTATCCAATATTCGGTAGATGTAAACCCTAATTTGTGGTTATTCCCACCAGAGTATGGCTACTACCCCGTATTCGGTAGTTGTAAGTCCTATCTTTTCCCCCTAGCAGAGGTAACCTTTGTGGTTCGTTCTGGTTGATGGTGGAGTTTCTGTTGTTGTGGTTTTTTATCCCCACACAGAGTTTGCGTTTCCCTGCGGTGATTTTTATCCCCAGTGGAGTTTGTGGTCTTCTACCCCGTATTCGGTAGTTATAAATCCCATGTTGTGATTGTTCTCCCCATCGGAGTTTGTACCTTGTGGTACAGTGGATAATTGTCGGTTGCTAGCAATTTTATCCCAGCTGAGTCTTTGGTTTCTACCCAGTAGTCGGTAGTGTTAACCTCTTGTTTCCTCAGCCAGATTTTCGGTTTCTACCCCGTATTCGGTAGTTGTAAACCCTAATTTCTCCCTTTTGCAGAGTTAACCTGTTTGTTCATCCTAACCGATGAAGGTTACTCTTTGTGGTTATCTTCATTCGTTGTTCGATGTTGATATTACCTCTTTGCTTTTGGATAATTGCCGGATGCTAGCAATTTATCCCCAGCAAGTTGTCTTCTGGATCATTGCCGTATGCTCGCAATGTTATCCCTTTTGAAGTTGCCAGTGGGTCTTTTCACCGTTTGCTAGTGATTTGTTCCCCGGATCATTGATTGTTTATCAATGTATCCCCAACTAGTCCCTGTGGATAATTGCCGGATGCTTGCAATTCATTCTCAGCGGATCGCCTTTCATTTACCCGTTTGCTCGGTAATGATTGTTGCTTCTTTGATTGGTCATCATTATATACCTAGTTTGGTATCCCGATGTTTTTCTTTTCGGTCGATTTATCCTTCATTAACCCTTATACCGGTTGTGGATAATCTTCCATGCGAGTGTGTTATCCACGTTCTGACGGTAATGGATAATATATCTCATGCACTCTTCAGTCGAAGCCTTTTGCGTTTCCCTAGTCGAGTAAGATTCGTTATTTCCCTTTGCGGAGTCGAATATATGTTGTTTGCATAATTGTCGGATGCTTGCAATTTATCCCCTTTGAGTTGTCTTTCGGTTACCCGGATGCTTGGTATCGATTGTCTCTCATCTTTGATAAGTCACCTATTATATACCTCGGTATCTCTGGTGTCTTTTCCTGTCGAGTGTATTATTCACGGTCTGCCGGTAATGAATAATATATCTCTTTCACTCTTTGGTGGGAATCTTTTGTTGATCTTCCCCGGTAGAATAAGATTCGTATTCTTTGTAGAATCGAATACCCATCCTTCAACCAGTTTGTGTTTCGGATGATGTGTGTTTTGGCATATATACCAATTCACGTTTTCGGTAGATCACCTATTATATACTTCGGTATCCCTGGTGTTTCTTACCATGCGAGTGTATTGTCTACGGTCCGCAGGTAATAGATAATATATCTCATGCGAGTATTCTATCCACGTTCTGACGGTAATGGATATTAAATCTCATGCACTCTTTGGGTTTGTGTCCCCAGTTGAGTAAGATTCGTTTTTCCCGTTGTGGATTCGGACGTCCGTCCTGTAAGTCGATTTGCTTTTTCAAGCCCTCCTTTCGGATGATGAGGGTTTTGGCATATATACCAATTCACGTCTTTGGTTAGTCACCTATTATATACTTCGGTATCTCTGGTGTCTCTCCCTTTTCAAGTATATTATTCACGGTCTGCCGGTAATGAATAATATGTCTCATGCACTCTTGGGTCAATCTGTTGATTGTTTTCTCCGCAGAGTAAGATTCATATTCCTTATGGAATTGAATATCCATCCTATAAACAAGTCTGTTTTTTTCCAACTTTCTTCAGGATGATGAGTGTTTTGGCATATATACCAATTCACGTTTCGGTCGGTCACCTATTATATACTCCGGTATCCCTGGTGTTCCTTCCTTTCTGCTCCCTATTATGACCTTGGTCCCCCTGTGGAGTCAGGTTTCCCTGAGCTGATGTACCTTTTTCAGGTCTCCCTCAGATGTTTGGTTGATTGATATCTCGCACCCTTATACCGGTTTTAGATATTCATTCTTCCTGAGTTTGTTACCCTTATACCGGTAACATCTCATCCTTGGTTTCCCCTGGAAAGTCTTTTTCTATATTTCCCCAGCGGAGTTATATTTCTATTTGTGTTGCTGTATTGGTGTTATCCCCAGTACACGCATTTTGTGAGTCAGCTTGAGTATTTCCCATGGGAGTGTTTTCCTTTGGAATTGCTTCTTTCCCCAGTTTGAGTCCCTTTACTCCCCCAGTGAGGTCTCCGGTCTGATCTCTGTTGAGTCCCCTAATCAGAGTCGTGTCTTGCGCACGTTGTGTCAGTTTTGTTTTCCCCAACTCAAAGTCGTGTCCTGCTCACGCATTCTTTTTTCTTTTATTATCCCCAATAAGAATCCCCATGAGAGTCTTGTTAGAGTCTCTGTTCCTGGTGAGTGAAGTACTCCGATGGATCGTCTTTTCTTCTGTGTGAACCATATTCCCCACAGAGTTTGTGTCTTTTTGCTATATACATCTGCATCATGAGGTCTGTTAGGGACCAAAAATTTGTCTCATTACTGTTATTTAAGTCCATTCTACCGCGTCGATATGAAGATTTCTAAACTTCACTTCTCCGGCTAGAATGACCTTAAATAGGGGCATCTGTAAGACCCCAATTTTTGCCCTAAGATCCCTCATGGCCCATAACATCTCATATCATGGCCTCAAGGATCATTGCATACCCTAGCTTCCCTCCTAGTGGGTGGGATACCTTGTGAGTGTGATTCTTGATCACCAAGCATGTATTGCATTTGTATGTCATTGCTTTTCATTTGTTTAATAACCAAAAGTACAAAAATATTGTCATCTAACCTTGTTTCTTGCAGATGAAGCAAACTAGGTCAAACAGTCGAAATCAGTCATTGAGCTAAATGGTGACCATTCTTGAAGAATTTGGACACCATGATCATTCATCAAGAGTTCATATGACTTGTGATATCATTTGGAATCAAGATCTCAAGAGAAAGAGGCTTGGAATTCATCAGAACATGGCTCAGTCCACCAAAACCCTAGAAAAGTCAACTGTGGTCAACTGTGCATTTAATCAGAGATTTGGAGGTGTGAGATGGTTGGAAAGGTCTCATTCATGTCCATATAAGCTTCATTCAACATTTCAAAGATCAAGGTTGAAGGATTTGAAGTCAGACAAAAAGTTTCCAAAAATGGAAATGACCTGTAATTTTCACTTGCCAAAAATGGAAAGTTTTGCTCCTTAAAATTACATCATGAACCAAGCTTCAAATCAAATTTTGTCCAACATGAAAGTTGAAGATCTTCTTCTCACCTTTCCAAAAAGTCCAAGAACACTCAATTCCCATGTGTGGTTGACAAGATATGGTCAGATCAATTTCAAAAAATGCCCGAATTCAAAGTGGCATAACTTGCATATGGAATGTCCAAATTGGATGGTTCTTCTTTGAGAAAACCACATTTGATATGTACTTTCATAATCCATCATCACATTTTGTCAAAAACCTTCACATAAAAAGGTCATTTTTTAAGTGAACCAATTAAAATGCAAGGGCAAAATGGTCCAACTTTCAAAGTACATGGAATTTTGGCATGGGACCAATTCCAATAGCTTCTAAATGAAATTTGTGACTTGTTCAAATTCAAAAATCACTGTTACATTGCATGGAACTCTCCAAGGGCAAAAATGCCAAATTGCTTACAAGTGCACATTTTACTAATTATCAAAAATGGACTAATCATGATTAGAGTTGGATTAACACATTGGTATATAAGCTTAATTCTAACAGAAACTCAGGAGGAATCACAATTTTCAGATCAGAGCCAAAAAACTCTCAAATTCTCACTTTTTCACATTTTTCACATAAGCATTTTTTCACCATTTCATCAAAATTCACCATCATTCTTGCAAGTTTTTGTTTGAATCTTCATATGCAGGTAAGATTGAACTTCTGTTGAAGCATTTGGAGGTGTAAATCGAGCAAAAACTCCAGCTGCTACAAGCTTGCTCTCACATGGCAGTTACGATTTTCCACTGATCCGTGCATCTTTGAGCTACGAAATCATCATCATTCACCTTCATAATCATCAATCACGATCTATTTTCAACAATCGAGGCCAGAAACGCGAAGATTCCGCGGCTGCACTCCAAGAAGGTGAAATCTCGAAACCTTTAATTCTTGAAATCAATGCATGGCTTAGATAGATCGTTGAACATAGATCATTCTGCCGTTTGAATCGCGCGATTCCGTTAAGTATGGAGCTAGATATGTTGATCTGAATATTTGTGTGTGGATCTTCTTTCGATTGGTTCTTTGCGTGCGTTAATCTTTAGACGATTCCATGGCCATATCCTTGATCTACGTTGCAAGAGGAAGAGTTTGGTATACGGCTTGTGCAGTTTGGTTGCGGTTTGCTCGTAACCGATGCTGGCGCGATGAACATGAAGAACGGTGTGGAAGCTTCGTGAAATCTGGAAAAAATCCCGTGCAGATCCGTTTCGCTGGCCTGGCACTTTTGAAAATGTGTTTCCCTCTTGTTCCAGCCAACCAGAAGCTGCCACGCATTAAATTGCTACAGTACCGCATTCTGCACATAATTACGGAAATGCCACTGCTGTATATTAATTCAATTAATTCATTATTACACTTAAATAAATATTACCATAAATTAACAAATCTTTAAAAATTCATATAAAATCCAATTTTAATCCAAATTAAGTGGGACTTTTTTTGTTAGATCCCAATTTTAATCTACTTTTTTTTAGGCATAATAGTGTAAGTTGTGCCTGGTAGAATTTTTAATTGGCTTATTGATTTTTGACATGTGTGCAATATTCATGTGTTTTGCCATTTTAATCACCAAATAATCATGCTAGCTCCAAATTGAATGAAATTTCATATGATGATTCTTGACTCACTCCTGGAGATTTTGGTATATGATTTGCAATTTTTGGATCTCTGGTTTTATAGATATGATTAATTCTTTTTGAGTGTGACAATATGTGTCACACTATGCTATGCTGACTTCATGATTTATTTTTCCATGCTTACCTTAGGCCTATGGCTCTTATTTTTTGCATGAGATATCTTTTATATGTTAAGTTTCACCATGATTTTTTGTGGATTTAATTGATCCATTTTCTAATTGGTTTGGATTTTTGATTGCTGTTTAGCAATTTTGGATTGTTTCTTGAGTAGCAAATGTACATGTGTTATTAAATGCTCATCCCTTATCCTATGAACACGAAATTTGATGGAGTGTTTCCTAACATGTATAGCTTTGATTTGGCTTTGGTCCCACTCATTTCTAATTTGATTTCACTGTTTTACCATTGATTGAAGTTGGTGTACATTTGGTGACTTGATTTGATTGTGTTTTTTGCATGCTTTAACATGTTGATTTAATTGACATAGCTCCACTAGTCCAAAATGCATGAAAATTAATATGTAGCTTGTTGAATGTCCTCTGTTTAAGATATCATTTTTGTGGAATTTACTGTGCTGTTTTGATATTTTTTAGATTGAAATCATTCTGGTTGTCCATATGTGATTCAACATTGCTTACTTTGCCTTAATTTGTGCATGAAATGAAATTAGTGCATAGTTTGGATGTGAGACCAATTGGGATCTCTTATTATTTGAATTATCTTAACTTTGATCATGTTTTACTTGCTGTTTTAGGATTTTTCCATCCTTTGGACCCTAGGCTTGTCCTAGTGGTCTTGTTACTTATGTTTGAGCTTGACTTTGATTTTTCAGGTTAAAAAGCTAATGCCTTAAGGAGGTTGATTCATATTTGAGTTGAATTCAGTTGACTAATTGTTTGTTTTGTAGGATGCTTAGCTCATTTGAGCTTTGAGCCTTGTGCTTTGCACATGTTTGATTGTGATTGACTATTGGTTTATTACCTTGTCTGTTTGTTTATGTTGGGATGCTGATTATATTTGACTGATTTCAGGTACCCTTAGTTGCTCAGTTCTCTTAAGAACTTGCTTTGCTTTGCTTAAATAGCAATTTGCATTGAGGTAGACTCTCTTGTCTCCATGTAGTCTGGAAGACCTGGCTTGTTACTTAGCCAGGCAAATGTCTGAAGTCCTCCTTAAGAGGCGATGTTTGTGATTGTTTATGTTTGTCCCAAGAAGGAAAAGTCCTTTAAATAAGGCAATTGGTGGATATAAGAGATATGTAACCTATCTCCCACTATTCTGTGAGTCTTCTCCTTGCTCCCATTACATGGTTGTAGCATCGAGGTCCAAACCCAAGATCTATCGAGTCAATAAAATGTGGAGAGAGTTCCATCTTTCTGAACTCCCACACCTTCTGATATTCAATACTCTCCCTGACCAGGGGTAAGAGTGATGAGGCACACCCCTCATATCCTTTCATCTGCTTCACCTTAGCCTCCTCAATGGCAAGGTTAAGAGCAACTTTAACCCTATTCCAGTTGGCTCTAATGCCTCACCCACTTGCTTGAGCCTAATTGAATGGTTATAGTGTGTGCTACTTGAATTTATGTGATTGATTACTGGATTCATTTATACATGATTACTTGAGTTTGCCATTGTGCATTCATCATCATTGTTTACCATTAGTGCATGATCATTTCATTTGTCTTTGTGACACATTGTTGTTTGCCCATGGAGGATACAATTGTAAGACCATGTAGATTGGCGTTTGTTCCCATGATATGGAAGGGATAGAGTGTAAGACCTCATTGGTCACTCATATCTTCTTTTGCTCATTACTTGATGCACATTGGTGTTGTATGTGAGGATTCATTGTAAGTCCCTGTGATGTGGCATTTGTATTCCTAGGATCATACTGTGGAAGTTAGAGTAAGCCCAGATAGATTGGCATTTGACATCCATTGTTTTGCATTTTTGTTTGTTTATGTGAGGATGCAATTGTAAGTCCCTGTGATGTGGCATTTGTATTCCTATGATCATGTGTAGGAGATTGGTATAAGCCCATTTAGTGGCATCCGGTATCCGTTTCTTTCTTTTGTTCATTTGCTTGAGGAGATTAGTGTAAGACCATCGAGTGGCATCTGACATCCATATTTGTTTTAGGAGATTGGTGTAAATCCATATATTGGTATCTGGTATCCGCTTTTGTTGTGAGATTGGTGTAAGACCATTGAGTGGCATCCGGTATCACCTTATTTGTTTATTCCATATTGCTCATTGCCTATTCCTAAGGACACACTTGAATCATCTTCTATATGATTTCAAGAGGTGAACCTCTAGGAAGTTTTACACTCCACCATACACCCATTTTTGTTACGAATCCTTCTCACATTGTTGATTTTTGAAACTTGTATATACATGTTGTGCAAACATTCTCACTTCTTTCCAAATTAGAAACTTGGACCTTAAGTCCATGATTTTCCAAACTTCATTTTTGTAAATACTTCATTGTGAATTGACTTTAATCATACTTTGACCTTTTTGTAAATAATCCAAATAACTTCACCCATTCAAATGATTTTGTGGCTTTGTCCATGTTTGTTAAGTTTTCATACATTAGCTATAGGTTTGATTTACCCTAGTTGGTTGATATTAATCTCACCTATTTGTCCTTAGTTGATTGAATTGTAAGTCTTCCTTGCTTATTATAGGGTTAACCCCTCTCTAGCAAGTTGAAGCTTTTCTCACATGGTGGACTTGTTGTTTCTTAAGGTTGAGTTTTCTCCCATGGGTAACGTAAGACCTTTGAGCTTGTGTTTTAAAATTGAATCCACTAACTTTTGGAAGTTTTTAGCCGAACTACGGCGTTTTGATCCTTACCTTTGATGGAAGGTACGTAGGCAACGGGTTCATCCGTTCGAACACAAAAATAATTAACATGTACATTCTTTTCTCATCTTCCCATTCATGTTTGCACAATATGTCAAAACAAATAAATATTTTCTTATACAACAAGTGTGAAAAGGGCTCCCTAGGAGTACCTAGGACGTGATGGGTGCCTAACACCTTCCCATTGCGTAATTTACCCCTTACTCAGATTCTCTGATCTTTTCATTAGTTTTCTATGTGTAAAATTTCTTAGGTTTTTGTTCGCTTTTTAACCAGTCCTTAGGATAAATAAAAGTGCGGTGGCGACTCGAATTCATTGTATACATTGCTTATGATTTAATCAATAGATCATATAGTAACGAATACACCGCTACAATCAGGCATCAAGAATCCATAATTATTTCATCAAAAACACATCACATATGCACGGATCGAATGAAACAAGAATCATCACCAAAAATTCAAACTAACATATCTCACTCAATTTGGCACGGATTCATACGATTCAAAGTCTAATCTACTCAGCATTCAAAGATCTATCATATTATGTCAACTAAAAACAAAATTATGAGAATGAATTTGTGACCTCTTGTAGAAACAGAATTTGATTCAGCTGGATTCGAGGCCTGGTGATGCTTGAAAACTCGTCTACAATGCTTATGAAGATGTTTAGAAGGAAGATCGAAGCTCAGCTATGCACGATTCCACAGTTTCAAGACTTCACCATTGTTGATGTTCTTGCTTTGAGGAGCTTTAATTTGCACGAATTTCAGTTGAATCTTGCTTGAAAATTTCTCAGTGATGATGTTTGATGATGAATAGAGCAAGAACTATGCAAATGCTTTGAAGAAAATGAGAGAAAATTTGAGAAAAGTTTGAGAGAAAATTGAGAGCAAAACTTTTAGATCTGAATTTGTGAAGTGTGGTTAGTGAAAAACAGTTAGGGTTTCTGTTATATATGTTGTGCTAATCACCCTCTTAATCCAAATTAATCATGCTTAGTTAAGTTGAAATTAAGTGAAAACAAGGTGCATGGCAAAAAAAATGACAAATTAGAGGGTGTGTGAAGCATGCACACGTGAACAGTAACCAATGCATGATCAAAACAGAGTTATGTATTGATACAAAACTCGTATGTATCAATACATAGCACATTTTGCCTTGCATGCATCGATGCGAAATTCGTATGCATCAATGCATAGCACATTTTGCCTTGCATGCATCGATGCGAAATTCGTATGCATCAATGCATAGCACATTTTGCCTTGCATGCATCGATGCGAAATTCGTATGCATCAATGCATAGCACATTTTGGCCATGCACACTTGACAATGATTTGACCATAACTCCTCAATCATTCATCAGATTCTCATGATCTTGGACTTTTTGGAAATGGGAGAGAAAGATCTACAACTTTCATGTTCAACAAAATTTCATTTGAAGCTTCCTTGATGTTGGAAAGTTGAGTTGAAGTTGGTCCAAAACTTGCCATTTTTGAAAATATTAGGTCACTTTCTATTTCTGGAAGCTTTTGACTTGACTTCAAATTCTTCAATGTGAGTGTTTGAGATGTCAAATGAGACTTGTTTGAACATGAATGAAGTCTTTCTAACCATCTCCCACCTTTAAATCCATGATTAAATGCACAGTTGACTTGTGTTGACTTTTCTAGGGTTTCAGCTGACCTAGCTATGCTCTGATGAAATCCAAATCTCTACCACTTGAGATCTTGATTCAAAATGATGCCATGGTTCATATGAACTCTTGTGAATGATCATTGGTGCCCAAATTCTTCAGAATGGCCACCATCTATTGCTCAATGCTTTGCCTTTGACTGGCTTGACCTAAGATTGCTTCATCTGCAAGTAACAAGGTTAGATGACAATATTTTTGTACTTTTGGTTAGTGATTGAAATAAAAGCAATGATATACAAATGCAAAACATGCTTGGTGATCAAGAAACAATCTCAAAAGATAACCCACCCACAAGAAAGCAAGCAAGGTGCACAATGATCCTTGAGGCAATGAATGATATGGTATGATGCCATGAGGGATCTTAAGGACAAAATTGAGGTCTTACAGATGCCCCTATTTAAGGTCATTCTAACCGGAGAAGTGAAGTTTAGAAATCTTCATCTCGACGCGGTAGAATGGGCTTAAATAACAGTAATGAGACAAATTTTGGTCCCTAAGAGACCTCATGATGCAGATGTATGCATGTAAAAGAACAAAACAAACTCTGTAGGGATATGGCTCCACAAAGAAGAAAAGACGATCCGTCGGAGTAATACACTTACCAGGAACAGAGACTCTACCAGGACTCTTGTGGGGATAATAAAAAGAAAAAGAAATGCGTGAGCAGGACACGACTCTGAATTGGGAAAAACAAAACTGACACAGCATGACCAAGATACGACTGGCATAGAGACCTCACTGGGGAGCGAAGGACTCACATTGGAAAAGAAGAATTCCAAAGGAAAACACATCCATTGGAAAGACACAAGCCGACTCAAACTATCCACAAAGGATACTTCGGATGAGAAAAATCCGGACTCGGACCAAGGAACGATTCACAAAAACCTCCCTGCCGGGGAAAATTTGCATATATTGGGGAAAACGCCAATACAACAAAAGGGTAAAAATCACCACAGGAAACTCCACTGGAGAAGGTCTAACAAAGAGACTCTCCTGGGGAACAGCAACAAGATGAGGTGTTACCGGTATAAGGGTAACAAACTCAGGAAGAATGAATATCTAAGACCGGTATAAGGGTAAGAGATATCAATCAACCAACATCTGAGAAAGACCTGAAAAAGGTACATCAACTCAGGAAAATCTGACTCCACAGGGGACCAAGGTCATAATAGGGAGCAAAAAGGAAGGAACACCAGGGATACCGAGGTATATAATAGGTGACCGACCAAAGCGTGAATTGGTTTTTTACTGCCAAAACACTCATCATCCGAAAGGAGGGCTTGAACAAGCAAATCGACTTACAGGATGGACATTCGAATCCACAAAGGGAAGACGAACCTTACTCAACTGGGGACACAAACCCGAAGAGTGCATGAGATATAATATCCATTACCGTCAGAACGTGGATAGAATACTCGCATGAGATATATTATCTATTACCGTCAGAACATAGATAATACACTCGCATGGAAGAGACACCAGGGATACCGAGGTATATAATAGGTGACCTACCGAAAACGTGAATTGGTTTTTACTGCCAAAACACTCATCATCCAAAACACAAACTGGTTAAAGGATGGATATTCGATTCTACAAAGAATACGAATCTTACTCTACTGGGGAAGATCAACAAAGGATTCCGACCAAAGAGTGAAAGAGATATATTATTCATTACCGTCAGAACGTGAATAATATACTCGGAAAGGAAGAGACACCAGAGATACCGGTTAGGGTATATAATAGGTGATCAACCAAAAAGAGAGACAATCGTTACCAAGCATACGGGTAACCGAAAGACAACTCAAAGAGGATAGACTGCAAGCATCCGGCAATTATCCAATAACAAAATATTCGACTCCGCAAAGGGAAATAACGAATCTTACTCGACCGGGGAAACACAACAGGCTTTGACTGAAGAGTGCATGAGATATATTATCCATTACCGTCAGAACATGGATAACATACTCGCATGGAAGATTATCCACAACCGGTTACTGGGTTAACAAAGGATAAATCGACCGAAAAGAAAGGCATCGGGATACCAAAACTAGGTATATAAAGATGACCAATCAAAGGGAGCAACAATCATTACCAAGCAAACGGGTAAAGGAAAGGAGACTCACTGGGGATAAATTGCAAGCATCCGGCAATTACCCACAAGAACTAGCTGGGGATGCATTGATAAATAATCAATGATCCGGGGAACGAATAACTAGCAAACGGTGAAAGGACCCACTGGCGACTTCAAAGGGAATAACATTGCAAGCATACGGCAATGACCCAGAAGACAACTTGTTGGGGATACAATTGCTAGCAACCGGCAATTATCCACAAGCAAAGGGAGGAATATCAACATCAAATATTGAATGAAGATAACCACAAAAAGTAACCATCATCGGTTAGGATGAACAACAAGGTTAACTCTACAAAGGGGAGAAGTTAGGGTTTACAACTACCGAATACGGGGTAGAAAACCAAAACTCTGGCTGAGGATAAAATTGCTAGCAACCGGCAATTATCCACCTGTACCACGAGGCACAAACTCCGCTGGGAATAAAACCACAACGACACCAAATTCCGCCAAAAACTAGAACGAACCACAAAGGTTACCTCTGCTAGGGGAAAAGAGATAGGACTTATGACTACCGAATACGGGGTAGTGGCCAAATCAACTCTGATGAGGATAAAAGATTTAGGGTTTACATCCACCGAATACTGGGTGGAAAACCAACAACTCCACGTGGGGAATGAAAGAATCACAAATCCGCACGGGAAACAAAATAGGGTTTATAACAAACCACAAACTCTGCTGGAGGGTACGAAAATCAGGATTTACGACTACTGAAAACTAGGTAGAAAACCGAATCAACTCTTGCTGAGGAATAAAAGGTATATAACCATAAATTCCATCAAGAAGAAGGAACATAGGACTTACAACTACCGGTTACTGGGTAGAGGCCCAAAAAGATTCCGCTGGGGATAAAAGAAATAATGCCGGTTACTGGGCAATTCATTCATTTATTCCACAGGGAAGCACAAGAAACAGCTGACAAATAGCCGATTCGGGATTGATCCGAAAAGACAGACTGAATCAAGACTCATCCTATGAGGATATAACTCAATAGGAAAATCCATCCCAATATATGTGTTGGGAGGAAACGGAAGAAACCGTCATCCACGAGGATAATCTCAGTGGGGAACTGCAGAAGGAAAGACAGACGCTTTCGGCTTACGGGGTTGACTCTATATGGAGAGATTTTAACACCCGACATCTGCATGGGGAGATCTATTAGAGATCTATAAAACCCATAGTAGGAGAACAATAAACAAAAGATATATGGCAAAAAATGCAACATGAATATCTGAATGTTTATGGTTATGCATGAATATGCGTGATTTATGTTTGGTGAATGCTGACAAAACAGACATATCTAACACCAACAGAGTCCAGGAATCAAACGTCCGGTACTATACTTCCAAGGGAAAAACCAACTGGAAAGCCAATCTGCAGGAGATCCACATGCTGAAAAGCAAAGATCTGCGGGGAGGCAAAAGATCGGAGATATCAAAGAAACACCAGATCTCTGAGTAATGGATTAAAAATCACCCAACTGACGAACAGAAAGTCATAACAGGCACAAACAGCCACAAAGACGAATCTGTTGGGGGGAAACAGGAGAAATCCTGAGATATCTGTAGGGGATCTTCAGTATCAATTGAGAACCAAAAATTCACTGCACAAGCGAGGACTGCCATGAAAGCAACTCCACACAACTCCGTTGGGGAACAACCCACTGAGGAAGAACAGATCATCCACGTAGAATCTTCTGCACAAGCAACTCTACCTGGGGAACACAAATAGCCATTCCATCGGGAATACACCCACTGAAGGAAAAACAGATCACACCAGTAGATTCTGCAACAAGCCACTCTACTGAGGATCAAAGCAATCAGGAAATCAGCCCAATCTCAGGATGATAGACCACCAACCAACCCTACTGGGGAAACTGAGGTCAACAAGCATAAACTGCCACCAAAAGCAACTCTGTCAAGTATACCACCTCTGGCGGAGACTCCTAGGGAATTATCACAGATGCAATCCTGACTCTGACGGGGATTCTGGTTTTGTTGGAGATACCAACTCTTATGGGGATTTTGCACAAATACAATCCACCAAACCACAAATCTACTAACGGCTCCATCTGGGATTTCACTGAGGAATCCACTGAGGATACGGAAGAGAGCTAGGGATCAACCACTAAATGCTAACTCTTCTGAGGAGAACACCCACAACTACTGAGGAGGAACATAATCACTGCCCTGCTGAAGGGATAAGCACACTGGTGAGGAGATAGCAACTCCGCCGGCGACTTGGCCGGGAAAGAGAGTACTGCCAGAACAAACGAAGTCTTCCACAAGCGCTCCACTCTGGGGATATACCACAGATTCCACTAGTGACTGTGCTGAGGAAAGATAGCAGCAACCCTGTTTGGCGACTAAGCTGAGGAAAGTGGTAAAGTTCAGGGATATCAACCCACCAACCACTGAATCTTCATAAAGAAAGCAACCATGCTGAGGAGAGAAACAACAACTCTGCTAGCGACTGTACTGGGGAGAGACTACTGCTGGAGAAGAACACGAAGTCTTCAACAACATCTCTGCTTGGGGAACAACCCACAACAACAACTCTGCCTGGGGAACAACCCCAACAACAAAGCATGAGAAAGAAGATACAACCAAATACCAGGAATATGAACAAATGTCTTACGTGTTGGAAATCATGCCACCCTTGGGAGAGCACTGAGAAATCCTTAAGTATCCTTTTGTCATCGTGAATATTCACTTTGTTTAAAACAACAATTTTGAAAATTTATTTGTCTTAAAACAATGACATTTTATCAATTAAAACATGCAAAACATTTGTTGAATTGAAACAAATAAGAGTGCAAATAATTGGATAAAAAGCTCAAATTTATTTGATGGAATCGTAGCCTGCAAATGGCAAGACTCCATAGATCTGTACAAATTTGAAATCAGTGATATATATTGGAAGAGAGCTACATTGAACATAATGATCCTTTCTCTACCAATTTGAATCTCGATGTATTCGAAGCTTCAGTCGACGACGAATCGGGAACCTCTGACAAAAAGACGGTTGCGGAACAGAAAGTCTTGTCAGGATGCAGTTACTTGCCGAATCCCTAATTTTTGCCTAGATTGCCCCAGGATGAGGTACTCAATCTAGCGGGATGCAAATATTATTTTTCAAGTCTCTAATTTTTGCCTGGATTACCCTTGCGGGTTCTCCACCGAGACGCTAATTTTTGTCTAAGCCGCCCTTTCGGGTTTTCAACTTAGCGAGCAATTCTGTTTTTCATTTGCATATACTTTTTTTTTTAGGCAAAGTATTTCCTGACTGCATCTGAATTCACAGGACGAGTGAAATCCTCCCCATCCATTGTTGTAAGCATCAAAGCACCGCCTGAAAAGGCTCTCTTAACAACATATGGACCCTCATAGTTTGGAGTCCACTTGCCCCTGGAATCGGGCACGAAAGACAAGACTTTCTTGAGCACGAGGTCACCTTCTCGGAACACACGAGGCTTGACCTTCTTATCGAATGCTTTCTTCATTCTCTGCTGATATAACTGACCATGACACATGGCAGTTAATCGCTTCTCTTCAATCAAATTCAGCTGGTCATAACGACTCTGAATCCATTCAACATCAGTCAACTTGGCTTCCATCAAGACTCTCATTGATGGGATCTCCACCTCTACTGGGAGCACAACCTCCACGCCGTAAACAAGAGAGAAAGGGGTTGCCCCTGTTGAAGTGCGGACAAATGTACGATAACCATGCAAAGCAAATGGCAGCATCTCATGCCAATCTTTGTACGTAACTGTCATCTTCTGGATAATCTTCTTGATATTCTTATTGGCAGCTTCAACAACCCCATTCATCTTAGGTCTGTAGGGAGAGGAATTATGGTGTGCAATCTTGAACTCAGCGCACAACTCATCCATCATCTTATTATTCAGATTAGATCCATTATCGGTAATGATCTTATCTGGCACACCATAACGGCAAATCAGCTGGTTCTTGATAAACTTCACAACCACCTGCCTGGTCACGTTCGCATACGAAGCGACTTCAACCCATTTGGTGAAGTAATCAATCGCTACGAGAATAAACCTATGCCCATTGGACGCCTTCGGTTCAATCATGCCGATCATGTCGATTCCCCACATGAAGAAAGGCCATGGTGATGAAATCACATTCAGAAGTGTCGGAGGAATATGAATCTTATCCGCGTAAATCTGACACTTGTGAGATTTCTTCACATATTTGCAGCAGTCAGACTCCATTGTCAGCCAATAGTGGCCTGCTCTCAACATCTTTCCAGCCATGGCATTTCCATTGGAATGAGTACCAAATGAACCCTCATGGACCTCAGTCATCAACAGGTTTGCTTCGTGTCTATCCACGCATCTGAGCAAAACCATGTCAAAATTTCTCTTATACAGCACTTCACCACTGAGGTAGAAACTGCCTGACAACCTTCTCAAAGTTTCCCTATCTTTCACAGATGCCCCAGGCGGGTAGACCTGGTTCTGGAGGAAATTCTTGATATCAAAATACCAAGGCTTGTCATCATTCACTTCTTCAACTGCGAACACGTGAGCTGGTCTATCCAAGCGCATCACGGCAATGTTGGGAACTTCATTCCAATACTTGACAACAATCATTGAAGCAAGCGTAGCAAGAGCATCTGCTATCCGATTATCCTCTCGAGGAATATGATGAAAGTCAACTTCTGTAAAGAACGTTGAAATCCTTCTTGCATAATCTCTGTACGGAATGAGACCTGGCTGATTCGTCTCCCATTCACCCTTAATCTGATTAACAACCAGGGCCGAATCACCATACACATCAAGATGCTTGATATTCAATCAATACATTCTTCCAATCCCATAATACAGGCCTCGTACTCAGCCATGTTATTCGTGCATTTGAAAGTTAGCCTTGCTGTAAGCGGAATATGCGTACCATGAGGAGTAATGATTACTGCCCCAATGCCATTTCCGTACTGATTCACAGCGCCATCAAACACCATCGTCCATCTGGAACCAGGTTCCGGACCTTCATCAAGTGTAGGCATATCACAATCTTTCATTTTCAAATACAGAATCTCCTCATCAGGGAAGTCATACTGAACAAACTGATGATCTTCAATTGGCTGGTGCGCTAAATGGTCAGCCAAGATACTGCCTTTGATAGCTTTCTGAGCTCGATACTCGATATCATACTCAGATAACAACATCTGCCAACGGGCAATCCTCCCAGTTAAAGCAGGCTTCTCGAAGATATACTTGATTGGATCCATTCTGGATATCAACCAAGTGGTATGATTTATCATGTACTGGCGTAAACGCTTAGCAGCCCAAGCCAAAGCACAGCACGTCTTCTCAAGCATTGAGTATCGAGACTCACAATCAGTAAACTTCTTACTGAGGTAATATATAGCAGATTCTTTCTTCCCTGATTCATCTTGTTGACCGAGTACACAACCCATTGAGTCTTCAAGGACAGTCAGATACATAATCAGAGGTCTACCTTCCACAGGCGGAGACAAGATCGGAGGTTCGGATAGATATTCTTTGATACTGTCGAAAGCTTTCTGGCAATCCTCGGTCCAATCATGAGACTGATCTTTCCGAAGGAGCTTGAATATCGGCGCACATGTGGCAGTCATGTGGGATATAAATCTGGAAATATAGTTCAAGCGACCAACAAAACCTCGGACTTGCTTCTCAGTTTTGGGTGCAGGCATCTCTTGTATTGCTTTGACCTTTGCAGGATCAACTTCAATACCTCTCTCGCTGACAACAAAACCCAACAACTTGCCGGAACGGACTCCAAATGTACATTTGTTCGGATTCAGACAAAGTCTAAACTTCCTCAAACGCTGAAAAAGCTTCAACAAATGCTCAACATGTTCAACTTCCGTTCGGGACTTAGCAATCATATCATCAACATAGACCTCTATCTCCTTGTGCATCATATCATGAAACAAGGTAGTCATAGCTCGTTGATACGTGGCTCCGGCGTTCTTCAAACCGAAGGGCATCACTCGATAACAGAATGTTCCCCAAGGTGTGATGAATGTTGTCTTCTCCATATCCTCAGGTGCCATCTTGATTTGATTATAACCGGAAAATTCATCCATAAAGGAAAAGACTTTGAATTTAGCTGTATTGTCTACCAACATATCAATGTGTGGTAGAGGGAAATCATCTTTCGGACTAGCTTTATTCAAATCTCTGTAATCAACACACATACGGACTTTTCCGTCCTTCTTAGGAACAAGCACAATATTGGCCACCCATTGAGGATATGTAGAAGTCACCAGAAACCCCGCATCAATTTGCTTCTGAACTTCCTCTTTGATCTTCACTGCCATATCTGGATGAGTTCTTCTGAGCTTCTGCTTCACAGGCACGCACTCAGGCTTCAAAGGCAGGAAATGTTGCACAATATCTGTATCTAGACCCGGCATGTCTTCATATGACCAAGCAAAGATATCTGAATATTCTCGTAGCAAGCTGATCAACTCCTTCTTGACAGACTCTTCAAGAAGTGCCCCAATTTTCACCATACAAACACAATCCTCAGACCCCAAGTTGTCTGTTTCCAAATCTTCAAGGTGCGGCTGAATGATCTTCTTCTCGTGCTCAAGGAGACGGGTGATCTCATCAGGAATCACTTCAACATCATCTTCCTCTGCCTCGAATACAGGGAATTCAAAATTGGGAGATGGCGTTGGATCATTATGTTCAATGGGTTTTAGAATCAACCTGCATAATGATTTTGGTTAATGAAAAACTTTAGAATTTAAACAAACAAATCATTATGCAGATGAAAAATGTTGCTTTTATTCTTGTTTTTATGGGTTTTTTGTGATCACTGATTTCATGCAAAAGCAAAAAGTGAAAACAAATGGAAAAACAAATGTTTAACAATGCATTAATTGAATGAAATATCATTGTATAAATGTTGCCAACAATGTCATCACTTCTCCTTTTGGCATGGGAGAAGGGTTTTGAACAAAGTGAACCATTACTCTGATCTATGAATGACAGTAGGAATATCTACAGCGACCCAATTGTGGCAGACACCACCAGGTATGATGAAGTTGCTCAGATCCTCTGCATCCTCTTCCAAGATAGCAGCAGCCTCTTCAGGTTGATCAGCATGGATGAATCCCGCACTCTTGAACAAACCTAGCTCGTTGAATGCCCCAGAGGAATAGCCAATGCCAGCCCGGGATCTATTGTCTTCAAGCTCAATCATCTTCCCTAAACCAGCAACTGCACCACATTCAATGGCCAGTTTCGCACCACGGTAGGAAGAAAATGAAGGAGACTTCTTCTCAATTGGTTCATCAATAGATAAAGCTTGGAAAGGCGTTCCAACTTCATCCTTAGCATCAATATATGAGAAAGAAGACAAGTGGCTAACCAGGAATAAATCCATCAAAAGCACTTAGTCTGGCAAATTCCTCCTTGAGTTCACAGTTCTCTTGCTCGAGATGATCCATCAATCTCGAAGAATTGGCTCTGGTGTATGTAGCACCTCAAATTTGCACCTACCATTTTGTACATTCATTTTCATATTAGGTCATTAACATTACATTGTCCACTGCATAACATTGCATTGTCCATTTGCCCAAGTGCAAGTCATCAGTCAAGACTGGTCAGGAGATCCAGTTGTGCAAGCAAGCAAGTGCATTTCCTATGGAAGCAAAGCCCTAGGGTTGGTTCATTGAGTTCATATGACCTAGGGATTATTTTGAAGAGGTTTGGCCAAGGATTGGATGATCAAAGCTCAACAGTCAAGCTGAATTTCATCTGAAACCCTAGAAAGTCAACTGTGGTCAACTGTGCCTGAAATCAAGGATTTGAAGGTGGGAGATGGTTTGAAAGGCCTCATTCATGTCCATACAAGTCTCATTTGACATGTCAAAGATCAAGATTGAAGAATTTGAGGTCAGATGAAAAGCTTCCAAAAATAGTAAGTGACTTGTAATTTCAAACTGCCAAAAATGGAAAGGTCTTCTCCTCAAATTTACATCATCATACAAGCTTCAAATGGAATTTCGTCCAACATGAAAGTTGAAGATCTTGTTCTAACCTTTCCAAAAAGTCCAAGAACATCCATTTCTCATGTGTGGTTGGCAAGTTATGATCAAATCATTGTCAAGAATTTTTGAACTTCAAAGTGGGATAACTTTCACACCATTTGGCCAAATTGAGTGGGGTTTCTTGCTACAATCTCCATTTGACATGCTCTATCATAATCATTCATTATATTTCACCAAAAATCATTACATAAAAATGGCATTTTTCATGTGACTTGAATTTGAAAAAAGGAGGGAAAAAAGTCAATTTGAAAACTATGCATTTTCCACACTTCACACCACTTGTAATGAGTCTTAAATCACATTTGGGAGGTGTTTGGCCAATAATTCGTGCACTGTAGCAAGGCATTACATACATGAGGTTACTTTGGCCATTTAACATGAAAAATGCATTTCACTTAATCCCTTTGGTTTTGGCTAAGCTTGATTAACAAAGATGATTAGCAGCACCTATATATTCCTAATCCTAACCGAATTTCTGATTAGCACTTCATTCACACAGATCTAGATCCAAAAAATCACCAATTCTCTCAACTTTTTCTCTTGATTTTTTCTGTAAATTTTCCAAAGAACTTGCATTGTTCTTCATTGATCTATCATCTACAAGCAATATTGAAGGTTCTGCAAGCAAGGATTCGAGGTTTTCAAGCTGTTTCTTGGCACTGTTACATAGAGCTCCATCAATGGAAATTGGAAAATTGAGCTGGATCCAAAGCAATTGAACTGCATTCCTTCTTCCAGTCATCAACTTGAGCATCAAGGAGTTTCTGTTTCACACTTTCAAGCCTTGATTCACACGAATTCAATTCTGCAATCCTTTAAAGGTTGGAATTCGAAACTCTCAATTCATGAAATTATGCTATGCTTCATGTAGATCGTTCCATGCTGAGTGTACTGCTCTTTGAATGGTTGATTTTCATTGAGAATTAAGCAAGATATGCTGATTTTAAGATTGACATGTGAGATTTCTTTTGCTCGATCTGTGCTTGATAGTTAGAATTAGGCCTAATTGGTTATGGATTGTTGTTGAGCATTGAAAGATGAACATGATGATGTATAGTTTGTAAATTTTCATGAATGTTTGTTCTTGAGTGATGAACTGGATGAAGAACATCAAGAACCCTAGAAAATTTGGTACAGATGCGTGTTTGATCCATATATCCGTGTGTTTGCATGGATTTCGCCGTTTGTGAGCCATGTGCCAATTGAACGTCGCCACCTGTATTAGTGGAACGCAACGTTTCACTTGAAACGCGCGCATATTTGAATCGGAATGCAGCTCGATTCCGGGCGAGAGCAATTTCTCATTTGGCTTGGCATTTTTTTCTATTTTAAGCTTCCATGGTCATATCACTTGTTCACATGTTTTTTTATTTTTCCTTCACACTTAAAAAATCATAACTCATTCAATATTTGTCCAATTAATATGAGATATTTTCCATGATGATCCTTGCCATGCCTAGTATTTTTTGATGATTTTTGTGGAAATTGTGCATGTGTGGATTTCTGTTTTGGCTAGGGTTTGCTCATACATGTCATTTGTTGCACCTTGCTTGATGTTTTGACCATGAAATGATGATGCTTAATTCGATGGAGCTGAAATTTTCTATGCATAATCTAGACACCTTTAGGAGCATTTTGGTATAGAGTTTGTGATTTTTGCATTCCTGGTTTGTGAGATATGACCTGATCATTTGAGGTGTGACAATTTGTGTCACACCATTTCTTGCATGACTTCTTGATTTTCTTTACCATGCCATATGAACTCAAAATGACCTGAATTTTGCATGTTGAGTCTTCTGGATGTTAAGTTTGAATATGAATTTTTGTGGATATTTTGAGTGCATTTCCTATTTGTTTGAGAATTTCTCCCCTGTTTGACCAATTGTGAACCTTTTGTTAGTCATGATCTTATATGATTTGTGAAATTGTTGTGGTTTATTGGATGGACTTGAAATTTGGCATGTGTATTATAGACCTCTTGAAGTTTGCCATGGATTTGGTTTCACTCATTTATCTTATGCCAATTCTGTTTTATGCTTGCTTGAAGTTGATGCATGTTTTGGTGCCTTGTATGAGCTTGTATGAACATGCCTTGCCTTATGGATTTTCTTTGGCTTGCTTCCCTTGGTCCAAATGACTTGAAATTTGGTGTGTAGGTCATGTTATAAATTCTGTTTAACCATGAATTATTTGGGGATTTATTGAAATGTTTGTGAGTTGATTTGAATTGGATCTTTCTGTTTGGGCCTATGAGGTTCCAAATTGCATGCTTTGCACTCTTTGCCTTATGAAATGATCTTAGTGAATGATATGAACATGAGACCACTTGGATTTGTTTCTCATTTGATTAATCTTGATTTTGGATAAGTTTCATGTTCTGTTTTAGTATATTGCTCCCATTTTGACCCTAGGCCAAGTCCTAGTGGTTAGTGCTTAACGTTTGAGCTTTGTTTCAGGTCAAAGAGCACCATTGCTTATACTTGATGATGTGCACTCAATTGGAGTTGGTTTATTGCTTGTTTATGACTAACCTTGAGTTTTTTTTGTAGGCATTGAGACTTATGCTTAGGCCTTGTGGCTTGCACCTTTGTGCATTGATGCTTGTTATCTGTTTGTGCTGTGGACTTGTAATTTTCTATTTGACTTGTGTTTGTCTGGTATACTGATTATGTTGGATTGATTTCAGGTACCTTAGTTGCTATAGTTCCTTTGTGAACTTGCTTTTGCTTTGCTTGCTAGCTTGAGCATTGAGGTATAATGATCTCTTCTCCATGTAGTCTGGAAGACCTGGCCTGTTACTTGGCTAGGCACCTGTCTGAAGTCCTCCTTAAGAGGCAATGCTTGTGCTTGTTTATTTTTGTCCCCAAGCAGGAAAAGACCTTTGATAAGGCAATTGGCAGATACAAGAGATGTGCAATCCATCTCCTGCTATTCCTGTTGAGCCATCCCTCTGCTCACACCACTGTGTTGATGCATTGGGATATTAACCCAAGATCCTTGTACAGTTGTACAGTTGAGTCAGTGTCATAAGTATAGAAGGGTTCCCATTTTCTGGACCCACACTTCATTGTCTAAAGCTCTCTCAGGCCAGGGATAAGAGCTGTGAGGCACACCCCTCACCTCCCATTTCATCTGCTTCACCCTAACTCTCAATGTTAGGGTTAAGAGCTAACATCACCCTGATACAGTTGGCTTAATCTTGCAGCCTAACCTTTGTTTGAGCCCCACTTGGTGTGTATATAGTGTGTGCTATCTGTGATTGTTTGCTTTGTTATTGCCTGTGCTTTAGGATAGCTTGCTCCCTGTGCAAGTTAGATAACAAGCTTGACTTAGGGATGATTTTGCATGATAACATCTAGGCTCGAGTTAGTCTCCCTAGTTGTGTCTCCCTCTGTTATCTGGTTAGGTTAGTCGTGTGTCCCTGTGTAGGGGAACTACGTCGCCCTGATCCTCATACCAGATGAGGTACGTAGGCAGGAGATGAGCAGATCTCTCCGGGCGCCCTTTTTGTTTTGCCTTGCATGTGTTAGGAGATGGATGTAAGCCCAACGATTGGCATTCCGTATCCTCTTGTTGTATGCTTGGAGTCCAGTATAAGTCCATCAAGTGGCATCTGGTTTCCAGTGTGGGTGTGTTTTGGTTCGGAATTTGATATAAGTCCAGCGATTGGCATTCGAATTCCATGTTTGCCTGTGTGGTTTTGTTTGTGTGCGTGAGCCGAGCTACGGATGCTCTGATTCTTCTTAGTCCAAGAAGATACGTATGCATAGGATGCGACATCCTAGCGAGCATGTGTTTTTCCCAGTCCGAACTACTTCGACTCTGATGTCTATGCCTGACAGATTAAGTAGGCCCAGGATGCGATATCCTGCCGAGTCAGTCTCGTTTGTTTTCTTGTGTCTCTTTCAGTCAGTATTTGTTTGTTTGTGAGCAGTGTTTTAGCAACCATATTCCTTCCTTTTGTGCGTGGATCCCATCGAGTACGACGGATGCGTAGGGGTGCTAATACCTTCCCTTCGCATAACCGACTCCCGATCCCATTCTCTTTGGTCGCGAGACCATGTCTTTTCCAGGTTTACTTCGAGCGTTTCCTTTCCCTCTTTTGGGATAAATAACGCACGGTGACGGCTCTGTTGTTTTTGTTTCCCGCCGGTTTTTCGCGTAATGCGACAGCTGGCGACTCTACTGAGGATAAAGAGAAGTTGACCTCTTGCTGGTCCATCTTCCCTAAGCGAGTCTCTCCTAGCGCTCTCTAGGTTAGGGTTTTGGTTGCTATTTGTTGTTACTTATTGCATGCATGATTATTATGTTGTATATATGTGCATATCTGTTTGCATGCATCATACTATCATTGAGCTGTCTTCTGTACAGGTGGTTCCTCTGTTTGGGGTGGGTGTTCTGAGTGGGGCTAAAACCCAGGCCCGAGTATACACCTAGGATTAGTGTGGTCTCGCGTTTCCTCACTTGCTGTATCAGCATGTTGTTGCGACGTGTCACCACAGCCGGACGAGGTTCATTTGAGGGAGTCCTTCCGTTTGGAGTTATTCCACTCAGGTTGGATGATCTCATCTGAGCTGTTGACTTCGGTGACCGATCTTTCCCGGATCTTTGGTTGAGACGATCTTAAGAGAGCTACAACGGCACACCCGAAAGGGCAAACCCGTTGAGTATCTTTGTCCGATTGTCGAGACCATTATCCGCCTTAGGATGACCTGATTAGAATTTACCTGTGAGGGGAGGGTTGATTCTTACAGATGCATGTTCTGATGGTGACTTTGTTGGTGACTATTGGTTGATCAGAGTCCTATTTATAAGTCGGATTTATGGATCGTTATTTTGAGACGCCGGAGGTTTGATCCTGGTATTGATCGGAGGGTTCCGTTTATTTTGGATCCCTGGGCTGAATTTGAGGGTGCTCAGATGTGGATATGGTTCAGTTGACTTGGGTTCAGATGACTTTGGGTTTCAGACGAATTTGTGGTTCCAAGTTCAAGCCGAAGCTTCGATCCTGTGCTGCGTGATACTCAGCCGACCAGTCTTGGCTCCATCATTTGCATCATAGCATGTTTATTTTCGAAAAGAAAAAAGAAGAAAAATGTATAATAATGCATGAAAAAAGTTAACCTGCATACACATCACGCACATCATACACATATCATTTTGCATAACAGGTGTTCTTGCACACGACTTCTCACTCTGGTTCCTGTGTCAGGCAGGATAGCTGATCAGAGACCGCACCGGTATTCAACCAGACTTAATCATCAGAGAAGTATGGATCAGGTTCAGACCGAGTTGGCTGAGATGAGGGCAAACATGGCCCAGTTTATGACTATGATGCAAGGGGTTGCGCAAGGTCAGGAGGAGCTTCGAGCTCTGGTTCAGAGACAAGAGACTGTGATTCAAGCGTCCAACCGTGGTTCACCTGCTGGTATCCCTGTTCACGAGAATGTCAATGTTGCTGCTCCTGCTAATGACTATGCCATGGGGGATGAGTTAAGAGGAATAAGGATCAATGGACAGCCTCTTGCTGCTGAGACTGTCAATGTTAGAGCTACCCGGGCCCCGGTTCATCATCCAGCTCCTATTGTCGACAGACAAGAGGACATGTTCACGCTGCTGAGTGAGGATGATGGTGATGTTGGAAGAGTGGAGGATATGGATCGTAAGGTTGATGCCCTGGCTGAGAAGATTCGTGCGATGGAATGTCAAAACTCTCTCGGTTTCGATGTGACCAATATGGGGTTGGTTGAAGGTTTGAGAATCCCATACAAATTCAAAGCACCTTCCTTCGATAAGTATAACGGCACTTCTTGCCCTCGCACCCATGTGCAGGCATATTATCGGAAAATCTCTGCGTATACAGACGATGAAAAGATGTGGATGTACTTTTTCCAAGATAGTCTATCTAGGGCTTCTTTGGACTGGTACATGGAATTGAAGAGAGATTCGATCCGATGCTGGAGGGATCTGGGGGAAGCCTTCTTAAGGCAATATAAACACAATATGGATATGGCACCAAGCCGGACTCAGCTGCAGAGTCTTTGCCAGAAATCCGGTGAAAGTTTCAAGGAGTACGCCCAGAGGTGGCGTGAGCTGGCTACGAGAGTCCAACCCCCTATGCTAGAAAGGGAGTTGACTGACATGTTTATCAGTACTCTTCAAGGTGTGTTTATGGACCGAATGGGGAGTTGCCCATTTGGAAGCTTTTCTGACGTGGTCATATGCGGAGAGAGGACTGAGAGTTTGATCAAGGCTGGTAAGATCAATGATGCTAGTTCCTCGTCTTCCAAGAAACCCTTTGCTGGGGCACCTCGTCGAAGAGAGGGTGAGACTAATGCTGTTCAACACCGCCGGGTTCAGAACAGAAATCAGTATCGACAGGTTGCTGCAGTGACCATTCCTGCACCTCAACAACGTCCAACACCGCCACAACCGAGAGTTCAACAACAGATGCCACAACAACAACGTCCATATCAACCGAGGCAGAGAATGCCTGATAGGCGTTTCGATCCCCTACCCATGACCTATGTTGAGTTACTGCCGGAGTTACTCAGACTAGGATTTGTTGAATTGAGGACCATGGCGCCGTTGACAAAAATACCGCCTGGGTATGATGCCAACGTGCGTTGTGACTTTCATTCTGGTGCGCCTGGCCACCATATAGAGAACTGCAGGGCTTTCCACCATAAAGTCTAGGACTTGATTGATGCCAAGACTATCAATTTCGCTCATGTACCTAATGTTGTAAATAACCCTATGCCTGCGCATGGTGCTCATCGGGTGAATAGCATTGAAGGGGCTGAAACTGAAGATCTGATTGTTAGAGTTGAAGATGTTCAGACTTCTCTGCTTGTTGTCAAGGGCCGTTTGTCGAATGGGGGTGTCTACCTGGGTTGTGATAAAGCTTGTATGGGCTGTGCAGAATCTGAGAACGGGTGTGAACAGTTAAGGGCCGGTATCCAGGGTTTGATGGAGGAGGGTTGTCTGCAATTCAGTCGGGCTGTCAAAGATCGTGGGGCAGTGTCAACTGTCACGATATACTTCAAACCGTCTGAAGGGCGTGGGCAAAGGGTTAGTGGTGTGCCTACAACAAGTGGTACTCCTGTTACCATTTCCGCACCAGTCACTGTCAACACTCCAACTACTATTGCTGTATCAGGTAGAAGACCTGTTGTTGAAAATAGTAAGGTTGTGCCCTGGAGGTATGACAATGCCTACCGGAATAATCAAAGGGCTAAGAATTGGGTCAGGCCGTCGAATCAGGCTCCAGTAACTATTGCTGCACCTAGTAGAACTCCCGCTGTTGTGAGTCCTGTTGTGGACAATGTTGGTGGACCGGGAGGCTTTACTAGAAGTGGACGGCTGTTTGCGCCTCAACCGTTGAGGGATGCCAACGCTGAGGCATCTGCTAGATCAAAGGGCAAACAGGCCGTGGTTGATGAGGAACCGGCTCAGAAGGATGCGCCTGGTGGCTCGTTTGAGAAGGACGTGGAGGAATTTATGAAAATCATTAAGAAGAGTGACTACAAGATCGTAGATCAACTCAACCAGACTCCGTCCAAGATCTCTATTCTCTCTTTGCTGCTGTGCTCTGAGGCGCATCGGAACGCCTTGCTGAAGATGTTGAATATGGCGTATGTACCTCAGGAGATCTCCATCAACCAGCTAGAGGGTGTGATTGCTAACGTGAGCACCAGGCATGGTTTGGGGTTCACAGACCTTGATTTGACGCCTGAAGGGCGAAACCATAACAAGGCCTTGCATATCACGATGGAGTGCAAGGGGGTTGTTTTGTCGCATGTGCTGGTCGACACCGGTTCTTCTCTGAATGTGCTGCCGAAGCAGATTTTGAAGAAGATTTCTGTTGAAGGGGTTGTGCTCACTCCTAGTGACCTGATCGTGCGCGCTTTTGACGGATCCAAACGTTCTGTGTTTGGGGAAGTTACTTTGCCGGTGAAGATAGGTCCGGAGGTGTTCGACATCATCTTCTACTTTATGGACATTCAGCCTGCCTACAGTTGTTTGTTGGGGCGTCCATGGATCCATGCAGCAGGGGCAGTCTCGTCGACTCTCCATCAGAAGCTCAAATATGTCTGGAACGGTCAGATTGTGACCGTGTGCGGCGAAGAGGATATCTTGGTGAGTCACCTGTCCTCGTTCAAGTATGTTGAGGTGGATGGCGAGATCCACGAAACCTTATGCCAGGCGTTCGAGACTGTTGCTCTTGAGGGGGTGGCGTGTGCTGATCAGAGGAAGCTAGGTGCTTCGATTGCTTCGTACAAGCAGGCCAAAGAGGTTGTTGACTCTGGCAAGGCTGAAGGCTGGGGCAAGATGGTGGATTTGCCGGTTAAGGAAGATAAGTTTGGTATTGGCTATCAACCCTTGCAAGCAGAGCAGGGTGGTCAAGCAGGTCCGAGTACCTTTACCAGCGCTGGGCTGATGAATCACGATGACGTCTTCGCAGCTGATGTTGAAAACGGTGACAGTGATTGTGATCTCGATTGCTGGGTCCGCCCGAGTGCGCCAGGGGAACAGATCAACAACTGGACAGCAGAGGATGTAGTCCAAGTTACTCTTCAAACAGAGTAATTTTCTTTTGTTTTTCATTCTGCACAAAACCCTACGTTCTGCCCAAGACGTAGTGGTTCATTGTAGGGCCACATCATGTTTTACAATTTTTATCATTAATAAAGGACGTTTTGCAAACAATTTTGTGATCCTTGTCTTTCTATTTTTTGTTTTCATTTTTAAAAAAATAAATAAAAATGGCAATGTTTTTGTTTTTGTGACTTTATTGAAATCTTTTTCTAAAACAAAGCATTAAACATGCAGAAGTGATATCACGACATCTACTATGAACAGTTCTGTTATGGCTCAGTATGATTTCGACAATCCCATCTACCATGCTGAAGAGGAGGGTGAGGAAGACTGTGAACTCCCGAAAGAATTGGTCAGATTGTTGAAGCAAGAGGAAAGGGTCATCCAACCTCATCAGGAATAGTTGGAGATTGTTAATCTTGGTACGGAGGACGCCAGAAGAGATATTAAGATCGGGGCTGCTTTGAAGACAGAGGTCAAGAGCAGGTTGATTGAGATGCTGAGAGAGTATGTAGAGATATTCGCCTGGTCTTATCAAGATATGCCTGGGTTGGATACTGATATTGTGGTGCATAGATTACCTCTCAGAGAAGATTGTCCTTCGGTCAAGCAGAAGCTTCGTAGAACGAGTCCTGATATGGCAGTGAAAATCAAGGAAGAGGTTCAGAAGCAGTTCGATGCTGGTTTCTTGTCAGTAACCACGTATCCACCGTGGGTAGCCAACATCGTTCCCGTGCCGAAGAAGGATGGCAAAGTCAGAATGTGTGTCGATTACTGGGATTTGAACAGGGCGAGTCCGAAAGATGATTTCCCATTACCTCACATTGATGTATTGGTGGATAATACGGCTCAATCCTCGGTATTCTCTTTCATGGATGGTTTCTCGGGCTATAATCAGATTAAGATGGCGCCAGAGGACATGGAAAAGACGACATTCATTACACCTTGGGGCACGTTTTGCTATAAGGTGATGCCATTTGGGCTGAAGAATGCCGGTGCTACCTATCAGAGGGCAATGACGACTCTCTTTCATGACATGATGCACAAAGAGATTGAAGTATACGTGGATGACATGATTGCGAAGTCGCAGACAGAAGAGGAGCACCTGGTTAATTTGTAGAAATTGTTTGACAGATTGGTAAAGTTCAAACTGAGGCTGAATCCGAACAAGTGTACGTTTGGTGTGAGATCTGGGAAGCTGTTAGGCTTCATTGTCAGTGAGAAAGGGATTGAGGTGGATCCAGCTAAAGTCAAAGCTATTCAAGAGATGCCCGAACCGAAAACGGAAAAGCAGGTTCGTGGGTTTTTAGGGAGATTGAATTACATTGCAAGGTTTGTATCTCACCTAACTGCCACGTATGGACCTATATTCAAATTGCTAAGAAAGAATCAAGCAATCAGGTGGAATGATGATTGTCAGAAAGCTTTTGACAAGATAAAAGAGTATTTACAGAAACCTCTAATCCTGATCCCTCCAGTTCCAGGGAGACCATTGATAATGTACCTGTCAGTAACCGAGAACTCGATGGGGTGTGTATTGGGTCAGCATGACGAGTCTGGTCGAAAAGAGCATGCCATATACTACCTTAGAAAAAAGTTTACCGACTGTGAAATCAAATATTCACAGCTTGAGAAAACTTGCTGTGCTTTGGCCTGGGCTGCTCGCCGACTGAGGCAGTATATGTTGAACCATACTACCTTATTGATTTCCAAGATGGATCCAGTGAAGTACATCTTTGAGAAGCCGGCTCTCACCGGACGTGTTGCCCGTTGGCAGATGATTTTAACAGAATATGATATCCAGTACACGTCGCAAAAGGCCATCAAAGGTAGTATTTTGTCAGACTATCTCGCCGAACAGCCGATCGATGATTATCAGCCGATGATGTTTGAATTCCCTGATGAAGACATCATGTATCTTAAGATGAAAGATTGCGAAGAGCCTCTTGTCGAGGAAGGACCAGATCCTGATGACAAGTGGACATTGATGTTTGATGGGGCTGTTAATGTGAACGGTAACGGTGTTGGTGCAGTGCTGATCAATCCGAAAGGTGCTCATATACCCTTTTCTGCCAGATTGACTTTTGACGTCACCAACAACGAGGCTGAGTATGAGGCTTGTATCATGGGGATAGAAGAAGCCATTGATCTGAGGATCAAAACTCTTGACATCTTTGGAGATTCCGCTCTAGTGATCAATCAGGTCAATGGAGATTGGAATACCAACCAGCCGCATTTGATTCCGTATAGAGATTACACCAGAAGAATACTGGCGTTCTTCAAGAAGGTGAAGTTGTATCATGTCCCTCGGGATGAGAATCATATGGCTGATGCCTTGGCTACTTTGTCTTCTATGATCAAAGTTCATTGGTGGAATCATGTGCCACATGTTGCGGTGAATCGACTCGAGAGGCCTGTGTATGTGTTTGCAGCCGAGTCTGTTGTGATTGATGAGAAACCATGGTATTATGACATCAAGAACTTCCTCAAAAATCAGAAGTATCCTGAAGGTGCGTCGAAGAATGACAAGAAAACCCTGAGAAGGCTAGCTGGAAGCTTTTATTTGAATCAGGATGACGTGTTGTATAAGAGGAATTTCGATATGGTCTTGCTCAGATGCGTGGATAGACACGAAGCAGACATGTTGATGCAGGAAGTGCATGAAGGTTCGTTTGGTGCCCATGCTGGTGGTCATGCAATGTCTAAGAAACTGTTGAGAGCCGGTTATTACTGGATGACTATGGAATCCGATTGTTTCAAGTACGCTCGGAAGTGCCATAAGTGTCAAATTTATGCTGATAAGGTGCATGTACCACCAAGCCCTCTGAATGTCACGAACTCGCCTTGGCCGTTTGCCATGTGGGGCATTGATATGATTGGGAAGATTGAGCCTACTGCTTCGAATGGACATCGCTTCATCCTGGTTGCGATTGACTATTTCACCAAATGGGTGGAAGCAGCTTCGTATGCTAACGTTACCAAACAAGTGGTTGCCCGGTTCATCAAGAAGGAAATCATTTGTCGTTATGGGGTTCCTGAGAGAATCATCACTGACAATGGTTCGAATCTCAATAACAAGATGATGAAAGAGCTTTGTAAAGACTTCAAAATTGAACATCACAATTCTTCTCCTTACAGACCAAAGATGAATGGTGCTGTAGAGGCGGCAAACAAGAATATCAAGAAGATTGTGTAGAAGATGGTCGTGACGTACAAGGATTGGCATGAGATGCTGCCTTTCGCTTTGCATGGGTACCGTACCTCAGTACGTACGTCGACCGGGGCAACCCCGTACTCCCTCGTGTATGGTATGGAGGCAGTCTTACCTGTTGAAGTGGAGATTCCTTCTCTGAGGGTCTTGCTAGATGTGAAGCTGGACGAAGCCGAGTGGATTCGAACAAGGTTTAATGAGTTGAGCCTTATCGAAGAGAGACGGCTAGCAGCTGTGTGCCATAGGCAGTTGTATCAGAGAAGGATGAAGCGAGCCTTTGATCAGAAAGTGCGTCTTCGGAGCTATCAAATTGGTGATCTGGTTTTGAAGAGGATCCTTCCTCCCGGTACAGATAACAGGGGCAAGTGAACTCCTAATTATGAAGGTCCGTATATTGTGAAGAAGGTTTTCTCCGGTGGAGCCTTGATGCTTACAACTATGGACGATGAAGATTTTCCGTCCCATGTTAACTCAGATGTAGTCAAAAAATACTTCGCATAAATTGACCCGCTGGACAAAAAAAGAATAACAGAGTCCAGGCAAAAAGGGGCATCCCGGCGAACCAAAAACTGAAAGAAAAGGTTCGGGCAAAAATTAGGGATAAAAATGAAAATAAATTGTACACCCGGTAAGTCGAAAACCCGCAAGGGCGGCTTAGGCAAAAATGGGTATCCTGGTGGATTGAAAACCCGAAAGGGAGATCCAGCCAAAAGAGGGATTAAAGCGAAGACTACAGTCCAAGTTATCTGTACTACATCGCACTTCGTCGTCTGCCATCTCGAAAGATGTGATCGGTCCAGTCATTCTTCTCAGAAAGCAAGGAAGTTGGGAGGAAAAATGATGATTTGTGAGTTATAACAGAATTGGGAAATAGTGGATGCCGTGTTCACATTGCCATTAGGATAGATTTTTCCTTTTGTATGCAATTACCTCTTTCTAGGAATTGCTTCCCAATGTATTCTCCTTTTTAGGCACATTTTCAATCAATAAAAGTCGTGATTCAGATAAATAGCTCTCTTGTTTTTATTTTCCTGTTTTGTTTGCAAAAACGTCCGAATTTTTGATAAACATTGCATATAAAAACATGAAGGCTAAACAATAACTTGAAGAAAGATAAAGCATTTGAAAATCATTTTGAATGTTGAGGACACTTGAGCATATCTTGTCCATGTATCCCCTGGGGCATTTTGTTGTGCTGTTTTGCAGGTCGTTGTCTGTGAGAATGCTTCCCCAGCAGATACTTCTCCAAGCAAGTTTGAGAGCTATCAGATTTGTATTTTCCCCTGCAGAGACATCTGTGGATGTTGTCTTCTATCCCAGCGGGTCTAAGGATTGCCTATCCCCCAGCAGGCCTGGAAGTGGGTTATTCCCCAGCGAATATTTCCCCAGGAGAGTTCCCCACTGAGTTGGAAGGATGTTGTACCCCCAGCGGAGTTGTCAGTGGAGCGTTGTTCCCCAGCAATAGGGTTTGTAATACTGTTATCCCCAGCGTGGTCGTGAGCGCTCATCCCCAGCAGGGTTATGGATGTTTCTCCCCAGCACAGAGTCTGGTATATTTGCGTTCTCCACCAGAGTTGGTGTGTTATTCCCAACAGAGTTGCTTTCCCTAGCAGATCTCTCGAGCAGAGATTTGTGTTGATTGCTTTTCCCCAGCTAGTTCCCGAGTGGAGCGGGTTCAATGAAATTTATCTCCAGCAGCTATCCTACCTGTGGATTGGATGAGTTTCTCGTAGTGGAATGATATTTGCATCCCCCAGCTGAGTTATCCCATTGGCGGATTGATTGGGTCGTCCCCAGCGGAGTTATTCCCCATAGTAGAGTTTATCATTTGTGGATTGGTTGGCTCTCCCCAGTGAAGTCACCTGGTTATCCCTAGCAAAGCCGCTTTGTTACTTCCCAGAGAGGTGCTTTGTTTGATTTCCCCAGTGGAGTTGTATTGCTGGTTCCTCAGCGCAATCGCTCTGGTTAATCTTCAGCATAGTCGCCGTTGGGTAATCCTCAGCAAGGTTGTATTGATTGCTTCCCCGAGTGGAGTCCCCTAGTGGATTGGGTCCTGTGAAGGATGTCCCCAGTGGAGTCTATTCTGTCCCCGGCAGCAGTATTGTTTCTCCAGCATGAGTGAGAAGTTGGCGATCTCCCCGCAGAGTATTCCTCAAACAGAGTCTCCCTACAGAGTCGGAGTATCTGATCAGTTTGGCTCCCCAGCCGGAGTTTTCATCATTTGCATTTTGCATATAGTGATCATTGCATCCTCAAATCGCGTAGCATGTCCTTTCGGTACGGAGCATTACGCCATAGAAAAATTCAAACATATGCATTCATGTGTTCGAAACCAGTCAGACCATATCCCCGGCAGAGGCGGATCGTTGTTCAACATCTGTACGGCGCGTTTGCTATAGTTGCTCCTGACAGCATCCAGGATTGATACCCCAGAGAGGTTTATTTCCTCATCCGTTGGCGAAAGGAAAGCCTATTTCTCCCCAGCGAGATCCCAGCAAGTGTTTAGCCTTGCCCTGGCATGTGTAGATGTCGTTTTGTGATACTGGTCGGTGTCATGTCAGCACCCGCGTGTGTTCGTTCTTTGGTGTCAGTAAACACCATCTTTCGGTGTACACATCGAGTATTTCCCAGTCATTCGTTAATGGCTGGTCTTCTGTTGGTGTCCGTAAACATCATCTTTCGATGTTCGTAATACCCTTATTCTTCCCCAAAAGAGTCCTCCTCTCCGTTGGTGTCGATAAACATCGAGTTTTTCCCAATCGTCCGTCGATGTTTGGTTGAGTCTTGTCTTCTCTCCCCAGTAGGGTTACCTATCCGTTGGTTTTGGTAAACGATGAGTTTTTCCCGATCATCCGTTGATGATTTGGTTGTGTTCATTATCCCCAATAAGATTCACCTTTCTCCGTTGGTTTCGATAAACGTCGAGTTTTTCCTATTCGTCCGTTGACGTATAGTTGCTTATTCCCCACAGATCATTAGTTAATGGTTGTTGGTTCACCCAGAGTTACCTCTCCGTTGGTGTCGATAAACGACGAGTTTTCCCGATCGTCTATTGACGGTTGTTGATGATATATTTCCCCATGCAGAGTTACCTCTCTGTTGGTCTCGGTAAACGTTGAGTTTTTCTCATTCGTCCGTTGACGTCTGATTGTGTCCTATTCCCCAGTCATTCGTTAATGTCTGGTTGCTTCCCAGCCAGAATCCCCAGTAGAGTCGTCGGTGGACGTCCTATTCAGTTTCCGGTTGTTGTACCCCTTCCTTAGTGAAGTGTTTTCTCCCCTCCTTTGGTGTCGATAAACGTCGAGTTTTTCCTAGTTACCCGTTGACGTATAGTTGCTTATTCCCCACAGGTCATCCGTTGATGTCTGGTTACCTCTCCGTTGGTGTCGATAAACGTCGAGCTTCTCCCGTTCGTCCGTTGACTTCTGGTCGAGTTTTCTCCTTCTCCGTTGGTGTCGATAAACGTCGAACTTCTCCCTTTCGTCCGTTGACGTCTGGTCGAGTCTTCCCAGTTCATCCGTCGTCCGTTGATGTCTGGTCTCCTTCTCCGTTGGTGTCGATAAACGTCGAGCTTCTCCCTTTCGTCTGTTGACGTCTGGTCGAGTCTTTCCCATTCATCCGTTGATGTCTGGTCACCTCTCCGTTGGTTTCGATAAACGTCGAGTTTTTCCTGGTCGTCCCCAGTAGAGTTACCTCTCCGTTGGTTTTGGTAAACGATGAGTTTTCCCCACTATGTCCGTTGACGTATGGTTGTATCTCTTTCCCAGTCATTCATTGATGTCTGTTACCTCTCCGTTGGTCTCGGTAAACGTTGAGTTTTTCCTAGTCGTCCGTTGACGTCTAGTTGTGATTCCCATTCCCATTCATCGTGTTGTGATGTCTGGATGTGACTGTACCTTTGAGAAAAAACAAAAATCCTCAGTAATAAGGATCAGATCCCAGTGGACGTTTCCGTTGGCGGATCCCCGCATTGTGCAAAAATCCTCAGTAATAAGGATCAGATCCCAGTGGACGTTTCCGTTGGCGGATCCCCGCATTGTGCAAATTTCTTCGGTCATCAACTTGAGCATCAAGGAGTTTCTGTTTCACACTTTCAAGCCTTGATTCACACGAATTCAATTCTGCAATCCTTTAAAGGTTGGAATTCGAAACTCTCAATTCATGAAATTATGCTATGCTTCATGTAGATCGTTCCATGCTGAGTGTACTGCTCTTTGAATCGTTGATTTTCATTGAGAATTAAGCAAGATATGCTGATTTTAAGATTGACATGTGAGATTTCTTTTGCTCGATCTGTGCTTGATAGTTAGAATTAGGCCTAATTGGTTATGGATTGTTGTTGAGCATTGAAAGATGAACATGATGATGTATAGTTTGTAAATTTTCATGAATGTTTGTTCTTGAGTGATGAACTGGATGAAGAACATCAAGAACCCTAGAAAATTTGGTACAGATGCGTGTTTGATCCATATATCCGTGTGTTTGCATGGATTTCGCCGTTTGTGAGCCATGTGCCAATTGAACGTCGCCACCTGTATTAGTGGAACGCAGCGTTTCACTTGAAACGCGCGCATATTTGAATCGGAATGCAGCTCGATTCCGGGCGAGAGCAATTTCTCATTTGGCTTGGCATTTTTTTCTATTTTAAGCTTCCATGGTCATATCACTTGTTCACATGTTTTTTTATTTTTCCTTCACACTTAAAAAATCATAACTCATTCAATATTTGTCCAATTAATATGAGATATTTTCCATGATGATCCTTGCCATGCCTAGTATTTTTTGATGATTTTTGTGGAAATTGTGCATGTGTGGATTTCTGTTTTGGCTAGGGTTTGCTCATACATGTCATTTGTTGCACCTTGCTTGATGTTTTGACCATGAAATGATGATGCTTAATTCGATGGAGCTGAAATTTTCTATGCATAATCTAGACACCTTTAGGAGCATTTTGGTATAGAGTTTGTGATTTTTGCATTCCTGGTTTGTGAGATATGACCTGATCATTTGAGGTGTGACAATTTGTGTCACACCATTTCTTGCATGACTTCTTGATTTTCTTTACCATGCCATATGAACTCAAAATGACCTGAATTTTGCATGTTGAGTCTTCTGGATGTTAAGTTTGAATATGAATTTTTGTGGATATTTTGAGTGCATTTCCTATTTGTTTGAGAATTTCTCCCCTGTTTGACCAATTGTGAACCTTTTGTTAGTCATGATCTTATATGATTTGTGAAATTGTTGTGGTTTATTGGATGGACTTGAAATTTGGCCTGTGTATTATAGACCTCTTGAAGTTTGCCATGGATTTGGTTTCACTCATTTATCTTATGCCAATTCTGTTTTATGCTTGCTTGAAGTTGATGCATGTTTTGGTGCCTTGTATGAGCTTGTATGAACATGCCTTGCCTTATGGATTTTCTTTGGCTTGCTTCCCTTGGTCCAAATGACTTGAAATTTGGTGTGTAGGTCATGTTATAAATTCTGTTTAACCATGAATTATTTGGGGATTTATTGAAATGTTTGTGAGTTGATTTGAATTGGATCTTTCTGTTTGGGCCTATGAGGTTCCAAATTGCATGCTTTGCACTCTTTGCCTTATGAAATGATCTTAGTGAATGATATGAACATGAGACCACTTGGATTTGTTTCTCATTTGATTAATCTTGATTTTGGATAAGTTTCATGTTCTGTTTTAGTATATTGCTCCCATTTTGACCCTAGGCCAAGTCCTAGTGGTTAGTGCTTAACGTTTGAGCTTTGTTTCAGGTCAAAGAGCACCATTGCTTATACTTGATGATGTGCACTCAATTGGAGTTGGTTTATTGCTTGTTTATGACTAACCTTGAGTTTTTTTTGTAGGCATTGAGACTTATGCTTAGGCCTTGTGGCTTGCACCTTTGTGCATTGATGCTTGTTATCTGTTTGTGCTGTGGACTTGTAATTTTCTATTTGACTTGTGTTTGTCTGGTATACTGATTATGTTGGATTGACTTCAGGTACCTTAGTTGCTATAGTTCCTTTGTGAACTTGCTTTTGCTTTGCTTGCTAGCTTGAGCATTGAGGTATAATGATCTCTTCTCCATGTAGTCTGGAAGACCTGGCCTGTTACTTGGCTAGGCACCTGTCTGAAGTTCTCCTTAAGAGGCAATGCTTGTGCTTGTTTATTTTTGTCCCCAAGTAGGAAAAGACCTTTGATAAGGCAATTGGCAGATACAAGAGATGTGCAATCCATCACCTGCTATTCTTGTTGAGCCATCCCTCTGCTCACACCACTGTGTTGATGCATTGGGATATTAACCCAAGATCCTTGTACAGTTGTACAGTTGAGTCAGTGTCATAAGTGTAGAAGGGTTCCCACTTTCTGGACCCACACTTCATTGTCTAAAGCTCTCCCAGGCCAGGGATAAGAGCTGTGAGGCACACCCCTCACTTGGTGTGTATATAGTGTGTGCTATCTGTGATTGTTTGCTTTGCTATTGCCTGTGCTTTAGGATAGCTTGCTCCCTGTGCAAGTTAGATAGCAACCTTGACTTAGGGATGATTTTGCATGATAACATCTAGGCTCGAGTTAGTCTCCCTAGTTGTGTCTCCCTCTGTTATCTGGTTAGGTTAGTCGTGTGTCCCTGTGTAGGGGAACTACGTCGCCCTGATCCTCATACCAGATGAGGTACGTAGGCAGGAGATGAGCAGATCTCTTCGGGCGCCCTTTTTGTTTTGCCTTGCGTGTGTTAGGAGATGGATGTAAGCCCAGCGATTGGCATTCCGTATCCTCTTGTTGTGTGCTTGGAGTCCGGTATAAGTCCATCAAGTGGCATCTGGTTTCCAGTGTGGGTGTGTTTTGGTTCGGAATTTGATATAAGTCCAGCGATTGGCATTCGAATTCCATGTTTGCCTGTGTGGTTTTGTTTGTGTGCGTGAGCCGAGCTACAGATGCTCTGATTCTTCTTAGTCCAAGAAGATACGTATGCATAGGATGCGACATCCTAGAGAGCATGTGTTTTTCCCAGTCCGAACTACTTCGACTCTGATGTCTATGCCTGATAGACTAAGTAGGCCCAGGATGCGATATCCTGCCGAGTCAGTCTCGTTTGTTTTCTTCTGTCTCTTTCAGCCAGTATTTGTTTGTTTGTGAGCAGTGTTTTAGCAACCATATTCCTTCCTTTTGTGCGTGGATCCTGTCGAGTACGACGGATGCGTAGGGGTGCTAATACCTTCCCTTCGCATAACCGACTCCCAATCCCATTCTCTTTGGTCGCGAGACCATGTCTTTTCCAGGTTTACTTCGAGTGTTTCCTTTCCCTCTTTTGGGATAAATAACGCACGGTGGCGGCTCTGTTGTTTTTGTTTCCCGTCGGTTTTTCGCGTAATGCGACAGTGTAGTACCGGGAAGTGCGTCTTCAAAATAAATGAAGAGCAACAGGGATCAGACCACAGGACCAGAAGCTGAGAACAACACCTGCTTATGCATATGATGCATGAAGTGTTTGTGCATATGCTTTGTTTTTTTTTCAAAGAACTTTTAGGGTTCTATTTGCAAATCTTGAAATATTAAGCATTTTATCGCACATGGAAATTATTTCATTGAATAATTCTTTGTCTTTCCATATCTGAATTTTTTTTGCAAAGAAACCCCTTAAGTTCTTTGAAAAAAAATTTCTCATTTTTTGATGATATGGGTGCAGATGAATGCATTAATGCATGAATGCAACAATCACACTCAAGGATCAAGCAAGTCACACCAGACAAAGGTTGTCGGAAATCTCATTGTATCCTTAATATCAATCATCCATTTTGGTGGATTATGGTTTTCACCTTATCAACACCCAAGCTCCATTGATATTAACGGTACCTGAACCGGCTCAATCATCCTTAATATCAATCATCCATTTTGGCGGATTATGGTTTGCACCTTATCAACACCCAAGTTCCATTGATATTAACGGTATCTGAACGACTCAACCACGAATCACGGGTTTGCTGAGAGTCACGAGCATGGAGTCCTGGTTAAGAACCACCCAAAGGGAGTGTACTAGGGTTTAAACCTGCCAGACATGTTCTACCAGAGGTTCCCATAGTCATCATCCCATCTTTCGGATATTATCGGATATACGAATACTCGTATTCCAAAAATATTCTCAAGAGAGACTCTTATGAGTGTAGTATCGCGTAACAATCACATCAGAACTTACATCTGAACGACCTCCGCACTACATCCTAAAAATAAGCCAAGATGGGCTTGGTAAACTACGGTCCTTGGCTTCTAAGGCACATGATTGAAAGAATAATGCCTAACCACAAATAACTTGTGTGACATTATTAATCCAACATGACCTCCACCAAGTGAATGGACTCGCAAGTCAACTGGCTAAGGAATACTCCACACCAGTCAACAAGACTATGTCATTCTCCTATCCTAGAGTGCACTCGAGTTCGGGTATAGAACTCATCTCACAGAGATCACAAAAGCAAACAGCAATTGTATATCAAGCAATTCAAATATTACAATCAATACAGTTATCCCAAATTGTACAAAAATATGTCATATAACAGATAAACAAATATCATACAACAAGGATGAAAAGTAGGCAAAACCACCAAGGAAAGTTTAACGGTGTCCCCAGCAGAGTCGCCACTTTTCTGTAGCGGTGTATTCGTCACTTTATGATTTATTGAATAAATCAAAAGCAAAGCATACAAAGAAATCGAGTCGCCACCGCACTTTTATTTATCCAAAGGATTGGCTAAAAAGCGAACAAAAGCCTAAGAAGTTTTACACATAGAAAACTAATGAAAAGATCGGAGAATCTGGGTAAGGGGTAAATTACGCAATGGGAAGGTGTTAGGCACCCATCACGTCCTAGGTACTCCTAGGGAGCCCTTTATACTCTTGTTGTATAAGAAAAATTTTATTTGTTTATGACATATTGTGCAAACATGAATGGGAAGATGAGAAAATAATGTACATTTTTATTATTTTTGTGTTTGAACGGATGAACCCGTTGCCTACGTACCTTTCCATACAAAGGTAAAGGATCAAAACGCTGTAGTTCGGCTAAAAGATTTCCAAAATATGAGTGGGTTCATTTTAAAACAAGAGCACTAAGGCTTTTCATTCTCAATGGGAGAAAACTCAACCAAGACCAACAATCCACCATGCGAGGATAGCTTCAACATACTAGTGAGGGGTTAACCCTATAATAAGTATGGAAGACTTACAATCAACTCACTAAGGATGTGGTGAGATTTACATCAACCACTATGAGAATTGAAACCTACGGCTAATGTATGAAAACATAAGTTAATTGATTATGAATATTCACAAAATATGGTCAAAGTATGATTGGAATTCAATTCAAAGAAGTGTTATGAAAATGAAGTTTGAAAAGTCAAGGACTTAGGGTCCAGGTTTCTAATTTGAAAAGACATGAGAATGTTTGCACAATAGTTCAAAGTTTTAAAAGTCAACAAGTGAAAAAGGGTTTGAAACAAAAAGGATGGGGATGAAGGAGTGTAAAACTTCTCAGAAGTTCACCTCTTGAAATCATATAGAAGATGATTCAAGTGTGTCCTTTGGAATAAGGCAACAATGCAAGCAAGCAAATAAAAAGCAAAGTGATACCGGATGCCACCAATGGACTTATACCAATCTCACAAACAAAGGTGGATACCGGATACCAATCAATGGATTTACACCAATCTCCTAAAACAAAACAATGATACCGGATGCCAATAAATGGACTTACACCAATCTCACAAACAAAAGCGGATACCGCATACCAATCAATGGATTTACACCAATCTCCTAAAACAAAACAATGATACCGGATGCCAATAAATGGACTTATACCAATCTCACTCAACAAAACAAAACATGGATGTCAGATGCCAATCTATCTGGACTTACTCCAATCTCCTAAAACAAAACAATGATATCGGATGCCAATAAATGGACTTATCCCAATCTCACTCAACAAACACGGATACCGGATACCAATCAATGGATTTACACCAATCTCCTAAAATAAAACAAGGATATCAGATGCCAATAAATGGACTTATTCCAATCTCCTAAAACAAAACAATGATACCGGATGCCAATAAATGGACTTATCCCAATCTCACTCAACAAACACGGATACCGGATACCAATCAATGGATTTACACCAATCTCCTAAAATTAAACAAGGATATCAGATGCCAATAAATGGACTTATTCCAATCTCCTAAAACAAAACAATGATACCGGATGCCAATAAATGGACTTATTCCAATCTCACTAAGACAAACAAAATATGGATGTCAGATGCCAATCTATCTGGACTTACTCCAATCTCCACAGGATGATCATGGGAATACAAATGCCAACAACATGGACTTACAATTGCATCCTCACATACAACAAACAAACAGAAGCACTAAGCAAAGAGGACATAAGTGGCCAATGAAATGGTCCTACACTCAATCCCTTCCAAATCATAGGAACAATGGCCAATGAATGGACTTACTGTTGATTCCTCAATGGGCAAACTCAAACAAATCACAAAGATATGAAATGATGATCATGCAATAATGAACAATTAACGATGATAAATGTACAAAGGCAAACAAGCAAACATGTATAGATGAATCGAGCAATCAATCAAACAAAGTCATTTAGCACACACTATATCCAAGCAATTAGGCTCAAGCAAGGGTTAGACTTTAAAGTCAACTGGAATAGGGTAAATGGTGCTCTTAACCTTAACATTGAGAGTTAAGGTGAAGCAGATGAAAGGATATGAGGGGTGTGCCTCATTGCTCTTATCCCTGGTCAGGGAGAGCTTCAAATGATAGAAGGTGTGGGAGTTCAGAAAGTTGGAACTCTCTCCACAAGTTAATGACTCTATAGATCTTGGGTTAAGATCCACAATGCTACAACATGTAATGTGAGCAAAGGGAAGACACACAGAATAGTAGGAGATGGACTACACATCTCTTTTATCTACCAATTGCCTTATCAAAAGGACTTTTCCTGCTTGGGGACAAAGATAAACAATCACAAACATTGCCTCTTAAGGAGGACTTCAGACAGGTGCCTGGCCAAGTAACAAGCCAGGTCTTCCAGACTACATGAAGAAGAGATGTTATACCTCAATGCTTAAGCTATCAAGCAAAGCAAAAGCAAGTTCACAATGAACTATAGCAACTAAGGTACCTGTGGAAACATCAAACAAATCAGTATACTATACAGACAATCAACCAACAGTTAATGCAACAGACAACCAATATAGGCAAAGGCATAAGCCACAAGTCAATCCCAATTGAATCAACTTCAACCTACAAAACACACATTAGTAATCAAAAGCAAATATCAAATGCTCTCAAGATGAGGCATCATCAATTGTGTAACATGCATGTGTAACCTGAAACAAAGCTTCAAACATGAGCAACCAACCCCTAGGTCAAAGCCTAGGGTCAAAGATAAAGAAAAAATCCAAAACAGAAGCTCAAATTTGACATGATGAAACTTCAAGCAATTATTGACACATAGCAGAAAGTCTCACATTCATATCATTTACCAAGAGCATTTTATGATCATTCTAAGTTCAATGCAATTTTAAAGTCCAAATGTGATCAAACAGAATGAAAAATCTCAATTAAATCAGAAATGATTCACAAAAATCTGGAAAACTTCATACATGTTCAGGACATCTCATATGATCAGCATGCAAAAAATCAGAACAATTGAGCATCATTTGATAGGGTAAACACATAGCATAAGATGAACATGCAAAGGTGTTACACAAATTGTCACACCTACTTAGAAAATTCACAAACCAGAAACCACAAATGATAAAAATGCAAACTCAACACCAAAATGTCAAGGAATGAATCTAGTTTCATCATGCAAATTTTCAGAAGCATTGGATCAACACACATTATTTCACAAAGGAAATGGTAAGCAAGGTTCAAAATGCATACACATACAAAATCCCTAAGCAAAAATAAATCCAGACCAGGCACAACTTTTCTTTTCATGCTGATAAAAAAGTAGAGAGAAAAAGGAGATCATAGCAAAAATCCCCATGCAAATTGGATCATTTTTTGATTTTTTATGATTTTTTTAAAATGCAAATGGAAATTGAAATAAAAATTGAATTAGGAATTGAATTAATTGGAATATGCTGAAATTAATTTGAATTTGGAATTGGCGCTACAGGACTAAACGCGCGCGTTTCAATTAGAAACGCCTCATCCAATCAGAGCCAGCATGGCGCTCCCATGCAGCCAATACTACGTAAACCCTAGGCAAAGGCAACGGTTCTAGTAAACAAATGGAAACAGAAAAGCGTTGCGAATCAAACAGCCAAAACCGTGGCCTTACATCTGGATCGTCTTCTTCACAAAACACACTTCCAGGAACAGTACACACTCAAGAACGTGATGAACAATTTCTCCAGAATTTACAATTAAGCATATCATTGTAAAGATCATTCATCAGGCATCAAGAATCCCTAATTATTTCATCAAAAACACATCACATATGCACGGATCGAATGAAACAAGAATCATCATAAAAAATTCAAACTAACATATCTCACTCAATTTGGCACGGATTCACACGATTCAAAGTCTAATCTACTCAGCATTCAAAGATCTATCATATTATGTCAACTAAAAACAAAATTATGAGAATGAATTTGTGACCTCTTGTAGAAACAGAATTTGATTCAGCTGGATTCGAGGCCTGGTGATGCTTGAAAACTCGTCTACAATGCTTATGAAGATGTTTAGAAGGAAGATCGAAGCTCAACTATGCACGATTCCACAGTTTCAAGACTTCACCATTGTTGATGTTCTTGCTTTGAGGAGCTTTAATTTGCACGAATTTCAGTTGAATCTTGCTTGAAAATTTCTCAGTGATGATGTTTGATGATGAACAGAGCAAGAACTATGCAAATGCTTTGAAGAAAATGAGAGAAAAATTGAGAAAAGTTTGAGAGAAAATTGAGAGCAAAACTTTTAGATCTGAATTTGTAAAGTGTGGTTAGTGAAAAACAGTTAGGGTTTCTGTTATATATGTTGTGCTAATCACCCTCTTAATCCAAATTAATCATGCTTAGTTAAGTTGAAATTAAGTGAAAACAAGGTGCATGGCAAAAAAAAATGACAAATTAGAGGGTGTGTGAAGCATGCACACGTGAACAGTAACCAATGCATGATCAAAACAGAGTTATGTATTGATACAAAACTCGTATGTATCAATACATAGCACATTTTGCCTTGCATGCATCGATGCGAAATTCGTATGCATCAATGCATAACACATTTTGCCTTGCATGCATCAATGCGAAATTCGTATGCATCAATGCATAGCACATTTTGCCTTGCATGCATCGATGCGAAATTCGTATGCATTAATGCATAGCACATTTTGCCTTGCATGCATCGATGCGAAATTCGTATGCATCAATGCATAGCACATTTTGCCTTGCATGCATCGATGCGAAATTCGTATGCATCAATGCATAGCACATTTTGGCCATGCACACTTGACAATGATTTGATCATAACTTCTCAACCATTCATCAGATTCTCATGATCTTAGACTTTTTGGAAATGGGAGAGAAATATCTACAACTTTCATGTTCAACAAAATTTCATTTGAAGCTTCCTTGATGTTGGAAAATTGAGTTGAAGTTGGTCCAAAACTTGCCATTTTTGAAAATATTAGGTCACTTTCTATTTCTGGAAGCTTTTGACTTGACTTCAAATTCTTCAATGTGAGTGTTTGAGATGTCAAATGAGACTTGTTTGAACATGAATGAAGTCTTTCTAACCATCTCCCACCTTTAAATCCATGATTAAATGCACAGTTGACTTGTGTTGACTTTTCTAGGGTTTCAGCTGACCTAGCTATGCTCTGATGAAATCCAAACCTCTACCACTTGAGATCTTGATTCAAAATGATGCCATGGTTCATATGAACTCTTGTGAATGATCATTGGTGCCCAAATTCTTCAGAATGGCCACCATCTATTGCTCAATGCTTTGCCTTTGACTGGCTTGACCTAAGATTGCTTCATCTGCAAGTAACAAGGTTAGATGACAATATTTTTGTCCTTTTGGTTAGTGATTGAAATAAAAGCAATGATATACAAATGCAAAACATGCTTGGTGATCAAGAAACAATCTCAAAAGATAACCCACCCACAAGAAAGCAAGCAAGGTGCACAATGATCCTTGAGACAATGAATGATATGGTATGATGCCATGAGGGATCTTAGTGACAAAATTGGGGTCTTACAGTAGACACATAAGGATTCGACTGACCTGGTTGAGTAGGAATCTGGAAATTGATATGAGGGCCCCTATACTCGGGCTCTTGGTCCTCAACATTGTCAACATTCACATCAGGTTGATGAGTCTCTTCAGTTTCAAAACCCTTGAGCAGATAAATGATTCGACATCCCCCATGGGAAGGCAACAAAATTCCTATTGGAAGAGAAAGCAGCGAAGGGCTGGTACGACACAAAAGGATTCCCACTAGAAAACTATGGAGTGTAGTTATGAGGAATTCCCTACGGGTAGGCAGTAGCAAACCTACTGGGGACAGATTGAAAGAGAGGTTGGCTTACAACAACTGGTTGAACAACAGTGTCAATGGGATCCACCACAACAAGAGCGGTGTTAGCAGTAGTAGTTACAGCAGTAGCGCCGATCGGATTGACAATAATAGAATTGTCCCTCTGATCTTGGAGATGTTCCAGGATGGTGCCCATCTGACCTTGTAGTTGAGCTAAGGCTTCCCTAATTGCAACATTTTCTTGTTCGTTTTCAGACATGATTCTTTGTTTGTTGGCTCTGGTGTTATACCGATGTCGAGTCGTCGTCTTTTCTGAAGAGGATGAAGACGGGCGTAAGCATTTAATTTTTGGATAGAAAAGTGAATAGAATGATATGTTATGAAAAAAGATTTGATTATTATGTTTTCTAAATAAGATTTTTCAAGGAATCCTCGAGTTGTTATTTGTTGTAAGTAATCATAAAGCATAAGAAATAAAGGCATAAGATAAAACCGATAATGAAAATAGCCCTTTTATATTCATAACAATGAAACAAAAAGTACAATTATTACATATTTGCTCCAAGGGCTACAACAAGTTTTCTCAAAGATAACAATGAAAAAAAAACCAAAGTATCTATACAGCCATTGTATCTTGGTTAACCACAAATGTGCATCCTTGAAAGTATAACCTGAATGAGTCTACTCAAAAGGTCTTGCAACAATGACTCCTTCTGATCCAAGAGAACTTGCAGTTAACAATTGTTTCTTTCCCAATCTGTAGCCTCTTGCTGAAGTTGATCAATATCTCTCTACTTTGGTGCGCTTGATATTTCAACCCTCGAATCTCCTCAAACCGTTTGTCAAGTTCTGTTTGATGCTGAGATAAAGAAACCTCCAAGTGCTTAGTACGGATTCTTTCTTCTTTCAAATCCCTCTTGTAACTCTCTAACTATTCTCGAAGTTTTTTAAGTTGGTCTTGGAAATTGACCTCCATCTTGCATGCTTGATACAATGCATTTGTGAGCTATTTCTTCTTGGCAAATGGGTTGTCAACAATACCTTTTAAGGCTTCACCTACTTTGCTCCTCTTGATCTGCTCCTCTTTGACTTCCTCCACGGCTTGGAGTGTCATTGCTCTCTTATGGTTGGGGTTAAGATCCAAGTCGTCCTTCTCCCTCGTAAGACTACCAAGATTATATTGGAGATCAACATTTCTTTCTCTAAGCTCTTGATAGTCTCCTTAAGTTTCCCAAGCTCAGAGGTAGGAACAACCGTAAGTACTTGTTATTGGATGCTCATAGATGGCTCAGAAGGAAACGACAACATAATTTCTTCAACCCTGTCCTTGACCCACTGCGTATAAGCTTCCTTGGTAATGCAATTCCTTTTCCCTAACTCAGCCCTTCCTTGAAGACACACCTCCCTCCAAGCTATGATGATCTTCTTTAGCAACTCCATATTGTCAACCCCTTCATATAAAACAAACTCCTCCACATGCTCGGGATCTGGCTTGTATAACAACAGGTAACCCAACTGATATAATGTGAACCTAGTTAGTTCCTCCCTTTGTACATATGAGGGGAACATTAGGGAAATTACCAATTAAGAATGACTTTGACATCACCATAAGCTCTAGAGTACCATAGAATATCTTTAGCAGTCAGAGAAATGATCCTCTAAGACCACTTAAGATTGCCTTTGTTCTTGATGAAAGGACCCTTGTTAGGCAGGTGAGAAATAAACCACCAATACAATAGAGAAACACGCCACACAATAGTACATTTCTTCTTCAGAGTCCTCACATGAATGGAGTAGTAAGTGTCAGCAAGAAGTGTAGGAACCAGATTCTTGGACAGAAAGATTTGACTAGATGCTAGGTCCATAAAGTCTTCCATATTAGGAAACAACACAATCCCATAGATGAGCAAATCAAAAACAACATTGAAAGCATTCCAACTTCCAATATCATCAAAGTCAGTGGCTTTCAATACCAAAAAATTCAGACTAAAAACATGAGTTCCATCCTTGGGCTTAATATTGAGACTTAGTTAGTTCCTTGGCACTGACGAAAGGAACCTGATCCTTAATTCCAACCCCCAAGATATGTGAATATTCCTCTAATGTCAGAGCCAACTAATAATCCTGAAAAGTTAAACACCTCATGGGAGGGTCATAGAACTGCATAAGAGTATGGATTAATATAGTGTTCTCTTCAGTGTTGAGAATACTTAAGAGATTCCCATAGGCCTTCTTGAAATAATCTTTGTGATCTAGAACCATACGAGTTCCTAATCCCTTCAAAGTCTTCAACTGAGTTTATGGGAACTAGTAACTGAAAACACCTCTTCTGCCAGGATTCATGATATCTCTGAGTACTCGACAACAAACTAGGCTCTCGGATTCCCTGGAAATGTATATGCAAAAGAGTTATATGATGTAATGATGATTTATGATATGAAAATGTTATGCAACAACATGGCACATTCTGGACAATCTGAATATTTTGCTTGATATCGGTTCAAAGGTTCTCCGTCACATGAGAACCAGGGTATGTAGGAGCTTGGTTTCCTACAAAAACCCAATATCCCACTCACAAGTGTGTACTAGTCCCCAAGGTAATCCCTAAAAGGCTTCTCAGAGTCATGGATACAAGTGAAAATACTTTACCGTAGTGAATTCTCACAGGAAAAAAGTACTCCCAAGTGAATCTAGTATTGGTGTGGGTCTCGTGCCAACCCAATGCATGAAATGTAGGTTAACACGACTATCCACGAGTCTATCTCGTGTGTATAATCAAACTCGGGTGTAAAGCTTCTCTCAAGTAACATCAGCCCAACCCAACAACAACAAAATACAGATATCCAGAATGGGTTAGAAAATGAATATCTAAAGAATTAAAATAAATGAAACAAACAAACATGATGATAAATACAGGAAAAACATGAAAATAAATTCCAAAGCAAACAAGAAAGAAATCAAAACTAGGCTTGACTCCTTCTTGCAACTAGGTTGCAATTCCCAGCAGAGTCGCCAACTAGAGCTGGCGGAAATATACCCGGACGCATTGCTCACTCGAAGATACAACATAGTCACCACCGAACTTTATTTATCCCAAAAGAAGGAAGGGAAAATATCGATAAAACCCAAGGGAAAAGAGAAACGGGTAAGATAGTCGGTTATGGAAGGGGAATGTATTAGCACACCTCACATCCATGGTACTCCAAGAAACCTTTTTGATTGCTCTTTGCTTAGATGGGTGTTACTATCTCTATCTACCTACAAAAATAGAAAATAGGTTAGGAAAATAGTGCTCGTGGAGGATTGGGGACCTCATGCAAACATATTATCATACTTAAATGAGAAAGTCAGAGCCTCGTAGTTTGTGGAACCATAGAAAGAAAGGGGGGAGAAGAAAAAAAGGTGGTTGCCAAGGATTCGCATCCTCGTGCCTACGTATCCTCATAGTGCAATAAGGAAGTTAGAGCTCTATAGTTCGGAGGACTAAGACTGAAAGAAATATGTGATTAGGGGGTTGGTGTTTAAAACGAAAAAGAAGCAAGAGTGGTGTTTAAACTAAAAGAGTGGTGTTTAAACCAAAGGTTGGTGTTTAAACCGGAAAAAAAGAAAAACGTGGTGTTTAAACTAAAAGAGTGGTTTTTAAATCAAAGGTCGGTGTTTAAACCGGAAAAGAAGAAAAAGGTGGTGTTTAAACCAAAAGAGTGGTGGTTAAACCAAAGGTCGGTGTTTAAATCGGAAAATAAGCAAGAGTGGTGTTTAAACCAAAAGACTGGTGTTTAAACCGGAAAAGAAGCAAGAGTGGTAGTTAAACCAAAAGAGTGGTGTTTAAACTAAAGGTCGGTTTTTAAACCGAAAAAGAAGTAAAAGGTGGTGTTTAAACCAAAAGAGTGGTGTTTAAATTAAAGGTTCTTTAGATGGTGTTTAAACCAAAAGGAACTTGAAAGGAGAGCCACAAGGCTAGCTGCAGACTTGACATTGAATTGACTTGAATTGTAGTAAAGTCTATGAATAGAGGTGAACACTCTGAGCAACTAGGTCATTCATCCCGTACCTAAAATAATCAGAATGAGGATATGAATGTTCCTTCTCACCTCTTATTTATTGCTTAGGGATCATGACATGTAATCCTTATCAATGTATGACAAGTTATTGAAACAGGTTCTTAGAGATATGCTCTGTAGGGATGAGGCAAATGGTTGATGCCTTGACTTGAGCTTGAGGTCTTGTACTTTTTGGGAAGCTTGAGCTCCAAAGTAACAGAGACAAGTCCCATCAAATGACCAAGAGACTGATGGTCACTTGATAAATATAAAGGGAATATGTGCAAAGTCAAAGGATCTAGTTGATAAAATGGAATTTGATCAAGCTAAATCAAAGGGAAAGGAGGTGGATGAAACACAATACATGATCATACAAAGACTAGTCTAGGGTATCACTGTTAGGTATCCCAAGAGTAAGCCATGTGGGTGCAAAAGTGTATTAAGCCTAGGTTTCATTGTTAGGTAGCCCAAGAGTAAATCATGTGTGTGATAATGTGTGCTAACCTAAACAAATGAATGTGATAAGAAGAGGTATAAGGCAGTGAACAAAACACAAGATGACAAGATCACAAGTTCAAAAGGTGAACAAGGTGTAAATGGTCAAGAGGTCAATGAGTCCAAGGTCACTCCAAATCAAGAATATGTCTAAGTCCTAAGTCCAAAGTCCAAAGTATTCAACATCACTCCAAGTCAAGCATGTGTCTTAAGGGTCAATTCTATCCATTTTATCATGTTTTGATTCATTGAGATTGTCAAGTAAACCAAGCACAAGATAAGAAGCATAAGATGAACAAGACAAGATGAATAATGTATGAAGTGATATGATGAATAATGAGACATAAATAAAATTGCAAGAATATAAATTGCAAGAATATAAATTGCAAGAATGTAAAGTGCACAAAAGTAAATTGCATAAAATAAATGTTAGGAGTTAGAGTAAACAAATTAGTGATCATGAGGCAAGCAATGTATATGGAAATTATGTTAGAGTGTTGATACCAAATCAAACTCTTAAGGCATGAAGCACAAATTTTCAAAACTCAAAGAAGAAAGAAGAGAACAAAAGGCAAAATGAAAGCAAACTCGAGTGTTTTACTTAGGATCCCCTATCAAACAAGTCAAGGGACCAAAACATATGGAACAACCTAGGGATAACCTATCACTAACTCAAAGTGTTAAAAATATGATCAAATGATCACCTATCAACATATTGAATAAGAGAAGATTGAACCAACCTAAGAGACCATCTATGGGTGACTTGAAATGTAAAAGTATTAATCAACCAAGTCAACAACTCAAGCTCAAACATCAAGTTGCACAAAAATGAATAAAAAAAGATTTAAAAATGATTAAAAGGGAAATTAAAGAGAAAATTCTAAACTATAAGCAAAACAATGAATAAATGGCTAAGAAAAATACACAAAGTCTCAAATATTACTCAAAAATAGATTTTAAAAGTTGGATGCAAAAAGGTTTTAAAATGATTAAAAGATAAATTGCAAAAGGAAATTAAAAATAAAATGAAATAAAAATAACCAAAAATGCAATCTTGAGTTGATTTTGCAGATCCATGAACTCGTGTTTTTAGCAACGCCCAAGCATGGAGTTAGCTTCACAACACATCATCGTTCATGTTTCCCTACATTAGAGTCATTGATTGGCTCTGGGTAGGGACAATTTTGCTTAAGAACACGAAGAACCCTAAGTGTTCAAAGTAAAATTAAATGACTAATACAAAATATAAATGAAAGGTAATATAGGGCTTTTGGTCAGTGGAACAATGCGAAGAGACTGATAACTTGTTTGCTCAAGGATTTAACTCGTAGCTACCTTTCTAGTTGAAGCTTCAAAGGTCATAATGGCATAAATGGGAAGCTCGATGCAAGAAGTTCCAAGGCAAAGTGATGATGCAGTTAGATTCAGCTGGTACCGATGAAGATTTATGGGAAATATTTGAGGTTGGAAGAGCTTGAATCGAAGAAACCAAAAACTGGTTTTGGAGTGATATCGGGTTCAAGTGAGGTAGGGGTTTTATGGATTTTTATGCTTGATAATGAAGGCAAAATGATCCTCTATTTATAAGAAATAGAATGAGGTCATGGTATGTGTGAATTGGATCTGAAATCGTGTGAGCTAGGTTTCAATTCAGTGATTTGCCATTTTTTTGAAGAGAAGGGTGAAAAGTGTGATTCAATGAGTTTGCATGGTCGTTTTGCACTTGGTAGCATGCGTTTTCGGTACACAAGAAGTTTTCACATGTGCAGGTGGTCCCAGATTGAAACATGAGTGATTTCACGACTTGGAACTTGCGTGAAAAACAGAGTTCATGACACCATGTTTGTAGCTAGGCCAAGTGAAATCCACTTGTGCATTTTTTATTTTTCCTCATGCATTTTGTTCCTTTCATTGAAAATAATTGAATGTAAAAAGAATCACATCAAAAGGAGCTTTGAGCTGAAAATGATGTGGTGTTAAAGTTGAGGTCGTGGCAAGGTTCTTTGGTCAAGCATCAGGTCACACAATTTCTTGCATATCTGGGCAACTTGGGACCTTATGTTCATGCTTGAATAATTTTTTATTCCCTCGTGCATTTTGAGTCAAACTTGGGCCAAATGAAATTTGACATAAGCTTAACAAAATGCAAAATGAATGAGATCAAAAGGATGCTTGCACTTAAAATGGCATTGCTGCTAAGTGGGGGTCATGACAATATTTTGGCCCAATTTGGCAACTTAGCCCTTTCCAAAATTGAGGTCCTTAGGGGTTGAATTGATGCTTGAGCCTTGAAGCAAAGTTGTTCAGGAACTCATCATGAACATTTAGCTCCAAGAAACTATTCAATTGGTTAAAAATTGAAGAAGTTATGAGGTTTGGATCAAAAGTAAGCCATACTTGCAAATTAGGTCAACCAAACTTGTGCCAACTTTTGCAAACTTGAAGTTCTCTTGCATCCCAAGCTAAAATGATGACGAAATGAGCATCCTTTTAATAGAACTTGATTAAAGATTGAAGTATCTTGAGGATGGCTTGAAGATTGAGTGATGTGGCATAAAAACATGAACCACCCTTGAATCAATGAACCACATTTGTATCCTTTTTGACCAAAATGACCTTTTTTTTGTTTTGAATTGAAGCATGATCACCTTTATGAACAAAGGAACAAACAAGTACCATCTATTATTGATGCTTTGGATAGTTGATGAGTAAATCAAAATGAAAAAACCCTAATTTTAAGATCAAACAAAGAATATGGTCATGCTTGTGAGCCAATGACCAAATGCAAAAGGTCATGCTAAAGTTATGATGATGCATGATATGATTCCATGTATGAAAATGAAACTAAGCAAAAGGTAGGAAAATTGAGGGTAAACTTTAGGATATGACATGTACCATACGTTGAAGAAACACATTATACATGACACTATCAAGGGTCAAATCATCACGTCAACACCTATAACCTATGGCAGGATAATCATTCAAGTCTTAATTGGAGTCACAATCAAATTCAAAATTTCAACCAGGAAGCTCCTTAAGATCCACCACCAAGGAAGTCATTCTTTCTAGAAGATACTTTTAACGTATGAGGTCTGCCCAAAATAATTTTAGAATGAGTGAGGTCACTCTAGAAATACCTGAAAGGGAACCATTTCTTCTAGAATAGACTATGAACCAATTCATGTTAACTCAAAGCAAGTTGGAAGCAACAAACTAAAAAATTGAAGCATACACAAGAACCTTAAATCATCCAATAAGGAAATTGAAGCATCCAACAAGAACATCGAAGCATATATCAAAGATATGGAAAATCACATTCGGAAGTTATATAAATATGTGGCAGCTCGATCAATTGAAGGTTTTAATATAAATATATTAGATAGTTCTATGAGTGATGAAGTTGAGAGAGAAGTCAAAGATGCAAGCCATCAAATAACATCGAGTTTAGAATTTAAGAAGTCGAGGCGGAAAATAAATATGGGAAAGGAGAAAAAATGGTAAGGAAGGATGATCTAGTTTTGGATTCAACAGTTTGTGTAAATGAAGATATCCAACAAGAAAATCTTCAACAAAATAATTTCCCTAAAAGTTATTGTAGCAGCAAGGAATACGGAAGAGAAGAAATAGATAAAGTGTTGGATGCCATTTATGCCTTGTTCGTTACTATCAAGCTGGTGAAAATATGGAAGCAACATCATAAATATCTCAAGTTCATGGGAGTAGTACCAAACAAAAGGAAGAAGAATGATGGTGTGTTTTTTGTGTCATATATGTCACTCTAACAGAGAAGAAAATTGGAAAGATAAAGACCTTAAATAAGCTTTGTGTGGGAGGCAAAAAACAAATCAGTTTTATTTAGATTTATTTCATTTTCAGTTTTAATTATATTTTAGTCTATTTCCCTTTTGTCCTATAATCCAAAGAAGAGTACTAGCTCGACTTGAGAAGCTCTTCCTTTTGTACTTTTCTTTATTGGAATTAATGAACTTGTTTACTTCTTTCAATTTTAATTTGTGACCTTACTAGTGCTAGTATGAAAAAGAAAAGAAAAAGTCACTAGAAAAAGAATGAATGAAAGATAACAACATTGAAGTTCCCTTGTAGATTAAAAGTTGATGAAGAAAAGGGAAACAAACTACATGTTTCCAATCTCTAGATAACTCAACTAGTAAGGTTTGAGCCATATATTTTCCATTGTTTACTTTTCCTTCTTATGAGAGTATCCATACATTGTCATTTTCTGGAATTCACACTTTTTCTAATTTTGAGATTATTGGTATGATAAATACACACTGAGACAGTTCTTTGTGAAAACTCTGAGCCTTTTAAGTCACCATGTTTCCATAAGATAATATCCATTGTTTAATCACTTTGAGCCTTAACCTTTTTAAGTGATATAAATATATTATATAGCCATTGAATTGTAAGATAAATTTTTACCACCCTCTTTCGAGTTAGGTAGAAATGATTATTTTACTTGTCTGGTGCAAAATAATAAGTTGGAATTGCTATTGGAAGTTAGCAACAAATAAGTTTGGGGCTGGGGTACTAGACTAATTGGTCAATAAATAAATAAAATCAAGAAGTAAAATAGCTTCTCAAAAATGAAATTTGCAAAAAAAAAAAAAATAGGACCACCAATATGCAATTCTCTAACACCAGGTGAATTACAAAAGAGTGACATGGAAGGAATTAGATAACATCATGAAAGTTAGGTACCTAACTCCAAAGTTTTAAGACTACTACCCTAAATTATTTTACCCTGACATAAGCAATGTTACAACCTGTAAAATACCTTAAAATTTTATATTTAAATATGACTTTGATTGATTAGATTAGAAATTTTTTCAAATTCATGGTTAAATGCTTTTGTATTTTGATTGACTGGTTACTCTGTCAAAATTGAGTGCATAAGTGTGAGATGAGAGATAGGCTGAGTACTTGTATGTCAATAGAACTTTTTCGAGTGAGTAGATTGAAGTAAGGAACCAAAGTGTTGGTTATAAATAATAAAGGTGACATTCATTACTAAGGAAAAGCATTTTTAATTTTGACAAAATTTTAAGTGCATGCAGGTTACTTGAAGGCGAGCAATAAATTAAGTTTAACGTTGTGATGACACACAATTTTCTATTTAAAGGAAATTTGTTTGTTTCTATTAGGGAGTTTTGAAGTTTTGAGAGAAAGTGACGGCTAAGGACATTCAAGGGGCGATTTTGGAGCAGATTGGAATCATTGGAGAGAAGTTCTTCCATAGATTTTGATGATGAAGACTTATCAACTCATGGTATTTGTTAATTTATTAATGAGTAGCTATGTTCCTCTAGATTAGGTCTTTTCAAGATGAACCGTATTATTACAATGTTGGATCATATGTCTGTTTGAGATTTATTGAGTACTTTTCTTATTATTATCTTATTAAAATCGTTCTTGTGTTTAATTATTTTTGTTGCTTACGGGCGTACAAATCGATCTAGATAAGTAGGGATTTTTTACAGTTAGTCTACTTATATGATCTAGACAATTCATTTAACTTTGTAATTAACTAGGGATAGGCAATTAGAAGTTGTTGCTTATGAATTAACGCGCCAAGAACGCCTAATTTCACTTTGAATTGGCTAAGGAATTAGGGGATTATCATATAAATTAGTGAGTTGCACACCAAGGAATTAGGTGCAATGTTTTTGTTAATTCACAATTTGATAATAATTGAATTGAAAATAAATAAATACATAGTTCATCAATAGGTAAAAATAAGGAGATTTCATAATAAAGACCTAATCTTATATCTTATCTTAAATTTCATCCTTTTAATCTTCTCGTTTTAGAACCGTGTTTCTAATGAAAACCTCATATTTAATTACTTAAATTCACACATAATTACCTTGTTAAGTTATAATCATCATGGAAAACCTCATATTTAATTACTTAAATTCACACATAATTATCTTGTTAAGTTATTATCATCATGGAGATGATCTTTTTATTATTACTTCGATGTTATCAATACACTTGCCAAGAGGTTGTCACCTACAAGAGTCATGGAGATACCACAACTTAAATATTTTAAATTGAGAGTAATTTTTTATACCAAGTAATTGAACATCCATAATAAGAGGATGGTTATCAAACTTTGACCTAATCCGGAATGAGATTGTGACTTGAAAGAAAAGATTAAACCATTATTGTTTAGAAATGGCCTTATCCAATCACTTTTCTTAGTGAGCCATACTCTTTTTACTATTAGGCCAGGTGAGCCAGGATCCCGGGTTAGGGATGTGATGCAGATCATTAAGGTTAGTAAAATCTTGGAAGTCTTTCATGAAGGTGGAAGGAAACATAAGAAAAAGGGGTTTGAATTTGGTTTCTAAAAATGAAAGCTTTTTTAAAACCAACACAATCAAACAATAACACGACCAAGAAAATAACACATTTATTTTTATCCTTGTTCGTTGTTAATAAAGCTACCTCTAACCCACCCGCCAAGGTGATTTTTCCTTCTCAATAATGACTTTATCCACTATAACTGAAACTGATTACATACACCACAAAGACAAACCATCTTTGTCTTCTTGAGTCTATCTGACTAAAACCTAGTCACTCAAGGAAACCACTCAAACAATTTTAGATTTACAAGATTGTGTTTACAATATTGCTTCTAAGAAAGCAGATTAACATAAGTTAAGTATTTCTCACACAATAACGAACAAAAGCTCTATGTGTGTTTACAAAAACTATACACAAATGAAATCAAGTTCAACAAATAATGTTATGTATGAGCGTAGTATTGCACAGTGAATTAGCAGTTTTTCTAATATTCCAAGTCTTCTTTTTATAAGAAGTTAAAAGATACGTTGGAGGGTAGAATTGGAATAGAAAAATTGAAGTTGTCTCTTGGTATAACGGTTTGCATATATGAGACAAAATGGTACAATGGTGTTGTCCTTAGCCCACAAAATCAGCGTAGTGGAAGGAAGGGTGATCTTGTACTAGGTAATATTTTCGTAACACATTTTTTTTTATCTTATCTTCTAGAGGAATCTAAATAAATGATGTTGAATCATACTTAGAAGGATCAAGAGACTAGTTGAGAGAGTCTTCATAACGTCGGCCTTCAGTGTTTTGACATAGTTCCTCAGAACCTGGTGTTCAGAGTCTTCAGATCTTATTTTTCAGAGTCTTCAGAACTTGAGAGCACATAATCTTGAAGGCTTCAAAATCCTTCAGAGGCTCACAATCAGATTCGTACTCATAAGCTTTAGTACAAGCGTTCATCATAACCGTTGTCTAAGAGCTTTCTAGAACATGACAATATCTTGTAAAACACCTTGTATCTCTTTAGAGTCAGAGTGTGTTGAGTCCATAATTTGATGACATCACACGTCCATTATTCAGAGTCAAAACCTGTTAGCAAAAGCTACACACTAGACAAAAACCATTAGGGTACAAAATTGTTCTCTAGAAATAATGTATTATTATCATTAAAACTAAAGGCCAGATGTAGAACCAAATCTTGTTCTTACACTTCAAAGGAGTTTTGGAAGGAAGGTGAAGTCCCTTATGTTCTTGAGAACCAATGATCACATTAAAGTCCCCAATGAAGCACCAGGGTTGACCAAATTTGAAGAGAGTTGAGAGATTATTCCAAATTTTTTATATAGCCAAATGATAACATGAGGCACAAACGGTTGCAACTCCTAAAGTTATGTTCATAATAAATATATTAAAAGACACATATTGGTTTTCACTATCTACAATAACAATATCAAATTCAATTTTACAAACACACCATATATTTTGTAAGGATAAGTCCTTATTGTTCAAAGCCCACAATTTTAGACCTAGTGTTAATAGCCATTTGGCAGGGAATTTCTCAAAGCTCATCCAAGGTTCAATAATGAGCACTAAATCAGGTTTAGCAAGTATACTCTTATAGGCTATTTTTCCATTTTATTAATGTATTATTTGACCATTACAAAAAATTCAGGTTTAGGGGAGAGAATAAATCTTCTAAGGGCCAATCATGAATATGCATTAAGCAACCCCTTACTGTTCCAATATAAGCACTTCATTTGTCCTTTTTGGAAAGACCAACCTAGGACTTGGTTTCATGGTAACCATGTTGGGCCTTGGATTTATTCTTGATTGACTTAGAAGTACCCATCTTAAAACTTGGAGGATCTTGAATCTTGTTAATGGCCTCAAATAATCATTGGTCACCATCTTCATCCTCAACCATATTTTCCTAGGATTATTTTAAGAATTGTGTATTCATACATGCGTTGACATCTTTATCAATCCCGACCATATCCCTATCCTTATTAGAGTGAAATTGTGTAGCATCAACAAACTCAAAGCTTGGTGAGCTAGAGTCACTATCTAATTCAAACATGTCTTCCATATCTTCATCAATACTAGGTGCAAAATCATTAAGAGCCTCAAACCTATTTTCTTTGTCTTGCAGGGGTGTATTGTCCATCATGACTTGCTTCACTTTGCTTAAGTTGATATTCTTTGAAATTGGCATATCATTTGACTTATCATGTTTAGTTGACTTATTAGTTGACTTATCAATTAAGTCAAGATTTATAGGCTCAACCTGTCTTTCATCTCTCACTTGCACAAAGTTCAAATATTTTCCTACTTTTGACTTGGTGGCATCTTTGTTTTTGTCTAGTTTTAGGTTCCAAAGCATCCTTGACCACATATAGCCTTTTGAAAAAATCAATTGATGGCCTATGGTCATACAATGACTATAAAACTCTAGTAGATTATCATAACTTAGCTCCATGAAGAAAGGAAAGTCTTGCCTTTCTACTAACACCTTACTTTTCAGAGGTTGACTTAAATTCATATCGATCATAACACGAATATAATGCCCAAAATATCGATCAAGCATAGGCTTGTTTGTGATAACATAAGTGCAGATAGGAATACATATGTATTGGCAACGTCAAAGAGTATCTTAAGACTCCAGTACTCCTGTGCAAGGCCACAAAATCTTACCCTAACCTTGCTGTCATACCCCAATTTTGACTCTAAATCAATAAATCAATGCATTCATAACACATTTGCATCACTTGGATATCATAATATACATTTATTTCAACATAAAACTTAAAAAGTCAACCATAATAAAATTTCGGCTTTATAGACAAACCTGTTGAATCGTTTATCAATTGCACATAAAATTAATGGGAATTTTTTTTTGAGATCAGACTTGCAGTTGTCTATTTTATCAATCTACAGTTTATGTAGTTTAACCTAGCGTGATCATTTAACAGTTTCGATTCCATTTGCATTTGCATTTTTATTAACCAGAGCCTTTTCAATCGAGTATTTTTTATTGCAAAATTTGATCTTTATCTGTCTGTTTTCCAGAACTTTATTTTGCGTAGATCATTTTAATGCGTTCATTTTTTTTTTGCGTATTTTTGTGCCTAATTTTTATTCATTTTAATTGCTTTTATTTATTTTTTTTAGTAAAAAATATTGAGAGAAAATAAATTGAGACAAATACATATTCATCTGGTTTTGATTTGTCTCTATTAAATAAGAGTTAATTGCTTTTATTTTTGTTTTTTAGTAAAAAATGTTAAGAGAAAATGAATAGAGACAAATACATATTCATTTGATTTTGATTTGTCTCTATTAAATAAGAGTTAATTTTTATTCATTTTCCCTCATTTCTTATCTCCTAAATTATCAAGGCATGGGGCATTGTGGTCTTTGTGTCAATAATTGCAATCCTAACTTTTACTATATAGTCATTAATTCATTGGCCATGAAAAAGGGAGAGAAGAAACCTACAAATCCGAGTAAAAGTGACACATTTCTTTCTTTCTGATATCACTCTCTCTCATTGCAATTTGAAAAAAAAATAATAGAAAGGGTGAAAGAAAGAAGTGGATGCAACCTTTTTAGCATGTTAATACATCTTCATGTTGCATACACATTCACAACAAACCCATGCCATTTCCACATAACTTCATGCCCCCCCACACACATCTAATGTAAAACCATAATTCTCACGTACACTATTATGTCTTTCACACAGAAAAAAAATTGTTTCTATTTTTTTCTTCTTATTACAACACCATAGAACAACAACCTTCTTCCTCACATGACAAAGCTTAACAAAATAACCTATTACTTTCTACCATCATAAAACCGCATAACACATTTCTTCCTCTTCACCAACTTTCCACAACATATGGCATACCCCTCACCAAGCAAAAATTAGGGATATAAAGTGAAAAAGAAGGTCATCAAACCCTAAAAGAAAAGCGAGATTAGGTGACCAACCTGTAAAAAATCTAAGGGTCACCAACATTCTTGACAAACACAAAATAAGATGACTTCCATTTCAATAAAATCTCATATTGAATCCTCATCTTCACCCTTTAACTTTCAAACTCTTTTGGAAGTTGAATGCATAGGTTGAATTAACTGAACATAGGACTAGAAGTCATCAAGAAGAAAGGGTGAGTTAAAATTAAATTTTGAGCCTTATATCCTTTTGTTAGAAAGTTGTGAACCAGACCATGTTACAACCCTTAAGAGACCTAATTGAGGTAGAGTTTATTCGGAAAGCATACTACAACAATGTTGTGTTAACCTGACTCTAAAAGATATTTGTTGATCATTTGTATTGGTCACACCACCTTGCATAGTGTGAATGGTGAGATCAGCATTGTGTTTTGATCATTGACTCATTCACTGTATTTCACCAAGTTTATATCAATAAATTTTTATTTCAAAATTTTGTATAAGCACTGCCTTAAAATTACCATTTTTGAATGAATAACTTTATTTGAAAGCCAACACTTAGCATCAAGGAAATTCGAACAATATGCAGTCAATTGAGGAACTTGATCATGTGAAGGAAGTCCAATCATGGACCTATCACTTTGAGCATCGGTCAATCAAAGCCAATCACCCCAAGAGTCGTTTCGTTAAGAGCAAATAACTTCAAGACTCAGACTAGGGTAAGCCACCACAAAGAGCTCAATAAGTCTATCCCTTTAAAGGATGGTCAATCAGAAGCCTAACATTTCAAGAATTGGATAACCATGGGTAGAATGCTGCAAGATTTAAGCATTGTGGAAAACCACCTCAGGGTCATCGCAAGCTTATTCTAAACTCCTTTCAGGGTAAACATTTTCAAAGATCCAACATATGGGCCAAGATGAGCCACAAAGGGGAAACTCCTTTCCACACTTTCAAGTTGCTCAAGCAAACTCTACAATGCATCAACAAACATTAAATTCGAAACAAATGTTAGGGAATCATCTCATCACTCCATCCTATAACCTTTTTCCTTTTGACAAATAAGGCTTACTGCAAAATAATAATCTTTCCATCCATTACCCACCATAGGGGCATCTTTCAAAACCTTCAAGTCATTGCATAAATAACTCTCATGCATTAATCATGTCGCTTTGATCTAGCGTCAGGCCATGCATATCATCTCATTCATTGAGCATATGCCCATAGAATGAAAGGTCAAACATCAAAAACCAGTTATCGTTTGGTAGAATATTTGAAGGTCAGTTCTCGTCAGACAGTCATATTTCCAAGCCAGTTCCCGTCTGACAATAAATCAAGTTCAGTTCCCTTCTGGTAGTCTATTTTAAAACCAGTTCCCGTCTGGTGGCCGATTGTAAAACCAATTCATGCCTGGTACCCTATTTCCAACTCCAATTCTCGTATGGTAGTCAGTTTTTCAAAACCCGTTCCCGTCTAGTAGCCCATTTTAAATTCAGTTTTCGTCTAACAATGAATAAGAAAAAACTAGTTCTCTTCTGGAAGAGTATATGGAAGTCAGTTCCCGTCTGACAAACAAAAAAAAACACCAGTTCTGGTTTGGCAACTTAATCTTTTTCCACCATTTCCCGTCTGGTAATCTATCTTTCAAGTCTAGCGCTGTCTGGCACCCTCTATTTAAAGTAAATGATATATTGATGCCTACGGGTAAAGTCCAACGTTGTCTAGCATATTCAGAGATTATGCTTTGTTTATTCTGATGTTTCCTAGAAATTTATCAGTTTGACTCTTTTGTTGAAAGGAATTCCCCAGAATATTGGATAATTTTCATTTTAGAAAACTCCAATATTTTTGTTTGGATGGATTCATTTAGAAGAATGTCCAAAGTTTTACATGGCTGATGTTCTTGTAAGAATACTCATATTTTTTGTCTTGGATGAATTCCCTATTAAGAATCTCCAAAATCTTTGATTGGATGAATTTCTTCTGAGAAATCTCCAGAACTCTCAGATATATCCTATAGTGTTGGCATGTCATCTTTAACCAGTTGATAAAACTCACTTTGAATATTCCCTAATGTATTTTCTCCATCAAAATTGTCATCCCTAATGATTCTTTCACCCTTTCAATCTTTTTTGTTCCCTGTGGATCACCATTACCACATACCTCCATTATCCTCACATGTACACCTTTCAATCTTCATTCATCATAAAACGTCATGCTAAGATTTATCTTTCATTGCATCATATCCTAAGCAAACCAAAATAAAAAAAGAATCCTTCATGCACTTATAACATCTCATATAATTTCATTTCATTTCATCAAGGGACAAAGTTTTGGTCCTTTAGTATTTAACTATCTCCCACTGCGATCATATGAAGAATGACCTTCTTCATATTCTCTGGTCGAATATACTTAAATGAGGGCAGTTTTCATACCCCAATTTTGTCCCAAAATCAATAAATCAATGCATTCACAAGACATTTGCATCATCTTCATATCATAACATCCATTTCTTTCAACATAATGCTTAAAAAGTTGACAAGAATAAAATTTTGGCTTTATAAACAGGCATATTGAATTATTTCTCAATTGGACATAAAATTAATGGACGAAAAGTTTTGAGATTGGACTTGCAGTTGCCTGTTTTATTAACCTATGGTTCGCGTGGTTTAACCTGACATGCTTGTTTAATTTGTTCAACTCCATTTGCGTTTGCGTTTTGATCAGTCTGAGCCTTTTCAATTGAGCATTTTTATTACAAAATTTGATCTTTACCTTTCTGTTTTCCGTAACTTTATTTTGCTTAGTTCATTTTAACGCATTCATTTTAATTTTTCGCGCATTTTCTCACCCGATTTTTATTCATTTTTATTCCTTTTATTTTTTATTTTTAGTAAAACATATTGACAAAAAATAAATAGAGACAAATGCATAATCATTTGGTTTTTATTTTTCTCTATTAAAAAGAGTTAGTTTTTATTCATTTATTCTTTCCACTCATTTCTTATCTCTTAAGTTATCTAGGCGGGGACATTGTGGTCATTGTATTAATAATTGCAATGCTAACTTTTGTTATATAGTATTCATTCATTGTTCATGAAAAATGGAAAGAAGAAACCTACCAATCAGAACAAAAGCGACACATTTCTTTCTGGTATCACTCTTTCTCATTGCAATTTGAAACAAAAAGAGAGAAAGAATAGAAAGTGTGAAAGAAAAAAATGGGTGCACCCTTTTTAGCACGTTAATAAATATTCTTCATGTTGCATACTGTTGGTTCTAAGTGTTGGCAGCAATTTTGATAAAATAAAGAGTGTTCACAAGATGTTACATGTAGTGTCTTAACATAAGATATCTTGTACCTGCTGGAGGTTTAAAATATAATTATGCAGGATTATTTCAGGATGTCATACCCGATGTCGTGACATCTGATATTATGTACCTGCTGGATATTTAAAATGGAATTATGCAGGATTGTTCCAGGATGTCAGACCCGATGTCATGACATCTGTACACAGAACATTCAGTCTGAATGTTATGTGTTATGTGATTGAGCTTTTAATGGCAATCTATGTTTGATTGATGAGTTAATTGCAAACGCTATCAATCAATGATTACAACGTGATTAACTTATTTTCCAAAGAGATCTAACCAACTGTCATAAGAAGATTTGAATGGAAAATAGTTTTAGGGTTTTATGATGTCCAAGCTCAGTTGAATGCTTCTATAAAAAGGACATGGAAAACCTGATTTAAAACACAAGAAATACAGAGAGAAATATTGAGAGAGAATAAGGGTTTAAGTCTTGTGTGGTCGTGTGACTTGTAAGCCATTCAATTCATCCATAGATGATTGAATTGGTTTGATTTTTTAGTTGTAATTTGTCACTCTAAGCTTTTAAGCATGAGTGTGTCTCTACTTGATTGAAGCTGCTAAGTAAGATCAAGTCTGTGTCTTTGAAGAGTGTCTTCTTTTCATAAGAAATTCTTGTTTAATATCACTGGTGTGATTGAGGGGGAGTGAGTGAGATCTCATATCTAAGAGTTCTTAGGTAGAAGTCATACGGGTAGAGGTTAGGTGAAAAAGACTGTAACTTGTGTAGTTTATTGAGAGTATTTGAACTGATTCTATTTAGTGGATTTCCTTCCTGGCTTGGTAGCCCCCAAACGTAGGTGAGTTGCACCGAACTGGGTTAACAATTGCTTGTGTCTCTTGCATTACTATTCTTTATCTTTATCCTGTTTGTATTATTCAGATATTAGTGTCGTGACATTACCTTTGACATCTCATATCTAATACCAGAATTTCAATTGGTATTAGAGCAAGCATCCTGCTCTGGTTCTGGGTGAGATCTAGGGACAATACTTTCTAGTACTATGGAGAGAGATGGAGGATTTTTTCACAGGCCACCTATTTTAGATGGATCCAACTATGACTACTGGAAACCTCAAATGGTAGCCTTCTTAAAATCTCTAGATAATACGGCTTGGAAGGCTGTGTTGACAGGCTGGGAACATCCAGTAGTTACTAAGGAAGGAGAAGCTACAACTGATAAAAAGCTTGAAGAACAATGGACCAAGGAGGAGGATGATCGAGCCCTTGGAAATTCTAAAGCATTGAATGCTATATTCAATGGAATAGACAAGAATTTCTTCAGATTGATAAACAACTATGAGGTGGCTAAAGATGCTTGGGACATTCTCAAAACCACTCATGAAGGCACCTCTAGAGTGAAGATGTCTAGACTACAGCTTCTCACCACCATGTTTGAAAATTTAAGGATGAAAGAAGATGAAAATATTCATGAATTTCATATGAGTATCCTTGAAATTGCTAATGCCTCAAGAGCTCTGGGAGAGAAGATGTCAGATGAAAAATTAGTAAGGAAAATACTCAGGTCACTCCCTAAGAGATTTGCTATGAAGGTGACAGTCATAGAAGAGTCTCAAGACATCTCCAATATGAGAGTTGGTGAGCTAATTGGTTCCCTCCAAATATTTGAGATGGGAATGTGTGATGGATCTGAAAAGAAAACCAAAAGCATAACCTTCATGTCAAACACTGAGGAGGAAGAGGAGGAAAGTGGTCAGGATATTGATGAACATCTGGAAAATGATGTAGCAATGTTGGGAAGACAGTTCAACAGACTTCTGAAAAAGATGGATGTAAGATCTAAGGCAAATGTCAATAACATCTCATCTGACATCAGTAAATCCAACAATGTTGGAAGAAGAACAAGGTCAGATGAAAAGCCCAAAGAAGGAAAAGGAGTACAGTGCCATGAATGTGATGGGTATGGACACATTAGAAATGAATGTGGAACCTACCTCAAGAAACAGAAGAGGAGTCTTGCTGCCACTTGGTCTAATGAAACTGAAACAGAAGAGTCTGCAAATCTGGTGACTGCCTTGACTGGAAGATGAGGTTCTGATGAAGACTCAAGTGATGATGAAGTAACCTTTGAAGAGTTAGCCACTACCTATAGAAAGTTGTGTCACAGAAGTGCAGAGGTGTGTAAACAGGTTGAAAGCCAGAAGAGGTAATAACTCAACTAGAGAATGAGAAGGTAGAACACTTGGAAACCATCTCCAAATTAAAAATAGAAGTAGTGGGTCTGAATGCCAAACTAGATGAGAGTCAACAAGTTGAAAGCCAGAAGAAAGTGATAGCGTAGCTGGAGAATGAGAAGGCAGAACATGTGAAACCATCTCCAAGTTAAAGACTTAAGTTGTATTCTTGAATTCTAAACTAGATGAGATGACCAAGTATGTAAGGATGTTAAGCAATGGATCTGACACCTTAGACAGGATTCTCCAGACTGGTCAAATAACAGGAGACAAATCTGGTATTGGGTTCAAGGAATCTAAGGCTGAGTGCAGTTACACTGGTGGCAAACCTAAATCCAAACCTAAGTGCAACCATATTGATAGCAGACCTGCGATGTCACATCATATGTCACAACATCATAAAGGAAGACAGCAGAAAGGGAAACACCAAAGATGGAGATGCCATTACTGTGGAAAATTTGGCCACATAAAGCCCTTCTGCTATAAGCTGTATGGTTATCCTAGCCCTGTTCATCATCAGACTCACCATCAACCTAGACCCAAACATCACAGGCCTGTCAACAAAAAGCAATGGGTTCCTAAGACTAATGTTACAAGTCTAATAGCTCACACTTCCTTTAGAGTTTCAGCCAAAGAAGATTGGTATTTTGACAGTGGGTGCTCCAGACACATGATGGAAACAAAAACCTGCTAACTGACCTTCATCCTCATGCCACGAGCTATGTAACCTTTGGTGATGGAGCAAAGGGTGAAATCAATGGGATTGGTAAGCTTGATTGCCCTGGAGTTCCTGATTTTGACAATGTCCTACTTGTTAAGGGCTTGACTGCAAATCTAATAAGCATCAGTCAACTGTGTGACCAAGGTCTAAATGTTAACTTCGCTAAAACTGAATGTATGATTAATAACAGAGAAAGTGAAGTGATCATGAAAGAAGTCAGGTCCAAAGACAACTGTTACATGTGGAGTTCTCAAATTGGTTATTCTTCAAAGTGTACCTTAGTCAAACAAGAAGGAGTGAAGACATGGGATCAAAGATTGAGCCATCTGCATCTTAAAGGTATGAAGATGATTATATTTGTTGAAGCTATTAGAGGAATTCCAAACTTGAAGATTGATGAAAGAAAAGTCTGTGGGAAATGTCAGACAAGGATGTCACACCAGAAACTCAGACATGACACCACTTCCAAAGGTTTAGAACTCCTCCATATGGATTTGATGGGACCCATGTAGGTGGAAAGCCTTGGTAGGAAGAAGTATGCATATGTAGTCGTGGATGACTTCTCCAGATACACCTGGATCAACTTTATAAGAAACAAATCTGATGTGTTTGAAGTCTTCAAAGATCTTTGTCTAAAACTTCAAGGAGAAAAGGAAAGTCAAGTTATCAAAATTAGAAGTGAACAAAGAAGGAAGATGGATCCCAAAAGTAATGAAGGATTATTTTTGGGCTACAGCAGAGCATATAGAGTCTTTAATTTCAGAGCTAAAGTAATGATGGAATCTATTAATGTTGTGGTTGATAACCAACAGACTGATGTCACAGACGATGTTGAGATATCTCTGAATGATACCCCAGCTGATTTCTCAGACAAGGAGAATGAACCTCCTCAAGCTGAACCTGACAAAATCAACAAGGGACCCCCCATCAGAGTTCGGAAGGATCATCCCAAAGATCTCATTAGAAGAGATCCAAATAAAAGGGTCACAACTAGATCAAGGGAAGTGATCTCACATGGCTGCTTTATGTCCAAGATTAAGCCTAGGAATGTCAAGGAAGCCTTGACTGATGAGTTCTGGATCAATGCCATGCAGGAGGAGTTAGGTCAATTCAAGAGGAATGAAGTATGGGAACTGGTTCCTAGACCTGAAAGAATAAATGTCATAGCTCGCCTTGAATCCATTAGACTTTTGCATGGAGTGACATATAGTATGAAGTTCAAACTGTTTCAAATGAATGTAAAAAGTGCCTTCTTGAATGGCTACTTCAAAGAGGAAGTATATGTTGAATAGCCTAAAGGATTCACAGATCCAAACCGTCCAAAGCATGTGTACATAGTGAAGAAAGCCCTCTATGGTTTGAAGCAAGCTCCTAGGGCTTGGTATGAGAGACTCATAATGTTCCTCAACTGGTTTGGATGAAACAAATGTTGACTAAATACAATGTCACACAAGATGTCAGGACATTGTACTATGACAACCTGAGTGCGACAACTATTTCCAAAAATCTTATTCAGCACAGCAGGACAAAACACATTGATATTCGTCATCACTTTATTAGAGAACTTATGGAAGAGAAAATCATAGCGCTGGAGCATGTTACTACTGAAATGTAATTATCTGACATATGTACAAAAGCTTTGGATGCTAATCAGTTTGAATGTTTAAGAGGGAAATTGGGGATTTGTATTCATGAGAATTTATAGCAATTAAAGTGGAGTGGAAAAGGTAATAAAAATATTGTCTGCCCACTTAAAAGAAAGTGCCTCATTTATGGTAAATCATTACCTAGTATTGGAACTAGTATCTACACCATTTCCACACACTACCTCAACACAACCATTTCTCAAAAGTTCAACAAAATGTCACAACATCCCTTATCCTCTGGTTCAAAACCCACTCACAAAGCAAGGACTCCCTCCATGGAGTTTCTAGATGAAGATATTTTGGAGGTTATTCCTCTTTCTGTAATCCCAGGCGACGCCCCTGACCCTTCTTCCACGGCTGGAAATAATCAAGGTAATAACTCTGAAAACCCTCCTCCTAAGGATGACATGCACTATACAGATCGTGTCATTAGGAACCTAGTAACTAGGATCCTAAATGAAGGACATTCAGTCAAGGGTGTTTCAACCCCTCTGTCTAGAAGGGACCCCTCACCTGAGGTGGAACCTCAAACTGAGAAAGATGATGATTCATCTAGATCAGAGAAAGACATGGCTGCTGAGGGACTATGCTCTCTAGGAAAAACCTTGCCTAGTAAGAAACCAGTAGATGTTTCTCATGAAACTGCTGAGAAGGTTGTTGATTTGGAGGAAGAGAGTTCAAAAAAGGAAGATGACACCTTGGTCCATCATTTGAAACCAAGTGTTGCAAGGAAAATGAAGACCAGGAAAGGCAAGACTGTGGCTGAGATGTTGACAGCAAGAACTAGGAAGAAGACTGCTGTTGTAGGACCCTCTAAATCATGGAGTAAAGTAGAGGTCAAGAAGAAGAAGATCAGAGGAAGCTCTGATTCTGAAGATGATGTTGAAGACGATGTCCCAGACATCTCTCCTGTTAAAAGGAAGACTGTTAAAAAGTCTCCAGCTAAGGTTGCAGCTCTACATTTGGACAACATTTCCTTCCATCTGGAAGATGGTGCTGCCAAGTGGAAGTTTGTTATTCAGAGAAGAGTTGTTGTGGAGAGAGAGCTAGGGAAGGAGGCTGTAGAAGTGAAGGAGGTTATGGAATTGATCAAGACTGCTGGTTTGATGAAAACAGTTGTTGCATTACCCCCAATGTTTTGAAGGATTAGTGAAGGAGTTTGTGGTTAATATCCCAGAGGATATCTCTGACAAAAATAACAAGGAATTTTGCAAGGTGTTTGTGAGAGGAAGTTGTGTAAGGTTCTCGCCAACTATAATCAATAAGTTCCTAGGGAGAGGAACTGAATGAGGTGTTGACTTAGAAGTCACAGACAATGAAGTCTGTAGGATAATTACTGCTGACCAAGTCAAGGAATGGCCAAGCAAAAAGCATCTATCAGCTGGCAAATTAACTGTTAAATATGCCATCTTGCATAAGATTGGTTCAGCCAACTGGGTGCCAACAAACCATATCTCAACTATCTCTAATGGTCTTGGAAGGATTATATATGCTATTGGAACCAGGCTTAACTTTGATTTTGGAAGGTTCATGTTTGAACAAGTTGTTAGACATGCCTCCACTAATGCAGTAAAGCTGCCTATTACCTTTCCCTCCATCATTTATGGAATTATTTTAAGCCAGCAATCTGGTATTCTAAACACAAGTGATATTCCCAGCAGAAGGAAGCCTCTATTGTCCATTCACTACAAGTTATTTGAAGGAAGCCGTGTCAATGATATTGTCATGACATCTGCAAAGAAGGAGCCAACCTCTCAAGGTGGCTTGATTGCTCAATTGAAGGAAACTTGTAAGGAGCTGGAAACTGGGATTAGGGTTGCCAAGGCTAGGAAAGAGGCTTTAGAGGTTCTCATTGGTAGCTTGGAGCAAGAAGAGATGGATAAGGTTGGTAAAGCCAAGGAGTCAGATGCCCATACCTGAAGTGAGAGGTCCAATTCTCAAGATCAATCTAGTGGCAGTTCTAAATTTGAAGGTGAAGAAGATGCTACTTCCTCAGACTAAGTTTTGATGATCCCCCTGTTATGAAGACTGTGTTGTTCTGGATGCTATTTTGGCCATTTTGGATGCTTGAATAATTGGTTGTATTTTTTGGCAGTCTTTCTGATGCCATGATGTAATATTTGGGCTCTTTACGAGTTCCCTGGATTTCTGATTATCTCAGCTATTGCAACTATGTATAATTATGGTTTGTACCACCTGACATTTATGTTTTAACATTTTATATGTTATAACATCCCTTGTGACATTCTCTGCTAGACTAATTGACATTTATTTTGTCTAATTGGTCGCTTTGGTCTATTTTGACTAAAAAGGGGGAGAAGGTATTATGTGCAGATGTGGAGAGATGAAGTTATTATGTGCTGTTGTAGCGAGGCTAAATAGGTGATAGCTGATGTTGAACAGAATGATGTTCTGTTCTGTGATGTTGGAGGAGATGTTTGATGTTCTGTGCATGTTCTGTGTTGCACAAGTGATGTTGAAGGAGATGTCAGAGGGTAACTCTGAATGTTACAGGTGCTGAAGGAGATGTCTATATTGAACAGACTTAGGGGGAGAAGAAGTACCCATGTGCATTTGTGTATTACTAGTTCCTATTATAGCTAGTAATTGTGTTTGCTTCTGCTGCTGTTATGCTGTTTAACTTTTTCTTGTGAACAAAATGGACTAATATATGTTTTAGCCAAAATTTGCCAAAGGGAGAGTTTGTTGATTCTAAGTGTTGGCAACAATTTGGGTAAAACAAAGAGTGTTCACAAGATGTTACATGTGATGTCTTAACATAAGATATCTTGTACTTGCTGGAGGTTTAAAATATAATTATGCATGATTGTTTCAGGATGTCATATCCGATGTCATGACATCTGATATTATGTACCTGCTGGATATTTAAAATGGAATTATGCAGGATTGTTCCAGGATGTCAGACCCGATGTCATGACATCTGTACACAGAACATTCAGTCTGAATGTTATGTGTTATGTGATTGTGCTTTTAATGGAAATCTATGTTTGATTCATGAGTTAATTGCAAACGCTATCAATCAATGATTACATTGTGATTAACTTATTTTCCAAAGAGATCTAACCAACTGTCATAAGAAGATTTGAATGGAAAATAGTTTTAGGGTTTTATGATGTCCAAGCCCAACTGAATGCTTCTATAAAAAGGACATGGAAAACCTGATTTAAAACACAAGAAATACAGAGCAAAATATTGAGAGAGAATAAGGGTTTAAGTCTTGTGTGGTCGTGTGACTTGTAAGCAATTCAATTCATCCATAGATGATTGAATTGGTCTGATTTTTGAGTTGTAATTTGTCACTCTAAACTTTTAAGCATGAGTGTGTGTCTACTTGATTGAAGCTGCTAAGTAAGATCAAGTGTGTGTCTTTGAAGAGTGTCTTCTTTTCATAAGCAATTCTTGTTTAATATCACTGGTGTGATTGAAGGGGGGTGAGTGGGATCTCATATCTAAGAGTTCTTAGGTAGAAGTCATACGGGTAGAGATTAGGTGAAAAGATTGTAACTTGTGTAGTTTACTGAGAGTCTTTGAACTGATTCTATTTAGTGGATTTCCTTTCTGGCTTGGTAGCCCCCAGACGTAGGTGAGTTTCACCGAACTGGGTTAACAATTGCTTGTGTCTGTTGCATTATTATTCTTTATCTTTATCCTGTTTGTATTATTCAAATATTAGTGTCGTGACATTACCTTCAACATCTCATGTCTAATACCAGAATTTGACATACAAAGTAACAACAAACTCACACCCTTTCCACATAACTTCATACGACCATACACACATCTCATGTAAGACCATAATACTCACGTACACTACTCTATCCTTCACAAAGAAAAAAAAACTGCTACTATTTTCTTTCTATTTTTTCTTATTATTATAACACCATAAAACAATAACCTTCTTCCTCACATGACAAACCTTAACACAACAACCTTTTAGTTTCTACCATCATAAAACCTCATAAGACACTTCTTCCTCTTCATCAACTTTCCACAACATATGTATTAGAATTCATAGTAGTGAAGAACTTTTCATTATCTGTTATAACAGAATTCTGTTATTAGTTCTTTACAAACAGTAGCACACAGTTGCATTTATAGTAGCAACTGTGTGACCTGCTACAGCAGGTTACCTGTTGCTGAGACTTGACACATGTCAGTCATTACAAGGTAAACTAGACTTAACCTCTCTCTCTTAGTTATACTCTAATACCCCCCCCACAAACTCAAGGGGAGCTACTGTTAGCAACTCTGAGTTTGTGCCGAAGTTCCAGGAACTTTGTAGAAGAAAGAGGCTTAGTGAGGGCATCCGCAATTTGATCCACACCAGGAATGTGAGCAACTCTGATTTGCTTTGCAATAACCTTTTCTCGAACAAAAAAGAGATCAATCTCCATATGTTTAGTCCGCGAGTGCATGATGGGATTATGTGCCAGCATCACTGCAGATTGATTGTCACAGAGCACCAAGGGCTGTTGAGTAGAAACACACAGTTCAGATAATAAAGTCTGAAGCCACAGTAGGTCAGCAGTGGCTTGAGCTAAGCTTCGATACTCAGCTTCTGTGCTGGACCTAGCAACTACAGGTTGCTTTTTAGACCACCAAGAGACCAAGTTGCCTCCAAAATAAATGGCTGCACCAGAGGTGCTTCTTCGGTCATCTGGGTCAGAGGCCCAGTCAGCATCACAAAAGACTTGAAGAGAGGGAGGACTAGAGGAAGTGTAAGGGGACAGATGAAGCCCATACTGAATAGTGCCCTGGAGGTACCGTAGAATTCGTTTGACAGCAACCCAGTGTGATTCTAGAGGATGAGACATAAATTGACAAACTTTATTGACTGCATAGGCAATATCAGGCCTGGTGATAGTGGCATATTGGAGGGCACCAACAACAGACCTGTACATGTATGGATCAGCAAGGGCAGGTGACCCAAGTTTGGTGAGTTTACAAGAGGACTGCATAGGAGTGGTTACAGAACTAGAGCCAGCCATGTTAGTTCTCTGCAGTAAATCTCTAACATATTTGGTTTGAGTGAGAAACATGGATCCTTGAGCAGAAGGCTTGACTTCAATGCCAAGAAAATAATCCAAATTACCAAGATGTTTGAGGGAAAAATCAGAGTTGAGTTTGTTGATCATGGAGGTGAGCAGAGTAGTATTGTTGCTAGTGATGATTATATCATCAACATATACTAACAAGTAAACAGTGCTGCCATGGGAGGCAAAGATGAACAAGGAGGGATCACATTTGCTGGGTTTAAATTGCAACTTGAGCAGGGCTGCCTGTAGTCTTTCAAACCACTGTCTAGGGGCCTGTTTTAAGCCATAAAGAGCTTTGTGTAGCCGGCACACCAGAGAAGAATCAGAGGTAATAAAGCCTGGGGGTTGATCCATATACACCTCTTCATGGAGCAGCCCATTGAGGAAGGCATTATTAACATCAAGCTGCTGGATTGACCACTTATGTGTGAGAGCCATGGTGAGGATGAGTCTGATGGTTACTGGTTTTACCACAGGGGAGAAGGTCTCATTGAAATCAAAACCCTGTTTCTGGTGAAAGCCTTTGGCTACCAGGCGTGCCTTATACCTGCTGATTGAGCCATCAGGATTTTCCTTGATGCGAAAAACCCATTTGCAACCAATAGATTGCCTGTTGGGAGGAAGAGGGACCAGAGACCAAGTGTTATTTTTACACAATGCATCAAATTCAGACTGCATAGCAGCTTTCCAATTATCATCAGTGAGAGCTTGTTTGACAGATTTGGGCTCAGTGTGAGTGAGTAACAAAGTGAAATGCTGTCTAGGTTGAATAAACCCTGATTTAGCCCTGGTTTGCATAGGGTGTTGGTTAACAGGTTTGGAGTTAATAGGTACAACATTTGTGGGGAGTGAGGGTGGTGTGAGAGGCAAAGGAGACACTGCAGGTGCAGGAGTGGACTCAGGAGAGCTGACGGACTGCCTTGGAGAGGTAGTAGAGGCAGGTGAGATGTCTACAGCAGGGGAAAAGGGCACTGCTGTCAGAGGAACAGGTTTAGGCAGAGAAACAGTAGAGAAGAGTGACTCTAAGGAAGATGCACAATGTTGTGTGGCAGGGCTGTTACCACTGCTGGTAGGAGGGCTAGGCGGTGAAAACAGTTCAACGTAAGGAAACCTGGACTCATTAAAAAGCACATCCTTGGAAATGTATAATTTTCCACAGGGAGAAAGACACTTGTACCCCTTGTGAGAAGTGGAATAACCCAAAAACAAGCACTCTTGAGACCTAAAATCCAGTTTGTGGGAATGATAAGGTCTCAATAAAGGAAAACAGGCACAACCAAATACTCTCAAGAATTTGTAGTCAGGTGTAGTGTGAAACAACATAGAATAGGGTACTTGAAATTGAATGGCTGCAGAGGGAAGCCTATTGATAAGAAAAACAGCAGTTGGAAAAGCATAATCCCAGTAGGTCAGAGGTAAGGATGCTTGACTCAACAGTGTTAAACCTAAATCCATAATATGCCTGTGCTTTCTTTCCACCACACCATTTTGGTGATGTGTGTGAGGACAAATAACTCTGTGGACTATGACCAAGTCAGTCAAAAATTTGTTAAAAGGACGAAATTCCCCACCCCAATCAGTCTGAACAGCTTTAATGGAAAAGCCAAGTTGCAGTTCAACAAGAGACTTAAACTGTTTAAAAACACCAAGAGCTTCAGCTTTGGATTTCAGTAAGTATAGCCAAGTAAACTTGGAAAATGCATCAACAAAGGATATATAATATGTGAACCCTTGTGTAGAGGGTTGAGGAGAAGGTCCCCATAAGTCACAGTAAACAAGTTCTAAAGGATGATTATAAGTGGTGTGTGAAGATGGTGAATGCAGTCTATGAGCCTTGCCCATACAACAGGCAGAACAGAAAAATTCATGAGTTTTATTGCTGAAAGAGAGATTACAATTTTGTAGCACCAACCTCAAAGTATTAACATTGGGGTGGCCTAATCTTAGATGCCAAACATTTGATAAGGAAGGGGAAATACTAACAGAATTAACAGAAGGTACAATTTTATTTGAAGAATCTAGAGACATGGCAGACTTGGAAACGTTAAGCAGACTTGGAAACTCATAGAGCCCATCAGAACCAACTTTACCAGCTAGCAGGACAGCATTAGAGACCTGACATTTCACAAAGCATGTATCAGCTGTGAAAAGAAAATAAACACGATTGTCACGACAAAACTGACTGACACTTATGAGATTTTTGGTGATTGAAGGCACATGTAATAGATTATTAAGAGTGAGAGGTGTGTGTGGATGATTTTGAGATAAAAATTGACTAGAACCAGCAGAATTAATAACCAAACCTTGACCATTGCCTATGTATATCTGTTCATGTCCCTCAAAAGGAGTAACTTGTTGCAAGTTATTGGCATCATTGGTGACATGATAGGAAGCACCTGAGTCAGGGTACCAAGAAGCAGCTGATGTAGAGGGAGCAGTATTGGCAATGAAGGTGCTTGGAGAAGGATAGGCACTTGATGACCTAGGTTGAGGAGCTTGAGGTCTAGTCCACACATTAGCAGGAAATTGACCATAAGGCACTGGAGGAACAAGCCATGGAGTTGCAGTGTAAGGATTGCTGGGATGAACAGTAGGTTGGAACTGTTGATTGAACCGATGCCAACAATTTAGAGCAGAATGTCCAACTTTGGAGCACACCTGACATTGAACATTGGAGTTTCTGCCACCTCTACCTTTTCCACGACCTCCTCTATTAGACCTACCACCTCTGAAACTAGAATATTCAGGTTCAACATAAGAAGGTGGCACCTGAGGGTTAGGAGAGTCAGTGCTGCCAGATTGAGGCGCCTCAGGGGAAGTAGATTGAGGCGCTGTGTGTGTAAGGTTTAGAGAGCCCAGATCAGGCACAGTTGATTTCTTGAACTTGTTTAGCCTTAGTTCATGAGCAGTGAGAAGAATCTCAACTTCATCCAAATCCATATCACCAAATTTACTTTCAACGACGGAAACAACAGAAGCATATTCACTGGGAAGTCCCTCAAGAATAACATCAATGTGATGTGAACTGGGAATAGGATCTCCAATGGAGGCTAAAGCATCCACAATCATACGAATCTTCAACAAATAATCAGATACAGATTGTGAATCAAGAGTTAGGGCACGCAATTCAACACGTAATTGACGAGCACGCGCACGAGTTTGTTTTTGAAAATAAGTGAACAAACGATCCCAGAGCTGATGCGAATGAGAGCATCCAAGCACTCGCGACAAAATTTCGCTCGAAAGTGTGGATTGAAGCCACGATAACAGTAACTGATCTTTCTGAAGCCAAATCGAGTACGCAGGATTGACCGTACCTTTACGACGAGCTTCGTCATCAACAAATTGAGGAGGAATGCGAGTGCAAACAACGAGATCTGTAAGACTATGAGCGTTGATGTACGGCTCCACCTGTTGACGCCATAGATGAAAGTTTTTCTCATCTAGTTTATGCGCGATTTTGAGAGAGAACTGAAGCCGACGCGAATCATCAGTCGCCGCCATGAGTGGCGAGGACGGTGGCGTAACGTGAGCGGAAGACGGCGATCCCGGAGAAGACGGCGATGCCATGGATCGATCCTAACTAACTGATACCATATTAGAATTCATAGTAGTGAAGAACTTTTCATTATCTGTTATAACAGAATTCTGTTATTAGTTCTTTACAAACAGTAGCACACAGTTGCATTTATAGTAGCGACTGTGTGACCTGCTACAGCAGGTTACCTGTTGCTGAGACTTGACACATGTCAGTCATTACAAGGTAAACTAGACTTAACCTCTCTCTCTTAGTTATACTCTAATAATATGCCACACCCCTCTCCACTTCCAACATGCTTCACACTCAAGAAGATTTTTGAAGTCACAAAAGAAGGATAAAAAAAAGGAAGAAGTTTTCCTTTTCGTTCTTCCTGCAAATCACAACACGCTGCTATACTTTAAAGTGAATGTCATAAATTCTATATCTTAATTCTTTATTCAAGATTGGATTACACATCACTATAACTTTTAACACTTTGATCCTGGTTCCTAATTGCAAGGAAGCTATTAATGTGAACCAGTTCAGACCTATTGCTCTAGCCAATTTCAAGTTCAAAATCATCACCAAAATGATAGCTGATAGGTTGGAAACTATTCTTCCTTATCTGATATCTCGTGGAAAAAGTGGTTTCGTGAATGGGAGAAAAATTAGAGATAACATTTGTTTGGCTTCTGAGGCTATGAACCTCCTGAATCAAAAAAGTTTTTGGGGAAATGTTGCGCTCAAAATTGATATTTTGAATGCCTTTGATTCCTTAAGTTGTTCTTTTCTCCGTAAAATTTGTATGCCTTTGGTTTTAATGATAAATTTTGTCTTTGGATTAAGGTTATTCTTGAATTGGCTCATCTCTCCATTGGCATGAATGGAAATCAAATTGAATTTTTCAACTGCTCCAATGATGTGAGGCAAGGGGACCCTCTATCTCCCCTTCTTTTCTATTTTGCTGAAGAAGTCTTGAGTAGGGGTATATCTAAACTGGTTGAAGACAATCAAATCTCCCTGATGAAAGGCCCTAGAAACATCTTGGTCTCTTCCCATACCTTGTATGCTAATGACATTTTTATTTTCTATAAGGGAGACCTCAAATCAATCAATGTTATCTCTAACGTTTTATCTAGATATGCTCGTTGGTCTAATCAGACTTGCAATGCTGCAAAATCTCTTATCTTTGCAGGGGATATGGACTAACATGTACACAAGTCTCTTGCTGATATTCTAGCCTTCACAATGGCTTTCACTCCTTTCATCTATCTAGGTGCCCTTATCTTTATTGGAAAATCTAAAAACATCCATTTTCAATTCATTGCGGACAAAATCAGGTTTAAGCTTGCGGCTTAGAAAGAAAGCCTCCTTTCTATGGCTGGAAGGCTCAAACTTGTTAAAGTTGTGGTGCATGGAATGTTGATACATAGTTTAACCATTTACATTTGGCCTTGTGGAATAATTAATAAATTGAAGCTTGGATGCGTAATTTCATTTGGAGTGGGGATTTGGACAAAAGAAAAGTTATCACAGTTGCCTGGCATAAATGTTGCAATATTTTTAAGAATGGTGGCATGGGGATTTGATCCTAAAGAACTCTCAATGATATTGTAAACTTGTCTCTTTGCTGGGATTTGGTATAAAAGAATTCAAGTTGGTCCAAGCTTATTTCTGCTAGGGTCTTCAGAGGTAACAGGGTCATCACTCATCATATTTTTTTCTTCTCTCTGTAGTAGTATCAAGAATCAGCATTTTACTATTGTTGATAATTCCAAATGGCTCCTGATTGAGGCAGGATAATCAATTTCTAATTAGACTGCTGGGTGGATGTTCCTCTCGTCACCAAGTTTCAAATCCACCTCAAGTATCATAATGCTCTAACATATAAAGTTTATGATTACCTTCAAGATGAAATTTGGTCCTTGCCTGCAAATCTGCAATCTGATATTCCTAAGTTGATGAATTATATGTCTGGGTGTTTTCTTCCTGGGCAACGAATTTATGATATGCTGGTGTGGATTGGCACTGAGAATGGTGAATTGAATCTCAAACATGTTTACAATTTTTTGGTGAAACCTCCTCAATCAGATTTATGGAATGACTTCCCTTGGAACCCTTGCATTCCTCCATCTAAATCTTTTTAATGTGGCATTTTATTCACAATCTCTTTCCTACGGATGATAACCTGGCTATACGAGATTTTTCTATTACTTCAATATGCTCCCTTTGCAGTAAGGCCTTTGACTCCTCTTCTCATGTTTTCTTTGTGTGTGACTTTGTGACTCCCATTTGGAGGTGGTTCTCCGTCCTATTTAACATTCACACGCCTTTGGGTTATTTTATGGATTGCAAGTTGGCCATGAAAATTGATTGGTCGCTGATTGTTACTTTCAATGCAATCATGGTATGTCTTTTCTCAGAAATCTGGAAATCTAGGAACCTCGCCAGATTTTTGGGAAGGAAATTTATTTGGAAATCGTGTGTTACATCCATCTTTGTGGCTGCCAATTTTGCTGAAAACCGAACCAAGAAAGCTTCTGACTCATCCATAGAGAATTTATGTATTCTTAAGAAACCTGATATTTCTATTCATCCTCCAAAGATCAAGAAAACTATCAACATCCTTTGGCGGCCTCCAAGAAGAGGATGGAAATGATGGTTAAGAATAATGGAAATGATGAATCTCTCCCAGAATTATGGAAATGATGGTCAAGAATAATGGAAAGCTATGTGGGCCACTACATGCCACTCATTGTGGTTCTAGGGGAACAAGAAGTTGCACAATGATAACTGTGTTACCAACAAATTTAGTCGATAATATCCGATTCAAAATCAAAAACTACGTATATAGTCTCAACCATGATTTTAAATTGTGGTTATGGTTGTGGTTGCAGCCACTACTGTTGCGAGTATTGCGCTTATTGCGTTACGGATTGCGATCGTTGCGGCGTGAATTTATATTTTATGAACATAAAATATTACTTCCTCAATTATTATAAATAGTTTTTAAAAAAATTGTTCCACAAATGTTCCCCTTATCATTAATGAAGAACAATTTTATAAAAATATTTATAATTTCTCATTTTCATACACCAATACGATTCGATGTGGATTAAAGTGGTCGTTGTGCTGTTATGATCCCGTTGCGATATTATGATGCAGTTTTTATTGTGATTTGGAATCACATCACAACTGCGGCATGATGCAGATGCATACACTGCCGCAACCGCAATATTACGGCCGCATGGTCTCAACTATCCGCAAAACATCAACATCAAAAGGCAGACTTTGATCCACATAAAGTGGAAACCTCACACAACTAATTGGATCCGGATTAATGTCGATGGAGTCATGAAGAGCAATAGAAAAGCTGGTTGTGGGGGACTGCTGCGAGACTATACAAGCAACTGATGTGGAGGTGGTTTCTCAAGGAATATTGGCACATGCAGCTTTGTTATTGCAGAATTATGAAGTATTAGAGGGACTTAAAATGGCTTGGGAGAGAGTGATGATATTTGAAGCATTAACAAACACTAAGACAAATAGGAGCAGGTTGGGATCTTCATCATCAAATCAAAATTAATCAATGGAGATTGAGAAGTTAAAATAGAACATGTGTATCAAGAAGCAAATCTTTGTGCAGACGGAACGACGTATTTGAGCTTGAGGCATGATGAAGTAACGCGATATCACCATGTTTTTTTTCTTAGTTTAAATTAGGCCCTCTATTCTCCAAAAAAATCCTTCACTTCAAAATTCATCCCATAAATTTGTATTCTGCATATTACAAGAGAAATTGTTATAAAATTTAAATATGATAAAAGTAGTTTATATATACTTGTATTTTATACAAGTTAGCATACCCTTTGTATTAATGGCGATGGCGATGGATATCCATAGAGGTATATACACTGGCTAGGTGGAGAACTTTGAAGACCACTCCTTTCTTTTGAACTTGCATTCAACACATGATATATTCAAACAGCTATGAGATTTTGGATATAATTTGCATTTGAAAAAAACAAACATACATTAGAAATTATTAATATACATACCAGAGTTTGACTATTTGGGAATAATGAATATGTTCTATAATAGCTTTTATTTTTGCTACTTGAAGAGTTTCTAAAGTTGATTGAAGAGAATCAACACCATGCACAGACTTATCCTCTTTTGCATTTCTTTGACTGGATGTTAAAATATTGTTTTCTTGCCTAGAACGACACTCTTGAAAAATATTGCCACACACCTCCTTTATACAAAATTAAAAAAATTAATTTCAAATTAAAAAATCTTAATCAACTAAAAATAATTGATTTTATAATTTAAATATGAGAAAAAATATATATCGAGTTTGTCTTACTCGATCATTAGTATAGTCATCAATATCATTTATGTGGAGATCAAGATTATCCTTATCCTCCTCTACTTTATCCTTAAATTATAGGAAGGAAAAAAATTATAAAATTATGTAACATTAAAAATATTTATATATGAGTGTTTCTTGAGATTTGGCAAGATTGAGATACTTACTAATAGTTGAGAAATTGAGGTATATGCAAAAATGTTTTCCGTTGAACTTGCATTCTGCATTAAAACCATTATAAAAATGTAACGATTGTTAAATAAAATAAATTAAATAGTATAAAATTTGTATATGGAGAAAAAGATTATAAGTTAATATGAATAATTCACATACAAGAATTTGAATATTTGTAGATGGTGGATTAAAAACATCTTCAAAACATTTCATCTTGATACTTGAAGAGTTATGTGAAGTTTTTGTGTCTTCAGAGGACTCAACACCAAAACACTTCAAGAAAGGTTTGAGAATTCCTTCAAGCCATATGCAACCCATTGTCTTCTTTTCTTCTTTGATTTTAAATATCTTTACAAAATGAAACAAGAAAAGTGTATCAATTCTCACATACTTCTTTTTAGCGATCCCTTTTCACCTCTAAATTTGTATATCTTTCTACAAACTCTTCGGCCCTTATGTATAACAAAACTTTTATGTTACAAAATAAATTCAAATGATTTTTTTAATCAAAACATGCCTAAATAAAATCAATGAAATCTACTTATTCTCTTTATTTTATAATAAATGTTTTTTTTTATTTCTCATATATTTTAAAATAATAATTAACCGTGTTTATTATAATAATATGTTAAATTTTATTTATTAAAATATAAGATTCAAGAATAATAATATATTAATTTAAGAAATCGAAAAATCTTATAATTCTAAAAGAATAAATAATTTAAGATTAAAAAATATTATAAAAATGGTTCTTAATGTGAGAAGGATACATTATTTAATAACAAGATTTGAATAAGCCAATTAATAAAAAGAATCTATTATTTTTACGTTACTAATAATCAAAATGCCCATCACAATCTTTTTATGCTAATTTTATAAATAAAGCATACATGAAAATATACGCACACAAATTATGGACAAACTTAGGCATCAATTTCCCCTTTTTTTAGCATATTAATATTTAAAATATGTATGATTTTATGACAAGAATAATTATGAATTTTTCTAAAATTAATCATAAAAGATTATCATTTGTTTATTGTTTTAAAAAGTCAAATATAAATAATTATAACGCACTATTTCATTATATATATATATTTATATATATATATATATATATATATAACGTCGGTCCTGTACATGTGCTACAGCATAGGGCTCCAAATATTAGAGGGTTCAAATTTTTGAAATTTTCAATTTTTTTTATAAATATTAATAAAAATAAATAAAATATTATTAAAAAAAATTCAATAATCGAAAGAAATATTATGATAAAAACTCAATACATACAAAAATCAAGACTAATCAAACTCAAAATAATTATAATTAAATTTATTTTTAACTTATATATAAATATATTTTTGATATATATATTTTAATTATTATAATTATGTTTTAAAAAAAAGTGGACCCATTTTTGTAATTAGAACATGGCCTCCGATATAATTGGGCCGACTATATATATATATATATATATATATATATATATATATATATATATATATATATATATATATATATATATATATATATATATATATATGACTCGAGCAAAGTGTGGCATACATAAGTTTTTTTTATATTGAACTTAAAAATATGTGGAAAATTATTTATTTTATAAAATATATGGTTTTTTTTTTAAATCAGAAAGATGGCAAAAGCCCAAGAAATATATTAAAAAAGGAGAATAGGTACAAAAATGATTGAACATTGAGGCAAAATCTCAAACTTATCTGATCATAAAATTAGGTAATCTTAGTTTGTTTCTATTAAAGTCCAAAACAAGGTTTGTATGTATATCTATTTGACCACCACGTAAAATTAGAGACTAATAAACCTAAGTTAATTAGCTTATTTTTACAATGATTTCCTTTCCTGTAAATATGAGTCGCCAACAAATTTAAATTTCGCATCCTAAGCATACAGTTTCTCATTTGTTCCTTAACTTCCAAAAAAACGACAGATGGTTTACTGAATGCTTTCACCACAAGTATGTAATCCGTTTATAACTAGAAGCTTGCTCAATTTTGAATAGAGGAATTCTCCAGGCCAAAATAGCTCCCATAAAGTCCGCAGAAAAGGCACAAAACGGATCCATATTACAAATGAAACTCCCCAAATGATCACATCTATGGTGTCTAAAAATACCGCCGCAAGCAGCCTAAAGAGGGAAGCCATTGGAGGACCCATCAATGTTAACCTTTATCCAACCATATTGTGGGGGACACCACAAAACCTCATTGCCGATTTTGGTTTAGGTGGATGAATAACAACATAGAAGTTTTTAAGCACAATAAAATCCTAAATGGAGGAATTGGAGCACGTCATAGTGGAATCAGATGCTAATTTAGACTAATAAACCTAAGTTAATTAGCTTATTTTTACAATGATTTCCTTTCCTGTAAATATGAGTCGCCAACAAATTTAAATTTCGCATCCTAAGCATACAGTTTCTCATTTGTTCCTTAACTTCCAAAAAAACGACAGATGGTTTACTGAATGCTTTCACCACAAGTATGTAATCCGTTTATAACTAGAAGCTTGCTCAATTTTGAATAGAGGAATTCTCCAGGCCAAAATAGCTCCCATAAAGTCCGCAGAAAAGGCACAAAACGGATCCATATTACAAATGAAACTCCCCAAATGATCACATCTATGGTGTCTAAAAATACCGCCGCAAGCAGCCTAAAGAGGGAAGCCATTGGAGGACCCATCAATGTTAACCTTTATCCAACCATATTGTGGGGGACACCACAAAACCTCATTGCCGATTTTGGTTTAGTTGGATGAATAACAACATAGAAGTTTTTAAGCACAATAAAATCCTAAATGGAGGAATTGGAGCACGTCATAGTGGAATCAGATGCTAATTTAGACTAATAAACCTAAGTTAATTAGCTTATTTTTACAATGATTTCCTTTCCTGTAAATATGAGTCGCCAACAAATTTAAATTTCGCATCCTAAGCATACAGTTTCTCATTTGTTCCTTAACTTCCAAAAAAACGACAGATGGTTTACTGAATGCTTTCACCACAAGTATGTAATCCGTTTATAACTAGAAGCTTGCTCAATTTTGAATAGAGGAATTCTCCAGGCCAAAATAGCTCCCATAAAGTCCGCAGAAAAGGCACAAAACGGATCCATATTACAAATGAAACTCCCCAAATGATCACATCTATGGTGTCTAAAAATACCGCCGCAAGCAGCCTAAAGAGGGAAGCCATTGGAGGACCCATCAATGTTAACCTTTATCTAACCATATTGTGGGGGACACCACAAAACCTCATTGCCGATTTTGGTTTAGGTGGATGAATAACAACATAGAAGTTTTTAAGCACAATAAAATCCTAAATGGAGGAATTGGAGCACGTCATAGTGGAATCACATGCTAATTTAGTCTAATATTCAATTGAAGAAAAAGCGGACTTCCAAGGTATTAACTTATCCTGAAACCTGGCCAAGTTACGGGATTGGCAAATGCAGTAAACCAAGTTGATAATAGCGGACACCAAAACATATTTACATTGAGGTGATGCATTTCTATTTAAAACAGTCCAACAATCCTTCAAGGAAGAAATATGATAGTCAATTATATTCCTCAACCACATCCAAATAGATTTTTCATATCTACAATTAAAGAAAAGATGCAAAATGGATTCCTCCTGATTATAACTCAAGTTACAAATTGACAGCCAATACAATCCCCACAAAGCCAAATTATCGGTAGTAGGAAGCTTGTAAAAAATTAAACGCCAAAATAAAAGAGACTTGGAAGACGGGATGAAAGAGCGTCAAATCATCCAACCCCAATCACAAGTTGGAACGTTACCATTGAGGAAAGAGTAAGCGTCCTTGAAAGTGAGAGCACTGTTATCCGACCGCATCCAAATTCTAGAATCCTCTTGATTATTGAAAAACACCTTAGAAGCAAGATGAGGCATGGTCGGGAAAAATTGAGCCAAATCGGCAGGAATAATGATCTGCATACCAAGCATAATCTCCTTCAAATTAGCCTTAAGAAACTGTTGTAGATCTGCAGGAATATGTAACAAAGATGTTATAGAATGCCCATACAAATTATCATTCCAAATGTTGATCTTATCCAGCAAGACATGCATGAAAGGTTTGATGCCAATTTAAATAGAGGAGAAAACATGGTAATTCACAAGACGATCATTTCTAAAAATTATGTCACACAAAACCAAAGCCCAAGGTTCATAAATGTTAATAACCAACCAACATTGCACCAGATTTCCAACATCATTAATGAGCCTTAGAGATTTTAAACTGAAACCTCCACTACTATAATCATGACAATACTTTTTCCAAGCCATTGCCACCAACTTTCTCCTTTGGATATCACCATTCCAAATGAAATTTTGGCACCACTTTTCAAAAGATTGAATAAGACTAACCAGCTAAGAATAAACACGCATTGAATACAATAACATACTATGCACAACAAACTTTACTAATTAAACTCTACCGGTTATAGACAAAAGGCTAGCCTTTCAAGCCACTAATTTATTTTTAAATTTATAAGTAGTAAAAAGAAAATAGGCAGCCTTAGGTCTGCCTTTGAATATGGGAACACCCAAATAAAAGAAAGGTGACAAACCAATCATGTCAGCCAATATACTCTGTCTAAAAGAAGACATTGAACCATCATACAATATGGATTTCGAGGGATTGGTGACCTGACCTGAGAAAGAAACATACTTAATAAAAAGATCAACAATGACATCAATAGAAGAAGTGCAACCTCTAGAGAAAATCATTATTTTGTATGCATTAAGAATATGTGAGGGAACCGCCATTTGCTTACTAGCCTTAATCAACCTGATTTTACTATTGGAAACCAACTGTGAGAGACATTTGTTAAGAACATCAGCAGTGTAGAACAACAGAGAGGACATAGGGTCACCCTACCTAATACCCCTTTGAAACTTGAAGTAACCATGGAGGTATTAGCTGGGATTTTCCACGAGGGAAAATGGCCTATCAAATAGGTCAGAGTAAGAGACATATTGAATTTTTTATGACTTATGCATAGTGTTGGATCCCAGACAAGAAGAAATCAGGACTTAGCATTTCTTGGAGTGTTGGGAAACATTTTGACAACAATGTTTTCAATAGTAGAAAATGTGTCAAGGAAGCGGTTATTTGGGCGTGCAGATATCATGTTCAAATATGATAACTAATGTTGGAGTTACACTCTGAATGACATATGGAGGAAATGCAAGGAGAAAGGCATGTAGGCGCCTACATGGCAAAAGATGAAGATCTGAACGTTGAGAGAAATTATTTCTTACTAGTATATATAGGGATTTCATTTGTAAAATTAAGTGTAATCATTTTACTATAAAATCTAACTTACACACAAAGTGTCAACGTTAAGAGAAAATAGTCTTCATTGAGAGAATGTATGAACCATGAAACATCAACCCTTAATTTAATGCAAGAGTCTTTCAATTCACTTTACTTTTCTAATCCAATAACTTTGGTTTACACGTCATTAAGTATTTTCTTTTCATTTTTATTTATTTCTGTCAAAACTACACTTTTCACATTGTCACTATAATTATTTCGAATGAGTCGAAGTAGCGTCCTTTCTAAAAAAGTAAATCATAAGAATGTTAGCACAATATTTTAGGATTCACTAGTTGATCCTTCGTGTAACCTTTAATTAAGATACTAGCGGTTGTTTACAAAATTTCGACGTAAACAAATTGGCACACCCAATGGACATGTGCTCATTTTTCTAGTTTGTGCAGGTATACACAGTTTTCCTATAAAATTTCCTTTCCATTCATGAGCATTCCTGGGTTGTTTGCATGCGTTTAAGGAGTGGAAAGTCTTTGACAAAAATGATGTGCCCTTCTGTAGACAATACTAGTGCACAAAACAATCCCCAAAATATGGTAAAACAACCAGTCAGGTTGAAGTTTTAAGATGCGGTCGTATCAACACCTGCTAGGACAATTATTCTGACATCATCGTCAATGACAGTTGTACTCGTGCCATCACAAGGGGTAACTCCCATACCACAATCATGAAATGCCTTGTTTAACCCTACAATTGCAAGGCCTTTGTTTGGTTTTTCTATTCCAATGAATATAGAGATTACCTTTACGACATGCCAACATCGATGATGTTTGGCTTGCATACTAACATGTCCACGTATAATGAGAATACAATGGCAACATCGCCATTCTATAACCCTCATAATGCCTATGTGTCGACCATCAATACTATGGGTCGACCAGAAGGAACAAGTTATATTCCCTAGACAACACCATACTTGAATACCACTTCTATGATGGCTATAAGGCAACAAATGGATGAGAATAATTTGGAGTTAGTAAACACTCTCATCCAGCAAATGAGGACTATTTTCAACCCACTAATTACAAACACAAACCAAACAAATGAGTTATTGGCAAACCAAATGGGGTGAATAGCCAATTTCTTTGGAACACCCGAGATACCTTCTCGACCAACTCCCTAGACATCGAATGTGGAGCTGGTAGAAACGCCTGAAAATGGATTGTTCCAAGAGAATGTAAGCCATAATCAAAGGCTTCGATATGACCCGATCCCAAATAGGGAAGAAATGGAGTACGTGGATCAAGAAAACCCCAGACCCATAATGGTTCACAAGAACCAGGATGTGGATCAAGTCCTTCAAAATGCTAAACAAAATAACTTCGTTGAGCCCAATAACATAGCAAGTATGGTCGAACAAATTTTGGCCTAAAGTGGCCTCAATATGGGCCTCCATAGGCCTGACTTTACATCTCCTTTTGTTAGAATATGTTCGACAAACAGAATTACCCAAGGGTTGGAAAGTACCCAAGTTCACTAAGTTCGCTGGCGACACAAGTGAGTCGACGATCCAACATGTCGCTAGGTATCTAACTGAAGCAGGAGACATAGAAAACAACGAGAATTTGAAGATAAACTATTTCCCAAATTCTCTTATAAAAAAAGCTTTCACCTAGTTCACTACATTACATTCACACGCTGTTCAAACATCGAGTTAGTTGGAGAGGCTATTCCATGAACAATTTTACACGGGCTAGTAAAAAATAAGCCTGAAAGAGTTGGCTAGTGTTTGGTGAAAAATCCTTGAGTCCAATGATGATTATCTCAATAGGTTTAGACTTCTTAAAGCAAGGTGTTTTACGCAAGTCCCTGAACACGAACTGGTCGAAATGGCTACTGGGGGCCTAGACTACTCAATTAGGAAGAAGTTAGACACTCATTACCTTAGGGATATGGCGCAATTGGCGGATAGGGTTCGCCAAGTTGAACGCTTGAAAGTAGAAAATGCCATAACGACTAAGTACTAGAGAAAAGATAAAGTCTCTTACATTAAGGTAGGCAATTACTTGTCTAATTAGGGTAACGAATATCTCGAAGAGAGCTAGGTAAATGTGGCTAAGCTGAAGCCAAGGCCTTCCTATATGTGTAAATTGTTGAAGCCGTTGAATAGGAAGTATCACTTCGACCCCCGTTGGAACAAAGAAATTGTCGCTAAAACCTACACCTTCGACATAACAAAATGCAATGAAATATTTGATTTGTTAGTTACAGATGGACAGATCATAGGGCCTCAAGGCTTTAAAACGCCTCCTATAGAGCAAAGGAAAATGAGAGGTTTTTGTAGGTACCATGATTTTTTGGGTCATAAAATGTTTCAATGTGTTCTTTTCAGGGATTTGGTTAAAAGATATTTGAATGACGGTAGATTCCAGTTTGGCGAAAAGTAAAGTCGGCGATGAAAGTGGACTCCGACCCTATGCAGATAGAAGATGCTTACTATGTTGAGTCTCTGGAGATTATGATGGTTGAAGCCATTGAGGGCTTCAATATGAAAGTTGACAAGGGAGAGTAGATCTCTACTATTGTTGATCCTGAGATGAATACAATCTACCCCCACTAGGAAGAGGGTCTGATTGACTTTTTGGAGCGTTGCAAGCTCAACGATGTTGTGCCCAAGGTGCGGTGTTGTTTTTGAAGAAGAAGCAGCAAAACATGATGGAGGGTACTAGGAGGTATGACCTAAGGAGAGGCAGAGGAGGAAGCCAAGCTGCTAGGTTCACCCTGAACAACTACGGTGGCCCTCGCAGAAACGAAGAATACAGAAGACAGTTTAGACAGCCTCTCCAGAGGATATTTTGCCAACCGACAAATATGCTTGAGAACAAATGGGTGAAACCCCTAAATCAGAAGGGGGAGAACCATCCAAAGTGAAAAGAGTTCGACCCAAAGTTGGGGGTCCAAGATCAAGGGAACCACAAATTCCAGAAGGGAAGGTCTCACATTCCCCCACCTTATAAGGGTAACAACCCAATGATGCGTACCGAGTGAAGGTGTCATAAAAGGAAGAAGAATGCAGAAAAAGAGGCATTCGCTAACAGAAACCAAGCCCATGAGGAAAATCACCCCTCAATTGTGTTAAAGGCCTAGAAGAAGGCTTACCCAAAGGAACCAGTCGAGAAGGATAAAATGGAGAACAACAAAAGGTTGTCTATGAAGGTGGCGCAATGCGCTAAGGATGGCTACAAGCCTAGGGAAAAAATGCCTGAGTACTCGCCTCAGTCAGAAGATGAGGCATCAAACTACACTCTTAAGCTAGATGATGAAACATCCCAGTACGCCTAAACCGGGAGACAAAGATCTGGAGTACACACCATGGTCTGATGATGAGATGGTCGACGATAATTTTGACGATGAGTCTGAACATGATTTGCAGATTAATTGCGTCATATTTTCAATTTTTCCTGCGGAATATGATCGAGTCTCATAAGTGTAAGAAATGGAGGAGGATTATATATAGGACGTTTTTGCTAATCAAAATCCTCTTTGCTACTATGTCATGAACAACAACATTGTTGAAGAACAACAGGCTATCTTCAAAAAACCTAACTCGGAGATGATGTATCATTTGAAACCATTGTTCATTAGGGCTAAGGCAGATGGCATGACCGTTAATAAAGTGTTTGTTAATGGTAGTGTGGCAGTCAACTTGTTGTTACACTCAGTATTTAAGAAGATGGGGAAGACTGGTGAGGATATTTTATCCCACAACATAGTTTTGTCCATTTATAAGGGCAAGACCAACCCCATTCTAAGTGTAGTTAAAGGGGACTTATTAGTTGGCTCGACTTCAAGGCTGACTTTGTTCATGCTGGTAACATCCAACGAAAATTACAACTTACTACTCAACTATGAACGAACTCATGGCAGAGGTGCAGTGATGCTGCACTAGAGGGTGGCCCTCTGGAGAAAGGATGACATTGTTAAGAACATAGAAGCCATCCAAAGTTACTATAAATTTGAAGTTGGGAAGGCCAAAAGCAAGGATTTCGATAGGAAATTGGAGAAAACCCCATCATGCTACAGAGCGGAGGAAGCTTATACCTCTCAGAAGGAATTTAACTATTCCCTGAATCTACACTCTAACTTTGGGTTCATATGGGACAAAGAGAAGGCAGAGAGTCAACATGTCGAGGGAGAATGTTTACCCCTTACATAGTGGACCATGGTCAATGAGGATGATTGCCGAGGCAAGATCCTTCGCTCTAATTTTGGCTTATATGGCCAAGGACAGATTAAAATCAGCCTTAGAGTCTGATAGTTTATAGAATATGGCTTATGAAGCCAATGTCGAAAGCTATGAGAATTTTAGACATGGTCCTAAGGGCCAGACAACAGCTTCAGAAAGCCGGAGGCTCGATTACATATACGAAAACGAGCCTTTGGGTTTGAAAAATACCCATAAGAAATTAACAAGAAAATTCAAGCCTAAGACCCCTTGGAAGAGGTAGATTTTGGCGAAGGAGTGTTAAAGAGGCCAAAGTACATCAGCAACAAGATATAACCAAGCATGAAATAAAAAGTGGTTAAACTGTTCAAAGAGTTTAAAGATTGTTTCTTTTGGGACTACAATGAAAATCCAGGGTTGAGCCGTGATATGGTGGAACTAAAACTACCAATTCGTCCGAGCAAGAAGCCGGTGAAGCAACTTCCTAGAAGGGTTGCACCAGAAATAATGTCAAAGATCACGGAGGAGATCGAGAGGCTGATCAGAAGTAGGTTCATAATAACGACCAGGTATGTCGAATGGTTAGCCAATATCGTCCAAGTTATAAAAAATAATGGAACTCTTAGAGTTTGCATAGATTTTAGGAATCTAAACAATGTTACACCTAAAGACGAGCACCCATTACCTGTGGCGGAAATGCTAGTCAATTCAGCTGTAGGCCATGAGTTTTTAAGCATGCTGAATGGGTACTCTGGATATAATCATATTGTTATAGCTAAAGAAGACGTACCTAAGACAATGTTTTGATACCCATGTGCATTAGGGACTTATGAATGGGTTGTGATGCCCTTTGGTCTAAAACATGTTGGTGCAATTTACCAAAAAGAAATGAATTATATGGTTCATGACTTCACCGAGACTTTCATGCAAGTTTACATTGATGATATAGTGATAAAGTCCTCGCTAGAAGATGGCCACCTAGCCCATCTTCGACAGTCCTTTCAAAGGATGAGGAAATATGGATTGAAAATGAATCCATTGAAATACGCTTTATATGTTTGTGCAGGGGGCTTCTTGGGATTTATGGTTCATAAAAAAGGCATTGAGATCAATCAAAATAAGACAAAAGCAATTGTCGATCTCAAGCCTCCTTCAACAAAGAAGCAGCTACAGTCGTTGTAGGGGAAAATAAATTTCCTGAGAAGATTAATCTCAAATTTAAGTGGAAATACTCAATCTTTCTCGCCACTGCTTCAACTCAAGAAAGACATCGACTTTATTTGGGGGAGTGAGCAGCAAAAGGCTTTTTGAAATTCTAGTTATCAGACTTTGGATGTCACACTGGTTGTTATGACATCCAATTCTGCACAGACAGGGATTATGCAGAACTTAACAGTAAGTGCAGTAAATAACACAAGTAATTGTTCACCCAGTTCAGTCCAACATGACCTACATCTGGGGGCTACCAAGCCAGGGAGGAAATCCACTATTAGTAGTATCAATTCAAAGCTAAACTCACCCGTTTACAACTTATCACTTAATCCCTACCCAATGCAATTTCAATCTTAACCTAAGATCAGAGTTCCTACTCACTCCCCCTCAATCACCTCAGTGATATTAAAGACACTTTGAAGTCATACTTCAAAAACAACTCTTGATTATGCTTCACAACTTAAATCAAGATACACAGCACTCACGCTTAAAAGCTTTGAGTGACACAACACTTACAACTCAATGAACACCCTATGCCAAAGCAATCATCTACTTGATAATGGCTTGGCTTACAAGATACGTCTAATACAAGACTCACAAAATACAGCAGTGAAGTATGATGGACACACTGACTCTTCACGCTTTAAAATCCCCGAGACTGAATGAAGGAATGCCTTCCTTTTTATATTGCAGCACCTGGGCTTTTGCACCTGTATTTTCCTGAATTTTAGGTCACACAAGTTCTCTCAAATTCAACATTTAGGTTGCTAACAAATAGGCTATTTGTTAGGTTCATTGAATGTAGCTTGGTTGTTGATTTCCTGGATTTTCTCTCAGCTGTTGAATCCCTAAAGAATAGCATGAGAAAAAGCTGAAACAGAAAACTGAACAACCTACAATTTAGCATATGCTGTCAGGCACGAATGTCACGACATTCAGCTTGACATCAAGGTCCATATGCTGAGTCTGTTTTTCCAGAAAACAGACTGTACAATTTGCTGACCTGTACATGATCAAAATGACCATACTACAGTACCAGCTTACATTAATAAATGTCAAAGCGTCCAACTTAACATTTATACATTTGGCCTTAAGTTAGTTCTGTTATTCTCTTGAAGAACAAACTAAGTTTTATGCTGAAGTATAGCAGAACACCACTCTGCATAATCTTCAGTAGCTGCTGTCAATGATGAATGTCACAACATCCAGTTTGACATTCAGTCAGTAGGCCTTATGCCAGGTCTGGTTCTTCCTTGATAACCAGACTGCAAATGAATACTAAGTTCTAACAGAACTTCTGTTCCTTAGTATCTGTTGACATGTATGAATGTCACAGCATTCAATAATCCTGTGTTAGCTAGTCCTGCAGTAACTACAATGTAGTCACATACATGTCATGACATCAGTCAAGACATTAGTGTTTTACCATATAATGCAGCCAATTAAACACCTACAAACTCCCCCTTTGGCAAATTTTTGGCTAAAACACTTTGATCCCCATAACAGAGTTCATGGCAACGGAATACTACTAGCTAATACACGCAGAGTGGCAGCACACTCACACACATGGAAGTTAAATAAAAACTTCGCATCAGCTGCAGGGGGGGGAATCTTCAGATCTGTCATGAGAGTCTGTTGTAGAGACCCACTCTGTTTGTTAGGGGTATTGGTGGTTATTACTCCCCCTTTTTGTCACAAATGTTGCCAAAGCCAACAACATAGTCAGAGCACAATGACAGAGTTCCAGACTTGGTTTTACTTCACAGGTTCAACCAAGTTAACATCCACTTGATCTTGCTTCACAGCTTCGATCAAGTGATCACCCACTTTTGCTTTACAGTAGGTACCACCATATCAGATGCCATGATTTTGTTTCTGACATCCAGAACCACTCCTGCATGAACAACATCCTTGAACTCCTGCAGGTACAGTGGCCTTCTCTCTGTAGGGTGCCTCCTTACCCTCTTGTATCCACCCTTGTTGCAAGCAGCATAGCTATGATCTGTTGACCAATCACAGCCTAGTACAAATTGTTTAATAGTCAGAGATATTAAACAATTTATCCCAAACATCAGTGGTTGCTATAAGGTCTCAGAGAGACATATTCCCAGTTTGCTCCTTAAGTTTTCAAACTGAGTAGCATCCAGAGCCTTTGTAAATATGTCAGCCAGTTGAAGATCCGTGGCTACATGTTCCAAAGTGATCACCTTCTCTTCCACCAGATCTCTGATGAAGTGGTGCCTAATGTCAATATATTTGGTCCTGCTATGTTGGATGGGATTCTTGGAGATGTTGATGGCCCTGAGATTATCACAGAACAATGTCATAACATTTTGAGTGACATTGTACTCAGTGAGCATTTGTTTCATCCAAACCAGTTGGGAGCAACTGCTTCCAGCAGCTATGTATTCAGCCTCTGCAGTGGACAGAGAGACACAGTTCTGCTTCTTGCTGAACCACGATATGAGGTTTTCTCCTAAGAAGAAACATCCACCTGATGTGCTTTTTCTGTCATCAGCACTTCCAGCCCAATCAGCATCACAGTACCCAGATAGGACAGGCTTAGACCCATGTGAATACAGCATCCCATAGTCACACGTCCCATTGATGTACTTGAGAATCCTTTTGACTTGATTCAAGTGGCTCACCTTGGGCTCTGCTTGGTATCTGGCACACACTCCAACTGCATAGGAAATGTCAGGTCTACTTGCAGATAGATACAGCAGACTACCTATCATGCTTCTGTACAGGCATTGATCAACACTGGGCCCTCCATCATCTTTGGTTAACTTCAGATGAGTAGGAGCAGGAGTCCTCTTGTGCCTGGCATGATCCATACCAAACTTCTTAACTATGTTCTTGGCATACTTGCTTTGGGAGAGAAACATAGAGTCCTCCATTTGGTTTACTTGCATTCCAAGGAAATAGGTCAGTTCTCCCACTAGACTCATTTCAAACTCAGACTGCATCTGGTGAACAAATTTTTTAACCATTTGTTCTGACATTCCTCCAAAGACTATATCATCAACATAGATTTGAGCTATCATGATTTTGCCTTCTTCATCCTTCACAAACAAGGTTTTATCTATGCCACCCTTTCTGTATCCATTTGAGGTCAGAAATTCGGTTAACCATTCATACCAAGCTCTGGGTGCTTGCTTCAACCCATACAAGGCTTTCTTCAACTTGTATACATGCTCAGGTTGGTTAGGATCACAGAACCCTTTGGGTTGTTCCATGTAACACCCCGATAATAATATGGTAATTATTTAAATTAAGTTAATAATATATTTATTAATTTAATTAGATAATTGGATTATTATTATTATTATTTTGGAATTATTGAATTATTATTATTATTGGGATAATAAAATAAAGTGGAAAATATATAAGTGTGAAATAAGGAAAAAGAGTCTCATTTTGGAAAAGAAAGTTTTCACGTGAAACAGAGAAGCGATTGAGAAAGTGGAGAAAGGGCAGAGAGGAAGAGCAAGGGCAAAGGTTGGAGAAGAGAAAGCTTGGAGCTCAAAGATTTGCCGGATTAATCAGGTAAGGGGGGTTTATCGTCGTTTAATGGGTATTATGGGTTAGCATGTAATGGGTAGTGATAAACCGTTGAATTGACCCTAATTGGGATTGTTGAATGCTGAAAATTGTGATGGATATGTTGTGTAAAAACTGCAATTGAACCTGTAATTGAGTGTGTTGTAATTTCCCGAACGTATAGCTTGTTACGGAATTGGAATCGGAGGTCCGGAAGTCCTCCAACGGCGGAAAATGCGGAGAATTCTGCATTCTGCTTTGTGTTAGCGCAGGAACAGCTTTCTGTCTTGCGTTAACCGGTTAACCCAGGGTGTTAACCGGTTAACACTGTTATGTATTTTGAATAATTGATGTTTTGTCTGCGTTAACCGGTTAACCCAGGGTGTTAACCGGTTAACACTGTTGTGATTGCTGAGATATGGCTGTTTGTGTTGCGTTAACCGGTTAACCCAGGGCGTTAACCGGTTAACACTGTTAAGTTTTGGGCAGGAAGCGTGTTTGTGATGCGTTAACCGGTTAACCCAGGGCGTTAACCGGTTAACACTGTTGCAGAGTGGAAAAATTATTATTTAAACATGGTATGCTTATTTGAGAGTTGGCCTATGTTGGCATATGGTGTAATAGGGATTAATTCCCGCTGTTTTGAGCAGTGTAGGTATTAGTAGAGTGTGCTAATACTGTGATTAATCATTTGACATAATATGATGTTTTGATACATGTGTGATGATGTTTGATAGTATGCATAATGTTGTGAATGTACATGTTATGTATGCAATTGTGAATGGACTGTTGTATGGATTAGAGTGTGAGCATATGTCCATCGTGAATTTTGTTGTTGATGTTGCATTGCTAGATGATTAGCATGCATATTATGGCCTTTAGGGTGGTAGCTAATTCCCACGGTGAGGAATTAGTGAGTTAGTCATTTGGACTGTTGTTGATGTTTGCATGCTAGGTGATTAGCGTGCATAGCATGGCCCATTTGGGGTGGTAGCTAATTCCCATGGTGAGGAATTAGTGAGTGAGTCACTAGGTCTCAAATGAGTGGGACTAGTGGGCTTGGTAGCCGTGCCTGGATTTGGACGGTGAGGTGAACTATATGTTCACAAAGAGTCGGTACCGCATGCATGGAGTCTCATTGCATAATATGTGTATGGCGTATAATATGAATGGATGTATTCCAATATTTTACGTGTGTTTGTGTTGATATTGAGCATGAGCATGAGTTGTATTCGTATTGAGTATGATATTCGAGTTGATATTGCTGTTACTGAACGTGTAATCTGATTTGGGTGATGAAACGTGTTATTTACTTAGCATTACATGATGTTTTATAATGCTTGTTATATCGATTGAGGAACTCACCCTTACAACTATTTTTCAGGTAACGAGCAATGAGTTGAGTAGAAGCTAATGCTTGGAGTCTAGTGTAGTCTCCTTAGTGGGTCGTGCTCTGATAGATGTAACATCGGGATGGGATGTTTTAACTTGTTTTAAATGTTTTATTAATGGTGATGAACCATTTTGCATGTAATGTTTTACATGATTGATGAGATTTCTATCCACTGCGTTTTATGCAAATGCTTATGTTTTGAATTAATAAAAGAGCATGACCGTTATATTGGTGAATGGTGTGAAGTAACTGTGTGACACCCTTGATTGCATATTACTCTGATTGACACATTATTATTTTAATTAAATATTTGGGGTATTTTAGGAGGGTGTTACATTAATGGTATCAGAGCATAGTCGGTCGAGTCGAGTCGTAATTATTCTGTTTCCCTGTACGTGATAGGTGTTGTGCAACCCTATCAGTACTTATTGTTTTAGCTTGTTGGGTTTTCAGAATAGAGATGGCTGGAAGTGGTAGAGACGATGCTGCGATTGCTGAGGCTCTGGGTATGCTAGCTGGAGTACTTGGAGGGAACCCGAATGTTGTGGGAATGGGAGCTGCTCGTTAACTGAGTGAGTTCCAGAAGAACAATCCTCCAATGTTCAAGGGAGCATACGATCCAGATGGTGCTCAGAAGTGGTTGAAGGAGATCGAGAGGATCTTCCGAGTGACTGAGTGTGCCGATAACCAGAAGGTCAGGTTCGGTACGCATATGCTGTCAGAGGAAGCTGATGATTGGTGGGTTGCTACCCGCACTGAGTTGGAAACTGCTGGGAATGCTGAAATCACTTGGGCTATGTTCAGAGAGAGATTCCTGAGGAAGTACTTTCCAGAGGATGTCAGAGGAAAGAAAGAGATAGAATTCTTGGAATTGAAACAGGGTAACAAGTCTGTTACGGAGTATGCTGCTAAGTTCATAGAGCTGTCGAAGTATTACACTCCCTATAATGAGGTTGCTGGAGAATTTTCGAAATGTGTGAAGTTTGAGAACGGGTTACGTCCCGAGATCAAGCAGGCTATTGGGTATCAGCGGATTAGAGTGTTTTCTGATTTGGTTGACTGTTGCAGGATTTTTGAACAGGATACCAAAGCCAGAGCGGAGAGCTATCAGCAAAGGGTTGATAGGAAAGGCAAGAATCAGAATGATCGTGGGAAACCGTATGCAGCTGGAAAAGGTTTCCAGAGACAGAGTGGGATGAAGAGGCCTAGTGGGGGAGACTCTAGTGCCCCTGCTAAGTGTTACAGATGTGGTCAGGCTGGACATCGTATCCATGAGTGTACCAGTAATGAGAAGAAGTGTTTTAAGTGTGGAAAAGGTGGTCACTTGGCTGCAGAGTGCCGGTTGAAGACTGTGACTTGTTTCAACTGTGGAGAAGTGGGTCATATCAGTCCACAGTGTCCTAAGCCGAAGAGAGAGAACCAGTCGGGAGGCAAGGTCTTTGCCTTATCGGGTTCTGAGACTTCTGCAGATGATCGTTTGATCCGAGGTACGTGTTATATTAATGGCTTTCCTCTTGTAGCTATTATTGACACCGGTGCTACTCATTCCTTTATATCTTTGGATTGTGCTGTGAAACTTAAGTTAGAGATATTTGAGATGTATGGTAGTATGGTGATTGATACTCCTGCAAAGGGTTCAGTGACTACTACTTCAGTTTGTTTGAATTGTCCTTTAAGTATTTTTGGTAGAGACTTTGGGATGGACCTAGTGTGTCTTCCACTAGTGCAGATTGATGTTATTCTGGGTATGAACTGGTTGGTGTGTAACCGAGTCTATATCAATTGTTTTGATAAGACTGTGATATTTCCTGAGATTGAGGAAGGGAAGAGTTTGTTTCTATCTGCAAGGCAGGTGAATGAAGCAGTAGCAGATGGGGCAGAGTTGTTTATGTTGTTAGCGACCTTGGAGGCTAAAGATAAACTGGCGATTGGTGATCTAGCCGTGGTGTGTGATTTTCCTGATGTGTTTCCTGAAGAAGTGAATGAATTGCCGCCAGAGCGTGAAGTTGAGTTCTCGATTGATTTGGTACCTGGTACTAGACCGATATCGATGGCTCCGTATCGTATGTCTGCTGTTGAGTTAGCTGAATTGAAGAGTCAGCTGGAAGATCTGTTGGATAAGAAATTTATTCGTCCGAGTGTGTCACCGTGGGGTGCACCAGTGTTATTGGTTAAGAAGAAGGAAGGTACTATGAGGTTGTGTGTGGACTACAGGCAACTGAATAAAGTGACGATCAAGAATCGGTATCCTTTGCCGAGGATTGATGATTTGATGGATCAATTGGTTGGTGCGAGTGTGTTCAGCAAGATAGATTTGAGATCGGGATATCATCAGATACGTGTGAAAACTGAGGATATTCAGAAGACTGCTTTCAGAACAAGGTATGGACATTATGAGTATTCTGTAATGCCTTTTGGTGTGACTAATGCGCCTGGAGTATTTATGGAGTATATGAATAGGATTTTCCATTCGTACCTAGATAAGTTTGTTGTGGTGTTTATTGATGACATTTTGGTGTATTCGAAATCTGAAGAAGAGCATGCTGAGCATTTGAGAGTGGTTTTAGAAGTTCTACGAGAAAAGAAGTTATTTGCTAAACTGTCAAAGTGTGAATTTTGGTTAGAGGAGGTTAGTTTTCTTGGTCATGTGATTTCAAGAGGTGGTGTTGCTGTTGATCCTTCTAAGATAGAAGCGGTGTCTAAGTGGGAAGCTCCGAAGTCTGTTGCTGAGATTCGAAGTTTCCTTGGATTGGCTGGTTACTATAGGAAATTCATTGAGGGATTTTCTAAGTTGGCGTTACCGTTGACGATGTTGACTAGAAAGGGGCAAGCGTTTGTTTGGGACTCAAAATGTGAAGAAGGTTTCCAAGAGTTAAGGAGAAGGTTAACTACTGCTCCTATTCTGATATTACCGAGTCCGTCGGAATCATTTAAAGTTTACTGTGATGCTTCATTGTTGGGTTTGGGTGGTGTGTTGATGCAAAATAAGCAGGTTATAGCTTATGCTTCGAGACAACTGAGAGTTCATGAGAGGAACTATCCGACGCACGATTTAGAGTTGGCAGCTGTGGTATTTGTTCTGAAGTTATGGAGACACTATTTGTACGGGTCAAGATTTGTAGTTTTCAGTGACCATAAGAGTTTAAAGTATTTGTTTGATCAGAAAGAGCTGAATATGAGACAGAGGAGATGGTTAGAATTTCTGAAGGATTATGACTTTGGTTTGAATTACCATCCGGGTAAAGCAAACGTAGTGGCTGATGCATTGAGTCGGAAATCATTGCATATGTCTATGTTAATGGTTAAGGAATTGGATTTAATTGAGCAGTTTAGAGACTTGAGTTTGGTGTGTGAGAGTACTCACAATAGTGTTAAATTGGGAATGTTGAAGTTAACGAGTGGCATTCTGGATGAGATTAGAGAGGGTCAGAAATCCGATATGCTTTTGGTTGATAAGTTGACTCTAGTGAATCAAGGTCAAGGTGGTGAATTCAGAGTTGATGAGAATGGTGTTTTGAAAATTGGTAATCGGGTGTGTATTCCGGATGTTACCGAACTTAAGAAGAGTATCCTTGAGGAAGGACATCGTAGTGGCCTGAGAATTCATCCTGGAGCTACGAAGATGTATCATGATTTGAAAAAGTTATTTTGGTGGCCGGGAATGAAAAGAGAAATTGCGAGTTTTGTTTATTCCTGTTTGACTTGTCAGAAGTCAAAGATTGAGCATCAGAAGCCGTCTGGGCTAATGCAACCGTTGATTATTCCAGAGTGGAAGTGGGATAGTATCAGTATGGATTTTGTTTCTGGTTTACCGAGAACAAATAAGAATTTTGAAGCTATTTGGGTGATTGTTGACAGATTGACAAAGTCGGCTCATTTCATTCCGATCAGAATGGATTATCCGTTAGAGAAATTAGCTGAGTTGTATATTGAGAAAATTGTAAGTTTGCATGGTATTCCGTCGAGTATTGTTTCGGACAGAGATCCTAGAGTTACATCGAAGTTCTGGGAAGGTTTGCAGAGGGCTTTGGGAACTAAGCTGAGATTGAGTTCTGCATATCATCCGCAGACTGATGGTCAGACTGAGAGGACGATTCAGTCACTGGAGGATCTTTTGAGGGCTTGTGTTTTGGAAAAGGGAGGTGCTTGGGATTGTTATTTGCCTTTGATTGAGTTTACCTACAACAATAGTTTTCATTCGAGCATTGGTATGGCACCGTTTGAAGCTTTGTATGGTAGGAGATGTCGGACACCTTTATGTTGGTATGAGTCCGGTGAGAGTGTTGTGGTTGGACCGGAGATTGTTCAACAAACTACGGAAAAGATTAAGATGATTCAGGAGAAGATGAGAATTGCTCAGAGTCGTCAGAAGAGTTATCACGACAAGAGGAGGAAGGCACTTGAGTTCCAAGAGGGAGATCACGTGTTTCTTCGTGTTACTCCGATAACTGGTGTTGGTCGAGCTTTGAAGTCGAAGAAGTTGACACCTCGATTTATTGGTCCTTATCAGATTTTGGAGAGGATAGGGGAGGTAGCCTATCGTATCGCTTTACCGCCGTCGCTTGCGAATTTGCATGAGGTCTTTCATGTGTCTCAGTTGAGGAGATACATTCATGATCCGTCGCATGTAGTCCAAGTAGATGATGTACAGGTGAGAGATAACCTGACTGTTGAAACATCGCCTATGAGGATTGAGGATCGAGAGTTGAAGCAGTTGCGGGGTAAAGAGATTGCCTTGGTGAAGGTAGCTTGGGGAGGACCAGCAGGTGGCAATGTGACTTGGGAACTGGAAAGTCAGATGAAGGAGTCTTATCCGGAGTTATTCGCTTGAGGTATGTTTTCGAGGACGAAAACTCTTTTAGTGGGGAAGAGTTGTAACACCCCGATAATAATATGGTAATTATTTAAATTAAGTTAATAATATATTTATTAATTTAATTAGATAATTGGATTATTATTATTATTATTTTGGAATTATTGAATTATTATTATTATTGGGATAATAAAATAAAGTGGAAAATATATAAGTGTGAAATAAGGAAAAAGAGTCTCATTTTGGAAAAGAAAGTTTTCACGTGAAACAGAGAAGCGATTGAGAAAGTGGAGAAAGGGCAGAGAGGAAGAGCAAGGGCAAAGGTTGGAGAAGAGAAAGCTTGGAGCTCAAAGATTTGCCGGATTAATCAGGTAAGGGGGGTTTATCATCGTTTAATGGGTATTATGGGTTAGCATGTAATGGGTAGTGATAAACCGTTGAATTGACCCTAATTGGGATTGTTGAATGCTGAAAATTGTGATGGATATGTTGTGTAAAAACTGAAATTGAACCTGTAATTGAGTGTGTTGTAATTTCCCGAACGTATAGCTTGTTACGGAATTGGAATCGGAGGTCCGGAAGTCCTCCAACGGCGGAAAATGCGGAGAATTCTGCATTCTGCTTTGTGTTAGCGCAGGAACAGCTTTCTGTCTTGCGTTAACCGGTTAACCCAGGGTGTTAACCGGTTAACACTGTTATGTATTTTGAATAATTGATGTTTTGTCTGCGTTAACCGGTTAACCCAGGGTGTTAACCGGTTAACACTGTTGTGATTGCTGAGATATGGCTATTTGTGCTGCGTTAACCGGTTAACCCAGGGCGTTAACCGGTTAACACTGTTAAGTTTTGGGCAGGAAGCGTGTTTGTGCTGCGTTAACCGGTTAACCCAGGGCGTTAACCGGTTAACACTGTTGCAGAGTGGAAAAATTATTATTTAAACATGGTATGCTTATTTGAGAGTTGGCCTATGTTGGCATATGGTGTAATAGGGATTAATTCCCGCTGTTTTGAGCAGTGTAGGTATTAGTAGAGTGTGCTAATACTGTGATTAATCATTTGACATAATATGATGTTTTGATACATGTGTGATGATGTTTGATAGTATGCATAATGTTGTGAATGTACATGTTATGTATGCAATTGTGAATGGACTGTTGTATGGATTAGAGTGTGAGCATATGTCCATCGTGAATTTTGTTGTTGATGTTGCATTGCTAGATGATTAGCATGCATATTGTGGCCTTTAGGGTGGTAGCTAATTCCCACGGTGAGGAATTAGTGAGTTAGTCATTTGGACTGTTGTTGATGTTTGCATGCTAGGTGATTAGCGTGCATAGCATGGCCCATTTGGGGTGGTAGCTAATTCCCATGGTGAGGAATTAGTGAGTGAGTCACTAGGTCTCAAATGAGTGGGACTAGTGGGCTTGGTAGCCGTGCCTGGATTTGGACGGTGAGGTGAACTATATGTTCACAAAGAGTCAGTACCGCATGCATGGAGTCTCATTGCATAATATGTGTATGGCGTATAATATGAATGGATGTATTCCAATATTTTACGTGTATTTGTGTTGATATTGAGCATGAGCATGAGTTGTATTTGTATTGAGTATGATATTCGAGTTGATATTGCTGTTACTGAACGTGTAATCTGATTTGGGTGATGAAACGTGTTATTTACTTAGCATTACATGATGTTTTATAATGCTTGTTATATCGATTGAGGAACTCACCCTTACAACTATTTTTCAGGTAACGAGCAATGAGTTGAGTAGAAGCTAATGCTTGGAGTCTAGTGTAGTCTCCTTAGTGGGTCGTGCTCTGATAGATGTAACATCGGGATGGGATGTTTTAACTTGTTTTAAATGTTTTATTGTTGGTGATGAACCATTTTGCATGTAATGTTTTACATGATTGATGAGATTTCTATCCACTGCGTTTTATGCAAATGCTTATGTTTTGAATTAATAAAAGAGCATGACCGTTATATTGGTGAATGGTGTGAAGTAACTGTGTGACACCCTTGATTGCATATTACTCTGATTGACACATTATTATTTTAATTAAATATTTGGGGTATTTTAGGAGGGTGTTACATTCCACATAGACTTCTTCATTCAGGTAGCCATTCAAGAATGCACTCTTCACATCCATTTGGAACAGCTTAAACTTCAGGATGCATGCTACCCCCAACAGCAATCTGATGGACTCAAGTCTAGCCACAGGAGCAAATGTCTCATCAAAGTCTACTCCTTCAACTTGAGTGTATCCTTGAGCTACTAGTCTTGCTTTATTTCTAGTAATTACTCCTTTCTCATCAGATTTGTTTTTGTAGATCCACTTGGTACCAATGATGTTGGACCCTTCAGGTCTTGGAACCAGCTCCCATACTTCATGCCTTGTGAACTGCTCGAGTTCCTCTTGCATGGCAATGATCCAGTATTCATCAGTCAGGGCTTCTTTCACATTCTTTGGTTCAACCTTGGAAACAAAGCAGGAATTTGAGTTTATTCCTCTTGACCTAGTAGTTACACCACTGGTGGGATCCCCTATGATAAGATCCTTAGGGTGGTCTTTCTGAATTCTGATAGATGGCACTTTGGTGGGTGCTTCTACTTCACATTCAGGAGAAGGTTCCTGTACTTCTTCAGGCTTGACTGGACTGTCAGTTGGACTGTCAAGGAATGTTTCAACATCCTCCATGACATCGGTTCCTTCCTCTTTATCATCCACAATGACATTTATGGACTCCATCAGGACATTGGTCCTGTAGTTGAACACTCTATAGGCTCTGCTGTTAGTGGAGTATCCCAAAAATACGCCTTCATCACTTTTGGGATCTAGCTTCCTTCTCTGTTCACGATCTGTGAGAATGTAGCATTTACTTCCAAAAATATGAAAGTACTTCACAGTGGGTTTTCTGCCCTTCTATATTTCATACAGAGTGGAGGAGGTTCCTTTTCTCAAGGTGACTCTGTTGTGAACATAGCACGCGGTATTCATTGCTTCAGCCCAAAAGTGCATAGGGAGCTTCTTTGCATGAATCATTGCTCTGGCAGATTCTTGAATAGTTCTATTTTTTCTTTCAACTATTCCATTCCGCTGAGGAGTTATAGGGGAGGAGAACTCATGGCTTATTCCTTCAGATGAGCAAAACTCATCAAACTTGGAATTCTTGAATTCAGTACCATGATCACTTCTAATCCGGACCACACAACTGTCCTTTTCCCTTTGAAGTCTTATGCACAGATCTTTGAAGACATCAAATGTATCTGACTTCTCTCTGATGAAGCTTATCCACGTGTATCTGGAATGGTCATCAACCACCACGTAGGCATATTTCTTCCCACCAAGACTTTCAACCTGCATAGGTCCCATTAGGTCCATGTGCAGCAGTTCCAGAACTCTGGAGGTTGTGGAATGTCCCAGCTTTGGGTGTGACATCTTGGTTTGCTTTCCCATTTGGCATTCTCCACAGACTCTTCCTTCATCAATCAGAAGCTTTGGCATTCCTCTGACTGCTTCCTTGGATATGATCTTCTTCATTCCCCGTAAGTGGAGATGTCCAAGTCTTCTATGCCACAGCTTCACCTCCTGTTCTTCCTTGGCCAAAAGACACTTGGGAGGGTTGATAGAGTCTTTAGATTTCCATAGATAGCAATTTTCTTTGGATCTCTCTCCTCTCATCACTTCTTGATTGCACCCATTCAACACCACACATCCTCCCTTGGTGAATACCACCTTATATCCTTGGTCACACAGCTGGCTTATGCTTATGAGGTTCACAGTTAGTCCTTTTACTAACAATACATCACTCAATTTTGGAGTTTCTGGACAGTCCAGCTTCCCAACACCCATGACTTTTCTTTTAGTTCCATCACTTAATGTCACAGACTTGGTGTTAGAGGGATGTAGATTCACCACTAGGTAGGTCATCCCAGTCATATGCCTTGAGCAGCCACTATCAAGGTACCAATCTTGTCTGATATGTCCCCTTGAAGAAGTGTGAGCAAGGTTAGCAACACACTGTTGATTCTCAGGTGAGAAGTGCATCTTAGATGCCAGTTGCTTAGGATTGACCTGTGGTGTCTGCTTAACCGCCCATGTTGGTTTCTTAATGGGGGCATTATACGTAGACACCTTTTTCTTGGGCCTACCTTGAGGGGTCTGGTTTGGGTAACCATGCAGCCTGTAGCAGAATGGTTCTATGTGACCGAATCTACCACAGTAATGACATTTCCATCTCTTGAATTTCTTCTTCTGATGATTGTTCATTCTGGTTCCTCGATGTTGTGACTTTGGATGAGACTTCCCTTTGGGTTTCTGAACTTTAGCCTTTGGGCGTTTGCGTTCAGTTGAGGATCTTTTCCCAAAGCCTAAACCAGATGTGGTTCCAGACTTCTGTCCTGTCTTCAGGATTTCTTCCAAGGTGTCAGATCCCTTATTCAACATTTTGATGGATTTGGTCATTTGGTCTAGCTTAGAGATCAGCAACGAAATCTCACCCTTCAGACCCTCTATGACTTTCAGCTGCTCTAGTTTCTCAGCTTCTAGTTCTTTGATGAGTTTCTTATGCTTTTCTCCTTGGATGCAGACTTCTGCACTTTTAACACATAATTCTTTATATGAGACAGCAAGCTCATCCAATGTGAGTTCATCTCCACTTGAGTTATCCTCTGAGGCACAAACACTGGTTAGAGCAGTGACTCGTTTGGCCGATTCTCCTTCAGATTCACTCTCAGTGTCTTCTTCTGACCAGGTGACAGATAGCCCTTTTCTTTGCCTCATGAAAAGGGTAGGACAGTCAGCCTTACTATGACCATATCCTTCACATCCATGGCACTGGATTCCCTTGCCTTGGTTGGCCTTTACTTCATGAGTTGATCTTTTCTTTATGTCAGACGGGACGTTCTTGACATTAGATCTACCCTGCTGATCAAATTTCTTTATGAGCTTCTTGAACTGTCTCCCAAGCATGGCTAAGGCTTCTGATATACTTTCATCACCTCCAGTATATCCTTCTTCTGACTCCTCTTCAGCATTAGATATAAAGGCTATGCTTTTCTTCTTCTCAGCATACTCACCTAAGCCCATTTCAAAGGTTTGGAGAGACCCAATGAGCTCATCTACCTTCATATTGCTGATGTCCTGAGCCTCCTCTATGGCAGTGACCTTCATAGCAAACCTCTTAGGCAAGGACCTGAGAATCTTTCTTACAAGTTTCTCTTCAGTCATTTTCTCACCTAGTCCACCAGAGGTGTTTGCAATTTCAAGAATATTCATGTGAAAGTCATGAATAGTCTCATCCTCTTTCATCCTCAGATTTTCAAACTTGGTTGTCAACATGTGATGTTTGGACATCTTCACCTTGGAAGTACCTTCATGAGTTACCTTGAGGGTATCCCAAACTTCCTTAGCTAGTTCACAATGGTGCACCAGCCTGAAGATGTTTTTAGTGATTCCATTGAACAGTGCATTCAAGGCTTTGGAGTTTCCAAGAGCTAATGCCTCTTGTTCCTTGTCCCAATCTTCTTCGGGAATCTGCACACTGACTCCATCTTCATCAGTCCTCGTTGGATGTTCCCATCCCTTGTTGACAGCTCTCCAGACTTTGCTGTCTAGAGACCTTAAGAAGGCTATCATGCGAGGCTTCCAGTCATCATAATTAGATCCATCCAACATGGGTGGTCTGTTTGAGTGTCCTAAATCCTTGTCCATGGTACTAGAAAGTAACTTCCCTAGATCTCACCCAGAACTTCACAGGCAGGGTGCCTGCTCTGATGCCAATTGAAATTCTAGTTATCAGACTTTGGATGTCACACTGGTTGTTATGACATCCAATTCTGCACAGACAGGGATTATGCAGAACTTAACAGTAAGTGCAGTAAATAACACAAGTAATTGTTCACCCAGTTCAGTCCAACATGACCTACATCTGGGGGCTACCAAGCCAGGGAGGAAATCCACTATTAGTAGTATCAATTCAAAGCTAAACTCACCCGTTTACAACTTATCACTTAATCCCTACCCAATGCAATTTCAATTTTAACCTAAGATCAGAGTTCCTACTCACTCCCCCTCAATCACCTCAGTGATATTAAAGACACTTTGAAGTCATACTTCAAAAACAACTCTTGATTATGCTTCACAGCTTAAATCAAGATACACAACACTCACGCTTAAAAGCTTTGAGTGACACAACACTTACAACTCAATGAACACCCTATGCCAAAGCAATCATCTACTTGATAATGGCTTGGCTTACAAGATACGTCTAATACAAGACTCACAAAATACAGCAGTGAAGTATGATGGACACACTGACTCTTCACGCTTTAAAATCCCCGAGACTGAATGAAGGAATGCCTTCCTTTTTATATTGCAGCACCTGGGCTTTTGCACCTGTATTTTCCTGAATTTTAGGTCACACAAGTTCCCTCAAATTCAACATTTAGGTTGCTAACAAATAGGCTATTTGTTAGGTTCATTGAATGTAGCTTGGTTGTTGATTTCCTGGATTTTCTCTCAGCTGTTGAATCCCTAAAGAATAGCCTGAGAAAAAGCTGAAACAGAAAACTGAACAACCTACAATTTAGCATATGCTGTCAGGCACGAATGTCACGACATTCAGCTTGACATCAAGGTCCATATGCTGAGTCTGTTTTTCCAGAAAACAGACTGTACAATTTGCTGACCTGTACATGATCAAAATGACCATACTACAGTACCAACTTACATTAATAAATGTCAAAGTGTCCAACTTAACATTTATACATTTGGCCTTAAGTTAGTTCTGTTATTCTCTTGAAGAACAAACTAAGTTTTATGCTGAAGTATAGCAGAACACCACTCTGCCTAATCTTCAGTAGCTGCTGTCAATGATGAATGTCACAACATCCAGTTTGACATTCAGTCAGTAGGCCTTATGCCAGGTCTGGTTCTTCCTTGATAACCAGACTGCAAATGAATACTAAGTTCTAACAGAACTTCTGTTCCTTAGTATCTGTTGACAGGTATGAATGTCACAGCATTCAATAATCCTGTGTTAGCTAGTCCTGCAGTAACTACAATGTAGTCACATACATGTCATGACATCAGTCAAGACATTAGTGTTTTACCATATAATGCAGCCAATTAAACACCTACACTTTTGACAACATCAAAAAATACCTAATGAATCCTCTAATTTTATTACCTCCAAGTAGAAATAAGAGCATGAAATTGTACATAGTTGCATCAGACTCAACCATAGGAAGTATGTTAGCCCAAGAGGATGATAATGGTGTTGAAAGAGCCATTTATTACCTCAGTCGAATCCTGATAGATGCAGAAACTAGGTATAACTCGATTGAAAAATTATGTTTATGCATATACTTTGCATGTACTAAATTGAAGCATTATATAAAACCATTGGAAGTTTATGTCAACTCGGATTTCGATGTTAGTAAGCACATGTTATCAAAGCCTGTATTGCATAGTCAAATAGGAAAATGGACCTTAGCTCTTACTGAATATTCATTAACTTATTGTCCTTTGAGAACAGTAAAAGGAAAAATTGGCAGAGACTTCATTGTCGACCATTCAGTGGTCGAACCAATCGAAGCATACATAGGAACTAGGCCTTGGAAGCATGGGGGGTTGGTTTTCTTCAACGTGTCCATTTCCTCTTGAGATAGGATATTACTTGGAGAGGGAGTTGGTTTTAAGGTCGACGTCTATTGAGGGTCTTGTTTGACGGTAGGATTGATCTCCGCTTCAGGTTGGTCAGTATTGTTGAAAATCTCAGCAGGTTCTTTTTGTTGGTGAGAATCATGAGTTGCATGAGGGCTACCAAGAGGAGTCATTCATTTAGTTTCTTATTCATCATGAACCTCCCTCTAAGAAGTTTCATCTATATCCGTGTGATGTTTTTCGCCTTCATTAGACATGGAAGAAGATGAGGGAGATGTTTGCACCTGGTCAGTTGAATGGTGAGAGACATTGTCATTGACATCTGCAAATTTGTTAACCTCTTCAGCAATGTCTACAAAAATAATAGGTTGGTGTAGGGGAGAGTTTTCCGCTTGGGGCACCATTTGAGTAAAAGCTGACGTGGGTTTGGTCGACGCCTTATCCAACCAAGTTCAATTTCTTAGTGTTTCAAAAACAGATATGAAAGAAGGACAAGAAAGAAGTTTACCTTTAAATCTTCTTCATTTGAGATAGAATTGACACTGTCATTAGAAGCCAATTTCCTTGCAGTGCTGGTCGTCTTCCCTAAAAGAACCTTTTTCTCCTTTCTTGCTTTAGGAATGGGAGTAACTTTAGGACTAGCTAGGATTTTCTTGGTGCCAGTACTAGGTTTCCTTGGTTTTTTCTTTAGTGGTGGAGGCTCAGGGGATGAGTCCTCAATATGGATAGGCTTAAGAATTTCTTCAACAATGTCACCTTCGATGGTTGCATCATCAGCCTGCACAAAATAGAAAAGTTAAAGTGACAAAAATGATATAAAGTTCAGAATTTTGGTAATTTAAAAAGCTTAGCATTATTTAAAATATACTTGCACGGGTCTTGAGGAAGTTCCCTCGATGCTGTATTTTTTTATTTCTACCTTAGCACTGGAAGCGTCCCTCGTCCTCTTCCTGTGCTCGACAACTATAAATAAAATTCAGCTATGAGTACAAAGAAAGAATATGTTAGGATGTAAAAGACGGAGATGAGATATTTCCTTTCCCTCACCTTCATGTATAGGGGTTTCGAACCTGACATGTTTTATGTCGACATGGAGGTGGCCTTTGAAACTGTATATGTTGTGCTTAGTCGGATTCATACGATGAGCAGGTTTCAGGCATCCGTTCTTGTGTACCTTTAGAATTTTACCCAGAAACGAACCAACGTGGAAACGGAGGGGCGAAATCCATAGCCATTTTGCTGGTAGAAAAAGGGGAAATATTAGAAGCATGGAATTTTAGAGCGAGTGAATATATGTCCTTTACGTAATCAGAAATGCATAAGTTTGGAAGCTTTGCCGACATTTTTTCTTTTAAAGTTACAGCTTCTTCACAGATCGTCCGACTAAGGTCGTCAGGGTCATACACAATTTCAAAATACTTATGGAAAGCTTGGATCTCCTTGACGTGTAAATCTCTACCTTTTTTTGAATTTTTGTTACAAGGAAGAATAACCATCAATTAGATGTTGATTTAATGTTGCAATAGTCATGAACTCTTTACCGTAATATGCCTTCCATCAAGTGTCAAATTTTGGAGTACTATATAAGGATGGTTGGAAGGAGAAGGGAGTCATCCTAGGGAGATCACTGGCATGTAGAATTATCCATTGAAGGTAGTCACCTTCAGAGTAGTCAATTATGTAGAGGCATGTGTCACTCTTTCGGTTGAAAAATGATTTGGGTTTGGTTTTTATAATCTCAAACTCGTGTGACACCAAGTTGGGTTGGTAACAAAGAATCTTCACAGGTACCTTCGAAGTCCCAAGACAGGTAGAAAGAAGTCGAGGAGTCAAGAAGGTTGCCCATATTTTCTTTGATTCAACCTCATATTCACCAATAGCTGGGAACTCTCGGGTAAACCATTCTGGCCCATGGGTCCTTTTAACAAAATGATCCATTGTAGCATTAAAGTGGTAGCGCTTGGCAAACATCAGGAAATAAGATACAAAAGCTTCTCGAAATAATCTATTTTTGTCAGTCGGAGTCAACAAATTCAATTGTGCTCCCTCGACGTGACGGTCCTTAAGTGTTTCTTCGGTTCCATTGGGAAGTTTAGCATCTAGAGAAATCTCAAAAGTGGCATTTATCTAGAGTTGAAGTATCCCGAAAGGTCTAGATAACAATAAGCCATCTTTTGGCTAGATATTCCTCAAAGCTTCAGTTCCTATCCCTAGGGATTCATAAAGGGACCCTAGGATCAATTGATTAAGGCAAGTTTTTACCTTCATGTATTTGTGGGCTAAAGTAATGTATTTTTCACCACTTTGAAGGACCTACAACAAAATATGCACCTTAATAGCCACAATGCAAGAAAGGCGATGTGCTCTTTGTCAGAAACTTCGTCATTATTAGTGACATGATAGTCTTCAATATATCAACCAAAGCTTGCAGGACTACCATCGAAGTTTATGTTGTATTCATTACGCTCGTTTGGGTCGAAGGTTTCACTAGTTGGGTGGAGGCCAGTGATGGTCACCACATCAAAAAGAGTGGGTATCAAAATCCCACGGGGGAGTTGGAAAGTGTTAGTCATGCTTTCCTAGAAGTACAAGAAAGCAACCAAAATATTTTGACAGTAGGCAGAACCCGTCCTCGGCAGTTGGATAAGGTCGAAGATACCTCTCTCTTTCCAAAATTCACTCCTTTTCCTTCAATTTTGTTGAGACAGAGGATGTAATCCTCATTTTTCTTAGTGGGGGAGCTGAACGAAAGACACGTAAAGAGGTAGTCATATACTCTAAGTTTAAAGGTCCTGGAATGCTAACTAATGGTTTTGTCCTATGGTAAGAAGGAAAAAATTCTTTAATATTGGTAAGATCAGCAGAGGGGTCATACATAAGACTCATACGTGCGTAAGTTTTTTCTGAAATAGATTATGGGATTATTACCTGAGATTTGTAAATATGCGATTTTTCCTCATAGTTGGGAGGTTCAGGAACGTACTCTTGGTTCGCAATCACCTGAGCACAAGAGAGTGTGTTGGCCATGGGCATAGAATCTTTGGAAGCTTTGGTTCCCTTGGATTTGTAGGTGGTGGACATTTATGTGATTTTGAGTTTTCTCATATGTTTTTGGAAGAATAAGATTTGAGGTAGAAGTTCTGAAGACGATGAAGGAAAAGAGAAGAAAACACAAAGGCAATGGTATTTATAGTGAAAAAGAAAAATACTCTTCAAGTATGTACACTTGACAAATGGCTCACTAGCTGAATAGTGTCAAAAAGGTCAAAAAATCCAATATCTCCTGGTATGTCAAAAGAGGCCTTTTAGGGGGGCAATTTGTTAGCTGAGATTTTTGATGAGGGAAAATGCCTCAACAAACAGGTCAGAGTAAGAGACATGTTGACTTTTTGATGACCTATACGTAGTGTTGGGTCCTAGGCAAGGGGGAATTGGGACTTAGAATTTCTTGAAGTGTTGTGGAAACACTTTGACAATAGAGTTCTCAATAGCAGCAAATGCATCGAGGAAGTGGTTATTTGGCCGCGCGGATATCACGTTCAAATATGATAACTGCTTTTGGAGTTACACTCTGAAGGACAGATGGAAGAAATGCAAGGCAAAAGGCATGCAAACGTCTACATGGAAAAAGATGAAGATTTGAATGTTGGGAGCAATTATTTATTACTAGTATATATAGGGATTTCTTTGTAAAAGTGAGTTGTTCATTTTACTACAGGATCTCACATACACTCGAAGTATCTGTGTTAAGAGAAAACAGTCTTCATTAAGAGAATGTATCAACCATGAAACACTAATCCTTACTTTATTGCAAAATTCTTTCAATTTAATTTAATTTTCTAATCCAATTACTTTGTTTACGCATCATTCACTATTTTCATTTCATTTTTCTTTACCGCATCAATTTGCTTTATTTATGTCAAAATTACATTTTTCACATTGTCACTATAATTATTTCGAATGAGTGGAAGTAACGTCCTTTCTCAAAAGGTAAATCACAAGTGAAGAATGTTAGTACAACGTCCTCGGATTCACTAGTCGATCTTGCGTGTAACCTTTAATTAAGAGACTAGCGATTGTTTACAAAATTTCAGCGTAAACAAGAGGATACCGTAAATGTAAATATAAATACTAGTAGATTCAAGAATATTTGTGATCCAAGTGCCGAAAGTATCACAAAATCCAAATCTTCTAAGAACCTTATAAAGGAAAGACCAATTTAAAGTGACAAAAGCTTTGAAAATATCCACCTTCGACATGACATTCCCTCCTAAAGTCTTCTTATGCATAATGTTAGCCACCTCTGCAGTGAATCAAATACTATCTCGACTGCTACCCCCATTTATGAATCCATGTTGCTCCTTGGAAGTGATTTCAGGAAGAACCCAAGCCAAGCTATCTGCCAGCACCTTGGAGATAACTTTGAACTTGAGGGCACAAAATAGGTTTGATGAGTTAAGTAAATTTTAGTATGAAAAATAATTTATTTTGTTTATTATTTTTCTGATTTTTTAATCAAATCAAATAAAGACATATTTTTTTATAGTAAAAGAAAAGCATTCAAATTAAATTAATTTACAATACCAACTAAATTAAATAAAAAATATAAAAAAAACTAAGTTGGCAATGGGGTGCATTATGGTTGTATTGGATATTATTTTTTTTTGAATTATGAAAAAAAAATTAGCTAATTTTGATTAGGGGAAAAAAGTTTGATTATGTACAAAATTTAAAAAGCTTATTTACACATGATGAGAAAGAGTTTTGTATTTGTTTATTGTTTGTTAATTAAATTTGATTGTAAAACTCTGACTATTTACAAGTTAGTGATGAAAGCATATATTTTTATTTACAAGTGAGAAAGATGTTATAATTTGATCGGGAAATTACAAGAATTTGCAAATTAATAAATTTTCTAACTAAATAAAATAAAGACATGTTTTTTGCTTTACATTCAGATTTTCAAGGCTTATTTATGGTTTAGTCTAGAATGTGTGATTTTTGGGTTCTGCACTAATAAAACAATGTGGAGTTATTTTGAAAGAAGAAATTTTATTGATTTTTTGTGTTCAAATAAGTTTGAATTTAGATTTTAAAAGCCTGTGATGTTTTGTTTAAAAAAGATTCAATTCAGGTTATTTGAGTTTTTTAAAAGGTTGATTTACTATTATAATCAAAATTTAATTTATGTTTTTTTTAGAAATTTGCTTCAAGTAATTAGTTAAAATAGTTGTTTTTAAAATTTTGATTTTAAAAAATTGTTAAAAAAAATTTGCTTTATGATTTTAGAAAAAAAGTTGATATACGATTTTTGTTTGAATTTGATTAAAAAATAATACTAACATACATAAAAAACACACAAGCATCATAAATCAAGACAACCAGGGTGCAACAACAACAAAAATGATAAATATGAATGGAAGACCAACCTATAGAGAGGAGGGTTTGAGCATAGCTACACTTTCTCTTCGCCCATTTCTCTTACTTTCTTCTTTCTTCCGTTTTCTGGAAAATGGGAATCGAACACAAGACCTCTCCCTTGTATCTCCTTACACGTGCTCTTCTACCAATTGTGACATTTCATTTATTCAAAATGAAATGACACTAGAAAGCATATGAAAGGTGGGAAAATTTGGGGGTACGATAGCTGCTCCTATTTAACCAACTTTAAACTGAGATGATGATGACGATGAACCTTTATCTTCTTGGCAAGGAGATGATTAAATATAGAGAGGGCCCTAATTTTGACCATGGAGTTAGTAGACTCTAGGGATTAGCAAGGATTTATCAACCCTTGATACCATGTTGATATCCAAATCAACCTTCGATGGAACCCTTGTGGAACCCTGAGTCGAACCCTAGTGAAACCCTAGATAGAACCCTAGCAAAACCCTTTTGATTTGTTTTAACCCCTTCGGGTGAAACTTGCATACGATTCCTCTAATAATCCGATCATTTTACGGGAATCGGGTAGGACTCTGACGATCCTCTGGTCGTTGTTTGATAAAACCCTAGTTGAAGCCTTTTGATCAGTTTCAACCCCTCCCGGTGAAACTTGTATACGATTCCTGTGAACATCTGATCATTTTACGGGAATCGGGTAGGACTCTAATGATCCTCTAGTTGTTGCTTCCTATGATCATCTGATCATTTCACGGAATTTTTGTAGGACTCTAACGATCCTCCGGTCGTTGCAATTCCTTTGATCATCCGATCATTTTAGAATTTTGGTAAGACTCTGACAATCCTCGGGTCATTGCTTCCTATGATCATCCGACCATTTTAGAATTTTGGTAGGACTCGAAAGATCCTCTGATCATTATGAATCCCATGATCATCGAAACATTTTATGGAATTGAGGTAGGACTATGGTGATCCTTTGATCGTTGTTTGATGAAACTCTGGTGGAACCCTAGATAGAACTCAGGTAGAACCCTTTTGATCAGTTTCAACCCCTTCGGGTGAAGTTGCATACGATTCCTATGATCATCCGATCTTTTAATGGGAATCGGGTAGGACTTTAACGATCCTCCGGTCGTTGCTTCCTATGATCATCCGATCATTTTACAAAATTTTGGTAGGACTCTGACGATCCTCCAGTTGTTATGATTCCCATGATCATCCGACCATTTTATGGAATCAAGGTAGGACTCTGACGATTCTCCAGTCGTTGTTTGGCAAAACCCTGGTGGTGTGAGGTAAAAGGTTCTTAGTCCTTGTTTTAATGATGTCAAACCTTTTAGTAGCTCATACTGTGTACTTTGGGCGGTGTCATCATATCATAGAATGTATATAGGAGCATCTCATATATTTCAATAATGCACTTGATCATTGTTGGTACCTTAGGTCCATAAGAGAATGGTTTGGATTGACCAAAAGACATCTCAAAAACTCATATTTGACCATTTAAGAACTTTGAATCGACTCATGCCTTGGAGTGATCGACTCATTCTGGCATGTCATATTATGTGTAACTCACGGGTCTGATCAGGTCGAGTCATAGGTCAACTCATTCCTAGAAAAACAAGATGAGTCGACTCATCCACCTGTTGCGTCGACTCATAACCTATTTTATTTGAATCATGTTGTTGCAGGTCTGAACAGGTTGAGTCCTAGGTCGACTCAATTCTGGAAAAACCTGTTTGAGTCGACTCATATTCTGTTTGAGTCGACTCACCGCCTATTTTATTTGAGTTGTTTTGCTACGAGTCTGAACAGGTCGAGTGCCCAGTGTGAACAGGTCGAGTGGTCGTTTTTTTAATCATTTTTCTGCTGTGTATTTTTGAAAAACTATTTTGCTTTGTTTTTGACTTGGTCTATGCATCATATATATATTCTAGAGTTTATTTTTCAACAACTAACAAGAAAAGTGAAAGATATACATTAAAGTTCCTCTTCATCTTCATTCTTCATTGCATGTTTCAACAACTACACATAATAATTTTTGTTGATCATAGTGCATTTTCATGGGGATAACGTCCAAATAGGATTTTGTATCTTAGTTTGGGTAAAGGCTTTGAGTGGCCTTTTCTTGAATAAAATAATTGGGTTTTATCCTCCAAGACTTGGGGTTTTTTGCATAAATATTTGCTTCATAGATTCATCCGAGTGAAAGCATTGAAGAACGGTGGGTTCATTCGAATGAGTAACTGTAACCGGAGGATTGTGAAGAAAGGTTTGGGATCAAGCGTGTCGCGATTGAAATCATCCGAGCTAGAGTTTTGGAGAACTTGGAGTTCTTGCAATAAGGTAGCTACAATCGGAGGTTTCTTCTGAACATTTGAAGCACTTGGTTCAACTCGAATCAAGGGAAGATAAGTAAATAGGATCTACAACAACACTTAGGTTTGCTTGGTGGTGATCATTTCTTCTCTTGTATAAACTTTTCAATTTGATAATAAATATCTCAATTATAGTTTTAGAATTGGGGGAAGACATACCCTAAGCGAAGACGAAAACGAAACTACCTAAACAAATCTGGTGTTGTTCTCTCTTTCTCTAACTCTTTAAATTCTGCATAAATTGAATCTTGTGTGAAATTAATTGGAAACTTCATCTCTCTTAATTGTTGTGCATTAAAGTTGTTCGATAAATTGTTGCAATCAGTTTGATTGTAACTAAGGAAAATTTTGCACAATTAATTCTAGTGAAATTAAGACTTGGAGTAGTGTGCATACCAAGTGTTTGATAAAATTAACTTCATACAAGTCTATCAATATTTTGCTTATTTTCTCATTGTGTTAACTCATCATTGGTGGTAACTATATCAAGGATTTACGTATTTGATTGATTGATTAAGATTATTGTTGATTACCTTTATCTTAGTCATTCCATTAGGTTTCTCGCATATCCGATCTTTCCAGTAACAGATCGTTTAGACGATTGTGGTCTAGGGAGTTTTCGCAACCTTTAAAACAATTTTAAAAAGTGCTAAATTTTAAATACTGATTTATTTAACCCCCCCCCCTCTTCTAGATCGGTACTATTGTCTAACAGGTGGAACCCTGTGTATTTGGTTGAACTTATCATGTGTGGGGGATAGGTTGCCAAGCTAATGATGTAAGAGATGAACACATGCTCACTTGTTGATAACAATCATTCAGGATGGTTGATTTACTGGATGTGTTCTTTTGGAAGACTCACGGTGAATGAGCTTGCTGGGGAAATCCTTCGATGAAAAGGTGCTTGTGGAAGTGTTACTTTTACTGGGGAAGGCCAATAAGTGTCCCTACTTGAGGAAACGTATTGGTATAGTTGGGGATTGGACTTCAATCGTCTTCCCTGTAAGAGTCAATGTTAAATAAATCATCATTGGCAAGAAAACTAGGGTAAGACCTAAGAGTAGTGACAGTGGTATAAGACCCAAAAGAAATAGCAGTGGTATAAGAACCATAAATCAATATGACAAATGGTGTAAGAACCGTAAAATGAAATGAAAAATGGTGTAATAACCGTAACATGAAATGATAAATGGTATAAGAACTGTAAAATAAAAACCACCGGTATAAGAACTTAAGTGAACGATGGTGTAAGTCCCGAAAATAATAATGTAAGAACCAAAATAGTGACCACAGTATAAGAACCTAGATGAGTGCCAACAATATAAGAATCGAAGTGAATCTATGACAATGGTGTAAGAACCGAAGTGACTGGATGACAACAGTGTAAGAACTAAAGTTATGGGATGACAATGGCGTAAGAACCGAAGTGACTGGATGACAATGGTGTAAGAATTGAAGTGACTAGATGACAACGGTGTAAGAAATGAAGTGATTGGTGGTGTAAGAACTAGAAATAAAAACAATAGTATATTGAGGTACTTGTATACTTAGGGAGATATCCCTATTGGGTCCATGAGGACTTATAAATCAACCTCTCACTACCGTGATGCTCGAGAAATAAAGGTATCCTGGAGAGGAATGTTGATATTATCATGGATGGTACTAGAGAAATAACTTTTTTTGGGGAGTTCTCTTGAGAAGAACGGGGTAAGACGGAGATTGAGAGGAACTCGATATCTCTACCGGGGAAGACTGGTGCCACTTAATCATGTCTATCTACTAGGGAATAGGCTTCTAGGCGAGGTTACCTAAGGATAACAAGTGCCGAGGAAAGTCTTGAGAAATCCCTACAAGGATCTGGTGAGGGAATTGTATATCGCTCTAGCATACTGGGGACAATGTTACTAAGTATTTTCTACTTGGGGAATGAGTTCCTGATCGCGACGGGCGTGTCTGCCGGATTATGACTGCAAGTGCATAACCTATCGTGTAGTTTTAATAGATTATCGAACCCACGGAGACTAATGGTCAAGCTAATGTTATCTATTGTTGTAATGCAAAGCTAAGGTTAAAGGTTATAACGTTATGAATGGAGATGAAAATACTAATTTCTAACGGTTTAAAATTTATGATGACAAATGAGTCTGAAATATAGATTCTGCGTTCCATCGGGCTTAGGTAGAATTTAGGCACTAAATATGATTCTATTGCATTATGTAGAAAGTACCGACTTAAAGGTCCCGTCTCACACTCTCGCGCTATTGACAAAGATCACACCTCCTAACCACAGGATTTTGCTCTCGCTCGCCCGTTCTAATAAGAAGCGTATTTTGAAAGTAAATAAGATCCTAAATGATGCCTAAAGCGCTCTCATAGTTTTTAGGATAGTTGCCTAGTTTCCACTATCCGGTTCCTTCCTCACACTCTCGCGCTATTGGATTGAACCTTAATTTGTATCACGCTTCCGTGCAAAAATAGTAAAACATACATTTGAAAACTAAAGCCATAATATAGTTAAATCATACATTCGCGCCTAGTATTTCTACCGAGTCCCGTCGGTAACGACGATCCTCATACACCAGACTTAGAATAATTTAACAAGGCATGATATTATTTGAATACAACAAAATCAAAGCATTTGAAACTAAGAGCGGCATGGCATGCCAGTAATTAAAGTAGTAAAACATACAAATATCAAAAGCGGTAAAAGGAACCTGAAATTGCATAAAATAAAATTGGAATTAACTTCAACTTGAAAATAACTGCAGGCTTGTTCTTGATCCACGAGTACAATGAAGAATAAAATAAAAATAGAACAAGTGTGACAACCCCTTCATGTGAGTTATTGTCAGTTTTACAGGTTATTTATGCTTAATTCGAAAACTCGATTCGGCAGAGCTTCCGCACAACTTGGATGCCTTCAAAAATCTCCCACAGTCCTATTTATAGAGGTTTTGAGACCTGATAACTTCCTTTGATCGTGCAAGGAGAGTGGAAGGAAAATAGGTTAGAAAAAACGGTCTAGAACTGCCTACTAGCACAATTCTGTTATTACGTGATAATGGTGAACACAATTAGGGGAATGTAGAACGCCATTCCTTCAAATTTAAATGACGTGGCGGGAACTGGGGATGGCGAACGCCATTTACCAGGTGGCGAACGCCATCTGGACAGAATGGTCAAAAATGACTCTTTTGCTCCTTTTTAACTCCTATTTCGCTCCTTTTCCGCGAGGCTTCCAAAACTCCAATGAAATCCAATAGCAACGGCAAAACAAATAAAACGAAACTAAAATGCGATAAAATGCGTAAAAAATAAACGTAAAATATGTGAAATAGGCCTAAAAACATGATATGATTTCTCGTTATCAAACTCCCTAACACAGAGGGAAGGTGTTAGCACCCAAAGTATCCTAGGTACTCCTAGGGAGCCCTTTTTGGGTGCATATGTATTTGGTAAAAAAATGATGTTTACAAACAAATAGAATGGGGGATGAGAAAAGAATTCATTAATTATATTTTTGTGTTTGACAAGACCTTCGGACTTGTGCCTACGTACCAACGTAAAAATGAGGGATCAAAACCTCGTAGTTCGTGATACAAATTTCAAAGTGGATGCATTGCTTTTAATAAAAATTAAGTTTGAAAGGCACAAGAGCCTAAAAATGGTTTGAATGGGTTTGTTCTTTTTGGCTTTTCTGAAAGTTTAAGTCAAGTATATTATCTTGAAGAGCAAAGACATCAAATAAAGATAGCCAGAATTCCCTTGGACATTTAGAATCGAGCAACACACAAATGCACAATTATATTATCTTGAAGAGCAAAGGCATCAAATAAAGATAGCCACATCCAAGCTTAGCCACTCCATGATCTTCTTCAAATTAGCCCATGTAACAGATGAGTTCCATAAGCCACAAGTTCAAAATAACAGCTTCACAATGATCATGTTGCAGATGAACTCAAAGGGACCTTGATTGATGTATCAGATGAAGTTTCAAATTGCAAGCACTTGGTTTCACAGAAAGTTGGCTTTGGCCAAGTCCTTTAGCATAGGAATGTTGCCTAAGTTCTAAGTCCACTTGTCCAAGATTAAGCCAACAGTCCACACAAAAGCTTTTTAGGGTTTTTGTTGTTATTATGTACATTATTGGTCAAAGACCACACAAACAAGCAAAGTATACACAAACAAGATATATCACACAATATGGTCCAAATAGAAAAAGTGAAAAATTGCATTAACATAAACAATTAGAATGGTATGAATAATGGCAAATGAATAAAGGCTAAAATTAAATGACATTAAAGTAAATGGCTTGAAATTAAAAGTTAGTTTTTAATGAGTTAGAAGTTAGTATTGTTTTGCTTTTGCTTTTCATTTTAAAGTCATTCTTTGGAGAACACTCAATCCACTTATCACAAGCATGGATCCTTGAGCCAAGACATCTTCCAAAGGAAGGAAAAAAGGCCAAGTTTCCATACAATACCATGAAAGAGGGGAGACTTACAATCTCACTAACTAGAATGCTATGCCTTTTGTGTCACAAATTTAGTGATATGTTAAGCAATCGTAATTGGACTTATGTAGAAGTCATAACTATTTGAAGTCGGGCAATAGAATTTTGGTGTTAATGCATGTTAGAGACATAGTATAATGGACTATGCTCATGAAACATACCACACACAAAAATAATATGCAAAAGAGGTGGCCTAATCTCATCCATACTTATGTTGATTTTTCAATCAACTAGCCTTAGGACTTTGAGATATCATAGGCAAAATGAGATGGATGCATAAAGAAGGGGAATGAGATGAAGAGGGAGGGGAATGGATCAAAACTCAAATTGGTCAAAAGAGGACTTTTACCAAATTAATATCATCTATTCATTTTGGGAGATGAAAATGTACATTCCATCAATCCCCTAAATCCAATGGTACTAACTTGACAAAGTCAAATCAACCTTGACCAAGGCCTAAAAACACAAGTCAAACTCAAACAAATCATCACAATTGGTCAACACAATTAATTGGCATTTATTCAAATTAAAAATACTAAAATAAGGCATTTAAATTAAATATGGTTTGTCAAATTCCTAAAACCTCATCAAAACACCGAAGAAATGGCCATGAAACAAGGTAAAAGGACCTTAGAGATTTTTTTTTAGAATTTTTAAAGACTTAAAAGTATTTTTAAACAATTAAAAATAATCACAAAATCAATTAAATCATGAAAAATATTAATAATGATCTAAAAAAATAATTTTAATTCAGAATTTGAAAGAGGATTAAAACAAAAATCAGAAAATGTGAAAAAACGTGACCCACTTGATCTCCCTCATTAATTGAGGTGGCAGATCAAGTGGACTACAACGCGCGTGGTAATCAGAACCAACGCCTCCGATTAAAACAAAATGGCAAGATCATGTGGCTGGGAGACGTGCCAACGCACAGTCGGAGCTGTAGCTCTGGTCTTCTTCTCTGGTGGACCTCACCGGACTGGTCTACCCTCAACCATCACTAAAATAAAAAAGGAGGACATGATCTGAAAGAAACAATGGCGTATAGCACAAATCTGACCTCAATTTTAACTAACTCCACATATATAGAAAGATATGAGGAGTTGAATTTTGAGGTGTATCAACTGAGTTGCTTCGAATTGACCTCTAAGCAACTCAATCTTCTTGCCTACGTTGGTAGGACTTCAGACAACTAAAGATCCAAGAGAATTGAGTAGAATTGAGAGAGAATCAAAGAGATGAAGTTTTCTAAAAATCACCTTCAATGCTATACAGTTCTTGATCTTGCTTGCTCCAAACACGATCTGATCACACTTGAGAAGCTAGCAGGAAGTGATTAGAGAGGTTGCAAGGCTTTGGATTATGGAGTTCTTGAATCTCCAACAGTTGAGATTCAAACTCAAATTTCAAATTGAAATTTCTCAGGTTTTCCTTTAGAATGTGAGGGTTTCAATGGGGGGCAAAGCTGGCGTGCAAGGTCTGTTTCAAATAAGCATAAAGGTCCTGTATTTATAGCATGAATGAATGATATTTGCACACTTCAAATTTTGTCCAATTTTAGCAACGTTGATGGCACAAGTGCATAGGCATGTGCAGGCCCATGATACAATGAAAAAAGGTCCAAAATGATTCCAAATGAAGTCTGAATGGAAGCTTGATTGGCAAGGCAAAGTGAACTGAAGTTTTGAAGTTTGATTCTTTCCAAAGATGCATCCATGTTAAAGCCATGCGCAGACCTAGTAAACCTCATCCAAAATGCATGAACTTGGGTTCTTTGGAAAGCTTGGATCAAGAGGAATAAGTTTTATGTTCAACACTTTTTTATTTGGAGCTTGGAACATGCAGAATTTTTAGGTGGAAGTTTGGAAATTTCAACATGTTGAAAACTTTTCTAAGTGTCAAGCCATATATCTCAAGATTCCACCTTGCTTAACTTTTTATGTGAGCTTCAAATGAAAAGAGTGTCTTCATAAAAGTTGTATCTATTTCAAATACCTTGAAAATGGTCACAAATTTCATGTCATTTGTATTTGGAATGATAAAGTTATGCATTTTTGAAGTTTGGAAAAATCACTTGTTCAATGGTATAGGTCAAAAATGACCTATAATGTAACCTCATATCACGTGCTCATAAAAGTTGAATTAGCTTTCACTCTAAAAATAAAAGTTTAAGTAGACATCTTTAATTTGATTGTTCAACTTGGAAATCTTTCATCTCATAAAAATTGAGCAAGTTATGGCCTTGGGAAGTTGACTTTCAAATTAGGGTTTAGATCAAATGACCTATAATGTTTCAACATAGAAATTGATTTTCCAAGAAAAACTAGTTCTAGGTCTCAACATGAAAGTTGTTTGGAATGTCATTTAGAGTAACGTTTCTCTTGTAATCATTTTCATATGTTGAAAATTGTAGGAGATAGGGTCTAGGGAGACCCAGTTTTGATCAGATGAATTCATCTGGCCAACCACCTTCAACCAACTTGCTAAACTTTAATTCTTTGGACTTTATTGGCTCATGGTAGATAATATATGCATAATATGATGAATTTTGAAGTGTCCCTTGAGAAATTTTATCAATTGGTAAGATAGCTTGTTGGAGAAGTTACTCAAGATACCTAGTCAAACCAGGGTTTCCAAGGCAAATCACCCTCAAACTCTTGAAGAAAATTTGATCAATATAACATTTAGAGGTCATTGGGACTCATGTATGATGCTCATAAAAATTATTGGATCAATTCATGTTTGTACTCTTTGTCATGAGTGTCTCATACCCTAAATATGAACTTGATAAATCAATGTGATCATGCCATACCTACAAAAGGGTTAGGCAAATGCAAAAACATATTTTTGGTATTTTAAGTTAGTGAAATGATAATATACAAGTATGATAAAATCACATGGTGCTTGGTGATCTCTCCCAAAACAAACCCAATGAAAGAGGGGTAAGGAGGATCCCAAGGTAGGATCACAATGCTAATGCTTATGATGAAATTGCATGAGGGATCTTAGGGTCAAAATTGGGGTCTTACAACTGCCCCTATTTAAGGACATTCTAATTGAGGAGGCGAAGGTTAAAATCTTCATGTCGACTCAGTAGAATGGGCTTAAATAACAACATATAGAAACAAATTTTGGTCCCTAAGAGACCTCACGATGCATATAATATGAATGCAAAAGTAAATTCTTTATGGGGAAATATTTCCACAAAAGGAAAAGAAATCAGAGACCGAAAGTCCACAGGAGTATAATGTATTCCGTAAGGAAAACTCACTGGGGAGACAAAGACTCTGGGGGAAAAATGAGTTATGCGTAGGCCAGGCTACAACTTAAAACTGCTGGGGGACTAGAGGATTTCCATACAAACATGGAAAAGACTTAGCCGGGGAACAACAACATTTGCAGGGGATACGAATAAGTCAGGATAAAACTAAAATACTTGAATCATGCAAGGGAAGCAATTTCACTAAGGAAATGCACACTCAACTCAACTGGGGAAGAAATAAACTTCAACACAGGAGGAGCAGAAATCTATTATCCACTACCTGTTACTGCGTGAGGAGATAATTAAGATCTGACAGAGAGGACACCCGTCATTGGTTAGGATGAACATATCAAGGATATACTCGCAGAGAATGCCAGAAGGGAGTACTCATTACCGGTTACTGGGTAAGAATAGCCTTGTTGGGGAAAACTGCAAAAATAGGATTTACAACTACCAGTTACTGGGCAGAAGACCAAAGATGAAAATATCTGTCATCGGTTAGGATGAACATATCAAGGATAAACTCAACAGGGAAGAAAATACGTCATCGGTTAAGATGAACATATCAAGGATAAACTTTCCTGTAAAATGTCAAGGAGGATACCCGTCATCGGTTAAGATGAACATATCAAGGATAAACCAACTGAACAAAAAGTAGGAATTACATCTATCGAATGCTGGATAGAAGACCATCAAAGAGAAAATCTGTCACCGGTTAAGATGGACATATCAAGGATAGACTCTGAGAGGGAAGAAAATAGGAATTACATCTATCAGTTACTGGATAGAATACCACCAAGGAGAAAATCCGTCATCGGTTAGGGTGAACATATCAAGGATTAACTCTGCGAAAGGGACAAAAGCAAGATTTACAACTACCGATTACTAGGTAGAAGATCACAAAGAGAAGGAAACCCGTCATCAGTTAGGATGAACATATCAAGGATTAACTCTTTAGGGAACAAGAATAGGGATTACAACAACCTTTTTACTGGGTAGAATACTAAGGACGAGAATATCCATCATCGGTTAGGATGAACATATCAAGGATAGACTCAGGCAGGGGAGAGAAAGATATTCATCACCGGTTAGGGTGAATATATCAAGGATATGCTTTCTGGGGAATCAGAAAAAATGAATTCACCGGGGACTCCACCGCTTGGAAAACAAGGGTACTTATGCCGGGTATTGGGGAAGAAGTAACAAACTGCAAACTAAGAAGAATATTACCAGTTACTGGGTAATAAGCTCTTAGGAGACTCAAAACATCTATCTAGGTAGGAGCTAGAAAGAAACAGTCAATTAAGACTCAACCCAATGAGGACATAACTCAAGGGGAGTGGTCTCATCCAGATAAACAACTGGGGAGGAAACTGAAGTAATAATCATCCACAAGGAAACAATCTCAATGGGGAAGAGGAGAAAGTTTAAAGTCTTTCTACTTAAAGGGCTGACACTCTACAATTGAGGGAGGAAAGACACCGAACTCGTATGGGGATAAAGTACCGCCATACAAAGAATGAGAATCTCAAATCGACAAATCAAACAAATATGATGGTGCCAATATGCAATTATGAAATTATATGAATGTATATGTATATATATGTATATGATGATTATGCTGACAAAACGATCATAAAGGATACAAAGGTGTCGCAAAGAATTTGAATCATCGGTACAATCCTCGTTCAATCCACAAAAAGAGGGAGACAACTGCTGGAGAACAGAGAAATCAACAAACCAAAGGCTCAAACCTAGCCGAGGGAGGAGATCTGCTGAGGAGAGGCGAAATTATCGAGTCTGCAAGGAATTTTAGATCAACGCCATATTAAATGGGAGACAACCATACAAAAGATAAACACAAAATAGCTGCTCAGAAACCAGGAGGAAACTCTGACTGGGAGCGAGTCAGATGGCGACTGGTGGGGAAACCAACGTGATCTACTGGGGAAAACATCTTACTTTGCTAAAGATCAACCCTGCTGAAGAAACGTGAACTCCGTTGGGGAAGACAAAAACGCTGCCAGGGAAATAATACACCGTAAGGTACTGAATCAACCAACTTAGCTGGGGAAAAGAATCGGAACACTGCTAGGGAACAAACACTTCATAGGGGAACCAGATCAACACAAACAACTAGGAATACCCGAAGGGTTAACTGCTTGGGGAACCTCTGATGCTTAGCACTTAAGGACTTGTTGCTCTTTGAAGTGCTGTTGATACTTCCTTTTAATTTTCTTTGAAAATTTCTTGTTTTTATATGTTTTAAGAAAAAAGATTTTAAAAATTTTAAATTTCCAAAATGATCATAATAGAATTTAAACTATTGGCTGAAGTAAATAAGAGTAGAAACAATTGGACAAAAGCTCAACTTTATTTAATAGGATGGTAGTCTGTAAATGACAAGACTCCATAGATTTTTACAAAGTTGAAAATGGTAATTTACATGGAAAAGGGTTACATTGAATATGAATGATCCTTAGTCCTTCTACCAACTCTTGTTATCCATTGTGCTCTTGACCGCTGCTGGGATGATGAATCGACGTCAACCCTTGTGCTTAACTAAGGCCTTTCTGATACTGGATGATCAGTAGACTGTAGATACTTGCCATAATCCCTAATTTTTGCATAAGTTTCCCCAAGGTGGGGTACTCAACTTATCGGGAAATTTTCTTTTTTTATGTCTATAATTTTTTCCTGGATCGCCCTTTCAGGGTTTCAATCCACCGAGACGCTCATTTTTTCCTAAGCCGCCCTTTCGGGATTTCAACTTAGCGAGCTGTTCTTTTTCTTTTTAGGCGAAGTATTTCTTGACTGCATCTGCATTCATGGGACGAGTGAACTCTTCACCATCCATAGTTGTAAGAATTAAAGCACCTCCTAAAAAGGCTCTCTTAACAATATATGGGCCTTCATAATTAGGAGTCCATTTGCCCCTAGAATCTGGTTTGAAAGACAAGATCTTTTTTAGCACAAGGTCACCTTCTCCGAACACACGAGGTTTGACCTTCTTATCAAAATCTTTCTTCATTCTCTGCTGATATAACTGACCATGACACATGGCAGTCAATCTCTTCTCTTCGATCAAATTCAACTGGTCAAACCTAGTTTGACACTATTCAGCCTCAGTCAACTTGGCTTCCATGAGCACACGCAATGAAGGAATCTCAACCTCTACAGGGAGCACTGCTTTTATACCATATACAAGAGAGAAAGGGGTTTCCCCTATTGAAGTGCGGACAGATGTACGATACCCATGCAAAGCAAACGGGAGCATCCCATGCCAATCCTTATACGTGACAACCATCTTCTGAATAATCTTCTTAATGTTCTTGTTTGCAGCTTCAACAGCCCCATTCATCTTAGGTCTGTAGGGAGAAGAATTATGATGTGCAATCTTAAAATCTTTGCGAAGAGCTTCCACCATATTGTTATTCAAGTTCGATCCATTATCAGTAATGATCTTACTTGGCACACCATAATGGCATATGATCTGATTCTTGATAAACCTCACAACAACTTGCTTGGTTACATTCGCATACGATGCCGCTTCAACCCATTTGGTGAAGTAGTCAATTGCTACCAGAATGAAACGATGTCCATTCGAAGCTTTGGGTTCAATCATCCCAATCATATCAATTCCCCACATGGAGAAGGGCCATGGGGAAGAAATAACATTCAATAGTGTCGGAGGAACATGAATCTTATCAGCATATATTTGACACTTGTGGCATTTCTTCACAAACTTGCAACAGTCGGATTCCATTGTCACCCAATAGTAACCTGCTCGCAACATCTTCTTTTCCATTGTATGTCCATTGGAATGAGTACCAAAGGAACCTTCATGCACTTCAGTCATCAACAAGTTTGCTTCGTGTCTATCCACGCATCTGAGCAAAACCATGTCGAAGTTCCTCTTGTACAGTATATCACCATTCAAGTAGAAATTACCGGCTAATCTTCTCAAAGTCTTCTTATCTTTCAAAGATGCCCCAGATGGGTAAATCTGACTTTGAAGGAAACATTTGATATCATAATACCATGGCTTCTCGTCTTTGACCTCTTCAACAGCAAACACATGAGTTGGCCTATCAAGACGCATCACAAACAAATTGGGAACTTCATTCTAATACTTCACTACAATCATTGACGCCAACGTTGCAAAAGCATCTGCCATTCGGTTTTCATCTCGAGTGATATGATGAAACTCAACCTTTGTAAAGAAAGTTGAAATCATCCTCGCATAATCTCTATATGGTATTAAACCGGGTTGATTTGTCTCCCATTCACCTTTGATCTGATTTACAAGCAAAGCTGAATCTCCAAAGACATCTAGATGCTTGATTTTGAGATTCATGGCCTCTTCAAGCCCCATAATGCAAGCTTCATATTCTGCCATGTTATTCATACATTTGAAAGTCAATCTAGTTGTAAATGGTAGATGCGTGCCTTGAGGAGTAATGATCACTGCCCCAATTCCATTTCCATATTGATTAATAGCTCCATGAAATACCATGCCCCAATGGGAACCAGGTTATGGCCCTTCTTCAAGCAACGGTTCATCACAATCTTTCATTTTCAAGTATAAGATCTCTTCATCAGGAAAATCATATTGCACTAACTGGTAATCTTTAATTGGTTGGTGAACCAAATGGTCAGCCAAGATACTACCTTTTATCGCTTTCTGAGATCGGTATTCAATATCATACTCTGATAATAACATCTGCCAACGGGCAATTCTCCCAGTTAAAGTAGGCTTCTCAAATATATACTTGATTGGATCCATTTTGGATATCAACCAACTGGTATGATTTAACATATATTGACGCAGACGCTTAGCAGCCCAAGCCAATGCGCAACAAGTTTTCTCAAGCATAGAAAACCGAGTCTCACAATCGGTGAACTTCATACTGAGGTAGTAAATTGAAAATTCTTTCTTTCCAGTCTCATTTTGCTGACCAAGAACACAATCCATACCCTCATCAAGCCCAGTCAAATACATGATCAACGGTCTTCCTTCAACAGGTGGAGACAAAATCAGAGGCTCAAGCAGATATTCCTTGATACTGTCAAAAGCTTTCTGGTAGTCTTCGGTCCAATCACAAGACTGATCTTTCAGAAGGAGCTTGAATATAGGCGCACATGTGGCAGTCATGTGGGAAATGAATCTAAAGATATAATTCAAACGACCAAGAAAACCTCTAACTTGCTTCTCAATTTTGGGCATAGGCATCTCTTGTATTGCTTTGACCTTGGCAGGATCAACCTCAATACCCTTCTCGCTGACAATAAAGCCCAACAACTTACCAGAACGAACACCAAAAGTACACTTATTGAGATTTAAGCGGAGTTTATACTTCCTCAAATGCTGGAATAGCTTCAACAAAAGCTCAAGATGTTCCTTTTCATCAATCGATTTAGCAATCATGTCATCGACATAAACTTCAATCTCTTTATGTATCATATCATGAAAAAGAGTAGTCATTGCTCTTTGGTAAGTTGCACCAGCATTCTTTAAACCGAAAGGCATCACTCTATAACAGAATGTTCCCAAAGGTGTAATGAATGTGGTCTTCTCCATATCTTCCGGTGCCATCTTAATCTGATTATATCCGGAAAATCCATCCATAAATGAAAAGACTTTGAATTTAGAAGTATTGTCTACCAACATATCAATGTGTGGCAGAGGGAAATCATCTTTCGGACTGGCTTTATTCAAATCTCTATAATCAACACACATGCGGACTTTTCCATCTTTCTTAAGCACAGGCATAATATTGGCCACCCATTGCGGATACTCAGCTGTCACAAGGAAACCGACATCAATCTGTTTCTGCACTTCCTCTTTGATCTTCATAGCCATATCAGGATGCGTTCTTCTTAACTTCTGCTTGACTAGCGGACATTCTAGCTTCAACGACAATCTATGCTCCACAATCTCAGAACCCAAACCAGGCATGTCTTGATAGGACCAAGCAAACACATCTGAATATTCTTGAAGAAGATCAATCAACCCCTTCTTGACATCTGGACACAGTCGAGACCCAATCTTGACTTCCTTCACATCATCCTCGGAACCCAAGTTGACTAACTCAATCTGTTCTTCGAATGGCTGAATGGTCTTTTCATCTTGCTCAAGAAGACGAGATAATTCATGACTTACTTCTACATCACTTTCCTCCTCGGCTTCAAACACAGGGAATTCAAATTTTGGAGAAGGAGAAGGATCATTGTATTCAATGGGGTTAGGAACCAACCTGCATAATGATTTGATATTTTGATTTTAGAGAAGTGGATTTGTGACCAAATATTATGCAGATGGACAATTATATTGTTTATTTATGTTTTTTGTGATTACCATTTTCAGAATAAAGCAAAAAGTAAAAACAAACATCATAGATGTGGATGAATATAATTAATTTTATTAATGATCAATTTAAAAATACCCAAATAATGTTCACTTCTCCCTTAGGCATAGGAGAAGGATTTTACAAACATATAAAAGCAATTACTTAGATCGATGCAAAATAACAGGAATATCAATAGCGGTCCAATTGTTGCAAGCCTTTCCATGCGTCACAAAATTGGTGCAGTCTTCCTCTTCGCCATCCTCTAGCACATCAGCTAAGTGTTGTTCATTGCCATGAATGAACCCTCCTCTACGGAAGCTAAGTTGCATATCTTCAGACCTTGCGGTTGATGAACCTTGCTGGAACCCCAAACCGGTTCTGCCTTTGTTATCGGAGACCTCTACCATGCGCCCCAATTAATCAACATCGCCTTCTTCCACAATCTTCTTAGCATCTTTCAACGAGTACATAGGTGCCCTAACTCTCTTTTCAGCAGCAATAGATAAGGCCCGGAATGGAGTTCCAACCTCATCCTCAGCTTCAACATAAGATAAAGATGACAGGTGGCTAACCAACAGCGCCTTCTCTCCACCAACAATCACAAGCTTTCCATTCTTCACAAATTTGAGTTTCTTGTGCAATATGGAGGTAACAGCTCCTGCCTCATGGATCCATGGCCTTCCCAACAAGCAACTTTAGGCCGGGTGGATATCCATTACTTGAAAAGTAATTTGAAAATCACTCGGACCTATCTTAACTGGAGGGTCCACTTCACCAATAACTATTTTGCGCGAACCGTCAAAAGCTTTGACGATTACACCACTATACCTCATAGGCGCTCCTTGATATGACAACTTTGACATAGTTGACTTCGGCAACACATTTAGCGACGACCCGGTGTCAACAAGCACATTTGACAAAGCATCCTCTTTGCAATTCATAGAAATGTGCAAAGCCAGATTATGATTTCTGCCCTCCTCAGGGAGTTCTTCATCACAGAAGCTAAGATTGTTGCAAGAAGTGATGTTAGCCACAATATGATCAAATTGATCCACTGTAACATCATGTTGTACAAATGCTTGTTCTAGAACTCTCTGCAGTGCTTCTTTGTGCGCTTCAGAATTCATGAGCAGAGACAACACTGAGATTTTTGAGGGGGTTTGGAGCAGCTGCTCCACCATATTAAACTCACTTCTTTTGATTAACTAAAGTACCTCATCATCATTATTAGCTTTCAAATCGTTGGATTCACCAGACTTACCCTTTGAAACACCAACTGGATCTACAACAGGCACTTCTACCTTCTTTCCAACAACTGATTCTTCCTTATCTTTTGGGAACACCAGCCCAAACACACGACCACTACGGGTCACCTTGGTAACATCAGCAATTCTCACCACAGAGCTAGTCATAGGCAACGCGACCTCTTGACCACCTTCTATCATTGTAGCATTATACTGATACGGCACAACTTTATCAGATGAATACGGGACTGGGCCCGTTAACCGTATAACCAACGACGATACTGATCTATTGCTGATATTGTTATTGTTGCTGTTGTCATACTGAATTACCAATCTCTCTGGCTGCTTGAAAATGGGCACTATGACATTTACATCGTCATCTGCATGACGGGATTGAACAATTTGAATCATGCCTTCATTCATCAGTCGTTGGATGTCCCTTTTTACAATTTCGCAACTCCTCGGGTTAATACTGCAAACAGCACAACCATCATGGTCATGCTCACAGTCACTCACCAAAAAAATGTCCTTATGCATCTGCACCAAGGATATTTAGATAAAGCGCACATCAAAAACCTTAAACTCTCCAGGACAACCATCCACCATATTCATAGAAGAGTTCCCATGAGCAGGAAACAAATTTGCTTTCACATTTGTTGCACGGTCCTCGAAGGACACCATTCCACTCTTTATCAGCTTCTAAACCTCATACTTGAGCGGATAACAATTCTCTATATCATGTCCGGGTGCTCCTTGATGAAAAGCACAATGGAGCTCAGGCTTGTACCACCATGGAAGTGGTTCTGGAATCTGCGGTGGGTTTCTTGGTTGGATTAGGTTCTTGAGAACCAAAGACGGGTATAATTCTGCATAAGACATAGGAATCGGGTCGAAAGAGACCTTCTTCGTCTCAAAGTTTTGTTAATGATGATTGTTGTTGGTATTGTTGTTGTTGTAGGTGTTTGTTCATTGTTGCGGTTGTTGTTGTTGACGTTGTGGTTGTTGAGTTGGTGTTGATTGTTGATTAGAAAACACAGGGATAACTGAAGATACTTGATGATGATGTTGACGGGATGGTTGATTCCTTCTGATCTGAGGCCTCCTCTGCCTCCCACTTCTTATTGCATTCGCTTCATTGTCCTTTTTCTTCCCAAAATTGCTACCATACCTCTTACTCGATGATACTTCATCCTTCGATAAACGTCCTTCTCAGACTCCTTCCTCAAGCCTCATCCCCATGTTTACCATTTCAATAAAGTCACTTGGGGAACTAGCAATCATACGTTCATAATAAAATGAACTCAGAGTTTTCAGAAAGATAGTTGTCATCTCTTTTTCCTCCAAAGGAGGAGTGATCTGGGCAGCCAATTCCCTCCATCTCTACGCATACTCTTTAAACGTCTCCTTATCCTTCTGAGACATAGACCTCAGCTGGTCTCTATTAGGCGTCATATCCACATTGTACTTATACTACTTGACAAAAGCCTCCCCTAAGTCATTGAAGGTACGAATGCTTGCACTGTCTAATCCCATATACCAAAGGAGCGTAGCACCGGTCAAACTGTCTTGGAAATAATGAATCAACAGTTGATCATTGTAGGTTTGAGTAGACATCTTACGAGCATACATCACTAGATGACTGAGCGGACAAGTGTTCCCTTTATAGTTTTCAAAGTTAGGCACTTTGGATTTCACCGGGATCTTGATGTTGGGCACTAAACACAACTCAATAGCACTCTTTCCAAACAAGTCCTTACCCCTTATGTCTTCAATTCCTTGCGCAGCTCAAGAAATTGATCCTTCATTTCATCCATTTTCTCGTAGACATCCGGACCCTCAGACGGTTCGGAGTGATAAATGGTGTTCTCTACACGAGGTAAGGTGTGCACAACGGGAGGTGGCACCGACATGACTGGGCTAGATGCCGACATGGAAGCAAAAGTAGGTGCAAAGCCTTCAGGCATAAAGTTGGACGGCATTCCCCACGGGAATCCGACAGGCTTAATGGGTGAAAAATGAGCGGTAGCAGCAGGCATGGTAGAGGTAGCCACATCTGAAATAACCATCCTCTGAGGAGGAGGAGTTACAGGCGTTGTAGAAGATTGGCTCTGAGCAGCTAAGACTGACTCCATCATGGCAATCAGGCGGGCGATCTCGTCCTTCAACTCTTTGTTCTCTTGCTCTAGATGCTCCATAATTTTGAGATGATTGGCGCGGGTGTTGTACTGATGAGTCATCTTGGCTAAAGCACAGAAGAAACACTAATGAGACATCTGGCGAAAGAGAAACCTGCTTATGCAAATGATGCATGAAATGCAATGCTTGTTTATTTTTGTTTTCAAGGAACTTACTATATCATTTGCAAACATATATATCAACAATTGTAATCATTTTTATATGACCAAAAATCTCTTTTCATTTATATAATTGGAAGCATTACACTGAGTATAATTTCAAAAACCAAATTAAAAATACAAGAGAAAAGAAAACTAGTCATCCTAAGGATCCCTAACAACGTTAGAAGACCTAGCTGAAGGCACGTACTTCCTTCGAAAGCATCGAATCTCGGTCTCAAAAGAAGTCTTCATTTGAGTCTTCTCGAGGACAAGCTTATCAACAATCTTCTTCCAAGCAACAGAAGGTTGAGGCATGCTAGAAGATGAAACCTCTGGCTCTCTCTGTCTCTTCGTCACTCGGTCCTCAAGTAGCTCAATAAGTGCATCTTTGTCCTTAGACTCCAACTGCAACTCTTCATGCTTCTTGCTCAAAGCACGGAAACGCTTTTCCCACATATCCTTCTCTTGCTTCATCTTGACGTGCGCGTCTTACAACTCCTCTACATCTTGGTTAGGGAGAGTTAATGGCTCAACCACAACCATGGACATAGGTCTTTCACAAGGATAAGACATCTTCAACTCCAAAGCTCTCTTCTTCACCCAAAGAGTGTAAGCTTCCAAAGCTACACAATTGCACAGACCAAGCTCGGATCTTCCCTTCCTATGCACATTATGCCAAGCATGCACAATCTTCTGCTTCAAATGTTAAGAATCTTTACCCTCTTTATAGAAAAGACCTTCTAACAAAGTGTTATTAGGTTTGTCTCTCAAGGGGAACCCAAGTTGACGATGAGCCAAAGCAGGGTTGTAGTTAATTCCTCCTCGTGTACCAATGAGGGGAACATTAGAGAATTCACCACAACTATCAATAATCTCCAAACTGCTCAAAGAAGGATCATACCAAACTATATCATCATTAGTGAGAGACATAAGTCTCTGAGACCACCTTAGACATTGTTTGTTCTCCATAAAAGCAGGTGTCTGAGGCAAGTGTGAAATAGACCACTTGTACAGAAGAGGAATACAACAGACAATCGTTCCACCACCCTTAGAATTCCTTAGATGTAAAGAGAAATACATATCACCCAATAAAGTAGGCACAGGATTCCCAATCAAGAAAAGTCTAATGGCGTTAACATCAACAAAACCGTCAATGTTAGGGAACAAAGCTAATCCATAGATGAGCAACACAAAGATAGCTTCAAAAGCGTCTACACTACCAGCTTGAGCAAAAGCAGTAGCTTCCTGGATAAGGAAATCAGATGGCAACCCAAACAATCCTTCTTTCTTCACCGAATGAGCCTCTATCTCAGACTTCTTCAAGTGAAGAGCTTCAGCAACAAGATGAGATCTGGGAATCTCTTCCAACCCACTAAATGGCACTCTACTAGAAATAGGTATCCCCAAAAGATGAGAATACTCCTCCAAGTTAGGCACAAGCTGAAAATTTGGGAAAGTGAAACAACGGTAGAGAGGATCATAGAACTGCACCAACACACTCAAAAGTCCTTCAACCATATTAGCAGACAATATGGACAGAAGATTCCCATGGCTTGTTTGAAGTCCAAGGGATCTAATACAAAAGATGCTAGCTTCCTTAACTCTTTCAAGTTGGGACATCTGAAATTGTACTTCTTAGTGTTCATTCGTCTACAATCCATGGTCTGAAAATATTTACAAATGATACCTCAGTTCCTCGAAATTTTCGTGTGATGAATGTTATGATGCGCATTAATGCACGAATGCAACAATCACAAATAAGGGATCACACACAAGGAAAACAAAGGTTAAGGGATGAATCATGTCATTGTCAAGATCAATCATCCATTTTGGTGGATTATGGTTTACACCTTATCAACACCCAAGTTCCATTGATATTGACAAGACTTGATTCGATCAACCAAGAATCAAGGGTTTGTTGTAAGTCACGAGCATGGAGTCTGGGTAAGAACCATCCCAAAGGGGTGAACTAAGGATAAAAACCTATAGATCATGTTCTAAAAAGTTCCCAGCGTCTTAATTCCATCTCTCGGATATTACAGGTTAAGATGACTGACTCATCGACCCATAATATTCTCAAGAGAAACTCGTCTGAGTGTAGTATCGTGTATTAATTGTTATCAAGTCTACACTTGAACGGTCTCCTCACTACATCCTAAATAAGCCAAGAAGGGGTAAATGTTCTACGGTCCTCAGCTTCTCGGACCCAAATTAGAGATAGCCATGCCTAACCACAAATACTTGTGTGACATTTCCAAATCCAAAAGAGTCTCCACTGAGCAGATGGATCTCAAGCCAACTTGTTAAGGACTACTCCACACAAGTCGAACATGACTATACCATCCTCCTATCTTAATTGCACTCAAGTTCGGGTTAGAACTTATCTCACCACTCAGAGATCACCAAGCACACCAAGCAGATCATATCACACATACATATAAATATAAACATCACATATATACAAATATATACACATAAAAAGTAGGCTAAACCCACTGGAGACTACTCCCCAGCAGAGTCGCCACATAATTTTTGTAGCGGTAAATTCATGATCATCAAGCTATGGATAAGCTAGACACTAAATAACAAGATTTGCCATCGCGCTTTTATTGTTTCCAAGGGAGAAGGGAAAAAGTACGAACAAAACCCACAAGTAAGAAGTTTTCAAATCAAAACTAATAAAATGTCAGAGATTACAGGTAAGGGGGTTGGTTACACAGAGGGAAGGTGTTAGCACCCAAAGTGTCCTAGGTACTCCTAGGGAGCCCTTTTTGTGTGCATATGTATTTGGTACAAAAATGATGTTTACAAACAAATAGAATGGGGGGATGAGAAAATAATTCATTTATTATATTTTTGTGTTTGACAAGACCTTCGGACTTGTGCCTACGTACCAACATAAAAATGAGGGATCAAAACCTCGTAATTCATGATACAAATTTCAATGTGGATGCATTGCTTTTCACAAAAATTAAGTTTGAAAGGTACAAGAGCTTAAAAATGGTTTAAATGAGTTAGTTCCTTTTGGCTTTTCTGAAAGTTTAAGTCAAGTATAGTTAACTTTATTTACAAATTTGATTTAAGAAAAGAAGTTTCGAAATGCAATGACATAAGGCCAAAGTTTCTATCTTTTTACAAAGTGGTCAAAGTTTAGAACAAAATAAGTTCAATCAAAGAAGATTTTGAAAAGGGAGGGAGAGATTTTGAAATTAAAGAAATGGGGAGAAGATGAATATACTAATCCTATGAACAAAATTAAAAGTTAAGAGTTGAAAAGATCTGACCAATGTGTAGCAATCCAATAGACAAGAATGTCAATAGAAACCCAGAATTCCCTTGGACATTTAGAATCAAGCAACACACAAATGCATAATTATATTATCTCGAAGAGAAAAGGCATCAAATAAAGATATCCACATCCAAACTTAGCCACTCCATGATCTTCTTCAAATTAGCCCATGTAACAGATGAATTCTACAAGCCAAAGGTTCAAAATAACAGCTTCACAATGATAATGTTGCAGATGAACTCAAAGGGACCTTGAATGATGTATTAGATGAAGTTTCAAATTGCAAGCACTTGGTTTCACAGAAAGTTGGCATTGGCCAAATCCTTTAGCATATGAATGTTGCCTAAGTTCTAAGTCCATTTGTCCAAGATCAAACCAACAGTCCATAATTTTTTTTTGGGTTTTTGTTGTTATTATGTACATTATTGGTCAAAGACCACACAAACAAGCAAAGTATACACAAACAAGATATATCACACAATATGGTCCAAATTGACAAAGTGAAAAATTGCATTAACATAAACAATTAGAATGGTATGAATAATGGCAAATGAATAAAGGTTAAAATTAAATGACATTAAAGTAAATGGCTTGAAATTAAAAGTTAGTTGTTAATGAGTTAGAAGTTAGTATTGTTTTGCTCTTGCTTTTCATTTTTAAGTCATTCTTTGGAGAATACTCAACCCACTTATCACAAGCATGGATCCTTGAGCCAAGACATCTTCCAAAGGAAGGAAAAAATGTCAAGTTTCCACATAATACCATGAAAGAGGGGAGACTTACAATCTCACTAACTAGAATGCTATGCCTTTTGTGTCACAAATTTAGCGCTATGTTAAGCAACCATAATTGGACTTATGTAGAAGTCACAATTATTTGAGGTCGGGCAATAGAATTTTGGTGTGAATGTATGTTAGAGACATAATATAATGGACTATGCTCAAAAACATACCAACACATAATATACTTGTGTTGATTTTTCAATCAATTAGCCTTGAGACTTTGAGACATCATAGGCCAAATGAGATGGATGCATAAAGAAGGGGAATGAGATGAAGAAGGAGGGGAATGGATCAAAACTCAAATTGGTCAAAGGAGGAATTTTCCCAAATTAATATCATCCATTCATTTTGGGAGATGGAATGTACATTCCATCAATCCCCTAAATTCAATGGTATTAACTTGACAAAGTCAAATCAACCTTGACCAAGGCCTAAAAACACAAGTCAAACTCAAACAAATCATCACAATTGGTCAACACAATTAATTGACATTTATTCAAATTAAATATACTAAAATAAGGCATTTAAATTAAATATGGTTTGTCAAATTCCTAAAACCATATCAAAACACCGAAGAAATGGCCATGAGATTTATCATAGGTCAAACAAGGTCAAAGGACCTTGGAGAAAAAAATTCAGAATTTTTAAAGACTTAAAAGTATTTTTAAACAATTAAAAATAATCACAAGATCAATTAAATCATAAAAAACATTAATAATGATCCAAAAAATAATTTTAATTCAGAATATGAAAGAGGAAATTATTTTAAATTTTTTGGTGAAACTCTCATATTTTTTGGATCAATATTAAAATTAATATGAATTAATAAAAATAAAAGGAATAAAACAAAAATCAGAAAATGTGAAAAAAACATGGCCCACTTGATCTCTCTCATTAATTGAGGTGGGAGATCAAGTGGGCTACAACGCGCGTTCCATGATGGAACCTAGTCAGCACGCGACACGCGTGGTAATCAAAACCAACGCCTCATATTAAAACAAAATGGAAAGATCATGTGGCTGGGAGACGTGCCAACGCACGGCCGGAGCTGTAGCTCCGGTCTTCTTCTCCGGTGAACCTCACCGAACTGATCCATCCTCAATCATCACTAAAATAAAAAAGTACATGATTTGAAAGAAAAAATGGCGTAGAGCACAAATCGGACCTCAAGTTTAACTAACTCCACATATATAGAAAGATATGAGGAGTTGAATTTTAAGGTGTATCAACTGAGTTGCTTCGATTTGACCTCTAAGCAACTCAATCTTCTTGCCTACATTGGTAGGACTTCAGACAACCAAAGATCCAAGAGAATTGAGTAAAATTGAGAGAGAATCGAAGAGATGAAGTTTTTTGAAAATTACCTTCAATGTTATGCAGTTCTTGATGTTGCTTGCTCCAAACACGATATGATCACACTTGAGAAGCTAGCAGGAAGTGATTAGAGAGGTTTCAAGGCTTTGGATCCTGGAGTTCTTGAATCTCCAACAATTGAGATTCAAACTCAAATTTCAAATTGAAATTTCTCAGGTTTTCCTTTAGAAAGTGAGGGTTTCAATGGGGGGCAAAGCTGGCGCGCAAGGTCTGTTTCAAATGAGCACAAAGGTCATGTATTTATAGCATGAATGAATGATATTTGCATACTTCAAATTTTGTCCAATTTTAGCAATGTTGATGGCACGAGTGCATGGGCATGTGCAGGCCCATGATGCAATGCAAAAAGGTTCAAAATGATTCCAAATGAAGTCTGAATGGAAGCTTGATTGGCAAGGAGAAGTGAACTAAAGTTTTGAAGTTTGATTCTTTCCAAAGATACAGCCCTATTAAAGCCATGCGTAGACCTAGCAAACCTCATCAAAAATGCATGAACTTGGGTTTTTTGGAAAGCTTGGATCAAGGGGAACAAGTTTGATGTTCAACACTTTCATTTGGAGCTTGGAACATGGAGAATTTTAAGATGGAAGTTTGGAAATTTCAACATGTTGAAAAAATTTCTAAGTATCAAGCCATATATCTCAATATTCCACCTTGCTTAACTTTTTATGTGAGCTTCAAATGAAAAAAGTGTATGCATAAAAGTTGTAGATATTTCAAAGACCTTGAAAATGGTAACCAATTTCATGTCATTTGGATTTGGAATGGTAGAGTTATGCATTCTTGAAGTTTGGAAAAATCACTTGTTCAATGGTATAGGTCAAAAATGACCTATAATCATAACCTCATATTACATGCCCATAAAAGTTGAAATAGCTCTCACTCCAAACATAAAAGTTGAATTAGACAATATTGAATTTGATTGTGAAACTTAGAAATATTTCATCTCATAAAAATTGAGCAAGTTATGGCCTTGGGAAGTTGACTTTCAATTTAGGGTTTAGACAAAATGACCTATAATATTTCAACATAGAAAATGATTTTCCAAGAAAAACTAGCTTTAGGTCTCAACATAAAAGTTGTTTGTAATGTCATTTAGAGTAACTTGTCTCTTGTAATAATTTTCATATGGTGAAAATTGTAGGATATAGGGTCTAGGGAGATCCAGTTTTGATTAGATGAATTCATCTGGTCAACCACCATCAACCAACTTGCTAACCTTCAATTCTTTGGACTTTCTTGGCTCATGGTAGATAATATATGCATAAGATGATGAATTTTGAAGTGTCCCTTGAGAAATTTTATCAATTGGTAAGATAGCTTGTTGGAGAAATTAATCAAGATACCCAGTCAAACTAGGGTTTCCAAGGAAAATCACCCTCAAACTCTTGAAGCAAATTTGATCAATATAACATGTAGAGGTCATTGGGACTCATGTATGATGCTAATAAACATTCTTGGATCAATTCATGGTTGTACTCTTTGTCATGAGGGTCTCATACCCTAGACATGAACTTGATAAATCAATGTGATCATGCCTTACCTACAAAAGAGTTAAGCAAATGCAAAGACATATTTTTGGTATTTTGGGTTAGTGAAATCATAATATACAAGTATGATACAATCACATGGTGCTTGGTGATCTCTCCCAAAACAAACCCAATGAAAGAGGGGTAAGGGGGATGCCAAGGTATGACCCCAATGCTAATGCTTATGATGCAATTTCATGAGGGATCTTAGGGTCAAAATTGGTGTCTTACAATATGAATTTAGCGTCTTTCATTAATAATCATGTTAGTGGTTTTGTTATCTTAGAGAAATCCTTAATGAATCGTCGGTAGAAACCGGTGTGTCCTAAGAAACTGCGAATTTCTCTAACAGTTTTCGGGGGTTGAAGATGTTCTATAATCTCTATTTTTGCTTTATCCACCTCAATCCCTTGATTGGATACGACATGCCCAAGTACAATTCCTTGTCGGACCATTAAATGGAATTTTTCCCAATTTAATACGAGATTTACCTTAACGCATCTCTTACATACCATTTCTAGGTTTGAAAGACATCCTTCAAAGCTTTGCCCGCAAATAGAGAAGTCATCCATAAATACTTCCATCATGTCGTCTATAAAATCAGCAAAGATCGACATCATGCATCTCTGAAATGTTGCAGGGGCATTACACAGTCCAAACGGCATTCGTTGATAGGAAAATGTACCATAAGGACATGTGAAAGTAGTATTTTCTTGGTTATCAAGATGGATAGGAATTTGAAAGAATCCTGAGTATCCGTCTAAATAGCAGAAGTGAGATTGTTTAGCCAGTCGTTCAAGCATTTGGTCAATCAAGGGAAATGGAAAGTGATCTTTACGAGTGGCTTTATTTAGTTTTCTATAGTCTATGCATATTCTCCATTTGGTTTGAGTTCTTTTTGCAACAGATTCACCCTTCTCATTACAAACAATAGTAACACCTCCCTTCTTTGGAACGACATGTATCGGGCTGACCAAGTTATTATCGGATATCGGGTATATGGTTCCTGCTTCTAATAGCTATTGTACCTCATTTTTTACTACATCACTCAAGATGGGATTTACTCTTCTCGTATGCTCTCTAGAGGTTTTACAGTCCTCCTCTAGCATAATGTGATGCATACATATAGAGGGGCTTATTCCTTTTAGGTCGAAAATGTTATAGCCTAGAGTTGTTGGATATTTTCTTAAGACATGCAGTAACTTTTCGGTTTCTATCTGTCCTAAGTCAGCATTGACTATAACTGGTCTTTCAAGCTAGGTATCTAGGAATTCATACCTTAGACCTTTGGGTAGTGTTTTGAGTTTTGTTGAAGGTTTCTCGGGGCATAGTATTGGATTTGACGTTAGTGCTAGACATTCTCTCAGACTGTCGTCTATGTATGGCTCACTCCAATCATCGTCTTCGAATATATGAGGTGTTGGAATCTTTAGTACTTGAGTATACTTAAATGGTTCCTTCTCCATTTCTTTCACGCATTCGTCGATGACGTCTAAGAAATAACATGATTCGTCTATGGCTAGCGCTTGCAGCAATTTAGCTAAGAGAAATTCAACTCTTTCTTCTCCGACTTTGAATGTTAGCCTTCCTTTCTTCATATCTATGATGGCTTCAGCTATGGCTAAAAAGGGTCTTCCTAAGATAATAGGGATGTGGGAATCCTCCTTTATATCCACTATTACAAAGTCGGTAGGAATATAGAATTGTTCTATACGAACGGGAACGTTCTCTAGCATACCTATGGGAAATTTAATGGAACGGTTAGCTAGTTGTAGAGACATTTTCGTTGGTCTTAATTCTCCTAGATTGAGTTTTTCGCATGTGAATAAGGGCATTAAACTAACACTGGCTCTTAAATCGCATAGAGCTTTGTCTATGATAAACTTTCCGATTACACATGGTATGGAAAAACTACCAGGGTCTTTCAGTTTTGAAGGCATGTTGTTTTGAATGATAGCACTGCATTTTGCAATAAGCATAATAGTTTCATCATCCTCAAGCTTTTTCTTGTTAGATAGAATCTCTTTAAGGAATTTAGCATAAGAAGGTATTTGCATAATGGCTTATGTGAATGGTATGGTTATGTTAAGTTGCTTCAGAAGTTCTATGGATTTCTTGAATTGTCCTTCATTTTTTAATTTAACAAGCCTTTGGGGATAAGGTACAGGTGGTTTGTATGGTGGCGGAGGCACATAAGGTGGTTCTTTATCTTTTTCCACTCCGCTCTCGTCTTTCTTTCCATCCTTGTTGGTTCCTTTACCTTTTCGGATCCCTTACCAGAATTTTGATACATGGTCGGGTTTTGGATTCTAGGATCAATTGGTTCATCTAATTGCGTTCCACTCTGAAGTGTGATAGCGCTAGCATGGCCTTTTGGGTTTGGTTGAGGTTGACCAGGAAATGCTCCAGTTGGGGATGCTATTGCGGCTTGTTATTGGGCTACATGGAAGATTTGGGTTTCTAACATTTTGTTACGGGTAGCTATATCATCAAACTTATTTGACAATTGTTTCATCAATTCACTCGTATGAGCATTTTGATTTGCAAATTCTTTATTTTGTTGAGCTTTGGCGTTTATGGAGTTTTTCATCATGATCTCCAAATTTGACTTTCTAGGTGCTTGTGAAGCAACATGGCTCCTTTCTGATAGCCAGGTGGAATAGCAGGTGTTGGTTTTGGTGGAAACAAAGCATATTTACTTTTATAGGAAAATTTTGGATGGTTCCTCCAACCCGGATTGTAAGTGTTTAAATATGGGTTTCGTAGAGCATAGTTTACTTGGTTGGTGGCAACACAAGCCAATAACTGACAATCAGCATTAGTGTGCCCAAGGGTTCCACACGATTCACAGTTTGTTGTTATGGCAGCTACGGTAGCTGCTGGTGTTATCCCCAAGCTTTCAATCTTCTAAGTAAGCACATCCACTTTATCATTGACGCGGTCTATGCCATTAACTTCATACATTCTGCTTTTCGGAGTTGATTGTTCTACAACAGCATGTTCTCCTCCCCATTGGAAATGATTTTGCGCCATGTTCTCTATGAGTTCATAGGCTTCCTCATAAGGTTTGTCCATTAGAGATCCACCAGAGGCAGCTCTTAAATTCATCTTAGTGTTATATGATCAATCACCATTTCCATTAAGTTTTCGTTACTGATCCGACAAGCAACCGAGGAATTTGAGACACTGTGCAAACATTTTGGTACTTTTAAAGTAAATTTTAATTCCCTTATGATATTTTAGCATTTCCAATCATTGCCATATTTATTTTATATTTTCGTGATTTTATGCGTAAGATGTCTGTGTTTTTGTCCGACAGGTCCAGGTGGAAGAACCGAGAAACTTGAAGCGAGATAGTGCGAAATTCTGGCAAGCGAAGGTATGAAAAATCATCAGTATAGAAGGCCTGACACGACCACCCTATCACCTGACACGGGCCGTGTCAAGTAGAAGAAGGATAGTGGATAAAACAGAAGCCTGATACAGCCCGTGTCAGGCCATCCCCCAATCTTTTTGCTCCTCCATGGGCGCGGCAAGCTGAGCAGTAAGCTGACACGGCCACCCGTGTCAGCCCAGGCATATAATTTCCCTATTTTCGGGCTTTTGAGGATATTTTTAGAGTTGTCCAACTTTTGCTTGGAATTTTCACTATATAAGGAAACCTTCTACCAAAGAAAATGTTATCTTGGAATGAGGCGAACACAGAGTTGTTAAGCAATCAAGTATTATAGAGAGCAAAGAGTTCGGAGAGCGAAAGGTTTTCATGAGCGGAAGCGATTGAAGATCCAAGTCATCCAATTACTTGTAATATGTAATTTTTATCTTGAATTTGTTTTGAACAATATGAATAGCTGAACCCCCCAATGCTAGGGGGTGTCCCTGATTTAGAATTGTAATGGCTTTGAGTTTATATTTTCATTTATAATATTATTCTTACGGTAACCTTTTGATGTGTTTAATGTTTTCTCCTTCTGGCCGATCGAGATTGTTTTATGATTATCAATTAGGCAGGACCGCCATTGGTAAGGTTTTCATCAGGTTACTCTGCAGTAGATATCGCCTAGGACTAGAGATACCCTGTATGAATTAGAGCATTCTTGATATAATAAATCTTAACCTCACTCTAACTGCCTATGGACATAGCAATTAGGGTAGATTGATTAACGGTTTTCTCACCAAGGACTTGGGAGAAAATAACCTTGAGAACTGGTAGTAATTTATATTTGTTGATGCAGTAGTAACTCAAAGATGTTACAGGGATAAATCATACACCTTCCCTGGCATTTTTCCTCATACCTTGCAAACCCTTATTTTTATTATTATTTTCCTTTGCCTTTATTTTTATAATTTTGAATTAAAAAACCACTATTATAATTTTTATTTATTTGAGCGATAAACTGAACTCAATATTAACTTGCAATCCTTGAGATCGCCATTCGGGGAATTTCCCCTTTATTACTATAACAGGAAAAATAGTACACTTGCTATTTTTCCGATCAAGTTTTTAGCGCCGTTGTCGGGGACTGCCAAAATATAGGGCTTTATTTTAAAGTTCAATTAAAATTTTGTTGCTCTGCAATAAAATTATTTTTCTGTCATTTGTAATTTACTAATTTGTGTATGTGAGGAGATCCCTCAACTAATTTCTTTTTGACGCAGAAATCGAGAGGACCCTTCACCGAAGATGTAGGAATGCAAGAGTGGATTCCAAAGAAGAGATTACCTCTAATCACTCTCAATTCAAAGAAGAACCAATGGTTGATCATCCTCCGATTCTACCTCCGGAAAGACTCCTTGGTGACTATGAAGGTGAAAACGCACCGGGTGGTCGACTGACCATCGTCAACCAACTGGTAGATGTGACGAATTTTCAACTACATCCTAGCACAATCAATAAATTGGAAAGAAAACCTTTGACTGGAAAGGTTAATGAAGATGCCAACAAACACCTACAAATATTTCTGACCATGAGCATCACTTTTAAAATTGATGGCCATACTGATGAAGCAAAATAATTAAGAATGTTCCCGTTCACTTTAGCTGAAGATGTGGAAAAATGGTTCTACTCTTTCCCAGCCGGCAGTATCACATCATGGGAAGAGATGGAAACATCATTCTTAAATGAGTACCTTCTAGCATTAGTATTCCTGAGAAAAAGGTATCAAATCCTTAATTTCAAACAGAAGGATGGTGAATCATTGGGAGATGCCTACAAAAGATTCAAAAGGGTCTTAGTAGCGTGTCCAACTCATAACATGGATCAGACTGAACAAATGAAGATGTTCGTTAACGGGCTGAAAATAAAAACAAAACAGTTGATCGATACAGCAGCTGGTGGCTCAACAAATTTCTCAATAGCCATCGGTATTAAAAGGATTATTGAAGCAATAACTGTCAATGAGCATCTAGAATTATACGATAGGTGTACTAGTCAACCGGAAGGGGTAATTGATCTAAAATTAGAGGCAAATAAAATTCATCTGGAAGAAACAGTTGCAGACGAAGTAGAAAAGAAATTAAAAGCTATGAAAAGAAATTAAAAGTTATGAATATAGGTACTCAACAGGTAGCTCAAGTCCATCCAGCTCAGGCCAACACTTATGAAATCTGTAATTGACCTCATCAAACGGTTTATTGCTTTGCTACTCCCCAACAAATTGAAGAGATCAAATTCTTAAAGAAGAATAATCCCTACTCCAACACTTGCAACCCAGGTTGGAAGAATCATCCTAATTTCTCCTGGAAGGATCAGAGAGGGAATATTCTGCAACAGGGTACATGACAATATCAGACTCAGTATCAACAACAACGGCAACAACAGGCACCTAAAAAGGTAGAATGGGAGATTGCCATTGAAAAATTATTCACCCACAGCATGCAGTTTCAAGAAGAAACTAGAACCAATCATAAAAACACCACTGCCTCCATAAAAAATCTCGAAGTCCAAATGGGTCATATAACACAACAGTTAGCTTCAAATTCTCAAGCTTCGGGCACCCTACCAAGTGGTAAGGTAACAAATCCGCGGGAACATAACAATGTTAACACTGTCGTAACTAGAATTAGGAATTCAATGGAAGAAAACAGTATGGAGGAAGATGGATTGTTAGAAGTGGATTTAGAAATCAAGGAAAACAAGGACCAAGATGAAGAAGTAGTACTGCTACCTGTCAAGGAGAAAGAAAAAGTTCCTAAACCAGTCATCAAACTCCCTTACCCTCAGAGGCAGAAGAAGAGAGATTAACATGAAAAAAACTTTGAGAGGTTCCTGGAAATGTTCAAAAAGCTTGAAATACATATCCCTTTTTCCGAGGCATTAGAACAAATGCCAATATATGCCAAGTTCATGAAAGGCATCATCTCCAAAAAGCGCTCCACTGATATAGACCCGATCATCCTGACTGAAACATGTAGTGCAATTCTTTAAGGTATGAAAATCCAAGTTAAAAAGAAAGATAGGGGATCGGTTACTATTCCGTGCATTATTGGTGATAGAAAATTCAAGAAGGCTCTGATTAACTTAGGAGCAAGTGTGAGCTTGATGCCACTATCCATCTACAAGAAATTAGGCATCAGCACCATTCAAGATACTCGGATGACACTTCAGTTTGTTGATCGCTCTATTAGGCGACCATATGGGATTGTGAAAGACGTTCTGGTAAAGATTGACAAGTTTGTTTTCCCAGTTGACTTCGTCATTCTGGAAATACCCGAAGATGAGGAGATTCCTCTCATATTAAGCAGACCATTGTTAGAGGCGGGACGATGTATGATAGACATAGAGGAAGGAACAATGATCCTCAAAGTCTATGATGAAGAGCTAAAGAGTGATGTGCGGAACACGATATAATACAAAGATGATATTGGCACAAGTCACACTGTAGAGATAATAGATGAGATAATTGCTCAAGAAATTGAAAAGCAAATGCCCCAATCACCGCCAAAACGTGTTTTGAGTCTATCGAAGAGAAGGGTATTTATGAGGTACTCGCTATGATAGAAAAACAACCTGAATGGATTAGATCTAAACCACACCGGTGGGAAGATTTAAGACCACCTCCATCATCAAATATCACTCAAGAACCTAAAACAGGGGCAAATCTGAAATAGTTACCAGAAAATTTGAAGTATGTATTTCTAGATACTGAAAAAAATGCCCAGCTATTATCAATGCCAATCTACAAAGTGTCCAAGAAGCAGAACTTATTCAAGTGCTAAAAAAAATACAAGGGTGCAATCGGATGGGCAATCGAGGATTTGAAGGGTATAAGCCCGACAGTTTGCATGCACAAGATCTTAATGGAAGATTATCACAAGTCGGTGGTGCAACCACAACGAAGACTTAACCCAACCATGAAAGAAGTGGTACGTAAAGAGTTTGTAAAATTGTTGGATGTGGGATTAATTTACCCTATCTCCGACAGCTCATGGGTAAGTCCAGTCCATGTGGTACCAAAAAAAAGGGGGCACTACGGTGATTAAAAATGAGAAAAATGAGTTAATTCCAACCAGAATTGTTACAGGTTGGAGAGTGTGCATCGACTACAGGAGACTGAACATGGCAACACGAAAGGACCACTTTTCATTACTATTCATTGATGAAATGCTAGAAAGGTTAACCGGTCATGACTACTATTGTTTCCTTGATGGGTACTCGGGATACAATCATATTGTTGTTTCCCCGGAAGATCAAGAGAAGACCGCCTTCACATGCCCCTATGGTGTTTTCTCTTACAGAAGAATGCCATTTGGGTTGTGCAACGCACCTGCCACTTTTCAAAGGTGTATGACATCAATCTTTGCTGACATGCTCGAAAAGCATAAGGAAGTATTTATGGATGACTTTTCAGTATTCGGTTCTTCATTTGATAAATGTTTAACTAACTTGTCACTTGTGTTAGAAAGATGCTAGCAAACAAATTTGATCCTGAATTGGGCGAAATGCCATTTCATGGTACGTGAAGGGATAATATTGGGACACAAGTTTTCCAACCGAGGCATTGAAGTGGACATAGCAAAAGTGGAGGTAATAGCTAATTTACCACCACCTGTGAATGAAAAAGGCATCTGAATCTTCTTGGGACATGCGGGGTTCTACCGCAGGTTCATAAGAGATTTCTCCAAGATCGCAAAACCACTAACTAGCCTACTAGTGAAAGACACACCGTTTCTTTTTGACAAAGAGTGCAGCGAAGCCTTCGAGACCCTGAAGAAGGAACTTGTGTCTGCCCCTATAGTTATTGCCCTTGATTGATCTCTCCCTTTTAAGATCATGTGCGATGCAAGTGATAATGCAGTAGGGGAAGTATTAGGGCAATGAAAGGCGAAGCTTATGCATGTAATCTACTATGCAAGTCATGTATTGAACCCCGCTCAAATGAATTATGCAACCACCGAGAAAGAGCTCCTTGCTGTTGTTTATGCTTTTGATAAGTTCAAATCCTATTTGTTGGGATCAAAGGTAATTGTGTATACTGACCACGCAGCTTTAAAGTATCTTTTTGCCAAACAAGAATCAAAGTCGAGGTTGATGCGATGGATCCTACTGCTACAAGAGTTCGACCTGGAAATCAGAGACTAAAAAGGGAGTGAAAACACTATTGCAGATCACTTGTCTTGGATGACTCCTATACAAGAAACAGAAGAAACACACCCCATCAGAGATGAGTTCACCAACGAATGTATCCTAGCCGTTATGAATATCCCTTGGTTCGCAGATTACGTGAATTTTGTGGTAGGTGGACTAATACCTGATGATTTTGATTCTAACAAAAGGAAAATGTTTTTACATGATTGCTGGTTTTATGTGTGGGACGGTCCGTTCTTGTACAAAAAGGGAATAGATGGGTTGGTGAGGAGATCTGTCCCGGAGGAAGAACAAAGGGACATCCTCAAAGCTTGTCACAACTCAGAATATGGAGGACACTTTAGCGGAGATAGAACCGCAGCAAAAGTCCTCCAGTCTGGACTGTACTGGCCTACACTATTCAGAGATGCACAAGGAATAGTGAAAGAATGCGACAAATGTCAGAGGACAGGTAACATATCAAAGAAAAATCAGATGCCTCAGAATGACATGTTGGAGGTAGAATTGTTCGATGTGTGGGGAATAGACTTTATGGGACCCTTCCCATTATCCTTTGGAAAGTAGTAGATTCTGGTAGCATTTGACTATGTGTCAAAATGGGTGGAAGCAGTGGCATTACCCATGAATGATGCTAAAATGGTGATCAATTTCCTAAAGAATTATATCTTCGCTCGGTTTGGGGTATTAAGAGCACTAATTAGTGACGAAGGTACCCACTTTCTGAACAAGCTGATGGAGAACCTGTTAAGGAAATACAATGTGAAGCATAAAATCGCCACACCGTACCATCCTCAGACAAGTGGACAAGTGGAAGTATCAAATCGGAAGATAAAGTAGATTCTAGAAAAGACAGTTAGTGCATCATGAAAGGATTGGTCATTCAAGCTAAAGGATGCACTATGGGCATAATAAACAACGTTTAAAACCCCCATAGGTATGTCCCCGTACCAACTGGTCTACGATAAAGCTTGTCATTTGCCACTCGAACTCGAGCACAGAGCATTATGGGCTACCAAATTTCTAAACTACGATCTTTCCAAAGTGGGTAAATCCAGGATTCTTCAATTACAAGATCTAGATGAATTTCAAAAATGAGCATATGAGAATGCCAAGATATAGAAAGAACAAACCAAAACATGGAACGATCGGCACATTCAGAATAAAGAACTTCAGGAAGGGAAACTGGTGTCATTATTTAATTCTAGGTTGAAGTTGTTCCCTAGAAAACTAAGGTCGAGATGGTCGGGACCCTTTATGATACAGAAGTTGTTTCCGCATTGAGCCATTGAGCTGAGAAACCCGGCAAGTGGGGACATGTTCAAGGTAAATGGGCAGAGAGTCAAATCGTACCTACAAGGGCAGGAGGGTGGTCTGATAGATAAAGTCAGTCTTACCTTAAAAGAGGAAAGACCGTCGAGCCATGCGACGTTAAACGAAGCACTTCGTGGGAGGCAACCCACGCAATTTTAATTTTAATCATTGTGTGTATGTTTGTAGGTTTACACAGGAGCCCTACAAAGGAGGGGAAAATCACTTCAATATATGTATAAGTCATGTCGAACGAAAGGACGCTACAGGAAGATGAGCGGAATGAAAGATCCAAAAAACGGCCAATTTTACCGCCTGCCACAGACACCCGTGTCAGCTGACACGACCCGTGTCAGGATCTTGGAAAGACAAGGGAAAAGGAGTAAAAACAGTGGCCTGACACGGCCACCCGTGTCAGCTGACACGGGTCGTGTCAGGAGTATTGAAGGTTGAGATTTGTTTGGGGGTGGCAGTGGCCTGACACGACCACCCGTGTCAACTGACACAGCCACCCGTGTCATCTGACACAGCCCGTGTTAGGAGGTCTGTAACGACTCTTTTGGCCGCAGCCTGACACGGGAGGCCATGTCAGGCAGACGGGATTTGAATTGTTTTTAAAAAAAATCATTTTTCGTGGGACCCACCATTTTAATTTTCACTTAACCACACCCCACCCAGTTTTCCCCCTTCTCATTAATCAGATTTTAATCCACTAATTTCACTTTCTCTCTCACTATTTCATTTTCCTCACTATTTCTCCCAAAAACCCTTTTCAACTTCCATTAAACTTTCTCCCTAAAAGCTTCCATAACTACCACTTCCATTACCTTATCACAACAACACCCTTCACAACTATTACTCCATCTTTCGCCCTCGTCCTAACCACGGTTTCAGAATCTTCTAATTTCATATATTGGAAATTTCGTTTTTTTTGCATGTCCAAAATGCCCTTGAGGAGAATTTTAACAGGAAAGCAATAACTAGCCTAAATGTCAAGATCACGGAAGCGACCCAACCGGAACCGGAATCCGCACAACATTCTATTCGACAATCCAGAACAGGAAAAGTGGTATCAAGTCCACCGGAAACGAAAGCTCACACCTATCTGGTATATGTGCGAGCATACTTTGAATGCTTTAGGGCTCAAAATTGAAGTGGACAGGATGTTCCATGTATTAGGGATGTTGGAGTTTATGAGCCTTGAAGCGCCAACGTATGAGCACATCACGCTCGAATTCTTAAGCAAATTGGAGTTCCAACTTGAAAAGAGATGGATCGACACAACCAAGTACTATTTTGGGACTTTACGTTTCTGTCTGTTCAATAACTATCATGAATTATCTGTGGAAGAATTGCCAGGGATACTCCGACTCCCGTTATACGGACCGGGGGCGGTCCCAGATGGGTTTTCGCCAAAAGACTTATGGATTGCCATCACGAGGATGACAGATTACATCTACAAGGGTGCTAAAGCCTCTGGCATCCAGAACCTATGTTTCCGCTATGCCCATAAGGGTTTGGCTTACACCCTGTTCGGACAGGGCGATAACACGGGTGTAACAACTCAACGGGAGTTGTTTTTTATGTACTCAATGGCGCAAAACAAGGTCATCAACGTAGCTACCTTTGAAACTAATCATCTTGGTAGAGTTGGCTAAGCGGACTCCAGAGGCATCTCTGTCGGAGGCATGATCACCCAAATTGCTGAACATTTCGGGTATCAGGCGGTTTTACTTTAAGACACTCCGGTTGCATGTAAGACCAAAATTGGCATGTCAGCTCTAATACATCAAGGTATGATTGTCGTTACTCCCACTTATTATTCTGTTCTCATTCATAAACGATTTATTATGGCTCTTCCGAATCCGGACAGAGTTAGTATTACTGACTGTGAAAACTGGCTATATGTAAGTGTTGACCCCGACACTAAGGAAGGCCACGATGCTAAGCACTTTGCTGCAGGTGAGTAGTTTGCAGGTGACCATATGGATGCAACAGAAGCAAAAAAGGAGGAACCCCAGGAACAGTTTGTACCCCCACCTCCGGAACCTGCCCAGCAGGACGCAGGATCCTCTTCCTGGTCAACTGACCAATCGACCTGGGTACAAACTGAGCTCGGCGACTTAAGAATGAGCAAACATGGCAGGGTATCTAGCAGGCCCGACAGGGGGCAATGTTGGATGAGATGAGCCTCATGATTCAACAATTGATGTTGCATTTTCCACACCCGCCTCCTCAGTAGAGTACTATGAGTTTTCTCCTTCGTCCTTGTTCGCAAACATTGAGGCCAATGTTTGGTTCAAGTGTGGGGGAGAGTTTATGTTATTTTCAGTGTATTTTGTTACTTTTTCTAATAATTTTGTTATTTTACATTATTATTGTTTTATATTTGGTTTATCTGTTTTTAGGGTACAATATGCTGCAAGTGTTTCAGGTCTGTGGTTTTATTGTAAAATTAGTGATGATCACGAGTGAGAGTGGATGAAATGATCACTCCACTTACCATTTCTTGTTGTGAAGGATCTTCCTAGGAAGTTGACACTGCTGAAGAAAAAGATCGGATGCAATGTATATAGCTTAACCAACATAAGTGCCCTATGCATTCCGAAGTAAGGAAGAAGTCGCACCATACTAGAGGTATTGTGGATGATATCAAGCTTTACCTAACAGGATGAGTGCATAAAAAGACAAACACATTGATCATCATGAGCGATATTCAGGTATGTCTTTATCACTCTAAATTTGCGTAGATTCTCTAGGACTGTCACTGCATATCTACACACACTGAGGCACGTTGTTTGAATATAACCTTGAGCCTTTCTAGCATTCCCGGTAATTCTATTCCTTATAAACCCAATTTGAGCTTGTATCCATTGTTTGTTTAAGCCCGTAAATATACCTCGCGGCCAAAACACTTCCTTACCCTGTTCGGAGTCAAGTTGATATTATTAAGTTGTGTTGAAATTCTAAGTTTGGGGTAAAACCCCATAAGTTTCAAAAGCCAAAGTGCGTGCGGAAAAAAAAGAGAAGAATCATAGTGAAAAAAAGAGAGAAAATAAAATAAAATCGAGGGTTCAAAAGAAGCACTGGCCAAAGAAAGGCACTCGTTTAAAAAACAAGAATAGCAAAGAAAAACCCGAGTTATAAAAAAATAATAGAGGAAAAGAAGGAAAATGAAAAAAAAACAGTGAAAATAATAGTAACATTGACTCTGAACCAAAAACCACTTATTTCCCGTTTGTTTGGAATATCCGCACCATAACCCAAGCCTCGTTACAACCCGAAAGACCTCAAAAAGTGTGAGTTGTGTGTAGGAGATATGAAAGGAGAAACTATTCAAACTTATGAGTTGGTATTACATATTCTACATTATGAGTGAAAACACGTTAAACCCGAGAGATTTGGTGAGAATGTGATATAAGCTGACAGGTGAAACGGTACCTCGAAGCGGAAGTACGACGGAAAACTCACAAGGAAAAGCAGGAACTACAAAAGGAAGAGTGAAGGCGTCAGCGAAAGATCTCAGCAGTGTCAGGATAAGAATAAAAATCTTGGAAAGTGACACACGGAGTCATCTGAAACATTACTTGAGGGCAAGCAATGAGCTAAGTTTGACGTTGTGATAAGTCACCATTTTCATTAAGTTTTCATTACTGATCCAACATGAAACCGGAATTTTGAGACACTATGCAAGCATTTTGGTACTTTTAAAGTCAATTTTAATTCCCTTATGATATTTTAGCATTTCCATTCATTGCCATGTTTATTTTATATTTTCGTCATTTTATGCGTAGGATGTCTGTGTTTTTGTCCGACAGGTCCAGGTGGAAGAACCGAGGAACTCAGAGCGAGACAGTGCGGAATTCGGACAAGCAAAGTAATGAAAAATCATCAGTACAGAAGGCCTGACACGGCCACCCGTGTCACCTGACACGGGCCATGTCAAGTAGAAGGAGGATAGTGGATAAAACAGAAGCCTGACACGGCCCGTGTTAGACCATCCCCCAACCGTGTTGCTCATCCATGGGCGTGGAAAGCTGAGTAGTAAGCTGACACGGCCACCCGTGTCAGTTGACACAGGCCGTGTCAGCCAAGCCCCATAATTTCCCTGTTTTCGAGATTTTATCATCGGGCTTTTGAGGATATTTTTAGATTTGTCCACCTTTTGATTGGGATTTTCACTATATAAGGAAACCTTCTACCCGAAGAAAATGTTATCTTGGAACGAGGCGAACACAGAGTTGTCAAGAAATCAAGTATTACAAAGAGCAAGGATTTCGTAGAGCGGAAGGTTTTCATGAGCGGAAGCGATTGAAGATCCAAGTCATCCAATTACTTGTAATGTGTAATTTTTATCTTGAATTCGTTTTGAACAATATGAATAGCTAAACCCCCTAATGCTGGGGGGGGGGGGGGTCCCTGATTTAGAATTGTAATGACTTTGAGTTTACATTTGCATTTATAATATTATTCTTACGGTAACCTTTTAATGTGTTTAATGCTTTCTCCTTCTGACCAATCGAATTTGTTTTATGGTTATCAATCAGGCAGGACCGTCATTGCTATGGTTTTCATCAGGTAACTCTGCAGTAAATATCACCTATGACTAGGGATACCCTGTATGAATCAGAGCATTCTTGATATAATAAAGCTTAACTTCACTCTAATTTCCTATGGACATAGAAATTAGGGTAGGTTGATTAAAGGTTTTCTCACCAAGGACTTGGGAGAAAATACCCTTGAGAACTAGTAGTAATTGATATTTGTCGATGCAGTAGTAACTCAGAGATGTTACAGGGATAAATCATACACCTTCCCTGGCATTATTCCTCATACCTTGCAAACCTTTATTTTTATTATTATTTTCCTTTATTTCTATAATTTTAAATTTAAAAACCCTATTATAATTTTTGTTTAATTGAACGATGAACTGAACTCAATATTAACTTGCAGTGCTAGAGATCGATATTCAGGGAATTTCCCCTTTATTACTATAACAGGCCAAATAGTACACTTGTTATTTTTCCGATCATTATACAATAGACCATTATAGAAGGTATGGATAATCAACCATTCATCTAGTCTATGATGTGGATAAAGTTGCATCATGTAATTGTATCTTTCCTAAGCATCGAAAAGAGATTCATTGTCTTTTTACTTAAATCTGTTAATTTGAGCTCTTAGCATAGTTGTTTTGCTTGGTGAAAAATATCGGGCTAAGAAGACTTTCTTCAACTCGTCCCATGTGGTTACTGAGTTTTAAGGTGGAGACTGGAGCCAAGCTCTAGCTCTATCTCTTAAGGAAAAAGGGAAAAGACGTAGTCTAATCGCTTCTTGACTGACACCATTTGCTTCCACAGTGTCTGCGTACTGCACAAATACTAACAAATGTAAGTTAGGATTGTCTGTAGGACTACTTGAAAATTGGTTTTATTGAACGGCTGAAAGTAGCGAAGGTTTCAACTCGAAATCGTTTTGATTGATGGCAGGGGTAGCAATGCTATTATGTGGTTCTTCTTGCGATGGAATAACATAATACTTCAACTGAAAGTTTTGTGGTCTTTCGGACATAATTAGTTCTGGTTCTAAAATTGGGGTTTTAGGATCTAGAAGATCGTATTTAATACGAAAATTGTTGATTTGGCGTTTTAGATTAAGATAACGCTCGATATCATCAATCGGTTACTCAAACTCCTTGCTCTGAGAGCGAGTGTCTGGCATACAATCGACAAAGAAAAAGAAAGAAAATTTGTTGCCTTAGTCTATACTGCGCAACAAAGGAATCATAATATTTACTAAATTTGTCCCCAACAACGGTGCAAAAGACTTGATCCCGACGGGCGTGTCTATCGAATTATGACTGCAAATGCACAGCGTATCGTGTAAAAGATTATCGAACCCACAAAGACTAATGGTCAAACTAAAGTTATCTATTGTTGCAGTGCAAAGCTAAGGCTAAAGGTTATAAGGTTATGAACGTAGATGAAAATAATAATTTCTAACAGTTTAAAAGTTATGATAACAAATGAATCTGGAATATGGATGTCGCCTTCCTTCGGGCTTAGGAAGAATTTGGGCACTAAATATGATTCTATTGTGTTATGTAGAAAATATCGACTTAAAGGTCATGTCTCACACTCTCGCGCTATTGACAAATATCACACCTCCTAACCACGGGAAATTGCTCTCGCTCGCCCGTTCTAATTAGAAAGTTTATTTTGAAAGTAAATAAGATCCTAAATGATGCCTAAAGCGCTCTTGCTGTTTTAAGGATCGTTTCCTAGTTTTCACTATCCGGTTCCTTCCTCACACTCTCGCGGTATCAGATTGAACCTTAATTTGTATCACACTCTCGTGCCAAAATAGTAAACATACATTTGAAAACTAAAGCCATAACATAGTTAAATCATACATTTGCGCATAGTATTTCTATCGAGCCCCATCGGTAACGACGGTCCTCATACGCCAAACTCATAATAGTTTAGCAAAGCATGATATTATTTGAATACAACAAAATCAAAGCATTTGAAACTAAGAGCAGCATGACATGCAAGTAATTAAAACAGTAAAACATACAAATATCAAAAGCGATAAAAGGAACCTGAAATTGCGTAAAGTAAACCTGGAATTTACTTCAACTTAAAAATAACGCCAGACTTGTTCTTAATCCAAGAGTACAATGAAGAATAAAATAAAAATAGAACAAGTGTGACAATCCCTCGATGTGAGTTATTTTCACTTTTACAGGTAATTTATGCTTAATTTTAAAACTCGATTCTACAGAGCTTCCGCACAACTTGGATGCCTTCAAAAATCTCCCACGGTCCTATTTATAGAGGTTTTAAGACCTGGTAACTTCATTTGATCGTGCAAGGAGAGTGGAGGGAAAATAGGTGAGAAAAAATGGCCTAGAACTGCCTACTAGCGCAGTTCTGTTACAGCGTGATAATGGTGAAGGCCATTAGAGGAATGGCGAACGCCATTCCTTCAAATTTAAATGACGTAGCGGGCACTGGGGACGGTGAATGCCATCTGGACAAAATGGTCAAAAATGACTCTTTTGCTCCTTTTCAGCTCCTATTTCGCTCCTTTTCCGCGAGGCTTCCAAAACTCCAATGAAATCGGATAGCAACTGCAAAACAAATAAAATGAAATTAAAATGCGTAAAAACATAAACGTAAAACATGTGAAATAAGCCTAAAAACACGATACGATTTCTTGTTATCAGTTCCAAGGATACTTTCTAGGGGGGTTACCCTTAAGACCGACTTACTAGGATCTATAGTGAGAAACGATCTAGGATAAGCTTGGTTATAGATATATTACCGACTAAGCTGGGGATTGATCCAAACTCTCATAGTGAGTCCTGAGTATGTTATCACAAGAAATTAGTAAGGCATGTTGAAGGCGTAATTAATGAAAGCGCCTTATGGATTTAAGGATTATACCTCACCAAGGGGATGTTTGAAAGAAAAGATGAGTCCAAGATAAGCAAGAGCTGGGAAAACCACAAGTTACCAGAAGATGAAATCGACGGAAGAAGCAAGTTGGGTCGAAATCCGTTTTGTCGACTAAACCAGAGATTGGGACTTAAGAAGTTCTTGATTGTATCAGACACATAAGGGATGGTGTCAACATAAATACCTGAGTGGGATAATTTTGAAATTAAAAATTACTAGCAGTTACAAGGAGAATGAGCGCCAAAGATATGGAGCAGTTTTTAGATCGTGTAGCACGACGTCTATCTACAGACAGTTATTTTTTGAGTAGTTTTTCCTGTAGACAGTCTCTTTAGTTCATTATGAATAGAGGGTCCCATAGAGGACTCCGGGGTGTTCACCAAAAGCGCGTTCGTTGTGTATGTCTTTTGAATGTTATAGTGTTGTCGATCACGAGTCACCCATAGTTTATAGCATCATCATTTTGTGTGGAAAAACCTTTGCTTGTTCATTATTTTGTCAGAAGCTGTTTCTCACAAAGTTAATAGACCGTCGAAGTGAACGAGTTACCTAGTCACATTAGCACATGTCTTAGGATCAACTGGTCGATCCTGCAAGTAACCCTTAGTTTTAGGCTTAGGGAGGACCAGCGGTTGTTTACCAATTTCCACAGTAAACAGAGTATCCGACTATTTTATGTATGCATGTTATGTTATGTATGCATGTTATGTTAGGTTATGTATGTATATCTAGAGTTTTTATGGCGTAATGCTCCATATTCATGGATATGTTACGCATGATATGATACATCAATGCGATGTTGTGGACGATGTTTCCATGGATGATATATTATGTTGAAGTATGGGGATTATTTTCTTTAGGTGGGACCTTCGAAAAGTGGATTTTGAAGGCTGGGTTTTGGAATTGTCAATGAGGATGGGGTTCTTGTAGGGTGTCAAGTAAGGTTGGGCTTTCTGATTTTGGATGTTTGGCTTTTATGAGGTGCCGAGTAGGATTGAGATTTTGTGAGGTGCCAATTAGGATTGGGCTTTTGTGAGGTGCAAATTAAGGTTGGGCTTAATGAGGAGGTCGAACTCATTATATGGGAATATGCCAGATGAATGAGATGATATGCATGACTAGATGCTAGAGTGAAGCGACATGATTGATACATGACGATGATTTAGATGTTTCCATAAGTTCCCTTGTGGTGAGTCGGGGACTCTTAGGGCTTATAGAGGTTGCTTGTATTATAAGTCTACTTGTCAAATGATGGTATTGGGGTATTGAGCTAGCATGACTTCCCGATATTAGTTGCGAACTTGATGACTGCTGATGTATAAAAGAGCTTGTTTGTGCAACCTTAGAAGTATGGACAGGGCTTGCCTCTGTAGTATCATGTTTTTTCCCTAGTCTATTGGGTCTTTAAAGAGATTTGCCTCAATATGGGTGTTGAAATAGCTTGGCCATACTATGCACTTAAGACGTCCTGCCATTGTATTAGTCTTTGAGAGATTCTTCCTCGACTAATAAACTCTTGGAATGATCTTCTCCTGATTAACCTTTTTTGGGGAGCGATTTCTTTTGGTCAAGCCATTGTAGTGGTCTGCCCTAGATTGATTAAACCTTGGAGATTATTTCCCTTGCTTGTTGGTCTTCTGAAGGATTTTTCTGAAAAGGAACTTGGATCCTACCATGCTTTGAGACAACCTTGATATGAACTGCCCCAGTATTTAAAACTTGAAAAGTATGCCCCCGATTAGATGACTTTTGGAGTGGTTGGCCTCATTATGCCCATGAGTTGGTATGCCCCTGTATGAGAGTCTTAAAAGAGCCCGTCCCTGATCATAGGTGTGTCAAATCTTGGAATGCTTGAGAAGGAACTTGGATCCTGCAATGTCGTGACCTTTATATGAATTGCCCCAGTATTTGAATCTTTGAAAAGTATTCCCTTGACTAACAGGCTCTCAGAGTGGTTGGGTTTATTATGCTCTTGAAATGGACTTCCCTAGGATGAGATTCAGAGAGATTTCTTCTTGATTAGGCAGCTCTTGGAATGATTTTCCCCTACTAAACCATAGTTTTGAATCGGTTTCTTTTGATCGAGTCTCGCAGCGGTCTGCCCCAACATTTGAATCTTGAAAGGCGTGCCCCCTAACAATTTGGGTCCAAAGGTCTTGCCTAACAAGGAACCTGGATCTTACCATGCTATGATATAAACTTGATTTGGGCTATCTCAATATTTGAGTCTTAAAAGGTTTGCGCTAGACTATTGGGGTCTGAAGGAGTGTCTTGAGAAGGAACTTGCATCCTGCCGTGCAGTGATATGACCCTAATCAGGACTACGCCTAGTTTATGAAATCTTGCAAGGTATGCCCTTGATTAACTGATGTTTGGAGGTGTGAACCTAGGTTGACCAATTCTTGGATGATTTTCCCCTAGTCAATAGGATCTTCAAACTCTCTTCCTTTGATCATTAGGTTTTACCCCTAATTGAAAGGATCCCTAGGTGACTTGCCCCTAGTTAGGAGCGTCTTGATATGGTTTTCCTTTGATCAGATCATTGTTGAGATTTAAGAAACAAAAGATATAAAGCTCAAATTTTAATTGTATCCTACCCCATTCTTCTTTATGTTCTCCATTTCTAAATCCAATTAACTCAACAGATGCGTTCAATCTGTAAGAGAACTTTGACAGTCATGATGATGAAAGAGATATAATGGTTTATGCACTTAATGGGATCTTTGAGGTGGAAGTCACCTACTTTCATTTACAATCTTGTTTCCATTTCCCTTTTTCTTTTCTTTTTGTTTTTTATCCCTATTTTTGCATGAACCGTTTTTTTTAAATTTGCGGTCCATCTGAATGCCCTAACTTTTGCCTAAATCAACTTTTTTCATTTTTTTTAATTCTACTTTTTCGACTTAGCGAGCTCTTTTTTTTGAAACAAATCTTAAGTTTTTTATTTTCGTTTAGAACGACTTCGACTGCTAAAAGCCGGACAAAATGTACCCGAATGCGTCACACGATCGAACACACAACAGAGTCGCCACTGAACTTTACTTATCCTAAAAGAGGTAAGGTACAATATCGATAAAACCCAAGGGGAAATAGAGAAACAGGTAAAGAAATCGTTTATGCAATGGGAAGGTATTAACACCCATCACATCCATGATACCCCATGGGAACCATTTTGAATGCTCTTGCTTGGATGAGTGCAGCTATCTTCATGTACCTGCAAAATAAAACATGGGTTCGAAAATGAGTGCTCGAGGAGGATTGAGGCCCTCATGCCTATGTATTCTCATAGGGCAATGAGAAAGTTAGAGCCTCATAGTTCATGGAACTAGAGAAAGAAAAGGGGGAAAAGAAATAAAAATGCTCACCAAGGATTTGCATCATCGTGCCTACGTATCCTCATAGTGAAATGAGGAAGTCAGAGCTCCATAGTTCGGAGGACAAAGACTGAGAAAATATAATTGGGGTGGTGTTTAAACTGGAAGAAAGACTTACCAAAGCACAGAAATTGACATGGTAAAAAAATGGTGTCAAAACCAAGAGAGGAGGTGTATAACCATAAAGGTGTGAGCCTAAGAAAGAAAGACAAAGGTATATAACCAAAGAAGGTTTCAACCTAAATTGTGGTGTCAAAACCAAGAAAAAGGGGGTTAACCATAAAGGTGTGTGTCCCAAAAGGAATGAGGTATATAGCCAATAAAGGTGTCAACCTGAATTGTGGTGTCAAAACCAATAGGGGACTTACCAAAGAACTGGGACTTACATGGTAAGAAAATAAAGTAGGAACTTGTCAAAGCAATGAGAGTGACATGACAAGGATCAACGATGACAAAGTTCAGACCTTATGTGCCTCGCTTTGGCACCGCAGATCCTCTTTATGGAATATTGTGTTCCTTAATGCCAGGATATCAGTCAACATCAAGTGCAACATTGTTTTCAGACAACACTAAAAATACGAGTCCCTCCTTATAGGGATTAGCACAAGGGGGAAATACTCAAAATAGGAATAATACTCAGAATAGAACCATGCCGCTGTCGAATACTTCAATAGCGGCGTTAAGGCAGCAAATGGATGATAGTAATCATGAGTTGGTTAATATGTTAACTAATCAAATGGGTACAGTTTTTAATCCTGTGATACAAGAATCTGCCGAAACAAATAGGCAGGTGGCTAATCCATTGACACGCTTGTGTAACTTCCTAGGGGCACCGGCTCGACAGATGGCACAAGTGGTTAGGCAAACCATTCCTGTTCAAGTAGAGATATGGGGAGCAGAAGATGAGACAGTCCATGAGGGACAAATCCTTAGACCCCAACAAAATCAAGGCGTTGAGTCAGGAGTAGCAGGACGTAACCAGATGGTGTTAGTTAACCGACATCAAGATCCTGGCCAAATTGTCGATCAATATCGGCAAGAAGACTTAGCAGTGGAAAATAATTTGACAACTATTGTCGAAAGAATTATGGCTAGGAATGGTATGAGTGCAACATTGCAAAGGCCATTATATGCCTCCCCATTGGCTGAATTTAGTCTCCAAACTGAGTCACCTAGAGGAACAAGAGTGCCTAAATACACTAAGTTTGGGGGAGAATCTGGTGAGTCGATAATAGAACATATTGCCAGATATTTAACAGAGTCGGGAGATTTGGCTCACAATGAGTGTTTGAGAGTAAAAAACTTTCCTTCTTCTTTGACTAAGGCTGCCTTCACATGGTTCACTTCTTTGGCCCCAAATTCGATTGATTCGTGGGCCAAGTTAGAAAAGAAGTTCCATGAACAGTTTTACGAAGGGCACTCCAAAATCAGTTTGGCAGAATTGTCTAGCATTAAGAGAAGGTTTGCTGAGAGTATTGACGATTATCTGAATAGATTTAGATCATTAAAGGCCAGGTGCTTTACGCAAATTCCGGAACATGAACTTGTTCAAATGGCTTCTGGGGGTTAGATTATTCCATTAGGAAGAAAATAGACCCAACCTTTTTAAAGAGTATGTCATAATTGGCTGATAGAGTTCGACATCTCGAACGACTGAGGTTAGAAAAGGTTAGACACAGTAAGGCTAAGAAGGAAAAAATAGCTTTCGTCGATTATGATGCGACATATCCAATCTAGGAGGCTGATTATGCCTCATCGACCGAATTAGAAATTGACGTGGCTGAGTTAAAGCCAGTATCTGCTTATGAGTGTCGGCCATTACTTCCTGCACAAGGGAAAAATCCTGTCGAAAACAATCCAAAATTCCCTTCAAAAACTTATACATTTGATGTGACAAAGTGTGAGGAAATTTTTTATTTGTTAGTTAAAGATGGTCAAATGGTGGTGCCACCTAGTACTAAAATACCACCATCGGAACAAAGATAGAAAAGAGGATTTTGTAAGTATCATAATTATCTTGGTCACAATACTTCTAATTGTTATCTTTTTAGGGATCTGGTTCAGAAAGCAATACAAGAAGGCAGGTTGAAGTTTGGTTGCCGCAAAATGAATATCGACATAGACCCTCTCCATAAGGAGGAAGCTCTGTTCGTTGAGCCATTCGAGATCAACATGGTCGAGATCACTGAATATGATGAGGCTGACATGTTAGAGGAAACTGGTGAAAGCCCAGATGTCGACATAGCTGAAGTCTATCCAAGGGCTGATGAAGATTTGGTAGATTTCCTGTACCACTGCAAGAATAAGGGTTCATAAGTCTGCTTATGCCTTATATGTGGGGCTGTCACCGACAAAGTTGCTGCTGAAAATTTCCAAAAGCTACAATTGGGAAAAAGCAAAGGAATTGGGCTGAACAGAGCACGCCAGAATGAAAGAATCCCAAGGAAAGTTGTGGAAAATGCTCAAGCAAGGCCTAGGAGTTTTGTACCATCGACAAGTGCTCCTAGAGGCACCTGGATTAAGCCTCAGGGAAAACTAGAAAGCCCACAAGGTGTTGCTGCTGCCAGAGGAGGTTTAGCAATCAACTACAAGTGTGAGTTCAAGTCTGAGAAAAAGACTCATGTTTCTGAAAATTATTTGGGGAAGAACCCCATGTCCAGAACTCAATGGAGATGTTTTCAACGTCACAAGCAGGCTGAAAGATAGGCTGCTAGGGAAATGGCTGAAAAAGGTATGGCTAATGAGGTTGATTCTGGAAAGAAAGTTGTTGTGAGGGTCGACACTGCAGCTAAAGAACGGATCAGGGAGTATGTCCGTCGACCAAGTGAAAAATGTTTTGATGAGGTTACTGATGACTTCAATTCAGAATCAGAAGCAAGTTTGGATATCTTAGTCAACATGGTGTCAACTCTACCAGAAGAATACAATTGCATTACTAAGGTGAAGGATTTGGTAGATGATGCCGATGCTGAAGAAATGGAGTTACATAAGCCAAGATGTTACTTTGTGCTGAATGATGGTTTTGTTGAGAGCCAAGAAGCAATTTTTGAGAGGCCCACAATGGCTATGAAGAGTCATCTGAAACCTCTATTGATTAAGGCTAAAGTGGAAGGTGTGACTATCAACAAAGTGTTATACTGATGTTAGAGCCAAGAAGCAATTTTTGAGAGGCCCACCATATTTTGAAGAAAATTGGCAAGTATGATACTGATGTTAGATCCAACAATGTAGTCTTATCTGACTACGGGGGCAAAACAAAAAGCATCATCGGTGTGATCATGGTGAACATCATTGTCGGCTCAATCACTAGGCTGACATTGTTCATGGTAATAGATGCCAAGCCAAGTTACAATTTGCTAGTCGGAAGAGAATGGCTCCATGGTGTGGGAGCTGTACCATCTTTAGCACATCAGAGATTGGTAATTTGGAGAGAAGATGGAGTGGTCGAAAACATTGAAGTTGATCAAGGCTATTTAATGCTGACGTGAACAATGTCGGCAAAAAGGAATTCGAGAGAAAGTGTGCTAATACTTCTCCTTGTTTACCAGCTAAAGATGTGTATTCTAATCTGAGTGAAGCTTTTGTTTCTCTAACTTTGCACGAAACTCATAGCTTCATTTGGGATGTGGAACATTTAGAGGAACCACCTTATGCAGAAATCCGGCCGACGGGCTGGGGGGATGTCACTGATGATGTCTGAGCTAGAAGCTCTAAAGAGGATTTTAGCATACATTGCCGAGAATAAAATAAAATCAGCCCTAGAGGCTGAAGAAAACATGGTTGTCGAAGCCTATGTTTCAAAGAAAGAAGATATTTTGGCTATTGAGCCAGAGCCTCCAGATAAGTCAGTTGTAATCAAAGGAAACATCGACATGCAACGTTTAGATTTCATTTACGACGATGAACCTTTAGGGTTTGAAAAAGATCCAAGGGCGCCAGAAAAGATGCGACCACAAGACCCCTTAGAAGAAGTCGACCTTGGCGAAAATGGCGACAAGAGGCCAACATACATCAGCGCCAACATCGACAAAGAGTTAAAATCTGAGGTAATATCTCTACTTAAAGAATTTAAAGATTGTTTTGCTTGGTATTATAACGAAATTCCTGGTTTAAGTAGGGATTTGGTAGAGCTAAAACTGCCAATAAGAGATGGAAGAAAGCCAGTAAAGCAGACGCCTAGGCGTTTCGCACCAGATATCATGGAAAAAATAAAAGCAGAGATAGAAAGGCTCCTCAAAAGCAAGTTTATACAAACTGCAAGGTATGTCGAATGGTTGGCCAATATTGTGCTAGTAATTAAGAAAAATGGGTCTTTACGAGTATGCATTGATTTTAGAGATCTAAATGTTGTTACCCCCAAAGACGAGTATGCCATGCCCGTAGCAGAAATGCTGGTCGACTCTGCCGTTGGTTTTGAATATTTAAGTATGTTAAATGGTTATTCTGGATATAACCAAATTTTTATTGCAGATGAAGATGTGCCGAAGACGGCGTTTCGATGCCCAGGAGCCTTAGGTATGTATGAGTGGGTTGTCATGCCATTCGGCCTGAAAAGTGCTGGAGCGACATATCAGAGGGTAATGAACTCAGTGTTCCATGATTTTATTGAAGATTTCATGCAAATATACATTGATGATATCGTGATAAAATCAAATTGTCGACTTACTCATGTCGAACATCTCCGAAAGGCCTTTGTAGGAATGAGAAAATGTGGATTGAAAATGAATCCATTAAAGTGTGTTTTTTGTGTGCAGGTGGGGGATTTCCTTGGCTTTGTGGTGCATAAAAAAGGTATTGAAGTAAACCAAAGCAAAACAAAAGCCATTATGGACGTCAAGCCTCCGTCGACCAAAAAGGAACTTCAATCTTTGTTGGGTAAGATAAATTTTTTTAGAAGATTTATATCCAATTTAAGTGGTAAAAGTAAAGCTTTTTCACCACTCATTCGACTGAAGAATGAGGATTTTAAGTGGCAAGAAGAGCATCAAGAGGCTTTCAACAAAATTAAAGAGTATTTGACTAAGCCTCCAGTACTGGCCCCTCCTATTAGGAATAGGCCAATGAGGTTGTATATTGCAGCTTCAGAATCGACTATAGGAAGTATGTTAGTCCAAGAGGATAAAAAAAGTGTCGAAAGACCTGTGTATTATCTTAGTTGAATGCTTAATGATCCTGAAACTAGGTATAGTGATATAGAGAAACTGTGTCTATGCTTGTATTTTTCTTGTATGAAACTAAAACAATATATTAAGCCCGTCGATGTGTATGTATCTTCTCACTTTGATATTATTAAGCACATGTTGTCTAAACCAATTTTGCATAGTCGAATTGGTAAATGGGCTTTGGCGTTAACTAAGTATTCTCTGACGTGCGTGCCCTTAAAAGCGATGAAAGGGCAAGTGGTGGCAGATTTCCTGGTCGACCATTCAATGGTCGAAATGGCTCAAAATTATGTAGACACAGTGCCATGGAGATTGCATTTCGACAGTTCAAGACATAAGAACGAATCTGGGATGGGGGGAATCATAATTTCTCTAGATGGAATTCCAGCAGAGTTCAAATACATAATTGAAGGAGTATGCACAAACAACGAAGCAGAATATGAAACTTTGATCACAAGACTTGAACTTCAGCTGGAATTGGGGGCAAGGAATGTCGAAATTATGGGAGACTCTGAGTTAGTAATTAAACAGGTATCAAAAGAATACAGGTGTGTCAAAGAAAATTTAATCATGTATTTTGTGATTACCATCAGACTACCCAAGAGATTTGAGCAAGTAAGCCTCCAGCATATACCATGGAAAGAGAATCAGAGAGCAAACGATTTGGCGCAGGAAGCTTCAGGGTATAAAGCGTCGAAAGACCAGAATGAAGAAGAGGTTCAAGTAAGAGAGAAGGTACGCGCAACATTGTTATCACCATCAGATTTGTCGATTATAAAGTTAGGAGCTGTAGATAGATATCATTTTGAAATTCTGACCGTCGACGGCGAGGGAGAAAATGATTGGCGCAAGCTGTTAGTTGATTATTTACGTAATCCTATAGGGTCGACAGATCGGAACATAAAATATAGGGCCCTCAGCTATGTCCTGATGAATGATGAATTGTTCAAAAAGACAGCTGAAGGAGTTTTGTTAAAGTGCCTTGGAGAAAGTGAGGCATATGTGGTTGTGTCGAGTGTACATAGTGGAGTGTGTGAGGTGCATCAAGCGGGACTGAAGATGAAATGGTTTTTGATGCGCTCAGGAGTTTATTGGCCTTCAATGTTGAAAGATTTCATTAAATTTGCTAAAAGTTATCAGGAACGCCAATTGCATGGGGGCATACAGCATATGCCTGCAAGCGAGTTGCATACAATTGTGAAACCCTGGCCTTTTCGAGGGTGGGCATTGGATGTGATTGGAGAAATAAAACCAGTTTCGTCGAAACAGCAAAGGTATGTTATGGTCGGTATCGACTATTTCACAAAATGGGTCAAAGTCGTAGCATTGACAAATGTGGATCAAGAGGTTGTGATAGACTTTGTCCAAAGGCACATCATATGCAGATTTGGTATCCCAGAAATAATTACAACCGACCAAGGGTCAGTTTTTACTGGTTGAAAGATGCAAGATTTTACAAAAGAGATGGGAATCAAATTATTGACTTCTACCCCATATTACGCACAGGCAAATGGCCAAGTCGAAGCGGCCAATAAAGTGATCATTAGCCTAATAAAGAAACATGTAGGCAAGAAGCCAAGAAATTGGCATAAGACGTTAGATCAAGCTTTGTGGGCATGTCGAACCTTGCAAAAGAAGTAACCGGAACAACTCCGTTTTGACTGGTATATGGGCACGATGCAGTGTTACCAATAGATATTCAGGTTCATGCAGTCAGAATCCAGAGGCAACATGAAATACCTTCTGAAGATTATTGGAGCATGATGGCAGACGAACTGGTCGAGTTAGACGAGGAAAGAATGTTAGCCTTGAATTCATTACGAAGGCAGAAAGAAAAAAGTCGCTAGAGCCTACAATAAGAAGGTGAAGGGAAAAATGTTTGATGTCAGCGATTTAGTTTGGAGAGTGATTTTGCCTATGGATAAAAATGATAGAGTCTTTGGCAAATGGTCAGCAAATTGGGAAGGAGCGTTTAAGGTTTTGCAGGTTTTCTCTAATAACGCTTACGAGGTCGAAGAGTTGGCACCGGATAGACGAATCTTGAGGGTAAATGGAAAATACTTAAAAAAGAATAGGCCTCTCCTTCAAGAGGTCAAGATTTTGACAGGATAAATGGCTGTCGAATAAATTAGGTTGGAGAAAACTATGTTTGAAACCAGCTACAAGAGCATAGAAAATTAAACATACACAGTACTGGGAAATAAAGTAGTGGCATAAAAGTTGGCAAAAGCCATTGTTCAAATATTGCATCAAAATTAAAATGGCTAAAAATTTTCGAATCTAGACTGAAATGATTGAAGCTCAAGATTATAGTGCAGAGACTGAGGTTCAAAGTTGTCGGCCTGGACCCTAAGTTGTTCAAGTTTCTTTTCAACTTTGGAGAGTTCTTCAGCTACGGCCAAGGCATCTGTGGTGGTTTTCTCGACAGTATCTTGGGTTGGCTTCACAACCTTGTCGACAATGCAGGATTCTTCCTCAGTAATTGACCATAATTCACTATCCAGAGCAGCAATTTGACGCCGAAGGTCGTCAATTTGGAGGCGTATCTCAGCAGCTCTTGTTTGTTTGGGGGCCAATTCCTTATTCTTCTCCTCAATCATTCCTACGGAAAAGATTAAGATGATTCAGGAGAAGATGAGAATTGCTCAGAGTCGTCAGAAGAGTTATCACGACAAGAGGAGGAAGTCACTTGAGTTTCAAGAGGGAGATCATGTGTTTCTTCGTGTCACTCCGATAACTGGGGTTGGTCGAGCTTTGAAGTCGAAGAAGTTGACACCTCGATTTATTGGTCCTTATCAGATTTCGGAGAGGATAGGGGAGGTAGCCTATCGTATCGCTTTACCGCCGTCGCTTGCGAATTTGCATGAGGTTTTTCATGTGTCTCAGCTGAGGAGGTACATTCATGATCCGTCGCATGTAGTCCAAGTAGATGATGTACAGGTGAGAGATAACCTGACTGTTGAAACATCACCTATGAGGATCGAGGATCGAGAGTTGAAGCAGTTGCGGGGTAAAGAGATTGCCTTGGTGAAGGTAGCTTGGGGAGGACCAGCAGGTGGCAATGTGACTTGGGAACTTGAGAGTCAGATGAAAGAGTCTTATCCGGAGTTATTCTCTTGAGGTATGTTTTCGAGGACGAAAACTCTTTTAGTGGGGGAGAGTTGTAACACCCCAATAAAATAAAATAATTATTTAAATTAAGTTAATAGTATATTATTAATTTAATCAAATAATTGGGTTATTTTATTATTGGAATATTATTATTGGAAAATATATAAGTGTAAAATCAGGAAAAAGAGTCTCATTTGGAAAAGAAAATTTTCACGTGAAACAGAGAAGCGATTGAGAAAGTGGAGAAAGGGCAAGAGGAAGAACCAGAGAGCAAAGGTTGGAGAAGAGAAGAGCTTGGAGCTTAAAGATTCGCCGGATTAACTCAGGTAAGGGGGGTTTATCGTCGTTTAATGGGTATTATGGGTTAGCATGTAATGGGTAGTGATAAGCCGTTGAATTGACCCTAATTGGGATTATGAATGCTGGAAAATTATGTTGGATAAACTGTGTTTAGGCTGTAATTCAATCTGTGTTTGGGTTAGTTGTGAATTTCCGAACGTATAGCTTTTTACGGAATTGGAATCGGAGGTCCGGAAGTCCTCCAACGACGGAAAATGCGGAGAATTCTGCATTCTGCCTTGTGTTAGCGCAGGAACAGCTTCTGTCTTGCGTTAACCGGTTAACCCAGGGTGTTAACCGGTTAACACTGTTATGTATTTTGAATAATTGCTGTTTTGTCTGCGTTAACCGGTTAACCCAGGGTGTTAACCGGTTAACACTGTTGTGAATGCTGAGATATGGCTGTTTGTGCTGCGTTAACCGGTTAACCCAGGGCGTTAACCGGTTAACACTGTTAAGTTTTGGGCAGGAAGCGTGTTTGTGCTGCGTTAACCGGTTAACCCAGGGCGTTAACCGGTTAACACTGTTGCAGAGTGGAAAAATTGTTAATTAAAATGTTGTGTGCCTAATTGATGGTTGCCTATATCGGTGTGTGGTATAGTAGGGATTATTTCCCGCTGTTTTGAGCAGTATAGGTATTAGTAGAGTGTGCTAATACTGTGTTTAATTATTTGACATGATATGATGTGTTGATACATCCGTTGATAATGTATGATGGTATGCATGATGTTGTGAATGTGTATGTTATGCATGTGTTGTGAATGGACTGTTTTATGGCTTAGAGTGTGAGCATAGGTCCATTGTGGATTATTGTTGTTGATGTTGCATTGCTAGGTGATTAGCTTGCATGCTGTGGCCTTTATGGTGGTAGCTAATTCCCATGGTGAGGGATTAGTGAGTTAGTCATTTTGGACTGTTGTTGATGTTTGCATGCTAGGTGACTAGCGTGCATCGCATGGCCCTTTGGGGGTGGTAGCTAATTCCCATGGTGAGGAATTAGTGAGTGAGTCACTAGGTCTCAAATGAGTGAGACTAGTGGGCTTGGTAGCCGTGCCTGGATTTGGACGGTGAGGTGAACTATATGTTCACAAATAGTCGGTACCGCATGCATGGAGTCTCATTGCATAATATGTGTATGGCGTATAATATGAATGGATGTATTCCAATATTATGCGTGTGTTTGTGTTGATATTGAGTATGAGTATGATAATTGAACTGATGTGCCGTTACTGAATGTGTGATGTGATTAGGGTGATTAATGTGTTAAATTACTTAACATGACATGATATTTTATAATGCTTATTATATCGATTGAGGAACTCACCCTTACAACTATTTTTCAGGTAACGAGCAGTGATTGAGTAGAAGCTAGTGCTTGGAGTCTAGTGTAGTCTCTTTAGTGGGTCATGCTCTGATAGATGTAACATCGGGTCGGGATGTTTTAAATGTTTTATTGTTGGTTGTGAACCATTTTACATGTAATGTGTTACATGTTTTACATGATTGATGAGATTTCTATCCGCTGTGTTTTATGCAAATGCTGATGTTTTGAATTAATAAAAGAGCATGACAGTTATAATTGGTGAATGGTGTGAATAATTGTGTGACACCCTTAACTGCATAATTACTCTGATTGATATATTATTATTTTAATTAAATATTTTGGGTATTTTAGAAGGGTGTTACATTAGTGGTATCAGAGCATAGTCGGTCGAGTCGAGTCGTAATTATTTTGTTTCCCCTGTACGGGATGGGTGTTGCGTAACCCTATCAGTACTTATTGTTTTAGCTTGTTGGGTTTTCAGAATAGAGATGGCTGGAAGAGGTAGAGACGACGCTGCGATTGCTGAGGCTCTGGGTATGCTAGCTGGAGTACTTGGAGGGAATCCGAATGTTGTGGGAATGGGAGCTGCTCGGCAACTGAGTGAGTTCCAGAAGAACAATCCTGCAATGTTCAAAGGAGCATACGATCCAGATGGCGCTCAGAAGTGGTTGAAGGAGATCGAGAGGATCTTCCGAGTGACTGAGTGTGCCGATAACCAGAAGGTCAGGTTCGGTACGCATATGCTGTCAGAGGAAGCTGATGATTGGTGGGTTGCTACCCGCACTGAGTTGGAATCTGCTGGGAATGCTGAGATCACTTGGGCTGTATTTAGAGAGAGATTCCTGAGGAAGTATTTTCCAGAGGATGTTAGAGGAAAGAAAGAGATAGAGTTCTTGGAATTGAAGCAGGGCAATCGGTCTGTTACTGAGTATGCTGCTAAGTTCACAGAGCTGTCGAAGTATTACACTCCCTATAATGAGGCTGCTGGAGAATTTTTGAAATGTGTGAAGTTTGAGAACGGGTTGCGTCCCGAGATCGAACAGGCTATTGGATATCAGCGGATTAGAGTGTTTTCTGATTTGGTTGACTGTTGCAGGATTTTTGAACAGGATTCAAAGGCCAGAGCGGAGAGCTATCAGCAGAGGGTTGATAGGAAAGGCAAGAATCAGAATGATCGTGGGAAACCGTATGCAGCTGGCAAAGGTTTCCAGAGACAGAGTGGGATGAAGAGGCCCAGTGGGGGAGACTCTAGTGCCCCTGCTAAGTGTTACAGATGTGGTCAGGCTGGACATCGTGTCCATGAGTGTACCAGTGCCGAGAGGAAGTGTTTCAAGTGTGGAAAAGGTGGTCATTTGGCTGCAGAGTGTCGGTCGAATACTGTGACTTGTTTCAACTGTGGAGAGTTGGGTCATATTAGCCCACAGTGTCCTAAGCCGAAAAGAGAGAACCAGTCGGGAGGCAAGGTCTTTGCTTTATCGGGTTCTGAGACTTCTGCAGATGATCGTTTGATCCGAGGTACGTGTTATATTAATGGCTTTCCTCTTGTAGCTATTATTGACACAGGTGCGACTCATTCCTTTATATCTTTGGATTGTGCTGTGAAACTTAAGTTAGAGATATCAGAGATGCATGGAAGTATGGTGATTGATACTCCTGCGAAGGGTTCAGTGACTACTACTTCAGTTTGTTTGAATTGTCCTTTGAGTATTTTTGGTAGAGACTTTGGGATAGACCTTGTGTGTCTTCCACTAGTGCAGATTGATGTTATTCTGGGTATGAACTGGTTGGTGTTTAACCGAGTCTATATCAATTATTTTGATAAGACTGTGGTTTTTCCTGAGATTGAGGAAGAAAAGAGTTTGTTTCTATCAGCAAGGCAAGTGAATGAGGAAGTAGCTGATGGGGCAGAGTTGTTTATGTTGTTAGCGACTTTGGAGGCTAAAGATAAACTGGTGATTGGCGATCTAGCTGTGGTGTGTGATTTTCCTGATGTGTTTCCGGAAGAAGTGAATTAATTGCCGCCAGAGCGTGAAGTTGAGTTCTCGATTGATTTGGTACCTGGTACTACGCCGATATCAATGGCTCCGTACCGTATGTCTGCTGTTGAGTTAACTGAATTGAAGAGTCAGTTGGAAGATCTGTTGGATAAGAAATTTATTCGTCCGAGTGTGTCACCGTGGGGTGCACCAGTGTTGTTGGTTAAGAAGAAAGAAGGTACTATGAGGTTATGTGTGGACTACAGGCAACTGAATAAAGTGACGATCAAGAATCGGTATCCTTTGCCGAGGATTGATGATTTGATGGATCAGTTGGTTGGTGCGAGTGTGTTCAGCAAGATAGATTTGAGATCGGGGTATCATCAGATACGTGTGAAAACTGAGGACATTCAGAAGACTGCTTTCAGAACAAGGTATGGACATTATGAGTATTCTGTAATGCCTTTTGGTGTGACTAATGCGCCTGGAGTATTTATGGAGTATATGAATAGGATTTTCCATCCGTACCTAGATAAGTTTGTCGTGGTGTTTATTGATGACATTTTGGTGTATTCGAAATCTGAAGAAGAGCATGCTGAACATTTGAGAGTGGTTTTAGGAGTTCTACGAGAAAAGAAGTTATTTGCTAAACTGTCGAAGTGTGAATTTTGGTTAGAGGAGGTTAGTTTTCTTGGTCATGTGATTTCAAGAGGTGGTGTTGCTGTCGATTCTTCTAAGATAGAAGCGGTATCTAAGTGGGAAGCTCCGAAGTCTGTTGCTGAGATTCGAAGTTTCCTTGGGTTGGCAGGTTATTATAGGAAGTTCATTGAGGGATTTTCTAAGTTGGCGTTACCGTTGACGATGTTGACTAGAAAAGGGCAAGCGTTTGTTTGGGACTCAAAATGTGAAAAAGGTTTCCAAGAGTTAAAGAGAAGGTTAACTAGTGCTCCTATTCTGATATTACCGAGTCCGTCGGAATCATTTGAGGTTTACTGTGATGCTTCATTGTTGGGTTTGGGTGGTGTGTTGATGCAGAATAAGCAGGTTATAGCTTATGCTTCGAGACAGCTGAGGGTTCATGAGAGGAACTATCCGACGCACAATTTAGAGTTGGCCGCTGTGGTGTTCGTTCTGAAGTTGTGGAGGCATTACTTGTACGGGTCAAGATTTGAGGTTTTCAGTGACCATAAGAGTTTAAAGTATTTGTTTGATCAGAAAGAGCTGAATATGAGACAGAGGAGATGGTTAGAATTTCTGAAGGATTATGACTTTGGTTTGAATTACCATCCGGGTAAAGCAAACGTAGTGGCTGATGCATTGAGTCGGAAATCATTACATATGTCTATGTTAATGGTTAAGGAATTGGATTTGATTGAGCAGTTTAGAGACTTGAGTTTGGTGTGTGAGAGTACTCACAAGAGTGTTAAATTGGGAATGTTGAAGTTAACGAGTAATATTTTGGATGAGATTAGAGAGGGTCAGAAATCCGATATGCTTTTGGTTGATAAGTTGACTTTAGTGAATCAAGGTCAAGGTGGTGAATTCAGAGTTGATGAGAATGGTGTTTTGAAATTTGGTAATCGGGTGTGTATTCCGGATGTTACAGAGCTTAAGAAGAGCATTCTTGAAGAAGGACATCGTAGTGGCTTGAGTATTCATCCTGGAGCTACGAAGATGTATCACGATTTGAAGAAGTTATTTTGGTGGCCGGGAATGAAAAGAGAAATTGCGAGTTTTGTTTACTCCTGTTTGACTTGTCAAAAGTCAAAGATTGAGCATCAGAAGCCGTCTGGGCTAATGCAACCGTTGGCTATTCCAGAGTGGAAGTGGGATAGTATCAGTATGGATTTTGTTTCTGGTTTACTGAGGACAAGTAAGAATTTTGAAGCTATTTGGGTGATTGTGGATAGATTGACGAAGTCGGCTCATTTCATTCCGATCAGAATGGATTATCCGTTAGAGAGATTAACTGAGTTGTATATTGAGAAGATCGTAAGTTTGCATGGTATTCCGTCTAGTATTGTTTCGGACAGAGATCCTAGATTTACATCGAAGTTCTGGGAAGGTTTGCAGAGGGCTTTGGGAACTAAGCTGAGATTGAGTTCTGCATATCATCCGCAGACTGATGGTCAGACTGAGAGGACGATTCAGTCACTAGAAGATCTTTTGAGGGCTTGCGTTTTGGAAAAGGGAGGTGCTTGGGATTGTTATTTACCTTTGATTGAGTTTACCTACAACAATAGTTTTCATTCGAGCATTGGTATGGCACCGTTTGAAGCTTTGTATGGTAGGAGATGTCGGACACCTTTATGTTGGTATGAGTCCGGTGAGAGTGTTGTGGTTGGACCGGAGATTGTTCCACAAACTACGGAAAAGATTAAGATGATTCAGGAGAAGATGAGAATTGCTCAGAGTCGTCAGAAGAGTTATCACGACAAGAGGAGGAAGTCACTTGAGTTTCAAGAGGGAGATCATGTGTTTCTTCGTGTCACTCCGATAACTGGGGTTGGTCGAGCTTTGAAGTCGAAGAAGTTGACACCTCGATTTATTGGTCCTTATCAGATTTCGGAGAGGATAGGGGAGGTAGCCTATCGTATCGCTTTACCGCGGTCGCTTGCGAATTTGCATGAGGTTTTTCATGTGTCTCAGCTGAGGAGGTACATTCATGATCCGTCGCATGTAGTCCAAGTAGATGATGTACAGGTGAGAGATAACCTGACTGTTGAAACATCACCTATGAGGATCGAGGATCGAGAGTTGAAGCAGTTGCGGGGTAAAGAGATTGCCTTGGTGAAGGTAGCTTGGGGGGGACCAGCAGGTGGCAATGTGACTTGGGAACTTGAGAGTCAGATGAAAGAGTCTTATCCGGAGTTATTCTCTTGAGGTATGTTTTCGAGGACGAAAACTCTTTTAGTGGGGGAGAGTTGTAACACCCCAATAAAATAAAATAATTATTTAAATTAAGTTAATAGTATATTATTAATTTAATCAAATAATTGGGTTATTTTATTATTGGAATATTATTATTGGAAAATATATAAGTGTAAAATCAGGAAAAAAAGTCTCATTTGGAAAAGAAAATTTTCACGTGAAACAGAGAAGCGATTGAGAAAGTGGAGAAAGGGCAAGAGGAAGAACCAGAGAGCAAAGGTTGGAGAAGAGAAGAGCTTGGAGCTTAAAGATTCGCCGGATTAACTCAGGTAAGGGGGGTTTATCGTCGTTTAATGGGTATTATGGGTTAGCATGTAATGGGTAGTGACAAGCCGTTGAATTGACCCTAATTGGGATTATGAATGCTGGAAAATTATGTTGGATAAACTGTGTTTAGGCTGTAATTGAATCTGTGTTTGGGTTAGTTGTGAATTTCTGAACGTATAGCTTTTTACGGAATTGGAATCGGAGGTCCGGAAGTCCTCCAACGGCGGAAAATGCGGAGAATTCTGCATTCTGCCTTGTGTTAGCGCAGGAACAGCTTCTGTCTTGCGTTAACCGGTTAACCCAGGGTGTTAACCGGTTAACACTGTTATGTATTTTGAATAATTGTTGTTTTGTCTGCGTTAACCGGTTAACCCAGGGTGTTAACCGGTTAACACTGTTGTGAATGCTGAGATATGGCTGTTTGTGCTGCGTTAACCGGTTAACCCAGGGCGTTAACCGGTTAACACTGTTAAGTTTTGGGCAGGAAGCGTGTTTGTGCTGCGTTAACCCGTTAACCCAGGGCGTTAACCGGTTAACACTGTTGCAGAGTGGAAAAATTGTTAATTAAAATGTTGTGTGCCTAATTGATGGTTGCCTATATCGGTGTGTGGTATAGTAGGGATTATTTCCCGCTGTTTTGAGCAGTATAGGTATTAGTAGAGTGTGCTAATACTGTGTTTAATTATTTGACATGATATGATGTGTTGATACATGCGTTGATAATGTATGATGGTATGCATGATGTTGTGAATGTGTATGTTATGCATGTGTTGTGAATGGACTGTTTTATGGCTTAGAGTGTGAGCATAGGTCCATTGTGGATTATTGTTGTTGATGTTGCATTGCTAGGTGATTAGCTTGCATACTGTGGCCTTTATGGTGGTAGCTAATTCCCATGGTGAGGGATTAGTGAGTTAGTCATTTTGGACTGTTGTTGATGTTTGCATGCTAGGTGACTAGCGTGCATCGCATGGCCCTTTGGGGGTGGTAGCTAATTCCCATGGTGAGGAATTAGTGAGTGAGTCACTAGGTCTCAAATGAGTGAGACTAGTGGGCTTGGTAGCCGTGCCTGGATTTGGACGGTGAGGTGAACTATATGTTCACAAATAGTCGGTACCGCATGCATGGAGTCTCATTGCATAATATGTGTATGGCGTATAATATGAATGGATGTATTCCAATATTATACATGTGTTTGTGTTGATATTGAGTATGAGTATGATAATTGAACTGATGTGCCGTTACTGAATGTGTGATGTGATTAGGGTGATTAATGTGTTAAATTACTTAACATGACATGATATTTTATAATGCTTATTATATCGATTGAGGAACTCACCCTTACAACTATTTTTCAGGTAACGAGCAGTGATTGAGTAGAAGCTAGTGCTTGGAGTCTAGTGTAGTCTCCTTAGTGGGTCATGCTCTGATAGATGTAACATCGGGTCGGGATGTTTTAAATGTTTTATTGTTGGTTGTGAACCATTTTACATGTAATGTGTTACATGTTTTACATGATTGATGAGATTTCTATCCGCTGTGTTTTATGCAAATGCTGATGTTTTGAATTAATAAAAGAGCATGACAGTTATAATTGGTGAATGGTGTGAATAATTGTGTGACACCCTTAACTGCATAATTACTCTGATTGATATATTATTATTTTAATTAAATATTTTGGGTATTTTAGAAGGGTGTTACAAGAAGCACATGGGATAGATCCGAATTCAAGGCGTAAAAATGAACCTTGTCCGTCAGAGCTTTGACCTTTGTCGCTTCAGGACCCATCTTCTCATAATGGAGTTGGTGAAACTGCTCAGAATCTGAAGAAGCATAACGTGATCTTACTAGGCTACGAAGCCTAGCAATTGCTTCTAGAGCAAGAGGCTTTATTGCCAGTGAATGGGAAGATGAAAGGGAATTAGTTGGTAGAGGCGCAGTTTGAGGAGACTGGATTTCTGTGATGCCAACATTTCCTTGTCCCCTTGAATCCTGCAAAGTCAAGGAAGCTGCAGAAAGACTAGAGCCAGAACTAGTTGAACTGGAATCCGTGTGCGTGGCAGGGCTAGTGACTGAACCAGAATCACTATCACTAGTCTGGGTAGGGGAGTCAGTGAACTCACCAGCATTTTCGACAGAGGTTGCTTGGTGAAATGGAGAAGAAGTCATCGATAGGGGAGTATAGTCAACAACATGGTAAGGTTGCTCACCAGAAAGTGTCTCCAGATAACAAAAGTTTCATTCTTATGTTCATCTTCAATCGGAGGGAAAGCCCTAGTGAGCCATTCAGGACCTTCAGTCCGACTACTGAAAGGAGCCATAGAGGGGTGAAAGTCTGCGCGAGTTAACATAATGTCAAACAAAAGGCGAAACACCGTGACATCAGGAAAGGTTTTGTCGATGGGGGTCAGAGGGATCAGTCGCTTCCAAAGAAGGTGTTGCTCTTCTAGGGGACACGCGACCCTTCTCATCCCATGAGATGTTATATCTTTAGAAAAAGTGGCGTTGAGCCACAATTGTAGGAACCAGAAGGGACCATGAGCCAAGACATTCTTCTTTTTTGAGTTCTCAGGGTCAAGGCGTTTGATTTGGCAGACGACCTCAGTTAAAGAATCGTAAAGAGATGCCAGTATTAATTGGCCAAGAGCAATGTCACACTCTTGGTGTAGCTGAGTTACCAGGAAAGCAAAGTGTTTAGCTATCTGCATTGATCTAGAGCAGAACACAAAGCGAGACAGCCAAATAGTTAGAAAGGCTACATGTTCTTCAACGGTCACAGGGCCCGAAGATGTAGCATGATGATCAATGAAGTTATTGTATGTCGGTTTGTGAGAATCACCAACGTTAAACCTTAGAGAGACTGGTGCTACGGCTTCGCAGTCGAAGACTTTGCCGATCGGTTTTAGGTCTGTAATGGCAGCAATATCTAAAAGCATTGGCGTAATCATGCCACACTTTGTATGAAATGAGTTGGTCGAACTTTCACAGAATTGGAGGGCAGCCAGCAACATGCCACAGGATTGAGGGGGGCCACAACGGGCAATATGCAAAAGGGTATATATACCTATTTGTTTCCAGTGGTCAATTTTCTCTGCCTCTAAACGATCCATCCAAGCACAAAACTTAGGGCAGTTCTTGGGACGAGCAGTTCTAAAGTTCCTTTCGACATAATGGAGGGAGAAAGGTTTTTGAGAAGAAACTAGTGGTTCAGAAAGATGACTGGTAGGAAAAAATTATTTTTTCTGAGTTATCTCAGGTTGACGATTCTCTGGGAGTGGACCTAAGAATGCTATAGGTTTGTTAGATAGGGAGAAAGAGATTAATACCTGAAAACACGAGATTTTGGCTTTTTCTTCAACGAAAGGAGGTTCAAGAACATATTCCTTGCCATCAATGGTGAGTAGTTGCGTGAGCTTCGCAACGGAGGGGAGTGTTTTGTTTTTGTTTGAGCCGGCCATGGAAGAAGTTGAAGGTTTGAAGAAGAAAGGAGTTTTGTTCGTTTTCGTTTGCTGAAGCAGAGGGAAAAGATGAAGAGCGAAAAAAAAAAACAAGGGTTTTATTGTTGGTGTAAGCCCTAGAGGCCAATACTTTTGGTACTTGTATCGAATTATTTATTAATAATAAAAGGCTTTTTCTTTATTATGTTTGTTTAATAAAGTCCCTAGGATAGCTAGTCCATTTAATATATCAAGTATGACTTAATCATGAGATCACATTAAACATAAGGACATTATTCTTAAAAGTATCCGTAGTCGAGCTTTATTGTGAAGTGGGATAACATTAAAGCATTAAGACTATTATGTATATAGACTGATGATCACATCTCATGGATCATGGATAAGGAGTTATCAAGTCTTAAATATAGGTATGAATATTAAGAGTAATATTTATACTGGATTGACCCGCTATGAGAATACTATATAGAATGTTATGCAAAGTGTCATAAGTTATTCTCATGGTAATAATGGTGTATACCACCCTTCGACTTGAAACCACTATGGACCCTAGATGTAGAGTCGAGTGCTTTATTGTTGATCAAACGTTGTCCGTAACTGGATGACCATAAAGACAGTTGATGGGTACTCCACGAAGCATGCTAAGGGACATGAGTGACCTAGATGGAATTTGCCCATCCTGCGTAACAGGATAAATGTCTATGGTCCCAATATTGAACTGGACAAGGATGACACGATCTATGCCTTGTGTTCAATATAGACATAAGGGAAAAAGGGTAATTATGCATATAAGTATTATCACAGAAGGATTTGTCAAATCACATGGCATTTTCGTGTCTTGGGTAGCAGTGATGTGTTGCTAGATACCGCTCACTGTTTATTATGTTAAATACGTGATTTAATATAATTGCCAGTGCTGCGAAAACCTACAGGGTCACACACAAAGGACGAATTGATGAGAGATAGAGTAACTAAGGAACACCATAAGGTACGGTGCACTTAAGTGAATTGTAGAACATCGTAAGGTACGGTGTACTTAAGTAGAATAGAAATATGGTAAGGTACCATGCGCTTAAGTGATTTTGGCATATTATAAGATATGGGCCACATACACTTAAGTGGGCTTTTTAGCTTGAAGCCCACACAAGTGGTTCTATAAATAGAACCCTTGTGTAGAAGCATTAAGTGCGGTTGCATTTTCGTTTTCTCTCTCTCTCTCTCTCTCTCTCTCTCTCTCTCTCTCTCTCTCTCCCTCTCTCTCTCTCACTCAAAACCTTCATTCGTAGCAGCTAGCACTGAGATTGAAGGAATCCGTTCGTGTGGACTGAGTAGAGGCGTTGTCATCGTTCAACGTTCGTGATCGCTCTGTAGATCTGCATCAAAGGTTTCAATCGTCACAAGATGTAACTATTCTATCACTGATCATGCCAATTCGTAAGGATCACTAAAGGAGAAATTTTAAATTCCGTTGCATTTTGGATCGCCCTTCTCCCTCATTTATAAGAGTTTAAACCCTAGAAAAAGGAAAAATGGTTGTTTGATTTTCTTTTTTCTGATACATGTACCCATGTTCCCACATCTATAGACACGTGGAGGCGAAGGGGCAGTCGTGGGTGGAGACACGTCTCCTTCATAAAGACGTGAAGTGATGGAGACGTGATTTTGTGAGTCTCGAGAGAAAAAGGAGATGTTTGTCATGATTAGATGACGTCAGCGGCGTGGGACAAACAGTTGTACCACCAAGTAGAAGTGGAAACAGTAAGGAGCAATTCGACATCTCAAAGATGCCATTATCTCATAAAAAGTTGACATTCAAAAATGGCATCTCTGGGGGGCATTTTGTTATCATGATAGTAAGGCATGTTGAAGGCGTAATTAATGAAAGCGCCTTATGGATTTAAGGATTATACCTCACCAAGGGGATGTTTGAAAGAAAATATGAGTCCAAGATAAGCAAGAGCTGGGAAAACCACATGTTACCAGAAGATGAAATCGACGGAAGAAGCAAGTTGGGTCGAAATCCGTTCTGTCGACTAAACCAGAGATTGGGACTTAAGAAGTTCTTGATTTTATCAGACACATAGCGGACGGTGACGACATAAATACCTGAGTGGGATAAGTTTGAAATTCAAAATGACTAGAAGTTACAAGGAAAACGAGTGCCAAAGATATGGAACAGTTTTTAGATCGTGTAGCACGACGTCTGTCTACAGACAGTTATTTTTTGAGTAGTTTTTCCTGTAGACAGTCTCTTTGGTTCATTATAAATAGGGGGTCCCATAGAGGACTACGGGGTGTTCACTTTGTACCAAAATCACTTGTAAAAAACTTCACATTCCCAGCGCGAGGAAGCAAGAGTTTTCAAGAGTGCTAATGTACGTGAATCACCACAGTTACTTCAACGCAATTTCCTTATTTTTCAATTCTTCCCGTTGAACACTTTGTTTTAATTTTGTTTACGTTTGAATTGTCCTTTTAGGTTGTCGTCTACGCCGTCAACACTAATTCTATTACGATAATAGAATTCACCAAAAGCGCGTTCGTTGTGTATGTCTTTTGAATGTTATAATGTTGTCGGTCACGAGTCACCCATAGTCTATAGCATCATTATTTTGTGTGGAAAAACCTTTGCTTGATCATTATTTTGTCAGAAGCCGTTTCTCACAAAGTTAATAGTCCGTCGAAGTGAACAAGTTACCTAGTTACATTAGCACATGTCTTAGGATCAACTGGTCGATCTCGCAAGTAACCCTTAGTTTTAGGCTTAGGGAGGACCAGCGGTTGTTTACCAATTTCCACAGTAAACAGAGTATCAGACTATTTTATGTATGCATGTTATGTTATGTATGCATGTTATGTTATGTTATGTATGTATGTCTAGAGTTTGTATGGCGTAATGCTCCATATTCATGGATATTTTACGCATGATATGATACATCAATGCGATGTTGTGGACGATGTTTCCATGGATGATATATTATTTTGAAGTATGGGGCTTAGTTTCTTTAGGCGGGACCTTCGAAAAGTGGCTTTTGAAGGTTGGGTTTTGGAATTGTCAGTGAGGATGGGGTTTTTGTAAGGTGTCAAGTAAGGTTGGGCTTTCTGATTGTGAATGTTGGGCTTTTACGAGGTGCCGAGTAGGATTGAGATTTTGTGAGGTGCCAATTAGGATTGGGCTTTTGTGAGGTGTGAATTAAGGTTGAGCTTAATGAGGAGGCCAGACTCATGTTGTGGGAATATGCCAGATGAATGAAATGATATGCATGATTAGATGCTAGAGTGAAGCGACATGATTGATACATGACGATGATTTAGATGTTTCCAACAGATCCCTTGTGGTGAGTCGGGGACTCTTAGGGCTTAGAGAGGCTGCTTGTATTACAGGTCTACTTGTCAAATGATGGTATTGGGGTATTGAGCTAGCATGACTTCCCGATATTAGTTGCGAACTTGATGACTGTTGATATATAAAAGAGCTTGTTTGTGCAACCTTAGAAGTATGGATAGGGCTTACCTCTGTACTATCATGTTTTTTCCCTAGTCTATTGGGTCTTTAAAGAGATTTGCCTCAATATGGGTGTTGAAATAGCTTGGTCATACTATGTACTTGAGACGGCCTGCCATTGTATTAGCCTTTGAGAGATTCTTCCTCGACTAATAAACTCTTGCAATGATCTTCTCCTGATTAACCTTTTTTAGGGAGCAATTTCTTTTGGTCAAGCCATTGTAGTGGTCTGCCCTAGATTGATTAAACCTTGGAGATTATTTCCCTTGCTTGTTGGTCTTCTGAAGGATTTTTCTGAAAAGGAACTTGGATCCCACCATGCTTTGAGACAACCTTGATATGAACTGCCCCAGTATTTAAAACTTGAAAAGTATGCCCCTGATTAGATGACTTTTGGAGTGGTTGGCCTCATTATGCCCATGAGTTGGTATGCCCCTGTATGAGAGTCTTAAAAGAGCCCGTCCCTGATCATAGGCGTGTCAAATCTTAGAATGCTTGAGAAGGAACTTGGATTATGAAATGTCGTGACCTTTATATGAATTGCCCCGATATTTGAATCTTTGAAAAGTATTCCCTTGACTAACAGGCTCTTAGAGTGGTTGGCTTTATTATGCTCTTGAAATGGCCTTCCCTAGGATGAGATTCAGAGAGACTTGTTCTTGATTAGTCAGCTCTTGGAATGATTTTCCCCTACTAAACCATATTTTTGAATCGGTTTCTTTTGATCGAGTCTCGCAGTGGTCTGCCCCAACATTTGAATCTTGAAAGGCATGCCCCTTGACAATTTGGGTCCAAATGTATTGCCTAACAAGGAACCTGGATCTTACCATGCTATGATATAAACTTGATTTGGGCTATCTCAATATTTGAGTCTTGAAAGGCTTGCCCTAGACTATTGGGGTCTCAAGGAGTGTCTTGAGAAGGAACTTACATCCCGTCGTGCAGTGATATGACCCTAATCAGGACTACCCCTAGTTTATGAAATCTTGCAAGGTATGCCCTTGATTAACTGTTGTTTGGAGGTGTGAACCTAGGTTGACCAATTCTTGGAATGATTTTCCCCTGGTCAATAGGATCTTCAAACTCTCTTCCTATGATCATTAGGTTTTCCCCTAAATGGAAGGATCCTTGGGTGACTTGCCCCTAGTAAAGAGCGTCTTGATATGGTTTTCCTTTGATCAGGCCATTGTTGAGATTTCCTCGATGCTAAGTATCAATTTGTGAGTAAAATTATTCCTTTTGAAAAGTAATTCTATCGCAATGCTCATGCAAGTTTTGAAATCGAAAATTATTACAAAAAACAGATATGGAATGTACGATAAATGATATTTGGCCATGAGGTTGCGACGAACAAAGGTGTGAAAACAACATGATTTAACAAACATTTGGAGTCAATTTAACAACAATTTTACTAAGTATGCTTTCATAGTAGACCCCCAACTTCAATTAGGACTTTTGAAGATTGTAACGTGGTTTGGTTCACAATTTAAGAAACAAAAGATATAAGGCTCAAATTTTAATTTTATCCCACCCCATTCATCTTTATGTTCTTCATTTCTAAATCCAATTAACTCAACAGATGCGTTCAATCTGTAAGAGAATTTTGACAGTCATGATGATGAAAGAGATACAATGGTTTAAGCACTTAATAGGATCTTTGAGGTGGAAGTCACCTACTTTCGTTTACAATCTTGTTTCCATTTCCTTTTTCTTTTCTTTTTGTTTTTTATCCCTATTTTTGCATGAACTGTTTTTTTTAAAATTTGTGGTCCATCTGAATGCCCCAACTTTTGCCTAAGTCAACTTTTTTCATTTTTTTTAATTATACTTTTTCCACTTAGCGAGCTCTTTTTTTTGGAAACAAATCTTAAGTTTTTTATTTTCGTTTAGAATGACTTCGACTGCTAAAAGCCGGACAAAATGTACCCGAACGCATCCCACGATCGAACACACAACAGAGTCGCCACTGAACTTTATTTATCCTAAAAGAGGAAAGGTAAAATATCGATAAAACCCAAGGGGAAATAGAGATACAGGTAAAGAAGTCGTTTATGCAATGGAAAGGTATTAATATCTGTCACATCCATGATACCCCATGGGAACCATTTTGAATGCTCTTGCTTGGATGAGTGCAACTATCTTCATGTACCTGCAAAATATAACATGGGTTAGAAAATGAGTGCTCGAGGAGGATTGGGCCCCTCATGCCTATGTATTCTCATAGGTCAATGATAAAGTCAGAGCCTCATAGTTCATGGAATCAGAGAAAGAAAATGGGGAAAAGAAATAAAAATGCTCACCAAGGATTTGCATCATCGTGCCTACGTATCCTCATAGTGAAATGAGGAAGTTAGAGCTCCATAGTTCAGAGGGGAAAGACTGAGAAAAAATAATTGGGGTGGTGTTTAAACTGGAAGGAAGACTTACCAAAGCATAGAAATTGACATGGTAAAAAAATGGTGTCAAAACCAAGAGGGGAGGTGTATAACCATAAAGGTGTGAGCCTAAGAAAGAAAGACAAAGGTATATAACCAAAGAAGGTGTCAACCTGAATTGTGGTGTCAAAACCAAGAAAAAGAGCGTTAACTATAAAGGTGTGTGCCCCAAAAGGAATGAGGTATATAACCAATGAAGGTGTCAACCTGAATTGTGGTGTCAAAACCAATAGGGGACTTACCAAAGAACTGGGACTGACATGGTAAGAAAATAAAGTAGGAACTTGTCAAAGCACTGAGAGTGACATGACAAGGATCTTACAAAAGCATTGGGTCTGATATGGTAAGGCGAATGGTGTTAAAACCAATAGAGGATGTATATAACCCTAAAGGTGTCAACCTGAATTGTGGTGTTTAAACCAATAAAAAGAGGGGCTTAACCATAAAGGTGTGTCCCAAAAGGAAAGTTGCAATGGTGTTTATACCAAAAGGATCTGAAAAGAGGAGCCACAGAGCTAGTTGCAGACTTGTCAGTGAATTGATTGGAATTGCACTAAAGTCTATGAATAGAGATGAATACTCTGAGCAACTGGGTCATTCTTCCCGTACCCAAATATTTAGAATGAGGATAGGAATGCTCCCTCTCAACCATTCTCTATTACTTAAGGTTCATGGCATGCAATCCTTGTCAATGTCTGACAAGTTGTTGAAATAGGTGCTCAAAGATGAACTGTGGAGATGAGGCAGATGATTGAAGTTTGACTGGTGCTTTGAGTTCCTGTACTTGTCAAGAGGCTGAAGCTCCAAAGTAATAGAGAAAAGTCCCATCAGGTGACCAAGGGACTTATGGTCACCTGACAAAGACAAAGGGAATGTGTGCAAATTCAAAGAATCTAGTTGATCAATTAGAATTTGATCAAGCTAAATCAAAGGGAAAGAGATTAATAGAACACATAATGCATGATCATACAAAGACTAGTCCAGGGTATCATTGTTAGGTAGCCCAAGAGAAAGCCATGTGGGTTCAAAAGTGTATTCAGTCTAGTCTCATTATTAGGTATCCCGAGAAAAGTCATGTATGTGTTCATGTATGCTAACTAAAACAGATGAATATGATAAGTAGAGGTGTAAAAAAAATGAATAAAAACAAGGTCATAAGTTTAAGAGTTTAACAATTGAACAAAGTGAAAAGTCAAAGTTTTCACAAGGTCCATGAGTCAAAGGTCACTCCGAGTCAAGCAAAGGGTCTAAAGCATAAATCTAAGGTCCAAAGCCCAAGATGAGGGTATCATCACTCCAAGTCTAGCATTGGTCTTAAGGATTAAGTCAATTCTTTTTATCATATTTTGATTCATTAAGACGGTGTTAAGCAGAGCAAACACAATATAAGAATTATGAATAAGACAAGATAATCAATACAAAATGTATAATGTATGAAGTAAGATGATGAACGATACATAAAAGTAAATGGCATAAAAGTAAATGACTTGAATTAAATGAAAAAAATTAAATGACAATAAATTAAATTCAATGATTAATGGTGAGAGATAGTGGTTAATTGATTGTGTCTGGACAATTTAGCGCTATGTTAAGCAATCATAAGCATGCTTATGTAGAAGCCATACCTATCTGAGTTCGATCAATAACAATTTATGTGTCAGACATGTTAGAGAATTAACATAAGTTAATCTCCTAAAACATGTAACACAATGGTAAAATTAAAATAAGAAAGTAGATGAATAGAGTCAAAGTGAGAGATATATCAAGTGTTTGACTTAGGATCCACTCATACAAATCAAAGGACACAAACATATGGCTCAATAAGGGATAACCTATCATTGATCCAGAGTGTCAAAAATGATCCAGTGATCACTTATCAACATGTTTGAATCAAATAAGATTGAATTCACCTCAAGTCCATCTATGGATGACTTAAAATGTAGAAGCATTGATCAACCAAGTCAAAAGCATCATGTGTATCAAAAGTCAAACAAAAATGCATTTAAAAAAGATTAATAAGGGAAATTAAAGAGAAAATATCTAAATATGATCAAAATGATTCAAAAATAATTGCAAAATTTACACAAAGTCCCAAATATTATGCATGAATAGATCTCAAAGTTTGGATACAAAAAGGTTTGAATCAATGGAGTAAGGTGAAGAGTGTGGTAACTTGTTTTCTCAAAGATTTAACTCATAACTACCTTTTCAGTTGGAGCTTCGAGGGTCATCAATGATGGATTTAGAGATCTGGTTCCAAGGAGTTCCAAGCCAAAGTAATGTTTCAGTTAGATTTAGAAAGTGTCGATGAGTGATTCTGGATGAAGATTCGAAATTAAAAGAGCTTGAATCAAAGAAATGGTTAGCTGGTTCTTTGAGGTTTCAGGTTCAAATGGTTTCAGAGTTTCTTTGATTCTCCAAGCTTGGAAATGAAATAATAAGCTTCCTCTATTTATAGGGAATGTGTTGTTGAGCTCACACATGTGGAATGGATCTGAAATCATGTGAATATAGTGGGGAATTCGTGATTTGCAACCCGTGTGAGAACAAAGGTGAAAAGTGTGACTTGGGCATGAAACTTGGTCATTTTACACTCCACTCTACGCATTTTATTAATACAAACAAGTTTTCACATGTGTGGTGGTCCCAGATTGAAGCATGAGTGATTACAAGTTTCAGGTCATGCGTGAAATGCAGAGTCCCTGGAACCATGCTTGAGCTTAGGCCAAATGAGATTCCCTTGTGCATTTTCTGATTTTCTTTGTGCCAACTGTTCATCTCATTGCAATGAATTGAATGTAAAAAGAAACAACTCAAAAGGAGGCTTGAGGTGAAACTGGCAAGTGTTGAAAGTTAAGGTCGTGACATGCTTTCTATGTCAGGCATCTTGAGACCCCAATTTCATGACACCATAATTGTTGATTCCCTCGTGCATTTCGATCCAAACTTGGGCCAAATGACCTTTGAATAAGCTTAAGAAGATGCAAAAGGAACTGGATCAAAATGGTACTTTAGCTGAAAATGGCATGGCTGCTAAATGGAGGTCATGACAAGGTTTTGACCTAGTTTGTCCACTTAGCCCTTTCCACTTTGAGGTCCTTAAAGGTTGAAATGATGCTTGAGCCTCGAAGAATTTTTTTAGAGGAACTCCTTAGGAAAATTTATCTCAAAGAAGCTTGTTAATTGGTTGAAAAATGAAGAAGTTATGAGCTTTGGGCAAAAAGTGAACCATACTTGCAAATTAGGTCAACCAAACTTGTGCCAACTTGAAGTTTTCTTGCATCCCAAGCTAAAATGATGATGGAATGAGTATCCCTTGAAGATATCTTGATTAACACTTGAATGACCTTGAGGATGGCTTGAAGAATGGGTGAAATGGCATGGAAATAAACACATGAACCACTCTTGAATTAATGAACCAAAATTCGCATCTTCCTTTTACCAATGTTTTATCTTGAATTGAGGCACGATCACCTACATGAACAAGGGAACAAACAAGTACCATATTTTATGATACTTTGTCAGTTGATAAGTGAAACAAAGTGAAAAACCCTAATGTTAAGATTAATCTAAAGAATGTGGTCATGCTTGTGAGCCAATGACCAAATGCAATAGTCATGATGATGAATGGGATAATGTAATGTATGTAAATGAAATTGGCAAATGGTAGGAAAAGGGAGAGTAAATTTTGGGGTATGACAACTTCCATGTTGACTTTTGTGAACTTTATCTTTATTGCTTCCTCGATGTTGAATGGTGTGAGGAAGAAGATGTGGTGAGCTTTATTTTGTTGCTTCCTAGATGTTTGGATGATGTGCGCGAGGAAGAGGATGTGCTTAAATCTCTTGTGTAGATAGACTGATTTTCTTGAGATTATAATTCATCATCGAATTAATTGAAATCTACCATACACTTGGTTAAGATTAAGGTTTTTTTTAATACAAAGAACACCGACTTCTGGCTTGAGGGGGTTGACTATGGATTAACTCCTTATTTATCCAGTGTTTGAGGAGTGAAATAGTTCTTTACATCATTAGCCAAGTCTTACTATTAAAAGCATATGTTATCAAATTCGGTTATTTTTTATTTGCATCATTCTCCCTCAAGTTTTTTAATGATTGAAAAGTGAAATGGAAAAGTGTTCATTTCAAAAGCCTGATGATCCCAAGGACGCGTTTCCTAATCAAAAAGTACAAATTTACAACAGATGAAACTTAGCAGCAAAGAATTTACAAATGGAAATCAAAAGCCTAACGATCCCAAGGACAAGTTTCCTTGTTGATCCACCAATCTTGAGAGACACTTCTTAGTGTTCTTGCACTTGTCCAGGTAATGGATGACCTTTGTCTTTACTTCTACTAGGCAAACCTATTCTGCTGACAAGGTAGTTGTTGTGGGTGATATTGTTGCTCTTGATATGGGGGAATCATATGTGGTAATTGCATCTGAGGCACCGTGTAAGCTTGTGGTTGGCAGGGTGAAGGGATGCCTTATCTCCTTAATAGGACTCGTATTTCTTGAGTTCCTTAGCTTCTTGAGGCTTTATTTGAGTTCATTTATGAGTATCGGGAGACTTGATAGCTGGATGACGGTTGGATAAGGGCAAAAGAAGAAAGGATATGCAAATGTATGTGTATGTATGCAAATGCATGGGTATGCAAAAATATTTATCCTTCATTTTTTAGGTATGCTAAAAGTTTTTTCATGGAGATGCAATGTAATACAGGGTTATGATAAAGATAGACCTAAGGAAACCTGAACAGGTTTAGGGATGGTGACAAACATATGGAAAACCCTATGGGTTTAGGGATCATGACAAACAAAGGGAAACCCCTACAGGTTTAGAATAGTGATGGATATAAAACCCATATATGGGTTTAAGGATAATACCAAATATAAGGACACCTCTTTTAAGAAGGCTCCTTATAGATAGGGATAATGATAGGTATGGGAATCCATATGTGGGTTTAGGGATAAGATCCTGATAGAACAACCTACGAGAGGGCTCCCTATGATAAGTTATTCCTAAGTCTTTACTGCCCAATCCTCTTACAGGGTAAGGTCTAGGACTTTCATCTGGTTTCTTAGAACAACCTAAGGTCATGGACCCTAGGTGAAATTTCATAACGATAGGGTATAGCCCTTCCATAATTAATTTCAACAAGGTCTCCCTTAGAGAACCTTCGTATGAACGAAGTCTCACATTCGGGTTCTAGAAGAGGTTCCTAGAGTCATGGATCAAGCTCAAAGTTTCATCATGAAAAAGGGATAGCCAACTCATGACAAAATCTTTGAATCGGTCTACTATATGCAGAATCTTCGTTAAAAACCTCATGGGATAGGAATCCACAACGGCAAAAACAGGACGATCCCTTACTTAGCTCATGTTCCTTCTCGAGCTCGGGTATAGAGCTTAGTCTCAGAATAAAACTCCTGGATGTTAGGACAATAATAAAAAATAATAAAGAAAATGCAATAAATAAATAAAGTAATGGAAAAGAATAAAAACATAAAAACGTAATAAACAAACAGGAAAAACAAATAACCCTAGAACTAAAGGGTAGGCTTAACTTTCTTTAGGGATGTTTCCCCGACAGAGTCGCCAGCTGTCGCGGATGGAAAATTACAGAGTTACCACCATCCTTTATTCATTCCTAAGGAACAGGGAAATAATGATAAAACCTAAATTTAAGGGTGAGACCTAGGGTTCGGGAGTCAGTTAAGCAAGGGGAATGTGTTAGGCACCTCTTACTTCCGTTGTACTCAATAGGAGCCTTCTCTAGGTCAAAGTTTAAGTTTGTTTGACTAAGGAAGGTTTGCTTAATACTATCTACTCCTTGCCTAATGGTTTATTTAAAGGGGATAATTTCATTATTATTTACAAGAAAATTAAATTATCGATTTAATAAAAGAGAATTTAATCATGAAAGAGGACAAAGAAACTATTTTTTGTTATTGTACTCACCAGAGTATTACAACTTTGTGTCTATGTACCCTCAAGTAGCATGAGGGATCAGAGCACCGTAACTCATATAGAAAATATTGTGTTTTTGTAGATTTTATTTACGAAAACATCTCAACGCACAAGGGCAATGAAAAGTTTGCTTGAAAAGGTCTCAATGCACAAGGGCAGGGAAAATTGTATTTGATGTGTGTAGGAATTGATTTTAGATTCATAAGGTTTTTGAATAAAGTTCACAAGGACACAAAATAAGTTTGATGAGTTAAGTGAATCTTAGTTTGAAAAATAATGTATTTTGTTTATTATTATTTCTTTTAATCAAATGAAATAAAGACATATTTTTGAGTTTTTTTTATAGTTAAAACAAAAGCATTCAAATTAAATTAATTTAAACTACCAACTAAAATAAATAAATAATATAAAAAACTAATTTGGCAAGATGATGCATTATTGGTTGTATTGGATATTAATTTATTTTGAATTATGAAAAAAAAGTTAGCTAATATTGATTAGGGAAAAAAATTGATTATGTACAAAATTTAACAAGCTTATTTACACATGATGAGAAAGACTTTTGTATTTGTTTATTTTTTGTTAATTAAATTTGATTATAAAACTTTGATTATTTACAAGTTAGTGATGAAGCATAGATTTTTATTTACAAGTGAGAAAGATGTTCTAATTTGATCAGGAAATTACAAGCATTTGCAAATTAATAATTTTCTAACTAAATCAAATAAAGACATGTTTTTTTTTCTTTACATTCAGATTTTCAAGGCTTAGTTATGGTTTAGTCTGTTTTTGGTATTAGTTTAATTACACACTGTTTGATTTTTGGATTTTGCACTAATAAAATTTATATGGAGTTAATCTGAAAGAAGAAATTTTCATTGATTTTTGTGTTGATATAAGTTTGAATTTAGTTTTTAAGAGGCTATGATGTTTTGTCTAAAAAAGATTCGATTCAAATTATTTGATATATATATATATATATATATATATATATATATATATGCAAAAGATGATTGTGATCAGTCCAATTAGAGAACTCCTCCATAGGGCCCCTAGGAAAACTATTCGAACCACTATATTCATGAGCGTCGAGAATTAGGTTAAAATCACCAATAAAACACCAAAGAAGTTTCTGATTATTCAGAATATCCTGTAAATTACACCACAAAGATCTTCTAGCAAAGTAAAAAGTATACGTATAAACTGCAGAGATACCCATTAACTTGTCATTTAACTTAAAAGTAAAGGAAATTTGTTGACTGTTAGAAAGAATTATGTCATGGTTAATGCTAGTATCACATAAACACCAACGATTAGAGTTGAAGTCAGATCTATCGTTAACAACGTAAAACTCGAGGTTCAGTTTATTAAGCCTCATTTGTGGGAAAAGATTATAATCCATCCACGGTTCAACAATGAAGAAAAACTGGGATTTATCACTAATAATAAGTCTTTTAAGATCCGTTTTTGTAGGAGAGTTGACTATACCTCTCGCATTCCAAAATAAACAATTCATGGGAAATTATGAGCACTTACAGCTCGAGACCTTGTTATGTAGTTGCTCATGGTTGCTTTCTTCTTATGAGATTTCTTCTTTGTCTTGGACCTAACTTGCTGGTATCCCTCTAAGTCAATTCCCAAAATTTCTGTATTAGGCTTCCATCACCAATACCTTGCCACGCAAAATCAAGGTGAACCATCTTTATGCAGGAAGAATTAAGAAAATCCAAATCCTGCTGAAGTAGGTCGGGATTGGTTTAAGATAAAACCACCTCAGTTTGAGTGTCATCAATAGATGAAGTATCCTCATCAATATTCTTAATTTATTGCTCCATCAGAACCGTTGGCTGAAGAACCACTACCTCATCCCCCACATTAAGCTGAGAATTAGGCTTCATCACCACAATAGTGTTAGACTATGGCACGGATCTAATATTGATTAGGGAACAAAATTGATTATGTACAAAATTTAACAAGCTTATTTACACATGATGAGAAAGAGTTTTGTATTTGTTTATTTTTTGTTAATTAAATTTGATTATAAAACTTTGATTATTTACAAGTTAGTGATGAAGCATAGATTTTTATTTACAAGTGAGAAAGATGTTCTAATTTGATCAGGAAATTACAAGCATTTGCAAATTAATAATTTTCTAACTAAATGAAATAAAGACATGTTTTTTTTTTCTTTACAATCAGATTTTCAAGGCTTAGTTATGGTTTAGTCTGTTTTTGGTATTAGTTTAATTACACACTGTTTGATTTTTGGATTTTGCACTAATAAAATTTATATGGAGTTAATCTGAAAGAAGAAATTTTCATTGATTTTTGTGTTGATATAAGTTTGAATTTAGTTTTTAAGAGGCTATGATGTTTTGTCTAAAAAAGATTCGATTCAAATTATTTGATATATATATATATATATATATATATATATATGCAAAAGATGATTGTGATCAGTCCAATTAGAGAACTCCACCATAGGGCCCCTAGGAAAACTATTCGAACCACTGTATTCATGAGCTTCGGGAATTAGGTTAAAATCACCAATAAAACACCAAAGAAGTTTCTGATTATTCAGAGTATCCTGTAAATTACACCACAAAGATCTTCTAGCAAAGTAAAAAGTATATGTATAAACTGCAGAGATACCCATTAACTTGTCATTTAACTTAAAAGTAAAGGAAATTTGTTGACTGTTAGAAAGAATTATGTCATGGTTAATGCTAGTATCACATAAACACCAACGATTAGAGTTGAAGTCAGATCTATCGTTAACAACGTAAAACTCGAGGTTCAGTTTATTAAGCCTGCTTTGTGGGAAAAGATTATAATCCATCCACGGTTTAACAATGAAGAAAAACTGGGATTTATCACTAATAATAAGTCTTTTAAGATCCGTTTTTGTAGGAGAGTTGACTATACCTCTCGCATTCCAAAATAAACAATTCATGGGAAATTATGAGCACTTACAGCTCGAGACCTTGTTATGTAGTTGCTCATGGCTGCTTTCTTCTTATGAGATTTCTTCTTTGTCTTGGACCTAACTTGCTGGTATCCCTCTAAGTCAATTCCCAAAATTTCTGTATTAGGCTTCCATCACCAATACCTTGCCACGCAAAATCAAGGTGAACCATCTTTATGCAGGAAGAATTAAGAAAATCCAAATCCTGCTGAAGTAGGTCGGGATTGGTTTAAGATAAAACCACCTCAGTTTGAGTGTCATCAATAAATGAAGTATCCTCATCAGGATTCTTAATTTATTGCTCCATCATAACCGTTGGCTGAAGAACCACTACCTCATCCCCCACATTAAGCTGAGAATTAGGCTTCATCACCACAATAGTGTTAGACTATGGCACGGATCTAATATTGATTAGGGAAAAAAATTGATTATGTACAAAATTTAACAAGCTTATTTACACATGATGAGAAAGAGTTTTGTATTTGTTTATTTTTTGTTAATTAAATTTGATTATAAAACTTTGATTATTTACAAGTTAGTGATGAAGCATAGATTTTTATTTACAAGTGAGAAAGATGTTCTAATTTGATCAGGAAATTACAAGCATTTGCAAATTAATAATTTTCTAACTAAATCAAATAAAGACATGTTTTTTTTTTCTTTACATTCAGATTTTCAAGGCTTAGTTATGGTTTAGTCTGTTTTTGGTATTAGTTTAATTACACACTGTTTGATTTTTGGATTTTGCACTAATAAAATTTATATGGAGTTAATCTGAAAGAAGAAATTTTCATTGATTTTTGTGTTGATATAAGTTTGAATTTAGTTTTTAAGAGGCTATGATGTTTTGTCTAAAAAAGATTCGATTCAAATTATTTGATATATATACATATATATATATATATATATATATATATATATATATATATATATATATATATATATATATATATATATATATATATATATATATATATATATATATATATATATATATATATATATATATATATATATATATATATATATATATATATATATATATATATATATATATGCAAAAGATGATTGTGATCAGTCCAATTAGAGAACTCCTCCATAGGGCCCATAGGAAAACTATTTGAACCACTGTATTCATGAGCGTCGAGAACTAGGTTAAAATCGCCAATAAAACACCAAAGAAGTTTCTGATTATTCAGAGTATCCTGTAAATTACACCACAAAGATCTTCTAGCAAAGTAAAAAGTATATGTATAAACTGCATAGATACCCATTAACTTGTCATTTAACTTAAAAGTAAAGGAAATTTGTTGACTGTTAGAAAGAATTATGTCATGGTTAATGCTAGTATCACATAAACACCAACGATTAGAGTTGAAGTCAGATCTATCGTTAACAACGTAAAACTCGAGGTTCAGTTTACTAAGCCTGCTTTGTGGGAAAAGATTATAATCCATCCACGGTTCAACAATGAAGAAAAACTGGGATTTATTACTAATAATAAGTCTTTTAAGATCCGTTTTTGTAGGAGAGTTGACTATACCTCTCGCATTCCAAAATAAACAATTCATGGGAAATTATGAGCACTTACAGCTCGAGACCTTGTTATGTAGTTGCTCATGGCTGCTTTCTTCTTATGAGATTTCTTCTTTGTCTTGGACCTAACTTGCTGGTATCCCTCTAAGTCAATTCCCAAAATTTCTGTATTAGGCTTCCATCACCAATACCTTGCCACGCAAAATCAAGGTGAACCATCTTTATGCAGGAAGAATTAAGAAAATCCAAATCCTGCTGAAGTAGGTCGGGATTGGTTTAAGATAAAACCACCTCAGTTTGAGTGTCATCAATAAATGAAGTATCCTCATCAGTATTCTTAATTTATTGCTCCATCATAACCGTTGGCTGAAGAACCACTACCTCATCCCCCACATTAAGCTGAGAATTAGGCTTCATCACCACAATAGTGTTAGATTATGGCACGGATCTAATATTGATTAGGGAAAAAAATTGATTATGTACAAAATTTAACAAGCTTATTTACACATGATGAGAAAGAGTTTTGTATTTGTTTATTTTTTGTTAATTAAATTTGATTATAAAACTTTGATTATTTACAAGTTAGTGATGAAGCATAGATTTTTATTTACAAGTGAGAAAGATGTTCTAATTTGATCAGGAAATTACAAGCATTTGCAAATTAATAATTTTCTAACTAAATCAAATAAAGACATGTTTTTTTTTTCTTTACATTTAGATTTTCAAGGCTTAGTTATGGTTTAGTCTGTTTTTGGTTTTAGTTTAATTACACACTGTTTGATTTTTGGATTTTGCACTAATAAAATTTATATGGAGTTAATCTGAAAGAAGAAATTTTCATTGATTTTTGTGTTGATATAAGTTTGAATTTAGTTTTTAAGAGGCTATGATGTTTTGTCTAAAAAAGATTCGATTCAAATTATTTGATATATATATATATATATATATATATATATATATATATATATATATATATATATATATATATATATATATATATATATATATATATATATATATATATATATATGCAAAAGATGATTGTGATCAGTCCAATTAGAGAACTCCTCCATAGGGCCCATAGGAAAACTATTTGAACCACTGTATTCATGAGCGTCGAGAACTAGGTTAAAATCGCCAATAAAACACCAAAGAAGTTTCTGATTATTCAGAGTATCCTGTAAATTACACCACAAAGATCTTCTAGCAAAGTAAAAAGTATATGTATAAACTGCATAGATACCCATTAACTTGTCATTTAACTTAAAAGTAAAGGAAATTTGTTGACTGTTAGAAAGAATTATGTCATGGTTAATGCTAGTATCACATAAACACCAACGATTAGAGTTGAAGTCAGATCTATCGTTAACAACGTAAAACTCGAGGTTCAGTTTACTAAGCCTGCTTTGTGGGAAAAGATTATAATCCATCCACGGTTCAACAATGAAGAAAAACTGGGATTTATCACTAATAATAAGTCTTTTAAGATCCGTTTTTGTAGGAGAGTTGACTATACCTCTCGCATTCCAAAATAAACAATTCATGGGAAATTATGAGCACTTACAGCTCGAGACCTTGTTATGTAGTTGCTCATGGCTGCTTTCTTCTTATGAGATTTCTTCTTTGTCTTGGACCTAACTTGTTGGTATCCCTCTAAGTCAATTCCCAAAATTTCTGTATTAGGCTTCCATCACCAATACCTTGCCACGCAAAATCAAGGTGAACCATCTTTATGCAGGAAGAATTAAGAAAATCCAAATCCTGCTGAAGTAGGTCGGGATTGGTTTAAGATAAAACCACCTCAGTTTGAGTGTCATCAATAAATGAAGTATCCTCATCAGTATTCTTAATTTATTGCTCCATCATAACCGTTGGCTGAAGAACCACTACCTCATCCCCCACATTAAGCTGAGAATTAGGCTTCATCACCACAATAGTGTTAGACTATGGCACGGATCTAATATTGATTAGGGAAAAAAATTGATTATGTACAAAATTTAACAAGCTTATTTACACATGATGAGAAAGAGTTTTGTATTTGTTTATTTTTTGTTAATTAAATTTGATTATAAAACTTTGATTATTTACAAGTTAGTGATGAAGCATAGATTTTTATTTACAAGTGAGAAAGATGTTCTAATTTGATCAGGAAATTACAAGCATTTGCAAATTAATAATTTTCTAACTAAATCAAATAAAGACATGTTTTTTTTTTCTTTACATTCAGATTTTCAAGGCTTAGTTATGGTTTAGTCTGTTTTTGGTATTAGTTTAATTACACACTGTTTGATTTTTGGATTTTGCACTAATAAAATTTATATGGAGTTAATCTGAAAGAAGAAATTTTCATTGATTTTTGTGTTGATATAAGTTTGAATTTAGTTTTTAAGAGGCTATGATGTTTTGTCTAAAAAAGATTCGATTCAAATTATTTGATATATATACATATATATATATATATATATATATATATATATATATATATATATTATAATATATATATATATATATATATATATATATATATATATATATATATATATATATATATATATATATATATATATATATATATATATATATATATATATATATATATATATATATATATATATATATATATATATATATATATATATGCAAAAGATGATTGTGATCAGTCCAATTAGAGAACTCCAACATAGGGCCCATAGGAAAACTATTTGAACCACTGTATTCATGAGCGTCGAGAACTAGGTTAAAATCGCCAATAAAACACCAAAGAAGTTTCTGATTATTCAGAGTATCCTGTAAATTACACCACAAAGATCTTCTAGCAAAGTAAAAAGTATATGTATAAACTGCATAGATACCCATTAACTTGTCATTTAACTTAAAAGTAAAGGAAATTTGTTGACTGTTAGAAAGAATTATGTCATGGTTAATGCTAGTATCACATAAACACCAACGATTAGAGTTGAAGTCAGATCTATCGTTAACAACGTAAAACTCGAGGTTCAGTTTACTAAGCCTGCTTTGTGGGAAAAGATTATAATCCATCCACAGTTCAACAATGAAGAAAAACTGGGATTTATCACTAATAATAAGTCTTTTAAGATCCGTTTTTGTAGGAGAGTTGACTATACCTCTCGCATTCCAAAATAAACAATTCATGGGAAATTATGAGCACTTACAGCTCGAGACCTTGTTATGTAGTTGCTCATGGCTGCTTTCTTCTTATGAGATTTCTTCTTTGTCTTGGACCTAACTTGCTGGTATCCCTCTAAGTCAATTCCCAAAATTTCTGTATTAGGCTTCCATCACCAATACCTTGCCACGCAAAATCAAGGTGAACCATCTTTATGCAGGAAGAATTAAGAAAATCCAAATCCTGCTGAAGTAGGTCGGGATTGGTTTAAGATAAAACCACCTCAGTTTGAGTGTCATCAATAAATGAAGTATCCTCATCAGTATTCTTAATTTATTGCTCCATCATAACCGTTGGCTGAAGAACCACTACCTCATCCCCCACATTAAGCTGAGAATTAGGCTTCATCACCACAATAGTGTTAGACTATGGCACGGATCTAATATTGATTAGGGAAAAAAATTGATTATGTACAAAATTTAACAAGCTTATTTACACATGATGAGAAAGAGTTTTGTATTTGTTTATTTTTTGTTAATTAAATTTGATTATAAAACTTTGATTATTTACAAGTTAGTGATGAAGCATAGATTTTTATTTACAAGTGAGAAAGATGTTCTAATTTGATCAGGAAATTACAAGCATTTGCAAATTAATAATTTTCTAACTAAATGAAAAAAAGACATGTTTTTTTTTTCTTTACATTCAGATTTTCAAGGCTTAGTTATGGTTTAGTCTGTTTTTGGTATTAGTTTAATTACACACTGTTTGATTTTTGGATTTTGCACTAATAAAATTTATATGGAGTTAATCTGAAAGAAGAAATTTTCATTGATTTTTGTGTTGATATAAGTTTGAATTTAGTTTTTAAGAGGCTATGATGTTTTGTCTAAAATATATATATGCAAAAGATGATTGTGATCAGTCCAATTAGAGAACTCCTCCATAGGGCCCCTAGGAAAACTATTCGAACCACTGTATTCACGAGCGTCGAGAATTAGGTTAAAATCACCAATAAAACACCAAAGAAGTTTCTGATTATTCAGAGTATCCTGTAAATTACACCACAAAGATCTTCTAGCAAAGTAAAAAGTATATGTATAAACTGCAGAGATACCCATTAACTTGTCATTTAACTTAAAAGTAAAGGAAATTTGTTGACTGTTAGAAAGAATTATGTCATGGTTAATGCTAGTATCACATAAACACCAACGATTAGAGTTGAAGTCAGATCTATCGTTAACAACGTAAAACTCGAGGTTCAGTTTATTAAGCCTTCTTTGTGGGAAAAGATTATAATCCATCCACGGTTCAACAATGAAGAAAAACTGGGGTTTATAACTAATAATAAGTCTTTTAAGATCCGTTTTTGTAGGAGAGTTGACTATACCTCTCGCATTCCAAAATAAACAATTCATGGGAAATTATGAGCACTTACAGCTCGAGACCTTGTTATGTAGTTGCTCATGGCTGCTTTCTTCTTATGAGATTTTTTCTTTGTATTGGACCTAACTTGCAGGTATCCCTCTAAGTCAATTCCCAAAATTTCTGTATTAGGCTTCCATCACCAATACCTTGCCACGCAAAATCAAGGTGAACCATCTTTATGTAGGAAGAATTAAGAAAATCCAAATCCTGCTGAAGTATGTCGGGATTGGTTTAAGATAAAACCACCTCAGTTTGAGTGTCATCAATAAATGAAGTATCCTCATCAGTATTCTTAATTTATTGCTCCATCATAACCGTTGGCTGAAGAACCACTACCTCATCCCCCACATTAAACTGAGAATTAGGCTTCATCACCACAATAGTGTTAGACTATGGCACGGATCTAGAAGTGGGGGGGGGGGGGGGTTGAATAGATCCCAATTAAAATTTGAGTCGGCGCTACCAATTTAAAATTGGTTTTGAAAATTTGTTTTAAGAGCGGAAGCGACCGAGGAAAAATATAGTCTAAAACGAACCGTTATTGGAAAACCGGATATGCGTTAAGCTAATGGATTAGAGATAAAGTGAAATACGAATCACTGCACTATTTGCACAATCAATGATATGTTTCACTTACTAGGATTCCTAGTTCCAATGATCCAAATACCAAATCAAACTAGATACAAACTTAAGACAACTTTGGTTTAGGAAAATTATCAAACACTTGGTGTGCATAAACACTCCAAGTGATATTTGAGTTGAGTAAGTAATTCAAATTGATCTAGTACAATATACTATTGTACTTTGGATTCAAAAACAGAGTTTTAATTTCTTACTCAATTAATATCACTGTTTGGTAAAAGTGCTTAAACTAAAATCACTTAATTTTTAAGCTGAAAAACAATTATGTTGAAAATTAAAGAAGATAGAGATTTGATGAGGCAGTTCCCCTGCCGTCCTCGCTTCGGGGTACGTCTGCCCTCAATTCTAAAAATAGAATTGAGATGATTTAATAGATATCATCTGTTGAATTTAACCGTTTATACAAGGATTGCAAAGCAAATAAACAACAGAACTCTCAAGGTGTTGAATGATGCTTCCTCTCCTTGTTCCTTGATTCAAGATGAATCAAGACCTTCGATTGTTGTTGCTAGACCTCCGATTCCAGCCCCTTTATTGAATAACCTTCCGTTCTTCAAACCCTCGGCCCGGCTGATCTCAACTACAACGAATCGAACCCGAATTCTTCCCTTCAATTTCACTGAATCCGCTACTAGACTGATAAAGACTTCCTCTTCTCAATCACCTTCGCTCAGCTGAAACTTGATGAAGCAATTCGTCCAAAAACCCCCGAACACAAATCAGTCTTGGAGGACAAAACCCTAACGGTTTTATTCAAGAAAGAACTTGCCACAAGCTTCAACCCGAACCGGATTCTCCAATCTCAGCTTCGAACCTTATCACCTTTAACCGATCACGAAGCACATCAAAAATGGTTGTGTGTAGTTGATGTGTTGTGAGATGTTGAAGATGAAGATGATGAATCTTGGACACCTATTTCACTCTTTCTTGTTTCCTTGAACAATTGAAATCAATTTGACAAATGTTGGTTGAAACAAGTAATTAAACTTCTATATATAGTAACCGACTTACCAACCAAAAATAACAGCTTTTCAAACAGTGGAAAATATTCAGAAAACTGAGTTTGCGCACGAGCGGTCGACCATAGGTCGGCGTGCGCTGACCTGTGGGAAAGTGAAGGTTTCATGCGCCGACCATATGGTCGACTCAAGTCTTCCATGCGCTGACATGTGGCCAACTGCACTATGCCATGCGCCGACCTGTGGTCGACTCAAGCCACCATGCGCTGACCAGTCACCAACTGGTCTATGTTATGCGCTGACCTGTGGCTCATGCGCTGACCCTTGCGGTCGACTCAAAGTCTCCATGCACTGACCCATGACCAACTGCACTATGTTATGCGCTGACCTATGGTCGACTCAAACCCTGCAAATCTGCAAAAATTCAGATTTTTATGGTTTTCATGCATTTTGTCATGACCATATTTTATCCACATATGTTGTATGAAATATAGAAATTTAGATGAGCATAGAAAAGGATATGATAGGTGATATGTTGCATTTGTTTTGTAGAGGTGGAATCGACAATGGCGATTCATCCATGATGGTCATTTGTCATCATCGAAACCTATGAACGTATGTTGTATGACAGTTTGCCCTTACATACTCCCCCTTTTTGATGATGACAACCTGTGTGAAACCAAAGAGACAACAACATGCAATATTTACACACATTATACACACTCCCCCTTTCTTTTATAATCTAAGGCTGTCTGCAAAACAAACTATAATTGTTGTGAGTATTTTGGCTTGGCTTTGGTACATGCTCTTCTCCCACTTTGACAACATCAAAAAGAGAAAAGGAACTATTATTCAACGTAACATGATATTCAATAGGAGATAGTGAATCATATAATAATACCACACCAAATATTATTACAGACGAAATTGAAAAAGTATATAACATTAAACTGGATTTGCACAAACAAGCATAACAGAAAAAGAAGTACAGTCAAACAACCGAAAATTTCAGATGCATATGTAGTTCTATGTCCTAATGACCTCGTCCTCGACGGAAACAACCATCCGTTATTTTGTCAGCAACACACAATGAGAATGATTTGCAATTTTCGTTGTTATGCTCATATGCTTACATGTTTGATGCATAAATAGAATGCCACACAACATTTAAACATCCAAGCAGATATGTCATAAGAAACAAGTCATATATATATAATATTATTATGTAGTATAGCTATTTAACCATGAAACTTTCCAGAGAGAGAGAGAGAAAAGGAACAGTATCACCTCGATGTCGGAGTAGCTTGATGAACAATAAACTCTATACCGTTTTACATCTACTTCCTTACCGTCTTCATCTTTGTTCAAGTTTGTACAAGTTGGCATGAGGGTGTCTATGGCCTTAGCTTTTGCCATGTCAAATCTCTTGATAAGGTCCAAATAGTACTTTGTCTGGCTCACGAAAGTTCCTTCTTTGAGTTGTTTAATTTGCAAACCGAGAAAGTATGTGAGCTCCCCCATCATACTCATCTCGAATTCGCCCTGCATAAGGTCTGAAAACTCTCTCACAAGATTCATGTTAGTAGACCCAAATATAATATCATCTACATAAATTTGCACTAATATCAAGTGCTTTCCTTGACGTTTAATGAAGAGGGTCATGTCAACCTTTCCTCTTGAGTAACCTTGATCGAGTAAAAATTTGCTTAGTCGCTCATACCAAGCTCTAGGAGCTTGTTTGAGGCCATACAAAGCCCTTTTTAGTTTATAAACATGATCAGGATACTCATGAGATTCGAAACCCGGAGGTTGTGCGACGTAAACCTCTTCATTTATGTGACCGTTAAAGAACACACTCTTAACATCCATTTGGAATAGTTTAAAGTATTTCGCACAAGCGAAGGCAAGGAGAAGGCGTATAGCCTCGAGTCGGGCAACCGGCACATAAGTTTCCTCATAGTCGATGCCTTCCTCTTGGTTATACCCTTGCGCGACTAAACGCGCCTTATTACGGGTTATTACACCGTTTTCGTCCAGCTTGTTCCTAAACACCCATCGGGTGCCGATTACTCGATGATCTCGCGGAGGAGGGACAAGGTCCCAAACCTCATTTCTAGTGAACTGATTAAGTTCCTCCTGCATTGACAAAAACCAGTGTTCATCGAGTAGGGCTTCTTTAGGGTTTTTAGGTTCCATTTGCGAAACGAAAGCGAAGTGATAACAAAAATTACTTAGCTTAGATCGAGTCGCAACACCCTTTGAGATATCTCCGAGAATGTTGTCAATTGGATGGTCTTTGGAAGACTTCCAAGCTTGAGGGAGATCATCGTTTGAAGGCGGATGAGCTACCTCAGTTTCATCGTGGTGTACATCTTTATCCTCCTCAATTTTGACTTTGTCGGGTTGATCAATTCCCAGCTCGCCACCTTTGAGTATGTCTTCGGTAGATGTACCTGCACCATGAAAAACACTACCCTTTCCGACGTTTCTCGGATTGGATTCATCAAAAGTAACATGTACAGACTCTTCTACAGCAAGTAATCGTTTGTTGTAAATTCTATATGCTTTGCTCGATTGAGAGTATCCGAGGAAGATACCTTCGTCGGCCTTGGAATCGAATTTTCCCAAGTTTTCCTTACCATTATTCAATACAAAACATTTGCAACCAAAAACATGTAGGTGAGAAACATTTGGCTTTCGCCCTTTTAAAAGCTCATACGGTGTTTTATTCAGAATGGGGCGAATGAGCACCCTATTCAGAACATAACAAGCCGTACAAATGGCGTCGGCCCAAAAATATTTCGGTAAGCCACTTCCGTTGATCATTGTTCTTCCCAATTCTTCCAAAATTCGATTTTTACGCTCCACAACCCCATTTTGTTGAGGAGTACGTGGAGCGGAGAAGTTATGATCAATACCATGGTTACCGCAATATTCTTCAAATAAGTGATTTTCGAACTCACCCCCATGGTCGCTTCTAATTGCAACAATGTTTGTATTTAATTTATTTTGGGAAAGCTTAGCAAATCTTTCAAAGGCGGCGAACGTATCGCTCTTGCTTACTAAAAAAATAGTCCAACAAAATCGAGAAAAGTCGTCCACTATTACGAAACCGTAATAGTTTCCTCCTAGACTTTTAATCCTAGATGGCCCAAATAAATCCATATGAAGAAGCTCGAGAGGTCTCGTTGTTGAAACAATATTTTTGGATTTAAATGAGATCCTCGTTTGCTTCCCCTTTTGACAAGCATCACAAAGGTGATCCTTTGTGAATTTTGTTTTGGGGAGACCTAAGACTAGATCTTTTGAGACTACTTTATTTAGTAAATCGAAATTAACATGTGCTAAACGCCTATGCCATAACCATGAATCTTCACTCATTGTTACAAGGCATTTGTCACTTGTTAACGATACTTCATTTAAGTCAAGCATATAGACATTGTTCACACGCAGGCCATTAAACATACTCTTCTTATCACTATTATGTACAATTTTGCAACAATCTTTTGAAAACGATACATTGTATCCTTTGTCACATAATTGACTGATGCTAAGTAGATTGTGTTTAAGACCTTCGACAAGCAATACATCAGAAATAGTAGTGGAAGAAGGATTACCTACACTACCTTTACCAAGTATTGCTCCACGGTTGTTGTCACCATAAGTTACATATCCCTTCTTCTTAGCCACGAAGTCAATGAAGAGTGATATGTCTCCTGACATGTGCCTTGAGCATCCACTGTTGAGAACCCATCTTCTCTCGGTAGTCTCGAGGCATTGTACCTATGGCAATATAATTAACAAGAGAAGGTACCCAATGGCTTATTGGGTCCTGAATGGTGAGGAACGAAATGGTTGCATTTGGGCATCCATTGATAAATGCCTTTAGGAACTAAAAATCTCCTAAACCTACATTTAGCAATGGAGTGGCCTTTCTTGCAACAATAAAGACAAGAGAAATTTACATTTTGATTGTCTTTGCTATCTTCATCCTGTATAACATATTTATATTTTTGATATGGATTAACCATACTTTTTCGAAAGTTTGATTTGTCGATAGCAAAGGTAATCTTGGGCTCAAGAGCCTTGTCAAGTTTGGCCTTTAGGTTTCTTACCTCACCTTGCCAAATAAAACAAGTATCACACCCAAAGTTAATCATCCTACTTCTAAGGTCCTCACAACTTGTTTTTGTCCTTTCCGCTATAGAAGCTTTAAGTGCCTCAAGTTTCCTTTCGGATTGTTGAATTTTATGTTCCAAATGAGAAAAAAAATTCTTATTTGAGGCAAGCCTTTTAAAGGCCTCTTTCGCTTCATAGTGTAAAGTATCAAAAGCAGTTTGCAATTCATTATGAGACATACTAGAGGATTTTTCATATTTAGCATGTCGTACCTGTTTCTTCTTGTTATTTTGATGAGCAGAGAGACATAGGTTTTCATTTTCATCTTCATCACTAGAACTTTCATCATCGGAGGAGTCGTTGTCGCTTTCCCAAGCTATGTATGCGCTCCTTGTCTTTGATGATTTCTTGTGTGATTTGTATGATTCCTTTTCCTTTGTCTTCTTGTTCATCGGACAGTCCGGTTTGTAATGACCCGGCTTTCCACACGTATAGCACGACCCTCTAGTCATTTTACCTTTTGAGTCATCACTTTTAGAGTACCTAGATTGTTTCCGGAAGTTTACCAAGTTCTTCTCGGAGTGTTGGATGTCGTTCTTTCTCACGTAACGATTGTAGGGTTTAACGAACAGCCCCATATCTTCTCTCTTGTCCTCTTCTTCTTCGTCGCTTGATGAATAATCACTTTGCTCTTTTGCTTGAGACTTCGAGGAGGAAGTCTTTAGAGCTATTGACTTCTTTTCACTCACCCTTGCTTTGTCCTTCTTATCTTTCTTTTCATGTTGTTCTAGGATCAAGAGTACTTGTTAGTGCTCTTGTAGTTTGCCAAATAATGTTGTCAAGTCTAGTGTGGTAAGATCATTTGCTTCTTTGATGGCGGTCACTTTCGACTGCCATTCCCTGTTAAGACATCTCAAGATCTTATTAGTAGCAACATCATTGGAAACAGGCCTACCAAGTGAATGTAATCGATTGATGAGATGAGTGAATCTCTTTTGCATGTCAGCAATGGTTTCCTCTTGCTCCATGAAAAAGAGATCAAACTCTTGTAGTGAATCCCACATGGCCTTAGCAGTAGGGCAATGGGATACACGATAGTATTCATCTACACCTAATGAGGAGATTAGGATATTTTTGGCTTTCCAATCATAATTGTATTTCTTTTCATCATCATCGGTCCATTGTGCTTCGGGCTTAGGCACCAATTCATTGTTCTCATTGGTCATGGTTATTTCGATCGGACCATTGAGAATGACGTTCCATATTTTTCTATCTATCGAATTTATGTGCACCCGCATACAGTCTTTCCAATAAATATAATTTTCACCATTGAAAACGGGAGCTCTATTATAAGCCCCTTTAGGTTCGTTAACCATTTTCTAACAAAGTTATATTTTGAAGCACGGAGTTAACCGGAGCTCTGATACCACTTGTTAGACTATGGCACGGATCTAGAAGGGGAGGGGGTTGAATAGATCCCAATTAAAATTTGAGTCGGCGCTACCAATTTAAAATTGGTTTTGAAAATTTGTTTTAAGAGCGGAAGCGGCCGAGGAAAAATATAGTCTAAAACGAACCGTTATTGGAAAACCGGATATGCGTTAAGCTAATGGATTAGAGATAAAGTGAAATACGAATCACTGCACTATTTGCACAATCAATGATATGTTTCACTTACTAGGATTCCTAGTTCCAATGATCGAAATACCAAATCAAACTAGATACAAACTTAAGACAACTTTGGTTTAGGAAAATTATCAAACACTTGGTGTGCATAAACACTCCAAGTGATATTTAAATTGAGTAAGTAATTCAAATTGATCTAGTACAATATACTATTGTACTTTGGATTCAAAAACAGAGTTTTAATTTCTTACTTAATTAATATCACTGTTTGGTAAAAGTGCTTAAACTAAAATCACTTAATTTTTAAGCTGAAAAACAACTATGCAGAAAATTAAAGAAGACAGAGATTTGATGAGGCAGTTCCCCCGCCGTCCTCGCTTCGTGGTACGTTTGCCCTCAATTCTAAAAATAGAATTGAGATGATTTAATAGATATCACCTGTTGAATTTAACCGTTTATACAAGGATTGCAAAGCAAGTAAACAACAGAACTCTCAAGGTGTTGAATGCTGCTTCCTCTCCTTGTTCCTTGATTCAAGATGAATCAAGACCTTCGATTGTTGTTGCTAGACCTCCGATTCCAGCCCCTTTGTTGAATAACCTTCCGTTCTTCAAACCCTCGGCCCGGCTGATCTCAACTACAACGAATCGAACCCGAATTCTTCCCTTCAATTTCACTGAATCCGCTACTAGACTGATGAAGACTTCCTCTTCTCAATCACCTTCGCTCAGCTGAAACTTGATGAAGCAATTCGTCCAAAAACCCCCGAACACAAATCAGTCTTGGAGGACAAAACCCTAACGGTTTTATTCAAGAAAGAACCTGCCACAAGCTTCAACCCGAACCGGATTCTCCAATCTCATCTTCGAACCTTATCACCTTTAACCGATCACGAAGCACATCAAAAATGGTTGTGTGTAGTTGATGTGTTGTGAGATGTTGAAGATGAAGATGATGAATCTTGGACACCTATTTCACTCTTTCTTGTTTCCTTGAACACTTGAAATCAATTTGACAAATGTTGGTTGAAACAAGTAATTAAACTTCTATATATAGTAACCAACTTACCAACCAAAAATAACAGCTTTTCAAACAAAGGAAAATATTCAGAAAACTGAGTTTGCGCATGAGCGGTCGACCATAGGTCGGCGTGCGCTGACCCGTGGGAAAATGAAGGTTTCATGCGCCGACCATATGGTCGACTCAAGTCTTCCATGCGCTGACCCGTGGCCAACTGCACTATGCCATGTGCCGACCTGTGGTCGACTCAAGCCACCATGCGCTGACCAGTCACCAACTGGTCTATGTTATGCGCTGACCCTTGCGGTCGACTCAAAGTCTCCATGCGCTGACCCGTGACCAACTGCACTATGTTATGCGCTGACCTATGGTCGACTCAAACCCTGCAAATCTGCAAAAATTCAGATTTTTGTGGTTTTCATGCATTTTGTCATGACCACATTTTATCCACATATGTTGTATGAAATATAGAAATTTAGATGAGCATAGAAAAGGATATGATAGGTGATATGTTGCATTTGTTTTGTAGAGGTGGAATCGACAATGCCGATTCATCCATGGTGGTCATTTGTCATCATCGAAACCTATGATTGTATGTTGTATGATAGTTTGCCCTTACAAATAGAATGCACCTCTTTTTGTACGTGGCTAGTCTCGCAATGATCCTTAGGGTTTCCCAAAGGACAACCCCCTTCAACAACACTCTCTAAAGGGATCTCCTTGTCAACTTCTTTCACCCGCACCCCTTGATGGTTCAATTCATTAGATTCCATCTGCTTATTTCCATAATCCAAGAAAGCCTTCCCATTCACCTGCACAAAAAATTTAGTAACCCATTTTTGGAGGTCTTTATCAACTTCATAATGAACAATCTCTTCTCTAACATTTTGTTTTCCTATTATATTATCAGTTTTATACACTCTCCTCTTGATATTATTTAAGTTGTGCCCTATGGTATTGCAAGAAGAACAAAAATTTGGAAGGTTCTCGTATTCCAACACGACAAAGAAGGCAAAACCCTTCCTTTCAACTAAAACATTGTATCTTAAATCATTAGTTAACTCCAAGTCAACCAACACCCGCATAAAATGCCCAAAAGGTATTTCAAAACAGCTCTTGTTTAAAGTCGAATCTATACATAGCGGAGTTCTGATACTGCTAGCAAAAAAATAATTTTAGGCCTCAAGTACACTTGAGACAGACCATGAATCCTAACCCACACTTGAGAAGAAGAGTGTTTTAGTAAACATGGATTAAAATCTTTTAACCATGGAGATAACTTAAAAAACCCAGGGTTGAGATTCCAAGAGGTTAAAGATCTAATTCTTCTAACATTAGACCCAAAAGTTTGGATTTCAGAGTTTGCACAGTTAGAGGGGAAGAACCATTCGGCCATATTACCCTTCCGTGTAGATTATGCTTACAGACTTCAACCCCTAACTGATATTCATCCTCTGGGATAATGATAGACCATTTATTCCCCACCTACGCAAGGAGTTGAGAGTTGACTCTGAGGAATATCATGTACGTTATTCACAACTTCCGCAAAGGATTTATATTGTTTAATGGAGGGCTTCATGATCTAAACATATTTCTTTTTAACCGGACCTTCACTGGAAACATCCAAGAATTTCCATGGGATGATCGGTTGAACCATTGAAAAGGGATTGAAGGAAAATGATAATTAGGTTTCAGAGTGAACAGTAACAAAATTGCCTTTTATTAGGTATCGAATTCAAGTACAATAAAGGAAAAGTATATGTTTAGAATATAGAAGTGATATCTAGAACAATTATATTTTTTGTTTTGTTCTAAATTACTTTTATTGGAGATAATTATATGAGATTAATTACTATGCACTGTCAGTGTATAAAGTTTTACACAATCGATTCATCACCATCACCCGTTTGCATTATTTTATAGATTTTTAAAATAAAAGTCAAACTTGTTTCAATATCCAAAGGCTATGATTAACTGACGGTGTAAAATTCTTTTACATTGTCAGTGTATTTCAATTAAATCCTAATTATATTTAGAAGAAAAATGTTTAATGTATTATATAAAAAATTTAAATTAGACTCACTTTTTATGCACATAATGTCTAATATGATGATTTTGTTTTTTATACATTACGTTTATTTGAGAGAATCATATTTAGGAAATTAATGTTCAGTGCATTCTTATAAAAAAAATCAATTTTTATATGCGCATACCGTCTAATATTCTAATTTTTTTCACAATTCTTAGTGCAATCTCTAAAAAAATTAAATTTACATTTTTATGAGCATTTAAGTGATATAATTTTGATATTTTAAATATTTTATAGGGTATATTTATTAGAAACAATCATAATCAAGTGTATTATCAAAAAGAACTAAATTAAATCTAGCTTTTTATGCATATATCTAATACGTTGATTTTGTTTTACCACAATTTTTAGTGCAATCTCTAAAATAATTAAATTTCTTTCACCTTTTTACTACTTAATACTTTGACTTTTTATTTGTGAGTTTATGTCAATGCTCTTAGATTAAATTCCTTTGGCATATAATTTTTAAATGTATAGAAAACAATTTATACAGTGTTCGACAATTTAAAACAAATAAAATTGAAATTGTTACTTGTAAGTTCTTTTTAGGTTTTATTGTTAAATTGATAAACTATATTTAAATAAAATTTATATTATAATTTAAATTAAGGAATTATTAGTAATTAATAATAAAAATTTGAAATTGAAATATAAGTATTAATGTAAATTTACTGTAAAAAATGAACAAGAAATGCATTAATTAAAATTTATACTTAGTCACGATATATTATTATAATTAAATGATATTTTTGTTATAGTCAGGAAATATTATTGTAATTAAATGAAATTTATATTAAAATTAAACGATTTTATAATAACATATATTTGATTGAAAAGTATTAGTATAAATTTATTGTCTGAAATAAATAAAAAATGTAGAAATTACATTTTGTAACTATATTTGTGAAATCAAATTGGTTTTCAAATAATAACTTTTGGTAAAATTATATAAAAAAATATTTAATAAATTGATAACTCGAGAATACGAAACAATAAATTAATTGACAATTTAGATAAATACCTAAAATACTAAGAATAAAAAGTAAGACAAAAGCAAAAAAAACGAAAGATGAAAGAAATAAGAAGAAATGAAGGAACAAATATATATATATATATATATATATATATATATATATATATATATATATATATATATATATATATATATATATATATATATATATATATATATATATATATAAATTACAGGTGTGCGTGTTCCCGCTAAATAGCAGGAAAACTCAGAGGTCTTAGTATCTTTGTAACACGATATAGTGGTTAGGACTTGCACGCGGCGGCGAGAAACCTTGTACGCTGGTATTTTTAATAGTTTCGTAGTTCAACTTATGTGAGGTGACAGACTCTATGGATGACTAGTGAGGCTTGAGAGTAAGCCTATGGTTATGGTCAGTGGTGCTATTTGTTGTGACTTTAGTAAGCGTTATAATCTTTTCGGGTGTAAAGAATATGTCTCTTCTTTCTCTATGAGAAAGAGTATTTATAGAGGCTCTTTGGACCTAGGATTTGGGTACTCCTTAGTGGTTCCCTTTTATCATAGGAGGTTATTGACCACCTATCTTTTAAGAGTTAGTGGAGACTCCCTATTTCTTGAATCACACGCCATGGATACCTTTGAGTTGGTCTCTAAGTCATCGCCTGTCCATTACAATTCCTAGGCGTGAGCGTCTTAGTTTAGAACTTCCATAAATATAACACTACATAGTCTTTCAACCACGAGGTCTTTTATAAGGACAAAGTGTTTTTAAGCTCCTTTTCTCTTCATTAGTTGCCCCTCCGCATATCAGAGAGCCCCTTAGTCAGGAGTGACTATACTCATGACATGAGTCCATAAGCATAGGGTGAGAAAGTCAATGCCTTCTGCAAGCTTGAGTGTCTAAATGGGAAAAAGTTATGAGTGACATTTAATGCACTTATGCAAGTATATAGTGCACCTAAGATGGGGGGGGGGGGGGGGGGTTTAATTAATTACTTTGAAATATTCTAATTTTTAGAGTGATTGTATATTTATTTACTAGTTTGATGTTAGGTTATGAAAGTAGTAAAGTGCCAAAAAATAAAGAACACATGAGGTTTATACCAGTTCCCCTTATAATCTGAGTATAGTCTAGTCCCCTTACCACTGTAAGATGTTTTACTATTGTTAGAACTTTGTAAAAGCTTATACCTAGCTTCTATACACAAGCTTCTAGATAAATCACCTAGGCGAACCACCTTGTGATTTTACAACACAGAAAAAGAAAACACCATTTCTTTTTCCAACCGCTTGTTTCCAACAATCCTGGACAACAAGATACTGATACAAATATCTGAGTTTTTTTTATGAAAAAAAGTTTAAAGCAGTAGGATAGAATAATCCAAACTTGTAGAATTGCTTCCCTTTGAAGAATATGGTATATCATGATATATCTTTTAGTGATAAAAAACTTTTAGGTTATTTGATTTATGAAAATAATGCACAAGTTCTTGATGATTGAAAATATTGATGCCTTGAAATATATTGAAATACTTAGGAAGAAACTTTTGAAAGAGGTGAGTTTGATAAGATAAAATACATCTTTTTTTATATGGTCATTCACACCCTTTTGAATTAAGACAAAACTCTTGATAAATTATGATAAGGTGTCAAATTGATTTGAAAAGATACAATGAAGGTTCCATGAAAAGATGTAACGAACAAAAGTATTTTTATGAAAATTCACACTGTCAATCGAATGAATGGGATAGACAATCGGTCCTCCTTTTAATACGTTGAAAAAATTTGAATTTTAAACTAATGCCAATTGACTTCTCATCCCATGCAATCAATTGATGGCTTTAAAAAATTTCCAATTCTGAATGATGACAATCGTTTGACAAGCCATGCAATCAATTCTTTAGCTTAGAAATCGGTTTTTCAATTTGAAAATTATGTAAAATATTTATAAGTATAAAATGCAATGACATGAATTATGAGAGATGTCATAGATTGATTTTAAAAAGTTTGAGCACTTAAGGTTATATGTAACCATGAGATACCATATTTACCATCTTGTTGATCATCCATAACATAGCCATTTGAGAAGCTTTTTGCATATTTATACATTTGATCATGTCTTCACAATATAGATTATATTCATCAAAACGTCTTCATTGAAAGCTTGAATTTATAACTTCATGATGATGCTTCTTGGAAAAACCAATTTGTTTTACTTCTTAAACGTGTCTTCCAGGTGTGGATACATTCATACATCTTGTGGCAGTCCCCTCATTAGGTGAACGTATGGTCATGTGTCTTTGAGCTTCCCTATATTAATTCATAAAAACCCATTTATTTTCCTTTTCCATTTCTTTTTTCACAAAATAATTTACGGGTTAGACATCTTTTCTTCTAAGTCCCAGTTTCCATTGATCATGGGGAAGAAAACTAAACACGTTCAGGTCCAGAAAACTACATCCATGCATTCCACTTAAGGGATGATTGATAAATTGTCTTGGCATCCAATTTTCCAGCACGGGTCAAGAGAGGGATGTGATCATGTAACCTTGTTCGAAGGATGAGAGGGCGAACATGTATACTTTCGGCGAGTCGTATGCTCCTTATTTTTACATCCATCTTCCTATCATCTATGAGCTAAGGCTTTTCCTTTACCTCTTTCGAAACAGAGTTTTTGTCTACTGTTAACTTCACCCCTTCTCAGTTTAACCCAAATGTGTGGGGTATACATAGAGCTTTCCAAATAGTTTATTATAGTTTGGGTGTATCCACCTCTATCATAGTGTTTCTCTATTTTTTCAGGACGAAACTTCTGTCCATCGATGGTTGGGTAACATTGGGCCCTTTTCTTGGTGGATGCCAATTAAAGTCTTCACTAATCCTTATGAGGATTGGAAAGACAAGTTCGTACGGATAAAAGGGAAGAATATTTCCTCTCCTATTATCATGGGGGTGAGGGGTGAACTTATTTTTCCTTTATTCTAATCTTTGGATCCACAACTTACTGAAAGGGTGGACCCGCGTGCCCTTTCTCCCCTCGACTGAGAAGTGATTCAAGTTTTGGGGTGTTTTCATTCTATGGAGTCTAGCATACCTATTTACGGGGATCATGAAAGCGACAATGAAGTGGATACATATTTAGGTATGAAAGAACACTTTCCAACCTAACTTCGTTTGTTGTTGTGTTTTAATGATGTTTGTTACCTGTATGGGTAATGATGGATGTGATTTCCCTTTCCCAATACATGGTTGGTTCTAAGGAATTGGCGCAGTGTGAGAACTCACGAGCGGATGAGGTTCTCCCTCCCAAGGTTCCTAAAAGGGAGGTGAATCCTTCTGATCCGTAAGGAAGTCGTGAGGTGGGGCTAGGCATGGAGTGGGAAATGGATGATTGGATCCTCCTGAGCCTTTCCTATGGAATAATGAGGCTGTTAATGCATTGGAGTTTGCCGATCTATTTTTCTCCTTCTCTGAGAACTTCCCTGATGACAATCATTTGCTTTTTGATATGTCCCCCGCCCAAATATCTACTATGCTGGAGACCTAACTCGGGAGGTGCATTTTATTGGAAAAAGAATTAAGGTAGAAGTATTCTCGCACACTTTGGAGACTATAATCTGGGGTGATTAGTGTAAGAAAATGCACCCACAAAGGCAACGTGGCAATGGCGCAGCTGAGGGAGAGACGAGAAGATATGAAGGCACTTGCCCAAGGGACAGCCACTTAAGTCCTCGTCCAGCTCGAAGAAGTGTAGAGTTTGAAGAAATCGCCCGAGAAGGGCTCATGACACCCTATGAGGTTTGGAGGAGAAGGTCTTTATGCTTAAGGATGAAGTCATGATGTCCTCTGTCCATCATTTTGAGAAGGCTAGAAGGCATGTTTCTCTTCTTTATCATAATCTAGACTTGATCTCTATTGACCCTTTTCAGGTGATTTGAGATGGACAACTAGTGTATGAAGAATAGTTCTTGTTCCTACCCATTTTTTGGTTGTATTTCTTCTGCCCTTTTAGGGGATTTTATAATTGTTATGAACAACAGACTCTCTTGGGGGAACCTTTCATATTAACTTCTTTTATCATCATTTTCTTTTTTTTAACCTTTGCCTAAGGGAATTTTTTATCATGATTACCTCTGGGGGTCGCAAGGATACAACTTTTATGGATTCAACAAATATGATCGCCTTATTGGGCGGCAAGGATCACACTTAAGGATCCAACAATTAATCGCCTCATAGGGAAACAAGGGTCCCATTTAAGGATCTGGTGATTAATCGCCTCATTGAGGGGTAAGGATCCTAGTTAAGGATCTAGCAATTTGATCGCCATAGTTGGTGGAAAGAATCTCACCTACGGATCCAACAATCGGTTGCCTCATTGGGCGGCAAGGGTCCCACTTAAGGATCCTGCAGTTTGATCGCCTTATTGGGCAACAAGGATACCACTCAAGGATCTAGCAATTTGATCGTCACATTGGGTGGTAAGGATCCCATTTAGGGATCTAGCAGTTTCATCACCTCGTTTGGAGACAAGAATCCCACTTAAGGATCTAGAAATTTGGTCGCCATATTGGGTGGCAAAGATCCCTTTTAGGAATCCAGCAGTTTGATCACCTCGTTGGGTGAATTCTGATCACCTTTATAGGCAATCTTCTCTCAAAATATTATGTTTCCTACAAAGAAATGGACAGCCAAACCTATAAACTTTAACATAATAAAAAGTGAGGTGCCTTATTAAAAACACTTGCCTCGTGTACGAGCATAAAAAGGGAAAAGAGTGCACCCTATAAAGTAACTTGTTCTTTACAATTGGAAGAGATACAATACTCTTTTATAAAAATAAAAAAATAAAGCAATATTAAAGAAAAATAAATGGTGTCTATATTGACATCTTCAGAGGGTATATCTCTTGAATATTTAGTTGTTAGTCTCCTTAGAGGTTAGGGATGAGGTCTCCTCGCCTTTACAGAATTCCTATGATGGCTTTATTCCTGAACTTATCCTCCTGGTATTCCCGCCTTGATTACGAATCCTCTTCAAACTGAGGCTTTTGCATAACATCTCCTGGCGATTTCTTGATCTCCTTGGATAAACTTTACTCACCCATCGAGGAACGGGTACTTCATACACACACACACAGTAGACAAGGTGGCACCTAACCAGTCAAAGGTTGGTCTCCCTATAATCATATTATACAAAGAGGGGAAATTGACAACCAAATACCTAACCTTTATCTCCTTAGCTTGATCTTCTTCTCCAAAGGTGGCCCTCAAGGTGATATATCCCTTTACCTGTACTCGTTGTCTAGAGAATCCAACCAGTGATCTATAAAGGGCTTTAGGTCTTCCAGGTCGAGGAGAAGTCTTTCAAATTCCTCTTAATACAATATGTCTATAGAATTCCCTTGGTCAACGAGAACTCTTTTAATCCCCCAGTCTTCTCATTTGATGATAATGGCCATGAGATCATCATTATAATAGTGAATTCTAGTTTCACCTTTCTCCGAGAAGGCGATCGTGGCTTTCGGATCTTGGAGCTTTCCTTCAATCTTGACCTTAGGGAGGTTTTCTATACCCAAGATCTGGAGAGCGTACCTTTTTATGGAAGAATTGGTTTCCCCACCTCTGGAGAACCCCCGATATGGTATTGAATATGTGGTGCGTAACTTTGTTATTGTTGACCTGGGATGGCTCTTGGGATTTGTTGGGTATGGGGCTCCCAGCATCGTCTCATCCACGCAGGCTAGACTTGTATGACAAAGGGAACGAGTCACCCTTCACATATCTATTGAGGTGTCACTCTTGTATTATTCATTTAATTTCCTCCTCGAGCTGATAGTAATCCTCAGTGTGATGTCCCTTTACCCTATGGAACTTGCACAATCTTCCTGGTTCATAATCCATCATATCTGCTTTAGGAATATGCGACATAAGGATGTTGTGCAAGTGGAACGCCTCATTCCATATTTTTTTCATGATGATTGTTCAAAGGTGTGGAGTTCTTTATCGACTTACCTTCCCTTTTGAATGTTGTCTTATCCTTTATGGGCAAGGTATAATTGCTTTTATTCTTGTGGTGTAAGCTCTCAGAGTTTGGAACACGCTCCTTGACACCATGTTTCTTCTTTTCGGTATTGTTTTCCTCACCCTTTATGTAGCACTTAGTTATGGTGATCACTTATACCAAAGTCAGCACTGGCTTCTTGGCGAAGGAGTCATTGAATTTTCCTGCCTTAAGCCTATTTTGGAACACCCCTACAAACATTTCTTGGTTTGATGAGATGGCCCTAATGATGGTCTTGTTAAAGTGGGCGAGTTAGTCCCTCAGCAACTCCGAAGGACCTTGGTATATATTAAACAGACTGGTAGTTGACACCTTCCAGTGGTTGTTGGCGGAGAATTGGTGTACCAGTTTCTGGTAACTATTGATGTAAGCATAAATTAAACCCATATACAACCTGAGGGCGGTTTTCCTAAGAGTTCCAGGTAGCAACTTTCACTTTAGGGAGTCAGACGCTCCTATGATGGTCATTTGTATGTTGATGGAGGCAACATGCTTGTAGGGATCATTGCACCCATACAACTTGGCCAGGGAATAAGGTTTGAAAACTTCTGGGACATGCGCCCCTCATATCTCGTCTAAGAGTGGTTAGGGGTCCAACAAATCCATCTTCTCTGGGGGATTTGTATCTTGTTGGTGATGTGTGGTGTTGTAGATTTCGTATTCAAATGTTTTGTTATGGCGGCGTAATTCTTCCATGGCAGCATACACCAATGTCAGGGCTTCGACATCACCACTATCGTTGGTACCTTCTAGCATAAGGGATAGATCTCTCATATTAACCATAGTTGAAGGTAGTTAAGTATAATAGTGAAGGGTGATAGCTAGAAGGGTGATGTTGATAAAAAAAAGTATGGTCCAGGTTAGTTTTATTGGGGCCTTACGGTGGGCGCCACTGTATTATAAAAAAGTGCACATGTACGTGTTCCCTGTGCAAGGGAAGGAAGACTCAGAGGGCTTAGTAGGTTTATAACATGATATGGAGGTTAGGACTATCCCACGAAGGCGAGAAGCCTGGTACGGTGGTATTTTGAGGTAGTTTAGGAGTCTAACTCATGTGATCTGAGAGACTATACTGATGACATGTGAGGCTTGAGAGAAAGTGTATGGTTATGTTGAATCGTGTTGTTGTGACTTTAGTAAGTGTTATTCTCTTTTGGTGTATAAAGAACATGTCTCCTCTTTTCTGTGGGAACATAATATTTATAGAGACTCCTTGGACCTAGGGTTTGGGTCCTCCTCAGTAGGGTCAACCGCTTTCCTCTTATCATAGGAGGTTATTGACAACCTATCTTCTAGTAGTTAGTGGAGACTCTATCTTTCTTGACTCACACGTCAGGGATACCTCTAGGCGGGTCTCTGAGTCATTGCCTGAGCGATATGATTTTTGGGCGAGGGCGCCCTTATTTAGGACTTCCACAAATATAACACTATATATATATATATATATATATATATATATATATATATATATATATATATATATATATATATATATATATATATATTTACAGGGTTAATATCTATTCTCCCCTTTGACAAAAAATTTGGATTATTTTAACTTTTAAATTTTCAAAGTTTATAAAAATAAAAAAATAAAAAAGCCAACCTAGATTAAAAAAAAATAGTGATATTGATCTCCAGTATAATTGCGTTGAGTGGACCCGTAAGGTTAACACTCCAATGCCAAGTCTGCTATAGAGTCAAAGATGAGAATAATAAAAATTGGAGATCAAAAAATTATACCTTGATTCTCAGGTTTGCTGACTATTTACGTTGGATAATCTTGATTGAGTCACATGTAATTGGCCCTTCATATAAATCCTTTGGTCGTCCTATATGTAAGACCCCAATTTTGACCCTAAGATCCCTCATGCTATCTCATCATTTGCATTAGCTTTGGGATCACATCTTGGCATTCTCCTTACCCCTAATTCTTTGGGTTTATATTGAGAGAGATCACCAATCACATTTGATTGTGTCATACTTTTTTATATTTGTTTACTAACCCAAATACCAAAAATATGTCTATGTATATCTTTGTTTCTTTTGTAGGTGTGTGTGTGTCCATCTGTTCCCCACTCAGCTTACAACTAGGGTTTAAGACCCTCAATACAGGGTAATCAATAAAAAAATGGACAAAATTGGTTCTAAGAATCATATATTGATCCCCATGTTCTTTATTTATCATCTTGATCAAGAATTCATCAAGAGTTTGAAGCTTGTTTGCCTTGGAAGCCCTAATTCATCTGGGTATCTTGTGTGACTTCCTTAGCAATTTTATTCAACAATTGGTCAAAGATATCAAGGGATCTTAAATTTAAATCATATCAAACATATATGATCCTCCATGAGTCCCAAAGACCAAGAGAACTTCAAGTTTGAAAGTGGGTTCAAAGAAGTTGACTAGAGAAAGTCAACTGGTCAAAACTAGGGTTCCCTAGACCCTATCTCTTATATTTTTTGTCATATGAAAATTATTCCAAGAAAAACGTTACTCCTTATGACATTCCAAACAACTTTGATGTTGGAATCAAGAGCTAATTTGGATTATAAAGTCATTTTTTATGGTGAAAGAATATAGGTCATTTTGTATGTGCCCTAGTTAGGAGGTGAACTTACAAGGACCATAACTTACTCAATTTTTATGATATGAATTCCATCTAAGTTTCATGATAAATTTCAAGATGTCTTCTCCAACTTTTATTCTTTGAGAAATGGCAAATTTAACTTGCAAGGGAATGTGCCAAAAGGAAACATTATAGTTCATTTTGGGCCATTACCATTGAACAAGCATTTTTCCTCAACTTCTAAAATCCATAACTCCCTCGTGTCAAATCCAAATGGTGTCAAATTTGTGACCAAATTGAAGAGGAATGAAAGAGATACAACTTTGGTGAATAAAACATTTTCATTTCAAATTGTACAAGATTGAGTTGGTTTGAGGTCAAATCGAAGCAACTTAGATTGTGTACCTCAAAATTCAATTCCTCATATCTCTCAATATATTTGGAATTTGACAAAATTCAGGCCAGATTCGAGCTCTTGAGCTTTTTCTCTTTAAAATAGTGTCCTTACATTTCATGGATGAGGGTGGATCAGCCCGGTGAGGTCCACCGAAGAAGACAACCAGAGCTAGGACTCCGGTGATGTGTTGACAAGGTTCTAACCATTTGATCTTAAGTCCACATTCTAATCTAGTCCCTTGATTCTTATTACCACTTGTACATGCGCGTTGACTATGGACTGCGGTGGATGATACACACTTGGCCATCATATATGCCACCTCAATTAATGAGGGAGATCTGATGGCCCTCGTTTTTTTCTATTTTCTATTTTAATTCTGATTTTTCATTTAATCCCTTTATTTTGTTTAATTCATATTAATTTCATTTTTAATCTAAAAAATATGGGACTTTCACCAAAATTCTTTAAATATTTTCCTCTTCTATATTTTGAATTAAGACAATTTTTTGGACTAATTTTGATATTTTTCATGAATTAAATGATTTTTGACTTGTTTTAAATATTTTTAAAATACTTCTGACTTTCCAAAAATTATGAATTTTTTTGTCTAAGGTCCTTTGACCTTGTTTGACCTAGGATAAATCCCTTGGCCATTTATTTGGTGTTTTGAACGGGTTTGAGGTTTTGTCCAATTTAAAATGCATTTTAATTCATTTTTAATTAAATTTTTAATTGAATAAATGCTTGAAAATTATTTTGAGCCATTTTTATGGTCTTGTGATGTTTGGCTTTGTGTTTGACCTTGATCATGGTTGATTTTACTTTTGTTTGACCAATACTATTTGATTTAGGGGATTGATGAATGTATATTTCATCTCCCAAAATAAATGGATAGTATTGATCAGATGAATTTCCTTCTATGAACAATTTGGGTTTCTATTTCCCCCTCGCTCTTCATCTTCATCCCTATTCTTCCCCAATCCATCATTGACGAATAAAATATCTTCATGTCTAGTACTAGTTGATTCATCAATGACCTTGTGTCAGATGAATCAACATGAGCCAGACTGAGATAGGTCATCCCCCCATTTCTTTTAGTGTGTGGTATGTTTTAGGAGTTTGGTTCTTTGTACCAAATCTCTAACATGCATTAACACCTATATTTTTATTTCCCAACCTCAGATAGTTGTGACTTCTACATAAGTCCAATTACAATTGCTTAACATAGAGCTAAATTCGATCAAGAAGGCATAACATTCTAGTAAGTGACAATGTAAGTCTCCCATTCTTCATGGCATTCTGTGAAGATTTGACCTTTTTTCCTTTCACGAGAGCTAGTGGCATATTTGTTGAATTATCCAAGTTGGAGCCCTTCTCATGGATGATGTCTTGGTTCAAGGATTCATACTTGTGAATGAATGGTTGAGTGTTATCCAAAGAATGACTTAACAATTAAAACTCTTCACTAACATTTACTAACACTTTATTAATTTTGCTTTTACTCTCAAGTCATTTACTTAATGCAATTTAAATTTAAGTTCATTTATCATTCATCTTCCATTTACATTTCATGCAACTTGTTTATGCTTCAGTCCTTTTCACTTTGCTCACTTGAGCCATATATTGTGATTATATATACGGTTTTCCTGCTTTTGTTTGTGGTCTTAGGACCTTAAAATACCTAATAACAACAAAAACCCTAAAAAACATCTTGGTGGACTGTTGGACTTGATTTGAACTTTTGGACTTAGGATAGGCTACTTCCCTATGCTTTGAGGACTTGGCCAATGCCACTATCTAAGGTTGAGCTATCCTTGCCGGTACCTTTCATCTGATGCAAGACCTTGATTGACTTTGACTCAGTTGTCAATTTGACTTTGTGCTTACTTGTTATATTGTTATTATTGTTGATGTCTGATGATTGCTTTTGAGTTCACCTCAAGGGATATTTTCATCTGATGCATTGGAAGAAATTCAAGAATGCTAGCTATTGGATTGCTTGCTTGGATATCCTGGCTATCTTTATTTGATGCCATGTCCTTCATATAATTGCTTGGGTATTGCTTATGCTTGTTGCCTACTAAAGTCCAAACGAAAATGGGTTTCTATATGACATTCTTGCCTGTAGGATTGTGTCGTATCTCGAAAAATACGATTCCTCGCGATGGTCGCTGAAAAAATTAATGTTCGAACAGAGTCGCCACCGAACTTTATTTATCCCGATGAAGGAATAGGAATAGTCGATAAAACCTTTAGGAAATAGAACAATGGTCTTCGCAACCATATTCGGGTTCGAGAGTGGATTACGTAAGGGGAAGGTATTAGCACCCCTTACGTGTGTTGTACTCAACGGGAACCTTTTAGTTCTAGTTTGCATTTTGAGTGTTAATTTATGTTTGTTTGTTATCTTTGGGTTATAAAATATTTGAAACTGAAATGGATGGGAACCTTAGAAAGGGAAAGGGAAGGTTTTTTATTAGTGTGCTCGCGAAGATACAGCAATCTCTTGCCTACGTATCCTTATGGTGCAATAAGGAAATCAGAGCATTCGTAGTTCGGGAAACTACGGTTGGTTGGTGTTTTTTTAATGAACAATTGTTTGGATCGCATCCTAAAGGCTAAACATTGGCTTGTCTACTCTCGGCGGAGGCTTAAGCATTGGTTTGTTGTGCGCATTAGAAAGGATTAACAGTGTTCTTTCTGAAAAGAGTTTCAGTCACGCGGGGGTAGCAAGTTGGATTAATATGTCGGATGTTTTGATTGGTTGAGATGTTTTTGGTTGGTTGAGATGTTTTTGGTTAGATGACGATTACTCGGATAGTCGAGTAAGACAACTCGTATCCTAACAGTCGGGAAAGGGAGTAGAAGACTCTAAACCACTTTCTTTTTCATCCTTAATTATAGAAAGGATTTGATAATAGTTAAAGTGTTTTGAACAGATGACGAATACTTGGATAATCGAGTAAGACAACTCGTATCCTAATAATCGGGAAAAGGAATAGAAGACTCTAGACCATTTTCTGTTTCATCTAAATATTTATGAAAATAAGGTTGTATATGGTTGACGTGTTTTAGAATGGACGACAAGTACTTGAATGACTGAGTAAGATAACTCATATCCAAGCATTTGAGAAGAGGAATTGAAAACTCAAGACCATCTCCCTTTTTCGTATAGTTTATTATGAAATGATTTGACTTACGGTATAAGTTGGTGGAAAAATGACAATTGTTCGACTGACCGAGTAAGAGAACTCGTATTCAAACAATTGGGAGAGAATTTGAAGACTCAAAGCCATCTCCTTTTTCATTTCGTTATTATGAAATAGTTTGATTTAAACGAGTTATGAAAGTCTTTAAGAGAGATGACAATTATTTGACTAACCGAGTAAGAGAACTCGTATTGAAACAGTTGAGGAGAGAAGTTGAAAACTCAAAGTCATCTCCCTTTTCATTTCTTATTACAAAAATGATTCGGTTTGATTGTGCTTAGATGGATAGAAGTGACGACTATTTGACTAACTGAGTAAGAGAACTCGTATTCAAATAATTGAGGAGAGGAACTGAAAACTCAAAACCATCCCCCTTTTCATTTCCAAATGAAATGGTATTCAATTGTGATTGTGTATTTTAAATTGATTTGAATAAAAATACTCGACATTGGATCGAGATTTGAATTTGTATTTTCGGATAAATTAGATTATAGTGAATCAATCATCTAATCGATTAATTAATAACTGAATAGGTCTCATTGTAAGAAAGCCCAAGAGTAAGCTATGTGAGGTGGATGACGATGCTAAAAGCAATCGACTTACAAAGGTATTTGGGAATGGGCTCGACATTGAATCGAGAAATATGTGATTTATTTTGGTTTATCATGGTTTTGACTTGATGATGAGATTGAATGTATTATGAAATAGAATCGGTAATATAATAGTGGAAGAAATTGATTAACCCTTTAATTATCAATTTATTAAAATTGGGTTAAATTGCGTCGAATTGTAAAAAGTACTAAAAATGGATTTTTAAAAATAAATAAAAAATTATCAAATCATCTACAAACATTTTTTACAAATTTGAAAATAAAAGATCATATTAAATTAACTCATTTCATTTTTTTTTAAAAACTATATATCAATTAATACTTTGAGAGACTTATATTTTATTAAAGAATTAGAATTCAGTTGTTTTAAATATACTTATAAACAAAATACTAATATTCATAAAATTAAACCTTTATTAAATTTTAATATAAATTAATCCGTTAATTAAATATTAAACAAAAATTATATATGCATATAGTCAAATTATTGAAGATGTTAGTTGGTATCAAACATGTGATTTTGCTTTATTATCCTTTTTTAAATAGCATAAAAAGAAAATATCAGTGACATAAAGATACAACCTATCTAAATAACTAGAGTCATATTACAATTTACAGTAAAGGCAATGAATCCCAATATAAAAATCACTTGACACATACGTCATTAAATCAACCTAAATCTAAGCACAACTTGAACAAAATCACATAAATACATTATCTATATCAAACTAAAATTTACATGACAGCAGAATTATATTTTAACAGTTCAATGTTAGCAATATCAAGGAGTTAAAAATAAAAGAATAGAAATGAGTGATAAGATTCATACATAAAACTTCATATAGAAAACTTCATGTAGAAAAATAAGAGTAACGGTAGCAGAGGTATAACAATTCAACCTCATGTAGAAAATGAATGAACTCTAACCAAACATACACAAGAACATGAATGACAAATAATATGGATAAAACGTTTTCCTACCGTGAGTAGTGCATTACAACAGAATAAACTGACAAACAAAATATCCAATATAATTGAATCAAAAATATACACAGTGAAGTAAACACATCAACAACATATAAACTTCAACGAGTTCGAGTTATTACCGACGGAAATGACGATAACTGTTGTATTTGATACGTAACGGAGTACCCTTCGTGGTGGACATGTTCAGATTTATGATTTCGTTGTTGTTGCTTGTTGACTTATGGTCAGAGCTTCTAGTGGCGACTGGAGTTGTTGTTTCAAGCAGTGTAGTGTACGACGAGCCGAATGAAGCAATGTCGGTGGAGTTGCTCACGTTGAGATTATGCTTGTTAGAGTGACGGAAGCAAGATGATGTGTGTGAGGTTAGGGTGAAGTAGGTTCAGATTTTTCCGGAAAATGAAACGGAGGGAGATCAGATCTGAGTTGTTTAAGTGGTTAGATTTAAGATGGAAGTCAACACGGAGTTGCCGGTGTGAGTCGGTGAGTGAAGTAGAAACGGAAGATGAGATTCGATGGCTTTTCGGTGAGTTAAGGTTGATGCGGTGGTTGTTAGATGTTACCGTGTGAGGCAACTTGATGGTTAGGAAATAAAGGATGGTGTTCAGCGGTATTTTACGGTTGTTTTTGCATAGTGAGGTTTAGAGGAGTAAGAGGAAGAACAAGGATGGATGTGATTTTGACTGGAAAAATAAATAGTGGTCGAAGGGGGTTGGTAAACCGTGTTTGGGTGAAAATGATTTTGAGGTTGTAACGACACGGTTATGAGGTGTTGTTGTAAAATGAAGTATTGTTGGAATGGAGATTTTTTGGAGAGAACATCTTTCTGAAATCTGAATGAGAGAGTGAAGTGGGAAAGACGTGAGAATCGTGAGTGATTGAGAGGAGAGATTTGTGAGGATTGTGGCCAATTATTGAGAGAGAGAAAAAAACGTGTCAGGGAGAGAGAGAGAAAGTCGTTTTTTATTTACTCCTTTTTGTTTTTTTATATATTACTATTATTATTAATTCATTCTTCTATTGGTGAATAAAGATGCACATGGATAGCTAACATGGATTGTTGATTACTTATGATTTAATGGTTGAGATCCATTGACAGAAACACAAATTGCAACCAACTTTTAAAATGCCTAAAATGCCTCTCTTAGATGATTTAATTGATTTAAATAGTTTATATCAATTAAATCCAATAAAATTGACAACTTCAAAAATGAATATGATAAAAATAAAATGAAGACATGGAAAATCCTATTTATTTTTTGTGAATATTTTGGCGAAATAATAAAAATAAAATGACTAGAAATGAATAAATGTCGGGCGAAAATTTGCTCAAAAAATTAAATCGGTCACACTAAATTGATCAACATAAAATATACTTACTGAAAAAATACAGCGTTTCTTCAAATTCTGAAATAAATTTTCATCGATTAAAAGACTCAAACGGATTAAAATGCAGCTGAACAAGTTGCCGAAAAATATTACGAGCACACCAGGCTAAACTACGTGAACCGTAGATTAATAATACTGACGTCTGCAAATTTAATTTCAAAACTTTTTACCCGCTGATTTTGCACGTACTTTAGAAATGATTTAACCAATTTGTCTGTATTTTCAATAAATTTATCCTGACTGATATTTCAGGTATTATTTATGATGAAATGCATGTTATGTTGTACAACTGATGCAAATTGAAATAAAAATCGAATTTATGAAATTTTTAAAATGCCCGGACAAAATTGGGGTATGACAGATTGCATCCCATTGGTCAGATCCTTTCAACCCTTAACTTTTAATTTTTGTTTAGGATAGTCCCTTCATCTCCCCTCACTTCTTAAATTTCAAAATCTCTCCCTCTTTTCAAAAACTTGTTTTGCTTGTAATTTCTAACTTAGACATGTTTTAATGATTAGAAACTTTGGCCCTATGCCAATGAATTTTAAGATCTTTTCTTAATCAAAATTGTAAATGAAGTTAACCATATTGACTTTAATTTCAAAAATACAAAAATAACTAACAACCTCATTCAAAACTTTGCCCTTTTGTGCTTTCTTATCAAACTTTTTCTAAAAGCAATTCACCAACTTTCTTTGAAATTTTTACCACGAACTACGAGGTTTAGATCCCTTATTTTTATGTTGGTACGTAGGCATAAGACCGAAGGTCTTGTCAAACACAAAAATATAATTAATGAATTCTCTTCTCATCCCCTCATTCTTTTTTGTCAAACATCATTTAGACCAAATCACTTGCACACAAAAAATGGCTCCCTAGGAGTACCTAGGACACTTTGGGTGCTAATACCTTCCCTTTGTGTAACCGACCCCCTTACCTGTAATCTCTGGCATTTTATTATTTTTGATTTGAAAACTTCTTATCTTTGGGTTTTGTTCGTAATTTTTCCCTTTTCCTTTGGAAAGAATAAAACCGCGGTGGCGACTCTGGTTTTATTGACGTCAAGTTTATCCATAGCTTGATGGTCATGAATTTACTGCTACACTATACCAGTTTCCCCCAAGGCTTGTCGGATGTATACTAGCCGAGAAGTCTTTCAAAGTTGTGTCCGACCTCTAGCAGTTATGTCTGGCCATAGTGAGAATACACAAGGTAACAAAATGATTACAAAAGTAATGGGTAACAAGTGTATTAAATGATCTCCCATCATTGAAATGTCTCACTGGCTTTTCCAGACACGTGGCTTTATCCTCAAAGTTTAGGCATGGCATTTTCGCCTTGGGCATTTGAGTGGACTTGAATTTGTATGTGTTACCTAGGTGAAATATGGCCTTTTATTTTTAACTTCTTATTTCCTTGTTCTATATATAAAGACCTCTTTACCTTTGGGAGAATTTTCTGTGGAACCTTGTTTTGCAGGTGATATGATTTTAACAAGGACAACAACTTTTGTTGAACTCTTTATCATGAAAACTAATTGATGATGACTCCAATGTCTTCTAGTAAGTCGAGCATAAGTTATTAAGCGGATAAAGATGCAAACATAAGTATTAGGGTTTGATGGACTTGACTATTTGATGATGACAACAAATGGAATATAAGCTCAAGACTCATCTCAAGTGAACTCGAGCAAGTGTCTACAAAAGAAAGCATATGAAAAAATATTGAAGTGAAATAAAGCCCTATCTTAGTCCTAGTGAATGTTTTGTAAAGAAAAAGATCATTCTCGTAAAAGTGCAAGACTAACACACACAAACACAAACGCGCACAGTAAAAAATATTTTCAAACTAATTTTTCTCATGAAAATATCTTCAAAAACATCTTGAAGTTGTGCCAAATGAATTGAGAGAAATCATAATTACTATGGGGAATTTTTTGTCTTTTCACATCGATTGGGACACTTATCTAATTGATTAAATCAGTTCAGAATTGAGATCTAAGCGATTACAACAACACCTTAATGATGTAAAACGGCTAAATATATTTTCCTGCCTATTTTGAACTGGTAATGGATTACCTTTAAAGTTTCTAATGAATTAGCATTAGGTGATAATTGATTAGATTGTCTTAAAAGGAAATAAAATTAGTTTTTTTAGCCAACCTCTAGCCTATAAATAGAGGTCCCTTCTCTCAATTCAGACCATCTAGAATTGTGTTTTAACACTTTTCACTTTATCTCTCTCTCTCTCTCTCCCCTCTCTAGAACTTTTTTTTTACTTTCTCTCACTAATATTTTTATCTGAAGTGCTTCTACAAGAAGGTTCTTTTGTGAGTGAGGATAAGCTGTTATTCTGAAAGGGTGGAATTGTAAAATTCACCAAGGGAATATTTTGTATACACTTTGGTTGAATATTATCAATTTAGGATTTTTTTTGGGTTAGAAGCTAAACTCGTAAAAGCTTTTAGTTTGGGGATTATTTGATACAACCCTTGTTTAGGTTCGAGATCAGCCCAAGGTAAAATCTTATTAGGTTCCTCGTTATCTCAGGATAAAACCAAGGACATATTAAAGCTTAGTACAATATTAAAAGCTTGGATAAGGTTCAAGATTAGACCAATATTAGAATCTCTCAAGTTATTGATTAGCCCATGTAAAACCAAGATTTAAGGTTCATGAGCTCAGACGTGATAAAAGCTTACAAAACTTGTTTAGAAGCTTGAAGACTAACTGCTCCAAGATTCTCGTGAAAAGAAGACTAACTGCTTTGATCTGCCCTTTTTGGAAAAGGGACTAACCACTTCAATATACTGTTTGGAAGAGAAGACTCAAACTTATAAATTCCAAGTGTTATTGTTTTGGTTGGAAGTCAATTGTTTTCCTTTTATAAGGAATTCGTGAGTATTACTTACAAAAATCTCTGAAAGTTTATTAAATACTCTCAAGATCAATTCTTGGAGAGAGGAGTAGGTCATTTTCTTGTTTGATTGAACCTCTATATATATTAGTGTTCTCTCTTTCCCTTACTTTTTCTTTTCTTCAATTTACATTCTGCAATTTAGTTATGATGTTGCTTAACACTTAAACATTCTCAAAAAATTGTAAGGACTACTCGTCTCAAGAGGAAGATGACTTCCGACTAGAAATATTTTCTAAACATAGCACCACTTTTTAATGATAGTAGATTTAATATTTGGAAAACTAGGTTTAGAATTTTTCTTCAAAGTTTAAATAACGAATTATGGGAAACAATAATCAATGGTCCATTTATTCCTAATCATCAAGTAAATAATGAAGTAGTATTTTAACCCAAATCCCTTTGGACCGAAGAGGAAAAGAGCAAATTTGAGGGAGATTTTAAAACCAAGAACTTTATAATAATGTATCTAGAGTATAATAAACTTTATTATACTCATCATTGTAAAATCTCCAAGGAAATTCGGGATACTCTTGAAATGACATATGAAGCTCTTCCAAGTATCGAACAAGAGAATATGAACACACAAGGCAAATAAAAAGTTACCACTCTTGGATGTTTTTCAAATTTTAGAAGTATTGGAAATTATGTTATAAGTTGTATCACTAACAAATATCTAAGACTTAAGAATTGGAAGTTTAATCCAACTCTTAAATCAAAATATGGGATCCTTCATGAATTTCAGGAAAAATCAAGAAAGAAGGAAATTGTAGAGAAGTTAAACGAACTAGTTCAACTACTCAAAGATGAAGAAACAAAAACCGAAGAATCATAAACTTCATCATACTCCTACCATACAACTCCAATGGAATCCTTTGAAAGAACATACTCAATAGTTGAATAATCCTCGAAAGATTCAACATCAATTTAAGGACCCTCTTGTTCAAGGAACGACAAAGAAGAAGAAGTTTCTTCAATACACGAACGAAGAGAAGGAGAAGAGACATCAACCTTGGGGAGAAATGTGAAAGAAATCATTTTCCAAGAAAGAAGATCAAATATTCTTAAAGGCATCCTACGAGGTAGATGCTATTCCCGATATCAAACCATCTTATGCTCAACTATTTAGAATGAATGGTCATTTAGTGAAAGAAAATGATGAACTAAGAGAAAGTACCATAGGTCTTAAGGAATTACTAAGACATCTCAAAGAAATAAATAATTCATTCAAGATAGAAATAACTAAGCTTAGAAATTAAAAAGACGAATGTAAATGGTGTGACTCCCTTATAAAATAAGTAACTATTATTTATGAAACCCTATGAAAGTTTACCCAAGGAAAATAGAAGCTTGACCTGGTCTTATCAAGTCAAAGATTCTCCATAAATAAAAATGGACTATGATTTAAAAAGGATAGAAAGCATATGAAAGATATAAATCATAAGGAAAAGAAGCGTCATGTTTATAAGTGCACATACTATACAAGAATATGACATTTAGAACCTTTTTGTTTACATAAATTGAAAAGATCTAAAGGTAACCACCCTAGATCTTCTAGGACTAATGCACCCGGGCCCAAGAAAATAGAGACACCAAAGGTAAAATCTTAGTGTTTTGCAGGTATGCTTTGTAACTCGGGGATTTAACGATTATTAGTGGAGCTCTACAAAGCAATAGTGTACTTCTAAAGTATACAAAATTTATGAAGTCTCTGATCCAACAATGATAACCAATAGTCGTGATCAAAGAAAAATGTTTGAGAATATCTCAAAGGTTATGATCCTTAGTGATCAGATAAATGAATATGTGTGTAATAGACTTTCTCGTTTTGTTGTTTATAAGGAATTTTGTGTTTGAAAAAACTCAAAAGAGGTGCCCCAAATTGGTTAGAATGCTCTATGCTAATCTCTCATACAAAGATGGCATCATCAACTCCAAAGTCAAGAAACATCCCATCACCATGTATCTTGAACATTTTCCTCAAGAATTCAACCTACCTTTAATGGGGGAATATTATGATCAACTGGATCTTGAAGGTAATGAATTTAATTTTGAAATTCATGCCCACTTTCTTCTTATTGATCCCGCTTCTGGATTTCCAACTCCCTTGAATGTTGGCCTAATTTGTCCAAATGTTAGATCAATTCATTACACAATGAATCTTGTACTTTCACCAAGGAAAGGTAACTATAGTATCCTCCAAAATTAGATGTCCGTACTGAAACTATGTTCTTAGGAGGAATTTATGTCTGACACAATGTGTATGACAAGTAAAATGTGTATTAGACAAAATAAAGGCATAATAAAAAACATAGAAATTGTTAACCCAGTTCGGCGCAACATCAACTATGTTTTGGGGGAATTCAACTCAAGAAATGAAATCCACTATCAATAGTAAAAGTATAAATAGTCTTAGATGAACAAACCTTGTTCAACACCTCTCTTCCTAATACTACTTGTGAATTTATATTCAAGAGCTTTAGTTTCCCTTGCTTTCATTACTCTGGAGATAGAGGTTGCCGTTTTGAATATGGAGGAAGTATGAAATTTGATTAAGACTTACCATACTACTTACAACTAGGATATGAGTGATGTTGAGGTTAGTGGTCATATGGTGTGTGGAACCCCGTCGAAGGGTGTCAGCTAGCTCAAACCCTTCGAGATATTTTGGGATGATCAGATACATCTAAAAGGAATCAAGTTAATCAATATGGACGATGCAAGCAAATATAGCTGGGTGGACTGAGACATATTGGAACCCCTTTTGTTTTTAGTGATCTGGAGTTTGTTAGTGTGATTAACATCTTAGTCGACCGCCTATCTAATTGGTTAGTTCTTCCTGTAGACTCAAGCAAGAGGATATGTAGCAATTTATAGGACTTCTCCATTCCTTTTAAGAGTAATTCTTCAATGGGATAAACCCAAGATTAACCTTATTCAAGTTTTAGGTGGAGGTGTTAAAGTTTTTGAAGGTTTCCCACTCACAGCTCCATCATGGTTCCTAGGCTTTTATAAAGGTGTTATAATTATGGGCCGAGAATAGTTCTTGGAAACCCTCATACCAGTTGTTTTTCCTTCTCTTCATTGTAAAACACACCTCTAGGTATAACATCAAAGATCAAGGACTTATAGTGATATGTGAAAATTTTCCTAGTTTAGTTCTTTATCCTAGATATTGGATGTTTCCAGGTGTACTTCATGTTGGTGAAGACCTATACTTTGGAAGCTTGCTCCACGCCCTGTCGTGTTTCTATTGGTTCTTCTCATTCATGCTCGGATAGGTTTCAAAAATACTGAATGTGGGTCCATTTACATCGTGAACCTGATTCGTATATATTTCAACTAGAATCTTTCACCCTTGAAGAGGTTATTATGTAGACAAATATAAGAACTCTTTATTGTTATTTTGATTAGATGCTTTAGGTTAAACAACATGGACGACAAGATGTAAAATTAAGAAGAGGCATCATGTGGGACAAGATGTTCCAATATGAGTGCAGCATATGACCCTAGTCTGTAAGCCAATGTTCGTGAGTAAATATGAGTGTGATTATGTTTAATTCCTATGATATTTGTGGTTTTATATTTTAGCAATATGTTATTTAGAAATATTTTCTGAAAATATTATTCATGTTCAAATCAAATTAAAAAATATTTAATTTTCAAATCAAATAAAATCTCTTGATGGATGTTTTTGAAAAGAAAATCAAATCTGCATCCAAATCAAATATGGTTGATCTAAAATTAGAATCCCATTGGAGAAAATCCCAACATATGGTTTTCTATATAAGATGACTCATTCCTAACAAAGAAAACACGAGCAAGAGTTGAAGATCTAATGTGTTAGGGTTTGTTCTTTGAGTCTTTTTAATTATTTCTATTTGCGCACCTCTATAGCGCGTAAGTTCCATATCTAATGCATAGAGGTTTTTTTGTTAGTTAAGTTGTAATTCAATAATCTTTAAATTTGTTTTATGTATTGATCACGTGATCGAGAGAAAGTGAGATGGATTATAATATTTAGGGGGAGCCATATATAGAAAGACACATGTAGTATTAGGAAGAGAGTCATTGAACAAGGTTTGTTCATCAGATACTATTTATACTAATACTATTTAGAGTGGATTTTCTTTCATGGTTTGGAAGCCCCCCAGATGTTGATGACATTGTAGCGATTTGGGTGTCGCAACAGGAAAAATTTGAGATTAAGCTGTTGATTAACTTAACTCAGAAAACTCAAGATTCGCCACCAAACATTATTATTTCCAAAGGGAATGGGAAAAGGTCGAAAAAAACCCACAAAAAGGTAAAATAAAAGAGAAGTCTGGATACGGGGGTTGGTTATGCAAGGTGAAGGTATTAGCACCTGTCACATCCATGGTACTCCATAGGAACCACTTGTAAATTTGTGTTTATGAAAAATATGGGTTGTTTATTTGATCGATTTTAATTTGAAAAGACATTTTGTTGTATTCGAGTGGAAAAACTCAACTTACTACCCACAAGTATGAGGAAATGAGCATTTGCATCATCTTGATATGGAGAACTTTTACTAGGAGTTTCTCACAAGCAATGCTCAACATTCAAGTGGAAAATATCAATCATTTCTCAACATATTGTAGAAGTATAAAGGTTTGTATCACTACGAGAATAGAATAATATCCAATCTCTTAAAAAAAGGCTCTTAAAGAAAAATGCACAAAGGCATAAAAAAAGTTTGATGACGTTTGTCTTTTTTAGAAGTTTGAAAAAAGATTTTGAGAATGCTTAAGTGTTTTAGCATTTATTTAGAAAAATATTTTCTAGATCACTTGACAAAGTCAAGGTTTATTAGGAAAATGGTGTGATGTTTTGAAAATAAGAAGTTTTTTTGAAATAGAGAGAAGTTTTAAAAATTGAAGAAGTGGGAAGGAGAGGAAGAGACTATCCTAAAGCATAAAGTAAATGATATGAAATAAAAGGCCTCATTGTAAGATAGCCCGAGAGAAAGCCTTTGTGTGTGCAAGTGTACTAACCACAAGATGGATCAGGCAGTTGACATTGGTAAAAACAAGCATTACTTTCCCTTTTGGATTGAGCCACAAGATAAAAGCTTGTAAGCAGATGAATATCAGAAGATCCAGATGAACACAAAGCCATATAGACATCCAAGTCTTGAATTGAAGATCAAAGAGTCCAGAGGGATCACAAAGTCTCATATGAATCACAAAGTGTTAGATAAACTTCGAGCAAGGGGAAATAACTAAGCCTTAAAGTCCAAAGTCCAAAATACTCCTCAAGCAAGGGATAGTAACACAAAGTCCATAAGATCAGATTAGAGCTTTTTAGGGTTTTAGTCATTTTATCATGTTTTTCTTCTTTTGAAATAAGAAAGCAAAATGGGCAAAAAGTAAAAGGGCCAGAATATAAATGACATGGATGTAAAATGCATAAAGTAAATGCATAAAGTAAATGTTATGAGCTTAGATGTAACAAGATAGTGATCAAGAGGCAAACAATGCATGTAGCAATCATGTTAGAGTGTGGATATAACATCAAACTCTAAAGGCATGAAGCATAATAGTTCAAAACTCAAAGAAGAAAGAAGAGAACAAAAGGCAAAATGAAATCAAGCTCGGGTATTTTACTTAGGATCCACTATCAACTAGTCAAGGTACCCAAACATATGGCACAACTTAGAGATGACCTGTCATTAACTCAAAGTGTCAAAAATAAGATCAAATGATCATCTGTCAACATATTGAATCAGAGAAAATTGAATCAACCTTAGAGACTATCTATGGATGACTTGAAATATACAGGCATTAATCAACCAGTCAACAACTCAAGTCAAACAAAAGTCAACCAAAAATCAAACAAAAATGCATTAAAAGGAAAATTAAAATGACTTTTAAATAGAAGATAAAGAGAAAATTCAAATAGAGCACCAAAATATAAAAGAAATAGTTGAGAAAATCATGAGAGGTTAGGAATATTACAAATGAAAAGATCTCAAAAGTTGGATGCAAAAATATTTGAAAATGATCAAGAATAAAATGGAAAATGAAAATTAAATGAAAAATAAATGAAAATATCAATTAAATGCAAAAATATTTTAAAAATTATGCAAAAAAAATATGTGATGCAAAATATTTTTATAGATTTTTTGTAATAAATTTGATGAAAAATGAATTAAAAATGAGGGAGAAATTAAATGGAAAAGAAATGAAATAAAAGAAATAAAAATGAAAATAGAATTAGGGCCAACAGTCAAAATATTTGAAGAAAGCGCGTGGAAGCTTTTGATTGGTTGTGTTTGAATATTGACACCAAAGCGCATGGAATTCAACTTTTCTTTCAACCTTTAGCTCAATTTGGCAAATCCCTGAACTTGTGTTTTTAGCAACACCTAAGTATGGAGTTAGCTTCGTAACACATCATCGTTCATTCCTCTTTGAATCAGAGACATTGATTGGTTATAAGCAAAAAGAATTTGTTCAAGAACCGTAGTTCTCCAAAGTAAAATTAAATGATGAATACTAAGAGTAAATTCAAGGTAATTAGGGGATTTTGATCAGTGAATCACGACGAACACACTGGACACTTGTTTACTCATAAATGTAACTCGTATCTACCTTTCCTGTTGAAGCTTCAAAGGTCAATGACGGTGGATTTGGAAGTCTGGTTCCAAGGAGTTTTAAACCACGACAATGCTTCAGTTAGCTTCAGAAGGTGCCGATGAGTGATTCTGGGAAAAGATTTGAAGCTAAAAGATATTGAATCAAAGAAATGGTTAACTGGTTTTTTGAGGTATCGGGCTCAAATGGTTTCAGCGTTTATTTGGTTATCCAAGCTTGAAAATGGAGGAAAATGCTTCCTCTATTTATAGGAAAAGTGTTGTTGAGCTCACACATGTGAAATAGATCTGAACTCATGTGAATGGAGTTGGAATTTTGTTGATTTGCAATCCTTGTGAGAGCAAGGGTGAAAAGTGTGACTTGGGCATGAGACTTGGTTGTTTTACACTCCAATCTATGCGTTTTACAAATACAAACAAGTTTGCACATGTATTGGTGGTCCCAAGTGAAGATTTGGATGTCTACAAGTCACAGGTCATGCATGAAATGCAAAGTTCATGGTACCATGTTTGAGCTTAGGCCAAATGAAATCCACTTGTGTGTTTTGAGATGTTCTTTGTGCCAAATGATCTCCACATAGTGAAGAATAAAACACAAATGAATTAAATCAAAAGAATACTTGAGTTGAAAATGGTATGGATGGAAAGTTGAGGTCGTGATCGGGAATTCTAGGCCAGGTATTAGGTCAACCATGTCTTGGGCCTACTTTTGTGCACACATTGGCATCTTGGCCAATTCCAAAATTGATGGACTTAGAGGAAAAACTTATGTTTAACCCTTGAGCAAAGTTGTATAGGAGTTCAAATATGACATTTGGCTCGAAGTAGATTCCAAAAGTATTGAGAAATGACAGAGTTATGGTGTTTGGACTAAGTGACATGCCATACTTGATTTTAGGTCAACCAAACATGTACCAACTTGTGATTTATTTCCATTTCTTGCATCCAAAGGCCCAATGATGAAAACTTGAACAAAAAATGAGGGAAACTTGATTGTCCCTTGAAATATCTTGATGATTGCTTGCAAATTGGATGGAGACGACATGGAAATAAACACATGAACCATATTTGAATCAACTTTGAAATCATGCACAAACTTGAACTTATCTTGATCAAGTGATGATGAATGAAGATTTAAATGAACATGGCCTAAGGTTATAGGTCATGCCTTGAAAAGTAAAAGCTCTTGTGAACCACTTGTTGACCCAACTTTAACTTTGGGCATCAAAACCCTACTTTAGAAACCAAGCTTGATCGTTTGATTGTAAGTCCCTACCTTACACAATAATAAAAAGGAAACAACGCATATTTTTTTATTTTGAATAAGGTTAGAAACGTTAGAACGCATGCAAACAAAAAAGGTAAAAGAAAACACAAAAAAGGTGCTTGATGATCTCCCATCAAAGGTAACCCCAAATAGGTGAAGGTTAAGAAGATACCATGCTTCTGATCTTGGTTGAAATGGAAATGATATGATAGGTGGAATATTAGAGGTAAAATCCCGGTATGACACTAGGTTAACAATCATGTGTATGTAGCGGTGAATTCATGACCACTGAGCTATTGGTTAACTCAACATAAATAAAACAAGAGTCACCATCGCGATTTTATTATTTCCAGAGGAAAATGGAGAAAGTACAAACAAAACCCGAAGATAAGAAGTTTTAAAATCAAAACGAATAAAATGTCAGAGATTACAAGTAAGGGGGTTGGTTACACAGAGGGAAGATATTAGCACCCAAAGTGTCCTAGGTAATCCTAGGGAGCCCATTTTGTGTGTAAGTGTTTTGGTTGAAAAAGATGTTTGCTTAAAATTAGAATGAGGGGATGAGAAAAGAATTCATTATTTACCATTTTTGTTTGACAAGGCTTTTGGTCTTGTGTCTACGTACCCACATAAAGTGAGGGATCAAAACTACGTAGTTCATGGTAAAAAATTCAAAGATGGGTGGATTGATTTTAACATAATCTTAAAGATCTTTTGTTATCAATGGGAGAATACTCAACGAAACATCCACCGATAATGAGGGCTTTACAACATTTAAGAGGGAGGGCTCCAACTTGGACTAAATCAAAATGTATGCCACTAACCCCTAATAAATAGAAAGTCTTACACTCAACATATCATGGAATGGGAGAATTACATATCAACCAAGGATAACTCAAATCTAATTGCTTTCTTTTGAAAGAAGTTTTAAAGGAAAAAGGCACAAAAGGTCCAAAATGGTTAGATGAGTTTGTTAGTTCTTTTTTGTCTTTTTGAAAATAGAGTCAATATGATTAAGTCCTTTTACAAATTTGATTAAGAACGTAGTTTGAAAATCAGTGGCATAAGGCCAAGGTTTCTGCTCATTAAAACAAGTATAAGTTGAAAAAAAAACAAGCAAAGAAGTTTTGAAAATGAGAGGGAGAGGTTTTGAAATTAAATAAGAAGGAGCAGGAGATGAAGGGACTATCTTAGACAAGATTTAAAATTTTAGAGTTGAAAAGATCTAATCCATGGGAAGCATCCACAAGACAATAATGTCAGATAGCAACCCATTTCCTTTGGATTGTCAAGCAAACAACAAAGCCATAATCATCCAAGCAATTAATAAGAAGACCAAATGGTATCAAATAAAGATAACCAAACATCCAAGCAAGCACTCCAAAGCAAGCAATCTTCAATGTCCTTTAGATGTATCAGATGAAAAATCCCTTTGAAGCATACTCACAGAGAAAACATCAAATGATAACAATAAGACCAAAATAACAAATTAGACAGAGAGAATGAGTGTATTAGTTAAACCAAAGGAGTCTCTCAAGCTTGTATAACATGAATGACATGGTCTAAATCGTTAGTCTCAAATTAATGGCATTGGCCAAGTATCTTCCATAGCTCAGGAATGTTGTCCACTCTAAGTCCATATGTCCAAATTAAGTCACAGACAGAGGCTCAACAGTCCACCAATGTATTTTTTAGGGTTTTTGTCTTTATTAAGTGTTTTAAGGTCCTAAGGCAACAAACAGAACAAGATCACAAGCACAAAATATATGACAAGCACAAATACAATGGCTCAAGTGAGTAAAATGAAAATGACTAAAGCATAAACATTAGCTTAAGTGGGTAAAGAGAAAATATGATATGAGATGCTAAAATAAAAGCATAAATTTAATAACAAGAAATAAAAGCAAGAAGTAGATGACACTAAGATAAAGATAATGTAATAAGATATTAGTTAATGTTAGTGAAAAAGAAAAAATGTTTTAGTCATTCTTTGGAGAACACTCCACCATTCACCCACAAGCATGAAAATATGAACCCATGCATCCTTTATGAGAAGGGCTCCAACTTGGATAAAATCAACAAGTATGCCACTAACTCTCATAAATGGAAAAGGAGCAAAATTTTCACACGGTACCATGAGGAATAGGAGACTTGCAATCTCACTTACAAGAATGCCATTTCCTTTGGGACAAATTTAGCGCTATGTTAAGAAATCATAATTTGACTTATTTAGATGTCACAACTATCTGTGGCCGGTCAATAATAATGTTAGTGTTAATGCATGCTAGAGACAAGGTATCAAGACCAAGCTTCTAAATCATACCACACACAAAAATAAGAGGGGATGAGCCTATCTCAATCATACGCATGTTGATTCATCTGACACAAGGTCATTGATGAATCAACTAGCATTTGATCTTGAGGGATGAAGTTCAAACTTCATGAACCCCCTAAATCCAATGGTTTTGACCAAGTCAAGGTCCAATTCAACCAAAACTAAGACCAAGACCAAACAAAAGTAGAGTCAACACCAAGTCAACACAAGAGCTCAACAAAACATTAAAGTAATTAAACCAATTTAAAACAAATTTTAAAATGAAGAAAATAAATCATTAAAGGTCAAAATCCTAAAACCCCTTTAAATCACCAAAGAAATGGCCAAGGGATTTATCATAGGTCAAACAAGGTCAAAGGACCATTGACTAGTTTCTTTGGCATTTTCCAAAAGCCAGAAGTATTTAAAAATCAATTAAAACAATTCAAAAATCACAAGATTCACTAAATATATCAAACTCAATCCAAAATTTAATTTTAAATAAAAAATGGGAAGAGGAAATTATTTGCAAAATTTTCGTGGTGGTCCCATAATTTTTGGATTAAAAATGAAATTATAGTGAATATTTGAAGAAAATTCTAATTTAAAAATAATTTACAAAATTAAAATAAAACAAAAAAACATGGGCCATCAGATCTCCCTCATTAATTGAGGTGGCAGATCTGATGGCCACAACCACACGCTCCATCATGCACCACGGTCAATGCGTGTACACACACTTGGTAATTAGAAGCAAGGGTCAGGATTAAAACATAGAATGAAGATATGAGGGTGAGGAGCAAGCCAACACACCACCGGAGCCGTAGCTCTGGTCGTCTTCTCCGGTGAGACTCACCAGACTCGTCAAACCAAAAAGTTTACAAAAGTTGATGGATCATATACCAATTTAAAGAGAAAAATGCAAGGAACACGAATATGACCTCCAATTCTTCCATCTCTCACTCTATAATCATAAAAGTGGAGTTGAAATTCGAGGTGTCCAAACCAGTTGCTTCAATTCAAGTCCAAAATAACTCAGGAACGTTGCCTACATTGGTAGGACTATTGTAACAACCCAATTTTAGTATTTATTTATTATACTATTATTATTATATTGTATTTTAATTATGTGGAGTTGTAATTAATTAATTGGTTGTTAGGTAGTATAATAATTGACTATACTAATTGAATTGGTGTATTAATTAATTATTTAGTTGATATGAGATATAATTAAATAATTATATTAATTAACTTAGAGTGTATGTTGAGTTGGTTAATTTATTTCAATTTAAATAGAGATATTTAAATATTAGGTATTATTGGGCCTAGTGATTAAATTAGATGGATATCATGATTTAAGCCCAAAGAGAATACTAATATAAATAGTAAGAGGTGAGAAGAGTGAGAGTTAGAATTCAGTTGATCATTAAAGGCAATAGAGAAAGAGGAGAGGAAAAGTAAAGAGAAGCTAGGGTTTCCATCAAATTGAAGTGGTAAAGGGGGAATTCTTATTATTATGGGTTAGCATGATCGAGTCAATGGGTAGGAACATGTTTAGGTCGAAATCCTTAATTTGCATGGTTTTGTAATTATTAGGTTTGATAAATACTCTTGATTTGTGATGATTGGATTATGCTAAAACCGTAAATTTATGTTCTATGGCGTGAGTTATAATTTTCTGAACGTGTAGCTTTTTACGGAATCGAAATCGGAGGTCCGAAGGTCCTCTAAAGATGAGAAACGTGGAGAATTTTACATTTTGTTTCGTTGTTAACGCAGGAATAGCATTCTGTTTTGCGTTAACCGGTTAACCCAGGGCGTTAACCGGTTAACACTGTTAAAAACCTGGTAAATTTGTATTCTGTCTTGCGTTAACAGGTTAACCCAGGGCGTTAACCGGTTAACACTATTGAAACACTATTAAAATTGCATTCTGTCTTGCGTTAACAGGTTAACCCAGGGCGTTAACCGGTTAACACTGTTGAAAACCTATTAAATTTGTATTCTGTCTTGCGTTAACAGGTTAACCAAATGCGTTAACAGGTTAGCACTGTTTGAAAAGTGAAAAATTGATATTTAAATGTTGTATTCGTTTTAGGATGAAATCTATGTCTACATAATTGATAATTAACCTATAATTGTGAATGATATATTGTTATGAGGGTGTATATGTACCAGTGGGGGATAATTCATAGTGTTGGATTATGGTGATATGTGGAAGGTTAAGATGGTAGAGATGATCTTAATTGCATATGTGTTGGTATGTGTGCATTCATTCATAGCATGGTCGACTTCATTGTGGAAGTGGTGAAACTGTGGGTTCACATGGTAATAGACGTTGATCCTTAATTGGAAATAGGCGTAGTGGCTTGGATTCTAGATATTGAATCGGAAAGCGGTGGAACGTTGGGTCCATATAGACGTTGATCCTTAATTGGAAATAGGCGTAGTGGCTTTGATCTTGTCCGGATCGGAGTGTGGCTTGGATTCTAGATATTGAATCGGAAAGCGGTGTAACTTTGGGTTCACATTGAGGTACCGCATGCATAGAGTCACATGTCTTGCATTGAGTCACAGTTGAATGTTGTATTGTTGTGATTGTGATGTGTGTACGAGTTATAGTAGTTGAATTTGGTGATGTTTGGATACCTAACTTGGTGAAATACGTGATTATGTGATAATTGTGGTTATGTGTATATTTGAGAATATTGTATTGAATTTTAATATTAACTCCTTGAGTATTGAGGTATGTTTGAAATATGCGAAATAAATACTGGTTATTATTATTGACATGATTATACAAAGTGTGATGAATTCTTTTAATTGTTGATTTAATCATTGTGCCTTATTATGCTATTTCATAATGATTTGAATTCTCACCCTTTCTGTTTGAATGTTACCTTTACATGGGTATCGTGCAGATACTACAGAGTAGTATTGCTGGAGTAAGTGGACGGTAGCTCGCTCAAGATTAGCTGGAGAGTTCCCGTATTTTAGTTTGAGATTAGGTAATGAGTCAATGCTCGGTCATGTAACACTGGGTAGATTGGTAGTATTGAACTCATATCGTATTTGGATATGCATTATGTTATTACTTACTTTATTTTATCTTGAGATGATTCTTGAGAGATGATCATGGTATGGGACATGAATCATTTTGTAATATGCATGGATATTCATATTTTTCGCTGTGAACGCATATTGTTTGAATATTCATGATAAGTGAAATGTGTTATTTTGAATGACCAGGTGTGTTGTTGGTTTTTGAAAGCTTTTAGTTTTGAAAACGTCGATGTGACGCCCTTTTGTTTGTATGCGTGCTTATTTACTCTGATTGTATATTAAGTATTTTGGGGTAGAAAAAGGGTGTTACATAAGTGGTATCAGAGCATGGTCGACCAGTTGGTCTATAGTCGTTAGGGTTTTCAATCCCGTTGTATTTGATTCGTGTATCTGACACGATCGATACTATTTGGCAGGTTGGTCCGTCCGGCCAGGTTGTTTAATTATGTTTGTTCCCTAGTATGCGACATGTGTGTGAGAACACTGTCGATGCTTGTTTTATTTTCCATTGCAGGTTGGGAATGAAATAAGTGGGGGAGAAACGTCTACTTATCTTGGATGTTCCAATTGTATCGAGCTTGGATATTATGTTGTTGCATGCAAGAGTTTAGTGTTGGCTAGTTAACCTGTTTTGGAGAATGTTGTACTTTTCCTGAACCCGAAGAGAGGTCAGATTCGAGGATGGCGTTGGTTAGAAGTTAATCGGGTGTATATCAACTATTTCGAGAAGACGGTTACTTTTCCTAAGGTTGGTGCTAAGGAAGATTGGTGTGTGTCTGCTAAGCAAGTTGATGAATCGGTGCAAGATGGTGCCGAGTTGTTTATGTTGTTGGCAACATCGGATATTCGGGAGAAGAGGACGATTGAAGAATTGCCAATAGTTTGTGAGTTTGCGGAGGTATTTCCGGAAGATATAAGTGATTTACCGCCGGAACATGAGATTGAGTTTTCGATTGATTTAGTTCCTGGAACTAGTCCGGTATTGATGGCTCCCTATAGAATGTCCACTTCTGAGTTGAAAGAGTTGAAGTGTCAACTTGAAGACTTGCTTGAGAAGAAGTTTATTCGTCCTAGTGTGTCGCCATGGGGTGCACCTGTTCTGTTGGTCAAGAAGAAAGAAGGTTCTATGAGACTATGTGTTGATTATAGACAACTGAATAAAGTGACGATTAAGAACAAGTATCCACTTCCGAGGATTGACGATCTAATGGATCAGCTGGTTGGAGCTTGTGTGTTTAGCAAGATTGACTTGAGGTCTGGATATCATCAGATTCGGGTAAAGGCTGAGGATATTCAAAAGACTGCTTTTAGGACAAGGTATGGTCACTACGAGTACTCCGTGATGCCTTTTGGTGTGACTAATGCACCTGGTGTATTTATGGAGTATATGAATAGAATATTTCATGATTATCTGGATAAGTTTGTGGTTGTGTTCATCGATGATATATTGATTTATTCCAAGGGTGAAGAAGATCATGCAGAGCATTTGAAGGTTGTGTTATTGGTGTTGAAAGAGAGGAAGTTGTTTCCTAAACTCTCTAAATGTGAATTTTGGTTGAGTGAAGTAAGTTTTCTTGGACATGTGATTTCGAGTGGTGGGATTTCTGTGGATCCTACGAAGATTGAAGCTGTATCTCAGTGGGAAGCTCCTAAGTCTGTTGCTGAGATTCAAAGTTTCCTTGGTTTGGCTGGTTATTATAGGAAGTTCATTGAAGGGTTTTCTAAGTTGTCGTTACCGTTGACGCAATTGACTAGGAAAGGTCAAGCTTTCATTTGGACTTCGTAGTGTGAAGCGAATTTTCAAGAGCTTAAGATAGGATTGACTACGGCTCCTATTTTAATTTTACCGGATCCGTTAGAAACTTTCGTGGTGTACTGTGATGCTTCTTTGTTGGGTTTAGGAGGTGTTCTGAGGCAAAAAGGGCAAGTGGTAGCTTATGCTTCAAGGCAACATAAAGTTCATGAGAGGAATTATCCGACGCATGATTTAGAGTTGGCCGCCTTTGTGTTTGTGTTGAAGCTTTGGAGACATTATTTGTTTGGATCGAGATTTGATGTGTTTAGTGATCACAAGAGTTTGAAGTACTTGTTCGATCAGAAGGAACTGAATATGAGGCAAAGGAGATGGTTGGAATTCTTGAAAGATTACGATTTTGGTTTGAATTATCATCCTGGAAAGGCGAATGTTGTAGCCGATGCATTGAGTAGGAAGTCATTGCACATGTCTATGTTGATGATTCGAGAGTTTGAATTGTTGGAGCAATCTAGAGATTTGAGTTTGGTTTGTGAAGCAACGTCTTCATGTGTTAAGCTTAGGATGTTGAAGCTTATGTGTGGCATTCTTGACGAGATTAGATAAGGTCATAAGTCAGATTTGAAGTTAGTCGATGTTATGACATTGATTAACCAAGGTAAAGGTGGTGACTTTCGGATTGATGAGAATGGTATCCTGAAGTGTTGTGATCGAGTTTATGTTCCGGATGTTGCGGATTTGAGGAAGAGGATTCTTGAGGAAGGGCATAGAAGTGGTTTGAGTATTCATCCTGGTGCTACTAAAATATATCAAGACTTGAAGAAGATGTTTTGATGGCAAGGTATGAAGAAGGATGTAGCGGAATTTGTGTATTCATGTTTGACTTGTCAAAAGTCAAAGATTGAACCTCAAAAGCCGTCTGGTTTGATGCAACCATTATCTATTCCCGAGTGGAAGTGGGATAGTATCTCTATGGATTTTGTTTCGGGTTTGCCGAGAACATCGAGTAATTGTGAGGCGATTTGGGTCGTTGTGGACAGGTTGACGAAATGTGCTCATTTTATTCCGATGAAGATGGATTATTCTATGGAGAGACTTGCTAAGTTGTACATCGAGAGGATTGTGTGTTTGCATGGTATTCCGTCGAGCATTGTTTCTGATAGAGATCCGAGGTTCACTTCGAGATTTTGGGAAGGTTTGCAAAGTGCTTTGGGTACGAAGTTGCGTTTGAGTTAGGCATATCATCCGCAAACTGATGGTCAAACGGAGAGGACCATTCAGTCACTCGAAGATCTTTTGAGGTCTTGTGTTTTGGAACAAGGAGGAAATTGGGATAGTTTCTTGCCTTTGATCGAGTTTACATATAATAACAGTTTCCATTCGAGCATTGAAATGGAACCTTTTGAGGCTCTTTATGGCAGGAGGTGTAGAACTCCTTTATGTTGGTACGAATTAGGAGAGGGTGCTATGGTTGGACCCGAGTTGATTCAAGAGACTACGGATAAGATTAAGATGATTCAAGAGAAGATGAAGGCTTCTCAGAGTCGTCAAAAGAGTTATCATGATAAGAGGAGGAAAGCTCTTGAGTTTGAGAAAGATGAGCATGTGTTCCTTCGAGTTACGCCAATAACGGGTGTTGGTAGAGCTTTGAAGTCGCGTAAATTGACGCCGCGTTTCATTGGTCCTTATCAGATTTCCGAGAGGATTGGTGAAGTGGCATATCAGATTGCATTACCACCATCACTTTCTAATCTTCATGATGTGTTCCATGTGTCTCAATTGAGGAGGTACATTGCGGATCCATCGCATGTTGTTCCATTAGATGATGTCCAAGTGAGGGATAATTTGACGGTTGATACATCACCTATGCGAATTGAAGATCGAGAAGTCAAGAAGCTTCGTGGTAAGGAGATTGCTTTGGTGAAAGTGATATGGGGTGGAGTCGCCAATGGCAATATTACGTGGGAACTCGAGGATAAGATGAAGGAATCATATCCGGAGTTGTTCGCTTGAGGTAAAAATTTTAGGACGAAAATCTTTTAAGTGGGGGAGAGTTGTAACAACCCAATTTTAGTATTTATTTATTATACTATTATTATTATATTGTATTTTAATTATGTGTAGTGGTAATTAATTAATTGGTTGTTAGGTAGTATAATAATTCACTATACTAATTGAATTGATGTATTAATTAATTATTTAGTTGATATGCGATAAAATTAAATAATTATATTAATTAACTTAGAGTGTATGTTGAGTTGGTTAATTTATTTCAATTTAAATAGAGATATTTAAATATTAGGTATTATTGGGCCTAGTGATTAAATTAGATGGATATCATGATTTAAGCCCAAAGGTCGGAACCTAGTGAGAGTTAGAATTCAGTTGATCATTAAAGGCAATAGAGAAAGAGGAGAGGAAAAATAAAGAGAAGCTAGGGTTTCCATCAAATTGAAGAGGTAAGGGGGGAATCCTTATTATTATAGGTTAGCATGATCAAGTCAATGGGTAGGAACATGTTTAGGTCGAAATCCTTAATTTGCATGGTTTTGTAATTATTAGGTTTGATAAATACTCTTGATTTGTGATGATTGGATTGTGCTGAAACCGTAAATTTATGTTCTATGGCGTGAGTTATAATTTTCTGAACGTGTAGCTTTTTACGGAATCGAAATCGGAGGTCCGAAGGTCCTCCAAAAATGAGAAACGCGGAGAATTCTGCATTCTGTTTCTTTGTTAACGCAGGAATAGCATTCTGTTTTGCGTTAACCGGTTAACCCAGGGCGTTAACCGGTTAACACTGTTGAAAACCTGTTAAATTTGTATTCTGTCTTGCGTTAACAAGTTAACCCAGGGCGTTAACCGGTTAACACTGGTGAAATACTATTAAAATTGCATTCTGTCTTGCGTTAACAGGTTAACCCAGGGCGTTAACCGGTTAACACTGTTGAAAACCTGTTAAATTTGTATTCTGTCCTGCGTTAACAGGTTAACCAAATGCGTTAACAGGTTAACACTGTTTGAAATGTGAAAAATTGATATTTAAATGTTGTATTCGTTTTAGGATGAAATCTATGTGTACATAATTGATAGTTAACCTATAATTGTGAATGATATATTGTTATGAGGGTGTATATGTACCAGTGGGGGATAATTTATAGAGTTGGATTATGGTGATATGTGGAAGGTTAAGATGGTAGAGATGATCTTAATTGCATATGTGTTGGTATGTGTGCATTCATTCATAGCATGGTCGACTTCATTGTGGAAGTGGTGAAACTGTGGGTTCACATGGTAATAGACGTTGATCCTTAATTGGAAATAGGCGTAGTGGCTTGGATTCTAGATATTGAATCGGAAAGTGGTGGAACGTTGGGTCCATATAGACGTTGATCCTTAATTGGAAATAGGCGTAGTGGCTTTGATCTTGTCCGGATCGGAGTGTGGCTTGGATTCTAGATATTGAATCGGAAAGCGGTGAAACTTTGGGTTCACATTGAGGTACCGCATGCATAGAGTCACATGTCTTGCATTGAGTCACAGTTGAATGTTGTATTGTTGTGATTGTGATGTGTGTACGAGTTATAGTAGTTGAATTTGGTGATGTTTGGATACCTAACTTGGTGAAATACGTGATTATGTGATAATTGTGGTTATGTGTATATTTGAGAATATTGTATTGAATTTTAATATTAACTCCTTGAGTATTGAGGTATGTTTGAAATATGCGAAATAAATACTGGTTATTATTATTGACATGATTATACAAAGTGTGAAGAATTCTTTTAATTGTTGATTTAATCATTGTGCCTTATTATGCTATTTCATAATGATTTGAATTCTCACCCTTTCTGTTTGAATGTTACCTTTACATGGGTATCGTGCAGATACTACAGAGTAGTATTGCTGGAGTAAGTGGACGGTAGCTCGCTCAAGATTAGCTGGAGAGTTCCCGTATTTTAGTTTGAGATTAGATAATGAGTCAATGCTCTGGTCATGTAACACTGGGTAGATTGGTAGTATTGAACTCATATCGTATTTGGATATGCATTATGTTATTACTTACTTTATTTTATCTTGAGATGATTCTTGAGAGATGATCATGGTATGGGACATGAATCATTTTGTAATATGCATGGATATTCATATTTTCCGCTGTGAACGCATATTGTTTGAATATTCATGATAAGTGAAATGTGTTATTTTGAATGACCAGGTGTGTTGTTGGTTTTTGAAAGCTTTTAGTTTTGAAAACGTCGATGTGACGCCCTTTTGTTTGTATGCATGCGTATTTACTCTGATTGTATATTAAGTATTTTGGGGTAGAAAAAGGGGTGTTACAACTATAGTCATCAACAAATTTAGTCAAGATCTTGAGAATTGAAGGAGAATCGAAGAGGTGAAGTTTGAGAAAAATCACGTTCAGGGAGCAGCTTTGGAGCTTGATCTTTGATGCAATTCCACTTGATTTCTCTTCCTCTTACTTACTGAAGTCCAATGGGATGAAAATGTCAATGAATCCTTTGAGTTCTTGTGCACAAACAGAAATTGAATAAGTGCTCGATTTTAGGAGAAATCTTCAAGGAATTCTATGTTCTGAGGTTATGGTATTGATTAACAAAGTTAGGGCAAGGTTCCTCTTTCATTCCGAGGCAATGGCAGTGTATTTATCTGTTAAACATTTGATTTCCACACCTTTCCAAGTTTGAACCAAAAATAGAAATTCAAGTTGCACGGGTGCATGGGGGTGCGTTTTCAGGCCCAATGAATGATTTCAATAAACTCCAATTCATGCCTAAAATCTATTTAGGTCATCACATGAAGCCATGCAAAGTTGTATATCAATTGGAGTTCAAAACTTGCTAAATTAAGCAATGAACAGAACCCGTGCACAAGTGACTCAATTCTCATCCAAATGATGTGATCTTGGACTATTTGGAAATCTATAATCATAAGGAACAACTTTGATGTTGGGACTTTTTCCATTTGAAGCTTGGAACATGGAGAATTCTGGCCTTGAAGTTTGAAGAATCAAACATACTTAGAAATTTTCTAAGTTAAAGTCAAATGAACCCTCTTTCCACCTTGGATAACTTTTGATATGAGCGTCAAATGAACTTGAATCCTTCTAAAATGTTGTACTACATTCAATTATATTTATCTGGATCACAAATTTGACACCATTTGGAGCTTGGATGATGGAGTTATAGATTTTAGAAGTTGAGGAATCTTGCTTGTTCAATGATAAGGACGAAAATGGACATATAATGTTTCCTCATGGCACAAGACTTTTAAATTAATCATGAAACTCGGATCATCTTCATTTCACAAAATTTGAGGAAGTTATGTTTCTTGGAAGTTGACATTCTATCTAGACATATACAAAATGACCTATAATCTTCCACCATAAAGAATGACTTTACAATCAAAATTATCTCTTGATGCCAACATGAAATATGTTTGGAATGTCATAAATAGTAACTTTTCTCTTGGAATAATTTTCATATAACTTTTCTCTTAGAGTCTCATGGAGGATCATATATGCTTATTATAATGTAAAATGAAGTATCCCTTGATATATTTGACCAATTGTTGAAGAAACTTACTAAGGAAGGCACACCGAATACCCAGATGAATTAGGGCTTCCTTGAAAAACAAGCTTCAAATTCTTGATGAAATATTGATCAAAATGAAAAATAAATAACATGGGGTTCCATATATGATGTTTAGAACCAATGTGAATCTTTATTTGCTTGATCTCTTACATTTAGAGTCTCAAACCGTAGTTGTGAGCTTGGTGAGGCATAGGTGGACACGCACACAACCTACAAAAGCAACAAAGCTACACTAGACATATTTTTTTTATTTTGGTTAGTAAACAAAAGAGAAATTTGTGTTTATGAAAAATCTAGGTTGTTTGTTTGATTAATTTTAATTTGAAAAGATATTTTGTCGTATTCGAGTGGAAAAACTGAACTTACTAGCCACAACTATAAGGAAATGAGCATTTGCATCATCTTGATATGGAGAACTTTTACTTGGAGTTTCTCACAAGCAATTCTCAACATTTAAGTGGAAAATGTCAGTCATTTCTCAACATATTGTAGAAGTATAATGGTTTGCATCACTACGAGAATAGACTAGTATCCAATCTCTTAAAAAAGGCTCATACAGAAAAATGCACAAAGGCATAAAAATAAGTTTGATGACGTTTGTCTTTTTTAGAAGTTTGAAAAAAGAGTTTGAGAACGCTTAAGTGTTTTAGCATTTATTTAGAAAAATATCTTTTAGATCACTTGACAAAGACAAAGTTTATTAGGAAAAGGGTGTGATGTTTTGAAAACAAGAAGTTTTTTTGAAATAGAGAGAAGTATTAAAAATTGAAGAAGTGGGAAGGAGAGGAAGAGACTATCCTAAAACATAAAGTAAATGATATGAAATAAAAGGCCTCATTGTAAGATAGCCAGAGAGAAAGCCTTTGTGTGTGCAAGTGTACTAACCACAAGATGGAGCAAGCAGTTGACATTGGTCAAAACAAGCATTACTTTCCCTTTTGGGTTGAGTCACATAATAAAAGCACGTAAGAAGATGAATATCAGAAGATCCAGATGAATACAAAGCCATATAGACATTCAAGTCTTGAATTGAAGATCAAAGGGTCCAGAGGGATCACAAAGTCTCAGATGAATCAAAAAGTGTCAGATAAACTCTGAGCAAGGGGAAAGCACTAAACCTTAAATTCCAAAGTCCAAAATACTCCTCAAGCAAGGGATAGTAACACAAAGTCCATCAGATCAGATTAGAGCTTTTTAGGATTTTAGTCATTTTATCATGTTTTTTTTCTTTTTAAATAAGAAAGCAAAATGGGCAAAAAGTAAAAGGGAAAGAATGTAAATGACATGGATGTAAAATGCACAAAGTAAATGTTAGAAGGTTAGATGTATCAAGTTAGTTATCAAAAGGAAAATAATGTATATAAGAATCATGTTAGAGTGTGGATATAAGATCAAACTCTAATGCATGAAGCATAATAGTTCAAAACTCAAAGAAGAAAGAAGAGACCAAAAGGCAAAATGAAATCAAGCTCAGGTATTTGACTTATGATCCACTATCAACAAGTCAAGGGACCCAAACATATGGAACAACTTAGAGATGGCCTATCATTAACTCAAACTTACAAAAATAAGATCAAATGATCATCTGTCAACATATTGAATCAGAGAAAATTGAATCAACCTAAGAGACCATCTATGGATGACATGTAGAGGCATTGATCAACTAGTCAACAACTCAAGTCAAACAAAAGTCAACCAAAAATCAAACAAAAATACATTAAGAGGAAAATTAAAATGACTTTTAAATATAAAATAAAGAGAAAATTCAAAAAAGCACCAAAACATAAAAGAAATAGTTGAGAAAATTATGAGAGGTTAAGAACATTACAAATTAAAAGATCTCAAAAGTTGGATACAAAAATATTTGAAATTGATCAAGAATAAAATGGAAAATGAAAAATAAAGGAAAATATCAATTAAATGGAAAAATTATTTTAAAAATTATGCAAAAAAAATACGTGATGCAAAATATTTTTATAGATTTTATATAAGAAATTTGATGAAAAATGAATTAAAAATAAGGGAGAAATTAAATGGAAAAGAAATGAAATAAAAGAAAATAAAATGAAAATAGAATTAGGGCCAACAGTCAAAATATTTGAAAAAAGCGCATGGAAGTTTTTGATTGGTTGTGTTTGAATCTAGGCACCAAAGCGTGCGATATTCAACTTCGCCTTCAACCTTTAGCTCAATTTTGAAAATCCTTGAACTCGTGTTTTTAGCGACACCTAAGTGTGGAGTTAGCTTCGCAACATATCATCGTTCATGTCTCTTTGCATCAGAGACATTGATTGGCTCTAAGCAAAGAGAATTTGCTCAAGAAACGTAGTTCTTCAAAGTAAAATTAAATGATGAATACTAAGAGTAAATTCTAGGTAATTAGGGTTTTTTTTATTAGTGATTCACGACGAACACACTGGAAATTTGATTACTCAAAAATGTAACTCGTATCTACCTTTCCTGTTGAAGCTTCAAAGGTCAACAATGGTGGATTTGGATGTCTGGTTCCAATGAGTTTCAAGCCCCGGCAATGCTTCAGTTAGCTTCAGAAGGTGCCGATGAGTGATCCTGGGCAAATATTCGAAGCTAAAAGATATTGAATCAAAGAAATGGTTAACTGGTTTTTTGAGGTATCAGGCTCAAATGGTTTCAGAGTTTATTTGGTTATCCAATCTTGAAATGGAGGCAAATGCTTCCTCTATTTATAGGAAAAGTGTTGCTGAGCTCACACATGTGAAATAGATCTGAATTCGTGTGAATGGAGTTGGAATTTTGTTGATTTGCAATCCGTGGGAGAGAAAGGGTGAAAAGTGTGACTTGGGCATGAAACTTGGTTGGTTTACACTTCACTCTATGCGTTTTGCAAATACAAACAAGTTTGCACATGTATTTATGGTCCCATGTGATGATTTGGATGACTACAAGTCATAGGTCATGCATGAAATGCAAAGTTCATGGTACCATATTGGAGCTTAGGCCAAATGAAATCCACTCGTGTGTTTTAAGATTTCCTTTGTGCCAAATGATCTCCTCATGGTGAAGAATAAAATGCAAAAAGAATCAAATCAAAAGGATACTTGAGTTGAAAATAGCATGGATGAGAAGTTAAGGCCGTGACCGGGAAATTCTAGGCCTGGTATTAGGTTGACCTTCTCTTGAGCCTACTATTGTGCACACATGGGCATCTTGGCCAATTCCAAAATTGATGGACTTAGAGGAAAAATGATGTTTAACCCTTGAGCAAAGTTGTATAGGAGTTCAAATGTGACATTTGGCTCGAAGTAGATTCCAAAAGTATTGAGAAATGAGAGAGTTATGGTGTTTGGACCAAGTGACATGCCATACTTGATTTTAGGTCAACCAAACATGTACGAACTTGTGATTTCTTACCATTTCTTGCATCCAAAGGCCCAATGATGAAAACTTTAATAAAAAATTAGGTAAACTTGATTGTCCCTTGAAATATCTTGATGATTGCTTGCAAATTGGATGGAGATGGCATGGAAATAAACACATGAACCATATTTGAATTAACTTTGAAATCATGCACCAACTTGAACTTCTCTTAATCAAATGATGATGAATGAAGCTTTACATGAATGTGGCCTAAGGTTATAGGTCATGCCTTGAAGTAAAAGCTCTTTTGAACCACTTGTTGACCCAACTTTGACTTTGGGCACCAAAACCCTAGTTTAGAAACTAAGCTTGATCCTTGGATTTGAAGTCCCTACCTTATACAATAAGAAAAAGGAAACAACACATACTTTTTATATTTTGAATAAGGTTAGAAAAGTTAGAACCCAAGCAAACAAAAAAGGTAAAAGAAAACACAAAAGGGGGTTGATGATCTCCCAACAAAGGTAAACCCAAATAGGTGAAGGTTATGAGGATACCATGCTTGTGATCTTGGTTGAAATGAAAATGATATGATAGGTGGAACCTTAGGGGTAAAATTACGGTATGACACTAGGTTAACAATCATGTGTGTAGCGGTAAATTCATGATCGCTGAGATTTTGGTTAACTCAACATTAATAAAACCAGAGTTGTCGCCGCGCTTTTATTATTTCCAAAGGAAAAGGGAGAAAGTACAAACAAAACCAGAAGATAAGAAGTTTTCAAATCAAAACTAATAAAATTTCATAGATTACAGGTAAGGGAGTTGGTTACACAGAGGGAAGGTATTAGCATCCAAAGTGTCCTAGGTACTCCTAGGGAGCCCTTTTTGTGTGTAAGTGTTTTGGTTGAAAAAGATGTTTGCTTAAAATTGGAATGAGGGGATGAGAAAAGAATTTATTGTTTACATTTTTGTGTTTGACAAGACTTTTGGTCTTATGCCTATGTACCAACATAAAATGAGGGATCAAAACCCCGTACTTTGTGGTAAAAATTTCAAAAATGTGTGGATTGATTTTATTAAAAGCTTAAAGATATTTTGTTATTAATGGGAGAATACTCAATTAAACATCCACCGATAATGAGGGCTTTACAACATTTAAGAGGGAGGGCTCCAACTTGGACTAAACCAAAAAGTATGCCACTAACCCATAATAAATGGAAAGTCTTACACTCAACATATCATGGAATGGGAGAATTACATCTCAACCAAGGATAACTCAAATCTAAATGCTTTCTTTTGAAAAAAGTTTAAAAGGAAAAAGGAACAAAATGGCTAAAATGATTAGATGAGTTTGTTAGTTCTTTTTGGTCTTTTTGAAAATAGAGTCAATATGATTAAGTCCTTTTACGAATTTGATTAAGAAAAAAGTTTTTAAAATGAGAGGGGGAGGTTTTGAAATTAAAGAAGAACAAAGAGGAGATGAAGGGAATATCTTAGACAAGATTTAAAAGTTTAGAGTTGAAAAGATCTAACTCATAGGAAGCATCCACAAAACAATAGTGTGAGGTAAAAACCCATTTCCTTTGAATTGTCAAGCAAACAACAAAGCCATAATCATCCAAGAAATTAATAAGACCAAATGGTATCAAATAAAGATAACCAAACATCTAAGCAAGCACTCCAAAGCAAGAAATCTTCAATTTCCTTTAGATGTATCAGATGAAAAACCCTTTGAAGCATACTCACAGAGAAAACATCAAATGATAACAATAAGACCAAAATAACAAATTAGACAGAAAGAAGGAGTGTATCAGTTAAACGAAAGGAGTCTCTCAAGCTTGTATCAGATGAATGACATGGTCTAAATCATTAGTCTCAAATTAATGGCATTGGCCAAGTATCTCCATAGCTCAGGAATATTGTCCACTCTAAGTCCATAGATCCAAATCAAGTCACAAACAGAGGTTCAACAATCCACCAATGTATTTTTTAGGGTTTTTGTTTTTATTAAGTTTCTTAAGGTCCTAAGACCACAAGCAGTACAAGATCACAAACACAAAATATATCACAAGCACAAATAGAATGGCTCAAGTGAGCAAAATGAAAATGACTAAAGCATAAGCATAAGCCCAAGTGGGTAAAGGGAAAATATGATATGAGATGCTAAAATAAAAGCATAAATTAAATAAAAAGAAATAAAAGAAAGAAGTAGATGACACTAAAATATAGTTAATGTAATAAGATGGTAGTGAATGTTAGTTAAAAAGAAAAGATGTTTTAGTCATTCTTTCGAGAATATTCAACCAATCACTCACAAGCATGAAAATGTGAACCTATGAATCCTATATGATCTACCATGAGCCAAGAAAGTCAAGATAATTGGAAGTTAGCAAGTTGGTTGATGGTTGTTGGCCAGATGATTTCATCTGATCAAAACTGGGTCTCCCTAGACCCTATCTCCTACAATTTTCACCATATGAAAGTTATTCCAAGAGAAAACATACTCTAAATTACATTATAAACAACTTTCATGTTGATACCTAGAGATATTTTTGCTTGGAAAATCATTTTCTAGGTTGAAACATTATAGGTCATTTTGTCTAAACCCTAATTTGAAAGTCAACTTCCCAAGGCCATAACTTGCTCAATTTTTATGAGATGAAAGATTTCCAAGTTGCACAATAAAATTAAATGTGTTTACTTCAACTTTTAGGTTTGGGGTGGGAGCTAATTCAACTTTTTTAAGCATGTGATATGAGGTTACATTATAGGTCACTTTTGACCTATACCATTGACCAAGTGATTTTTCCAAACTTCAAAAATGCATAACTCGATCATTTCAAATCCAAATGATATGAAATTGGTGACTATTTTGAATTTCTTTAAGAGAGATACAACTTTGATGAAAACACATTTCTCATTTGAAGCTCATATAAAACGTTAAGCAAGATGTAATATTGAGACATATGGCTTGACACTTAGAAAAAATTTGATATGTCAAAAATTTCCAAACTTCCACCTCAAATTTCTCCAAGTTACCAGCTCCAAATGAAAAAGTGTTGAATATTAAAGTTGTTCCTCTTGATCTCACCTTTCCAAAGAGCTGAAATTCATTCATTTTGGACAAGAAATGCATAGGCTGTGCATGGCATAAGCAGGGTGACATCACTTCGCAAGGATCAAAGTTCAAACATCAATGCACACTTGCCTTGAAATCCAAGCTTAATTCAGACCATCCAATATTCATTTGGGGACCTCAAGCAATCATTTCATGGGCCTGTGCGCGCCCATGCACCCTTGCATCACCATTTGCCAAAATCAGAAAGTGATTTGAAGTGTGCAATTATCAACTATTTTGGCTCTAAATAGAGCTTCAATTGCTCAGAAATTCACAAACATTCGCGCCAGCTTTGATCCCCCATCTCAAACCCTCACTTTGCAAAGGATAAGCCTGAAAAAATTCTCTTGAATTTGAGATTGAATTTCCACTGTTTTGAAATTCAATTCTCTAGGAATCCATAGCCTTTCAAGCATCTAATCCTTCTTCTGCAAGCAAGTGGAGTGAGATCAAGCACAAGCAAAATCAAGATCAATTGAATCCAGACCTACATTGAAGGTATTTTCCAGAAATTTTGAACTCTTTGATTCTCTCAAATTCTTGCTCAATTCTATTGATTCTTTGGTTGTCTGAAGTCCTACCAATGTAGGCAAGAAGATTGAGTTGCTTTGAGGCCAAATAAAAGCAACTCAGTTCAGGTACCTAAAATTTCAACTCCATGTATCTCTCAATATACTTGGAGTTATAGTGAATTGAGGTCAAATTTGAGCTCAATGCCATTTTTTCTTTAAGATCATGTCCTTGTTTTTCATTTTGGTGATGCTTGATGGTGGACCAGTCCGGTGAGGTCCACCAGAGAAGATGACCGGAGCTCTGGCTCCGGCGATGCGTTGGCAAGACTCTGAACCACATGATCCATCCTTTTGTTTTAATCTTGAGCGTTGGTTTTAATTACCACTTGTGCAACGCTGTTGACTCAAGACCATGTGGAACGCGCACTAGGGACCATCTGATCTGCCACCTCAATTAATGAGGGAGATCAGATGGTCAATGTATTTTCGATTTTCTGAATTTTCATTTTAATTGCATTATTTTCAATAATTCATATTAAATTCAATAGTGACCCAAAAAATATGGGACTTTCACCAAAAAAATTCAAATATTTTTCTCTTTCATATTTTGAACTAAAATAATTTTTTGGATCATTATTAATATTTTTCATGAATTAGTTGATTTTTCATTTGTTTTTAATTGTTTAAAAATATTTTTAAATGTCCAAAAATTATGAAATTTTTTCTCCAAGGTCCTTTGATTTTGGTTGACCTATGATAAATCTCTTGGCCATTTATTTGGTGTTTTGATGAGATTTTAGGAATTGGACAAACCATATTTAATTTAAATGCACTATTTTAATATTTTTAATTTGAATAAATGCCAAATAAATTTGTTGACCAATTGTGATGACTTTGTTTATGTTTGACTCTTGTTGTTGGACCTTGGTCAAGGTTGATTTGACTTTGTCAAATTAATATCATTGGATTTAGGGGATTGATGGAATGTACATTCCATCTCCCAAAATGAATGAATGATATTAATTTGGTAAAAGTCCTCCTTTGACCAATTTGTGATTTCATTCATCCCCCTCCCACTTCATCTTAATCCTCTTCTCCATTCATTCATTCCATTTGGCCTATGATATCTCAAAGTCCTAACGCTAGTTGATTGAAAAATTAACATGAGTATAGATGAGATTAGGCCACACCTTTTGCATATTCCTTTTCTGTGTGGTATGTTTCATGAGCATAGTCCATTATACTATGTCTCTAACATGAATTAACACCAAAATTCTATTGCCCAACCTCAAATAGTTGTGACTTCTACATAAGTCCAATTACGATTGCTTAACATAGCGCTAAATTTGTGACATAAAAGGCATAAGCATTCTAGTTAGTGAGATTGTAATTCTCCCCTCTTTCATGGTATTGTGTGGAAACTTGGCCTTCTTCCCTTCCTTTGGAAGATGTTTTGGTTCAAGGATCCATGCTTGTGATAAGTGGGTTGAGTGTTCTCCAAAGAATGTCTTGAAATGAAATAAAAAACAAAACAATACTAATTCTTAACCTATTAACTACTAACTTTTAACTTCAAGCCTTTACTTTAATGCAATTTAATTTTAGCACTCTATTTCATTTGCCATTGTTCATATCATTCTAATTGTTTATGTTAATGCAATTTTCACTTTGTCCATTTGGACCATATTGTGTGATATATTTTGTTTGTGTATACTTTGCTTGTTTGTGTGGTCTTTGACCATTAATGTACATAATAATAACAAAAACCCTATAAAACTTTTGATTGGACTGTTGGCTTGATCTTGGACAAATGGACTTAGAATCTAGGCAACCTTCATGTGCTAATGGACTTGGCCAATGCCAACTTGTTGAAGAACCAAGTGCTTACAATTTGAAATTCATCTGATACATCTTTGAAAACATCTATGAGTTCATCTGCAAGATGATCATAGTGAAGCTGTTATTTTGAACCTGTGACTTGTGGAATTCATATGTTGCATGGGCTATTTTGAAGAAGATCATGGAATGGATAAGCTTGGTGTGGACATCTTTATTTGATGCCTTGCTCTTCAAGATAATATAATTGTGCATTTGTATATTTCTTGATTCTAAAAGTCCAAGGGAATTATGGGTTTCTATTGACATTCTTGTCTATTGGATTGCTACCCATTTAGTCAGATCTTTTCAACTCTAAACTTTTAATTTTGTACATAGGGTAGTCTCTTCATCTTCTCCCCTTTTCTTTAATTTCAAAATCTCTCCCTCCATTTTTTTAAATCTTCTTTGTATGAACTATTTTTGTTCTAAACTTTGACCACATTTGCAAAAAGATAGAAACTTTGGTCTTATGCCATTGCATTTTCAAAATTCTTTTCTTAAGTCAAACTTGTGAATAAACTTAACTATACTTGACCTAAACTTTCAAAAATCCAAAAAGAACTAACTCATTCAAACCATTTTTAAGCCTTTGTGCCTTTCAAACTTAATTTTTGTTAAAAGAAATACATCCACTTTGAAATTTGTATCACGAACTACGAGGTTTTGATCTCTCATTTTTATGTTGGTACATAGGCACAAGTCCGAAGGTCTTGTCAAACACAAAAAATATAATTAATGAATTTTTTTCTCATCCCCCCATTCTATTTGTTTGTAAACATCACTTTGTACAAAATACATATGCACACAAAAAGGGCTCCCTAGGAGTACCTAGGACACTTTGGGTGCTAACACCTTCCCTCTATGTAACCAACCCCTTACCTGTGATCTCTGACTTTTATTAGTTTTTATTTGAAAACTTCTTACTTTTTGGGTTTTGGTCATACTTTTCACCTTTTCCCTTGGAAACAATAAAAGTGTGGTGGCGAATCTTGTTAATTGATCTCTAGCTTGTCAATAGCTTGATGATCATGAATTTCCCGCTACAGAAATTAAGTGGCGACTCTGCTGGGGAGTAGTCTCCAGTGGGTTTAGCCTACTTTTTATGTGAATATATTTGTATATATGTGATGTTTGTATATATGTATGTGTGATATAATCTTCTTGTTGTGCTTGGTGATCTCTGAGTGGTGAGATAAGTTCTAACCCGAACTTGAGTGTAATTAAGATAGGAGGATGGTATAGTCATGTTTGACTTGTGTGGAGTAGTCCTTAACAAGTTGGCTTGAAATCCATCTGCTCAGTGGAGACTCCTTTGGATTTGGAAATGTCACACAAGTATTTGTGGTTAGGTATTACTATCTCTAATTGGGTCCGAGAAGCTGGGGACCTTAGAACATTTAACCCATCTTGTCCTATTTAGGACGTAGTGCGGAAACTGTTCAAGTGTAGACTTGATAACATTTGTTACACGATACTACACTCAGACGAGTTTCTCTTGAGAATACTATGGGTCGATGAGTCAGTCATCTTAACATGTAATATCCGATAGATGGAATTAAGACTCTGGGAACTTTTTAGAACATGATCTACAGGTTTTTATCCTTAGTTCACTCCTTTGGGATGGTTCTTACCCAGACTCCATACTCGTGACTTGCAACAAACCCTTAATTCTTGGTTGATCCAATCAAGTCTTGTCAATATCAATGGAACTTGGGTGTTGATAAGGTGTAAACCATAATCCACCAAAATGGATGATTGATCTTGACAAAGACTTGATTCATCCCTAGACCTTTGTTTTCCTTGTGTATGATCCCTTATTTGTGATTGTTGCATTCATGCATTCATGCGCATCATAACATTCATCACATGAAAATTTCAAGGAACTAACGTATCATTTGCAAATATTTTCAGACCATGGATTATGGACGAAGGAACACTAAGAAGTACAGTTTCAGATGTCCCGACTTGAAAGAGTTAAGGAAGCTAGCATCTTTTGTATTAGATCCCTTGGACTTCAAACAACATCATGGGAAGCTTTTGTCCATCTTGTCTGCTGATGTGGTTGAAGGACTCTTAAGTGTATTGGTGCAGTTCTATGATCCTCTCTATCATTATTTCACTTTCCCAGATTTTCAGCTTGTGCCTACCTTGGAGGAGTATTCTCATCTTTTGGGGTTACCTGTTTCTAGTAGAGTGCCTTTTAGTGGATTGGAGGAGATTCCCTGATCTAGTATTATTGCTGAAGCTCTTCACTTGAAAAAGTATGAGATAGAGGCTCCTTGGGTGAATAAAGGAGGGTTATTTAGGTTTCCATCTATTTTTCTCATCAAGGAAGCTACTACTTTTGCTCAAGCTGGTAGTGTGGACGCTTTTGAAGCTATCTTTGTGTTGCTCATCTATGGATTAGCTTTGTTCCCTAACATTGACAATTTTGTTGATGTTAACGCCATTAGACTTTTCTTGATTGGGAATCATGTGCCTACTTTGTTGGGAGATATGTATTTCTCTTTGCATCTAAGGAATTCTAAGGGTGGTGGAACGATTGTCTGTTGCATTCCTCTTCTGTACAAGTGGTTTATTTCGCACTTGCCTCAGACGCCTACTTTTATGGAGAACAAACAATGTCTAAGGTGGTCTCAGAGACTTATGTCTCTCACTAATGATGATATAGTTTGGTATGATCCGTCCTTAAGCATTTTGGAGATTATTGATAGTTGTGGTGAATTCTCTAATGTACCTCTCATTGGTACACAGGGAGGAATTAACTACAACCCTACTTTGGCTCGTCGTCAACTTGGGTTCCCCTTGAGAGACAAACCTAATAACATGTTGTTAGAATGTCTTTTCTATCAAGAGGGTAAAGATCCCCAACATTTGAAGCAGAAGATTGTGCATGCTTGGCATAATGTGCATAGGAAAGGAAGATCTGAGCTCGGTTCGCGCAATTGTGTAGCTTTGGAAGCTTACACTCTTTGGGTGAAGAAGAGAGCTATGGAGTTGAAGATACCTTATCCTTGTGAAAGATCTATGTCTATGGTTGTGGTTGAGCCATTAACTCTCCCTAACCAAGATGTAGAGGAGTTAGAAGACGCGCTCGCCAAGATGAAGCAAGAGAAGGATATGTGGGAAGAGCGTTTCCGTGCTTTGAGCAAGAAGTATGAAGAGTTGCAGTTGGAGTCTAAGGACAAAGATGCACTGATTGAGCTACTTGAAGACCGAGTGACGAAGAGACAGAGAGAGCCAGAGGTTTCATCTTCTAGCATGCCTCAGCCTTCCGTTGCTTGGAAGAAGATTGTTGATCATCTTGTCCTCGAGAAGACTCAGATGAAGGCTTCTTTTGAGACCGAGATCCGTCGCATTCGAAGGAAGTACGCGCCTTCAGCCAGATGTTCTGACATTGTAGTTAGGGATCCTTAGGATGACTAGTCTCCTTTTCTCTTGTATCTTTTTATTTTGGTTTTTGAAATTGTACTCAATGTAATCCTTCCAATTTATATAAATAAAAAGATATTTTTGGTCATATCAAATTGTTGTAATTACTATTTAAATATTTGCAAATGATATAGTAAGTTCCTTGGAAATAAAAATAAAGCATTGCATTTCATGCATCATTTGCATAAGCAGGTTTTTGCCACGTGTCTGATTGGTGTTTCTTCTATGCTTTAGCCAAGCTGACTCACCGGTACAATACCGGAGGCAATCATTTGAAAACTATGGAACATTTGGAGCAAGAGAAAAGAGAGCTGAAGGACGAGATCGCCCGTCTGACTGCCATGATGGGGTCAGTTCTTGCTGCTCAGAGTCAAGCTTCTCCAACGCCTGTAACTCCTCCCACGAGGATTATTACTTCAGAGGTGACTACCTCTACCATGCCTATTGCTACTGTAACACCCCGATAATAATAAAATAATTATTTAAATTGAGTTAATAATGTAATTATTAATTTAATTGAATAATTAGAAATTTTATTATTTTTATTTTTGGATTATTATTTTGGGAAAATATATATATGTTGGAATAAGGAAAAGTTCTCATTTGGAAAAGCATTTCACGTGAAAACAGAACAGAGAAGCATCGTGAGAGAAAAAGGAAAAAGGGCAGAGAAGAGGAGCTGAAGAGCAAAGGTTGGAGAACGAAAGCTTGAAGCTCAAAGATTCTGCCGGATTGTCAAGGTAAGGGGGGTTTATCTCGATTAATGGGTATTATGGGAGAATATGTGATGGGTAGTAATAAGCTGTTAATTTGACCCTAATTGGGAATTGTGAATGCTGAAAATTTGTTGGATGAACCGTGTGAGAAGTTGAAAATTAAATCGGTAATTGAGTCTGTCGTAATTTTCCGATCGTATAGCTTTTTACGGAATCGGATTCGGAGGTCCGGAAGTCCTCCAATGGCGGAAATTGCGGAGAATTCTGCATTCTGCCTTGAGTTAGCGCAGGAACAGCTTCTGTCTTGCGTTAACCGGTTAACCCAGGGTGTTAACCGGTTAACACTGTGTTGAATTGTGAAAATGTGCTGTTTGGCTTGCGTTAACCGGTTAACCCAGGGTGTTAACCGGTTAACACTGTTGTGATTCTGAAATATGGCTGTTTGTGCTGCGTTAACCGGTTAACCCAGGGCGTTAACCGGTTAACACGATTAAATTTTGAGACAGAAGGCGTGTTGTGCTGCGTTAACCGGTTAACCCAGGGCGTTAACCGGTTAACGCTGTAGCAGAATGGAAAAATTGTTATTTAAATGTCGTGTACCTATCTGAGGGTTGGCCTATGTTGCCTATGATGTAATAGGGATTAATTCCCGCTGTTTTGAGCAGAGTAGGTATTAGTAGAGTGTACTAATATTGTGGTTGTTGTTTGGCATGATCTGACATGCTTATGTGATAAAATATTGATGATGGATGATGATATGCATGATGTTGTGAATGTATATATTATGCATGTATGTTTGAATAGACTGTTGTATGGCTTAGAGGGTGAGCATATGTCTATTCTTGAATTGTTGTTGATGTTTGCATACTAGATGAGTAGTGTGCATGGCATAGCCTGTGGGGCTGTAGCTAATTCCCATAGTGAGGAATTAGTGAGTTGTGGATTGTTGTTGATGTTTGCATGCTAGATGATTAGCTTGCATAGTCTAGCCTTTGGGGCTGTAGCTAATTCCCATGGTGAGGAATTAGTGAGTGAGGCATTAGATCTCAATGAGTGGGACTAGTGAGCTTAGTAGCCGTATCTGGATTTGATCGGTGAGCTTGAACTATATGTTCGAGAAGAGTCGGTACCGCATTTCATGGAGTCTCATTGCATAATGAATGCATGGCATAGCCTGTGGGGCTGTAGCTAATTCCCATTGTGAGGAATTAGTGAGTAAATTGTTGTGTTGTGTTGTTGGTGTTGAATATGGTTTGAGGATTATACATATGATATATGTTACTGTTGAATATGATGTTTGGACGGATATTGCCGTTGCTGAATGCGTAGTCTGGTTAGGGTGAATTGATGTGTTATTTACTTAGCATTACATGTTGTTCTATAATGCTTATTATATTGATTGAGGAACTCACCCTTACAACCTATTTTTCAGGTAACGAGAAATGAGTTGAATAGAAGCTAACGCTTGGAGTCTAGAGTAGTTCTTATGGGTCATGCTCTGATAGATGTAACATCGGGAGGGAATGTTTTAATTAATTTGATATTGGTTGTGGAATGATTTACATGTATGGCGTTACATGTTTTACATTGATGTTGGATTTGATTCCGCTGCGAATTATGCAAAAGAACCTTATTTTGATCTAAATAAATGAGCATGACAGGGTATTCTGATAATTTTGTGAAATGATTGTGTGACACCCTTCGGGGCATAATTACTCTGATGATTGATATGTTGTTATAATTTAATTGAATATTTGGGGTATTTTAGAAGGGTGTTACATTAGTGGTATCAGAGCATAGTCGGTCGTGTCGAGTCGTAATTATTCTGTTTTCCCTGTACGGGATAGGTGTTGTGTAACCCTATCAGTACTTATTGTTTTGGTTTGTTGGGTTTTCAGAATAGAGATGTCTGGAAGAGGTAGAGATGATGCTGCAATTGCTGAGGCTCTGGGTATGCTAGCTGGAGTGCTTGGAGGAAATCAGAATGTTATGGGAATGGGAGCTGCTCGTCAACTGAGTGAGTTCCAGAAGAACAATCCTCCAATGTTCAAAGGAGCATACGATCCAGATGGCGCTCAGAAGTGGTTGAAGGAGATTGAGAGAATCTTCAGAGTAACTGAGTGTGCTGATAACCAGAAGGTCAGGTTCGGTACACATATGCTGTCAGAAGAAGCTGATGATTGGTGGGTTGCTACCCGCACTGAGTTGGAATCTGCTGGGAATGCTGAGATTACTTGGGCTGTGTTCAGGGAGAGATTTCTGAGGAAGTATTTTCCAGAGGATGTCAGAGGGAAGAAAGAAATAGAATTCTTGGAATTGAAACAGGGTAACAGGACTGTTACTGAGTATGCTGCGAAGTTCACAGAGCTGTCAAAGTACTATACTCCCTATAATGAGGCTGCTGGAGAATTTTCGAAGTGTGTGAAGTTTGAGAACGGGTTGCGTCCCGAGATCAAGCAGGCGATTGGATATCAGAGGATTAGAGTGTTTTCTGATTTGGTTGACTGTTGCAGAATTTTTGAACAGGATTCCAAGGCTAGAGCAGAGAGCTATCAGCAGAGGGTTGATAGGAAGGGTAAGAATCAGATGGATCGTGGAAAATCGTATGCAGCTGGCAAAGGTTTTCAGAAGCAGAGTGGGATGAAGAGGCCTAGTGGGGGAGACTCTAGTGCCCCTGTTAAGTGTTATAGATGTGGTCGGGCTGGACATCGTGTTCACGAGTGTACCAGTGCTGAGATGAAGTGTTTCAAGTGTGGGAAAGGTGGTCACTTGGCTGCAGAGTGCCGATTGAAGACTGTAACTTGTTTCAACTGTGGAGAGTTGGGTCATATCAGTCCCCAGTGTCCTAAGCCGAAGAAGGAGAATCAGTCGGGAGGCAAGGTTTTTGCTCTATCAGGTTCTGAGACTTCTGCAGATGATCGTTTAATCAGAGGTACGTGTTATATTAATGGCTTTCCTCTTATAGCTATTATTGACACAGGTGCTACTCATTCTTTTATATCTTTGGATTGTGCTGTGAAGCTTAAGTTAGAGATATCTGAGATGCGGGGAAGTATGGTGATTGATACTCCTGCAAAGGGTTCAGTGACTACTACTTCGGTTTGTTTGAGTTGCCCTTTGAATATTTTTGGTAGAGATTTTGGGATAGACCTTGTGTGTCTTCCATTAGTGCAGATTGACGTTATCTTGGGAATGAACTGGTTGGTGTTTAACCGAGTCTATATCAACTGTTTTGCTAAGACTGTGATATTTCCTGAGATTGAGGAAGGGCAGAGTCTGTTTCTATCAGCCAGGCAGGTGAATGAGGAAGTGGCAGATGGGGCAGAGTTGTTTATGCTGTTAGCGACTTTGGAGGCTAAAGATAAACTAGTGATTGGCGATCTAGCTGTGGTGTGTGATTTTCCTGATGTGTTTCCGGAAGAAGTGAATGAATTACCGCCAGAGCGTGAAGTTGAGTTTTCGATTGATTTGGTACCTGGTACTAGACCGATATCGATGGCTCCGTACCGTATGTCTGCTGTTGAGTTAGCTGAATTGAAAAGTCAGTTGGAAGATTTGTTGGATAAGAAGTTTATTCGTCCAAGTGTGTCACCGTGGGGTGCACCAGTGTTGTTGGTTAAGAAGAAGGAAGGAACTATGAGGTTGTGTGTGGACTACAGGCAACTGAATAAAGTGACGATCAAGAATCGGTATCCTTTGCCGAGGATTGATGATTTGATGGATCAATTGGTTGGTGCGAGTGTGTTCAGCAAGATAGATTTGAGATCTGGGTATCATCAGATACGTGTGAAAACTGAGGATATTCAGAAGACTGCTTTCAGAACGAGGTATGGACATTATGAGTATTCTGTAATGCCTTTTGGTGTGACTAATGCGCCTGGAGTATTTATGGAGTACATGAATAGGATTTTCCATCCGTACTTAGATCAGTTTGTCGTGGTGTTTATTGATGACATTTTGGTGTATTCGAAATCTGAAGAAGAGCATGCTGAGCATTTGAGAGTGGTTTTAGGAGTGCTGCGAGAAAAGCAGTTATTTGCTAAACTGTCAAAGTGTGAATTTTGGTTAGAAGAGGTTAGTTTTCTTGGTCATGTGATTTCAAGAGGTGGTGTTGCTGTTGATCCTTCTAAGATAGAAGCGGTATCTAAGTGGGAAGCTCCGAAGTCTGTTGCTGACATTCGAAGTTTCCTTGGTTTGGCTGGTTATTATAGGAAGTTCATTGAGGGATTTTCTAAGTTGGCGTTACCATTGACGATGTTGACTAGAAAGGGGCAAGCGTTTGTTTGGGATTCAAAATGTGAAGAAGGTTTCCAAGAGTTAAAGAGAAGGTTGACTACTGCTCCTATTTTGATATTACCGAGTTCGTCGGAATTATTTGAGGTTTATTGTGATGCTTCATTGTTGGGTTTAGGTGGTGTGTTGATGCAGAATAAGCAGGTTATAGCTTATGCTTCGAGACAGCTGAGGATTCATGAGAGGAACTATCCTACTCACGATTTAGAGTTGGCAGCTGTGGTATTTGTTCTGAAGTTGTGGAGGCATTATTTGTATGGATCAAGATTTGAGGTTTTCAGTGACCATAAGAGTTTAAAGTATTTGTTTGATCAGAAAGAGCTGAATATGAGACAAAGGAGATGGTTAGAGTTTCTGAAGGATTATGACTTTGGTTTGAATTACCATCCGGGTAAAGCAAATGTAGTGGCTGATGCATTGAGTCGGAAATCATTACATATGTCTATGTTAATGGTTAGGGAATTGGATTTGATTGAGCAGTTTAGAGACTTGAGTTTGGTGTGTGAGAGTACTCACAATAGTGTTAAATTGGGAATGTTGAAATTAACAAGTGGTATTCTGGAGGAGATCAGAGAGGGTCAGAAATCTGATATGCTTTTGGTTGATAAGTTGACCTTAGTGAATCAAGGCCAAGGTGGTGAATTCAGAGTTGATGAGAATGGTGTTTTGAGATTTGGTAGTCGGGTGTGTATTCCGGATGTTACCGAGCTTAAGAAGAGTATTCTGGAGGAAGGACATCGTAGTGGATTGAGTATTCATCCTGGAGCTACGAAGATGTATCATGATTTGAAGAAGTTATTTTGGTGGCCGGGAATGAAAAGAGAAATTGCGAGTTTTGTTTATTCTTGTTTGACTTGTCAGAAGTCAAAGATTGAGCATCAGAAGCCGTCTGGACTAATGCAACCGTTGGCTATTCCAGAGTGGAAGTGGGACAGTATCAGTATGGATTTTGTTTCTGGTTTGCCAAGGACGAGTAAGAATTTTGAAGCCATTTGGGTGATTGTTGATAGATTGACGAAGTCGGCTCATTTCATTCCGATCAGAATGGATTATCCGTTAGAGAGATTGGCCGAGTTGTATATTGAGAAGATTGTAAGTTTGCATGGTATTCCGTCTAGTATTGTTTCGGACAGAGATCCTAGATTTACATCGAAGTTCTGGGAAGGTTTGCAGAAGGCTTTGGGAACTAAGCTGAGATTGAGTTCTGCATATCATCCGCAGACTGATGGTCAGACTGAGAGGACGATTCAGTCACTAGAGGATCTTTTGAGAGCTTGTGTTTTGGAAAAAGGAGGTGCGTGGGATTGTTATTTGCCTTTGATTGAGTTTACCTACAACAATAGTTTTCATTCGAGCATTGGTATGGCACCGTTTGAAGCTTTGTATGGTAGGAGATGTCGGACACCTTTATGTTGGTATGAGTCCGGTGAGAGTGCTGTGGTTGGACCGGAGATTGTTCAACAAACTACAGAAAGGATTAAGATGATTCAGGAGAAGATGAGAATTGCTCAGAGTCGTCAGAAAAGTTATCATGACCAGAGGAGGAAGTCACTTGAGTTCCAAGAGGGAGATCATGTGTTTCTTCGCGTCACTCCGATAACTGGTGTTGGTCGAGCCTTGAAGTCGAAGAAGTTGACACCTCGATTTATTGGTCCTTATCAGATTTTGGAGAGGGTAGGAGAGGTAGCCTATCGTATCGCTTTACCCCCGTCGCTTGCGAACTTGCATGAGGTTTTTCATGTGTCTCAGTTGAGGAGATATATTCATGATCCGTCGCATGTAGTCCAAATAGATGATGTACAGGTGAGAGATAACCTGACTGTTGAAACATCACCTATGAGGATAGAGGATCGAGAGTTGAAGCAGTTGCGGGGTAAAGAGATTGCCTTGGTGAAGGTAGCTTGGGGAGAACCAGCAGGTGGCAACGTGACTTGGGAACTGGAGAGTAAGATGAAGGAGTCTTATCCAGAGTTGTTCGCTTGAGGTATGTTTTCGAGGACGAAAACTCTTTTAGTGGGGGAGAGTTGTAACACCCCGATAATAATAAAATAATTATTTAAATTGAGTTAATAATGTAATTATTAATTTAATTGAATAATTAGAAATTTTATTATTTTTATTTTTGGATTATTATTTTGGGAAAATATATATATGTTGGAATAAGGAAAAGTTCTCATTTGGAAAAGCATTTCACGTGAAAACAGAACAGAGAAGCATCGTGAGAGAAAAAGGAAAAAGGGCAGAGAAGAGGAGCTGAAGAGCAAAGGTTGGAGAACGAAAGCTTGAAGCTCAAAGATTCTGCCGGATTGTCAAGGTAAGGGGGGTTTATCTCGATTAATGGGTATTATGGGAGAATATGTGATGGGTAGTAATAAGCTGTTAATTTGACCCTAATTGGGAATTGTGAATGCTGAAAATTTGTTGGATGAACCGTGTGAGAAGTTGAAAATTAAATCGGTAATTGAGTCTGTCGTAATTTTCCGATCGTATAGCTTTTTACGGAATCGGATTCGGAGGTCCGGAAGTCCTCCAATGGCGGAAATTGCGGAGAATTCTGCATTCTGCCTTGAGTTAGCGCAGGAACAGCTTCTGTCTTGCGTTAACCGGTTAACCCAGGGTGTTAACCGGTTAACACTGTGTTGAATTGTGAAAATGTGCTGTTTGGCTTGCGTTAACCGGTTAACCCAGGGTGTTAACCGGTTAACACTGTTGTGATTCTGAAATATGGCTGTTTGTGCTGCGTTAACCGGTTAACCCAGGGCGTTAACCGGTTAACACGGTTAAATTTTGAGACAGAAGGCGTGTTGTGCTGCGTTAACCGGTTAACCCAGGGCGTTAACCGGTTAACGCTGTAGCAGAATGGAAAAATTGTTATTTAAATGTCGTGTACCTATCTGAGGGTTGGCCTATGTTGCCTATGATGTAATAGGGATTAATTCCCGCTGTTTTGAGCAGAGTAGGTATTAGTAGAGTGTACTAATATTGTGGTTGTTGTTTGGCATGATCTGACATGCTTATGTGATAAAATATTGATGATGGATGATGATATGCATGATGTTGTGAATGTATATATTATGCATGTATGTTTGAATAGACTGTTGTATGGCTTAGAGGGTGAGCATATGTCTATTCTTGAATTGTGTTGATGTTTGCATACTAGATGAGTAGTGTGCATGGCATAGCCTGTGGGGCTGTAGCTAATTCCCATAGTGAGGAATTAGTGAGTTGTGGATTGTTGTTGATGTTTGCATGCTAGATGATTAGCTTGCATAGTCTAGCCTTTGGGGCTGTAGCTAATTCCCATGGTGAGGAATTAGTGAGTGAGGCATTAGATCTCAATGAGTGGGACTAGTGAGCTTAGTAGCCGTATCTGGATTTGATCGGTGAGCTTGAACTATATGTTCGAGAAGAGTCGGTACCGCATTTCATGGAGTCTCATTGCATAATGAATGCATGGCATAGCCTGTGGGGCTGTAGCTAATTCCCATTGTGAGGAATTAGTGAGTAAATTGTTGTGTTGTGTTGTTGGTGTTGAATATGGTTTGAGGATTATACATATGATATATGTTACTGTTGAATATGATGTTTGGACGGATATTGCCGTTGCTGAATGCGTAGTCTGGTTAGGGTGAATTGATGTGTTATTTACTTAGCATTACATGTTGTTCTATAATGCTTATTATATTGATTGAGGAACTCACCCTTACAACCTATTTTTCAGGTAACGAGAAATGAGTTGAATAGAAGCTAACGCTTGGAGTCTAGAGTAGTTCTTATGGGTCATGCTCTGATAGATGTAACATCGGGAGGGAATGTTTTAATTAATTTGATATTGGTTGTGGAATGATTTACATGTATGGCGTTACATGTTTTACATTGATGTTGGATTTGATTCCGCTGCGAATTATGCAAAAGAACCTTATTTTGATCTAAATAAATGAGCATGACAGGGTATTCTGATAATTTTGTGAAATGATTGTGTGACACCCTTCGGGGCATAATTACTCTGATGATTGATATGTTGTTATAATTTAATTGAATATTTGGGGTATTTTAGAAGGGTGTTACAGCTACCGCCCATTTCACACCGAATATGCCTGTCGGATTCCCGTGGGGAATTCCGCCCAACTTTGTGCCCGAAGGCTTTGCGCCTACCTTTGCTTCTATGCCGGCATCTAGCCTGGTCATGTCCGTGTCACCTCCCCTTGCGCACACTTTGCCTCGCGTAGAGGATACCGTCTATCATTCTGAGCCGTCTGAGGGTCCGAATGTTTATGAGTAGATGAAATGAAAGATCAGTTTCTTGAGTTGCGCAAGGAATTGAAGACACTGAGAGGTAAAGATTTGTTTAGGAAGAGTGTTGCCGAGTTATGTTTGGTGCCCAATGTCAAAATCCCGGTAAAGTTCAAAGTGCTTGACTTTGAAAAGTATAAGGGGAACTCTTGTCCGCTCAGTCATCTTGTGATGTATGCCCGCAAGATGTCAACTCGGATAGATAATGACCAATTGCTTATTCACTACTTCCAGGATATCCTGACTGGTGTTGCACTCCGTTGGTATATGGGGTTGGATAGTGCAAGCATTCGCATTTTCAACGACTTGGGAGAGGCTTTTGTGAAGCAATACAAGTATAATATGGACATGGCGTTGGATAGAGACCAATTAAGGTCTATTTCTTAGAAGGATAAAGAGACATTCAAAGAATACGCGCAAAGATGGAAGGAGTTGGCTGCCCAGTTCACTCCTCCTCTGGAGGAGAAAGAGATGACAAAGATCTTCTTGAAAACCCTGAGTTTATTTTATTATGAACGCATGATCGCTAGTGCCCCCAGTGATTTTATCGAAATGGTAAATATGGGGATGAGACTTGAGGAAGGAGTCCGTGAACGACATTTGTCAAGAGATGAAGTGTCAACGAGCAAGAGATATGGTATCAACTTCGGTAAAAAGAAAGAAAGTGAAACCAACGCAGTAATCAGTGGGAGGCAGAGAAGGCCTCAGATTAGAAGCAATACACCACCCCGTCAACATCATCATCATCAAGTGTCACTACGCCAAATAAGGGAAAAGAGGGCGCTTATTTTTGCCTATAACAGCGCTTTTAAGCGCCCTCTAAAGTGGCGCTGACATAGGTAAAGACAGCGCTTTGTTTTCCTGGAGAAAACGCTCTCTAAAGTGGCCTTTTAAGGGCCACATTATAGTGCGCTTTCAGAAAAAAGCGCCCTCTGGAGTGGTCCATAAAGGGCCACCTTAGAGGACGCTTTCTGGACAAAGCGCCCTCTAAAGTTGTCAATGTAAAGTGTTTAGAGGGCGCTTCCTACAGAAAGCGCCTTCTAAAGTGTTAGTTATTTTTAAAAAAATTGTTTGAAAAACAGTGGGTATTTAATTGGGAACCTGTTTGCATGCTGCAAAAGTGTAAAATTCATATTGATTTCATCCTTTAATCCAATGTTATACACCATTAATCCATTGATATATACAACATGAATTCATTTATATACAACATTAATCCTCCATATATACAACATTAATATATTGATATTCATGCATGTACAACAACATTCCATACATATATGTACAACAACTACAACCTATATGATTCTATGATCAATAATGAATTGACACAATTCATCCTTCATTTCATCCAAATGAGCTCTTGAGTAAGATTTGTATTCGTCAAAGTACTACAATTAAGAGAATAAAACATATTCATGATTTAGTAACAAATTAGATGAAATATCCGATAATATTAAAATAAACCCTAAGTTATTATTCGATACCATTTTTGGGATGTCTATACGATTCAACACAATGATATCTCTCATAAATCTCAATACAAAAAATCCGCAATCGATCGAATTGTTTTGCTGAGGACACTACACAGAAAAACAAACAATATATATATATATATTATATATATATATATATATATATATATATATATATATATATATATATATATATATATATATATATATATATATATATATATATATATATATATATATATATATATATATATATATATATATATATATATATATATATATATATATATATATATATATATATATATATATATATATATATATATATATATATATATATATATATATATATATATATAGTTAATTTCTTACAAACACTATTATAAGCAAAAATAAGAAACTTAATATATACCTGAACTCTGATCCAGGTAATGTCCTTCCTATTATGATAATTCTTTTTCGATCTAAATTTTAGTATTGCCCTAACAAAATAAAAACGTATATTGAGATCAATCTGACAGACATAATTAAATATACAAATACACACGAATATTTAGGGGAATTTCACTTACGCGTCAACCGTCTTCTTCATACTCAGATATTTACTCCAATTACCCAGTAACGAATCGAGATAATACACCATTAGTCTCGAAAGATCCATAACAACCAACACCCAGTGACCACTGTAAAATAAAACAAAAATTTAAATGCAACAAAATCGTTGTGTATATAATTCAATGGGTATATATATTTGTACCTCTTTTTGAGATTTAGGATTTGTTTTTGTCCCGGACTTCGTTGGAATATCCTTACCAGCTTTTTTCAACATTCGACCGGGAACCTAAAAATTCATATAAATTAAATCATGACTTTTTGTGATGCAACAGAATCGTTGCGTATATAATTCAATGTGTATATATATTTGTACCTCTTTTTGAGATACAACCGACTCGATGCGTCTTGAATTCCCTTTACCAGCTTTATGTGTGGGTCTTGTAGGAGTCTAACATTACCATGCAATAAGGATTGATTAAATATCATAATTGTAGCTAAATTGAAATGTGAATACTAAATATTCATAATCATTTAGAACATATATACCTCGGCATCTGGGAAAATTAGATCTGACGGCCATCCAACAAAGGATCCGACTACATCTCGCATCAACGTTGTCTCTGAAACAACGTCAGGTAATGGTAGAAGCGCGTCCGTATCTAATACAAGGTCAACCGAAACTTTCATATATCCCACCGGGAGGGGATTATGGTGAAGTAATTCACCCGAAGTGTTGTGCACTTTTCCCTTGCCAACTATGCGATAAATTGGTGACGATAGATACAGCTGACAAGGTGTAATGCCCTAAACCAATAATAAATATGTTATTGTTAACGTGTATATGTGTCAAGTAAAAAAGTGCTATTTTAATTTCATAATAACATATATAATTACCTCGGGAAATTTCGGTTGACAATTGATACTAGCTCGGTCACTAGTATCTTTTGCCTCGGAACCGCGCCTTTCCTCTCTATACCTTGCATTCTCCTTTTGCAGTTCGAGTACTTGTGCCCTTAACTCCGCCAAGGTCTCCATCACCTCTTTGTTGGTAGGATTTTTTGTTTTTGGTTTTTTATAAAATGACGACGGAGTCACACCAAAACCCTTACCCCTCACACGTCCGGAATAATCAGGAACATTTAGTACTCGACTAAGTAGGCTCCTGCAATCCTGGACATCGGTTGAAGGTAAGGTTTGGGATAAAGTCTCCTGAAATATTATTAGAGGAGATTAAAAATGAATTATATGTCTAACAAAATTTTCGATATAATTAAAGAAATAATGTTATATATACTTATACATTCGTCATAAACATTTTGAACCGCTTTAACGACAGCCCCATCCTTCCCAACCCGAGTAGCCTTCCACAATACGTGCTCTGGAAGAGATGTTGCGTCACTTTTCTCCTCGGCTAGCTACACATTGAATCAGATTATAAGATCATCAATTATAACATATTGTGATAATGTATAAGCTCATAGCATTTGAATATACTCACAATTCTTTGTTGTAACCGTGCATATCCCGTACGCCCTTTTCTGTACGGATACGCGGGTTTTGATGCCCTTTTCCGATTTTTGTCGCTTACTTCCTGGATAAAAAAGTTTAAGGCATATCAGAACCAAGTAACTTAACAATTGTATAATACCATAATTAATAGACATTACATGGAATTTTTCGTTTCTTTGTTTGGCGACAAAGTTATCCCATTCTTCGGCTGAAATAATCTCCGCATACTTCATTGGCCGTTCTGCTTCAACAAATTTTCCTTCCTCATCCTTGAGAAATTTGTTGGACAAAAAGGATCGAAATCCTCGGAGTCTTTTTCCGGCCAATTGAATACAATATTTTTGCCGGCTTTCATCGATGTGAAAGGATCTCTAAAAAACATACACATGGAGTGTGTTATTATAAGTAATATTATAACAATATATGGTCAACAAATAGTCAACAAAAAAAACATATAACAATATATGGTAAGTACCTGTATCTTGGACCATATTTTTTCTTTGCCAACCTTCAATTCCGGACTTCTCCAATTATCACATGTAATCGGAATATGTTGTCGAACAAGGAAACCAATGTAACTTGCCAACATTGAATCGTTAGGCTCAATTAGTTGGTCTTCAGCACTCCAATGTACTTCGAATTTTTCACCCTTGTCTCTTGCACGAATGATTGACTTCATAACAGTCAATCCTCGTTTGATTTCATTTTCAACATTGTTACGTGATCCACTCGCGTCATGGGTATCGTCTTGGTTACTAGCCATTTTATCTGTAATATAGAAATGATTCAATAAGACCCAAGTAAGACAATGACCATATTCGTGAAGCTACACAAAAAACACATTCATATACCTTCCATTTCTCTCATGTTACAATAATCTAAACTCTCTCTTTTTTTCATCATTATTGAATACAAACTCACACACACCTACTGCATACAAAAGACCAATGCAAACTTATGGTGTTTGGAACATGAACAAACTTGCATCCATAATCATCAAACTTCCAAGCACAAGCTCAAACACACTCCAAATGACATCAGTTTTCAATCAGAAATAAAAAACCTTACATAACCATACAACATACAACATTTAGTGATCAAAACCATACACAAAAAAATAACAAAAAATGATTTTCAACAAGGTGCTCATGAACACTATATAGTGCTCGTTTGCCCTAAACAACATTAATCAACATAATGCACAAAATGTAAAACTCAGTTTAGAAAATGCCCTAATCAAACACCTGAAAATAGAAACTATTGAGAGAAATACCTTCAAGGTGACGATAACGATGGAGAAGAAAGTGAACAGCGACGGTGGACGCAGATAACTCAGTGAACGTGAACGCAGCAGCAGAAAAAGGCGACGGCGACGACGACGGTGAGGGAGGGAGAACGAACGGAGGACGAGAGTAATCGCAGTAAAGAGTAATCGCAGTAGAGAGAAAACCCAGTTACCTAAACGAAATAGCATATAGCGAGGGAAAATAAAGAGACGTGCAGTATATGTTATAATTTTAATGTTTACTAAAGGGGACCTTAGAGGGCGCTTGTGTAAAAAACAGGCCCTCTAAAGGGGGCCTAAGAGGGCGCTTCTAAAAGCGCTCTCTAAGGCTTTCCAAAAGCGCCTTATAAACTGGAAATGTACATGGACTTAGAGAGCGCTTTTTTAAAAGCGCCCTCTAAGGGTACCCTTAGAGGGCGCTTTCATAAATGCGCCCTCTATTGGTGTCCCTCCATTTCCTCATTATTTTTTCGCTTCACTTTAGAGGGCGCTTTGTTACAAAAGCGCCCTCTAAAGTGCGCTGTCTATTCCAGTTGTTCGCTCCTTATTTTTTCTCTTCACTTTAGAGTGCGCTTTTGTAATAAAGCGCCCTCTAAGGTGCGCTGTCTATTCCAGTTTTTGGCGTAGTGTGTCATCAGTAATTCCGGTATTTTCTAATCAACAAGCAGCACCAATTCAACAACAACAACAATGTCAACAACAACAACCGTAACAAAGAACAAACACCTACAACAACAACAATACCAACAACAATCAGCATCAGCAGAACTTTGAGAGGAAGAAGGTCTTTTTTGACTCGATTCCTATGTCGTATGCAGAGTTGTATCCCTCGCTAGTTCTCAAGAACTTAAATTAATCGAGGAACCCACCGCAGATCCCAGAACCACTTCCCTGGTGGTATAAACCTGAGCTTCGTTGTGCTTTTCATCAAGGAGCACCCAGACATGATAATGAAAACTGCTATCCATTGAAATACGAGGTTCAAAAGCTTGTGAAGAGTGGTATGGTGTCCTTTGAGGACCGGGCGCCGAATGTGAAAGCAAACCCTTTGCCCGCTCATGGGAACTCTTCAGTGAATATGATGGACGGTTGTCCTGGAGAATTCAAGGTTTTTGATATCCGGTTTATTCGAAGATCCTTGGTGCAGATGCACAAGGAAATCTGTTTGGTGAGTGACTGCAAACATGATCATGATGGTTGTGTTATTTGTAATGTGAACCCAAGAGGGTGTGATGTGGTGAAAAGGGACATCCAGCGTCTGATGGATGAAGGCATGATCCAGATTGTTCAATCCCATCATGTAGATGACGACGTCAATGTCATAGTGCCCGTTTTCAAGCAACAAGAGAGGTTGGTAATTCAGTATGATAGAAGCAACAATAATAATGTCAGTCAAAGATCAGTATCGTCGTTGGTAATACGGTTAGTGGGCCCAGTCCTGTATGCATCTGATAAGGCTGTACCGTACCAGTACAATGCTACAATGATAAAGAATGGTTAAAAGGTCCCATTACCTACGACTAGTTCAGTGGTGAGCATTGTTGATGTAACGAAGGTGACCCGCAGTGGTCGACTGTTTGGGCCGGTGGTCCCAGAGGAAACGATTGTTGGTAAGAAGGAGGAGGTGCCTAATGTAGATCCAGTTGGTTGTTCAAAGGATAAGTCTGGTGAATCCAGCAACTTGAAAGCCAATGATGATGATGATGAGGTACTCCGATTGATAAAAAGGAGTGAATTTAATGTGGTTGAGCAGCTACTCCAGACTCCCTCAAAGATCTCCGTGTTATCTCTGCTTTTGATTTTTGAAGCACACAGAGAAGTACTACAGAGATTTCTTGAACAAGCATATATAGAGCAAGATGTTAATGTGGATCAATTTGATCACATTGTGGCTAACATCACTTCATGCAATAATTTGAGCTTCTGTGACGAAGAACTCCTTGAGGAGGGAAGAAATCATAATCTGGCTTTGCATATTTCAATGAACTGTAAGGAAGATGCTTTGTCAAATATGCTTGTTGACACCGGTTCGCCACTCAATGTGCTTCCTAAGTCAACTTTGTCAAAGCTATCTTACCAAGGAGCGCCCATGAGGTATAGTGGGGTAATTGTCGAAGCCTTTGATGGCTCGCGCAAAACGGTAATTGGTGAAGTGGACCTTCCAGTCAAGATAGGTCTGAGTGATTTTCAAATGACTTTTCAAGTAATGGATATCCACCTGGCCTACAGTTGTATATTAGGAAGACCATGGATTCATGAGGTTGGGGCCGTTACCTCCATTCTGCACCAGAAGCTCAAATTTGTCAAGAATGGCAAGCTTGTGATTGTTGGAGGAGAGAAAACGTTGTTAGTTAGCCATTTGTCATCTTTCTCGCATGTTGAAGCTAAGGATGAGGTTGGGACTCCGTTCCAAGCCTTATTTATTGTTGTTGAGAAGAGAGTTGGGGCACCTATGTCCTCGCTGAAAGATGCTCAGAAGATTGTTGAAGAAGGTGTTGTTTATCAGTGGGGGCACATGGTAGAGGTCTCCGACAACAAAGGCAAAACCGGTTTGGGGTTCCAGAAAGGCTCATCAACTGTTAGATCTGAAGATATGCAACTTAGCTTCCGTAGCGGAGGGTTCATTCATGGCAATGAAGAACACTTAGTTGCAGTGCTAGAGGACGACGAAGAGGAAGACTGCACCAACTTTGTAACGCAGGGAAGGACATGCAACAATTGGATTGCCGTTGATATTCCTGTTATTTTGAATCGATCTAAGTAATTGCTTTTATATTTTAAAATCCTTCTCTTATTCCTAACGGAGAAGTGAACATTGTTTGGGCATTTTAAATTGATCATCAATAAAATTAATTTTATTCATCCACATCTTTAATGTTTATTTTTACTTTTTGCTTTATTCTGAAAATGGTAATCACAAAAAACATAAATAAACAATATAATTGTCCATCTGCATAATATTTGTTCACAAATTCACTTCTCTAAAATCAAAATATCAAATCATTATGCAGATTAGTTTCTAACCCCGTTGAATACAATGATCCTTCTCCTTCTCCAAATTTTGAATTCCCTATGTTTGAGGCCGAAGAGGAAAGTGATGTAGAAGTGAGTGATGAATTGTCTCGTCTTCTTGAGCAAGATGAAAAGATTATTCAGCCGTTTGAAGAGCAGATTGAGCTAGTCAACTTGGGTTCTGAGGATGATGTGAAGGAAGTTAAGATTGGGTCTCGACTGTGTCCAGATGCTAAGAAGGGGTTGATTGATCTTCTTCGAGAGTATTCAGATGTGTTTGCTTGGTCCTATCAAGACATGCCTGAGTTGGATTCTGAGATTGTGGAGCACAGATTATCGTTCAAGCCAGAATGCCTGCCAGTCAAGCAGAAGTTGAGAAGAACGCATCCTGATATGGCTGTGAAAATCAAAGAGGAAGTTCAGAAGCAGATTGACTTCGGTTTCCTTGTGACCGCTGAGTATCCGCAATGGGTGGCCAATATTGTGCCTGTGCCGAAGAAAGATTGAAAAATCCGCATGTGTGTCAATTATAGAGATTTGAATAAAGCTAGTCTGAAAGATGATTTCCCTCTACCACACATTGATATGTTGGTAGACAATACTGCAAAATCAAAGTCTTTTCATTTATGGATGGATTTTCCGGATATAATCAGATCAATATGGAACCCGAAGATATGGAGAAGACCATATTCATTACACCCTAGGGAACATTCTGTTATAGAGTGATGCCTTTCGGTCTAAAGTATGTTGGTGCAACTTACCAGAGAGCAATGACTACTCTTTTTATGATATGATGCATAAAGAGATTGAGGTTTATGTCGATGACATGATTGCTAAATAAATTAATGAAGAGGAACATGTTGAGCATTTGTTGAAGTTATTCTAGCATTTAAGAAAGTATAAACTCCTCTTGAATCCCAATAAGTGTACTTTTGGTGTTTGTCCTGGTAAGTTATTGGGCTTTATTGTCAGCGAGAAAGGTATTGAAGTTGATCCTGCCAAGGTCAAAGAAATACAAGAGATGCCTGCTGTAACACCCATCTAAAATACCCCAATAATTAATTAAAACAACAATATATGAATCAGAGTAGATATGCAATTTCAGGGTGTCACACTCGACACTTCACACCATTCACCAAAATAACCTGTCATGCTCATTTATTAATCAAAATAAAACATTGCACAATTCGCAGCGGATAGAAATCTAACAACATGCAAACCATGTAACACATTACATGTAAAATTGTTCAACAACCAAAGATGAAAACAAAGTAAAACAGCCCGTCCCGATGTTACATATACCAGAGCATGACCCACTAAGGAACTACACTAGACTCCAAGCACTAGCTTCTACTCAATCACTGCTCGTTACCTGAAACATAGTTGTAAGGGTGAGTTCCTCAATCGATATAATAAGCATTATAAAATATCATGTAATGTTAAGTAAATTAACACATTCATCACCCTAATCATATCACACATTCAGCAACGGCAACATCAACTCATAAATCATACTCAACACAAACACAAAACACACGTATAATATTGGAATACATCCATTCATATTATACGCCATACATACATTATGAAATGAGACTCCATGCATGCGGTACCGACTATTCGTGAACACATAGTTCAACCTCACCGATCAAACCCAAATACGGCTACCAAGCTCACTAGTCCCACTCATTTGAGACCTAGTGACTCACTCACTAATTCCTCACCATGGGAATTAGCTACCACCATAAAGGCCATGCTATGCACGCTAAATCACCTAGCATGCAAACATCAACAACAATCCACAATGGACATATGCTCACACTCTAAGCCATAAACAGTCCATCCACAATTGCATACATAATAGATACATTCACAGCATTATGCATACCATCATACATCATCAGCATTTTTATCACAGAATCATATCATGTCATGCCAAATAATAAATCACAGTATTAGCACACTCTACTAATACCTATACGGCTCAAAACAACGGAAAATGATCCCTACTATATCATACATCAGCTAAATTACATCACTCAGCTGAAACGACTCAAAACTGCACAACAACAGCTCAGAAAAACCAAACTTCTGCCCATACGCGTATGCCCCATGTCCATACGCATATGGCACATTTCCTAGCCAAGCCCATACGCGTATGGCCTCTCCTATACGAGTATGCTACGCGTACCACTTCTCCCATACGCGTACCAACAGAGACAAAACTACGTTAGAACATCATCTTCTTCACTCATACGCGTATGGCCTCACCCCATACGCGTACCAGGCCATCTCATACGCGTATGGCCTAGTGTCATACGCGTATGACCAGAAACCAATTTTCCAGATCTGCTATGGGTTTTCTCTGCTACGAGATTTCTCAGATCCAACCTTCCACAGTCCAATTTTTACACAGCATTCATTCATATTATCTAACACAGATCATACCCATTCAATTTCACCATTTCTAACCTTATTACATCCAATTCCTACGAATTTTCTTCAATTATAAACCCATATTTCATTCATCCATAAGTTCATAATTTGCAGCATTCATCTTCCTAATTAGAGTCGATTCAATGGCTTATTACTACCCATTACATGTTAACCCATAATACCCATTAAACGACGATAAACCCCCCTTACCTGAGTTAATCCGGCAAATCCTTCTTTGACCTTCAACAATTGTGAATTCTCCTCTTGAGCCCTAGCCTCTTCTTCTCCCTTTCTCGGTTTCTTCTCTGTTTTCACGTGTAAAACCTTTTTACCCAAAAGGGGACTCTTTACTGATTCCAACTTTTTATTCCAATAATAATAATCCAATAATATTCCAATTATTTAATTAAATTAATAAATATACTAATAATAATATATATGAAGGGTTTATCTTTTATTTTGAAAAATAATACCCTCTCATTCATATTATCATCATAATATACTATTAAACTTAAATTAAATAATTATCATATTTTATCGGGGTGTTACACCTGCGCCCAAAACTGAGAAGCAAGTCAGAGGTTTTCTCGGCCGCTTGAATTATATTTCCAGATTCATTTCCCACATGACTGCCACATGTGCGCCTATATTCAAGCTTCTTTGGAAAGATTAGTCTTGTAATTGGACCGAAGATTGCCAGAAAGCATTTGATAGTATCAAGGAATATATGCTTGAGCCTCTAATTTTGTCTCCACCTATTGAAGGAAGGTTATTGATCATGTATTTGACTGTGCTAGAAGGTAGTATGGGTTGTGTTATTGGTCAGCAAGATAAGACTGGAAAGAAAGAATTTGCGATCTATTACCTCAGTAAGAAGTTCACCGACTATGAGACTCGATAATCAATGCTTGAGAATACTTATTGCGCATTGGCTTGGGCTGCTAAGCGTCTGCGCCAGTATATGTTGAATCATACCACTTGGTTGATATCCAAAATGGATCCAATCAAGTATATATTCGAGAAGCCTGCTTTAACTGGGAGAATTTCCCGTTGGCAGATGTTGTTATCAGAGTATGATATCGAATACCGATCTCAGAAAGCAATCAAAGGTAGTATCTTGGCTGACCATTTGGCTCACCAACCAATTGAAGATTATCAGTCAGAACAGTATGATTTTCCTGATGAAGAGATTTTGTACTTGAAAATGAAGGATTGTGATGAACCATTGCTTGAAGAAGGGCCAGAGCCTGGTTCCTATTGGGGCATGGTATTTGATGAAGCTGTTAATCAATATGGAAATGGCATTGGGGAAGTGATTATTACTCCTCAAGGCACGCATCTACCATTTACAGCTAGATTGACTTTCAAGTGTACAAACAACATGGCAGAATATAAAGCTTGCATTATGGGGCTTGAAGAGGCCATGAATCTCAGAATCAAGTATTTGGATGTCTTTGGAGACTCAACTTTGGTTGTGAATCAGATCAAAGGAGAATGGGAGACGAATCAACCCGGTTTAATACCATATAGAGATTATGCGAGGAGGATTTCAACTTTCTTTACAAAGGTTGAGTTTCATCATATCCCTCGAGATGAAAACTGGATGGCAGATGCTCTTGCAACATTGGCATCAATGATTGTAGTGAAATATTGGAATGAAATTCCCAATTTATCTGTGATGTGTCTTGATAGGCCAGCTCATGTGTTTGCTGTTGAAGAGATCAAAGACGAGAAGCCGTGGTATTACGACATCAAAAGTTTCCTCCAAAGTCAGATTTACCCGCTTGGGGCATCTTTGAAAGATAAGAAGACTTTGAGAAGATTAGCCGGTAATTTCTACTTGAATGGTGATATACTGTACAAAAGAAACTTCGACATGGTCTTGCTCAGATGCGTGGATAGACACGAAGCAGACTTGTTGATGACTGAAGTGCACGAAGGTTCCTTTGGTACTCATTCCAATGGACATGCAATGGCAAAGAAGATGTTGCGAGCAGGTTACTATTGGCTGACAATGGAATTTGATTGTTGCAAATTTGTGAAGAAATGCCACAAGTGTCAAATTTATGCTGATAAGATTCATGTTCCCCCGACACTATTGAATGTTATATCTTCCCCATGGCCCTTCTCCATGTGGGGAATTGATATGATTGGAATGATTGAACCCAAAGCTTCGAATGGACATCATTTCATTTTAGTGGCAATTGACTACTTCACCAAATGGATTGAAGCGACATCGTATGCAAATGTAACCAAGCAAGTCGTTGTAAGGTTTATCAAGAATCAGATCATATACCGTTATGGTGTGCCAAGTAAGACCATTACTGACAATGGATCGAACTTGAATAACAATATGGTGGAAGCTCTTTGCAAACACTTTAAGATTACTTATCATAATTCTTATCCCTACAGACCCAAGATGAATGGGGCTATTGAAGCTGCGAATAAGAACATCAAGAAGATTATCCAGAAGATGGTTGTCACATATAAGGATTGGCATGAGATGCTCCCATTTGCTTTGCATGGGTATCGTACATCCGTCCTCACTTCAACAGGGGCAACCCCTTTCTCTCTTGTATATGGTATGGAAGCAGTGATCCCCGTAGAGGTTGAGATCCCTTCATTGCATGTGCTCATGGAAGCCAAGTTGATTGAAGCTGAATGATGTCAAACCAGGTTTGACCAGTTGAGTTTGATTGAAGAGAAGAGATTGACTACCATGTGTCATGGTCAGTTATATCAGCAGAGAATGAAGAAAGCTTTTGATAAGAAGGTCAAACCTCGAGTATTCAGAGAAGGTGACCTTGTGCTCAAGAAGATTTGGACATTCAAGCCAGATTCCAGAGGAAAATGGACTCCCAATCATGAAGGCCCATATGTTGTCAAGAGAGCCTTTTCAGGCGGTGCTTTGATTCTTACAACTATGGATGGTGAAGAGCTCACTCGTCCTGTAAACGCGGATGCAGTCAAGAAATACTTCGCCTAAAAAGAAAAGAATAACTCTCTAAGTTGAAAACCCGAAAGGGAGGCTTAGGCAAAAATGAGCGTCTCGATGGATTGAAAACCCAAAAGGGCGGTCCAGGCAAAAATTAGAGACATAAAACAGAAAGAATTTCCCGATAAGTTGAGTACCCCACCTTGGGGAAACTTATGCAAAAATTAGGGATTATGCCAAGTAACTGCATTCTGCTAATCTTTAGTGATTTTGAAGACTTCTTTGAGCACAAGGGTTGACGTTAGTTCATCTCCACCAGCGGTCAAGAGCACAGTGGATATCGAGAGTTGGTAGAAGGATTAAGGATCATTTATATTCAATGTATCCCTTTTCCATGTAAATTCCCATTTTCAACTTTGTAAAAATCTATGGAGTCTTGTCATTTACAGACTACCATTCCATCAAATAAAGTTGAGCTTTTATCCAATTATTTCTACTCTTATTTACTTTAGCCAATAGTTTTAAATTTTATTATGATCATTTTGAAATTAAATTTTTAAATCAAAATTCAAGTTTTTTTAAGATATATAAAGCAAGAATTTTTCAAAGCAATTAAAATGAATATCAACAGCATTTCGATGGATAGCAAGCCCTTAAGTGTGAAACATCAGAGGTTCCCCCAGCAGTTAACCCTTTGGGTATCCCTAGACGTTTGTCTTGATTCAGTTCCTCGGCGGAGTGTTTGATCCCCATTGGAATTCATGTCTTTGTCCCCAGCTGATTTGGTTAATTCATATATCATGCGGCGTGTTATTTCCCCCGACAGAGTTCCCATTGTCCCAACGGAGTTTCTGCCTTCTCCAGTGAAGTTTATATCTCCTCAGCAAGGTTGATCTTCATAGATAGTTGATCTTCCCCATTAGATCGTTTTGGTGTCCCCACTAATCACCACTCAATTTGCTCCCAGTCAGAGTTTCCTCCTGGTTTTTCAACAGCTTTTATTGATTATTTCTCTGTAGGGTTGTCTCCCATTTTTATGGTGTTGACCTAAAATTCCCCACAGATTGGATGATCTATCCTCAACAGATCTCCTCTTTCCCCAGTTAGGTTTGAACCTTTGGGATAATGATCTTTATGTGCTCCAACAGTTGTCTCCATATTTTGCGGATTGACCGTGGATTGTACCAGTGATTCAATTCTCTTTGCGACACCTCTCTATCCTTTGTGATTGTTTTGTCAGCATGATCATCATATATACATATACATTCATATAATTTCATGATTTTCATATCCTGCATCTTCATATTTGATTTGTTTGAGATTCTCATTCTCTGTTATGGCGGTACTTTATCCCCGTACCAAATCTGGTGTCTGTCCTCCTTCAACTGTAGAGTGTCAGCCCCTTAAGCAGAAAGACTTTAATCTTTCTCTATTTCCCCACTGAGTTTATTTCCTCATGGATGGTTGTTATTTCAGTTTTATCTCTAGTAAATTTTCTGGATGGAATTACTCCCCTTGAGTTATGTCCTCAATGGGTTGAGTCTTGATTGATTGTTGCTTTCTAGCTCTTACCTAGATGGATACTTTGGTCCCCTAAGAGTCTATTACCCAGTAACTTGTAATATTCTTCTTAGTTTGCAATTTGTTACTTCTTGCCCAATACCCGACGAAAGTACCCTTTTTCTCCTCAGTGGAGTCCCCAGAAAATATATCCTTGATATGTTCATCTTAACCGATGACAGATATCTTTCCTTCCCCCGCATGAGTCTATCCTTGATATGTTCACTTTAACCAGTAACGGATATTCTCATCTTTGGTATTCTATCCAGTAACTGATAGATGTAGTCCCTATTTTTTCTCCCCTTTTCAGAGTCAATCCTTGATATGTTCATCTTAACCGGTGACGGATTTTCTCTTTGATTGGTCTTCTACCTAGTAATCGGTAGTTGTAAATCCTATTTTGTCCCCTTGCAGAGTCTATCCTTGATATGTTCATCCTAACTGGTGACGGATTTTCTCTCCGACGGTTTTCTATCTAGCTCTTGATGGATGTAATTCCTTACCCCTCTTTGTTCAGTTGGTTTATCCTTGATATGTTCATCCTAACCGATGACGGGTATCCTCCTTGACATTTCCAGGAAAGTCTATCCTTGATATGTTCATCCTAACCGATGACGGATTTTCTTCCTTGTTGAGTTTATCCTTGATATGTTCATCCTAACCGATGACGGATACTCTCATCTTTGGTCTTCTGCCCAGTAACTGGTAGTTGTAAATCCTATTTTCTGCAGTTTCCCCAGCAAGGTTATTCTTACCCAGTAACTGGTAATGAATATTCCTCTCCTGGAGTCCTCAGTGAGTCATCCTTGATAAGTTCATCCTAACCGACGACGGATGTTCTCTCTGTCAGATCTTTATTATCTCCTTACCCGGTAACAGGTAGTAGATAGTAGATTTTTGCTCCTCCTGTGTTGAAGTTTATCTTCCCTAGTTGAGTTGAGTGCGCATTTCCTTAGTGAAATCGTTTTTTCCCCTGCGTGAGACGAGTACTTCAGTTTTATCTTGACTTACTCGTGTCCCCTACAGACGTCGTGATTTCCCTGGCTGAGTCTTTTCCATATTTGTATGGAATCCCTCTAGTCCCCTAGTAATTTTAAGTCGTAGCATGGCCTACGCATAACTCCTTTTTATCCCCCAGAGTCTCTGTCTCCCCAGTGAGTTTTCCTTACAGAATGCATTATACTCTTACGGACTTTTGGTCTCTCTGATTTCTTTTCCTTTGTGGCTCTATTTCCCCACAGAGCATTAAGTTTTGCATTCATGTCATATGTATCATAAGGTCTCTTAGGGACCAAAATTTGTTTCTATATGTTGTTATTTAAGCCCATTCTACTGAGTCGACATGAAGATTTTAATCTTCGCCTCCTCAGTTAGAATGTCTTTAAATAGGGGCGGCTGTAAGACCCCAATTTTGATCCAAAGATCCCTCATGCAATTCCATCATAACCATTAGAATTGGGATCATGTCTTGGCATCCTCCTTACCCCTTTTTCATTGGGTTTGTTTTGGGAGAGATCACCAAGAACTTTGTGATTATATCATACTTGTATTTTATCATTTCACTAACCAAAATACCAAAAATATGTCTTTGTATTTGTCTAACTCTTTTGTAGGAAGAGCATGATCTCATTGATTCATCAAGATCACATCTAGGGTTTGAGACCCTCATGAACAAAGAGCACAACCAAGAATTGATTCAAGAATGGTTATGAACATAATATATGAGTTCCAATGATCTCTACATGTTATATTGATCAAGCTTTCTTCAAGAGTTTGAGGGTGATTTGTCATGGAAACCCTAGTTTGACTGGGTATCTTGAGTAACTTCTCCAACAAGCTATCTCACCAATTGATCAAATTTCTCAAGGGACACTTCAAAAATCATTATATTATGCATATATGATCTACCATGAGCCAATAAAGTCAATATAATTGGAAGTTAGCAAGTTGGTTGATGGTGGTTGGCCAGATGAATTCATCTGATCAAAACTAGGTCTCCCTAGATCCTATCTCCTACAATTTTTACCATATGAAAATGATTCCAAGAGAAAACATACTCTAAATGACATTCTAAACAACTTTCATGTTTATACCTAGAGCTAGTTTTTCTTGGAAAATCATTTTCTATGTTGAAACATTATAGGTCATTTTGTCTAAACCCTAATTTGAAAGTCAACTTCCCAAGGCCATAACATGCTCAATTTTTATGAGATGAAAGATTTCCAAGTTTCATAATTAAATTCAATGTGTCTATTTCAACCTTTATGTTTGGGTGGGAGATAATTCAACTTTTTTAAGCATATGATATGAGGTTATATTATAGGTCACTTTTGACCTATACCATTGACCAAGTGATTTTTCCAAACATCAAAAATGCATAACTCTATCATTTAAAATCCAAATGACATGAAATTTGTGACCATTTTGAATTTCTTTGAGAGAGCTACAACTTTAATGAAGACACTTTTCTCATTTGAAGCTCATATAAAAATTTAAGCAAGATGGAATATTTAGACATATGGCTTGACACTTAGAAAAAATTTGATATGTCAAAAATTTCCAAACTTCCACCTCAAATTTCTCCATGTTCCAAGCTCCAAATGCAAAAGTGTTGAACATTAAAGTTGTTCCTCTTGATCTCAAATTTCCAAAGAGCTCAAATTCATTCATTTTGGACAAGAAATGCATTGGTTGCATATGGCATAAACAGGGTGACATCACTTGGCAAGGATCAAACTTCAAACATCAATGCACATTTGCCTTGCAATCCAAGCCTTATTCAGACCATCCAATATTCATTTGTGGTCCTCAAGCAATCATTTCATGGGCCTGTGCACGCCCATGAACCCTTGCATCACCATTTGCCAAAATTGGAAAGTGGTTTGAAGTGTGCAATTATCAACTGTTTTGGCAATAAATAGAGCTTCAATTGCTCAGAAATTCACACACATTCGCGCCAGCTTTGATCCCCCATCTTAAACCCTTACTTTGCAAAGGATAAGCCTGAAAAAAATTCTCTTGAATTTGAGATTGAATTTCCACTGTTTTGAAATTCAATTCTCCAGGAATCCATAGCCTTTCAAGCATCTAATCCTTCTACTGCAAGCAATTGGAGTGAGATCAAGCACAAACAAGATCAAGATCAATTGAATCCAGACCTACATGAAGGTATTTTCCAGAAAGTTTGAAGTCTTTGATTCTCTCAAATTCTTGCTCAATTCTATTGATTCTTTGGTTGTCTGAAGTCCTACCAATGTAGGCAAGAAGATTGAGTTGCTTTGAGGCCAAATCAAAGCAACTCAGTTCATGTACGTCAAATTTCAACTCCATGTATCTCTCAATATACTTAGAGTTATAGTGAATTGAGGCCAGATTCGAGCTCAGTGCCATTTTTTCTTTCATATCATGTCCTTGTTTTTCATTTTGGTGATGGTTGATGGTGGACCAGTCCAGTGAGGTCCACCGGAGAAGATGACCGAAACTCTGGCTCTGGCGATGCATTGGCAAGACTCTGAACCACATGATTCATTCCTTTTATTTTAATCTTGAGCGTTGGTTTTAATTACCACATGTGCAGCACTGTTGACTCAAGACCATGTGGAACGCGCACTAGGGACCATCTGATCTGCCACCTCTATTAATGAGGGAGATCAGATGGTCCACGTATTTTTGATTTTCTGAATTTTCATTTTAATTGCATTATTTTCAATAATTCATATTAAATTCAATATTGATCCAAAAAATATGGGACTTTCACCAAAAAATTTCAAATATTTTTCTCTTTCATATTCTGAATTAAAATTATTTTTTGGATCATTATTAATATTTTTCATGAATTAATTGATTTTGCATTTATTTTTAATTGTTTAAAAATATTTTTAAATGTCCAAAAATTATGAAATTTTTTCTCCAAGCTCCTTTGACCATGGTTGACCTATGATAAATCTCATGGCCATTTCTTTGGTGTTTTAATGAGATTTTAGGAATTGGACAAACTATATTTAATTTAAATGCATTATTTTAATATTTTTAATTTGACCAATTGTGATGACTTTGTTTATGTTTGACTCTTGTTGTTGGGCCTTAGTCAAGGTTGATTTGACTTTGTTAAATTAATATAATGGATTTAGGGGATTTAGGGGATTGATGGAATGTACATTCCATCTCCCAAAATGAATGAATGATATTAATTTGGTAAAAGTCCTCCTTTGACCAATTTGTGATTTCATTCATCTCCCTCCCACTTTATCTCATTCCTCTTCTCCATTCATTCATTCCAATTGGCCTATGATATCTCAAAGTCCTAATGCTAGTTGATTGAAAAATTAACATGAGTATGGATGAGATTAGGCCATACCTTTTGCATATTCTTTTTGTGTGTGGTATCTTTCATAAGCATAGTCCATTATACTATGTCTCTAATATGCATTAACACCAAAATTCTATTGCCCGACCTCAAATAGTTGTAACTTCTACATAAGTCCAATTACGATTGCTTAATATAGCGCTAAATTTGTGACATAAAACGCATAAGCATTCTAGTTAGTGAGATTGTAAGTCTCCCCTCTTTCATGGTATTGTGTGAAAACTTGGCCTTCTTTCCTTCCTTTGGAAGATGTTTTGGTTCAAGGATCCATGCTTGTGATAAGTGGGTTGAGTGTTCTCCAAAGAATGTCTTGAAATGAAAAGCAAAAACAAAATAATACTAACTCTTAACCTATTAACTACTAACTTTTAACTTCAAGCCTTTACTTTAATGCAATTTAATTTTAGCACTATATTTCATTTGCCATTGTTCATATCATTCTAATTGTTTATGTTAATGCAATTTTCACTTTGTCCATTTGGACCATATTGTGTGATATATTTTGTTTGTGTATACTTTGCTTGTTTGTGTGGTCTTTGACCATTAATGTACATAATAATAACAAAAACCCTAAAAAAAATTGAGTGGACTGTTGGCTTGATCTTGGACAAATGGACTTAGAATCTAGGCAACCTTCCTGTGCTAATGGACTTGGCCAATGCCAACTTGTTGAAGAACCAAGTGCCTACAGTTTGAAATTCATCTGATACATCTTTGAGTTTATCTGCAACATGATCATTGTGAAGCTGTTATTTTGAACCTGTGACTTGTGGAGTTCATATGTTGCATGGGCTATTTTGAAGAAGATCATGGAATGGATAAGCTTGGATCTGCACATCTTTATTTGATGCCTTGCTCTTCAAGATAATATAATTATGCATTTATCTATTGGATTACTACCCATTTGGTCAGATCTTTTCAACTCTAAACTTTTAATTTTTTACATAGGGTAGTCTCTTCATCTTCTCCCCTTTTCTTTAATTTCAAAATCTCTCCCTCAATTCTTTTTTTAAATCTTCTTTGTATGAACTATTTTTGTTCTAAACTTTGACCACTTTTGCAAAAAGATAGAAACTTTAGCCTTATGCCATTGCATTTTCAAAATTCTTTTCTTAAATCAAACTTGTGAATAAACTTAACTATACTTGACCTAAACTTTCAAAAATCCAAAAAGAACTAACTCATTCAAACCATTTTTAGGCCTTTGTGCCTTTCAAACTTAATTTTTGTTAAAAGCAATACATCCACTTTGAAATTTGTATCACGAACTACGAGGTTTTGATCCCTCATTTTTATGTTGGTACGTAGGCACAAGTCAGAAGGTCTTGCCAAACACAAAAAATATAATTAATGAATTATTTTCTCATCCCCCCATTCTATTTGTTTGTAAACATCACTTTGTACAAAATACGTATGCACACAAAAAGGGCTCCCTAGGAGTACCTAGGACACTTTGGGTGCTAACACCTTCCCTTTGTGTAACCAATCCCCTTACCTGTGATCTCTGACTTTTATTAGTTTTTATTTGAAAACTTCTTACTTTTTGGGTTTTGTTCGTACTTTCCCCCTTTTCCCTTGGAAACAATAAAAGTGCGGTGACGACTCTTGTTAGTTGATCTCTAGCTTGTCAATAGCTTGATGATCATGAATTTCCCACTACAACAAGGTATCAAGACCAAACTCTTAAAGCATACCACACACAAAAATAAGAGGGAATGAACCTATCTCAATCTAGCACATGTTGATTCATCTGACACAAGGTCATTGATGAATCAACTAGCATTTGATCTATGAGAAGTCATTGGCCAAGAAATGATTAGGGAAGAAATGAGATGAAGATGGAAAGATGAAGTGAAAAGGATCCAAAATTGGTCAAGGGATGAATCTCACTTGATTAATACCATTCATTCATCTTGAGGGATGAAGTTCAAACTTCATCGACCCCCTAAATCCAATGGTATTGACCAAGTCAAGGTCCAATTCAACCAAGACCACGGCTAAAAAGAAGTAGAGTCAACACCAAGTCAACACAAGAGCTCAACAAAACATTAAAGCAATTAAACCAATTTAAAACAAATTTTATAATGAAGAAAATAAATCTTTAAAGGTCAAAAACCTAAAACCCTTCAAATCACCAAAGAAATGGCCAAGGAATTTATCATAGGTTAAACAAGGTCAAAGGACCATTGACTAGTTTTTTTTTGGCATTTTCCAAAAGCCAAAAGTATTTAAAAATCAATTAAAACAAGTCAAAAATCATAAAATTCACTAAAAATATCAAACTCAATCCAAAAACTAATTTTAAATAAAAAATGGGAAGATAAAATTATTTGTGAAATTTTCGTGTTGGTCCCATAACTTTTGGATTAAAAATGAAATTATAGTGAATTTTTGAAGAAAATGCTAATTTAAAAATAATTTACAAAATTAAAATAAAACAAAAAAACACGGGCCATCAGATCTCCCTCATTAATCGAGGTGGTAAATCTGATGGTCAAAAACACTTGCTCTATCATGCACCACTGTCAATGTGTGTACGTGCTTGGTAATGAGAAGCAATGGCCAGGATTAAAACATGGAATGAAGATCTGAGGATGAGGAGCAAGCCAACACACCACCGGAGCCCTAGTTCTGGTCAACTTCTCTGGTGAGACTCATTGGATTGGTCAGACCAAAAAGCTTCCAAAAATTGATGGATCATATACCAATTTAAAGATAAAAACTCAAGGAACACGAATGTGACCTCCAATTCTTCCATCTCTCACTCTATAATCAGAAAAGTGGAGTTGAAATTCGAGGTGTCCAAAATGAATTGCTTCAATTAAAGTCCAAAATAACTCAGGAGCATTGCCTACATTGGTAGGACTTTAGTCATCAATAAATTGAGTCAAGATCTTGAGAATTGAGGGAGAATCGAAGAGGTGAAGTTTAAGAAAAATCACCTTCGGGGAGCAGATTTGGAGCTTGATCTTTGATGCAATTCCACTTGATTTCTCTTCCTCTTGCTTGTAGAAGTCCAATGGGTGAAAATGGCAATGAATCCTTGGAGTTCTTGTTCATAAACAGAAATTGAACAAGAGCTCGATTTCAAGAGAAATCTTCAAGGAATTTTATGTTATGAGGTTATGGAATTGATTGGCAAAGTTAGAGTAAGGTTCTTTTTTCATTCTGAGGCAATGGCATTGTATTTATAGGCCAAACATTTGAATTCCACACCTTTCCAAGTTTGAACCAAAAATAGAAATTCAAGTTGCATGGGTGCATAGACGAATGTTCAGGCCCAATGAATGATTTCAATCCACTCCAATTCGTGCCAAAATTTTACTGAGGTCATCACATGAAGCCATGCAAATTGTATATCAATTGGAGTTCAAAACTTGCTAAATTAAGCCATGAACAAAACCCATGCGCAAGTGACTCAATTCTCATCCAAATGAAGTGATCTTAGACTATTTAGAAAACTATCATCATAAGGAAAAACTTTGATGTTGGGACTTTTTCCATTTGAAGCATGGAGCATGAAGAATTATGGCCTTGAAGTTGGAAGAATCAAACATACTTAGAAATTTTCTAAGTTAAAAGTCAAATGAACCCTCTTTCCACCTTGGATAAATTTTGATATGAGCATCAAATGAACTTGGTTCCTTCTACAAAGTTGTATTACATTCATTTATATTCATTTGAATCACAACTTGGACACCATTTGGAGCTTGGATGGTGGAGTTATGGATTTTAGAAGTTGAGGAATTTTGCTTGTTCAATGATGAGAACCAAAATGGACCTATAATGTTTCCTCATGGCACATGACTTTGCAAGTAGAATTTGATATTTATCAAAGAGGAAAAGTTGAATAAGACATCTTTAAATTAATCATGAAACTTGGATCATCTTGGAAGTTGACCTTCTATCTAGGGCACTAACAAAATGGCCTATAATCTTCCATCATAAAGAATGACTTTCCAAGAAAAATTAGCTCTTGATTTCAACATGAAAGATGTTTGGAATGTCATAAAGAGTAACTTTCCTCTTGGAAGAATTTTCATATGACAAAAATTGTAGGAGATAGGGTCTGGGAAACCCTAGATTTGACCAGTTGACTTTTCTGGTCAACCCCCTTGAACCAACTTGAAAACTTGAAGTTCCTTTGCTCTTAGAGGCTCATGGAGGATCATATATGCTTATTATGATGTAAAATGAAGTATCCCTTGATATCTTTGACCAATTATTGAAGAAACTTGTTGAGGAAGGCACACAAGATACCTAGATGAATTAAGGCTTCCTCGACAAACAAGCTTCAAATTCTTGATGAACTCTTGATCAAAATGAAAAATAAAGAACATGGGGATCCATATATGATGTTTAGAACCAATGTGAACCTTTTCTTGCTTTATCTCTTGCATTGAGGGTCTCAAACCCTAGTTTTGAGCTTGGTGAGGTATAGGTGGACACACACACTACCTACAAAAGAAACAAAGCTACACTAGACATATTTTTGTATTTTGGTTAGTAAACAAAGAAAAATAAAGTATAATATTGTTGGTGTAAGCCCTAGAGGCCAATACTTTTGGTACTTGTATCGAATTATTTGTTAATAATAAAAGGCTTGTTCTTTATTATGTTTGTTTAATAAAGTCCCTAGAATATCTAGTCTGTTTAATGTATCAAGTGTGACTTAATCATGAGATCACATTAAACATAAGGACATTATTCTTAAAGTATCCATAGTCGAGCTTTATTGTCAAGTGGGATAATATTAAAGCATTAAGACTATTATGTATATAGACTGATGATCACATCTCATGGATCATGGATAAGGAGTTATCAAGTCTTAAACATAGGTATGAATATTAAGAGTAATATTTATACTGAATTGACCCGCTATGAGAATACTATATAGAATGTTATGCAAAGTGTCATAAGTTATTCTCATGGTGATAATGGTGTATACCACCCTTCGACCTGAAACCACTATGGAGCCTAGATGTAGAGTCGAGTGCCTTATTGCTGATCAAACGTTATCCATAATTGGATGACCATAAAGACAGTTGATGGGTACTCCACGTAGCATGTTGAGGGACATGAGTGACCTAGATGGAATTTTCCCATCCTGCGTAACAGGATAAATGTCTATGGGGCCAATATTGAACTGGACAAGGATGACACGGTCTATGCCTTGTGTTCAATATAGACATAAGGGCAAAAGGGTAATTGCACACATAAGTATTATCACAAAAGGATTTGTCAGATCACATGACATTTTCGTGTCTTGGACAGCAGTGATGTGTTGCTAGATACCGCTCATTGTTTATTATGTTAAATACGTGATTTAATATAATTGCCAATGCCGCGAAAACCTACAGGGTCACACACAAAAGGACGGATTAATGAGAGATAGAGTAACTAAGGAACATCGTAAGGTACGGTGCACTTAAGTGAATTGTATAACATCATAAGGGACGGTGTACTTAAGTAGAATACGAAATATGGTAAGGTACCACGCGCTTAAGTGATTTTGGCATAATATAAGATATGGGCCACATACACTTAAGTGGGCTTTTTAGCTTGTAGCCCACACAAGTGGTTCTATAAATAGAACCCTTGTGTAGAAGCATTTATGCAGTTGCAATTTCATTTCTCTCTCTCTCACTCACTCAAAGCCTTCATTTGTAGTAGCTAGCACTGAGATTGAAGAAATTCGTTCGTGTGGACTGAGTAGAGGCGTTGTCACCGTTCAACGTTTGTGATTTCTCCATAGATCTGTATCAAAGGTTTCAATCACCACAAGAGGTAACGATTCTATCATTGATCATTCCCATTCGTATGGATCACTAAAGGAGAAAATTTTAAATTCCGCTGCATTTTGGATCGCCATTCTCCTTCAGTGGTATCAGAGCCACTTACGAAACCATGCATCTGATAGCTGTTTATTTTCTATATTAATACGATTAAAAGACAGAATGAATCAAGCAATAAATGAGTAATTAAATTTGGCATCATGTGTGTACGATTTGGATGATTGATGTTGACATTGCTTCAGAATTCGATGTTAGTATGGTAAAGCAGCGATACATCGATCGTCCATATGTTACGCAATTGAGATCGATCAAGTTATATATATGATATAAGTAATCCTGATGGAAAATACGATATATATGATATAGTGTTTCTGTTTCGTTCATTCAAACACTTAATGGTTGTTTTCCTATTAGCGATCAATGGTCATTTGCTTCTTGATCCGACATTAGTATAGTGAAGCAATAACGTGTTGATCAATCATAGTGAATTAACAATCGAGGTGTGTTTGACGGTCTGAAATTGGTGCATTAGGATTAATGAAGGCACAAGGGTTGCGATGTCAAAGAGTTATCCAATTAGGGTTGTGATTGCGCAAGAGTTGTGCTTTAAAGTATCAAGTGTTGATGCGAAAAATGACTAACTCTGCGTAGTGTGATTGGTCGCCAAAATTTAATTTGGTTTTAATTAATTAACAGAATTTAAAATAATAATGATAATATTTTTATTATTATTGTCTTGTGGTGATTGGTTATGGCCTTAGTTTTCCTTTATTTTGTTTTGGGATTTTAAAATACGACCTGTGTGTCGTGCCTCTCTTTTAATCTCTTAATGTAACTTCTTTTCTCATCTCACTCCCTCGTATGTAAAACGAGTTTCTTTTATATAATGTAATGTTATGAAGAAAGAGAAGAATACAATATCAAAGGAGGACAACCTTGAAGATCTTGCTTGGAGAAACTTAGATCGTTATTTAGTTAGCTTAGGTTCTCTCATTGGCTTGGGAGAACAATTACACTAGGGGCCATAACTATTTCATGTGAATGTATTTTGTTTCATGTGAGAGCCGATTTATATGATAAATAAGCCGGTGAGATCAGAATAATTGCAGATTCCCTCAAATTAAATATTAAGTTTATGCTTTCCAAGTTTTAGTACTCATCAAGACTAGTATCGAATAATGTAGGTTTCGCCTACGCGAGGTGCATATTTTATATTAGTAAGGTGTGATGGGATAATTGTAGTATCCAATTGCTAAAACAATGGGTCAAACTTAACTAAATAAATTATAATAAGATTATATATGTTTAGAAGAAAGAGTTGGAAATGATCCATGTGATGGATTGGAATAAGGAGTTATTCACCCAACTAAAATATTCGAGAGTTATATTAGATACAATTGGAAGGAGTTCCTACCTTAATAACCTAGTTTTGTGTAATCCACCTACGTGGACCTAAAACAAAGTGAAATGTGGATCTCGACCCACTAGAAAATCTTCTAACGGGATTTTCCGAATCAAATGGTGAGGGTCATTTGTTTTGAGTAAAATAGTGGGAGCATATTTAATTAAAGGCCTAATTAAATATGTTAGTGATACTTATATTTTCATTATTTTCATGTAGATTACCATGACAACAAACACCTCTAACAACATTTTATGATCAATCCTTGATAAGGAAAAATTGTCTGGGATAAATTTTCTGCATTGGCACCAAAATCTGAGGATTGTCCTCAAACATGATAGAAAGATGTATGTCTTGGAGAAACCTGTTCCTAAAGAGGAACCTCCTAGTTTTGTACCTAAGGCAGAAAGAGATGCTTATAAGAAGCATGTCGATGATGCCAATGAAACTGCTTGCCTCAAGATGAGAACATGGCAGCGTTCGATATGATCGAACACCTGAAGATGCTCTATCAAGAGCAGGCAAGGCATGAAAGGTTTGAAGTTTCAAAATCCCCTTTTCAAGGCAAGTTAGATGAGGGAGCCCCTATAGGTCCCCATGTGCTCAAGATGATTGGGTATGTGGAGAACCTTGAGAGGTTGGGTTTTCCCCTTGGAAAGGAACTTACGACTAATTTGATCTTGCAATCGTTGCGAGATAGATTCAGTCAATTTGTCCTTAATTTCAATATGAATGATATGGATAAATCTCTTCCTGAACTGCTAGCCATGTTAAGAACTGCTGAGCAGAATCTGAAGTCAAAAGGGAAGTCCATTCTGATGATCGGAAATGGAAAGAGACAGAACAAAAGACCCACCAAGCAGGGTGATAAAGGGAAAGGCAATGAAGTTTCCAAACCCAAACCTGTAACACCCTTCTAAAATACCCCAAATATTTAATTACAAATAATAAACATATAACAAATCAGAGTAATTATGCCATGCAAGGGTGTCACACATAATATTCACACCATTCAACCATATAACGGTCATGCTCTTTTATTAATTCAAAACATAAACATTTGCATAAAACGCAACGGATAGAGATCTCCTCAATCATGTAAAACACGTAACATTCACATGTAAATTATTCAACAAGGTAAATATCCCATCCCGATGTTACATCTATCAGAGCACGACCCACTAAGGAGACTACACTAGACTCCAAGCATTCGCGTCTACTCAACTCATTTCTCGTTACCTGAAAAATAGTTGTAAGGGTGAGTTCCTCAATCAATATAATAAGCATTATAGAATATAATGTCATGTTAAGTAATTTAACACATTAATCACCCTAATCGCAACATACAATCAGTAACAGCACCTCAGCTCAACATCATACTCAACACCAACATAAAGCACAAGTATAATCTCAAATCATACTCCACCACAACACAAACACACGTATAATATTGGAATACATCCATTCATATTATACGCCATACATACATTATGCAATGCGACTCAACACATGCGGTACCGACTATTCTTGAACATCTAGTTCAAGCTCACCGATCAAATCCAGATACGGCTACTAAGCTCACTAGTCCCACTCATTTGAGATCTAATGACTCACTCACTAATTCCTCACCATGGGAATTAGCTACAGCCCCGAAGGCTATGCTATGCACACTAATCATCTAGTATGCAAACATCAACAACAAATCCACAATGATTCACTCACTAATTCCTCACCATGGGAATTAGCTACAGCCCCGAAGGCTATGTTATGCACGCTAATCATCTAGCAATGCAGCATCAACAACAATTCACAACGGACATAAGCTCACACTCTAAGCCATACAACAGTCCATTCACAAATACATGCATAATATATACATTCATAGCATTATGCATATCATCATACATCATCATCACATGTATCAACACATCATTATCATGTAAATCAATTAAACACAGTATTAGCACACTCTACTAATACCTATACTGCTTAAAACAGCGGGAATAATCCCTATTACATCATACGCCAACATAGGCCAACTCTCAATTATGTACACAACATTAAAAATCCAATTTTTCCACTCTGCAACAGTGTTAACCGGTTAACGCTCTGGGTTAACCGGTTAACGCAGGCAAAAACACATTTTCTGGCAAAACGCAACAGCGTTAACCGGTTAACGCCCTGGGTTAACCGGTTAACGCAGGCAAAAACAGCACATTTTCACCAATTATAACAGTGTTAACCGGTTAACACCCTGGGTTAACCGGTTAACGCAGACAAAACAGCAGCTCCTGCGCTAACACAAGGCAGAATGCAAGATTCTCCGCATTTTCCGCCGTTGGAGGACTTCCGGACCTCCGATTCCGATTCCGTAAAAAGCTACACGTTCGGAATTTCACAACTAACCCAAACACAGATTCAATTTCAGTCTAAATACAATTTATCCAACATAGTTCTTCAGCATCAACAATCCCAATTAGGGTCAAATTAACGGCTTATCACTACCCATCACATATTATCCCATAATACCCATTAATCGACGATAAACCCCCCTTACCTGATTAATCCGGCAAATCTTTGAGCTCCAAGCTTTTCTCTCTTCAACCTTTAGCCCTTGCTCTGTCTCTTTGCCCTTTTCCTCTTTCACGATGCTTCTCTGTTTCACGTGAAACTTTCTTTTTACCAAATGGGATTCTTTCTCTTATTTCCAACATATATATATTTTCCAAATAATAATAATAATAATCCAATAATAATAATAATAAAATTTCCAATTATTTAATTAAATTAATAAATAAATTATTAACTCAATTTAAATAATTATTTTATTATTATCGGGGTGTTACAACTCTCCCCCACTAAAAGAGTTTTCGTCCTCGAAAACATACCTCAAGCGAACAACTCTGGGTAAGACTCCTTCATCTTACTCTCCAGTTCCCAAGTCACATTGCCACCTGCTGGTCCTCCCCAAGCTACCTTCACCAAGGCAATCTCTTTACCCCGCAACTGCTTCAACTCTCGATCCTCAATCCTCATAGGTGATGTTTCAACAGTCAGGTTATCTCTCACCTGTACATCATCTACTTGGACTACATGCGACGGATCATGAATGTACCTCCTCAACTGAGACACATGAAAAACCTCATGCAAATTCGCAAGCGACGGCGGTAAAGCGACACGATAGGCTACCTCCCCTATCCTCTCCAAAATCTGATAAGGACCAATAAATCGAGGTGTCAACTTCTTCGACTTCAAAGCTCGACCAACACCAGTTATCGGAGTAACACGAAGAAACACATGATCTCCCTCTTGGAACTCAAGTGACTTCCTCCTCTTATCATGATAACTCTTCTGACGACTCTGAGCAATCCTCATCTTCTCCTGAATCATCTTAATCCTTTCCGTAGTCTGTTGAACAATCTCCGGTCCAACCACAGCACTCTCACCGGACTCATACCAACACAAAGGTGTCCGACATCTCCTACCATACAAAGCTTCAAACGGTGCCATACCAATGCTCGAATGAAAACTATTGTTGTAGGTAAACTCAATCAAAGGTAAATAACAATCCCAAGCACCTCCCTTTTCCAAAACACAAGCTCTCAAAAGATCCTCTAATGACTGAATCGTCCTCTCAGTCTGACCATCAGCCTGCGGATGATATGCAGAACTCAATCTCAGCTTAGATCCCAAAGCCCTCTGCAAACCTTCCCAGAACTTCGATGTAAATCTAGGATCTCTGTCCGAAACAATACTCGACGGAATACCATGCAAACTTACAACCTTCTCAATATACAACTCAGCCAATCTCTCTAACGGATAATCCATTCTGATCGGAATGAAATGAGCCGATTTTGTCAACCTGTCAACATTCACCCAAATGGCTTCAAAATTCTTATTTGTCCTCGGCAACCCAGAAACAAAATCCATACTGATACTATCCCACTTCCACTCTGGAACAGCCAACGGTTGCATTAGCCCAGACGGCTTCTGATGCTCAATCTTTGACTTCTGACAAGTCAAACAGGAATAAACAAAACTCGCAATTTCTCTTTTCATCCCCGGCCACCAAAATAACTTTTTCAAATCATGATACATCTTCGTAGCTCCAGGATGAATACTCAAGCCACTACGATGTCCTTCCTCCAGAATACTCTTCTTAAGTTCGGTAACATCCGGAATACACACCCGATTACCAAATTTCAAAACACCATTCTCATCAACTCTGAATTCACCACCTTGGCCTTGATTCACTAAGGTCAACTTATCAACCAAAAACACATCGGATTTCTGACCCTCTCTGATCTCATCCAGAATACCACTGGTTAACTTCAACATTCCCAATTTAACACTATTGTGAGTACTCTCACACACCAAACTCAAGTCTCTAAACTGCTCAATTAAATCCAATTCCTTAACCATTAACATCGACATATGCAATGATTTCCGACTCAACGCATCAGCTACTACATTTGCTTTACCCGGATGGTAATTCAACCCAAAGTCATAATCCTTCAGAAACTCTAACCATCTCCTCTGTCTCATATTCAGTTCTTTCTGATCGAACAAATACTTTAAACTCTTATGGTCACTGAAAACCTCAAATCTCGACCCGTACAAGTAATGCCTCCATAACTTCAGAACAAATACCACAGCTGCCAACTCTAAATCATGTGTCGGATAGTTCCTCTCATGAACCCTCAGTTGTCTCGAAGCATAAGCTATAACCTGCTTATTCTGCATCAACACACCACCCAAACCCAACAATGAAGCATCACAGTAAACTTCAAATGGTTCCGACGAACTCGGTAATATCAGAATAGGAGCAGTAGTCAACCTTCTCTTTAACTCTTGGAAACCTTCTTCACATTTCGAGTCCCAAACAAACGCTTGCCCCTTTCTAGTCAACATCGTCAACGGTAACGCCAACTTAGAAAATCCCTCAATGAACTTCCTATAATAACCAGCCAATCCCAGGAAACTGCGAATCTCATCAACAGACTTCGGAGCTTCCCACTTAGACACCGCTTCTATCTTAGAAGGATCAACAGCAACACCACCTCTTGAAATCACATGACCAAGAAAACTAACCTCTTCTAATCAAAATTCACACTTAGAGAGTTTAGCAAATAACTTCTTTTCTCGTAGAACTTCTAAAACCACTCTCAAATGCTCAGCATGCTCTTCTTCAGATTTCGAATACACCAAAATGTCATCAATAAACACCACAACAAACTTATCTAGGTACGGATGGAAAATCCTATTCATATACTCCATGAATACTCCAGGCGCATTAGTCACACCAAAAGGCATCACAGAATACTCATAATGTCCATACCTTGTTCTGAAAGCAGTCTTCTGAATATCCTCAGTTTTCACACGTATCTGATGATACCCAGATCTCAAATCTATCTTGCTGAACACACTCGCACCAACCAACTGATCCATCAAATCATCAATCCTCGGCAAAGGATACCGATTCTTGATCGTCACTTTATTCAGTTGCCTGTAGTCCACACACAACCTCATAGTACCTTCTTTCTTCTTAACCAATAACACTGGTGCACCCCACGGTGACACACTCGGACGAATAAATTTCTTATCCAACAGATCTTCCAGCTGACTCTTCAATTCAGCTAACTCAACAGCAGACATACGGTACGGAGCCATCGATATCGGTCTAGTACCAGGTACCAAATCAATCGAGAACTCAACTTCACGTTCTGGCGGCAATTCATTCACCTCTTCCGGAAACACATCAGGAAAATCACACACCACGGCTAGATCGCCAATCACCAGTTTATCTTTAGCCTCTAAAGTCGCTAACAGCATAAACAACTCTGCCCCACCTGCTACTTCCTCATTCACCTGCCTTGCAGATAGAAACAAATCCTTTCCTTCCTCAACCTCAGGAAATATCACAGTCTTATCAAAACAATTGATAGAAACTCGGTTAAACACCAACCAGTTCATACCCAAGATAACGTCAATCTGCACTAGTGGAAGACACACAAGGTCTATCCCAAAATCTCTACCGAAAATACTCAAAGGGCAACTCAAGCAAACTGAAGTAGTAGTCACTGAACCCTTTGCAGGAGTATCAATCACCATACTACCATACATCTCAGATATCTTTAACTTAAGTTTCACAGCACAATCCAAAGATATAAAGGAATGTGTAGCACCGGTGTCAATAATAGCTACAAGAGGAAAGCCATTAATATAACACGTACCTCGGATCAAACGATCATCTGCAGAAGTCTCAGAACCCGATAAAGCAAAGACCTTGCCTCCTGACTGATTCTCTTTCTTCGGCTTAGGACACTGTGGACTGATATGACCCAACTCTCCACAGTTGAAACAAGTTACAGTCTTCACCCGACACTCTGCAGCCAAATGACCACCTTTGCCACACTTGAAACACTTCATCTCAGCACTGGTACACTCATGGACACGATGTCCAGCCCGACCACATCTATAACACTTAGCAGGAGCACTAGAGTCTCCCCCACTAGGCCTCTTCATCCCACTCTGCTTCTGGAAACCTTTGCCAGCTGCATACGGTTTTCCACGATCATTCTGATTCTTGCCTTTCCTATCAACCCTTTGCTGATAGCTCTCTGCTCTGGCTTTGGAATCCTGTTCAAAAATCCTGCAACAGTCAACCAAGTCAGAAAACACTCTGATCCGTTGGTATCCAATAGCCTGTTTGATCTCGGGACGCAACCCGTTCTCAAACTTCACACATTTTGAAAATTCTCCAGCAGCCTCATTATAGGGAGTATAATACTTCGACAGCTCTGTGAACTTAGCAGCATACTCAGTAACAGACCGATTGCCCTGCTTCAATTCCAAGAACTCTATCTCTTTCTTTCCTCTGACATCCTCTGGAAAGTACTTCCTCAGAAATCTCTCTCTGAATACAGCCCAACTGATCTCAGCATTCCCAGCATTTTCCAACTCAGTGCGGGTAGCAACCCACCAATCATCTGCTTCTTCTGACAGCATATGCGTACCGAACCTAACCTTCTGGTTATCGGCACACTCAGTTACTCGGAAGATCCTCTCGATCTCCTTCAACCACTTCTGAGCGCCATCTGGATCGTATGCTCCCTTGAACATTGGAGGATTGTTCTTTTGGAACTCACTCAGTTGACGAGCAGCTCCCATTCCCACAACATTCGGATTTCCTCCAAGTACTCCAGCTAGCATACCCAGAGCCTCAGCAATCGCAGCATCATCTCTACCTCTTCCAGCCATCTCTATTCTGAAAACCCAAACAAACTAAAACAATGAGTACTGATAGGGTTACGCAACACCTATACCGTACAGGGGAAACAGAATAATTACGACTCGACTCGACCGACTATGCTCTGATACCATTAATGTAACACCCTTCTAAAATACCCCAAATATTTAATTACAAATAATAAACATATAACAAATCAGAGTAATTATGCCATGCAAGGGTGTCACACATAATATTCACACCATTCAACCATATAACGGTCATGCTCTTTTATTAATTCAAAACATAAACATTTGCATAAAACGCAACGGATAGAGATCTCCTCAATCATGTAAAACACGTAACATTCACATGTAAATTATTCAACAAGGTAAATATCCCATCCCGATGTTACATCTATCAGAGCACGACCCACTAAGGAGACTACACTAGACTCCAAGCATTCGCGTCTACTCAACTCATTTCTCGTTACCTGAAAAATAGTTGTAAGGGTGAGTTCCTCAATCAATATAATAAGCATTATAGAATATAATGTCATGTTAAGTAATTTAACACATTAATCACCCTAATCGCAACATACAATCAGTAACAGCACCTCAGCTCAACATCATACTCAACACCAACATAAAGCACAAGTATAATCTCAAATCATACTCCACAACAACACAAACACACGTATAATATTGGAATACATCCATTCATATTATACGCCATACATACATTATGCAATGCGACTCAACACATGCGGTACCGACTATTCTTGAACATCTAGTTCAAGCTCACCGATCAAATCCAGATACGGCTACTAAGCTCACTAGTCCCACTCATTTGAGATCTAATGACTCACTCACTAATTCCTCACCATGGGAATTAGCTACAGCCCCGAAGGCTATGCTATGCACACTAATCATCTAGTATGCAAACATCAACAACAAATCCACAATGATTCACTCACTAATTCCTCACCATGGGAATTAGCTACAACCCCGAAGGCTATGCTATGCACGCTAATCATCTAGCAATGCAGCATCAACAACAATTCACAACGGACATAAGCTCACACTCTAAGCCATACAACAGTCCATTCACAAATACATGCATAATATATACATTCATAGCATTATGCATATCATCATACATCATCATCACATGTATCAACACATCATTATCATGTAAATCAATTAAACACAGTATTAGCACACTCTACTAATACCTATACTGCTCAAAACAGCGGGAATAATCCCTATTACATCATACGCCAACATAGGCCAACTCTCAATTATGTACACAACATTAAAAAGCCAATTTTTCCACTCTGCAACAGTGTTAACCGGTTAACGCTCTGGGTTAACCGGTTAACGCAGGCAAAAACACATTTTCTGGCAAAACGCAACAGCGTTAACCGGTTAACGCCCTGGGTTAACCGGTTAACGCAGGCAAAAACAGCACATTTTCACCAATTATAACAGTGTTAACCGGTTAACACCCTGGGTTAACCGGTTAACGCAGACAAAACAGCAGTTCCTGCGCTAACACAAGGCAGAATGCAGAATTCTCCGCATTTTCCGCCGTTGGAGGACTTCCGGACCTCCGATTCCGATTCCGTAAAAAGCTACACGTTCGGAATTTCACAACTAACCCAAACACAGATTCAATTTCAGTCTAAATACAATTTATCCAACATAATTCTTCAGCATCAACAATCCCAATTAGGGTCAAATTAACGGCTTATCACTACCCATCACATATTATCCCATAATACCCATTAATCGACGATAAACCCCCCTTACCTGATTAATCCGGCAAATCTTTGAGCTCCAAGCTTTTCTCTCTTCAACCTTTAGCCCTTGCTCTGTCTCTTTGCCCTTTTCCTCTTTCACGATGCTTCTCTGTTTCACGTGAAACTTTCTTTTTACCAAATGGGATTCTTTCTCTTATTTCCAACATATATATATTTTCCAAATAATAATAATAATAATCCAATAATAATAATAATAAAATTTCCAATTATTTAATTAAATTAATAAATAAATTATTAACTCAATTTAAATAATTATTTTATTATTATCGGGGTGTTACAAAACCCATTTCTCCTTCTTTGAAGCCTAGTGGAGGCATAGCAAAGGAAGGCACCTGCTTCCATTGCGGTAAGACCGGACACTTGAAGAGAAACTGCCCAAAGTACCTGGAAGATAAGAAGAATAGAGTAGAGACTTCAACTTCAGGTATTTTTGTTATTGAAATTAATTTATCTACTTCTACATCATGGGTATTAGATATTGGATGCAGTTCTCACATTTGTACCAATGTGCATGGGCTAAAAAGGAGTAGAGATTTGGAAAAAGGTGAAGTTGACCTACGAGTTGGCAATGGAGCAAAGGTTGTTGCTTTAGCCTTAGGAACTTATGTGTTGACTTTACCTAGTGGTTTAATAATTCAGTTAGAGAACTGTTATGATGTACCTCCATTTAGCAGGAATATTATTTCCGTTTCTTGTTTTGACAAGTTTGATTTTTCATTTATATTAAAGAACAATTGTTACTCAATTTATTTGAATGATATATTCTATGCTGCTGCACAAATGAACAATGGACTATATGTCCTTGATCTTGAAATGCCTATTTATAACATTAATACTAAAAGGATGAAACCTAATGAGTTAAATCCAACTTACCTTTGGGATTGTCGATTAGGCCACATAAATGAGAAACGCATTTCCAAACTCCATAAAGATGGACTCTTGGACTCATTTGATTATGAATCATGTGATACATGCAAATCTTGTTTAATTGGAAAGATGACAAAGTCTCCATTCACAGGAAAAGGTGAAAGATCTAATGATCTTTTGGCCCTCATACATACTGATGTATGTGGACCATTGAACATACCAGCCAAAAGAGGTTTTCAGTACTTCATCATATTTACTGATGATTTCAGTAGATATGGTTATGTGTATTTAATGAAACACAAATCAGAGTCCTTTGAAAAGTTCAAGGAATTCAAGAATGAAGTACAAAACCAAATAGGTAAGAATATTAAAACTCTTCGATCAGACCAAGGTGGTGAGTATTTAAGCCTAGAGTTTGATGACCATATGAAAGAGTGTGGGATCCTATCCCAACTTACTCCTCCTGGAACACCTCAATGGAAAAGTGTATCTGAGAGAAGAAATCGAACCTTGTTAGACATGGTCCGATCCATGATGAGTCACGCCGATCTTCCAAACTCCTTTTGGGGACATGCACTATTGACAGCAGCTTACACACTTAACAGTGTTCCATCCAAAAAGGTTGAGAAGACACCATTTGAGATATGGAGTGGTAAGAAACCACATATGTCTTACATGAAGATTTAGGGTTGCGAAGTTTATATGAAACGACAAATTTCAACTAAGCTTGAGCCCAAATCGGACAAATGCTTATTTGTGGGGTATCCTAAAGAAACAAAAGGGTATTACTTCTACAATCCTTCTGAGGTCAAAGTGTTTGTCGCTTGAACTGGAGTTTTCCTAGAAAAGGATTTTATTTCCAAAGGAACTAGTGGGAGGAAAGTAGAGCTTGAAGAAATTCAAGAATCACAAAGCATTGATACACCTATGGAGGAATTAGAGCAGGAAAAACAAGTAGTTATGGAAGAGCAACTTGCTCAAGTAGAACAAGACCAGCGTAGGTCAAGCAGGATACGTCACCTACCTGAGAGATATGGATATCTCATAACTGATCAAGGTGATGTATTACTCATTGATCAAGATGAGCCTGTGACCTACCAAGAGGCCATAACTGGTCCCGAGTTTGAGAAGTGGCTAGAAGTCATGAAATATGAAATGGATTCCATGTATACAAACCAAGTTTGGACCTTGGTAGAGCCTCCTGTAGAAGTTAACCCTATAGGATGCAAGTGGGTCTTCAAAAAGAAGACTGACATGGATGGTAAAGTACATACTTATAAGGCAAGACTGGTTGCAAAAGGATATAAACAAATTCATGGGGTTGACTATGATGAAACCTTTTCACTAGTTGCAATGCTTAAATTTGTTCAGATTTTACTTGCTATCGCTGCATATCATGATTATGAAATATGGCAGATGGATGTCAAAACTGCTTTCCTTAATGGGAATATTCTTGAGGATGTGTACATGACACAGCCTGAAGGATTTGACATACCAGAAGAAACCCAAAAGATATGTAAGTTACAAAGATCAATCTATGGATTGAAGCAAGCTTCCAGAAGCTGGAATCTTTGTTTTGATGAAACAGTAAAACAATATGGATTCATCAAGAACGAAGATGAGCCCTGTGTCTATAAGAAGGTTAGTGGGAGCATGATCTCTATCCTGGTATTATATGTAGATGACATATTACTCATTGGAAACGATGTCCCTACCCTGCAACAAGTAAAGTCTTGGTTGGGGAAATTCTTTTCTATGAAGAACCTAGGTGAAGCAGCCTATATATTAGGAATCAGGATCTATAGAGATAGATCATAAAAACTGCTTGGCCTAAGTCAGAGTACATACATAGACAAAATGCTGAGACGCTTTAATATGCATGGTTCCAAGAAAGGATTCATACCTATGCAACATGGCTTGTGTCTATCAAAAATACAATCCCCTTCAACTAAGGAAGAAAGGGATCGCATGAATAAGATTCCATATGCATATGCAATAGGATATATCATGTATGCCATGTTATGTACTCGACCAGATGTCTTATATGCTTTAAGTGCAAGGAGTAGGTACCAATCAGATCCCGGTGATGCTCATTGGGTAGCCGTCAAGAATATCCTTAAGTATTTGACAAGGACTAAGGACTCATTCTTGATATATGGAGGTCAGGAAGAGCTTATTGTAATTGGATACACTGATGCTAGCTTCCAGACAGATAAGGATGACTTTAGATCACAATCTGGTTATGTGTTTTGCTTAAACAGTGGCGCTGTGAGCTGGAAAAGTTCAAAGCAAGATAGAGTTGTTGATTCTACAACCGAGCCCGAGTATATTGCTGCCTCAAGTGCAGCAAAGGAAGTTGTTTAGATCAAAAAGTTCATTAGTGAACTTGGCATAGTTCCTAGCATTATGGATCCCATTGGTCTCTATTGTGATAACAATGCTGTTATCGCACAAGCTAAGGAGCCTAGATCTCACCAACGATCCAAACACATACTTAGGCGTTATCACCTCATTCGAGAGATAATAGATAGAGGAGATGTAAAAATATGTAGAGTACCTACACTTGACAATATTACTGACCCACTGACAAAGCCTCTTGCGCAACAGAAGCATGATGGCCATACTAGGGGCCCGTTTGTTTTGGCTTTTTTAGGCATTAGGGGTATGCCTGATTGGCTCTAGTACTAGTGGGAGATTGTTGGTGTAAGCCCTAGAGGCCAATACTTTTGGTACTTGTATCAAATTATTTATTAATAATAAAAGGCTTTTCTTTATTATGTTTGTTTAATAAAGTCCCTAGAATAGCTAGTCCATTTAATGTATCAAGTGTGACTTAATCATGAGATCACATTAAACATAAGGACATTATTCTTAAAGTATCTGTAGTCGGGCTTTATTATGAAGTGGGATAACATTAAAGTATTAAGACTATTATGTATATAGGCTGATGATCACATCTCATGGATCATGGATAAGCAGTTATCAAGTCTTAAACATAGGTATGAATATTAAGAGTAATATTTATAGTGGATTGACCCACGATGAGAATACTATATAGAATGTTATGGCAAAGTGTCATAAGTTATTCTCATGGTGATAATGGTGTATACCACCCTTCGACCTGAAACTACTATGGACCCTAGATTTAGAGTCAAGTGCCTTATTGCTGATCAAACATTGTTCGTAACTGGATGACCATAAAGACAGTTAATGGGTACTCCACGAAGCATGCTGAGGGACATGAGTGACCTAGATGGAATTTGCCCATCCTGCATAACAGGATAAATGTATATGGGCCCAATATTGAACTAGACAAGGATGACACGGTTTATGCCTTGTGTTCAATATAGACATAAGGGAAAAAGGGTAATTGCACACATAAGTATTATCATAAAAGGATTTGTCAGATCACATGACATTTTCATGTCCTGGGTAGCAGTGATGTGTTGCTAGATACCGCTCACTATTTATTATGTTAAATACGTGATTTAATATAATTGCCAATGCCGCAAAAACCTACAGGGTCACACACAAAAGGACGGATTGATGAGAGATAGATTAACTAAGGAACACCGTAAGGTACGGTGCACTTATATGAATTGTAGAACATCGTCAGGTACGGTGTACTTAAGTAGAATACGAAATATGGTAAGGTACCACGCGCTTAAGTGATTTTGGCATAATATAAGATATGGGCCACATACACTTAAGTGGGCTTTTTAGCTTGCAGCCCACACAAGTGGTTCTATAAATAGGACCCTTATGAAGAAACATTTGTGCAGTTACAATTTCGTTTCTCTCTCTTTTTCTCTCACTCAAAGCCTTCATTCGTAGCAGCTAGTACTGAGATTGATGGAATCCGTTCATGTGGACTGAGTAGAGGCGTTGTCACCGTTCAACGTTCGTGATCGCTCCGTAGATCTGTATCAAAGGTTTCAATCGCCACAAGAGGTAACGATTCTATCATTGATCATGCCCATTCGTAAGGATCACTAAAGGAGAAACTTTTAAATTCCGCTTGTCAGACCTCGAAAAATGGGGATACGACTTTGAAGCGAAGCGCGATCGCACGCTCGCATTGATGGACTGAACAGAGTCGCCACCGAACTTTATTTATTCCTAAAAAGGAAAGGGGAAATATCGATAAAACCCAAGAAAAAATGACAATGATTATTGGTCGTCGCAACCAAATCAGGATTCGAGAGTCGGTTACGCAAGGGGAAGGTATTAGCACCCCTCACGTCCGTTGTATTCAAAATTGGAAATTTGATGGATACAGGTTAATAAAAATGGAAAAGTGAATGTATGACTTATGTTGTAAATTTGAACTAATGGTTTAATACAACATTGAATGGTTTGAAGAGAAATTGAGTGGTCGATTCCACATATTAAAATTGAATTGGTTTATGTATGGTATAGGATAAAAATGGTTTAGAAGGTGGAAGAAGGATAGGGTCTAAAATGAAAATGAACAAAATAAAGAAATGGACTTTATAATGAACATGTTTAAAAGTGAACATGAACATGAATTAGGACTTGGAAAGTGTCAATGGTCATATAGTTGACTTTGGTCAACATGACAAAATTGTAGTTTTTCTTCATGAATTGATACATTTGAATGCAATAATGGACTAAAGTTCCATGGATCTTAGATGCAAATGAACTTTAGGCTAAGTGCCAAATGAAAATTGAAAAAATTTCAAGACCAAAATCGGGGTATGATAGTTGCCCCTATTTTAGTATCTTCAACTGGAGAATATGAAGCAGGACACTCTTCATATGATCATAGTGGGAGATAGTTAAATACTAAGAAAACCCGGATTTTGGATCCTGAATCCGTATGACATGATATGATATGATATGCGCTGATGCAAGATTCTCTTTTTTTGTAACTTTTATCTGCTAGGGATATGGTGAACCCTTAACAGGGGATACTACTAGGCAGACCAATCTGTGGGGAATGCTGATGGTCCACAGGGAGAAAGACAAATGGTAAAAAAACAAACTTGCTGGGGAAAAAAAATCCTGCTGGAGAATCAGACACACACTAGGGAGTACTCAAAGTGAAATTTGATAAACGATACTTAGAATACAAGAGATTTCGGTAGTAAGTTCACATATGACTTACTAAACCCGAATAAGGAAAAAAAATGCTACAACGGGTTCATATATGACCTGATAACACTGAAACAAACATAAAGAAGATTCTTCAAAACAGGTTCATATATGACCTGGCAATGCTGGAATAAAGCTCAACAACAGGTTCATATATGACCTGATAATGGTTGGGAATATCAAGAATCTGGTAATATTGGAATAAAGCTCAACAACAGGTTCATATATGACCTGACAATGGAATAAAGTTCAATAACAGGTTCATATATGACCTGAATAGAACTGAACAACAGGTTCATATATGACCTGATAATGGAATAAAGTTCAACAACAGGTTCATATATGACCTGAATAGTATTGAACAACAGGTTCATATATGACCTGATAATGGAAAAAAGTTCAACAACAGGTTCATATATGACCTGAATAGTATTGAACAACAGGTTCATATATGACCTGATAATGGAATAAAGTTGAACAACAGGTTCATATATGACCTGACAATGGAATAAAGTTCAATAACAGGTTCACATATGACCTGAATAGCATTAAACAACAGGTTCATATATGACCTGATAATGGAATACAGTTCAACAACAGGTTCATATATGACCTGAATAGTATTGAACAACAGGTTCATATATTGCCTGATAATGGAATAAAGTTCAACAACAGGTTCATATATGACTTGAATAGTATTGAACAACAGGTTCATATATGACCTGATAATGGAATAAAGTTCAACAACAGATTCATATCTGACCTGACAATGGAATAAAGTTCAATAACAGGTTCACATATGACCTGAATAGCACTGAACAACAGGTTCATATATGACCTGATAATGGAATAAAGCTCAACAACAGGTTCATATATAACCTGAATAAAGCTCAACAACAGGTTCATATATGACCTGACAATGGAATAAAGTTCAACAACAGGTCATATATGAACCTAAAGCCATCTGTCGCACCTCGAAAAATCGGGATACGACTTTAAAGCGAAGCGCGATCGCACGCTCGCATTGATGGACTGAATAGAGTCGCCATCGAACTTTATTTATTCCTAAAAAGGAAAGGGGAAATATCGATAAAACCCAAGAAAAAATGACAATGATTATTGGTCGTCGCAACCAAATTAGGGTTCGGGAGTCGGTTACGCAAAGGGAAGGTATTAGCACCCCTCACGTCCGTTGTATTCAACGGGAACCGTTTAGTTAGTTTCGCTTTGAATGTTAGCTTATGTTAGTCTTCTCAAGTTATAATGAGGGAGAGAAAGAATAGAAGAGAGAAGAAATGTTTTTGGATTTTTGACGAAGGACTAAACCTAAGTTTTTTATTAGTGGGCCTGACAAGATTTACAAATCCTGCTCCTACGTATCTCAAAAGAGAAATCAAGGTTTACGTAGTTCTGGGTAGAAAAATGTTTGTTTGTTGGTCGATTTTAGCAAAATCTATACTGTATTAATCGACGAAAACATTGTTTTACCCAAAACAGATGAGGAGTGGACGCATACCACACATCGAACGGATTTATAAATCTACATTCAGAAAAGCATCACTTATCTCGACTCAACAATCGTGGCCGAAACATTGTTTTGCATCACTTTAAGACAATATATCTTTCATTTATGAAAAAGGTTTTTGATTAATCGCACGGCGGCGAGAAAGAGTTTGATTGGTTGGATGTATTTTGAGTGATGGCGAGAACTTGGATGAGCGAGATATCCATCTCGAATCCTAGTCTCAGGAGTGCACGGTATACACCATGTTCCATTTCCATCTTTATTGAAAAATGTTTAATAAAGATTAAGTGTTTTGAATTTGTTTAAGAAAGGGGTTTGAAGAAACCGCATTGACAAATTTAGACGATGGCGAGAGCTAAGATAGGCAAGGCATCCACCTTGAATCTTAATCTCAGGAGTGCACGGTATACACCATGTTCCATTTCCATCTTTATTGAAAAAGTGTTAAGGTAGGAATTAAGTATATTTTTTTTGAGTTTTGAAAGACGAATATTTGATGAGAACGAGACATGAGCCTCAGGATCTATCACTCGGGGTTCCACTGGAATGCTGGATTCCAATGGTCCTTTTTCATTCGAATTATTTAAGAAAATTATTTAATGGACAACGAACACTTGATGAGAATCAAATGTTCAAAGGGTTACGCCAAAATGCTTGATCCCAACGGCCTTTTCTTTCGAGTTTATTTAGAAAAAAAAGTTTGGATATTGTATTTGATTTTAAGAAATATCTCTCAATATGTGATCGAGGATAGATTCACATAAATGATTTGAGACAGTTTGACTTGGTTACAAAAATTATTGGAAGTCGAAATTGAAATGGTTTAATGGAAAATGAAAAATCAATAAGGACAAGACATATGCTTTGGACTCAATTGTTCAAGGGTTACACTGGAATTCTAGATTCCAACGGTCCTTTTCTTTCGAGTTTGTTTAAGAAAAGATTTTTGTAAGTTATGTTTGATTGGGAAAGTACTTGAATCGCACCGAGAATGATTTAATCGGGTTGTAAAGATAGTTTAAAAATAAAATTGTTATAGGGATAAAATTACTTTTTACAATTTTATATGCATATCGAATTAATTTTATATATAAAACCGAGTTCCCACCAGAATGCTAGATTCTAATGGGAGGAAAAGAAATTAAATGTCGAGACTATGGAAAGTTAATGAAATTTAAATCGAAAATTTAGCGAATTTGAAAGTGATTATTTACATGTGTAAAGGTATGAACATGGATACCAATAACCTAATTATATTAACTAACACACAAAAATCGACTAATCGAATAAAAATCAATAACGGAAATTCAACCATTAATTAAATCTAACAGGTAAACATTTAAAAATATAAACAACTAAATAATGATTAAATTAATATAAAAGTAAAATAAATAGTAGAAGTTATAAAAAAATTTACATGAAATAGTAAGCATAAAAAAATAAAAATAGGGAGATATATGCTACTCCCAAGTATCAAACACACCCCACTAAGGGAAGTGAAACTACTCTCTCTCCACTAGGCCACTCATAGTCATTTGTTATATTAATAATAACTTGAATATATGAACAGGAATAGCTTCGGCGATGGTCCGGCGGTAATGACGATGCTTGAATCTTCCTCCCGTCGCCGCTCGACTCTTCTAGCTCTAGGGTTTTTCGCCGTTTTAGGATTAGGGTTTTCTGCTGTTTTCGAATTAGGGTTTCGTGGTGGTCGCCTCCTCTTTACAGTACCCGTTTCGCTCCTATTTATCCCCACAACTTAGGGTTTCAGATTGGTATATAGAGATCAAAAAGGGGTTTCTGTGAAATCCCTTTAGGGTTGTCAGATTTTGGTCGCCCTATTTGATGCTTGGATTCGGAGAAGGTAACACAAAACTAACTTTCTTCTTTGAATTTTGTCTCAACTCTCTTTTGGGATATTTTTTGAAATCTTACCGCTGCCAATTACTTTGTTTACTGCAGTGAAAACTTAGTGAAAGCATGAGTAACTTCGGTTTGTATTGTGATGCGTTCTACTACAGGTTTGTCGTATTGCTGCAGAATGGATGGAGAATGATGGTGCAGGCTACCAATCTTGGTTGATGCATGATGCTTGACAATTCCAACTTGGCATTCAGATGGAAGCAAAACATGGCAAGCTGGTTGATTGATCAAGAAGGATTGTTGCCTTCATGCTGCGGAGTTGTTGAATAGGAGATGGTGAGTTGAACTGTTGTGCCCTTATTGAGGTTGTGTTTGTTACTTGGTTTTTGTTAGATTTGTTGTAGATGCATTTCTAACTGAGAGTGAGCCTGAGTTGTTATGGATTTGTTGTACTTGCCTACTGCAGCTTGTTAGCCTTGTGCTCATGTCTGGCAATGTCAAATTGGATACAAGGTTTATGTGGTGAGCAAAGTGGTTTACATTGGTCATGTATAATGCATTGGAGGTATGCCGGCGTGCAGGTTCTGCAGGTTGTTAACCGTTATTGGAACTCCATTGAGTTTCGTGGTTCCAGAAGTTTATTGAACTGTTATGAGTTTTTATGGTCGAACTGTTAACTGATTTCCCTTCTTTTCTTTAGGTTCTAAAAAGAATCATGAGCCACAAGTGGAGCGCCCCTTCCAGGTTTCCGTTATACACCTGCACTCTTATGCTTCTGGTTTGTTGAAGCTGAGCATTAAAAGGCTTAGTTGTGAAGCTTGAGAAATGTCTTGCAACTAGTTATTGTCTGCGGCGATCAACGAGAGATTCCGATGCAGCTTTTGCGGCTAGGTGATTTAGGTACGACTCTGATGGTGATGGATGTGTTTGGTTGGCTTACTGCAATATCATTTTACAGGTTGTTATTAATGGCCTTGACAACAAAATATTTAGAAGGTATAAGGTCCATTGTTGCAGGTCTGATGTGCTCAATCTACATGGGACAACCATGTTTTGAAAATGGGTTAAGGATCACAAGGAGCCCAAATGAATCATGAAGGCATAATCGAAAGACTCCTTGAACAAGGAAGACCAACATGAACTTAGGTTCCGTTTGAGTAGTCAATTGGATGGGTTGCATTTGGATTAATGATTGTAATTGGAATGAAGATGGAAGTTGGTTTAAAATGGTTAGGAATTTATATAGTTGGTTTATAGTTAAATTTGTAACTTTGAATGAAGATGTATGTATTTGTATGGTTCATATATGAAATGGAAGGTTTGGAAATTGGTTCAAACAATGGTTTCTCGGTTCAATTTTATGTTGTGGATTGGAAGGCTTGGAATGCAAATCTCGTAACTTAAGATATTTTTGTAATGTTTATGTTGACACATGTGTGGTTGTGGTTTATAATTGGATGTAATTAGAATAGAAATGGGAATGTGTTATGGTTTATTGAATTGAATTGCTCATAATTATGCTCATAATTGTTGGATATATTTGTTTATGAAATTGAAAATGAATGTACGTATGGTTGAATTGGAAATTTGATGGTTACAGGTTAATAAAAATGGAAAAGTGAATGTATGACTTATGTTGTAAATTTGAACTAATGGTTTAATACAACATTGTATGGTTTGAAGAGAAATTGAGTGGTCGATTCCACATATTAAAATTGAATTGGTTTATGTATGGTATAGGATAAAAATGGTTTAGAAGGTGGAAGAAGGATAGGGTCTAAAATGAAAATGAACAAAATAAAGAAATGGACTTTATAATGAACATGTTTAAAAGTGAACATGAACATGAATTAGGACTTGGAAAGTGTCAATGGTCATATAGTTGACTTTGGTCAACATAGCAAAATTGTAGTTTTTCTTCATGTATTGATACATTTGAATGCAATAATGGACTAAAGTTCCATGGATCTTAGATGCAAATGAACTTTAGGCTAAGTGCCAAATGAAAAAGTTTCAGGACCAAAATCGGGGTATGACACCGCTGCATTTTAGATCGCCATTCTCCTTCAAATACAATCATATATGCTTGGTGATCTCTCCCAATCCAAACCTAATGAATGATAGTTGGGGAGAATACCAAGGTGTGATCCCAATGCCAATTAAAAACTATGAGATGGCATAAGGGATCTTAGGGATCAAAATTAGGGTCTTACAGTTGCCCCTATTTAAAGTCATTCTATCCGGAGATGTGAAGGTTAAAATATTCGTATCAACACGGTAGAATGGACTTAAATAATAACAAACAAGAGACACATTTGGCCCCTAAGAGACCTCGTGATGCATATGATATGAATGCAAAATATAATCTTTGTGGGGGATATATTGCCACAAAGGAAACGAATCCGGAAGAAACTGAAAATCCACAGGAGCACAATGTATTCCATAAGGAAAAATCACTGAGGGGACATAGACTTTGGGGATAATGAATTATGCGTAGGCCAAGCTACGACTTAAAAACTGCTAGAGACACGAAGGGATTTCCATGAAAATAAATCAATGGGAAGACTCAAACTGGAGAAAAAATTATGCATGTATTGGGATACCACCAATACGATAGGAAAATCATCTGCGAGGGAAAAGCGGTTCGATTCCACAAGGAAATTCGAGTCTGAACTCAACTGGGGGAAGCCAAACTTCAACACAGGAGCAAAAGAGTTATATTATCTACTACCTATTTTTGGGTAGCTTAAAAAAGGAAGATAATACACTCGGGAAGAGCGCCATCCGTTACCGGTTACTAGGTAAACATATCAAGGATGACTCGCTGCAGAAAAGGAGGAAGAATTACCAACTACCAGTTATTGGGCAGTATAAAGAAGGTGATCAACCACAAGAAAGAGTTATACTACAAGTTTTAAGACCCCAATTTTGACCCTAAGATCCCTCATGCTATCGCGTCATATGCATTGGCTTTGGGATCACACCTTGACATCCTCCTTACCCCTCATTCATTGGGTTTACATTGGGAGAGATCACCAAGCATATTTGATCATATCATACTTTTGTTTTCCTTTGTCTACTGACCAAAATACCAAAAATATTTCTATGTATAACTTTGATTCTTTTGTAAGTAGTGTGTGTATCCAGCAATGTCTCATCAAGCTTACAACTAGGGTTTGAGACCCCTAGTGCAAGGAGATCAATCAAGAGATGGTTCACAATGGTTTTGAGAATCATATATGGATCCCCATATTCTTCATTTATCATTTGGATTAAGAAATCATCAAGAGTTTGAAGCTTGTTTGCCTTGGAAACCCTAGTTCATCTGGGTATCTTATGTGACTTCCTCAGAAAGTTTCTTCAACAATTGGTCCAATATATAAATATATACTTCATTTAACATAATATTATGAATACATGATCCTCCATTACTCCAAAATATCAATATAACTTCAAGTTTGCAAGTTGGTTCAAAGAGATTGACTAGAGAAAGTCAACTGGTCAAAATTGGGGTTCCCTAGACCCTATTTCCTACAATGTTTGTCATATGAAAATTATTACAAGATCAAAATTACTCCTTATGACATTAAAAACAACTTTCATGTTTACATGAAGATCTAGTTTTGCTTGGAAAGTCATTTTTTATGGTGAACGATTATAGGTCATTCTGTTTGTGCCTTAGTTAGAAGGTCAATTTCCAAGGACCATAACTTGCTTAATTTTTATGATATGAAGGCCATCCAAGTTTCATGATACATTTCAAGATGTCTTATCCAACTTTTATTCTTTTAGAAGTGTAAAATTCATCTTTATAGGGCATGTGCCAAGAGGAAACATTATAGGTCATTTTGGGCCATTACCATTGAACAAGTAATTTTCCTCAACTTCTAAAATGCATAAATCCTTCATGCCAAATCCAAATGAGGTCATATTTGTGACCCAATTTAATAGGATTGAATGAGATACAACTTTTATAAATGAATAATTTCCATTTGAAACTTATAGAAAAAGTTATTCAAGGTGGAAGAAGTGGATATTTGACTTGGTATTTAGAAAAATTTCAATTATGTTTGATATCTCAAACTTCCACCTCAAAATTCATCAGGATACAAGCTTCAAATAGAAACGTGTTCAACATGAAAATTGTTCCCCTTTCTGTCACCTTTCCAAAACGTCTAATATCACTTCAAATAGAAACGTGTTCAACATGAAAATTGTTCCCCTTTGCGCATGGTTACTCTTCTTGGTCCCATTTGGATGACCACATAATCATTTCTCATGTACAATTGCATGGCTTCATGTTAAGCTTTCAGCACTAACATTTCCAATTTTGGCCAAATTTTCAAGTGTGTGAAAAGAAATGCAAAACCCTATAAATATATGACCATTGTAATCAGAATGAGGATCCTGCTTGCCCAAGCTTTGAACCATTGCTTCCCTAACCTCCATTAAAGGATAAACTTGAGGATTTCACTTGAAATCGAGTTTCAAATATCCTTCTGTTTTGAGATTGAAAATATAAGAATCCAAGCCTCTCTTTGATCAATTTCACTTCCTGCAAGCTTCTAGAGTCAAGCCAAGGCAAATTGGAAGCAAGATCAAGCTGATTTGAAGCTCCCCGAATGTGAGATTTTAGAAACTTCTCTTCTTCGATTCTCCCTCATTTCTCATCTATTTTGATTGATTTTTGGTTTTTTGAAGTCCTACCAATGTAGGCAACAAGATTGAGTTTCTTTGAGGTCAAATCGAAGCAACTCAGTTCATGATCCTCAAAATTCAAATCCATGTATATTTTAATATACTTGGAATTGGAAGAAATTGAGGCCAGATTCGAGCTCCTGAGTATTTTTGCTTTAAAACAATGACCACACTTTTTATTTTGGTGAAGGTTGGTGGTGGACCAGTCCGGTGAGGTCCATCAAAGAAGAAGACCAGAGCTAGGGCTCTGGTGGTGCGTTGGCACTCTCCCAAACTTCAGATTCATTTAAAATGTTTTAATCCTGACCGCTCCTTGTGATTACCATCCCTATGACGTGTTGACTGAGGTGTATGGTATGAAGCGCACGCTTGGCCATCAGATCTTCCACCTCAAGTAATGAGGGATATCTGATGTCCCTTGTTTTTTTTAGTATCTGAATTTCCATTTAATCCACTTATTTTATTTAATTCATAGAAATTCCATTTTTAATCCAAAAAATTTGGGACTTTCACCAAAAATATTTAAATATTTTTCTCTTCCATTTTTGAATTAAAATCTTTTTTGGATTAATTTTGGTATTTTTCATGAATTAAATGTTTTGTGCATATTTTTAATTGCTTAAAAATACTTCTGACTATTAAAAAATTGTGAAATTTTTTGTATAAGGTCCTTTGACCTAGGATAAATCCATTGGCCATTTATTTGGTGTTTTGAAGGGATTTAAGGTTTTTGACCATATTAAAATCATTTTAATTCATTTTTAAATTGATTTTTAATTGATTAAATGTTTGAAAATTATGTTGAGCCATTTTTATGGTCTTGTGATTTTGAATTTCTGTTTGAGCCTTGGTTATGGTTTATTTGACTTTTGTTGGATCAAAACCATTGGATTTAGGGGATTGATGAAATGTACATGTTATCTCCCAAAATGAATGGATGGTTTTGATCAGATGAAATTCCCCTCATGATCAATATGTGTTTCTATCCCCCCCACCCCCATCCCTCTTCATCTTCATTCCTAATCTTTCTCATTCCCTCATTGGACCAATGAAATCTCTAATGTCTAAATGTTAATTGATTCATCAATGACCTTGTGTCAGATGAATCAATACAAGTATGATTGAGATAGGTCCCTCCCATTTCGTTTTAGTGTGTGGTATGTTTTAGGAGTTTGGTTCTTTGTACCAAATCTCTAACATGCATTAACACCTATATTTTTATTGCCCTGTCTCAGATGGTTATGACTTCTACATAAGTCCAATTACAATTGATTAACATAGAGCTAAATTTGACCCTCAAGGCATAACATTCTAGTAAGTGAGATTGTAAGTCTCCCATTCTTCATGGTATTGTATGGAGACTTGACCTTTTTTCCTTTCATGAGAATTAGTGGCATACAAGCTGAATTATCCAAGTTGGAGCCATTCTCATGGATGATATCTTGGTTCAAGGATCCATACTTGTGAATGAATGGTTGAGTGTTCTCCAAAGAATGACTTAATCAATTAAAACTCAACACTAACATTTGACTAACCATTGACTAACTTTTATTCATTATGCTTTTACTTTCAAGTCATTTACTTTATGCAATTTAAATTTCAGTCATTTATCATTCATTGCCTTTTACATTTCATATAACTTGTTTATGTTTCAATCCCTTTTTCACTTTGCTCATTTGAGTCATATCTTATGATTGTATATACTTGTTTATGTATTGATTTTTTTTACGTCTTAGGACCTTAAAACACCTAATAACAACAAAAACCCTAAAAAACATTTGATGGACTGTTGGGATTTGATCTGAACTTTTGGACTTAGAATCAGGTAACTTTCCATGTGCTAAAGGACTTGGCCAATGCCAACATTTGAGACTGAGTTATCCTTGATAGTGACTTTCATCTGATGCAAGACTTTAAATCTCTTTGGTTCATATGCTATTTTGTCTTTGTGCTTAATTGTGACTTTGTTATGATCTTTGTCTGATGTTTTGTTCTGAGTTGATCAAGGAATATTTCATCTGATACATGGGAAGACAATGAAGACTGCTAGCTATTGGAATGCTTGCTTGGATCTGGCTATCTTTATTTGATACCTTGATCTTTATGATGTCTGTATATTTCTCATTGCATATTGCTTAATCAAAGTCCAAAGGAAAATAGGGTTCTATATGACAATCTTGTCTGTTGGATTATATCCTATTGGTCAGATCTTTTCAACTCTTAACTTATACATTTTTTCTTAGGGTAGTCTCTTCATCTCCTCCCACTTCTTAAATTTCAAAATCTCTCCCTCTTTTCAAAAACTTTCTTTGTTTGTGATTTCAACTTAGATATGTTTTAATGATTAGAAACTTTGACCTTATGCCATTGAATTTTTAAAGTCTTTTTCTTAATCAAGTTTGTAAATAAACTTAACTATATTGACTTAAATTCAAAAGTACAAAAAGAACTAACAACCTCATTCAAACTTTGGCCTTTTGTTACATCTTTTTAAATTTTTGTTAAAATCAACTCACCAACTTATTTGAAATTTTTACCACGAACTACGAGGTTTTGATTCCTCATTTTTATGTTGGTACATAGGCACAAGACCGAAGGTCTTGTCAAACAAAAAAAATATAATCAATGAATTCTTTTTCTCATCCCCACACTCTATATTTTATCAAACATCATTTATACCCAAAAACATATGCACGCAAAAAGGGCTCCCTAGGAGTACCTATGACACTTTGGGTGTTAACACCTTCCCTCTGTGTAAGCAACCCCCTTACCTGCAATCTTTGGAACTTTATTAGTTTTGATTTTAAAACTTGTAAGATCTCAAATGTTGACCCTAAGATCCTTCCTACCATCATATGCATTAGCATTGGGATCACACATTGGCATCCTCCTTACCCCTTCTTTCATTGGGCTTGCATTGGGAGAGATCACCAAGCACATTTTTTATTGTATCATTCTTTTTTTAAATTATTTATTAACCAAAATACCAAAAATATGTCAATGTATAGTTTGTTACTTTTGGAGGTAGTGTGTGTGTTCACCCATGCTCTATCAAGCTTATATCTAGGGTTTGAGACCCTCAAAGCAAGGAGTTCAATCAATAAATGGTTCACATTATCTCTAAGCATCATATATGGATCCCTATGTTCTTCACATATCATTTTTGATCAAGAAATCATCAAGAGTTTGGAGTTTGTTTGCCTTGGAAACCCTAATTCATCTAGGTATCTTGTGTGACTTCTTCAACAAGTTTCTTCAACAATTGATCAAATATTTTAAGGGATATTTCATACTAAATTATCTTATGCATATATGATCCTCCATGAGTCCCAAAAGGAAAGATAATATCAAGCTAGCAAGTTGGTTCATGGTGGTTGACCAGAGAGAGTCAACTAGTCAAAATTGGGGTTCTATAGACCCTATCTCCTACAATTTTTGCCATATTAAAATTATTCCAAACTCAAATTTACTCAAAATGACATTCTAAGAAACTTTCATGTTGAAGTCAAGAGCTAGTTTTGCTTGAAAGGTGATCCTTTATGGTGAAAGATTATAGGTCATTTTGTCTGAACCCTAGTTTAGAGGTCAACTTCCCAAGACCATAACTTGCTCAATTTGTATGATATGAAATCCATTAAAATTCCATGACCAAATTCAATATGTCTAATTCAAATTTTGTGTTTGTAGGAAGTTCAAATTCAACTTGAAAATGCATGTGCCAAGAGGAAACATTATAGGTCATTTTCGGCCAATACCATTGAATAAGTGATTTTCCTCAACTTCTTAAATGCATAACTCCTTCATTCCAAATCCAAATGAGGTCAAATTTGTGACCAAATTGAATATATTTGAAAGAGATACAAATTTTATGAAGGAATGTTTTTCATTTGAAGCCCATAAAAAAAGTTATTCAAGGTGGAAGAAGTGAACATTTGACTTGGGACTTAGAAAATTTTCAAATATGTTTGATTTCCCAAACTTCCACCTCAAAATTCATCACGATCCAAGATTCAAATTAAAAAGTGTTCAACATGAAAGTTATTCCCCTTGATATCACCTTTCCAAAAAGTCCAAAATCACCTCACTTGGCCAAAGAATGAAGGACTTGTGCATGGGTGCAATGTGAGGTACATTTTGTATGATTTTCACTTCCACATTTCATACACAAATGCATGGCCACATGACATGATTTCAGCATGATTCTCACTCATTTTTGGACCTGAATACATCACTTGATGGGCCTATCACACGCCCATGCAAGCATGCAAAGAGAATTACTAAAATTGACAATTGTTTAAAGTGTATGGAAATGAATATCTTTGGCTATAAATACAACCCTCATTGGTCAGAATTGAGGACCTCATGCTCAAGCTTTGAACCTGCAATCCAAACCCTCACCATTAAAGGATTATCTTGAAGGTTTTCATTTGAAAATCGAGCTTCAAATCTCCATCTGTTTTGAGATTGAAACTCCAAGAGTCCAGGCCATTTCTTGATCCTAATCACTTCCTACAAGCTTTTGAAACAAAGCCAAGCACAATTGGAATCAAGATCAGGCAAGTTTGAAGCTCCCTCAAAGATAATTTTCCAGAATTTTCATCTCTTCGATTATCCCTCAATTCTTCACTATTCTTTATGATTTTTGGTTGGTTGAAGTCCTACCAATGTAGGCAAGAAGATTGAGTTGCTTTGAGGTCAAATCGAAGCAACTCAGTTCATGATCCTCAAAATTCAAATCCATGTATCTTTTTATATACTTGGAATTGGAGAAAATTGAAGCCAGATTCGAGTTCCTGAGCATTTTTTCTTTGAATTCATGTCCTTGTTTTTCATTTTGGTGATGGTTGATGGTGGACCTGTCCGGTGAGGTCCACCAGAGAAGAAGACTGGAGCCCTAACTTCGGTGGTGTGTTGTCACACCTCTCAGCCACAGGATCCATTTAAATTGTTTTAATCTTAGTCCTAGGTTCTGATTACCTAGTGTGTGAAGCGTTGACTGCAGTGCATCATGGAACGTGCGCACTTGGCCATTAGATCTGCCACCTCAATTAATGAGGGAGATCTGATAACCCTTGTTTTTCTTATTTTCCGATTTTTCATTTAATCTATTTATTTTGATTAATTCATATTAATTTCATTTTTAATCCAAAAAATATGGGACTTTCACCAAAAATCTTTAAATATTTTCCTCTTTCATTTTCTGAATTAAAATTATTTTTTGGATTAATTTTGATATTTTTCATGAATTAATTGTTTTTGTGCATATTTTTAATTGTTTAAAAATACTTCTGACTTTTCAAAAATTATGAAATTTTTTGTCTAAGGTCTTTTCGCCTTGTTTGACCTAGGATAAATCTCTTGGCCATTTATTTGGTGTTTTGAAGAGGTTTTAGGTTTTGACCAAATTAAATTGAATTTAAATGTATTTTTAATTTGAATTTTAATTGATTTGTTGTATAGAAATTATGTTGACCCATTTTTATTGACTTCTAATGTTTGACTATGTGTTTGGGCCTTGCTCAAGGTTGATTTGAATTTTGTTAATTAAAAATCATTGGATTTAGGGGATTGATGAAATGTACATTTCATCTCCCCAAATGAATGAATGATTTTAATTTGATAAAATTCCTCCCATGACCAATTTGTTTTTCTCTCGTCTTCCCCCCCCCCCCCCCCTCCTCTTCATCTTCAATCCCATTCTTCCCCGTCCCTTTTCTTGACCAATGAAATCTCAACATCCTAAGGCTAATTGGTTCATCAATAACCTTGTGTTAGATGAACCAATACGAGTATGGATGAGATAGGTCCATCCTTTTGATCTTTTTCTTTTAGTGTGTGGTATGTTTTAGGAGTTTGGTTCATCATACCAAATCTCTAACATGCATTAGCACCTAAATTTTTATTTCCCGACCTCAAATAGTTGTGACTTCTACATAAGTCCAATTACGAATGCTTAACATAGAGCTAAATTTGACCCTAAAGGCATAGCATTCTAGTAAGTGAGATTGTAAGTCTCCCCCCTTTCATGGTATTATGTGGATCCATGCTTGTGAATAGAGGATCCTTCCTTTGGAAGATGTCTTGGGTTAAGGATCCATGCTTGTGAATAGAGGGTTGAGTGTTCTCCAAAGAATGACTTAATCAATTAAAAGGCAAAACATCACTAACATCTAACCAACTAACATTTGACTAACTTGTATTAACATTGCTTTTATTTTTCAAGTCATTTACTTTTATGCAATTTAAATTCAAGTCATTTACCATTTCATTTATCATTTTACATATCATTTAACTTGTTTATGTTTATGCCATTTTCACTTTGCTCATTTGAGCCATATATTGTGATTGTATATATATGCTTGTGTATTTTATTTGTGTTTATGGTCTTAGGACCTTAAAATACTTAATAAACAACAAAAATGCTAAAATATGTGTGTGTGGACTGTTGAGTTTGATCTGAACTTTTGGACTTAGAATTAGGCAACATTCCATATGCAAAAGGACTTGGCCAATGCCAACATTTCTAAGACCAAGTTATTGTGATTTGAGATTTCATCTGATGCAAGTATTGGGATCCACATGAATTCATCTGCTACATGGTCTTGATGCAACTGTTACTTTGAACATATGTCTAATGTCTTATTCTGAGTTAATCAAGGAGTATTTCATCTGGTGCATAAGAAGGCAAAGGAGACTGTTAGCTATGGGATTTGCTTGCTTGGATGTGGCTATATTTATTTGATGCCTTGCTCTTCATATTGCTAATTGCTTGCTGATTTTTGCTTGATTCAAAGTCCAAAGGAAAAATGGGTTTTCTATATGACATTCTTGTCTGTTGGATTGCATCCCATTGATCGGATCTTTTCAACTCTTAACTTTTAATTTTATTCTTAGGATTAGCCTCTTCATCTCCTCCCATTTCTTAAATTTCAAAATCTCTGCCCCCTTTTTAAAATCTTCTTTGCTTGTGATTTCAAACTTAGACCTTATTTCAAAATAGAAACTTTGGCCTTATGACATTGCATTTTTAACTCTTTTCTTAAATCAAACTTGTAAATGAACTTAACCATATTGACTTAAAATTTAAAAAGACAAAAAGAACTAACACTCATTAAAACTTTTGGGCCTTTTGGGCCTATTTTAAACTTAACTTTTGACTAAAAGCAATCCACTCATTTTGAAATTTTTACCACGAACTACGAAGTTTTAATCCCGCATTTTTATGTTGGTACGTAGACACAAGAACGAAGGTCTTGTAAAACACAAAAATATAATTAATGAATTCTTTTCTCATCTCTACACTTTATTTGTTTCAAACATCCTTTATACCAAAACACATACACATATAAAAAAGGGATCCCCAGGAATACCTAGGACACTTTGGGTGCTAACACCTTCCCTCTGTGTAACCAACCCCCTTACCTGTAATCTCTGGCATTTTATTAGTTTTGATTTGAAAACTTCTTATCTTTGGGTTTTATTCGTACTTTTCCCTTTTCATTTGGAAAAAATAAAAGTGGGGTGGCGACTCTGGTTTTATTGACGTCAAGTTTATCCATAGCTTGATGGTCGTGAATTTACCGCTACAGAAATTAGGTGGCGACTCTGCTGGGGAGTAGTCCTCAGTGGGTTTAGCCTACTTTTTGTATGTGTATATAATTGTATATTTGATGTTTATATATTTATTTTGTGTGATATAATCTGCTTGTTATGCTTGATGATCTCTGAGTGGTGAGATAAGTTCTAACCCGAACTTGAGTGCAATTAAGATAGGAGGATGGTATAGTCATCTTCGACTTGTGTGGAGTAGTCCTTAACAAGTTGGCTTAAGACCCATCTACTCAGTGGAAGCCATTTTGGAGCTACTGATGTCACATAAGTTATTTGTGGTTAGGCATTACTTTCTCTGATTTGGGGTCCGAGAAGCTGAGGACTGTAGAACATTTAACCCAACTTGGCCTATTTAGGACGTAGTGCGGAGACTGTTCAGGTGTAGACTTAATAACAATTGTTACGCGATACTACACTCAGACGAGTTTCTCTTGAGAAAATTATGGGTTGATGAGTCAGTCATCCTAACCTATGATATCCGATAGATTGAATTAAGACTCTGGGAACTTTTTAGAACATGATCTACAGGTTTTTATCCTTAGTACACTCCTTTGGGATGGTTCTTAACATGACTCCATGCTCGTGACTCATAACAAACCCTTTGATTCTTGGTTGATCCAATCAAGTCTTACCAATATCAATGGAACTTGGATGTTGATAAGGTGAAAATCATAATCCACCAAAATGGATGATTGATCTTGACAATTACTTGAATCATCCCTTGACCTTTGTTTGTTTGCCTTGTGTGTGGTCCCTTATTTGTGATTGTTGCATTCATGCATTCATGCGCATCGTAACATTCATCACACGAAAAATAACTTCAAGGGACTAAGGTCTTATTTGAAAATATTTTCAGACCATGGATTGTGGATGAAGGAACACTAAGAAGTACAGTTCCAGATGTCCTGATTTGAAAGAGCTAAGGAAGTTGTCATCCTTTATATTAGATCTCTTGGACTTCAAGCAACGTCATGGGAAGCTTTTATCTGTGTTATCTACTGATGTGGTTAAAGGATTCTTTAGTGTGTTGGTTCAGTTTTATGATCCTCTCTACCATTGCTTCACTTTTCCTGATTATCAGCTTATGCTTACATTAGAGGAGTATGCCCATCTCTTGGGAATAACTATTTCTGACAAGGTGCTTTTTAATGGATTGGAGGAGATTCCCAGGTCTCATCTTATAGCTAAAGCTCTTGATCTGAAGAAGTCTGAGATTGAGGCTCATTGGGTGAAGAAAAGAGGACTTTTGGGTTGACTTCTGAGTTTCTCATATGGAAAGTTATTGTGTTTGCTCAAGCCGGTAGTATGGACACTTTTGAAGCCATCTTTGTGTTGCTCATCTACGGTTTAGCTTTGTTCCCTAAGATTGATGGTTTTGTTGATGTTAACACCATTAGAATCTCTTTGATTGGGAATCCTGTGCCTACTATGTTGGGTGATATGTACTTATCTTTGCATCTGAGGATTTCTAAAGGTGGTGGAATTATTGTGTGATGTGTTCCTCTTATGTACAAGTAGTTTATTTCGCACTTGCCTCAGACGCCTGCTTTCATGGAGAACAAGCAATGTCTACGGTGGTCTCAGAGACTTATGTCTCTCACTAATGATGATATTCTTTGGTATGATTCTCTCTTGGGTAACTTGGATATTATTGATAGTTGTGGTGAATTCTCTAATGTGCCTCTCATTGGTACACAAGGAGGAATCAACTACAACCCTGCTTTGGCTCGTCGTCAACTTAGGTTCCCCCTGAGAGACATACCTAATAACACTAAGTTAGAAGGTATTTTTTATCAAGAGAGTAAAGATCCCCAACATTTGAAGCAGAAGGTGATACATGCTTGGCATAATGTGCATAGGAAAGGAAGATCTGAGCTTGGTCCGTGCAACTGTGTAGTTTTGGAAGCTTATACTACTTGGGTGAAGAAGAGAGTTTTGGAATTGAAGATGTCATATGCATTTGAGAGACCTATGTCTTTGGTTGTGGCTGAGCGATTAACTCTCCCTAATCAAGATGTAGAGGATTTGGAAGACGCACTCGCCAAGATGAAGCAAGAGAGAGATATATGGGAAGATAGGTTCCATGCTTTAAGCCGAAAGCATGAGGAGTTGCAGCTTGAGTCAAAGGACAAAGACGCACTTATTGAACTTCTTGAAGACCGAGCAGTGAAGAGACAGAGAGAGCCAGAGGGTTCATCTTCCTCTAGTATGCCTCAGCCTTCCGGTGCTTGGAAGAAAATTGTGATCAGCTTGTCCTTGAGAAGGCTTAGATGAAGACATCTTTTGAGACCGAGATTCAACGCATCCGAAGGAAGTACGCGCCTACAGCCAGATCATCTGACACCGTTGTTAGGGGATCCTTAGGATGATTAGTTTCATTTTCTCTTGTATTTGTACTTTGGTTTCTGAAATCATACTCAGTGTAATCTTTCCAAAATTTATGAATAAAAGAGATTTTTCTGGTCAATCAAATTGTTATTATTATTATATATTTGCAAATAACACAATATGTTCCTTGAAATTAAAAATACACAAAAACATTGCATTTCATGCATCATCTGCATAACAGGTTTTCTTCTGCTAGATGTCTTATCAGTTATTCTTCTGTGCTTCAGCCAAGCTGACTCACCGATACCACACTCATGTTAATTAACCTGGAATTATGGAGCATTTGGAACAAGAGAACAGAGAGCTGAAGGATGATATTGCTCGGCTGACTGCCATGATGGAGTCTATTCTTGTTGCGTAGAATCAGTCTTCACCAACTCCCGCAACTCCTCCCTAGAGGACTGTCATTTCCGAGGTTGCTACCTCGACCATGCTTGTTGCTGCTACTCAATCCGGTCCAACTATGCCTACTGGATTCCCGTGGGGGATGCCACCAAATTTCATGCCTGAAGGGTTTGCACCCACATTTGCTTCTATGGCGGCATCTAGCCTGGTCATGTTTGTGCCACCTCCAGTTGTTCATACCTTACCTCGTGTTGAGGACACCATCTACCATTCTAAGCCACCTGAGGGCCCAGATGTTTACGAGAAAATGGATGAAATTAAGGATCAGTTCCTCAAGCTGCGAAAGGAATTGAAAATGTTGAGAGGAAAGGACATGTTTGGGAAAAGTGTTATTGAACTTTGCCTGGTACCAAATTCAAAGATCCTGATTAAATTCAAAGTCCGTGACTTTGAAAAGTATAAGGGAAACACTTGTCCACTTAGCCACCTTCTTATGTATTCCAGAAAGATTTCAACTCAAACTAATAATGATCAGTGATTGATTCACTACTTTCAAGCCAGTTTGACTGGTGCTGCTCTGAGATGGTATATGGGGCTAGACAGTGCAAGTGTTCGCATGTTCAACAATTTGGGAGAAGCTTTTGTTAAACAGTATAAGTATAATGTGGATATGGTGCCTGATAGAGACCAACTGAGGTCTATGTATCAGAAGGATAAGGAGACGTTTAAAGAATACACTCAAAGATGGAGGGAACTTGCTGCTCAGATTAATCCTCCATTGGAAGAGAAGGAGATGACGAAGATTTTTCTGAAGACCCTGAGTTCGTTTTATTAAGAGCGCATGATTTCCAGTTCCCCCAGTGACTTTACTGAGATGGTAAACATGGGGATGAGGTTAGAAGAAGGAGTTCGTGAGGGAAGTTTGTCTAAGTAAGAGGTGTCGTCCAGTAAGAAGTATGGAAGTGGTTTTTCCAAAAAGAAGGAAGGGGAAACCAATGTAGTGTTCGTGGGGAGGCAGAGGAGGCCTCATGTCAGAAGAAACCCTCAACTACGTCAGCATCAACATCAAGTTTCATCAGTAATTCCAGTATTTTCAAACAATTCCAACAATCAACCAGTGCCAATTCAACAACAACGTCAACAACAACCGCAACAAATAACCAACAACAACAACAACAATAATCAACAATAAAACTTCGAGAGGAAGAAGGTCTCTTTTGACCCTATTCCTATGTCATACGCCGAACTCTACCCATCTTTGGTTCTCAAGAACCTACTTCAACCAAGAAATCCACCTCAAATTCCCGAGCCACTTCCATGGTGGCACTACGCCAAACAAGACCTTAGACAGCGCTTTTTTTAGCCTTAGACAGCGCTTTAAAGCGCTGTCTAAGCCTCCGCTGCTAAAGGTTTAGACAGCGCTTGTTTAAATCTTAAAAGCGCTGTCTAAGCCCCCCCCCCTTAGACAGCGCTTTGGGCAAAAGCGCTGTCTAAGCCCCCCTATTTTAATTTTTTTAGGTATACCTTAGACAGCGCTTTTGGCAAAAGCGCTGTCTAAGGGGGGGGGGGGGATTAGACAGCGCTTTAGGCAAAAGCGCTGTCTAAGCCCCCCTATTTTAATTTTTTTAGGTATACCTTAGACAGCGCTTTAGGCAAAAGCGCTGTCTAAGGGGGGGGGGGGGGGCTTAGACAGCGCTTTTGCCCAAAGCGCTGTCTAAGGGGGGGGCTTAGACAGCGCTATATTTCGTTGATTGCTGGATGAATACCTTGTTATTGAATGCCATGAGAACATTTCCAGATCTTTGCACTGCATATCTTGACCCTGGTTAAATAGCAAATGCAATTCAGTATCTACAAATCAATTTACTTTTTACAATCAAGTGTAACAGAAGATTATGAATATACCAATCAGGAGGTGGACAAGCGATCCCAGAGAATGGCCAACACCAAAAATAGGAAGCTCTTTGACCTGAAACAATGAGTACTTCTAATGAATTGTTTGAAAATTAAAAAAAACAAAGAAGCCATCCCTTGGATAATGAGATGAGGCTTACTGTTTCTTGTAGTGTGCGGTAGCACCGGTCAAATTTAAACTGCACTTCATCTGCAATGAAGAAGTGATCAAACCCACTGGCATATGGAGTTGCAATGACCAATACACCCCTAGTAACAAATGGTTTTAAAGTTAGCTATTTTTTCAACTACAGATCCTAGATATATGAGACTCAAATGATCCTGATATGAAATATTTCCTAGAACAAAGTTCAGCGTTCATTCAAAGATTCTACTCTAACAAATCAATATATGCATTTAAAAAAGAAAAGGAAAAAAAAAAGCCTTCAATAAGCACACAAGTAATAATCATACCACATGGACTTACTTTTCTGCTAGGCGCTCAAGGAACCAGCGGTAGGTAAGCTGAGGTGCAGCTCCTACAAATATACCTCCCACAAAATGTACAACAAAATTGGGTTTGGAGCTTTTGGGTTTGAGAATCCATGATCCCTGAAATTATTTGTGAATAGAAAAGTTAGTGAGTGAGTGACACGCTCTCAAAAAGATAGAATCATCTGAAATTTGATGACTATCTCATAAGTTGTTTCAGCTTACTTTAATAATAAGTTGGTCAAGATATCCCAAAGGAAACAATGTGTGTTGAACTTATCCCCTTATCTACTCAAAATTCTATTTTTACAAAGAAAAGAAATGCTGATAATGCAAATAGCTTCAAGACAGACATCCAAATGCAAATAAGTCCCATATAATATAGAGTTATTGAATAAGTGGTTACCGATCCTGTTTGGATAAAACAGGCTAATTAAGCGATTATCCTAAAAACGGTGATGCATAAAGTAATTGTATACATGATTGGTAGTAATAGTATATAGCTACCTCGACTTCAGTCCAGTCTGCTGAACCCCATGCATCCTGTGATTGTCTAGCAGAAGTAGTAACTAATCTGCAAAGAAATCCATAAAGCACGTTATATCTCTGTATTAATATAAAAAAATTATAGAAATACAAAAATCAACAACTTAAAAGAAAATTGTTTAAAGAAGCTAAATTTAGTTCCACATAACTAAAGAATGGGTCTTTATATATACTAAAGAATATATCATTAAACTATTCAAGTGGAGATTTAATTTTTCTATAGTTGGTCCTTCATCCAATTGTTCTTTCCCAGTTAGTCATATACAAATTACAAAGCATGCAGCCACTGACGAAAAGTATTGGGAACTAATTAATAAAAATGCATGGTTCATATGGTTGTTACTAAAATACATTATCCGCATGGTAACCCAAATTGATACTTCACAGTTCACACCTTAAAAATTAAGATAAAGGGCCTAGAATAGAACTTCAGATTCATTCCTTCAACCGGAAAAAGCATGCAAAATCTATTTATGAACAAGGGATTACAAAATTGACTTACAGTTTGACCAATTTTGACATGTTGACATAAGAATCTGGAAGCTATTTCCTCCAATTGTAGAGCTTCAAAACCAACGAGATGTACAGTTAAGAATTTCAACAATTATGGAAGTGATTATATTGGTGACTAATGAAGCTGCTAAAATATGAGGAAATTATTGATGTAAAAAGGAACCATATACCTGGTAAGAAAAATGACCAATTGATTCAATCATAAACTGGCTGTGATAATATCATGTATCAAGAATGCACCCTCGGGATTAAAGAGAATCACATCCCCCGCAATGCATTATTTTTAGAAAAATATCCAAATAGTGTAATTTTAATAATCTATGAGATTCGGTAACCCCAATTATTTTTGAAGTAATCTTGTATTAACAATTAAACTACAGAAGCATACTGGATTTCCAAATCCCTAAGGATTTTGCTAATGTCAAACATCTTATTTGGCCATCAAATGCCATACACCATTAATAACCTTGGCCCATTCAAATGTTTTAGCTTCAGATTTCAGACTCCTTGAGAAAACTTTAATGACAAACCAAAGCCATGGTTTCATCACTTCACATCAAAATCATCTAATTTTCTGTCATCTATGTAGCACCGACACCTCTGAAAAAGATGTGTCAGTGTTCGTGTCCGTGTGGAACACTTGCACCGACACTTGTGATTAAGTTTAATTTATCCAAATTTTCAAATTATTACCGGTGTCACCGTGTCAGTGTCGGGGTTGTGTTCGAGGTATCCGTGCTACACATCCCTAAACCCGCATTTATTTTATCAAAAGAAGGATTAGAAGATAGCATACCTGCAACAACAACAATAGTTAAAACATCCCCAATTTTCCGGAGCTTTTTTACACTCTGCTTATATGATTTGAATGGCTTGAGAGCTGAATCTTCTGCCAAGAGCTGCAGCAAATAAAAGAAATCACAAAAATGATGCCTACTAAGTGATATACATAAAAAAATCAACAAATTATTTGGGTTAATATAAGGTTAAATCGAAGTAATTTATAATGAAATCCGTAATCTAGAAGCCCTAAATCGAGAGAAAATTAGGTAAAAAATGGAAAAGTAGAAGCTTACAGCTTTTTCACGAGTCCCGGGTTCAACATGGAACTGACGGCGCGAGAGGGAAACGGGATCTTCGATTTTCTGCTTTCGATTTAAGACAATAATGAATCAGAGATGAAAAAAACAAAATTCCAAGTTATTATGAAATGGAAAATGATTAGGATTCGATGTGTAATTTGAATAGAATGAATACCTGAGATGTGGATCGAAAATGAGAAGCTAGGGTTGATTTGCTCAACAAGAATGCCATGGTTTGTTGATGTGAAAATGATGTTGCTCAAGTTCAGAACAGAGCGCTTTGGGAAGAAAGATACACGTGCGTAGCATGCGAATTTTGGTTTATCACACTTTTTCTCCTTTATACTTTTTTTTTCATTTTTTTTTTCAGCCTAAAAGCGCTGTCTAAGACCCCCCCTTAGACAGCGCTTTCATTATTTTTTTGGAACATTTTCCGTGTTTTATTTTAATTTTAACCTTAGACAGCGCTTTCTTTTAAAAGCGCTGTCTAAGATGCGCTGTTAAAAGTCATTTTTGGCGTAGTGTGGTATAAGTCTGAACTCCGCTATGCCTTTCATCAAGGAGCTCTCGGCCATGATATTGAGAACTATTACCCATTGAAGTATGAGGTACAGAAACTTGTGAAGAGTGGGATGGTGTCCTTTGAGGATCGTGCGCCGAATGTAAAAGCCAATATGTTGCCCGCCCATGGTAACTCTTCTGTTAGCATGGTAGATGGTTGTCCTGGAGAATATAAGGTTTATGATGTTCGCCATATCAGACAATCTTTTGTTGCAATTCATAGAGATATATGTTCGGTCAGTGATTCTGAACATGACCATGATGGTTGTGTGGTATGCAGTGTGAACCCTCGAGGATGTGCCATTATCAAGAGGGATATTCAGAGATTGATGGATGAAGGGCTTATCCAAGTTTGTCAGTCAAGAGAGGTAGATGATATTAGTGTGATAGTACCAGTGTGTAAGACCCCTAAGCGGGTAGTAATTCAATTGATAGTAGCAGCAGCAACAACGTTAATAGATCGGTATTGTTGTTAGTAATACGGTTAGCATGCCCTGTCCCATATGCATCCGATAAAGTTGTTTCTTATCAGTATAATGCCACCATGATGGAGAATGGTCAAGAGGTTCCATTGCCTATGAAAAATTCTGTTGTGAATATAGATGATATTACGAAGGTGACTCGTAGTGGTCATGTATTTGGCCCAATTGTTCCAAAGGAAGTAGAGAATGTTTCAGCCAGTAAGAAGGTGAATGTACCTGTGGTGAATTCGGTTAGTGCTCCAGTTTGTCAGTCTGGTGAATCCAGCGAGCTAAAGCCTAATGATGATGATGAGGTAATACGATTAATCAAGAAAAGTGAGTTTAATATGGTGGAGCAGTTGCTCCAAACTCCGTCGAAGATTTTGGTGTTGTCTCTGTTGATGAATTCGGAAGCGCAAAGAGAAGCATTGAAAAAAGTGTTAGAGAAATCCTACGTTGAGCATGACGTTATTATGAATCATTTTGACCACATTGTGGCTAACATTAATTCTTGTAACAATCTGAGCTTTTGTGATGAAGAGCTTCCTGAGGAAGGCAGAAATCACAATCTGGCGCTCCATATTTCGATGAACTACAAGGAGGATGTGTTGTCCAATATGCTGGTTGATACCGATTCTTCTCTTTAATATACTCCCGAAATCAACTCTGTCTAGGTTATCCTATCAAGGCGCCCCAATGAGGTATAGTGGCGTGATTGTTAAAGCATTTGATGGTTCTCGAAAAAACGTCATCGGAAAAGTGGACCTTCCAGTCAAGATAGGTCCGAGTGATTTTCAGATTACTTTTCAAGTAATGGATATCCACCCGGCCTATGGTTGCTTATTGGGAAGGCCATGGATTCATGAGGTTGGAGCTGTGACATCCATTTTACACCAGAAGCTTAAATTTGTGAAGAACGACAAGCTTATCGTTGTTGGTGGGGAGAGAAGCCATTATTGGTGAGACATATGTCATCCTTTACATATGTTGAAGCTGAGGAGGAGGTTGGAACTTAGTTCCAATCCTTTTTTATTGATGAAGTGAAGAAAACTGGGGCACCCATGTCTTCTTTCAAGGATGCTAAGAAGGCTATTGAGTCAAGCAACACTGATCAGTGGGGCCGCATGGTAGAAATTGCTGAAAATAAGAATAGGGCCGGGTTGGGATTTCAACAAGGGTTGTTCAACACCAGAGCTGAAGAAGTGCAACCGAGTTTCCGCAGTTGAGGTTTCATTCATGGTAATGAACAACACTCAGCTGCTGTAATCAAGGGTGATGAAGACAAAGATTGCGCCAACTTTGTGACACATGGCAAGACTTGCAACAATTGAGTTGTTGTCGATATTCCTGTTATCGTTCACCGCTCTAAGTAATTTGTTTTCATGTTTTAAGAAAAATCCTTCTTCTATGCCTAAGGGAGAAGTGAACATTGTTAGGCATTTTCAATTATCATTAATAAAATGAAATTCTATTTGATCCACATCTATGATGTTTTATTTTTACTTTTTCCCTTTCTAAAAATGTTAATCACAAAAAACATAAATAAATAAATAATAATTGTCCATCTGCATAATATTTGGTCATAATTCACTTCTCTAAAATCAAAATATCAAATCATTATGTAGGTTGGTTCCCAAACCCATTGAATACAATGATCCTACTCTCACTCCAAACTTTTATTTCCCTGTGTTTGAGGCTGAGGAAGAGACTGGTGAAGAAGTATCTGATGAGTTATCTCGTCTACTTAAGCACGAGGAGAAAACCATTCAGCTGTTCGAAGAGCAGATTGAGTTGGTCAACTTGGGTTCCGAAGATGATGTGAAGGAAGTCAAGATTGGGTCTTAACCGTGTCCGGAGGCTAAGAAGGGGTTGATTAATCTTCTTTGACAATATTCAGATGTGTTTGCTTGGTCCTATCAAGATATTCCTGGTTTGAATTCTGAGATTGTCGAGAATAGATTGTCGTTGAAGCCAGAATGCCCGCTGATCAAGCAGAAGTTGAGGAGGACTCATCCTGATATGGCAGTGAAGATCAAAGAGGAAATGCAGAAATTGATTGATGTTGATTTTCTTGTTACCTCTGAATATCCGTAGTGGGTGGCCAATATTATGTATGTTCCGAAGAAGGATGGAAAAGTCTGTATGTGTGTTGATTATAGAGATTTGAACAAAGCTAGTCTGAAAGATGATTTCCCTCTGTCACACATTGATATGTTGGTAGACGATACAGCTAAATTCAAAGTCTTTTCGTTTATGGACGGATTTTCCGGTTATAATCAAATCAAGATGGCACCTGAAGATATGGAGAAGACCATATTCATTACACCCTGGGGAACATTATGTTATAGAGTGATGCCTTTCGGTTTAAAGAATGCTGGTGCAACGTACCAGAGAGCTATGACCACTCTTTTTCATGATATGATGCATAGAGAGATTGAAGTCTATGTTTATGACATGATTGCCAAATCAAGTGATGAAGAAGGACATGTTGAACATTTGTTGAAGTTACTCCAGCGTTTAAGGAAGTACAAACTCCACTTGAATCCCAATAAGTGTACTTTTGGTGTTCGTTCTGGTAAGTTGTTGGGCTTCATTCTCAGTGAGAAGGGTATTGAAGTTGATCCTACCAAGGTCAAAGCAATACAAGATATGCCTGCGACCAAAACTGAGAAGCAAGTCAGAGGTTTTCTCGGTCGCTTGAACTATATCTCAAGATTTATATCACATATGACTACTACATGTGCACCTATATTCAAGCTTCTTCGGAAAGATCAGTCTTATGATTAGACCGAGGATTGCGAGAAAGTTTTTGATAGTATCAAAGAATATTTTCTTGAGCTTCCAATTCTGTCTCTGCCTGTTGAAGGAAGACCGTTGATCATGTATTCGACTATGCTTGAAGAGAGTATGGGTTGTGTTCTTGGTCAGCAAGATAAATTTGGAAAGAAAGAATATGCAATTTACTACCTCGGTAAGAAGTTCACCGATTGTGAGACTCGATATTCTATGCTTGAGAAAACATGATGCGCATTGGATTGGGCTGCTAGGTTGATATCCAAAATGGATCCAATCAAGTACATTTTTGAGAAGCCTGCTTTAACTGGGAGGATCTCCCGTTGGCGTATGTTATTATCTGAGTATGATATTGAATACCGATCTCAAAATGCGATTAAAGGTAGTGTCTTGGCTGACCATTTGGATTACCAACCTATTGAAGATTATCAGTCAGTGCAGTATGCTTTTCCTGAAGAAGAGATTGTGTACTAGAAGATGAAAGATTGTGATGAACCATTGCTTGAAGAAGGGCCAGAACCTGGTTCCCGTTGAGGCATGGTATTTGAGGGAACTATTAATTCATATGGTAATGGCATTAGGGAAGTGATTATTACTCCTCAAGGTACTTATTTTCCGTTTACAGCTAGATTAACCTTCAAATGTACAAACAATATAGTTGAGTATGAAGCTTGCATTATGGGTGTAGCAGTAAATTCATGACCATTAAGCTATGGATAAACTTAACATTAATAAAACCAGAGCCGCCACCGCGCTTTTATTATTTCCAAAGGAAAAGGGAAAAGTACGAACAAAACCCAAAGATAAGAAGTTTTCAAATCAAAACTAATAAAATTTCATGGATTACAGGTAAGGGGTTTGGTTACATAGAGGGAAGGTGTTAGCACCCAAAGTGTCCTAGGTACTCCTAGGGAGTCCTTTTTTATGTGTGTATGTGTTTTGGTATAAAAGATGTTTGCAATAAATAGAGTGTGGGGATGAGAAAAGAATTCATTAATTATATTTTTGTGTTTGACAAGACCTTCAGACTTGTGCCTACGTACCAACATAAAAATGAGGGATCAAAACCTCGTAGTTCGTGGTATCAATTTCAAAGTGAGTGAATTGCTTTTAACAAAAATTTAAGTTTAAGAAAGGCACCAAAGGGCCTAAAAGAGTTTGAATTAGTGTTAGTTCTTTTTGTCTTTTGAAATTTTAAGTCAATATGATTAGATTTATTCACAAGTTTGATTTAAGAAAAGAGTTTAAAAATGCAATGGCATAAGGTCAAAGTTTCTAGTTTGCAATAAAGTCTAAGTTTAGAAATCACAAGCAAATAAGATTTTAAAAAAGGGGGGAGAGATTTGAAATTTAAGAAGTGGGAGGAGATGAAGAGACTAATCCTAATCAAGAATTTAAAAGTTAAGAGTTGAAAAGATATGACCAATGGGATGCAATCCAATAGACAAGAATGTCATATAGAAACCCATTTTTCCCTTGGACTTTAAAATCAAGCAATATCAATACATAAGTAGCGAGATGAAGAGCAAGGCATCAAACAAAGATAGCCACATCCAAGCTAGGAACTCCATAGTCTTTTTCTTAAGCCCCCACGTATCATATGACATACTCCTTGAATGGCTCAGAATAAGGCATTAGACACAGGTTCAAAGTAATGTTTGCATCCAGACCATGTAGCAGATGAACTCAGAGGGATCTCAATACTTACATCAGATGAAAGCTCACTTCACAATGACTTGGTTTCAGAAAATTTGGCATTCGCCAGGTCCTTTTACATAGGGAGTGTTGCCTAATTCTAAATCCAAAGCTCATATCACAATCCAACAGTCCACACAAATATTTTTTAGGGTTTTTGTTGTTTATTATGTACTTTAAGGTCCTAAGACCACAATCACAAATAAGATACACAAACAAGTATATACAAACACAATTCATGGCTCAAGTGAGCAAAGAGAAAATGACATTAAAATAAACAAGTTAAATGGTATGTATAATGACAAATGATAAATGACTTGAATTTAAATTGCACAAAGTAAATGACTTAAAATTAAAAGTTAGTCAAATGTTAGTTGATTAGAAGCTAGTGGAGTTTTTCTTTTTTTTGTTTAAGTCATTCTTTGGAGAACACTCAACCCTCTATTCACAAGCATGGATCCTTGAACCAAGACATCTTCCAAAGGAAGGAAAAAAGGCCAAGTTTCCACACAATACCATGAAAGGGGGGAGACTTACAATCCCACTTACTAGAATGTTATGCCTTTTGTGTCAAAATTTAGCGTTGTGTTAAGCAATCGTAATTGGACTTATGTAGAAGTCACAACTATCTGAGGTCGGGGAATAAAGATTTTGGTGTTAATGCATGTTAGAGATATGGTATAATGAACCATACTCCTAAAACATACCACACACAAAAAGAAAATGATCAAAGGATGGACCTAATCTCATTCATACTTGTATTGGTTCGTGAACCAATTAGTCTTAGGATATTGAGATGTCATTGGCCAATGAGAGGAGTGGAATAGAAAGGGGTTGAAGATGAAGAGAGAGGGGAAATAAGACAAACACAAATTGGTCATGGGAGGAATTTTATCAAATTAAAATCATTCATTCATTTTGGGAGATGAAAGATACATTTCTTCAATCTCCTAAATCCAATGATTTTAGTCCAACAAAAGTCAAAGCAACCTTGACCAAGGCCCAAACACATAGTCAAACTCCACAAGTCAATAAAAATGGCTCAACACAATTTATTTTCAATTAACCAAATTAAAAACCAATTAAAAGTTCATTAAATTAAATTATATTTGATCAAAAACCTAAAACCTCTTCAAAACACCAAATAAATGGCCAAGAGATTTATCATAGGTCAAACAATGTCAAAGGACCTTGGAGAAAAAATTTCACTATTTTTGAAAAGTCAGAAGTATTTTTAAACAATTAAAAATATGCACAAAAACAATTAAATCATGAAAAAGATTAATATTGATCCAAAAAATGATTTAAATTCAGGAAATTAAAGAGAAATTTTTTTGAAATTTTTTGGTGAAAGTCCCATATTTTTTGGATCAATATTAAAATTAATATGAATTAATGAAAATAAAGTAAACAAAATGTAAATTCAGAAATTACAAAATACGTGGACCATCTGATCTCCCTCATTAATTGAAGTGGAAGATCAAATGGTCCAAAGCGCACGTTCCATGTGGTCATCAGTCAACAGCGTAGCACGCGTGGTAATCACAACCAACGCTCAAGATTAGAACAAATTGAATGGATCCTGTGGTTGGGAAGCTTGCCAACACATCGCCGGAGCCAGAGCTCCGGTCTTCTTCTCCGGTGTACCTCACCGAACTGGTCCACCTTCAACCATCACCAAAATGAAAAAGCAAGACATGGATTTTAAGAAAAAATGCTCAGGAGCATGAATATGGCCTCAATTTTGTCTAACTCCAAGTATATGAAAAGATATAGGGAGTTGAATTTTTAGGATCATGATCTGAGTTGCTTCGATTTGACCTCAAAGCAACTCAATCTTGTTGCCTACATTGATAGGACTTCAGACAACCAAAAATCAACAAGAATAATGGAGAAATAAGAGAGAATTGAAGAGTGGAAGTTTCTGAAAATTCACCTTCGAGTTGATATAATTTGACTTGATCTTGATCTGGATTTGATTGCTTTCTCCTCCTCTTGCTTTCAGGAACCAAATGAACTGAAAATGGAAGTGAATTTCTGGAGTTTGAACTTACAAACAGATGGTGAAGTTCAAGCTCGATTACAAAGAAATATCAAAAAATTCTATGGCAGTGAGGGTTTGCAGAGGTCTAGCAAAGCTTAGGCAAGGTGTTGGTGATGAATTTGAAGCCTTAAGCTTGTTTAAATAGGCATTGTGTTTGATATTTGCACCACTTGAAAATTTGACAAAAATAGTAATTCACTTGCATGGGTGCATGGGCAATCATTTAGGCCTTGAGAGTGATGTAATCCAACTCCAAATCATGCACAAAGTCTACTGAACTCATAATGTGCAAGCATGCAAAAGCAAATGATCATTTGAAGTTCAAACTTGCCAAAAACACTTCCCATGATGAATCCATGCGCAAGTCCTTCAATTTTGATACAAATGAGATGATATTGGATGTTTTGGAAAGGTAAGATCAAGGGGAACAACTTTTATGTTGAACACTTTTTCATTTGAAGTTTGGATCATGATGAACTTTGAGGTGTAAGTTTGGGAAATCAAAGATATTTGAAAATTTTCTAAGTCCTAAGTCAAATGTTCACTTCTTCTGCCTTGAATAACTTTTTCTATGGACTTCAAATGAGAAACGTTCCTTCATAAAATTTGTAGCTCTTTAAAACCTCTTAAATTTGGTCACCAGTTTGACCTCATTTATATTTTCCATGAAGGAGTTATGCATTTTAGAAGTTGAGGAAAATCACTTGTTCAATGGTATTGGTCCAAAATGACCTATAATGTTTCCTCTTGGCACATGCATTTTCAAGTTGAATTTGCACTTCCTACAAACTCAAATGTTGAATTAGACATCTTGAAATTGATCATGGAATTTGAATGGATTTCATATCATAAAAAATGAGCAAGTTATGATCTTGGTAAATTGACCTCCAAATTAGGGTTTAGACAAAATGACCTATAATATTTCACCATAAAAAATGACTTTACAAGAAAAACTAGATATTTACATAAACATGAAAGTTGTTTGGAATGTCATTTAGAGTAACTTTTCTATTGGAGTCATTTTCATATGACAAAAAGTGTAGGAGATAGGGTATAGGGAACCCCCGTTTTGACGAGTTGAGTTTCTCTGGTCAACCACCATGAACCATCTTGCTAGCTTGACATTCTCTTGACTTTTGGGACTCATGGAGGATCATATATGCATAAGATGATGAAATTTGGAATATCCCTTTAAATATTTGATCAATTGTTGAAGAAACTTGTTGAAGAAGTCACATAAGATACCTAGATGAATTAGGGTTTCCAAGGCAAACAAACTCCAAACTCTTGATGATTTCTTGATCAAAATAACATGTGGAGATCATGGGGATCCATATATGAAACTTAGAGCCAATGTAGACCAATTCTTGATTGAACTCCTTGCACTGAGGGTTTTAAACCCTAGATATGAGCTTGATAGATCATATATGAGCATACACACTACCTACAAAAGAGTTAAACTATACAATGACATAATTTTGGTATTTTGGTTAGTAAAATAAAGAAAAAAGAAGTATAATACAATCAAATGTGCTTGGTGATCTCTCCTAATGCAAACCCAATGAATGAGGGGTAAGGAGGATGCCAAGTTGTGATCCCAATGCTAATGCATATGATGAGAATAACATGAGGGATCTTAGGGTTGAAATTAAGATCTTACAGCTGCCCTTGTTTAAGGACGTTCTAGCTGAGGAGATGAAGGTTAAAATCTTCATATCGACTCAGTAGAATGGGCTTAAATAACAAAAATAGAAACGAATTTTGGTCCCTAAGAGACCTCATGATGCATATGATATGAAATGTTAAAAGTAATCTTTGTGAGGAAATACGCGATCCAAGCAGGGGGAAACGGGTAGATCAGAACAAAACCGAAATATTCGATTCAAGCAGGAAGCAGCGATCTCACTGAGGAAATACGTACTCAAACTCAACTAGGGGAAGAAATGATCTTCAACATAAGAGTAACAAAAATGTATTATCCACTACCGGCGATTGGGTAAGGGGATAACAAATATGACAGGGAGGTCATCAGTTACCAGTTAGGGTAAACATATCAAGGATGACTCACTGAGGGTAACTAGGAGGTGTATTCATTACTAGTTACTAGATAAGAATGACATGCCGAGGAAAAGCCAAAATAGGGTTTACAACTACCGGTTACTGGGCAGAAGACCAAAGAGAGAGAATATTTGTCACTGATTATAGTGAACATATCAAGGATAGACTGCCGAAAAAAATGGGGATTACATCTATCAGTTACTGGATAGAATACCGAAAAGAGAATACTCGTCATTGGTTAAGATGAACATATCAAGGATAGACTCAAAGGGAAGAATATCCGTCATCGGTTAAGATGAACATATCAAGGATAGACTGCCGGAAAAAATGGGGATTACATCTATCAATTACTGGATAGAATACCGAAAAGAGAAAACCCGTCATCGGTTAAGATGAACATATCAAGGATAGACTCAAAGGGAAGAATATCTGTCATCGGTTAAGATGAACATATCAAGGATAGACTGCAGGAAAAAGTGGGGATTACATCTATCAGTTACTGAATAGAATACCGAAAAGAGAATACTGGTCATCAGTTAAAATGAACATATCAAGTATAGACTCAAAGGGAAGAATATATGTCATCGGTTAAGATGAACATATCAAGGATAGACTGCCGGAAAAATGGGGATTACATCTATCAGTTACTGGATAGAATACCGAAAAGAGAATACCCGTCATTGGTTAAGATGAACATATCAAGGATAGACTCAAAGGGAAGAATACTTGTCATCAGTTAAGATGAACATATCAAGGATAGACTGCTGGAAAAAGTGAGGATTACATCTATCAGTTACTGGATAGAATACCTAAAAGAGAATACTTGTCATCGGTTAAGATGAACATATTAAGGATAAATTCTGAGGGGAGAAATAGGAATTATATCTATCAGTTACTGGATAGAATATCGAAAAGAGAATACATGTAATTATTTAAGATGAACATATCAAGGATAGACTCCGAGGGGAAGCAGGATTTACAACTACCGGTTACTAGGCAGAAGACTGCAAAGAGAAGGAAACCCGTCATCGGTTAGGATGAACATATCAAGGATTAACCCTCTGGGAAAGAAATAGGGATTATAACTACCTATTTACTGGGTAGAATACCAAAGAGAGAATATTTGTCACCGGTTAAGATGAACATATCAAGGATAGACTCAAAGCAAGGGAAGAAAATATTCATCATCGGTTAGGATGAACATATCAAGGATAGCCTTCCTGGGGAAACGTGAAAACGAATCCGCTGGGGAAAATAGGTTACTTTTGTCGGGTATTGGGCAAAGGTGAAATACTTGCAAATTGAGAAGAATATTACCAGTTACTGGGTAGTAGACTCTCAGGGGACCAAAAGCATCTATCTAGATAAGATCTAGAAAGAAACGGTCAATCAAAGACTCAACCCAATGAGGATATAGCTCAGGGGGAGTGTGTCTATCCAGACAATCAACTGAGAAGGAAACTGAAATAATGATCATCCACGAGGAAATAACTCAGTGGGAATGAGAAAGGTTCAATTCTTTCTGCTTAAGGGGCTGACACTCTACAATTGAAAGAGGACAGACACACCAAATCTGCATGGGAAAGGATACCATCATAGCAGAGAATCATAGAAATAATGAATCACAAAGTGCAATAATGTGATAATGAAATTCATGAATGTATATGCATGTATATGATGATTATGCTGACAAAACAATCACAAAGGATACAAACGTCACCGATCTGAATCATCAATACAACACTCAGCCAATCTCAACAGGAGGGAATCAACTGGAGAAAGAGAGGTGAAGGATGAATGCAAAATATCCATCTCAAAGGTTCAACCCTGGCTGGGGAAAGATGTCGGATCTATTGGGAATCTGAATTGTCAACTCTGTGAGGAATTTTAGGTCAACACCATATCAAATGGGAGACAACCTTGCAGAGGAACAATCAACTGCTCTAGAATCAGTGCTGAATGAAATCCGCTGGAGACTTGAGGGGAAACAAGAATCTTGCTGGATTTAATGCAAACTGCTGAGACAACATGCCTACAACTCAAGGGAGGCAGTCACAAACTCAGTTGGGGAAATCAATAAAACTCGGTTAGATATGCAAAAACACTGCTGGAGGGGATACAAAACTCACACCAACTGCTTGGGAGAACCGACAGTGCTTCGCATTTTAGGGCTCACCTGTTCTTGGGTTGCTGTTGATATTCCTTAAATGAAATCGATTGCTTTTAAAAAGTGATTGCTCTTATTATTTAAGAAACATGATTTTGCTTTAAAAATTAATTTCAAAATGATCATCATAAAAATTTAAACCTATTTGGCTAAAATAAGTAAGAGTAGAAACAATTGGGTAAAAGCTCAACTTTATTTAATAGGATGGTAGTCTTTAAATGAAAAGACTCCATAGATTTTTACAAAAGTTGAAAAAATGGTGATTTACATGGAAAAGGTCTACATTGAATACAATGATCACTAACCCGTTTACCAACTTTGATATCTATTGTGCTCTTGGCTTTGGTTGAAGACGAATCAGAACCAAAGGTTGTGCTCAAGAATGTCTTCAAGACTGAAGATCAGCAGGATGCAGTTACTTGCCATAATCCCTAATTTTTGCATAAATTTCCCCAAGGTGGGGTAGTCAATTTATCGGGATAAAATTATGTTTTATGTCTCTAACTTTTTCCTAGATCGCCATTTCGGGTTTTCAATCCTCCGAGACACTCATTTTTGCTCAAGTCGCCTTTTCAGGTTTTCAACTTAGCGAGTTGTTATTTTATTTTTAGGAGAAGTATTTCTTGACTGCATCGGCATTCACAGGACAAGTGAACTCTTCACCATCCATAGTTGTAAGAATCAAAGCGTCGCCTGAAAAGGCTCTCTTAACAACATACGGGCCTTCATAATTAGGAGTTCATTTTCCCCTAGCATCTAGTTTGAAAGATAGAATATTCTTGAGCACAAGGTCACCTTCTCTGAACACGTGAGGTCTGACCTTCTTATCAAAAGCTTTCTTTATTCTTTGCGGATATAACTGACCATGACACATGGCAGTCAAACTCTTCTCTTCAATCAAATTCAATTGATCGAACCTGGTCTGACACCATTCAGCCTCAGTCAACTTGGAATAATCGATTTCAGCAAGGAATGTCAACAACAATCTAAGAACAAGTAAGTCTTGAAGTGTGAAGCATTGTTGGTCTTCCCCAAGCAGTTGGTTTGGTAATTTTTTCCTCCCCAACAGTTCGTCATTTATCCCCAGCTTGGTCGATGAGTTTCTCCCCGTGTGATTTCTTATCCCCAGTAGGGTTTGTGGGTCTCATCTCCAGTTGAGTTGATGATTGGTCCCCTTTGCAAATTCATTTTCCCCAGCTGAGGTGCTCATGTTTTGTATCCCCTAGTTGGTGATTTAGATGACCGTACCCTGGGTACTCCGGAACCTTTATTCGGTTTCCAGATCCCCATTGGCATTTGATTGTGTTGCATAACTTCAGCAATTTCTCCTTTGCGCGAGTCAGATCCGGTTATCTTTTCCTTGGAGTTGGTTTATTTCGCAATTTCCGAGAAGAATTTGATGATTATTGAGGAATGTGATGGTCTTTATCCCAGCATCCCCAACAATTTTCTTAATTCCTCATTCAGAGTTTTATCTCTTATTCCCCAACAGAGTTCATCTTCAGATAGAAGTTCTCTTATTCTCGGCCATATTTGGTTCTGAGCAGTATTTAACTTTGTCCCCTTCAAGGTTGTCTCCCATTTGATATGGATCCTCTTCTCTTCAATCCTTCTCTATCCTTGGGCATGTTTGCTTGATCATCCTTCACATGGATCCTCCTCCCCGCAGTATTGAAAATTTGGATCCTTGGCAAATCCTTCTCTATCCTGGGCATGTTTGCTTGATCATCCTTCAGCGGTGCTCTCTCACATTGGGTCTAGACATCATATATGGATCTAAATTCTCCTCATTTATTATTTTTATAAAGAAATCATCAAGAGTTTGAAGCTTGTTTGCCTTGGAAGCCCTAATTCATCCGGGTATCTTGTGTGACTTCCTTAGCAATTTTCTTCATCATTTGATCAAATATTTCAAGGGATAATTCATATTACATCATCTTATACATATATGATCCTCCATGAGTCCTAAATATCAAGATAACTTCAAGTTTTCAAGTTGGTTTAAAGTGGTTAACCAAAGAAAGTCAACTGGTCAAAACTGGGGTTCACTAGACCATATCTCCTACAATTTTCGTCATATAAAAATGACTCCAAGAGAAACATTAATCCTTATAATATTACAAACAAATTTCATGTTGACATCAAGAGCTAGTTTTGCTTGTAAAGTCATTTTATATTGTGAAAGATTATAGGTCATTTTGTCTGAACCCTAGTTAGAAGGTCAACTTCCAAGGACCATAACTTTCTCAATTTTTATGCAATGAAGGTCATCAAAGTTTCATGATCAATTTCAAGATGGACTCTCCAACTTTTATTCTTTAATAATCTTCAAATTCAACTCCCAAGGGCATGTTCTAAGACGAAACATTATAGGTCATTTTGGGCCATTACCATTGAATAGGCAATTTTCCTCAACTTCTAAAATGCATAACTCTGTCATGCCAAATCGAAATGAGGTCAAGTTTGTGACCAAATTGAATAGGATTCAAATATCTAGAACTTTAATGAAGGAACATTTTACATTTTAAGCTCATAGAAAAAGTTATTCAAGGTGGAAGAAGTGGATATTTGACTTGGTACTTAGAAAATTTTCAATTATGTTTAATTTTTCAAACTTACACCTCAAAATTCATCAAGATCCAAGCTTCAAATGTAAAAGTGTTCAACATGAAAGTTGTTCCCCTTGATGGCACCTTTCCAAAAAGTACAAGATCACTTCATTTGGACAATATTTGAAGGATTTGCACATGGTTACTCTTCATGGTTCCATTTGGATGAATCACATGATTATTTCTCAATTACAAATGCATGGCCTCGTGTTAGAATTTCAGCTTCACATTTCTATTTTTGACCAAACTTTGGAAGTTTTTGAAAAGCAATGAACATGGCTATAAATACATGACCTTGGTGATCAAAATGTGGATCATCTTGCCCAAGCTTCGACCTCCTTCTTCCCCAAACCCCATTGAAAGGATAATCTCGAATATTTCTTGAGAAATAGAGTTTCAATTCTCATTTTGTTTTGGAATTGTAACTCCAAGAGTACAAGCTTTTTAATCATCAATATCATCTCCTACAAGCTTCTAGAGTCAAGCCAAGCCAAATTGGAAGAAAGATCAAGCTGATTTGAAGCTCCCCGAAGGTGATATTTCAGAAACTTCTCTTCATCGATTCTCCCTCATTTCTCATCCATTTTGATTGATTGTTGGTTTGCTGAAGTCCTACCAATGTAGGTAACAAGATTGAGTTGCTTTGGGGGTCAAATTGAAGCAGCTTTGTTCATGATCCTCAAAATTCAAATCCATGTATCTTTCAATATACTTGGAATTATAACAAATTGAGGCCAGATTCGAGCTCCTGAGCATTTTTCTTTTAAAATCATGTCCTTATTTTTCATTTTGGTGAAAGTTAGTGATGGACCAGTCCGGTGAGGTCCACCGGAGAAGATGATCGGAGCCCTAGCTCCAATGGTGTGGTGGCAAGGTCCTATCCATCAGATCCTCTCTCCATATTTTAATCTCGTCCTTTGATTTTGATTACCACTCCTGCAGCACGTTTGACTTGGTCTTTGGTGGACTGCACACGTGTGGCCATCAGATCTACCACCTTAATTAATGAGGGAGATCTGGTGGGCCCTGATTTTCCACATTTTCTAATTTTTCATTTAATTATGTTATTTTGTTTAATTCATAATAAATCCATTTTTAATCCAAAAATATGGGACTTTCACCAAAAATCTTTAAATATTTTTCTCTTCCATATTCTGAATTAAAATTATTGTTTGGATTGATTTTGGTATTTTTCATGAATTAAGTGTTGTTATGTAAATTTTTAATTGTTTAAAAAAATACTTCTGAGTTTCTAAAAATTGTGAAATTTTTTGTCTAAGGTATTTTGACCTTGTTTGACCTAGGATAAATCCATTGGCCATTTATTTGGTGTTTTAAAGGGATTTGAGGTTTTGACCAAATTAAATGCATTTTAATTCATTTTTAAGTTGATTTTTAATTGATTAAATATTTGAAAATATTGTTGAGCCATTTTTATGGTCTTGTGATGTTTGACTCTCTGTTTGGGCCTTGGTCATGGTTGATTTGACTTTTGTTGGATCAAAACAATTAGATTTAGGGGATTGATGAAATTTACATTTCGTCTCCCAAAATGAATGAATGGTTTTGATTTGATGAAATTCCTCTCATGATCAATTTGTGTTTCTATCTTCCCCTCTCTCTTCATCTTCATCCCTATTCTTTCTCATTCCCTCATTTGACGAATGAAATCTCTAATGTCTAAATGCTAATTGATTCATCAATGACCTTGTGTCAGATGAATCAATACAAGTATGACTGAGATAGGTCCCTCCCATTTTTCTTTTAGCGTATGGTATGTTTTAGGAGTTTGGTTCTTTGTACGAAATCTCTAACATGCATTAACACCTATATTTTTATTGCTCGGCCTCAGATAGTTGTGACTTCTACATAAGTCCAGTTACGGTTGCTTAACATAGAGCTAAATTTGACCCTCAAGGCATAACATTCTAATAAGTGAGATTGTAAGTCTCCCATTCTTCATGGCATTGTGTGGAGACTTGACCTTTTTTCCTTTCATGAGAGCTAATGACATACTTGTTGAGTTATCCAAGTTGGAGCCCTTCATATGGAAGATGTCTTGGTTTAAGGATCCATACTTGTAACTGAATGGTTGAGTGTTCTCCAAAGAATGACTTAATCAATTAAAATTCACCACTAACTTTTGAGTAACCAATGATTAACTTTTATTCATTATGCTTTTACTTTCAAGCCATTTACTTTATGCAATTTAAATTTCATTCATTTATCATCCATTGCCATTTACATTTCATATAACTTGTTTATGTTTCAAGTTATTTTCACTTTGCTCATTTGAGCCATATCTTGTGATTATATATAGTGTTTGCTTGCTTTTGGTTTTGTTTGTAGTCTTAGGACCTTAAAAAATACATAATAACAAACCCTACCCACTTTTTCAAGTTAAAACACCCACACAAACCTTGACTTACTTTTAGTCAATGGAATTTTAATTACACTTTCAAAATTCTGTTAATAGTTGAAATTCCTAATAGTGGAGAAAATGACCAAAGCATTAGAAAAATGATGGGAGTAGTATTTTGGGTTATAAATAAATGTAAGGATAAAAAATTGATTGCATTGAAGAGTTAATGTGTTCAGACATGAGGCATTAACCACCATTATCAATTTCTGATTGATTTATTCCTATTTGTACTTTGGAAGAGTTCAATGGGTAAATCAAACTGCTAAAACCAAACTTTAACAGTCACCACTCAGTTGCTTTCAAGGAGGAAAAATCAATTTAACCAAGTTTATTACAACTAGAGCAGAATTCAAGTAACCAAGACGAATACAAAGGAGCCTTCAGAATAAATTTATCAAGAATTATTTAACCCAAATTTACTGTAATGTCAAGGGCAATGAAAACTATCATATATAGGAACCATGACTCAACAGGGCGTTGTGCCTTTCACATTAAAGAGTATATCTTAACACGCCAAAAGAGGTATACTTACTTATCCGGACATCGATGCAATATTTCTAGTTTTGTTTTCCTGGCTCCATTCTTGAGTCGATAGGCCACAATATGTTCTTCATCCTTGATAGAAGTCAATGACTCTAACGGATTCTCTAGATATCGATAAATCTTATTCTCATAAACCTGAGAGATAGACAATATAAACATTAACAATAAAATAAAATTGAAGTAGAAAAGCCAATAGTAGATCTAACTTTTCTGAGAAACACTCGCCTCTGCAAGCAAAAGCATTTCATCACTCTTCAAACAGCATGCAGTGCCCAATGCTTGGCAAAGATCTCTGCAGCAACCATGCTTCAGAACATTCACTGTGTACGGCATGGGAAGACCACTCCCATCACAATAAAAGACAGTAACTGTCATTGCCCGGGTGACAGTTGAAGGAAGTGGTAATGATAAATACATAAATGGATCAAAAGTAATTGAAATTTTGCCACATTCAGGACAAACCAATGTTGATTTGTATTGACCCTGCATTTTATTCAAGCAAAAACAAAATGTTAAGCTTAAGGAAGATAACGAGTATGTACTTAAAATTGAAACTCTAGTCAAGCTTTAATGGAAACTTAAGCTCAAGAGTTGATAGAAATCAAGAAGGTTTATTGAGATGTGAAGAAAACTCAACAAAGCATGTAGCTACTCAGCTTATCAATGGAAGGGCAACTGGAATTCATCTATTATGCGACTGAAACAAGAACATATGATATATACAAGCACTCACCTGGCATTCATCAACAATCAATGAATCATTCCGAGCCATATGATTTTTCCAACACTCGTACGCAACTTCCTCATCTGGCCTATTATCTGAGTCCTTCATTTCAATGTAAGGCTTTTGTTTCACACGATTCAAATCTTCATGCAGTCCATCCAATAAAAAGGCAAGCAATTCCTACAAAAAAGTAATTCACTTTTCTGAGAACACAGCACAAGAAGCAGAAGTTCAATAGCTTTCAGAAATTAGTAGGAAAGGTAAATTTTAAAATTATAAAGTTGTCCAGACTCAATAAAGAAATGCAAGCAACAGTCAAATTTTCTCATCTCCAACATTAATGCAAACTTGGGGCCTAAGGGTAGGATGCAAATGCAAGTTAAGCAAAAGATGCCCAATTCTCCAGTCATCTGGTAAACTAAGACCTATACATAATGCAGTATAAGATTAAGTTTGCTGCTACCATTTGGATTTTAGTTCTTAGAGAAAAGGAAAAAAACTTAACATCACAAAAAAAAAAACAGATTTACTTCTACTGGCAACAGGGGCCATATATATATATATATATATATATATATTCACATCAAGATCACGGCGGGTGCACAGGGGCCATACAGGTAGAACATACTGGCAACAGACAACTTCAATGAGTCCAATAAAAGATCCTACAAATCACAAACCTGTGATTGTGATCTCCTCCTAGTCTATAACAAAAACCACATGGACAACACGACAATGGAATCCTATCGAAACAGAAATGGATATAACAACATTAACTCAAATGCAAAAAAAAAAACAGAATGAATTATGATCATTTACAATGTTATTCTAATGACAATGATCATTTATGCTGCATATACCGCGTGTAAGATTTCTCTTGCGAGGCAGCCATGTAGTTAACCTTTGCCTCTTTAGAACAAACAAATGTATCGTCAATCTGAGTGGAATCAAACTCGGGTTGAGTCGACGAAACTTCAAACTCGGAGCTCACTCATTATGACCGAGCATTATGCACATCGACGCGTTGTTTGGATGATAATCAGTTTCGTGTGTCGCCGGTGAAAAGGCAGTGCGAAGAAGAGAAAGAGGGTCAACGACGACATTGGCTTGGACGGTGGAAGGGGTTTGATCGGAGGAGACTTGCAGAAGTCATCGGTGTGGTGTATAATGGTGGTTCTTTCGCGGTGAGGGACCTACGGGTGCAATATTTTCGGTGATGGGAGGTATCAATTTGTGGAAGAGGAGTGCGGTGGCGGAAACGGTGGAGGTTCGGAGGTGAGAGGCGAGTGCGGCGGTCGATTGTTTGGGTGACGGCGGAGGGACCCTCGAAGGCGGAAAATAGGGTTTTCGGAAGTTGAAGGAAGAGAAAGTAAAGGATCTGTTTTAGATATTTAGAGGAAGAAGTGGGTGATATGGGGATGTCGTGTTTTGGAGTGTCTGCGTGATGTTGTGTGAGTTGAGAAGAAGGTTATGGCTGATGGAGATTGAGGGGAAGAGGAAATGGCGGAAGTTTGTGAGGTGAGTGAAGAAGAGGGAAAACAAAAGAATAGAGAACGAAAATTGAAATGGAGTCTGAAATTTTATTATAATTAGACCTTAGACAGCGCTTTTGTGGAAAGCGCTTTCTAAGGTATGCCTTAGACAGCGCTTTCCAAAAGCGCTTTCTAAGGTATGCCTTAGACAGCGCTTTCCAAAAGCGCTTTCTAAACCCCCCCTTAGACAGCGCTTTTGGTTTTAATTTTTTTTAATTTAAAGACTTTAGACAGCGCTTTATCAAAAGCGCTGACTAAGGTCTATATTTAAAAGCGCTTTCTAAAAGCGCTGTCTAAGGGGGGGTCTTAGACAGCGCTTTTAGAAAGCGCTGTCTAAGACCCCCCCCTTAGACAGCGCTTTCATTATTTTTTTGGAACATTTTCCGTGTTTTATTTTGATTTTAACCTTAGACATCGCTTTCTTTTAAAAGCGCTGTCTAAGATGCGCTGTTAAAAGTCATTTTTGGCGTAGTGAGTGCAAAAAAAACTAACTGTAAATAATTGAACTTAGAAAATTAAATTCAAGACAAATATCTGAAAAATAACACTCACACACGTAAGTCGATCTTTGATCGCCATCTGTACTTCCTAGGGTATTCCTCTTGGTTGCCTTCTTTAAATGGTCAAGTCCCTCGAAAATAGGGGTGTCTTAAGCAAAGTCCCTTCAAACAGAAAAATCATCAAGTCCTTATAAACTTAAAAGATCAGGTCCCTATGAGGTTGCCTACGATATAATGATCTTGTCCCTTCGGTAAATATGATGATAGTCCCTACGAGTTGCTAAAGACACCCCTTATGTTGCCTTCATTGACCATACGATGACCCTACGCCCGTCCCTTAAACACATCCAAGGTAATGACTACCTATTCCTTAATAATAGGGACAGTCTTACCATTGAAAGAATATACGAGAGCACGAAAGACTTAATCTAGGGTAGGTATCTCATAGTTACTTGCTCACACTTTTCAAAATTACTTTTACACCTCACAATTTCTAAACTAGGCTTGGTATACACCCATACGAGGGTCATTACAAAGTACTTAAAGAAATTTTTCTAATCACACACTACACTCTTGCAAACAAACAAAGTGAGCTAAGTAACTAAGAGCCCATGGATAACCATGGATATAAAGGGTGCTAATACCTTCCCTTTGTATAACCTACCCCCCGAACTCAAAATCTTTTTAAGGTCTTTCCTGTTCTTTTATGTCCTTTCCTTTTGGATAAAATAAAAGTCGGTGGCGACTCTTGCTATCCGCAACATTTAACTAAAGTCAGTTCTCCCACCGTGTTACAGAACTGGCGACTCTGCTGGGGACTTAATAAAAGAGAGGTACCCTTAGGAATTAGATCACTTTAAAATTGTTTGCCTTGTTTGCTTTATACTTATCTGTTGGGTGCTCTTATGTGTGAAAGACCCTAACCCGGATCTAGTGTACCTTAGGTAAATGGCAATAGACCAAGGAAACTGTACGGCGTATATCGATATGGTTGATCTGGTGGCCATAGTTAGTGTGACTTCTTGGTTGGTGCTTATGTTCCTTAAGCAATTTGAGGATAATATGAGGCTGCCATATGTTGTCAATACACTAACTGACTTTTAGAACCCTAGTCATCCCATCTTGGCCTTTAGAAAGTAGTGAGATAACCGGCTTTGGTGAAGACTGAAGTTGGTTGATACTCGATACTACACTCATTGAGATCCTAAACTTGGAGGGTTTTGGTTGGCAAGTAAGTTGCCTACTGAACAACCACCCTTGTGAAGGATCAATGATTTTGAGATCCCTTAGAACCTGGTTACTTTTGTAGGACAGGATGAATCAACTAAACTTCAGGGGAGGGTACTTACCTTTAAACCTCATGCAAGCCTTCAAACCTAGGGCTATTGTGTGACTTGTTTGTGTGTGCCACATGTTTGTGATTGAGCATAACATCATAGCATCATCATGCATCATAAGCATAGCATTTTCACTAACCATTTCAAGGACCAAAGGATTTATCTTTGTTCTTTATTACAGGTCATGGCTTCTGCTCGTAGGAATACTATCCGGATCAACTTTGTAGGAATACCTCATAAGCTTAAGGAATTGGTCTCTCAAGTTTCTGAAAACTCTCAGTTCATCAAGAGGCATGGTCACCTACTGGATCTAGTCACTTCAGGGTTCAATGAAGACATGATGAGTGTCCTGTTTCAGTTCTTTGACCCTAAACATCATTGCTTCACATTTCCCGACTATCAGCTGGTTCCTACAATGGAAGAGTTCTCCAAGCTTCTGGGTATACCTATTCTTGATCAGAAACCCTTCACAGGCTTGGAAAAAGAGCCTAAACCTGAAGTCATTGATGCAGCCTTACATTTAAAGAAATCAGACATTGTCCTAGAAACAAGGAGTGGAGTTAAGGGTATTCTTGCTAAGGTATTGATGGAGAAAGCTCAAGTATTCCTGAAGGCTATGAGTTATGATGCTTTTGAGGAGATCTTAGCCCTATCAATTTATGGCTTAGTACTGTTCCCCAATCCAGACCAGTTCATAGACGTACACGCCATCAACATATTTCTGACTCGCAATCCAGTGCCTACATTACTTGGAGACATCTTACACTCTCTTCATACCCGTACTACGAAGGCACGAGGAACTCTGATGTGTTGCATACCTCTATTATCTAGGTGGTTTATTTCTCACCTTCCTCGATCAATGATGAAGAATGAACAAGGGTTCAGGTGGTCCAAGAGGATTATGTCACTTTCTCATTCAGATATTCATTGGTGCTCTAGATCTATGGAGAATGTTACCATCATTGACCGTTGTGGGGAGTTCCCTAATGTGCCACTCCTTGGCATAAGAGGGGGCATTACCTACAACCCTTCTTTAGCTCTACGTCAGTTTGGTTAGGCTCGGACTGATGGTCCTCATGACATGCTTATTCAGGGTATTGTGTTCGACTACGACAACGATCTTCAAGGTTACCGTCAAAGGTTCATACGAGCATGGGGTAAAGTGAACAAGGTTGACAGCAAGACTCTGGAACCCAAGTACACTATTCCTATGGAACCATATCTCAGATGGGTACGATCTCGTGCTCAGACTCTTATGATGCCATATCCTGCTATCCTGCCAGTTACCATGGAGCCTGTTGCTGAAGGAGATACTTCTTACATCATTCTTCATCCAGACATGCCCACTGACATGGAAGAGTTACAGAGGTCCTGGATCCAGTTGAAGGAGCAAAGAGATACCTTTGAGACTCATTACAAGGCAAGTCAGGAAAGAATCCTGGAGCTAACAAAACAACTTCATGAGGAGTGGAATCTCAACTCATACCTCAACACAAAGAGGAAACGTCCATGGGAGACTTAAAACCCCATTTTTTGTATTCATTTCATTTTTATTGTAAGCCCAAGGGGCAAACAAGTTTATTACTAATAAAAGTTTACTTTTTGGTGGTTTAAACAAATTTAAATCCTACGGTCCTTGAAAACATTGCATAAGCATCTACATACCATATTATTGCATCACAGGTTTCTTATGAACATGTATCTTATCTTCTCGCTGTTTATTTCAGTAGAAATGGCTCTTGAACAGACTGTCAAAGATCTCCAGGCTCAGAATGCACAATTCCAAGAGTTGATTCTGAACTTGTCCAAGGGGCAAGATGAGTTGAAGACATTGCTGGCTAAGAAGAAGAAGAGGACTAGAAGATCAGGAGGCCTTATCAATCTGGGAAGAAGATTCAGAGGCCCTATCAAGACAAAGGAACAGATTGATGATTATGAGTCTGAAAATTCTGAGAAAGAGGGAGGTAGTCTCCATGATACTGTGGGAGATTCTGATTCTGAAGCAAATTATTATCATGATCCTAATGAAGATAAGTACAAGATGCTGGTGGATAGAATGAATGCTATGGAGTTACAAAAATCTTCTGGGCTGGATTTTGAAGATCTGAGTTTAATATCTGGAGTGGTTATACCTATTGGTTTCAAGGTTCCTGCTTTTGTGGCGTATGATGGTGTCTCATGTCCCAAGCTGCATTTAAGATCCTATGTCCGAGGATTCAACCACATACTGCTGATAAGAAGTTATGGATTCATTTCTTCCAAGAGAGCTTGTCTGGAGCTCAATTGGAATGGTACTATCAATTGGAGAGTGTCAATATCCGTGATTGGAATGATCTTGCTGAGGCCTTCTACAGGCAATACCAATACAATACTGATTTAGCACCTACTCGCATGCAGCTACAAAGCATGTCAATGGGTGCTAAGGAGAATTTCAAGGAGTATGCCCAAAAATGGAGAGACCTGGCTGGCAGAGTTCAACCTCCTCTGACTGACAGGGAGCTAGTGGATATGTTTATGAGTACGCTGAATAGTCCTTTCTATAGTCACCTCATTGGAAGCTCATCATCTGGTTTCACTGAGCTGATAATGACTGGAGAGCGTGTGGAAAGTGGTATAAGAAGTGGTAAGATACAGGTGGGTGCCTCTTCATCAAGCACTGCAAAGAAGCCCCCTAGTGGAAAGAAGGAGTCTAATGCTGTGTATGGTCAACCTGGCCGTAATAGAAGTCACCAATCCGTAGGAGCAGTTCACATTTCTAATCCTACTTCTGCAACACCAGAGCTACCACAGAGCAATCAACAGAAGCCTAGAAGACAATTCACCAAGATCAACATGTCACTGGCCCAAGCCCTGCAACACATGTTGAAAGGGGAACTCATTACTTTGAAGGACCCTCCTCAGAATCCTAATACTTCCTCTCCTCGGTACAATCCTAATGCACGATGTGCCTATCATTCTAATTGTCCGGGACATGACACCAACAATTGCTGGGTGCTGAAAAATAAGATTCAAGATATGATTGAAGCTGGGGAGATTGAATTTGACCCTCCTGGGACTCCAAATGTGATTACTGCTCCCATGCTTAATCATGAGAAGACTGTTAATGCTGTTGATGAAGTTTCATATGTTTCCTCAGTAGCAGATGTGACTACTCCCTTATCTATTATCAAGAAGAAGCTGGTGCAGGCTGGATTCTTTCCAGGTTGCAACGAAGACTGTTTTTATTGTGCCTACAAACCTGATAGCTGCTGGAAGTTGAAAGATGGTATTCAACGCCTCATGGACAATTACACTATATTGTTTGAGAGAACTCCTTCTGTGGAAAGTATGTGTGAACACCTAACTCGAGGTAAGAAGTTTGAAGATGTGGATATGGTTGATAAAGTGCCAGTGAAGATTACCTCCAAAGGCCCTGTCAAGATCACTTCCAAGGGTCCTATCAAAATTACTGCTGAAGGCCTGGTGAAGACTGTTGCTGAAGTTAGAGTGCCTCCCATGATTATTACCACTCCTGGCCCTATTCCTTATACTTCGGATAAAGCTATACCCTGGAATTACGGTTCTGATGTTTATATCCATGGTGTTAAGCAGGAACCTTTGACTGATACACCTGTTACTGATGATAACCTTGATGTTGATAATATTGCTGGATCTAGTAAGATCACCAGAAGTGGAAGAATTTTCTCTCCTCCAGCTACCTCAAAAAATACAGTTCTTCCAACTACTACCTCCACTTCTGAGCCAAGTACTGATGCTCGAGGCAAAGGTCCTGTGGTTGAACCTGTGCAAGCTGAAGCACCGACTGCTGAAAATCTCTCTAAATAGATGGAAGAAATGCTGAAGATCATTCGTAAGAGTGATTATGATATTGTTGACCAGTTGGGGCATACTCCCTCCAAAATTTCCATGTTGTCTTTGTTGCTGTGTTCTGAGGCTCATGCTAAAGCCTTGATCAGATTCTTAAGGACTGCTCATGTACCAAATGAAATTTTTGTGGATCAATTTGAAAATTGTGTTGCACATCTGACTTATGATAATGGGTTAGGTTTTTCTGATGCTGACTTAACTCCTGCCAAAAGAAACCATAACAGAGCTTTACATATCTCCATTGAATGTAGGGGCACTACCTTGTCTCATGTGTTGATAGACAATGGCTCTTCATTGAATGTACTTCCCAAAGAGGTTCTGAACAAGCTCAGTCCTGAAGATGCTGTGTTAAGACCAAGTAATATAGTGGTGAGAGCCTTTGATGGTTCAAGAAGAGTGGTGCATGGAGAAATAGATCTCCCGATCAAAGTAGGCTCTCAAGTCTTCAATTCTACCTTCTATGTAATGGATATTCGTCCTGCGTACTCTTGTTTGCTTGGGCGCCCCTGGATCCACGGGGCAGGTGCTATGACCTCCACTCTACATCAGAAGCTGAGATATCCAGTGAAGGGAAAGATCGTAACTGTTTATGGAGAGGAAGAATATATGGTCAGTCATGTGAATACATTTAAGTATGTTGAAGTGGAAGGTGAATATGTTGAGACTCCTTGCCAGACATTTGAAGTAGTTCCTTGGGTCGTTCCCGCTACTGAAGCTCCTCCTGTGGTTAAAAGAGTTCCTGTGGTTACCAGAGTACCTCCTACAATGGCTTCCCTCAAAGATGCTAGAGCTATGGTTGAAGAAGGTGGTTGTACTATTTGGGGTCAGCTTCCCGACATTCCTTACAAGTCTGACAAGTTTGGTTTGGGTTTCACTGTAGAGTCCCAGAAGGCTGTTCGTCGTGCTCGTGCTGTTCGTATCACCAATCCAGGGAACATGAAAGATCAAATCAATGCTGTGGGTGACTATAATGAAGACTACAATCTGGATAACTGGATTTTTCCTACTGTGGGTGATGGGCTCAACAATTGGAAGACTGAAGACGTTATTCCTATCTCCTTTAGTCAGAAGTAAATACTATTACTGTGTTGTTATTTATAAGTTTGTAATTAAACTTTTAAGCCTTGTGCCTTACCCGGGGCACAATGGTATGCTTGTTTCGGGATGTCATTTCATTTGCATACTTCATTCAATAAAAATCAATGGACGTTTCGTTTTCGTAAATATTGGGCTCTTTGTTTTTCTTTTATTTTATTTTCATCAGCTATGTGTTCTTACACACACCCACATCACTAAAATGCAGATCCTCATCCACTCTGGATCCTGTTGATAACAGTTCTACTATTGCCAATTATAATTTCGAGAATCCGATCTATCAAGCTGAAGATGGAAAGGATGAAGATTGTGAAGTACTTGTAGAGCTTGCTAGGTTATTACAACAAGAAGAGAAAGTTACACAGCCGCATGAGGAATCAATTGAGGTTGTAAATCTGGGTACTGAAGTAGACAAGAAAGAAGTCAAAATAGGAGCAGGCTTGGAAAACAATGTCAAAGAAAGATTGAGTCGGATGTTACATGACTATGTAGAGGTTTTCGCTGGAAAAATCAAGAGATGATATGGAATGATGAATGTCAAGAAGCTTTTGACAAAATCAAGAAGTATCTACAAGAACCTATAAATCTGATGCCACAAGTTGAAGGAAGACCTCTAATCATGTATTTGACCGTGTTAGAAAATTCAATAGGGTGTGTGTTGGGGCAACATGACGAGTCTGGTCGAAAAGAGCATGCAATATACTACCTTAGCAAAAGATACCGATTGTGAAACAAGATACTCCCAGCTCGAGAAAGCTTGCTATGCTTTGGCTTAGGCTGCTCGCCGACTAAGACAGTATATGTTGAATCATACCACTTTATTGATTTCTAAGATGGATCTTATCAAATATACATCTGAGAAACCTACTCTCTCCGGAAGAACAACAAGATGATTGTTGAACTCTGCACGCAGTTCAAAATAAAACACCATAACTCTTCTCCGTACCGGCCAAAGATGAATGGCGCCGTGGAGGCTGCTAATAAGAATATTAAGAAGATCATACAAAAGATGACAGTAACATACAAAGACTGGCATGAGATGTTACCCTTTGCTCTTCATGGTTATCGCACTTCAGTGCGCACTTTGACAGGGGCAACTCCTTTCTCTTTGGTCTACGGAATGGAAGCCGTGTTACCAGTGGAAGTTCAGATTCCCTCTCTAAGAATCATGAAAGAGGCAGGTTTAGACGAGGATGAATGGATTCAGACTCGACTCGACCAGATAAATTTGATTGATGAGAAGAGGTTGGCAGTTGTTTGTCATGGTCAGATGTACCAGAAACGGATGATCAAAGCTTTCAATAAGAAGGTTAAGCCAAAGGTATATCAGGCTGGTGACTTGGTAATCAAGCGTATCATACTACCACAGGGTGATCCTAGGGGCAAGTGGACTCCTACATATGAAGGACCATTTGTGGTCAAAAGAGTATTCTCAAGAGGTGCCATGACGCTTACTACTATGGATGGTGAAGACTTTCCACAGCCTGTAAACGCAGACATAGTTAAAAAATACTACGCATAAAAAGAGACCCGCTAGGTTGACTGGCCTAGGCAAAAATAAGGGCATCCCGACAAACCAAAAGGGTTCGGGCAAAAATTAGGGATATATATAAAAAAAATGTACACCCGGCAAGTTGAAAACCTGAAAAGGCGGCTTGGGCAAAAAAGGGTATCCCGGTGGATTGAAAACCTGAAAGGGCAATCCAGGCAAAAGTTAGGGATTAAAGCGTATGACTATGTCTCGTTTGGATCACTCATGTAACTTCAACTGATGGTGCTACCTAAATCAAGTTCAAACAGATAAAGATCAATCCAATCGTTTCTGTCTCAACAGCAGAAGATGAGATATTTGAAGATAATGGCAATAGTAGAATTGAAACTCAATAGGATCATTTTTCACATAGCTGTTTTCTTTGTTTTATAAAAAATTTACGATGAATTCCTCTTACTAGGATTTTTGTCTCCTTGTACAAACTTGCCTATGTATAGGTCACTTTGTGATATAAATAAAATTTCATCTTTGAATCCAGATTTACTTTTACTCTATTTACATAAGCGAAAACGTCCATTGGTTGTGTTTGAATGTATTTATGCTTTTGAATACGATTGATGTCTACCAGAAATGCATAAAATGCAGTAATAGTATTTACTAAGGACGAACGAGGGTAGTAGTTCAACGAAGCTTCGCCGGTTCATCCCCACTACAAATCCCCAGTAGAGCAAATCTATCTTTATAGATGCTTCGAATTACGTCTCCCCTTGAATTTAGGTCCATCTCTTTTATCCTCAGTCGGGATACTCAGGAACTTATTCCTTCTATAAGCCCATCTCCAGTTCTTCCAAGTGGCATCTTCAAGCCCACTTAAGAATATACAACCAGTCATCAGTGTTACTTTACGCACCGGCGAGTGCAAATTTTTGGGCTTTTGTGTTCAATCCCCTTCAACCTTCCAAGTCACGAATGGCACACAGGCCAATCTAACTCCTCAGGTTTCAGAAAATTGAACAGGGGCAGCTGTTGCACCCCAAAATTTGCCCTCTATTTTTAACTCTAACCATTTTTTTGTTTCACATTCATTTGCATCATCTTCATAGCATAACATTTTTTTCTGTCTTAATATTAGCCGGAATAATTTCTCAGAATTTACAAACAGACTGGTCAAATTAACTTTTTAATTGTGCCTAAAATCAGTCAACGAAAAAATGTCAAGTTTAAGTTTGCAAATGTCGGTAACATTAATCTGCGGTTCACGTGGTTTAATTTGACATGCTAAAAATATTTTTACCACTATTTTTGGTCATATGTTGATCAGTCTGAGCGGTTTAAACGGTCATAATTTTTATTTCAAAATCCGACCAAACGCTGTATTTTTCCGAGTCATTTATTTCGCGCTGATTATTTTGACGTGTTCATTTTATTTTTTCGAGCATTTTGGTGCCCGACTTTTATTTTTTTTGAGTCTATTTATTTTTATATTGGGTCTAGAATAAATAAATAGGTTAATTAGTTTTTATTTTAATTTTAACTATTTTAATTATTTAACTTTATTCAGTTTTTAATTTAATATTGGGTTTCAAAATAAACTTAGGCCCATTATCATTAACCTAATTTGTTCCTATATATATTTACTAGCATGACTGATAGATAGAGGCAAAAAGACAGAACAAAAAAGAGAAACTGAGAGTGGCTGATCTATACTATCGTACACACAGTTTGGTAATAGTTTATATATGATATATACTTTATCTATTTTGTTGATATATTTGTTACTGTGTTTCAAATACATGTTCATATATTTCTATTTTATGTTATAATTTGATTATGTTTTCGGATCGGATCGTGTCAATACGCCGTTTTCACATATACGTGTATGAGGCGTGACATTTGTGTTATCCGATCCAGTTGCGATGATCGCAATTTTGCGCTAGCAACGCCGTTGTTTTTTTTAATTCATTTTTTTTATATATACATATATTTAGATCTGCACATTTTTTTTCATAACTAACTACCCTGATTTTTCCTAAACCCTGACAATTTTGCCACAAACTCTAAATTTCAAACCTAAAACTTTAACCGTGTTATTTCCTCTAAACCATAAACCTTTTCTTAAACCTTAACAAACCTTATTATTATTTCCTATTTTCGCTCATATTTATGTTATTCATACACTGTAACCGCTTCGCCCTTGTAATATTTTAAGTTTTAACTTGTAATATTTTCAGTTTTACTTTTCGCCATCTTTATTATGTAACTGCACCAAAGCGTTGTAATAATTAGGATTTTATTTTCTGCCATTTATTTTCTGCCATTTTATTTTTCTGCCATTTATTTTTCTGCCATTTAAATTCCTGCCATTGATCCTATATTAACTGCGTGGTTTAGTAATGTAGGGCGTGAAAACCTACTAAATTAATTATTTAATATTTTTCTATAACCTTTATATTTTTGTAAATAAATAATAAATACTAACTATTTTAATAACTTTTTTTTATTACTTACTTATAATAATAAATCCTTATATATTTTGTAAATAAAATCTAATTGACCATTTTTCTAATTGAATAATAATAATAAACCTATTAATCTAATAATTTGATATTTTCTATAATCTTTATTTATTTTGTAAATAACTAACTTAATATTTTTCATATAACTCTTTTATTTTATAATTTGTACATTAATGTATTTTAAATTCTTTTATTATTACTAATTTATTTTAAACTCATATTTTTCTAATAACTTCTAAAAAAATCTAACTTGTTTAACTTAAAATAATTTCTTTTAAAACTCTAACCTTTTTATTATCACTTTATTATTATTGTTATTTTATTATTGCTTTATTACCATTGTTTATTTATTATTTTATTATTATTTGCTTTTATCTATTCTATCTTTGCTTCATTATTTTCCTTATTTTAATTTTGTTTTATTTATAATATTAGGAACAAATGTATAGGTTGTAAATTTATTCTTTCTCGCCTGATTATTATGTATCTGTCCCATAGCCATGTAATAGTTTAGGAATTTATTTTTCTTGTTTTTATTTTTGTAAATATTTATTGCGTGGTTAGTAATTTAGGGAGTGCAAAAAAAACTAACTGTAAATAATTGAACTTAGAAAATTAAATTCAAGACAAATATCTAAAAAATAACACTCACACACGTAAGTCGATCTTTGATCGCCATCTGTACTTCCTAGGGTATTCCTCTTGGTTGCCTTCTTTAAATGGTCAAGTCCCTCGAAAATAGGGGTGTCTTAAGCAAAGTCCCTTCAAACAGAAAAATCATCAAGTCCTTATAAACTTAAAAGATCAGGTCCCTACGAGGTTGCCTACGATATAATGATCTTGTCCCTTCGGTAAATATGATGATAGTCCCTACGAGTTGCTAAAGACACCCCTTATGTTGCCTTCATTGACCATACGATGACCCTACGCCCGTCCCTTAAACACATCCAAGGTAATGACTACCTATTCCTTAATAATAGGGACAATCTTACCATTGAAAGAATATAGGAGAGCACGAAAGACTTAATCTAGGGTAGGTATCTCATAGTTACTTGCTCACACTTTTCAAAATTACTTTTACACCTCACAATTTCTAAACTAGGCTTGGTATACACCCATACGAGGGTCATTACAAAGTACTTAAAGAAATTTTTCTAATCACACACTACACTCTTGCAAACAAACAAAGTGAGCTAAGTAACTAAGAGCCCATGGATAACCATGGATATAAAGGGTGCTAATACCTTCCCTTTGTATAACCTACCCCCCGAACTCAAAATCTCTTTAAGGTATTTCCTGTTCTTTTATGTCCTTTCCTTTTGGATAAAATAAAAGTCAATGGCGACTCTTGCTATCCGCAACATTTAACTAAAGTCAGTTCTCCCACCGTGTTACAGATGTACCCGCTGAAGCTTAAATGAAAGACATGTTCATGCAGGATTGTTTCAGATGACATACACAAGGTCATGACATCTGATATGGTTGTACCTGCTGGAAGTTATAAAAGGAATTATTAGATTATGCAGGATTTTTCCAAGATGTCAGACCCGATGTCATGACATCCTGTACACAGAACATTCAGTATGAATGTCTAGTGTTTTGTGATTGCACAATTAATGGCAATCTTTGTATGATTGAAGATATGATTAGCCGGCGCATTCAATCATGGATTACAACCAGATTTACTTATTTTCCAAGGAGATCTAACCAGCTGTTATAAAAAGATTTATTGGAAAATAGATTTAGGGTTTTCAAGATGTCCAAGCCCAGCTGGATGCTTCTATAAAAAGGGACTTAGAAAACCTGTTTGAACACACAACCGATACTGAGCGAAATATAGAGAGAGAGCTAGGGTTTGTGTCTGTTTAGTCGTGAGACTTGTATGTCATTCAAGTCATCCATTGATGATTGAATTGGACTGATTTGTGGTTGTAATTTGTCACTCTAAAGCTGTTAAGCAAGAGTGTGTGTCTTCTTGATCAAAGTTGTGAAGCAAGATCAAGAGTGTGTCTTCTTGATTGAAACTGTGAAGTAAAATCAAGAGTGTGTAATTGAAAAGTATTTTCTTTTCACAAGGGATTGTTGTTTAAAATCACTGGTGTGTGATTGTAGGGAAGTGAGTGGGTTCTCATATCTAAGAGTGCTTAGGTAGAAATTGCACGGGTAGAGATTAGGTGAGAAAGACTGTAACTTGTTGAAGTATACGGAGAGTCTTTGAACTAATTCTATTTTAGTGAATTTCCTTCCTGGCTTGGTAGCCCCCAGACGTAGGTGAGTTGCACCAAACTGGGTTAACAATTGCTTGTGTTATTCGCTTTACCATTCTGTATTTTTTATCCATTGTATGTTAACAGATATTAGTGTCGTGACATTACCTTCAACATCTTATATCTGATACCAGAATTTCAATTGGTATCAGAGCAGGCATCCTGCTCTGGTTCTGGGTGAGATCTAGGGGCAATACTTTCTGGTACAATGGAGAGAGATGGAGGATCTGTTCATAGGCCACCAATTTTGGATGGTTCTAACTATGACTATTGGAAACCTCGAATGGTAGCGTTTCTGAAATCCCTTGATAACAAGGCTTGGAAAGCTGTGTTAACAGGTTGGGTGCATCCCGTCATCACTAAAGAAGGAGAAGCCACTACTGAGAAGAAACCTGAAGAACAATGGTCCAAGGAAGAGGATGATCTTGCTCTTGGAAAATCTAAAGCATTGAATGCAATATTCAATGGGGTAGACAAGAATATTTTCAGGCTGGTAAACAACTGTGAAGTGGCCAAAGATGCTTGGGACATTCTCAAGACCACTCATGAAGTAACCTCTAGGGTAAAGATGTGTAGACTTCAGCTGCTCACCTCCAAGTTTGAAAACTTAAGAATGAAAGAAAATGAAAATATTCATGAATTCTACATTAGTATCCTTGGGTGAGAAGATGTTAGATGAAAAGTTAGTAAGAAAAATACTCAGATCACTCCCTAAGAGATTTGCTATGAAAGTAACAGCCATAGAAGAATCTCAAGACATCTCAAGTATGAGAGTTGATGAGCTAATTGGATCCCTCCAAACATTTGAGATGGGAATATGTGATGGAGCTGAAAACAAAGCCAGGAGCATAGCATTTATGTCAAACACTGAAGAGGAAGATGAGGAAGGTGGTCAAGATATTGATGAAGACCTGGCAAATGAGATAGCAATGCTGGAAAGACAGTTCAACAGACTGATAAAAAAGGTAGATGTGAGAGCAAAGGGCAATGTCAAGAACATCACATCTGACAACAGTAAATCCAACAACTTTGGTAAGAAACCAAAGTCTGAAGAAAAGCCCAAAGAAGTTCAGTGCTATGAGTGTAATGGGTATGGTCATATTAAAACTGAATGTGGGACCTATCTCAAGAAACAAAAGAGGAGTCTTGTGGCCTCTTGGTCTGATGGAAGTGAAACAGAAGAAGCCACAAACCATGTGACTGCATTGACAGGAAGATGGGGGTCTGAGGAAGAGTCAATTGATGATGAAACAACCCTTAAATAGTTGTGCCACAGAAGGGCAGGAGTGTGCAGACAAGTTGAAATCCAGAAGAAAGTGATAGCTCAGCTGGAAAATGAAAATGAAGAGCTTGTGGAAACCATCTCAAAATTGAAGGTGGAAGTTGTATTCTTGAATTCCAAACTAGATGAGATGACTAAGTATGTAAGAATGCTTAACAATGGATCTGCCATCTTAGACAAGATTCTCCAGACTGGCCAAATAACAGGAAACAAATCTGGTATTGGATTCAAGGCTGAGTGCAGTTACACTGGTTGCAAACCAAAATCCAAACCTAAGTGCAGCCATGTTAAAAGCAAACCTGAGATGTCACATCAGATGTCACAACAGAAAAAGGGAAGCATCAAAGATGGAAATGCCAATACTGTGGAAAATTTGGCCACCTGAAGCCCTTTTGCTATAAGCTATGTGGCTATCCTGGCCCTGTTCAGTCTCAATACCAATCAAGGTCCAAGCATCACAAGACTGTCAACAAGTCTTATAGCTCACACTTCCATCAGAGTTTCAGCCAAAGAAGATTGGTATTTTGACAGTGGTTGCTCCAGACATATGACTGGGAACAAAAATCTGCTAACTGAACTTCATCCTCATGCCATGATTTATGTTACCTTTGGTGATGTTGCAAAGGGGGAAATCAAGGGAATGGGTAGGATGGATTTCCCTGGAGTTCCTGACCTTGATGATGTCCTACTTGTTAAGGGATTAACTGCTAATCTTATAAGCATCAGTCAACTGTGTGATCAAGGTCTGAATGTAAACTTCACCAAACTGAATGTCTGATTACTAACAAAGAAAATAAAGTAATCATGAAGGGAGTTAGGTCCAAAGACAACTGCTACATGTGGAGCTCTCAAGAAACTGGATACTCTTCAATGTGTACCTTAGCCAAAGAAGAAGAGGTGAAGATATGGCATCAAAGATTGGGCCATCTGCATCTTAAAGGTATGAAAAGGATCATATCTGTTGAAGCTGTTAGAGGAATTCCCAACTTAAAGATTGATGAGGGAAAAATCTGTGGAGAATGTCAGATTGGAAAATAAACAAGGATGTCACACCAGAGGCTTAAACATGACACAACTACCAAAGTCCTGGAGCTACTTCATATGGACTTGATGGGACCCATGCAAGTAGAAAGCCTTGGTGGGAAGAAATATGCATATGTGGTGGTGGATGATTTCTCCAGATACACCTGGATTAATTTTATAAGAGAAAAATTTGATGTATTTAAAGTCTTTAAGGAGCTTTGTTTGAAACTTCAAAGGGAAAAAGAAAGTCCTGTTGTCAAAATTAGAAGTGATCATGGGAAGGAGTTTGAGAACAACAAATTTGTTGAATTCTGCTCTTCAGAAGGAATTCATCATGAGTTATCATCCCCCATCACTCCCCAGCAAAATGGTGTGGTGGAAAGAAAAAATAGGAATCTTCAAGAATCAGCCAGAGCTATGATTCATGCTAAGAAATTGCCCTATCATTTTTGGGCTGAAGCCATGAACACAGCCTGCTATGTTCACAACAGAGGGACATTGAAGAAAGGAACTCCCACAGCCCTTTATGAAGTCTGGAAAGGAAGAAAACCCACAGTCAAATATTTCCATGTATTTGGTAGCAAATGCTATATCCTGGCTGATCGTGAGCAAAGAAGGAAGATGGATCCCAAAAGTGATGAAGGAATATTTCTGGGCTATTCAACAAACAGCAGAGCCTACAGGGTCTTTAATTCCATAACTAATGTATTGATGGAATCCATTAATGTTGTGGTTGATGACCAACAGACGGATGTCACAGACGATGTTGAGACATCTCTGAATGATTCTCTAGTTAACCTCTCAGACAAAAATAAGGAAGAAGAACCTCCTCAAGATGAACCTGAAGATGACAAAATAAATAAGGGACCCTCTATCAGAATTCATAAGGATCATCCCAAAGATCTTATCATAGGAGATCCAGATAAAGGAGTCACTACTAGATCAAGGGAAGTGATCTCACATGGCTGCTTTGTGTCAAAGATTGAACCCAGAAATATCAAGGAAGCCTTGACTGATGAGTTCTGGATCAATGCAATGCAAGAGGAGTTAGGCAAATTCAAGAGGAATAAAGTATGGGAATTGGTTCCTAGACCTGAAGGAGTAAATGTCATAGGAACAAAGTGGGTATATAAGAATAAATCTGATGAACAAGGGGTTGTTACTAAAAATAAAGCTAGATTAGTAGCTCAAGGATATACTTAAGTTGAAGGAGTAGACTTTGATGAAACATTTGTTCCTGTAGCTCGCCTTGAGTCCATTAGAGAAAGCCCTCTATGGGTTGAAGCAAGCTCCCAGGGCTTGGTATGAGAAACTCACAGTGTTCCTCACTGACAATGGATACAAAAAGGGAGGTATTAACAAAACTCTGTTTGTGAAGAATGAAGGAGGAAAGCTCATGGTGGCACAAATATATGTAGATGACATTGTTTTTGGTGGGATGTCGGAACAGATGGTTGAACATTTTGTTAGACAAATGCAATCTGAGTTTGAGATGAGCCTTGTTAGAGAACTGACCTACTTTCTTGGGCTACAAGTCAAACAAATGGAAGACTCTATCTTTCTATCTCAAATCAAGTATGCCAAGAACATTGTGAAGAAGATTGGAATGGAAAATGCAAGCCATAAAAGGACACCTGCTCCTACTCATGTGAAAATCTCCAAAGACGAAAATGGTGTCAGTGTAGATCAGAGTCTATACAGAAGCATGATAGGAAGTCTGTTATATCTCACAGCAAGCAGACCTGACATTGCATTTGCTGTAGGTGTTTGTGCTAGGTATCAAGCTGAACCAAAAGTCGGTCACATAAACCAAGTGAAGAGAATACTGAAATATGTCAATGGCACCAGTGACTATGGGATGTTGTATACTCATGGATCTGGATCCATGTTGACTGGTTACTGTGATACTGACTGGGCTAGAAGTGTTGATGATAGGAAAAACACATCTGGGGGATGCTTCTTTTTAGGGAACAATCTGATTTCATGGTTTAGCAAGAAACAAAATTGTGTATCTCTATCCACTGCTAAAGCTGAATACATAGCAGCTGGGAGTAGTTGTTCTCAACTGGTCTGGATGAAGCAGATGTTGTCTGAATACAATGTCACACAAGAAGTCATGACATTATACTGTGATAACCTGAGTGCCATAAATATTTCCAAAAATCCTATTCAACATAGCAGGACAAAGCACATTGACATTCGTCATCACTTCATCAGAGAACTCGTAGAAGAGAAGATCATAACTCTAGAGCATGTTACTACTGAAAAGCAATTAGCAGACATTTTCACTAAAGCTTTGGATGCCAATCAATTTGAATTTTTAAGGGGGAAGTTGGGGATCTGTGTTCATGAGAACCTATAGCAAGTAAAGGAGTTAGTGGTTATCCCAGAGGATATTTCTGACTGGGTAAACTGTGTTGTGGCAAGGACTAGACTGTGTGGCTGGAAGCTATTCTGATGCTGATGTTTGAAAGATTGAAGTTTTATTTTGAAATAAAGGTCACCTTTGGTCAATTTTGTCTAAAAAGGGGGAGAAATGGATATATGGAAGCTGTTGTGGAAGTTGTGATATGTATGTGGCTGGACAGAAGGACAACTATTATTAGTGCACAAGAGGTGTTAAAACAGAATGCTATTATGTTTACAGATGTCAAAGAGGATGTCTGATATGGTGCATATGTGTTGTGGTTGAAGTAGATGTCAGAATGACATTCTGGCTGGTACAGGTGCTGGAGTTACAGTAGCTGTTATGTTCATGAAGACTATTTGTTGTGTGCACAGATTTAGGGGGAGAAGGAGTACCCTTGTGCATTTGTGTGTCTTACTAGTTGCATCCATAACTAGTAATTCTGTTTGTTGCACAGATTTAGGGGGAGGAGAAGTACCCTTGTGCATGTGTGTATTACTAGTAGCCATAGCTAGTAATTGTTTTTGCTTCTGTTGCTGATTAAACTACTGTTAAGTTGTTTAACTGCTGATAGTTTACCTTGTGAACAAAAAGGACAGATATATGTTTTAGCCAAAATTTGCCAAAGGGGGAGTTTGTTGATTCTAAGTGTTGGCAGCAATTTTGGTAAAACAAAGATGTCCACAAGATGTTATGTGTGATGTCTTAACATGAGATATCCTATGTACCTGCTGGAGTTCAAGAACATGTTCATGCAGGATTGTTTCAGAATGCCACATACAATGCCATGGCTTCTGGTATTGGATGTACCTGCTGAAGCTTAAATGAAAGACATGTTCATGCAGGATTGTTTCAGATGACATACACAAGGTCATGACATCTGATATGGCTGTACCTACTGGAAGTTATAAAAGGAATTGTTGGATTATGCAGGATTTTTCCAGGATGTCAGACCCGATGTCATGACATCCTGTACATAGAACATTCAGTATGAATGTCTGGTGTTTTGTGATTGCACAATTAATGGCAATCTTTGTATGATTGAAGATATGATTAGTTGACGCATTCAATCATGGATTACAACCAGAATTACTTATTTTCCAAGGAGATCTAACCAGCTGTTATAAAAATATTTGATTGGAAAATAGATTTAGGGTTTTCAAGATGTCCAAGCCCAGCTGGATGCTTCTATAAAAAGGGACTTAGAAAACTTGTTTGAACACACAACCAATACTGAGCGAAATATAGAGAGAGAGCTAGGGTTTGTGTCTGTTTAGTCATGAGACTTGTAGGTCATTCAAGTCATCCATTGATGATTGAATTGGACTGATTTATGGTTGTAATTTGTCACTCTAAAGCTGTTAAGCAAGAGTGTGTGTCTTCTTGATCAAAGCTGTGAAGAAAGATCAAGAGTGTGTCTTCTTGATTGAAACTGTGAAGTAAAATCAAGAGTGTGTAATTGAAAAGTATTTTCTTTTCACAAGGGATTGTTGTTTAAAATCATTGGTGTGTGATTCTAGGGAAGTGAGTGGGTTCTCATATCTAAGAGTGCTTAGGTAGAAATTACACGGGTAGAGATTAGGTGAGAAAGACTGTAACTTGTTGAAGTGTACGGAGAGTCTTTGAACTAATTCTATTTTAGTGAATTTCCTTCCTGGCTTGGTAGCCCGCAGACGTAGGTGAGTTACACCGAACTGGGTTAACAATTTCTTGTGTTATTCGCTTTACCATTCTGTATTTTTTATCCATTGTATGTTAACAGATATTAGTGTCGTGACATTACCTTCGACATCTTATATCTGATACCATAATTTCAATTGGTATCAGAGCAGACATCCTACTCTGGTTCTGGGTGAGATCTAGGGGCAATACTTTCTGGTACTATGGAGAGAGATGGAGGATCTGTTCATAGGCCACCAATTTTGGATGGTTCTAACTATGACTATTGGAAACCTCGAATGGTAGCGTTTCTGAAATCCCTTGATAACAAGGCTTGGAAAGCTGTGTTAACAGGTTGGGTGCATCCTGTCATCACTAAAGAAGGAGAAGCCACTACTGAGAAGAAACCTGAAGAACAATGGTCCAAGGAAGAGGATGATCTTGCTCTTGGAAAATCTAAAGCATTGAATGCAATATTCAATGGGGTAGGCAAGAATATTTTCAGGCTGGTAAACAACTGTGAAGTGGCCAAAGATGCTTGGGACATTCTCAAGACCACTCATGAAGGCACCTCTAGGGTAAAGATGTCTAGACTTCAGCTGCTCACCTCCAAGTTTGAAAACTTAAGAATGAAAGAAATATTCATGAATTCTACATGAGTATCCTTGAAATTGCCAATGCCTCTGGAGCCTTGGGTGAGAAGATGTTAGATGAAAAGTTAGTAAGAAAAATACTCAGATCACTCCCCAAGAGATTTGCTATGAAAGTAACAACCATAGAAGAATCTCAAGACATCTCAAATATGAGAGTTGATGAGCTAATTGGATCCTTCCAAACATTTGAGATGGGAATATGTGATGGAGCTGAAAAGAAAGCCAAGAGCATAGCATTTATGTCAAACACTGAAGAGGAAGATGAGGAAGGTGGTCAAGATATTGATGAAGACCTGGCAAATGAGATAACAATGCTGGGAAGACAGTTCAACAGACTGATAAAAAAGGTAGATGTGAGAGCAAAGGGCAATGTCAAGAACATCACATCTGACATCAGTAAATCCAACAACTTTGGTAAGAAACCAAAGTCTGAAGAAAAGCCCAAAGAAGTTCAGTGCTATGAGTGTAATGGGTATGGTCATATTAAAACTGAATGTGGGACCTACCTCAAGAAACAAAAGAGGAGTCTTGTGGCCTCTTGGTCTGATGGAAGTGAAACAGAAGAAGCCACAAACCATGTGACTGCATTGACAGGAAGATGGGGGTCTGAGGAAGAGTCAATTGATGATGAAACAACCCTTAAATAGTTGTGCCACAGAAGGGCAGGAGTGTGTAGACAAGTTGAAAGCCAGAAGAAAGTGATAGCTCAGCTGGAAAATGAAAAGGAAGAGCTTGTGGAAACCATCTCAAAATTGAAGGTTGAAGTTGTATTCTTGAATTCCAAACTAGATGAGATGACTAAGTATGTAAGAATGCTTAACAATGGATCTTCCATCTTAGACAAGATTCTCCAGACTGGCCAAATAACAGGAAACAAATCTGGTATTGGATTCAAGGCTGAGTGCAGTTACACTGGTTGGAAACCAAAATCCAAACCTAAGTGCAACCATGTTAAAAGCAAACCTGAGATGTCACAACAGCAAAAAGGGAAGCATCAAAGATGGAAATGCCAATACTGTGGAAATTTTGGCCACCTGAAGCCCTTTTGCTATAAGCTATGTGGCTATCCTGGCCCTGTTCAGTCTCAATACCAATCAAGGTCCAAGCATCACAAGACTGTCAACAAGACTCATAGCTCACACTTCCCTCAGAGTTTCAGCCAAAGAAGATTGGTATTTTGACAGTGGTTGCTCCAGACATATGACTGGGAACAAAAATCTGCTAACTGAACTTCATCCTCATGCCATGAGTTATGTTACCTTTGGTGATGGTGCAAAGGGGGAAATCAAGGGAATGGGTAGGCTGGATTTCCCTGGAGTTCCTGACCTTGATGATGTCCTACTTGTTAAGGGATTAACTGCTAATCTTATAAGCATCAGTCAACTGTGTGATCAAGGTTTGAATGTAAACTTCACCAAAATTGAATGTCTGATTACTAACAAAGAAAATAAAGTAATCATGAAGGGAGTTAGGTCCAAAGACAACTACTACATGTGGAGCTCTTAAGAAACTGGATACTCTTCAATGTGTACCTTAGCCAAAGAAGAAGAGGTGAAGATATGGCATCAAAGATTGGGCCATCTGCACCTTAAAGGTATGAAAAGGATCATATCTGTTGAAGCTGTTAGAGGAATTCCCAACTTAAAGATTGATGAGGGAAAAATCTATGGAGAATGTCAGATTGGAAAATAAACAAGGATGTCACACCAGAGGCTTAGACATGTCACAATTACCAAAGTCCTGGAGCTACTTCATATGGACTTGATGGGACCCATGCAAGTAGAAAGCCTTGGTGGGAAGAAATATGCATATGTGGTGGTGGATGATTTCTCCAGATACACCTGGATCAATTTTATAAGAGAAAAATTTGATGTATTTAAAGTCTTTAAGGAGCTTTGTTTGAAACTTCAAAGGGAAAAAGAAAGTCCTGTTGTCAAAATTAGAAGTGATCATGGGAAGGAGTTTGAGAACAGCAAATTTGTTGAATTCTGCTCTTCAGAAGGAATTCATCATGAGTTCTCATCCCCCATCACTCCCCAGCAAAATGGTGTGGTGGAAAGAAAAAATAGGACTCTTCAAGAATCAGCCAGAGCTATGATTCATGCTAAGAAATTGCCCTATCATTTTTGGGCTGAAGCCATGAACACAGCCTGCTATGTTCACAACAGAGTGACATTGAAGAAAGGAACTCCCACAACCCTTTTCGAAGTCTGGAAAGGAAGAAAACCCACAGTCAAATATTTCCATGTATTTGGTAGCAAATGCTATATCCTGGCTGATCGTGAGCAAAGAAGGAAGATGGATCCCAAAAGTGATGAAGGAATATTTCTGGGCTATTCAACAAACAGCAGAGCCTACAGGGTCTTTAATTCCAAAACTAATGTATTGATGGAATCCATTAATGTTGTGGTTGATGACCAACAGACGGATGTCACAGACGATGTTGAGACATCTCTGAATGATTCTCTAGTTAACCTCTCAGACAAAAATAAGGAAGAAGAACCTCTTCAAGCTGAACGTGAAGATGACAAAATAAACAAGGGACCCTCTATCAGAATTCATAAGGATCATCCCAAAGATCTTATCATAGGAGATCCAGATAAAGGAGTCACTACTAGATCAAGGGAAGTGATCTCACATGGCTGCTTTGTGTCAAAGATTGAACCCAGAAATATCAAGGAAGCCTTGACTGATGAGTTCTGGATCAATGCAATGCAAGAGGAGTTAGGCAAATTCAAGAGGAATGAAGTATGGGAATTGGTTCCTAGACCTGAAGGAGTAAATGTCATAGGAACAAAGTGGGTATATAAGAATAAATCTGATGAACAAGGGGTTGTTACTAAAAATAAAGCTAGATTAGTAGCTCAAGGATATACTTAAGTTGAAGGAGTAGACTTTGATGAAACATTTGCTCCTGTAGCTCACCTTGAGTCCATTAGACTATTGCTTGGAGTGGCATGCATTCTGAAATTCAAGCTGTTTCGAATGGATGTAAAAAGTGCCTTCCTGAATGGCTACTTAAATGAAGAAGTATATGTTGAACAGCCTAAAGGATTCACAGATCCAAATCTTCCACAACATGTGTACAGATTAAAGAAAGCCCTCTATGGGTTGAAGCAAGCTCCCAGGGCTTGGTATGAGAAACTCACAGTGTTCCTCACTGACAATGGATACAAAAAGGGAGGTATTGACAAAACTCTGTTTGTGAAGAATGAAGGAGGAAAGCTCATGGTGGCACAAATATATGTAGATGACATTGTTTTTGGTGGGATGTCGGAACAGATGGTTGAACATTTTTTTAGACAAATGCAATCTGAGTTTGAGATGAGCCTTGTTGGAGAACTGACCTACTTTCTTGGGCTACAAGTCAAACAAATGGAAGACTCTATCTTTCTATCTCAAAGCAAGTATGCCAAGAACATTGTGAAGAAGATTGGAATGGAAAATGCAAGCCATAAAAGGACACCTGCTCCTACTCATGTGAAAATCTCCAAAGACGAAAATGGTGTCAGTGTAGATCAGAGTCTATACAGAAGCATGATAGGAAGTCTGCTATATCTCACAGCAAGCAGACCTGACATTGCATTTGCTGTAGGTGTTTGTGCTAGGTATCAAGCTGAACCAAAAGTCAGTCACATAAACCAAGTAAAGAGAATACTAAAATATGTCAATGGCACCAGTGACTATGGGATGTTGTATACTCATGGATCTGGATCCATGTTGACTGGTTACTGTGATGCTGACTGGGCTGGAAGTGCTGATGATAGGAAAAACACATCTGGGGGATGCTTCTTTTTGGGGAACAATCTGATTTCATGGTTTAGCAAGAAACAAAACTGTGTATCTCTATCCACTGCTGAAGCTGAATACATAGCAGCTGGGAGTAGTTGTTCTCAACTGGTCTGGATGAAGCAGATGTTGTCTGAATACAATGTCACACAAGAAGTCATGACATTATACTGTGATAACCTGAGTGCCATAAATATTTCCAAAAATCCTATTCAACATAGCAGGACAAAGCACATTGACATTCGTCATCACTTCATCAGAGAACTCGTAGAAGAGAAGATCATAACTCTGGAGCATGTTACTACTGAAAAGCAATTAGCAGACATTTTCAGTAAAGCTTTGGATGCCAATCAATTTGAATGTTTAAGGGGGGAAGTTGAGGATCTGTGTTCATGAGAACCTATAGCAAGTAAAGGAGTTAGTGGTTATCCCAGAGGATATTTCTGACTGGGTAAACTGTGTTGTGGCAAGGACTAGACTGTGTGGCTGGAAGCTATTCTGATGCTGATGTTTGAAAGATTGAAGTTTTATTTTGAAAAAAAGGTCACCTTTGGTCAATTTTGTCTAAAAAGGGGGAGAAGTGGATATATCGAAGTTGTTGTGGAAGTTGTGATATGTATGTGGCTGGACAGAAGGTCAACTATTATTAGTGCACAAGAGGTGTTAAAACAGAATACTATTATGTTTACAGATGTCAAAGAGGATGTCTGATATGGTGCACAGGTGTTGTTGTTGAAGCAGATGTCAGAATGACATTCTGGCTGGTACAGGTGCTGGAGTTACAGTAGCTGTTATGTTCATGAAGACTGTTTGTTGTGTGCACAGATTTAGGGGGAGAAGGAGTACTCCCAGCTGCTATGACATCCTGTACATAGAATATTCATTACATCCTGTACATAGAATATTCATTACATCCTATATATAGAATATTCATTATGAATGTCTGGTGTTTTGTGATTGCACAATTAATGGCAATCTTTGTATGATTGAAGATATGATTAGCTGGCGCATTCAATCATGGATTACAACCAGATTTACTTATTTTCCAAGGAGATCTAACCAGCTGTTATAAAAATATTTGATTGGAAAATAGATTTAGGGTTTTCAAGATGTCCAAGCCCAACTGGATGCTTCTATAAAAAGGGACTTAGAAAACCTGTTTGAACACACAACCAATACTGAGCGAAATATAGAGAGAGAGTTAGGGTTTGTGTCTGTTTAGTCGTGAGACTTTTAGGTCATTCAAGTCATCCATTGATGATTGAATTGGACTGATTTGTGGTTGTAATTTGTCACTCTAAAGCTGTTAAGCAAGAGTGTGTGTCTTCTTGATCAAAGCTGTGAAGCAAGATCAAGAGTGTGTCTTCTTGATTGAAACTGTGAAGTAAAATCAAGAGTGTGTAATTGAAAAGTATTTTCTTTTCACAAGGGATTGTTGTTTAAAATCATTGGTGTGTGATTGTAGGGAAGTGAGTGGGTTCTCATATCTAAGAGTGCTTAGGTAGAAATTGCACGGGTAAAGATTAAGTGAGAAAGACTGTAACTTGTTGAAGTGTACGGAGAGTCTTTGAACTAATTCTATTTTAGTGAATTTCCTTCCTGGCTTGGTAGCCCCCAGACGTAGGTGAGTTGCACCGAACTGAGTTAACAATTGCTTGTGTTATTCGCTTTACCATTATGTATTTTTTATCCATTGTGTGTTAACAGATATTAGTGTCGTGACATTACCTTCGACATCTTATATCTGATACCAGAATTTAATCATCTCCTACTAATCATTAAGATCATTGGCGTTCAGCCAAATCAAAAGGAAAAAAGTGCTCATCCGCGTTTGTAGAAAGATGTTGCACTGCTTTGAGGCTTAAGATAAGCCATAACCTGATTCTTCTAGCCAAGGTTTGAGAATATACTATTGAGGACTGGACCAAAGTTCAATCCGCTAGTAATTGGGTCACCCAAGTATTAGGAATTGGGAAGGACTAATGGGTGAACACGCTCTAGATACCCACTTGATCAAGGTTGACCAACCCATGAAGATCGACAGATTTACAAAGCTTACAGACCCTTTGACCCCTGTCAGTTGAGGCAGTTGTCTCACAGAAGTCTTTAGGACCTCTAAGCGCTAGACTCATACTGTTAAGTCTAACCAATTCCAATTTGAGTACATATTATTCAAAACTCTAAGCGTTGCATTCAAGATCTTTATTGACTTGATCACCAAAGTGTTTATCGAGGAAGCAATAGGTTAACAATCGACTTATATTATTCGAGTCCTCTAGATCCCACAAAACCACCATGTGTAATATGTGTGGTATCACCGAGAACTCCATTCCACTTATGAAAATCTTAATTTTTTACACATGAAAATCTTTAAGTTGAAATCTAAAAAGTTGATCACTTTCATTTTTTACTTATACCGACATTTTATTTGAGAAGTCAAAACAGGAGATGGTATTATTAACATATTTGATCACTCCTGTATTTTCACTTCTGCACCTAAAGATTACAATGTGGGTGTCTTAAGGAGCCATAATTTTTTAGAGATTTAGAATTGTTGAAATATATAACCAAAAATTTGAATTGTCTTAAACAAACTTAAAAAAAAATCTAAATTTGATTTGTCTTTACATAACTCTTGAGAAATACTTGAATGAAAACACAATATTTTTAGAAATATTTAATAAGGAGATAGAAAATTTTAAATTTATTTAAAATTTAATTTCTTTTTTAATTAGAATTTTTAATTGAAATCATGGAATGATTGTGATGAAGGCTAGAGAAAATTTTAATTTAATTTTTTAATTAATAAAAAAATTGTGATTGATTGTTTGTCTATCTAAGAATTTTATCTCGACAAAATCAACCGACACAATTAAAGTAAAAATGTTATTTATTTAACATATTCCAAAAGATTAGTGATGTTAGTTTTGCATAATATTGCAAATGGTTTATAACATTAAGATCCGAGAATGAAGGCGTCAACATTAACCACTTATCCACGACCTCAATGTTATTCTTCTTGTTTCAACATCATTACAACATGATATATTTTTGTCCATACAATATTTTTCAACTCCGTATACACTGGAGATCAATTCTTAGGCATGCATACTACGTGGACACCTAAAAATATCTTACTCTTCCGTTTTTGCATGCACTCATTCTCTTCTTCAATCTCATTTGCAAAGAAAGCATACACATAACAAAATAAACACAGAAGAAGATTAACTAGCTAACTAGGGAATTAACTATGAGTTGGTCTTCCTTTTATCACACAGCCTCGAGGGTTTTTCATGAGTATCCATCCTGGTCTAAGTCTGTTGTTGTATGCACTATCATCAGGTTATAATATATTGATGTTGTTATTATCATTTCTCAAACCATGTAATAGATCTACTTTGTTTTTAACTCTTGTTTTTTTTGGCTGCAGTGGGGGAGGTCTAGCTGCATATAGTGATACCAGATCAGCATATAGTGATAATGGTGACCAGTTCCCAAAAAAGAAGGTGGTGGTTCTTGGAACTGGTTGGGCTGGAACTAGTTTTGTGAAAAGCATGAAAAACTCCTCCTATGATATTCATGTTGTTTCACCGCGTAACTATTTTGCATTCACTCCTTTGTTACCGAGTGTCACTTGTGGCACGGTGGAGGCACGAAGCATCGTTGAACCTATCCGAAATATCAGCAGAAAGGTATATACCAAACACCATTTTTAAATCATATTTAAGTATTGAGTGACGCAGATTCGAACCTGTAATTCCTCGGTGTGTCTAGAACAAAAAAGAAACTTAAGCACTTTGGATATTTTGCATGCCCTTCAATAGATGGTGATAAATTATGCATGATGTTTTTATCTTTAATCAATATACTTTACAAGAGGATGATTTGATTTCGGTTCACGTCCTAATGCAGAGTGGTTTAGATGTTCAATTCAGTGAAGCTGAGTGCTATAAGATTGATCCAAAGAACAACAAAGTTTACTGCAGAGCTAGTCATGACAAAAAGCTTGGTGGCACAGAAGAATTTTCACTTGATTATGATTACTTAGTAATAGCTATGGGAGCTCGTTCTAATACATTTAATACACCTGGTGTTGAGGAACATGCCTACTTCTTGAAGGTAATTGTGATGTCGTTGTCGAGACCTTTAAAACTGTTTTATTGTGGCCGCAATTGGAGTTGCAGGTTGAAATTTAGAACTATGGTTATAATATGCTGAAATGACTTATGAGTTTATGTGTGAATTAGGAAGTGGAAGATGCTCAAAGAATCCGGCACAAAGTGATTAACCTTTTTGAAAGAGCAAGCCTTCCTTGTGTACCGGTGGAAGAGAAGAAAAGGCTTCTCAGTTTTGTAATTGTTGGTGGTGGTCCAACTGGTGTAGAGTTTGCAGCAGAGCTATATGATTTTGTGCATGAAGATCTGTCAAAGTTATATCCTTCTCTTAAAGACCATGTCAAGATTACTCTCCTCGAGGCTGGTTATCATATCTTAAACATGTAATGTAGATTTTTTATCTATGTTTCAATATTAAGGCTAATGGTTCTAAATTGCAGTTGTGGTACGCTGGTGATAATTTCTTGATTCATTATAGGTTTGACAAGAGAATAACCGAATTTGCTGAAGAAAAGTTCAAAAGAGATGGAATTGATGTGAAATTAGGATCTATGGTTGTGAAAGTTGGTGAAAAAGAAATCTCATCAAAAGAAAGAGGAAGTGGTGAAGTTGCTACATTACCTCATGGGATGGTAGTTTGGTCCACCGGTATCGGTGCTCGTCCTGAAGTAGTTGATTTTATGAAGCAACTTGGTCAGGTTTGCATATGCGCGAACTTGTATTCAAAAGTTAGTCTCAAAGAGTATTCAAATTTTGCTTGCTTTGAATGTTTGTTTTGAATGTTTGTATGACAGATTAACAGACGTGCATTGGTGACCGATGAATGGCTGAGGGTGGAAGGGTGCGACAACATCTATGCTCTAGGTGATTGTGCGACTATTAATCAACGTAAAGTTATGGTATGCATACTCTACATATTCAATGAACAAATTTTTATTTTTGGATCTCACTAATTGAATTAAAAAAGAAGACTTTAGTAATGTGGTGATTGTTGAGTGTGGCTCATAGTCGGCTCGCTTTTCTTCAATAACATTTTAGTATACTGATTTTATCAGGAAGATATAGCCGTGATATTTAGCAAAGCAGACAAGGAAAATACCGGTATGTTAGATCTTAAAGAATTTCAAAACGTTGTTGGAGATATTATTGAGAGGTATCCACAAGTGGACATTTATTTAAAAAGTCAAATGAAAGACATGGCTTCTTTGCTAAGTAAATCTCAGGAAAGCCCTACTACAGTTGTGGACATTGAATACTTTAAACAAGCTCTTTCCAAGGTTGATTCTCAGATGAAAAATCTTCCCGCAACAGCTCAGGTAAACAAGAGATGATTGAATTGTTTTGTATTGATTCAATGATAAGACGCATATATCAATGAACGCAGAATACTGATACACTTTATATAGTGATAAGACCAATTAATAAATTTTAACTAACTTATAACAAAACTAACTAACTAATAACTACCTATAACTAAATATAACGACTAAGTTTAACCGCTTCCAACTTAATCATTCTAGGTAGCTGCTCAACAAGGAACCTATCTCGCAGACTGTTTCAATCGTATGGAATTGTGTGAGAGGTATCCGGAAGGCCCTCTAAGGTTTAGAGGAACAGGACGCCATCGGTTTCGTGCTTTCAGGTACAGGTTTTTTTGTGTCTGGAATCAAAGTAGTGCATGATTGATGACTTATATAAGAGAATGCTATGAAAAAAAGGTACAAGCATTTTGGACAATTTGCTCCTCTTGGCGGAGAACAAACTGCGGCTCAGCTTCCAGGAGATTGGGTTTCAATTGGTCATAGCAGTCAGTGGTTGTGGTATTCAGTATATGCAAGGTATAATGTAGAAGCTTAATGAATGAATGCTGGAAATTGTATATGTATGTTTTGGTTTCATCCTCTAATGATTCTTATAAACATGCAGCAAACAAGTCAGCTGGAGAACAAAGGCTTTGGTGATAGCTGATTGGGGAAGACGATTCCTATTTGGCAGAGACTCAAGTCAAATCTGAGATCTAGTTCGAAGCTTGAACAACATTTAATAGCATACTTTATAAGTATTTTGTTGGCACTGCAATCCACATTACTGAACAGTAACTTGATCCTTGTTTTTATTTTGTACTTTTGGTAGTGACTTGGATTTAAGTATGGAATTCTACAATTGGTAGGTACTAAAAAATTTCATTGAAAATTGTGATTTTTCCTAACCTTGCATGGGGTATGCAGCGTCGATTTTTAAAGAAGAATGAATGATGAGTCTCAATGAATGATGAAAAAAGTTTTATATATGACTCAATATGAATAAAAAACACTTCAAAAGTTAATAAATTTGAATTTTTTTTTAAAATATCCAGAATTTTTAAAAAATTTTAAAAATATCCATTTTTTTTTTCCAAAAAATTACCAAAATGGGCAATTTTTGCCCTAGTTTCCTACATGGGCGCCACCCTAGTTGGCGCCTACCCTTAAAGGGTAGGGCAAGTCGCCACTAGGAGTGGCGCCTACCCTTAAAAACTTTTTTTTTTTTTTTTTTTTAAATATGTTTTTTTTTTTTTTTTTTTTTATAATTTTTTTTAATTTATGAATTTATATTTTTTCTAAATTATATTAATTTATATTAACACATATATATAAATAAAATTATTTACAAGATATTATATATATATATATATATATATATATATATATATATATTATATATATATATATATTATATATATATATATATATATATATATTATATATATATATATATTAATTTATATATATACTAATTTAATTTATAAGTAATTATTATTATTTAAATTTTTTTGAAGAATTAGGGTTAATCATGTTAAGGTTAATTTATCAATTATAATTAGGGTTTATTGATCGGTTATAATTAGAGTTTGGTAGTCATACATAACAAAATTCCCTATTCATTAAGAAAAAAATGCGACCACTAATTAGGGTTAGGTAGACTGGTGTACAACCCAGATCTTTTCCTATAAATAAAGTGTATCTATATATAAGTTTTTTTTAATCGCTTCTGTTTTGTCATTAAATCTTTCTTTTCCTGGTTCTCTTGCTCTTCAACCTTTTGCAAAAAGAATTGAGCCCAAAGTTGTCGGATGTGATCAATTGACTCTTTTTCATATGATGAGGTGTCTGTGAATATCTGCAAGTTCAAACATATAATAAATTAAACAACTACATGTTAAAACAATAATTTACATGTTTTTCATTAAATATATGTAATATAAAATACCTCATTGAATCTTTCAACAATACAAGCATCAATAATGTCAAACATATTTTTCATGACATAATATCCACATGCCCATCCGTTATCTTGTTGATGCCCCTGCATATAAATTTTAGTTGGTTCAGAGCATGTACAACTATAATTTTATCACCATAAGTGCAATTCAGTAATAAATATACTACATGTTTATAATGATAACTTACAAATATATCACTTGCAATTATAAAATCGGAATTTTCTTTTTCTTTATCTCATTTATAATAATATAAATAATCAAGATATATGGGCATTTAATACCTCTTTATAAATGGTATCTTTCAAGAACTAAAAAATCAAGCCAACACACCAGTATTCCAAGAAACGACAATATAGTAAAACAAATCTTACCATAATATTCTTCCAATTAGGCTTCTTCTTCTTAATACCTCTTAATAAATGATAACCTTCTAGAGCTCTGATAAAAGAGTTGTCAACGAAGTAAGTTATAAATATAAAGACTATGTGTACAAAAATTTAGTATAAATGATATCTCTCTATTTAGGCTTCTTACCCCTCCAATATGACCTTAATATTTTTCTTAGGAGATCTGTTTAATGAACAAAACCAAAAAATAATATTATCTTCAGGACAAATGACAAACAATTGCCAGTGATTGCTGTAAATTTACAAAAAAAAAGTGTTAGAATCAATAAAATTTAAATATTACAAAATAACATATGAAAAACGATAAAACCTTGAAGGAAACATGTACTTACCTATTTAGCAATGGTCCTAAATAACATTTTTTTGGCTCTCCATCCAACTTATTTTGTATGTATGTTTGAATAACTTCGGCCGGTTTTGTGTGAACTAGTATCCTATTTGGATCGAGAAACCCAAATAGTTTGTTGAAATTCTTGGAGATACACATGGAAGGTCAAAGAACACTGAACTCTTCTTCCATATATTATTACTTGTAATCTTTTTTTGTTTTTTTCCAAAACTAACACTTATGTTCCTCACCCGATGATAGACTTCTTCTCCAGTTAAGGCCTTTGGGGCAACTTTATACTCTTGATATCCATTAAAAGCCTTTTTCAATCTTCGATATGGGTGATTATGATTAAGAAATCTTCGGTGTCCAAGGTAAACAGTCTTTTTTTCTTTCTCTAATTGATGGTAGCATGTATCTTTTTCACATATAGGGCATGCTTTATGCCCCTTAACTTTATAACCAGACAAGTTACCATAAGCTGGAAAGTCATTGATGGTGCAAAATAACATAGCCCGCAATTTGAAAGTTTCATTTGAAAAACTATCAAATACATCAATTCCTTCATCCCACAACTTTCTTAAGTCATCAATCAACGGGCTTAGATAAACATCTATGTCATTTCCTGGTTGTTTTGGTCCAGAAATCATCATAGATAACATAACATGTTTCCTCTTCATGCACAACCAAGGAGATAAATTATAGATAATCAAGAGAACGGGCCATGAACTATGGTTACTACTTAAACTACCATATGGATTCATTCCATCAGTAGAAAGTCCAAGCCTAAGGTTTCTTGGTTCAATGCCAAAGTCTGGAAATAAAGTATCAACCTTCTTCCATTGCAAAGAGTCGGCTGGATGCCGAATTTTTCCATCACACTTCCTTTCTTCTGCATGCCATCTAATATTCTTCGCATCATTTAAATTACCAAACAATCGCTTAAACCTTGGAATAATTGGAAGGTACCATAACACCTTTGCTGGAGGACCCTTTGTGGTCACATCACAACCTTCATCATCACTCTTCTTCTTATAGCGTGATGTCATGCACTTGGGACATTTTTCTTTCTCTTCATTATCTTTCCAATACAATATGCAGTCATTAGGGCATGCGTGTATTTTCTTATATTCTATACCCATTGGACATAATATCTTTTTTGCCTCATAGGCCCGGTTCGGCAACATGTTTTCTTCCGGTAACATTTCCTTCAACAACTCTAACAATTGTGTGAAGCTTTTATCTGTCCAACTATTAATCGCCTTCAAATTGAACAATCTTAGCACAGCCGACAGTCGTGTGAAGTTTTTACAATTTGGATACAAAGGGATTTTACTGTCATTGCAAAGAGTATCATGTATATTTGCCCGTTGAAAAGAGTCTTGTCCAATATCACGGATCATATCTTCTAGACGATCACCCATCTCTACATCAAACTCTTCTTTAGGAGAGGCCTTTGGCGCGTCAGACAATTCACCATGCCATATCCACTTTGTATAATTTTGACAAATCCCGTTAACTCCTAAGTGTTCCCATACGATGTGAGCCTCTAAAGGTGCAATATTTACACACTTAGCACAAGGACAGTGAAATCTTCCATTACTTTCAGGAAGATTAGTTTCAGCAAATTTCAAAAACTCTAACACTCCTTTCTTATACTCCTCGGATAGGCGATTTTTTTGCATCCAACTACGATCCATAACTATGTAAAGAACAAAAAGAATTGTAGTTAAAAGATGCACTTACAAGTATAATACAACTAGTGTTTCTTATAAATAATACAACTAGTCTTGTGAGGAAACCATAATTTTGATCATAAATGTGTTAAGTTAGTGACAACTAAATTGACAACTAAAAACACAGTTAGCAAACTAATTTTACAAACTCAGAAGCAAAACTAGCGAACAACGCTGAATTATAACAAACACTTGGTTCTAATTTCCAAACTGAAAACTAAATACTATTGTTTAAGGTTGAAAAGATAATAAAACCTTTCCCTGTTATACTCCTTTTTATTTCCTTTTCTTTTGGATATCATGCATCTCATTAAATAGTGTATTAAAATCAACATGAAAGGAAGTAAAAACAAAAATAAAAGTGATTCAAAAAGGTGTTCAAAATGACAATCTGAACCAATGCACAAAACAATCAACACAACCAATGCACAAAACAATCAACACAACATCAAATATGCATATCAAGCTTGGTGAAGGTGGTTTTGGTTCTGTTTATAAGGGTATATTGAGCAATGGAATGGCAATTGCAGTGAGAGACTGTCGAAGTATTCTGGACAAGGCATAAAAGAGTTTAAAAATTAAATGAGGTTGTTTTGATTTCAAAACTCCAACACAGAAATCTTGTGAGGATCTTAAATTGCTGCATTCAAGGAGAAGAAAAGATGTTAATCTATGAGTATCTGCCTAACAAAAGCTTAGACTTTTTCATTTTTGATAAATCTAAAAGCTCAAAGCTAGATTGAAGAAAGAGGTTCGATATTATCTGTGGCATTGCTAGATGGATATTATATCTTCATCATGACTCGCGATTAAGAATAATTCAGAGACCTAAAGGCCAGCAATGTTTTGTTGGATTCTGCATTGAACCCCAAGATTGCAGATTTTGGTATGGCTAGAATGTTTGGTGGAGACCAAATTGAAGCAGTTACGAATCGTGCTCGCCCGAACAACAAAAATTGCTGCTTCTGTTTCTGCACTTATTGTTGGTGCAATTATATATGGTGTTACCAGCCTGGAAAGAATGAGTTTATTTATGGTATCACAGTCTCAGCTACAGCTGTAACACCCCGATAATAATAAAATAATTATTTAAATTGAGTTAATAATGTAATTATTAATTTAATTGAATAATTAGAAATTTTATTATTATTATTTTGGAATAATTATTATTATTTGGAAAATATATATATGTTGGAATAAGGAAAAGTTCTCATTTGGAAAAGCATTTCACGTGAAAACAGAACAGAGAAGCATCGTGAGAGAAAAGGGAAAAAGGGCAGAGAAGAGGAGCTGAAGAGCAAAGGTTGGAGAACGAAAGCTTGAAGCTCAAAGATTCTGCCGGATTGTTAAGGTAAGGGGGGTTTATCGTCGATTGATGGGTATTTTGGGATAATATGTAATGGGTAGTGAGAAACCGTTGAATCGACCCTAATTGGGATTTGGAATGCTGAAAATTTGTGATGAATAGGTTGAGTGAAAACCGTAATCAAATTGATGATTGTGTGTGTAATCAAACCGATAAATTGGTGATGAATGGCGACGAGTAAGTTTGAGTGGGAAGGGTCTGGGATGGGCACATGAGATCCCTGCCCAGAGAAAACGCGTCTGGTGAACTGTCATGTTCACCTAGCGAACATAACCTTCGCCTAGCGAAGGAACGCGCCTCAACCTCGCCCCAGCGAGATTGAGAGGTTTTGCTACTGTAATGTTCGCTGTGGACTCGCTGGAGCTTCGCCTAGCGAGTGAGTGCTAGCTGTGTTTTTCACCAAAACAGAATGAGTTCGCTATTACCTTCGCCTTGAGCTCGCCTAGCGAATTAATTTACCAATTTCCTGGAGCTGTTCGCCTTGAGCTCGCCTAGCGAACCAGAGCTTCGCCACTGCCTCGCCTAGCGAGCAAGGCAGAAGAAGTGTTTATACATGTGTTGCTGAGGTGTTTCATACATGTGCTGAGGAAGTGTTTTATACATGTGTGATGATGTGTTGATACCTGTATTGATGATGTATGATGATATGCAAAATGTTGTGAATGTATATATTATGCATGTATTTGTGAATAGACTATTCTATGGCTTAGAGTGTGAGCATGTGTCTATTCTTAAATTGTTGTTGAGGTTGCATCGCTAGATGATTAGCATGCATATTGTGGCCTTCGGGTGGTAGCTAATTCCCATGGTGAGGAATTAGTGAGTAAATCATTTTGATTGTTGTTGTTAATGTTTGCATGCTAGGTGATTAGTGTGCATTTCATGGCCCATTTGGGGTGGTAGCTAATTCCCATGGTGAGGAATTAGTGAGTGAGTCACTATGTCTCAAATGAGTGGGACTAGTGAGCTTGGTAGCCGTGCCTGGATTTGGACGGTGAGGTTGAACTATATGTTCACAAATAGTCGGTACCGCATGCATGGAGTCTCATTGCATAATAACTGTATGGCATATAATATGAATGGATGTATTCCAGTATTATATGTGTGTTGTGTGTTGTGTTGTTGATGTTGAGTATGGTTGAGATTATATATATGCTATATGTCATTGTTGAATATGATGTTTGAACGGATACTGCCGTTGCTGAGTGTGTAGTCTGGTTAGGGTGAATTAATGTGTTAATTACTTAGCATTACATGTTGTTCTATAATGCTTATTATATTGATTGAGGAACTCACCCTTACACCTATTTTTCAGGTAACGAGAAATGAGTTGAGTAGAAGCTAATGCTTGGAGTCTAGAGTAGTTCTTATGGGTCATGCTCTGATAGATGTAACATCGGGAGGGGATGTCTTAATTGATTTGATATTGTTGTTGATGATTTACATGTATTGTGTTACATGTTTTACATTGAGTTGAATTTTATTCCGTTGCGAATTATGCAAAGAACCTTATTTTGATCAAATAAATGAGCATGACAGGATATTTTAATGATTTTTGTGAAATGATTGTGTGACACCCTTCGGGGCATAATTACTCTGATGAATACATTGTTATTTTAATTATAATAATTTGGGGTATTTAGAAGGGTGTTACATTAGTGGTATCAGAGCATAGTCGGTCGTGTCGAGTCGTAATTATTCTGTTTTCCCTGTACGGGATAGGTGTTGTGTAACCCTATCAGTACTTATTGTTTTAGTTTGTTGGGTTTTCAGAAAAGAGATGGCTGGAAGAGGTAGAGATGATGCTGCGATTGCTGAGGCCCTGGGTATGCTAGCTGGAGTACTTGGAGGAAGCCCGAATGTTGCGGGAATGGGAGCTGCTCGTCAGTTGAGTGAGTTCCAGAAGAACAATCCTCCAATGTTCAAGGGAGCATACGATCCAGATGGTGCTCAGAAGTGGTTGAAGGAGATTGAGAGAATCTTCAGAGTAACTGAGTGTGCTGATAACCAGAAGGTCAGGTTCGGTACACATATGCTGTCAGAGGAAGCTGACGATTGGTGGGTTGCTACCCGCACTGAGTTGGAATCTGCTGGGAATACTGAGATTACTTGGACTGTGTTCAGGGAGAGATTTCTGAGGAAGTATTTTCCAGAGGATGTCAGAGGAAAGAAAGAGATAGAGTTTTTGGAATTGAAGCAGGGTAACAGGTCGGTTACTGAGTATGCTACGAAGTTCACCGAGCTGTCAAAGTACTATACTCCCTATAATGAGGCTGCTGGAGAATTTTCGAAATGTGTGAAGTTTGAGAACGGGTTGCGTCCTGAGATCAAACAAGCTATTGGATATCAGAGGATCAGGGTGTTTTCTGATTTGGTTGACTGTTGCAGAATTTTTGAACAGGATTCCAAGGCTAGAGCAGAGAGCTATCAGCAGAGGGTTGATAGGAAGGGTAAGAATCAGATGGATCGTGGAAAACCGTATGCAGCTGGCAAAGGTTTTCAGAAGCAGAATGGGATGAGGAGGCCTAGTGGGGGAGACTCTAGTGCTCCTGCTAAGTGTTTCAAATGTGGAAAAGGTGGTCATTTGGCTGCAGATTGCCGGTTGAAGACTGTGACTTGTTTCAACTGTGGAGAGTTGGGTCATATCAGTCCACAATGTCCTAAGCCGAAGAAGGAGAATCAGTCAGGAGGCAAGGTTTTTGCTCTATCAGGTTCTGAGACTTCTGCAGATGATCGTTTGATCAGAGGTACGTGTTATATTAATGGCTTTCCTCTTATAGCTATTATTGACACAGGTGCTACTCATTCTTTTATATCTGTGGATTGTGCTGTGAAGCTTAAATTAGAGATATCTGAGATGCGTGGAAGTATGGTGATTGATACTCCTGCAAAGGGTTCAGTGACTACTACTTCGGTTTGTTTGAGTTGTCCTTTGAATATTTTTGGTAGAGATTTTGGGATAGACCTTGTGTGTCTTCCATTAGTGCAGATTGACGTTATCTTGGGTATGAACTGGTTGGTGTTTAACCGAGTTTATATCAACTGTTTTGATAAGACTGTGATATTTCCTGAGATTGAGGAAGGAAAGAGTTTGTTTCTATCTGCAAGGCAGGTGAATGAGGAAGTGGCAGATGGGGCAGAGTTGTTTATGCTGTTAGCGACTTTGGAGGCTAAAGATAAACTGGTGATTGGTAATCTAGCCGTAGTGTGTGATTTTCCTGAGGTGTTTCCGGAAGAGGTGAATGAATTGCCGCCAGAGCGTGAAGTGGAGTTCTCGATTGAGTTGGTACCTGGTACTAGGCCGATATCGATGGCTCCTTACCGTATGTCTGCTGTTGAGTTAGCTGAATTGAAGAGTCAGTTGGAAGATCTGTTGGATAAGAAATTTATTCGTCCGAGTGTGTCACCGTGGGGTGCACCAGTGTTATTGGTTAAGAAGAAAGAAGGTACTATGAGGTTGTGTGTGGACTACAGGCAACTGAATAAAGTGACGATCAAGAATCGGTATCCTTTGCCGAGGATTGATGATTTGATGGATCAGTTGGTTGGTGCGAGTGTGTTCAGCAAGATAGATTTGAGATCTGGGTATCATCAGATACGTGTGAAAACTGAAGATATTCAGAAGACTGCTTTCAGGACGAGGTATGGACATTATGAGTATTCTGTGATGCCTTTTGGTGTGACTAATGCGCCTGGAGTATTCATGGAGTATATGAATAGGATTTTCCATCCGTACCTAGACCAGTTTGTTGTGGTGTTTATTGATGACATTTTGGTGTATTCGAAATCTGAAGAAGAGCATGCTGAGCATTTGAGAGTGGTTTTAGGAGTGCTGCGAGAAAAGCAGTTATTTGCTAAATTGTCTAAGTGCGAATTTTGGTTAGAAGAAGTTAGTTTTCTTGGTCATGTGATTTCAAGAGGTGGTGTTGCTGTTGATCCTTCTAAGATAGAAGCGGTATCTAAGTGGGAAGCTCCGAAGTCTGTTGCTGAGATTCGAAGTTTCCTTGGTTTGGCTGGTTACTATAGGAAGTTCATTGAGGGATTTTCTAAGTTGGCGTTACCGTTGACGATGTTGACTAGAAAGGGGCAAGCATTTGTTTGGGACTCAAAATGTGAAGAAGGTTTCCAAGAGTTAAAGAGAAGGTTGACTACTGCTCCTATTTTGATATTACCGAGTTCGTCGGAATTATTTGAGGTTTATTGTGATGCTTCATTGTTGGGTTTAGGTGGTGTGTTGATGCAGAATAAGCAGGTTATAGCTTATGCTTCGAGACAGCTGAGGGTTCATGAGAGGAACTATCCGACGCATGATTTAGAGTTGGCAGCTGTGGTATTTGTTCTGAAGTTATGGAGGCATTACTTGTATGGATCGAGATTTGAAGTTTTCAGTGACCATAAAAGTTTAAAGTATTTGTTTGATCAGAAAGAGCTGAATATGAGACAGAGGAGATGGTTAGAATTTCTGAAGGATTATGACTTTGGTTTGAATTACCATCCGGGTAAAGCAAACGTAGTGGCTGATGCATTGAGTCGGAAATCATTACATATGTCTATGTTAATGGTTAAGGAATTGGATTTAATTGAGCAGTTTAGAGATTTGAGTTTGGTGTGTGAGAGTACTCACAATAGTGTTAAATTGGGAATGTTGAAGTTAACAAGTGGTATTTTGGATGAGATCAGAGAGGGTCAGAAATCTGATATGCTTTTGGTTGATAAGTTGACTTTAGTAAATCAAGGTCAAGGTGGTGAATTCAGAGTTGACGAGAATGGTGTTTTGAGATTTGGTAATCGAGTGTGTATTCCGGATGTTATAGAACTTAAGAAGAGTATTCTGGAAGAAGGACATCGTAGTGGTTTGAGTATTCATCCTGGAGCTACGAAGATGTATCATGATTTGAAAAGATTATTTTGGTGGCCGGGAATGAAAAGAGAAATTGCAAGTTTTGTGTATTCCTGTTTGACTTGTCAGAAGTCGAAGATTGAGCATCAGAAGCCGTCTGGGCTAATGCAACCGTTGTCTATTCCAGAGTGGAAGTGGGACAGTATTAGTATGGATTTTGTTTCTGGTTTGCCGAGGACAAGTAAGAATCTTGAGGCTATTTGGGTGATTGTTGATAGATTGACGAAGTCGGCTCATTTCATTCCGATCAGAATGGATTATCCGTTAGAGAGATTAGCCGAGTTGTATATTGAGAAGATTGTAAGCTTGAATGGTATTCCGTCGAGTATTGTTTCAGACAGAGATCCTAGATTTACATCGAAGTTTTGGGAAGGTTTGCAGAGAGCTTTGGGAACTAAACTGAGATTGAGTTCTGCATATCATCCGCAGACTGATGGTCAGACTGAGAGGACTATTCAGTCACTAGAGGATCTTTTGAGAGCTTGTGTTTTGGAAAAAGGAGGTGCTTGGGATTGTTATTTGCCTTTGATTGAGTTTACCTACAACAATAGTTTTCATTCGAGCATTGGTATGGCACCGTTTGAAGCTTTGTATGGTAGGAGATGTCGGACACCTTTATGTTGGTATGAGTCCGGTGAGAGTGCTGTGGTTGGACCGGAGATTGTTCAACAAACTACGGAAAAGATTAAGATGATTCAGGATAAGATGAGAATTGCTCAGAGTCGTCAGAAGAGTTATCATGACAAGAGGAGGAAGTCACTTGAGTTCCAAGAGGGAGATCATGTGTTTCTTCGTGTTACTCCGATAACTGGTGTTGGTCGAGCCTTGAAGTCGAAGAAGTTGACACCTCGATTCATTGGTCCTTATCAGATTTTGGAGAGAATAGGAGAGGTAGCCTATCGTATCGCTTTACCGCCGTCGCTTGCGAATTTGCATGAGGTTTTTCATGTGTCTCAGTTGAGGAGGTACATTCATGATCCGTCGCATATAGTCCAAATAGATGATGTACAGGTGAGAGATAACCTGACTGTTGAAACATCACCTATGAGGATCGAGGATCGAGAGTTGAAGCAGTTGCGGGGTAAAGAGATTGCCTTGGTGAAGGTAGCTTGGGGAGGACCAGCAGGTGGCAACGTGACTTGGGAACTGGAGAGTAAGATGAAGGAATCTTACCCAGAGTTGTTCGCTTGAGGTATGTTTTCGAGGACGAAAACTCTTTTAGTGGGGGAGAGTTGTAACACCCCGATAATAATAAAATAATTATTTAAATTGAGTTAATAATGTAATTATTAATTTAATTGAATAATTAGAAATTTTATTATTATTATTTTGGAATAATTATTATTATTTGGAAAATATATATATGTTGGAATAAGGAAAAGTTCTCATTTGGAAAAGCATTTCACGTGAAAACAGAACAGAGAAGCATCGTGAGAGAAAAGGGAAAAAGGGCAGAGAAGAGGAGCTGAAGAGCAAAGGTTGGAGAACGAAAGCTTGAAGCTCAAAGATTCTGCCGGATTGTTAAGGTAAGGGGGGTTTATCGTCGATTGATGGGTATTTTGGGATAATATGTAATGGGTAGTGAGAAACCGTTGAATCGACCCTAATTGGGATTTGGAATGCTGAAAATTTGTGATGAATAGGTTGAGTGAAAACCGTAATCAAATTGATGATTGTGTGTGTAATCAAACCGATAAATTGGTGATGAATGGCGACGAGTAAGTTTGAGTGGGAAGGGTCTGGGATGGGCACATGAGATCCCTGCCCAGAGAAAACGCGTCTGGTGAACTGTCATGTTCGCCTAGCGAACATAACCTTCGCCTAGCGAAGGAACGCGCCTCAACCTCGCCCCAGCGAGATTGAGAGGTTTTGCTACTGTAATGTTCGCTGTGGACTCGCTGGAGCTTCGCCTAGCGAGTGAGTGCTAGCTGTGTTTTTCACCAAAACAGAATGAGTTCGCTATTACCTTCGCCTTGAACTCGCCTAGCGAATTAATTTACCAATTTCCTGGAGCTGTTCGCCTTGAGCTCGCCTAGCGAACCAGAGCTTCGCCACTGCCTCGCCTAGCGAGCAAGGCAGAAGAAGTGTTTATACATGTGTTGCTGAGGTGTTTCATACATGTGCTGAGGAAGTGTTTTATACATGTGTGATGATGTGTTAATACCTGTATTGATGATGTATGATGATATGCAAAATGTTGTGAATGTATATATTATGCATGTATTTGTGAATAGACTATTCTATGGCTTAGAGTGTGAGCATGTGTCTATTCTTAAATTGTTGTTGAGGTTGCATCGCTAGATGATTAGCATGCATATTGTGGCCTTCGGGTGGTAGCTAATTCCCATGGTGAGGAATTAGTGAGTAAATCATTTTGATTGTTGTTGTTAATGTTTGCATGCTAGGTGATTAGTGTGCATTTCATGGCCCATTTGGGGTGGTAGCTAATTCCCATGGTGAGGAATTAGTGAGTGAGTCACTATGTCTCAAATGAGTGGGACTAGTGAGCTTGGTAGCCGTGCCTGGATTTGGACGGTGAGGTTGAACTATATGTTCACAAATAGTCGGTACCGCATGCATGGAGTCTCATTGCATAATAACTGTATGGCATATAATATGAATGGATGTATTCCAGTATTATATGTGTGTTGTGTGTTGTGTTGTTGATGTTGAGTATGGTTGAGATTATATATATGCTATATGTCATTGTTGAATATGATGTTTGAACGGATACTGCCGTTGCTGAGTGTGTAGTCTGGTTAGGGTGAATTAATGTGTTAATTACTTAGCATTACATGTTGTTCTATAATGCTTATTATATTGATTGAGGAACTCACCCTTACACCTATTTTTCAGGTAACGAGAAATGAGTTGAGTAGAAGCTAATGCTTGGAGTCTAGAGTAGTTCTTATGGGTCATGCTCTGATAGATGTAACATCGGGAGGGGATGTCTTAATTGATTTGATATTGTTGTTGATGATTTACATGTATTGTGTTACATGTTTTACATTGAGTTGAATTTTATTCCGTTGCGAATTATGCAAAGAACCTTATTTTGATCAAATAAATGAGCATGACAGGATATTTTAATGATTTTTGTGAAATGATTGTGTGACACCCTTCGGGGCATAATTACTCTGATGAATACATTGTTATTTTAATTATAATAATTTGGGGTATTTAGAAGGGTGTTACAACAGCAGCAGAAACAACATGTTGGTGACCAAAGTCATCTATACGAAAGTTTCATCCTTCTGATGAGCAGCATGTAAATTCATCTATACGAACCATATTTTACAGGGATGATGTAAGTGAAGGACATTTTTATCAAGTTTTACTCTATGAGTTGGACGCAATCCGGAAGGCATGTCCTCCCTTAGAGCCAAACTGTCAGCCTCCAGTAACTTTCATCATTGTACAAAAACGGCACACTATGCTGATAAGAAGCACTTACCTCATCAAACAGTGCACTGTGTATAGCCCAAAACAAACCGCCGGCAGTATCTCAGTCTGGACTACCGAATGCTCCTGAGGGCCAACAGGCATTCTACCGAACTCAGGATCCTGGCACATATACTCATCCGGTTCTTGAGACTGCTGTCATTGAAACACTGTACCTTCCTGTGTCTGCTTCTCAGATAGTACAGACACTTATTCAGATTGTTGTTAATATACAACCAACATTGATCCAGGACAGCTTATGGTCATTTTGGTGATGCAGTTCATTTGGATACTACATGCAGAGCTAACCAATATAGAGTGTCATTTGCTCTTTTTACTGGAGTAAACAGTCATGGTTAGTTGGTTTCATTTGGTTGTGCATTCCTTTTTGATGATTCTGAGGCCTCCTTTTGTGGCTCTTTAAGACATTTCTCATGGCAATGAGTGACCGACAACCTGTCTCAATAATTACTGATCAAGACAGGGCCATACAGAAGGCAATTTCACAGGTTTTCCCACAAACTCGCCATTGTATTAACAAGTGGCATGTCTTGAGAGAAGGCAAGGAAAAGTTGGCCCATGTGTGTCTATTGCATCCAAATTTTCAGGGTGAACTTTATAATTTCATTAACATGACAGAAACCATCGAGGAGTTTGAATCATCTTGTAATGTCTGCAGATACATTTGATGATACAGAAGTCAATAATATCAGTTTGAAGATTAGTGATTCACTGGGAGATTTGACTAAATCTCCAACCACTAGAAGTTCTCATGTTTATGATGGCAGTGTCTCTCCTAATGATGTGATGGACGAGCGGTCGCTCGGTCATAATTTATATTCTTTTGAGGGAGGCTCCAAATAAAGGAAAGAAATATAAGTATTATGGGATACCAATGGAAACATTTTTCTCCTTTTTGAGTTCTGTTATAGTGTTTCAGATAATGATACCCATATCTCTTTACATCACAATGGAGTTGGTTAGTTTGGGCCAGTCATACTTCATGATTGAAGACATGGATATGTATGACCCTAGCTCTGGATCAAGGTTTCAGTGTGGATCATTAAATATAAATGAAGATTTGGGTCAAATACGCTATGTATTTTCAGACAAGACAGGAACACTAACAGAAAACAAGATGGAAGAAGAATTATGGGAGCTTCTTGGTTACTACTGATAATAGTTCAACAACAGCTGTTATTCCGAAACAGAGATGGAAACTCAAATCTGAAATTGCAGTTGATCCCAAACTAATGAGCATGCTGCATAGAAACTCAAATAGAGATGAAAGAATAACTGCTCATGAGTTTTTTTTCTTACATTGGTTGCTTGTAATACTGTGATTCCTATATTTACTAATGGTGGATTTTCTGGTTGTGGAACAAGTGAATCAAATGGATATGTAGAATGCATTGATTACCAAGGTGAATCCCCTGATGCAACACAAGGCTTACTGTGAAAATCATACTAGAACAGATCAAAGAAGTATGAAAATCTTGATGGATCAATCACTGCAAACTTCTGAACAACAGACGTGGTTACAGAAATTTCTGGGGTACGATTTCAAGATTGAATATAGACCAAATAGCTTACCAAATAGCTTACCATATGCAGACTCATGAACATAAAGAGCAGGCATGCTCTGTTAAGCAGGCTTGCGACAAATCCAACAATCCTAATATAAAAGAACAGGCAGGCTCTGTTAAGCATGCCAGCAAATTCCAATGAAAATCCCATCTTGGAATTGTCGTTGGGCTTGGGAACTCGCGGAAAATGCCTTAAACGTTCAATCATAACATTGATACTACAATTTTAAATGAAAATCAAACAAGAAGCTGAAACATACTCAAACTGTTTCAGCATTACACAATCTGTGAAAGAGATCAGAATAATAGAACCATACGAAAATATACAAAAACTGTTTCAATGTTAATTCCAAACAGAACCAATGCACAAAACAATCAACACAACCAATGCACAAAACAATTAACACAACATTCAAAATCAACCATGTGTTCAAATATTATAGAGGCAGTGGGAAAAAGATTTACCTGATTGTCTCAAACTTGCAAATCAATAACCCGTTGTTGATGTTGCGTTATGTTTCTATGGAGATGAAAAAACCTTCTTCGATGAGTCGTCGAGCAGCTGCTAGTAGCTTTCGTAAAGATCGTCCAGCACAATGGTTAAAATAATTTTGATGAGTAAAGATCGTCCAGCACAATGGTTAAAATAATTTTGATGAGTAGATGAATGAAAACAAACGAATAAATGAATAAAGTACCTTCCAAGCGAGTTCGAAACTGATGGAATTAACGATGAAACTAGAAGAAACCCAGCAAAGAAAAGTAAGAACAACAACGAATGAATCAACTTTAATATCCAAAGCAGCGTAAAAGAGAGTATAGAAAACGGTAAAGAAGAATGATGAAGCCGTTGTGGGTTGTGAAGATTTCCGAGCAATCACGTTCTTTGTTCCTTTTTCACTATTTCTTGCACTTCATCGATGATGAAAAGTTTCTAAAATGTGAAATGAAAAGAAAATTTGGAACATGAGAAGTCATGGTTATATTTTAGGCGGTAATGATAAATTGTCCTTAGGGATTCCTAAATTTACACCCTATTTTAATATAACGGGTTTAATATAAATTTAGTCATTTATATTGTTATAATTATACACCCTATTTTTAAATATAGGGTGTCTATTGTTATATTAATATTCCAAAATTTACACTCTATTTTAATATAACGGGTTTAATATAAATTTAGTCATTTATATTGTTATAATTATACACCCTATTTTTAAATATAGGGTGTCTATTGTTATATATTAATATTAAAATTTATTATTTTTTTAAGAAAATTTAAGATTAAACAAATAAGAATAATAAAAGTTATTGTTTAAGGCACGAATATTTTATTTTTATTTTTAAATTTACACCCTTTTTTTGAATATCAGGTGTAATATAGAGTTGATAATAAATAATATTTGAATTTACACCCGGTATTTAAAAATAGGGTGTCTATTGTTACGTACTAAAATTCAAAATAAGACTTTATTTACAAAACTGCCACCGCATTTGCGTTTTACACCCGTTTTTTGTAAAACGGGTGTAAATTTACAAATTATATTATTCTTTTTGTACTAGTGACTTGTGGCACGGTGGAGGCACGAAGCATCGTTGAACCTATCCGAAATATCAGCAGAAAGGTATATACCAAACACCATTTTTAAATCATATTTAAGTATTGAGTGACGCAGATTCGAACCTGTAATTCCTCGGTGTGTCTAGAACAAAAAAGAAACTTAAGCACTTTGGATATTTTGCATGCCCTTCAATAGATGGTGATAAATTATGCATGATGTTTTTATCTTTAATCAATATACTTTACAAGAGGATGATTTGATTTCGGTTCACGTCCTAATGCAGAGTGGTTTAGATGTTCAATTCAGTGAAGCTGAGTGCTATAAGATTGATCCAAAGAACAACAAAGTTTACTGCAGAGCTAGTCATGACAAAAAGCTTGGTGGCACAGAAGAATTTTCACTTGATTATGATTACTTAGTAATAGCTATGGGAGCTCGTTCTAATACATTTAATACACCTGGTGTTGAGGAACATGCCTACTTCTTGAAGGTAATTGTGATGTCGTTGTCGAGACCTTTAAAACTGTTTTATTGTGGCCGCAATTGGAGTTGCAGGTTGAAATTTAGAACTATGGTTATAATATGCTGAAATGACTTATGAGTTTATGTGTGAATTAGGAAGTGGAAGATGCTCAAAGAATCCGGCACAAAGTGATTAACCTTTTTGAAAGAGCAAGCCTTCCTTGTGTACCGGTGGAAGAGAAGAAAAGGCTTCTCAGTTTTGTAATTGTTGGTGGTGGTCCAACTGGTGTAGAGTTTGCAGCAGAGCTATATGATTTTGTGCATGAAGATCTGTCAAAGTTATATCCTTCTCTTAAAGACCATGTCAAGATTACTCTCCTCGAGGCTGGTTATCATATCTTAAACATGTAATGTAGATTTTTTATCTATGTTTCAATATTAAGGCTAATGGTTCTAAATTGCAGTTGTGGTACGCTGGTGATAATTTCTTGATTCATTATAGGTTTGACAAGAGAATAACCGAATTTGCTGAAGAAAAGTTCAAAAGAGATGGAATTGATGTGAAATTAGGATCTATGGTTGTGAAAGTTGGTGAAAAAGAAATCTCATCAAAAGAAAGAGGAAGTGGTGAAGTTGCTACATTACCTCATGGGATGGTAGTTTGGTCCACCGGTATCGGTGCTCGTCCTGAAGTAGTTGATTTTATGAAGCAACTTGGTCAGGTTTGCATATGCGCGAACTTGTATTCAAAAGTTAGTCTCAAAGAGTATTCAAATTTTGCTTGCTTTGAATGTTTGTTTTGAATGTTTGTATGACAGATTAACAGACGTGCATTGGTGACCGATGAATGGCTGAGGGTGGAAGGGTGCGACAACATCTATGCTCTAGGTGATTGTGCGACTATTAATCAACGTAAAGTTATGGTATGCATACTCTACAGATTCAATGAACAAATTTTTATTTTTGGATCTCACTAATTGAATTAAAAAAGAAGACTTTAGTAATGTGGTGATTGTTGAGTGTGGCTCATAGTCGGCTCGCTTTTCTTCAATAACATTTTAGTATACTGATTTTATCAGGAAGATATAGCCGTGATATTTAGCAAAGCAGACAAGGAAAATACCGGTATGTTAGATCTTAAAGAATTTCAAAACGTTGTTGGAGATATTATTGAGAGGTATCCACAAGTGGACATTTATTTAAAAAGTCAAATGAAAGACATGGCTTCTTTGCTAAGTAAATCTCAGGAAAGCCCTACTACAGTTGTGGACATTGAATACTTTAAACAAGCTCTTTCCAAGGTTGATTCTCAGATGAAAAATCTTCCCGCAACAGCTCAGGTAAACAAGAGATGATTGAATTGTTTTGTATTGATTCAATGATAAGACGCATATATCAATGAACGCAGAATACTGATACACTTTATATAGTGATAAGACCAATTAATAAATTTTAACTAACTTGTAACAAAACTAACTAACTAATAACTACCTATAACTAAATATAACGACTAAGTTTAACCGCTTCCAACTTAATCATTCTAGGTAGCTGCTCAACAAGGAACCTATCTCGCAGACTGTTTCAATCGTATGGAATTGTGTGAGAGGTATCCGGAAGGCCCTCTAAGGTTTAGAGGAACAGGACGCCATCGGTTTCGTGCTTTCAGGTACAGGTTTTTTTGTGTCTGGAATCAAAGTAGTGCATGATTGATGACTTATATAAGAGAATGCTATGAAAAAAAGGTACAAGCATTTTGGACAATTTGCTCCTCTTGGCGGAGAACAAACTGCGGCTCAGCTTCCAGGAGATTGGGTTTCAATTGGTCATAGCAGTCAGTGGTTGTGGTATTCAGTATATGCAAGGTATAATGTAGAAGCTTAATGAATGAATGCTGGAAATTGTATATGTATGTTTTGGTTTCATCCTCTAATGATTCTTATAAACATGCAGCAAACAAGTCAGCTGGAGAACAAAGGCTTTGGTGATAGCTGATTGGGGAAGACGATTCCTATTTGGCAGAGACTCAAGTCAAATCTGAGATCTAGTTCGAAGCTTGAACAACATTTAATAGCATACTTTATAAGTATTTTGTTGGCACTGCAATCCACATTACTGAACAGTAACTTGATCCTTGTTTTTATTTTGTACTTTTGGTAGTGACTTGGATTTAAGTATGGAATTCTACAATTGGTAGGTACTAAAAAATTTCATTGAAAATTGTGATTTTTCCTAACCTTGCATGGGGTATGCAGCGTCGATTTTTAAAGAAGAATGAATGATGAGTCTCAATGAATGATGAAAAAAGTTTTATATATGACTCAATATGAATAAAAAACACTTCAAAAGTTAATAAATTTGAATTTTTTTTTAAAATATCCAGAATTTTTAAAAAAATTTCAAAAATATCCATTTTTCCAAAAAATTACCAAAATGGGCAATTTTTGCCCTAGTTTCCTACATGGGCGCCACCCTAGTTGGCGCCTACCCTTAAAGGGTAGGGCAAGTCGCCACTAGGAGTGGCGCCTACCCTTAAAATTTTTTTTTTTTTTTTTTTTTAAATATGTTTTTTTTTTTTTTTTTTTTTTAATTTTTTTTAATTTATGAATTTATATTTTTTCTAAATTATATTAATTTATATTAACACATATATATAAATAAAATTATTTACAAGATATATATATATATATATATATATATATATATATATATATATATATATATATATATATATATATATATATATATATTAATTTATATATATACTAATTTAATTTATAAGTAATTATTATTATTTAAATTTTTTTGGAAGAATTAGGGTTAATCATGTTAAGGTTAATTTATCAATTATAATTAGGGTTTATTGATCGGTTATAATTAGAGTTTGGTAGTTATGACCTAATTGAAACCCTAATTCCCTATAAGATTAAGTAATCAAGTGCGACACTAATTAGGGTTAGGTAGACTGGTGTACAACCCAGATCTTTTCCTATAAATAAAGTGTTATTTCCTTGCATTTTCTTCACCACTGTTTCCTATCACTTTCTGTATCAAGTTGAGTTCATGGCATCCCCAAGACCGTCGTCATGGCAGCGAACATCATCAAGGCGCCCGGATCCTGAACCAGTAATCTTAAAAAGGGATGGGCATGTTATTTTCTCGCCTTTGAAACCTCCAATGGAGATGAAATTTTGGAACATCCGTTCGTTGGACCAACTAAAAAGGTCCTTGATGTCTTGGTTAGAGGGAGATTACCAACCTGGTGAAGTCATCAGAAGGATTCAGAGGCTTAGAACAAGGTTCTCATTTGAAACTGGAGAAACGATACGTTGGTGGGTTGAAGTTGAAAGCGACATTGATTGCATCCAAATGATGCATGGATCAGACGACATAGTGTTAACTGTTGTAATTTCTTAGATTTTAATGGTTGTTTGTCATGTTGTTGTTGTATTTGTTATTGTTCTAGTACTTGTTCTTGTTTTAGTACTTATTTTTGTTCCAGTATTTGTTTTTGTTTTAGTAATTGGTGTTGTAATGTTAGATGTTTGTGTTTGTTGTTCAAGTGTCATCTTCTATTTGGAATAAAAAGTAAACTTTAATTTAAAATGATTTTGGTACACAGATTTATGAAAGTGAAAACTAAGTTGTGGAACTAGATCCACGATATGGACATTTGTTCTTATTATGCCCTAGTTGTCTACATATGCTACACTTCCTCTGCATTTTCTCTGCGACGTCCATTTCAGTTCTAATGCGCCTGCTATTTGGGCGACCACTTTTATTCCGCCGCATCGATTCGTTGTGCCAAACAATTTCCCCGTCATACTCTGGCCAATACGCCTCCAATGCTACCACCGGAAAGGGATTGTCGTATACATTGAGCAATGTTGCAACTTTGTAGATTGGAGACACTAGCGATAATGCATCGAAGTGGCTGTGTGAACACGCTGCAATGACATGGGAACAAGGCATACGATAGGCCTGAAATTGACCACAGTCGCACCAACGGTCTGGTATTAGGACCCTATACTCTTGTCTGGGCAGCCCTTGGTTGTGGTCAATTGTTTCCTTGACACTAAAAGTGTGGCCATGGCGGTCGAATTCCGTAACCCGATGGCTGCTGGCTTTGGCAGATTCCTGCCTCAGAAACTTCATGCAGGCATCACTATATACTTGACTCGTCTGCAACACTTCATTCCAGCGCCTGCCTCTTGTTACGAACAACGTTGCCATCCGAAAATAGGTCGCACTCACCAATGCGGTTACCGGGAGGTTACGTATGCCCTTAAACACGCCGTTCATTGATTCCACAAGATTTGTTGTCATGTGGCCCCACCTCACCCCATCGTCGTATGATCTAGTCCACTTCGCTCTGTCGATATTATCGATCCACCTCCCTGCATCAGAATTTGCCAACACTATTTCCCGGCGATAGTATTGGAATCCAGGTTGGTTTAGTGCAGAAAGAAGATTTTACACCCGTTTTTTATACATATTACACCCGTTATGATAGGGTGTAAATTCAAAGGGTGAGATATGTATGAAGAATTTACACCCGTTTTAAAACGGGTGTAAAAAGAGAATATATTACACCCTATTTTAGATTTAAAAAAAGGGTGTAATTGGTAGATATATACATTAAATTTTAAGACATTTACACCCTATTTAATATAAAACGGGTGTAAATTGTCACCTATTACACCCTGTTTTAGATAAAAAAAGGTGTAATTGGTAGATATATACATTGAATTTTAGGACATTTACACCCTATTTAATATAAAACGGGTGTAAATTGTCACCTACATACATTGAAGTTAAACGAATTTACACCCTATTATAATTCAAACGGGTGTAAAATGACAAATATTTACACCCTATTTTTGATATATCAAATGTAAAATATCTTATAATTACATTTAATTTTAACACATTTACACCCTATTTTGTGTATGAAGGGTGTAAAATATCTCAATTTTTTTAAAAATATTTTATTTGAAATTTCATTAAACCAAATATTTTTATATATTCCTGGATATTCAATAAAAAACAAAAATAACCAAAACAAACATTTCTCTAATCTTTAGAATCTTGCACCAAGTCATACATCAACAAAAATTGTATTCATGTAAGAAAAAAATTCAACCACTTTGTTCATGTAACTTGTACCAATAAATCATTCATGGAACAAAAATATATCTATATATAAGTTTTTTTTAATCGCTTCTGTTTTGTCATTAAATCTTTCTTTTCCTGGTTCTCTTGCTCTTCAACCTTTTGCAAAAAGAATTGAGCCCAAAGTTGTCGGATGTGATCAATTGACTCTTTTTCATATGATGAGGTGTCTGTGAATATCTGCAAGTTCAAACATATAATAAATTAAACAACTACATGTTAAAACAATAATTTACATGTTTTTCATTAAATATATGTAATATAAAATACCTCATTGAATCTTTCAACAATACAAGCATCAATAATGTCAAACATATTTTTCATGACATAATATCCACATGCCCATCCGTTATCTTGTTGATGCCCCTGCATATAAATTTTAGTTGGTTCAGAGCATGTACAACTATAATTTTATCACCATAAGTGCAATTCAGTAATAAATATACTACATGTTTATAATGATAACTTACAAATATATCACTTGCAATTATAAAATCGGAATTTTCTTTTTCTTTATCTCATTTATAATAATATAAATAATCAAGATATATGGGCATTTAATACCTCTTTATAAATGGTATCTTTCAAGAACTAAAAAATCAAGCCAACACACCAGTATTCCAAGAAACGACAATATAGTAAAACAAATCTTACCATAATATTCTTCCAATTAGGCTTCTTCTTCTTAATACCTCTTAATAAATGATAACCTTCTAGAGCTCTGATAAAAGAGTTGTCAACGAAGTAAGTTATAAATATAAAGACTATGTGTACAAAAATTTAGTATAAATGATATCTCTCTATTTAGGCTTCTTACCCCTCCAATATGACCTTAATATTTTTCTTAGGAGATCTGTTTAATGAACAAAACCAAAAAATAATATTATCTTCAGGACAAATGACAAACAATTGCCAGTGATTGCTGTAAATTTACAAAAAAAAAGTGTTAGAATCAATAAAATTTAAATATTACAAAATAACATATGAAAAACGATAAAACCTTGAAGGAAACATGTACTTACCTATTTAGCAATGGTCCTAAATAACATTTTTTTGGCTCTCCATCCAACTTATTTTGTATGTATGTTTGAATAACTTCGGCCGGTTTTGTGTGAACTAGTATCCTATTTGGATCGAGAAACCCAAATAGTTTGTTGAAATTCTTGGAGATACACATGGAAGGTCAAAGAACACTGAACTCTTCTTCCATATATTATTACTTGTAATCTTTTTTTGTTTTTTTCCAAAACTAACACTTATGTTCCTCACCCGATGATAGACTTCTTCTCCAGTTAAGGCCTTTGGGGCAACTTTATACTCCTGATATCCATTAAAAGCCTTTTTCAATCTTCGATATGGGTGATTATGATTAAGAAATCTTCGGTGTCCAAGGTAAACAGTCTTTTTTTCTTTCTCTAATTGATGGTAGCATGTATCTTTTTCACATATAGGGCATGCTTTATGCCCCTTAACTTTATAACCAGACAAGTTACCATAAGCTGGAAAGTCATTGATGGTGCAAAATAACATAGCCCGCAATTTGAAAGTTTCATTTGAAAAACTATCAAATACATCAATTCCTTCATCCCACAACTTTCTTAAGTCATCAATCAACGGGCTTAGATAAACATCTATGTCATTTCCTGGTTGTTTTGGTCCAGAAATCATCATAGATAACATAACATGTTTCCTCTTCATGCACAACCAAGGAGATAAATTATAGATAATCAAGAGAACGGGCCATGAACTATGGTTACTACTTAAACTACCATATGGATTCATTCCATCAGTAGAAAGTCCAAGCCTAAGGTTTCTTGGTTCAATGCCAAAGTCTGGAAATAAAGTATCAACCTTCTTCCATTGCAAAGAGTCGGCTGGATGCCGAATTTTTCCATCACACTTCCTTTCTTCTGCATGCCATCTAATATTCTTCGCATCATTTAAATTACCAAACAATCGCTTAAACCTTGGAATAATTGGAAGGTACCATAACACCTTTGCTGGAGGACCCTTTGTGGTCACATCACAACCTTCATCATCACTCTTCTTCTTATAGCGTGATGTCATGCACTTGGGACATTTTTCTTTCTCTTCATTATCTTTCCAATACAATATGCAGTCATTAGGGCATGCGTGTATTTTCTTATATTCTATACCCATTGGACATAATATCTTTTTTGCCTCATAGGCCCGGTTCGGCAACATGTTTTCTTCCGGTAACATTTCCTTCAACAACTCTAACAATTGTGTGAAGCTTTTATCTGTCCAACTATTAATCGCCTTCAAATTGAACAATCTTAGCACAGCCGACAGTCGTGTGAAGTTTTTACAATTTGGATACAAAGGGATTTTACTGTCATTGCAAAGAGTATCATGTATATTTGCCCGTTGAAAAGAGTCTTGTCCAATATCACGGATCATATCTTCTAGACGATCACCCATCTCTACATCAAACTCTTCTTTAGGAGAGGCCTTTGGCGCGTCAGACAATTCACCATGCCATATCCACTTTGTATAATTTTGACAAATCCCGTTAACTCCTAAGTGTTCCCATACGATGTGAGCCTCTAAAGGTGCAATATTTACACACTTAGCACAAGGACAGTGAAATCTTCCATTACTTTCAGGAAGATTAGTTTCAGCAAATTTCAAAAACTCTAACACTCCTTTCTTATACTCCTCGGATAGGCGATTTTTTTGCATCCAACTACGATCCATAACTATGTAAAGAACAAAAAGAATTGTAGTTAAAAGATGCACTTACAAGTATAATACAACTAGTGTTTCTTATAAATAATACAACTAGTCTTGTGAGGAAACCATAATTTTGATCATAAATGTGTTAAGTTAGTGACAACTAAATTGACAACTAAAAACACAGTTAGCAAACTAATTTTACAAACTCAGAAGCAAAACTAGCGAACAACGCTGAATTATAACAAACACTTGGTTCTAATTTCCAAACTGAAAACTAAATACTATTGTTTAAGGTTGAAAAGATAATAAAAACCTTTCCCTGTTATACTCCTTTTTATTTCCTTTTCTTTTGGATATCATGCATCTCATTAAATAGTGTATTAAAATCAACATGAAAGGAAGTAAAAACAAAAATAAAAGTGATTCAAAAAAGGTGTTCAAAATGACAATCTGAACCAATGCACAAAACAATCAACACAACCAATGCACAAAACAATCAACACAACATCAAATATGCATATCAAGCTTGGTGAAGGTGGTTTTGGTTCTGTTTATAAGGGTATATTGAGCAATGGAATGGCAATTGCAGTGAGAGACTGTCGAAGTATTCTGGACAAGGCATAAAAGAGTTTAAAAATTAAATGAGGTTGTTTTGATTTCAAAACTCCAACACAGAAATCTTGTGAGGATCTTAAATTGCTGCATTCAAGGAGAAGAAAAGATGTTAATCTATGAGTATCTGCCTAACAAAAGCTTAGACTTTTTCATTTTTGATAAATCTAAAAGCTCAAAGCTAGATTGAAGAAAGAGGTTCGATATTATCTGTGGCATTGCTAGATGGATATTATATCTTCATCATGACTCGCGATTAAGAATAATTCAGAGACCTAAAGGCCAGCAATGTTTTGTTGGATTCTGCATTGAACCCCAAGATTGCAGATTTTGGTATGGCTAGAATGTTTGGTGGAGACCAAATTGAAGCAGTTACGAATCGTGCTCGCCCGAACAACAAAAATTGCTGCTTCTGTTTCTGCACTTATTGTTGGTGCAATTATATATGGTGTTACCAGCCTGGAAAGAATGAGTTTATTTATGGTATCACAGTCTCAGCTACAGCAGCAGAAACAACATGTTGGTGACCAAAGTCATCTATACGAAAGTTTCATCCTTCTGATGAGCAGCATGTAAATTCATCTATACGAACCATATTTTACAGGGATGATGTAAGTGAAGGACATTTTTATCAAGTTTTACTCTATGAGTTGGACGCAATCCGGAAGGCATGTCCTCCCTTAGAGCCAAACTGTCAGCCTCCAGTAACTTTCATCATTGTACAAAAACGGCACACTATGCTGATAAGAAGCACTTACCTCATCAAACAGTGCACTGTGTATAGCCCAAAACAAACCGCCGGCAGTATCTCAGTCTGGACTACCGAATGCTCCTGAGGGCCAACAGGCATTCTACCGAACTCAGGATCCTGGCACATATACTCATCCGGTTCTTGAGACTGCTGTCATTGAAACACTGTACCTTCCTGTGTCTGCTTCTCAGATAGTATAGACACTTATTCAAATTGTTGTTAATATACAACCAACATTGATCCAGGACAGCTTATGGTCATTTTGGTGATGCAGTTCATTTGGATACTACATGCAGAGCTAACCAATATAGAGTGTCATTTGCTCTTTTTACTGGAGTAAACAGTCATGGTTAGTTGGTTTCATTTGGTTGTGCATTCCTTTTTGATGATTCTGAGGCCTCCTTTTGTGGCTCTTTAAGACATTTCTCATGGCAATGAGTGACCGACAACCTGTCTCAATAATTACTGATCAAGACAGGGCCATACAGAAGGCAATTTCACAGGTTTTCCCACAAACTCGCCACTGTATTAACAAGTGGCATGTCTTGAGAGAAGGCAAGGAAAAGTTGGCCCATGTGTGTCTATTGCATCCAAATTTTCAGGGTGAACTTTATAATTTCATTAACATGACAGAAACCATCGAGGAGTTTGAATCATCTTGTAATGTCTGCAGATACATTTGATGATACAGAAGTCAATAATATCAGTTTGAAGATTAGTGATTCACTGGGAGATTTGACTAAATCTCCAACCACTAGAAGTTCTCATGTTTATGATGGCAGTGTCTCTCCTAATGATGTGATGGACGAGCGGTCGCTCGGTCATAATTTATATTCTTTTGAGGGAGGCTCCAAATAAAGGAAAGAAATATAAGTATTATGGGATACCAATGGAAACATTTTTCTCCTTTTTGAGTTCTGTTATAGTGTTTCAGATAATGATACCCATATCTCTTTACTTCACAATGGAGTTGGTTAGTTTGGGCCAGTCATACTTCATGATTGAAGACATGGATATGTATGACCCTAGCTCTGGATCAAGGTTTCAGTGTGGATCATTAAATATAAATGAAGATTTGGGTCAAATACGCTATGTATTTTCAGACAAGACAGGAACACTAACAGAAAACAAGATGGAAGAAGAATTATGGGAGCTTCTTGGTTACTACTGATAATAGTTCAACAACAGCTGTTATTCCGAAACAGAGATGGAAACTCAAATCTGAAATTGCAGTTGATCCCAAACTAATGAGCATGCTGCATAGAAACTCAAATAGAGATGAAAGAATAACTGCTCATGAGTTTTTTTTCTTACATTGGTTGCTTGTAATACTGTGATTCCTATATTTACTAATGGTGGATTTTCTGGTTGTGGAACAAGTGAATCAAATGGATATGTAGAATGCATTGATTACCAAGGTGAATCCCCTGATGCAACACAAGGCTTACTGTGAAAATCATACTAGAACAGATCAAAGAAGTATGAAAATCTTGATGGATCAATCACTGCAAACTTCTGAACAACAGACGTGGTTACAGAAATTTCTGGGGTACGATTTCAAGATTGAATATAGACCAAATAGCTTACCAAATAGCTTACCATATGCAGACTCATGAACATAAAGAGCAGGCATGCTCTGTTAAGCAGGCTTGCGACAAATCCAACAATCCTAATATAAAAGAACAGGCAGGCTCTGTTAAGCATGCCAGCAAATTCCAATGAAAATCCCATCTTGGAATTGTCGTTGGGCTTGGGAACTCGCGGAAAATGCCTTAAACGTTCAATCATAACATTGATACTACAATTTTAAATGAAAATCAAACAAGAAGCTGAAACATACTCAAACTGTTTCAGCATTACACAATCTGTGAAAGAGATCAGAATAATAGAACCATACGAAAATATACAAAAACTGTTTCAATGTTAATTCCAAACAGAACCAATGCACAAAACAATCAACACAACCAATGCACAAAACAATTAACACAACATTCAAAATCAACCATGTGTTCAAATATTATAGAGGCAGTGGGAAAAAGATTTACCTGATTGTCTCAAACTTGCAAATCAATAACCCGTTGTTGATGTTGCGTTATGTTTCTATGGAGATGAAAAAACCTTCTTCGATGAGTCGTCGAGCAGCTGCTAGTAGCTTTCGTAAAGATCGTCCAGCACAATGGTTAAAATAATTTTGATGAGTAAAGATCGTCCAGCACAATGGTTAAAATAATTTTGATGAGTAGATGAATGAAAAGAAACGAATAAATGAATAAAGTACCTTCCAAGCGAGTTCGAAACTGATGGAATTAACGATGAAACTAGAAGAAACCCAGCAAAGAAAAGTAAGAACAACAACGAATGAATCAACTTTAATATCCAAAGCAGCGTAAAAGAGAGTGTAGAAAACGGTAAAGAAGAATGATGAAGCCGTTGTGGGTTGTGAAGATTTCCGAGCAATCACGTTCTTTGTTCCTTTTTCACTATTTCTTGCACTTCATCGATGATGAAAAGTTTCTAAAATGTGAAATGAAAAGAAAATTTGGAACATGAGAAGTCATGGTTATATTTTAGGCGGTAATGATAAATTGTCCTTAGGGATTCCTAAATTTACACCCTATTTTAATATAACGGGTTTAATATAAATTTAGTCATTTATATTGTTATAATTATACACCCTATTTTTAAATATAGGGTGTCTATTGTTATATTAATATTCCAAAATTTACACTCTATTTTAATATAACGGGTTTAATATAAATTTAGTCATTTATATTGTTATAATTATACACCCTATTTTTAAATATAGGGTGTCTATTGTTATATATTAATATTAAAATTTATTATTTTTTTAAGAAAATTTAAGATTAAACAAATAAGAATAATAAAAGTTATTGTTTAAGGCACGAATATTTTATTTTTATTTTTAAATTTACACCCTTTTTTTGAATATCAGGTGTAATATAGAGTTGATAATAAATAATATTTGAATTTACACCCGGTATTTAAAAATAGGGTGTCTATTGTTACGTACTAAAATTCAAAATAAGACTTTATTTACAAAACTGCCACCGCATTTGCGTTTTACACCCGTTTTTTGTAAAACGGGTGTAAATTTACAAATTATATTATTCTTTTTGTACTAGTGACTTGTGGCACGGTGGAGGCACGAAGCATCGTTGAACCTATCCGAAATATCAGCAGAAAGGTATATACCAAACACCATTTTTAAATCATATTTAAGTATTGAGTGACGCAGATTCGAACCTGTAATTCCTCGGTGTGTCTAGAACAAAAAAGAAACTTAAGCACTTTGGATATTTTGCATGCCCTTCAATAGATGGTGATAAATTATGCATGATGTTTTTATCTTTAATCAATATACTTTACAAGAGGATGATTTGATTTCGGTTCACGTCCTAATGCAGAGTGGTTTAGATGTTCAATTCAGTGAAGCTGAGTGCTATAAGATTGATCCAGAGAACAACAAAGTTTACTGCAGAGCTAGTCATGACAAAAAGCTTGGTGGCACAGAAGAATTTTCACTTGATTATGATTACTTAGTAATAGCTATGGGAGCTCGTTCTAATACATTTAATACACCTGGTGTTGAGGAACATGCCTACTTCTTGAAGGTAATTGTGATGTCGTTGTCGAGACCTTTAAAACTGTTTTATTGTGGCCGCAATTGGAGTTGCAGGTTGAAATTTAGAACTATGGTTATAATATGCTGAAATGACTTATGAGTTTATGTGTGAATTAGGAAGTGGAAGATGCTCAAAGAATCCGGCACAAAGTGATTAACCTTTTTGAAAGAGCAAGCCTTCCTTGTGTACCGGTGGAAGAGAAGAAAAGGCTTCTCAGTTTTGTAATTGTTGGTGGTGGTCCAACTGGTGTAGAGTTTGCAGCAGAGCTATATGATTTTGTGCATGAAGATCTGTCAAAGTTATATCCTTCTCTTAAAGACCATGTCAAGATTACTCTCCTCGAGGCTGGTTATCATATCTTAAACATGTAATGTAGATTTTTTATCTATGTTTCAATATTAAGGCTAATGGTTCTAAATTGCAGTTGTGGTACGCTGGTGATAATTTCTTGATTCATTATAGGTTTGACAAGAGAATAACCGAATTTGCTGAAGAAAAGTTCAAAAGAGATGGAATTGATGTGAAATTAGGATCTATGGTTGTGAAAGTTGGTGAAAAAGAAATCTCATCAAAAGAAAGAGGAAGTGGTGAAGTTGCTACATTACCTCATGGGATGGTAGTTTGGTCCACCGGTATCGGTGCTCGTCCTGAAGTAGTTGATTTTATGAAGCAACTTGGTCAGGTTTGCATATGCGCGAACTTGTATTCAAAAGTTAGTCTCAAAGAGTATTCAAATTTTGCTTGCTTTGAATGTTTGTTTTGAATGTTTGTATGACAGATTAACAGACGTGCATTGGTGACCGATGAATGGCTGAGGGTGGAAGGGTGCGACAACATCTATGCTCTAGGTGATTGTGCGACTATTAATCAACGTAAAGTTATGGTATGCATACTCTACATATTCAATGAACAAATTTTTATTTTTGGATCTCACTAATTGAATTAAAAAAGAAGACTTTAGTAATGTGGTGATTGTTGAGTGTGGCTCATAGTCGGCTCGCTTTTCTTCAATAACATTTTAGTATACTGATTTTATCAGGAAGATATAGCCGTGATATTTAGCAAAGCAGACAAGGAAAATACCGGTATGTTAGATCTTAAAGAATTTCAAAACGTTGTTGGAGATATTATTGAGAGGTATCCACAAGTGGACATTTATTTAAAAAGTCAAATGAAAGACATGGCTTCTTTGCTAAGTAAATCTCAGGAAAGCCCTACTACAGTTGTGGACATTGAATACTTTAAACAAGCTCTTTCCAAGGTTGATTCTCAGATGAAAAATCTTCCCGCAACAGCTCAGGTAAACAAGAGATGATTGAATTGTTTTGTATTGATTCAATGATAAGACGCATATATCAATGAACGCAGAATACTGATACACTTTATATAGTGATAAGACCAATTAATAAATTTTAACTAACTTGTAACAAAACTAACTAACTAATAACTACCTATAACTAAATATAACGACTAAGTTTAACCGCTTCCAACTTAATCATTCTAGGTAGCTGCTCAACAAGGAACCTATCTCGCAGACTGTTTCAATCGTATGGAATTGTGTGAGAGGTATCCGGAAGGCCCTCTAAGGTTTAGAGGAACAGGACGCCATCGGTTTCGTGCTTTCAGGTACAGGTTTTTTTGTGTCTGGAATCAAAGTAGTGCATGATTGATGACTTATATAAGAGAATGCTATGAAAAAAAGGTACAAGCATTTTGGACAATTTGCTCCTCTTGGCGGAGAACAAACTGCGGCTCAGCTTCCAGGAGATTGGGTTTCAATTGGTCATAGCAGTCAGTGGTTGTGGTATTCAGTATATGCAAGGTATAATGTAGAAGCTTAATGAATGAATGCTGGAAATTGTATATGTATGTTTTGGTTTCATCCTCTAATGATTCTTATAAACATGCAGCAAACAAGTCAGCTGGAGAACAAAGGCTTTGGTGATAGCTGATTGGGGAAGACGATTCCTATTTGGCAGAGACTCAAGTCAAATCTGAGATCTAGTTCGAAGCTTGAACAACATTTAATAGCATACTTTATAAGTATTTTGTTGGCACTGCAATCCACATTACTGAACAGTAACTTGATCCTTGTTTTTATTTTGTACTTTTGGTAGTGACTTGGATTTAAGTATGGAATTCTACAATTGGTAGGTACTAAAAAATTTCATTGAAAATTGTGATTTTTCCTAACCTTGCATGGGGTATGCAGCGTCGATTTTTAAAGAAGAATGAATGATGAGTCTCAATGAATGATGAAAAAAGTTTTATATATGACTCAATATGAATAAAAAACACTTCAAAAGTTAATAAATTTGAATTTTTTTTTAAAATATCCAGAATTTTTAAAAAAATTTCAAAAATATCCATTTTTTCCAAAAAATTACCAAAATGGGCAATTTTTGCCCTAGTTTCCTACATGGGCGCCACCCTAGTTGGCGCCTACCCTTAAAGGGTAGGGCAAGTCGCCACTAGGAGTGGCGCCTACCCTTAAATTTTTTTTTTTTTTTTTTTTTTAAATATGTTTTTTTTTTTTTTTTTTTTTTATAATTTTTTTTAATTTATGAATTTATAATTTTTCTAAATTATATTAATTTATATTAACACATATATATAAATAAAATTATTTACAAGATATATATATATATATATATATATATATATTAATTTATATATATACTAATTTAATTTATAAGTAATTATTATTATTTAAATTTTTTGGAAGAATTAGGGTTAATCATGTTAAGGTTAATTTATCAATTATAATTAGGGTTTATTGATCGGTTATAATTAGAGTTTGGTAGTTATGACCTAATTGAAACCCTAATTCCCTATAAGATTAAGTAATCAAGTGCGACACTAATTAGGGTTAGGTAGACTGGTGTACAACCCAGATCTTTTCCTATAAATAAAGTGTTATTTCCTTGCATTTTCTTCACCACTGTTTCCTATCACTTTCTGTATCAAGTTGAGTTCATGGCATCCCCAAGACCGTCGTCATGGCAGCGAACATCATCAAGGCGCCCGGATCCTGAACCAGTAATCTTAAAAAGGGATGGGCATGTTATTTTCTCGCCTTTGAAACCTCCAATGGAGATGAAATTTTGGAACATCCGTTCGTTGGACCAACTAAAAAGGTCCTTGATGTCTTGGTTAGAGGGAGATTACCAACCTGGTGAAGTCATCAGAAGGATTCAGAGGCTTAGAACAAGGTTCTCATTTGAAACTGGAGAAACGATACGTTGGTGGGTTGAAGTTGAAAGCGACATTGATTGCATCCAAATGATGCATGGATCAGACGACATAGTGTTAACTGTTGTAATTTCTTAGATTTTAATGGTTGTTTGTCATGTTGTTGTTGTATTTGTTATTGTTCTAGTACTTGTTCTTGTTTTAGTACTTGTTTTTGTTCCAGTATTTGTTTTTGTTTTAGTAATTGGTGTTGTAATGTTAGATGTTTGTGTTTGTTGTTCAAGTGTCATCTTCTATTTGGAATAAAAAGTAAACTTTAATTTAAAATGATTTTGGTACACAGATTTATGAAAGTGAAAACTAAGTTGTGGAACTAGATCCACGATATGGACATTTGTTCTTATTATGCCCTAGTTGTCTACATATGCTACACTTCCTCTGCATTTTCTCTGCGACGTCCATTTCAGTTCTAATGCGCCTGCTATTTGGGCGACCACTTTTATTCCGCCGCATCGATTCGTTGTGCCAAACAATTTCCCCGTCATACTCTGGCCAATACGCCTCCAATGCTACCACCGGAAAGGGATTGTCGTATACATTGAGCAATGTTGCAACTTTGTAGATTGGAGACACTAGCGATAATGCATCGAAGTGGCTGTGTGAACACGCTGCAATGACATGGGAACAAGGCATACGATAGGCCTGAAATTGACCACAGTCGCACCAACGGTCTGGTATTAGGACCCTATACTCTTGTCTGGGCAGCCCTTGGTTGTGGTCAATTGTTTCCTTGACACTAAAAGTGTGGCCATGGCGGTCGAATTCCGTAACCCGATGGCTGCTGGCTTTGGCAGATTCCTGCCTCAGAAACTTCATGCAGACATCACTATATACTTGACTCGTCTGCAACACTTCATTCCAGCGCCTGCCTCTTGTTACGAACAACGTTGCCATCCGAAAATAGGTCGCACTCACCAATGCGGTTACCGGGAGGTTACGTATGCCCTTAAACACGCCGTTCATTGATTCCACAAGATTTGTTGTCATGTGGCCCCACCTCACCCCATCGTCGTATGATCTAGTCCACTTCGCTCTGTCGATATTATCGATCCACCTCCCTGCATCAGAATTTGCCAACACTATTTCCCGGCGATAGTATTGGAATCCAGGTTGGTTTAATGCATACCCCGCGTTTATCAAATGTTGCATCAAGAAGTTATCCTTGAACTCCCGCATAAAATTTTGAGCAATATGCCTGATGCAGTAGACATGGGTAGACGGGGGGTCATGCCAACCATTTGCTGGATTATTGTATGCACTGTCTATTGAAGCGTGCCTGTCAGAAATCACGCAGATGCCAGCTTGTGGAGTCACGTGCGTTCGAAGATTCTTAAGGAAGAAACTCCAAGCAGCAGCCGTTTCTCCTTCCACCAATGCAAAGGCTATTGGGAAAATATTTGAATTGCCATCTTGTGCGACCGCCATCAGTAACGATCCTTTGTATTTCCCATACAGCCAAGTTCCATCGACTTGAACAAGTGGTTTGCAGAATGTGAACCCGATGATGCAGGGACGGAATGCCCAGAAAAGTCTATGGAAAATTCCATTACCTTCTAGACGAGTTCCATCAGGGGATTGTGCAGGCAAGGTCTCCATTATAGTAACCGTCCCAGGTGAATACAATCGTAGTGCAGCCAGGTAGCGTGGTAGTTGTTTGTATGATTCCTCCCAGTTACCGTACACCAGTTCAATTGCCTTGGTTTTCGCTAACCAAGCCTTTCTGTATGACGGTGTATATTTGAAAACAGCCACACAATGGGAGATAATTGTTTTGACCTTCAGTGACGGGTCAGCCTCAACTAGAGGTAATATGGAATGGCAGATCATGTCATGGCTAAGTTTGCGATGATCCTGTGCCATGTTGGTGTTGACGCAAATGTGAGCTTGAGATATGGACCCTATCACCCACGCATTATGCTTCTTCTTGTACGATGCCATCAACCTATATCCACACTCCGGATTTTTGCATACAATAACGTATCTTTCCGGATTTGATTTGATAACATCGTAGTCAACACAATTTTTCAAGTGCCAGTTCTTTATTGCTAACAGACACTCTTCCTTGGTCCGAAATTGGTCACCCTTCTTTAAGTCCTCATCAGACCTCATATATGGGTTGTAGAACATATCTGATGAGGGCTCATCCTCGCCCAAGTTAAGTGTTGTGAAGTGCGCAGGAGGTGAGTAGCGTTGCGCTATAGGTATTTGAGCTTGGTCTTCGTCTTCAGAATGACGGTTCACCAAGTCATCAACCACGTCTTCAGCATCATCAACCACATCGTCTTCAACGTGGTGCTCAGCATCTTGTTCGTCATCAATCACAGGATCAATAACCTGTGATTGAATATTCTGAGTTGGTTGAGGTTGTTCCAACACAATGTACAACACTATGTATTCGTAACCAGAGTACTCATGGTTACGAAGCATGTATTGTGTCTCCATGTCATTTTGAATCAATGACTTATAAAACTTGACAGAGTTGTTTTCTGAAAAAAAAGGTTGTTGATAAAAAATTTGGGACACGGGTTGTCTTAGTTTGGACTCAATCTTCCTCTTCAGATAAGAGAAGTCAGCTCCTCTATTTAGACAAAAACGAGTGCATTCGGTGTTTCTAAATAGGAAGCCAGACATATCACATTCATAAGTCTCACCATTGACGTGAGCTTTGATTTTGTATTGTGATGAAGATGCCATGTTTTGTGAAGACATTGTGAAGGTTTTGTGAAGGTTTTGTGAAGATATTGTCAAGGTTTTGTGAAGATTGCTGTGAAGATATTGTGAATACCTTTGCGAAAATGTGTGTGAATATTTATACTGCAAGAATCTTACTTCCTATCCATCAAGTCTTCACCACCTAGCCTGAACTTAGTCTCAGAGATTCCCATGCATGCCTGTTCCCCATCAAGTCTTCACCACCAAGTCTGGAAGATTCCCACGCATGCCTTACACGTGTCACACCCTTGAATGTAACACTCCCACCTAGTCTGTACTAATGCATGCCAACCTATCCACCTAGCCTGAACTTAGTCTCAGAGATTCCCATGCATGCCTGTTCCCCATCAAGTCTTCACCACCAAGTCTGGCAGATTCCCACGCATGCCAACCTATCCACCTATCCATATTTCCCCCCATTTTGATGAGGACAATGCAGTTACATGCATAATTGCTGATGGAACTTTCGGGTTTGCTGGAAGAGTGGCAAGAGATTTAGGGATCCCAGAGTTACAGCTATGGACAAATTATGCCTCTCTACTTTTGTGGTTTCTATTATGCATCATAGTAACAAATTATGCTAATGTAAATGTGTTCGAGAAATATATTTAGACACCAAAATATTGATATCAGTTATTGTTTTATTTTATTTTTTTCATTCCAATCAAATAAACTTTTGGTGAATTTTAAGATCGATTACCCATAACCATTAAAATAAATATTTGAAAGTCAAATTTCAACCGTTAAATAAATTATTGGGGGATATCAAAGCTAAAATTGGATTCTACTATCTCTGTGACAATGCATGCCAACACTACCACCTAGTCTGCACCTATTCTGCAAGATTCCCATGCATGCCTTACACGTGTCACACCTTTGCATCATCAGATTCCACCAAGTCTTCCCCAAGACAAGACAACTCCCACCTAGTCTGCACCTATGCATGCCAACACTGCCACCTAGTCTGCACCTATTCTGCAAGATTCCCACGCATGCCTTACACTTGTCACGTTTTTGCATCATCAGATTCCACCAAGTCTTCCCCAAGACAAGACAACTCCCACCTAGTCTGCACCTATGCATGCCAACACTGCCACCTAGTCTGCACCTATTCTGCAAGATTCCCACGCATGCCTTACACTTGTCACGTTTTTGCATCATCAGATTCCACCAAGTCTTCCCCAAGACAAGACAACTCCCACCTAGTCTGCACCTATGCATGCCAACACTGCCACCTAGTCTGCACCTATTCTGCAAGATTCCCACGCATGCCTTACACTTGTCACGTTTTTGCATCATCAGATTCCACCAAGTCTTCCCCAAGACAAGACAACTCCCACCTAGTCTGCATCAAGTATGGAATTCTACAATTGGTAGGTACTAAAAAATTTCATTGAAAATTGTGATTTTTCCTAACCTTGCATGGGGTATGCAGCGTCGATTTTTAAAGAAGAATGAATGATGAGTCTCAATGAATGATGAAAAAAGTTTTATATATGACTCAATATGAATAAAAAACACTTCAAAAGTTAATAAATTTTATATTTCTTAAGCATGGAAACATGGTTTTAAAACCCTTCATAATTAAAACTGAAGTATTACTTTTTTTTTTAATCAAAGACTATTCTAGTATTCTAAGTCATTCTATTCTAGTATTCTAAGTCATTTGCAAGACTTAAAGTGAAGTGTGTGTATGTATTCATCTGCGTGTGAAATTTTAAAACTATCAATAAAATAAATTTTTGCAAGAGACAATACTCAAACTCATGCCCTCTTCCAAATTATCCAACACCCTTGTCAACCAAGCCATTGAACTTTTGTGAAATTTCTTCTTTCAAATATATATATCCCGTTATCTTAGTCAATACATGCATAACCAAAGTTACTGTTGTTGTCCCACTACAGAAGCAGTCAATAGTTTGATGCGTCTTCAATTCTCTATCCACAGAAAATTGTATCTTCTCTAGAACAAAAGTTCTGCAATTGCAATTGACTAAACATAGCTAACAAAGTGTTGTAATATATAGACATCCAAATATTAATTGTGTTTCTTCAAACTCAATTTTGATAAAATCTGTTTTACATAATCAACATACAGACTTGTGAGCTTTAACATGTTTTAGATGATTATTAAATAATGGATCTGATATAGATCGTGCATCATGTTTTAAACAAATGGTTGAAATTGGAACAACAACCCTAATAATAAGAAAATGAACAAAGCAGATGATGATAAGTAATAATAACAGAACTAATAATTTTCTTGTGTTTCAAAATAACAGAACTAATAATAAGACCATATATATGCGTGGAAGTTTGTTATAATAAGTAGATGATGAGTGATCGGGAAAATAACAAGTGTACTATTTTGCCTTTTATAGTAATAATGGAGAAATTCCCCGAATGTCGATCTCAAGGACTGCACGTTAATATTGAGTTTAAATTATCACTACGCCAAATAAGGGAAAAGAGGACGCTTATTTTAGCCTATAACAGCGCTTTTAAGCGCCCTCTAAAGTGGCGCTGACATAGGTAAAGACAGTGCTTTGTTTTCCTGGAAAAAGCGTTCTCTAAAGTGGCCCTTTAAGGGCCACATTATAGTGCGCTTTCAGAAAAAAGCGCCCTCTGGAGTGGTCCATAAAGGACCACCTTAGAGAGCGCTTTCTGGACAAAGCGCCCTCTAAAGTTGTCAATGTAAAGTGTTTATATGGCGCTTCCTACAGAAAGCGCCCTCTAAAGTGTTAGTTATTTTAAAAAAAATTGTTTGAAAAACAGTGGGTATTTAATTGGGAACCTGTTCGCATGCTGCAAAAGTGTAAAATTCATATTGATTTCATCCTTTAATCCAATGTTATACACCATTAATCCATTGATATATACAACATGAATCCATTTATATACAACATTAATCCTCCATATATACAACATTAATATATTGATATTCATGCATGTACAACAACATTCCATACATATATGTACAACAACTACAACCTATATGATTCTATGATCAATAATGAATTGACACAATTCATCCTTTATTTCATCCAAATGAGCTCTTGAGTAAGATTTGTATTCGTCAAAGTACTACAATTAAGAGAATAAAACATATTCATGATTTAGTAACAAATTAGATGAAATATCCGATAATATTAAAATAAACCCTAAGTTATTATTCCATACCATTTTTGGGATGTCTATACGATTCAACGCAATGATATCTCTCATAAATCTCAATACAAAAAATCCGCAATCGATCGAATTGTTTTGCTGAGGACACTACACAGAAAAACAAACAAACAATATATATATATATATATATATATATATATATATATATATATATATATATATATATATATATATATATATATATATATATATATATATATATATATATATATATATATATATATATATATATATATATATATATATATATATATATATATATATATATATATATATATATATATATATATATATATATAATTTCTTACAAACACTATTATAAGCAAAAAAACAAACACTATTATAAGCAAAAATAAGAAACTTAATATATACTTGAACTCTGACCCAGGTAATGTCCTTCCTATTACGATAATTCTTTTTCGATCTAAATTTTAGTATTGCCCTAACAAAATAAAAACGTATATTGAGATCAATCTGACAGACATAATTAAATATACAAATACACACGAATATTTAGGGGAATTTCACTTACGCGTCAACCGTCTTCTTCATACTCGGATATTTACTCCAATTACCCGGTAACGAATCGAGATAATACACCATTAGTCTCGAAAGATCCATAGCAACCAACACCCAGTGACCACTGTAAAATAAAACAAAAATTTAGATGCATGAAAATTTTCTACGTAAAAGATATACATAGATTAGAATGAAATTATTAGAAAGAAAATCTAACCCGTTGCCAGAATTAAACGGTAAAAAATACAAACTGGGTGTAGTATTATCGCCGGCCACCATGAATCTATCGACTAGTTCATTCATTACGGATGTTGGATTTTTCGTTATAAACGTTGTGTTGATACGGGAAGCAGCAATAAAATTGAATCGGTTACACAATTCAGTTCCCCGCATCAATGTGTCATACATATACCTTAAATAGAAACATAATAAACATTAGACTACTCATTGAAATGTGTAAATAAATTGTTCAACTAAGTAAATAATAGATTGATCGGAGTACCATATGTATGTATGAATGACAGTGATGCCCAATTCTTCGTGTTCAAAAAGTTGTTGCATGTCCTCCTTTGCAATTAATTCGGAATGAGCAATTCCGAAAACACCTTCATCCATATCTACACTACGGACAGCGTCGTGCATAATATCTGACTCTTCCACCATTTTCTCAAGACGCATCATAATTTGAGATTTTGTCCCGGACGTCGTTGGAATTTCCTTACTAGCTTTGTCCAACATTTGACCGGGAACCTAAAAATATAAATTAAATCATGACTTTTTGTGATGCAACAGAATCGTTGTGTATATAATTCAATGGGTATATATATTTCTACCTCTTTTTGAGATTTAGGATTTGTTTTTGTCCCGGACTTCGTTGAAATATCCTTACCAGCTTTTTTCAACATTCGACCGGGAACCTAAAAATTCATATAAATTAAATCATGACTTTTTGTGATGCAACAGAATCGTTGTGTATATAATTCAATGGGTATATATATTTGTACCTCTTTTTGAGATTTAGGATTTGTTTTTGTCCCGGACTTCGTTGGAATATCCTTACCAGCTTTTTTCAACATTCGACCGGGAACCTAAAAATTCATATAAATTAAATCATGACTTTTTGTGATGCAACAGAATCGTTGCGTATATAATTCAATGGGTATATATATTTGTACCTCTTTTTGAGATGCAACCGACTCGATGCGTCTTGAAATCCCTTTACCAGCTTTATGTATGGGTCTTGTAGGAGTCTAACATTACCATGTAATAAGGATTGATTAAATATCATAATTGTAGCTGAATTGAAATGTGAATACTAAATATTCATAATCATTTAGAACATATATACCTCGGCATCTGGGAAAATTAGATCTGACGGCCATCCACAAAGGATTCGACTGCATCTCGCATCAACGTTGTCTCTGAAACAACGTCAGGTAATGGTAGAAGCGCGTCCGTATCTAATACAAGGTCAACCGAAACTTTCATATATCCCACCGGGAGGGGATTCTTTGTTGTAGCCGTGCATATCCCGTACGCCCTTTTTTGTATGGATACGCGGGTTTTGATGCCCTTTTCCGATTTTTGTCGCTTACTTCCTGGATAAAAAAGTTTAAGGCATATCAGAACCAAGTAACTTAACAATTGTATAATACCATAATTAATAGACATTACATGGAATTTTTCGTTTCTTCGTTTGGCGACAAAGTTATCCCATTCTTCGGCTGAAATAATCTCCGCATACTTCATTGGCCGTTCTGCTTCAACAAATTTTCCTTCCTCATCCTTGAGAAATTTGTTGGACAAAAAGGATCGAAATCCTTGGAGTCTTTTTCCGGCCAATTGAATACAATATTTTTGCCGGCTTTCATCGATGTGAAAGGATCTCTAAAAAACATACACATGGAGTGTGTTATTATAAGTAATATTATAACAATATGTGGTCAACAAATAGTCAACAAAAAAAACATATAACAATATATGGTAAGTACCTGTATCTCGGACCATATTTTTTCTTTGCCAACCTTCAATTCCGGACTTCTCCAATTATCACATGTAATCGGAATATGTTGTCGAACAAGGAAACCAATGTAACTTGCCAACATTGAACCGTTAGGCTCAATTAGTTGGTCTTCAGCACTCCAATGTACTTCGAATTTTTCACCCTTGTCTCTTGCACGAATGATTGACTTCATAACAGTCAATCCTCGTTTGATTTCATTTTCAACATTGTTACGTGATCCACTCGCATCATGGGTATCGTCTTGGTTACTAGCCATTTTATCTGTAATATAGAAATGATTCAATAAGACCCAAGTAAGACAATGATCATATTTGTGAAGCTACACAAAAAACACATTCATATACCTTCCATTTCTCTCATGTTACAACAATCTAAACTCTCTCTTTTTTTCATCATTATTGAATACAAACTCACACACACCTACTGCATACAAAAGACCAATGCAAACTTATGGTGTTTGGAACATGAACAAACCTGCATCCATAATCATCAAACTTCCAAGCACAAGCTCAAACACACTCCAAATGACATCAATTTTCAATCAGAAATAAAAAACCTTACATAACCATACAACATACAACATTCAGTGATCAAAACCATACACAAAAAATAACAAAAAATGATTTTCAACAAGGTGCTCATGAACACCATGTAGTGCTCGTTTGCCCTAAACAACATTAATCAACATAATGCACAAAATGTAAAACTCAGTTTAGAAAATGCCCTAATCAAACACCTGAAAATACAAACTATTGAGAGAAATACCTTCAAGGTGACGGTAACGATGGAGAAGAAAGTGAACAGCGACGGTGGACGCAGATAACTCAGTGAACGTGAACGCAACAGCAGAAAAAGGCGACGGCAACGACGACGGTGAGGGAGGGAGAACGAACGGAGGACGAGAGTAATCGCAGTAGAGAGAAAACCCAGTTACGTAAACGAAATAGCATATAGCGAGGGAAAATAAAGAGACATGCAGTATATGTTATAATTTTAATGTTTACTAAAGGGGACCTTAGAGGGCGCTTGTGTAAAAATAGCGCCCTCTAAAGGGGGCCTAAGAGGGCGTTTCTAAAAACGCTCTCTAAGGCTTTCCAAAAGCGCTTTATAAACTAGAAATGTACATGGACTTAGAGAGCGCTTTTTTAAAAGCGCCCTCTAAGGGTACCCTTAGAGGGCGCTTTCATAAACGCGCCCTCTATTGGTGTCCCTCCATTTCCTCATTATTTTTTCGCTTCACTTTAGAGGGCGCTTTGTTACAAAAGCGCCCTCTAAAGTGCGCTTTCTATTCCAGTTGTTCGCTCCTTATTTTTTCTCTTCACTTTAGAGTGCGCTTTTGTAATAAAGCGCCCTCTAAGGTGCGCTGTCTATTCTAGTTTTTGGCGTAGTGTATCATTCAAGTAAACAAAAAGTATTAATTTGATTTTTGAGTATAAAAGATTAATAATAAAAGTAAAGGTAAAGAAATATGAAAATAAAGGTTTATAGAGAAAAAGGAACAAAGCAGATGATGATAAGTAATAATAACAGAACTAACAGAACTAATAATAATACCATATATATGCGTGTAAGTTTGTTATAATAAGTAGATGATGAATGATCGGGAAAATAAACAGTGTACTATTTTGTCTTTTATAGTAATAATGGGGAAATTCCCCGAACGTCGATCTCAAGGACTGCACGTTAATATTGAGTTTAAATTATCATTCAATTAAACAAAAAGTATTAATAAGTATTAATTTGGTTTTTGAGTGTAAAAGATTAATAATAAAAGTAAAGGTAAAGAAATATGAAAATAAGGGTTTATAGAGAAAAAGGAACAATGTCAGGGAAGGTGTATGATTTATCCCTGTAATAACTCTGAGTTACTATTGCATCAACAAATATCAATTACTACCAGTTCTCAAGGGTATTTTCTCCCAAGTCCTTGGTGAGAAAACCTTTAATCAATCTACCCTAATTCCTATGTCCATAGCCAATTAGGGTGAAGTTAAGTTGTATAATATCAAGAATGCTCTGGTTCATACAGGGTATCCCTAGTCCTAGGTGATATCTATTGTAGAGTAACCTGATGAAAACCTTAACAATGGCGGTCTAGCCTAATTGATAACCACAAATCAATCTCAATTGGTCCGAAAGAGAAAGCAATAAACACATCAAAAGGTTACCGTAAACAAAATATTATAAATGCAAATGTAATATCAAATTAATTACAATTCTAAATCAGGGACACCCCCTAGCATTGGGGAGTTTAGCTACTCATATTGTTTAAAACAAATTCAAGATAAAAATTCCATATTACAAGTAATTGGATGACTTTGATCTTCAATCGTTCCAGCTCATGAATCTCTTTAGCTCTCCAAATGCCTTGATCTCTGTAATACTTGATTGCTTCACAATACTGTGGTTTGTTGTATTCCAAGATGATTTTTCCTTTGGCAGAAGACCTCTTTTTATAATGAAAGTTCCCAGCAGCAGTTGGACAGGTCCAAAGATGTCTCCAAAAAGCCTGCAAAATGAAAAGCCCGAGAAAACTGGAATTTTTGGGCTTGGGCTGACACGGGTGGCCGTGTCAGCCTACTGTTTCTCCTGACACGCTCATGGCAAGGCTAACATGGTTGGAGCTTCTGCTTGACACGGCCCGTGTCAGCTAACACGGGTGGCCGTGTAAGGCTACTGTTTTCCTTCCTTTGCTTCCATTGCCCTGACACGACCCATGTCAGGTGACACGAGTGGCCGTGTCAGGCCTCCTATACCGGGGTTTTCTGGCTCCTCTGCGTGTCGGAATCTCGCATTGTCTTCTTCTGAGTTCTTCGGTTCTTCTACCTGGATCTGTCGGAAATAAACACAGTTATCCCACGCATAAAATCAAGATAATAAGAGGTAAAACATAACAAAGATTAAAAATGCGTAAATAAAATAACGGAAGTAAAATTAACTCGAAATGCACCATAAATGCTTGCACAGTGTGTCAAATGTCTTTGTTTTTTGTCGGATCAGTAATAAAAACTTAATATAAATGGTGACTGATTACAACCCCAAACTTAGCTCATTGTTTGTCCCAAGTAATGTTTCATTATCACTCCCCAGAATTCTTTATACTTTCCACCAGTGCTGAGATCATTCGCAAACGTCTTCCCTTTATCTTCCACAAGTCCTGCCTATCCTAGTAAGTCATCATTCACGTTTCCACTTCAAAGCACCGTTTCACCTGTCAGCTTATTTCACATTCTCACCAATTCTCTCGGGGTAAGCTGTTTACACTCATAATTCAAAGTATGCAATATCACTCACAAGTTTGAATAGTCTCTCTTTTCTCATCACTTACACATAACACACACACTTTTGAGGTCTTTCGGGTTGTAGCTTGGCTTGGGTTAGGGTATGGATTCAAAAAAAAAGGGAAAACAAGGGGCTTTTGGTTCAGAGTCGATGTTACATCGTGTGTTGGTTTCTTTTATTTCCTCGGTTTTCTTTTCTTATTTCTTTATTTTCTTACCGACTGCCCTTTTTCGTGCTTTTTCTTTTGAATCTTCGAGTATTCGATTTTTATTTTTCTTTCTTTTTCTCGATTCATCAATTTTTTCTTTTTCTTTTGTTTTTGCACTTTCTTGGGCTTTGAGAGCTTTTGGGGTTTTTACCCAAAACTTAGCTTTTCAACACAGTTAGAATACATTCTCATGACTCTGAACAGGGTGAGGAAGTGTTTTGGCCAATGGTTACATTTATGGTGTTTTAAACAAAAAATGGATATAGGCTCAAAGGGGGTTAACGAGGGAAATAATAATTTGGGATGGCTAGAAAGGCTCGGGGTTAATTACAAACAACGTGCCTCAGTGTGTGTATCATGCAGTGACAGTCCCAAAGAGTCTACGCAAATTTAAAGTGATAAAGACAAACCTGAATGACGCTCATGATGATTAATGTGTTTGACTTTTTATGACTCACTTGGTTTGGTTCAGCTTTGACAGGATCCACAGTGCACCTTAGTTTGGTGCAATTGCTTTCTTACTTCGGAATGTGCAGGATACTCGTGTCGGTTAAGCTGTATACGTTGTGTCCGATCTTTACTTTCAACAGTGTCACTTTCTGGGGAGATCCTTCACAACAAGCCATGGTGAGTGGTGTGATCTTTCATCCACTCTTAATTGTGATCATTACTTTTCCAACCTGTCAACACAGACTTGACACACACACTTGCAGCATAATGTACATTCACCAGACAAATTCAATCTAGAATACAAAATTAAAAAGTAAAAACAACACAATAATCAAATACTAATAATAGATATAAAATCTCCCCCACACTAGAACTCAACATTGTCCACGATGTTTGGGAACAAGCGCGGAGGAGGGAACTCACAGGGTCCTACTGAGGAGGTGGGTGCGGGAAATGCAACATCAACTGTCGCATCATACTGCTCATCTCATCCAACATCGCTCCCTGACGGGCTTGCTCGATGCCTTGCCTTTGCTGTTCAGTCCTCAAGTCACCTATCTCGATCTGTACCCAGCTCCATTGGTCAGTTGACCAAGATGATGAACCCGTCGCCTGTTGGGTGGGTTCCTGATGCTGTGGAACAAACTGCTCAGGAGGTGCTTGAGGATATTCTTCTTCTCTTTCCGTTCCTTCTTCCTGGTCATCTACAAAGTGCTCACCTCCCACGGATATGCCTCCTGAGTTTTCTCGGCCGACTCTACCCAGGTAGTCCGCTGCAAAGGCAGTTACATTGATGGTCTTGGTTTGAGCCATCGAGTACATGAAGAATAGCTCTCTCTGAGTAGCTACCCCAGTGTTGTCGCCTCTACCGAACAGGGTATAGGCTAAACCTTTTTGGGCGTACCTGAAACAGGGATTCTGGGTGCCCGAGACTTTCGCACCTTTGGAGGAGTAATCCGTCCTCCCTGTTATGGCGATCTAGAAATCCTTCGGAGAGAACCCGTCTGGGACCGCTCCGGTCCGTTCAGAGGGAGTCGGAGTATTGCAGCTAACTCCTCAACAGACAATTCATGATAATTGTTAAACAATCGGAAACGTAAGGTGCCGAAATAATACCTGGTTGTGTTAATCCACCGGTTTTCCAATTGGAACTCCAAAGTGCTGAGGAACTCGAGAGTAATGCGCTCGTAGGTCGGCGCCTCCAAACTCATAAACTCGAGCATGCCCAAAACATGGAACATTCGTCTACCTTAATTTTCAGCCCTAGAGCGTTCAGAGTATGCTCACACATATACCTGGTCGGCGTGAGCTTGCGCTTCCGGTGAATTTGGTAACTTCGTTCTTGCTCCAGATAGTCAAACACAATGTTGTGGGGATTAGGATTCCGGCTCGGGCGCTTCCGGGACTTCTCCATCTCTCCAAGTTGTTGCTTTCCGGTAAGGATTCTTCGCGGGGGCATTTTGGACCTACAAAAAATAGCAATATTTCGAACTATCGAGTTAGGAAAATCTAAAACTGTGGTTATGACCCAGACGGTGAGGTGAGAAATATTTGTGAAGGGTGTTTTAACAATAGGTGAGTGGAACTTTGGGTGTATGGAGGGTTTTGTGTGGTGAGGTGAGTGAGGTTTAATGGAGTTTGTGAGAGAGTGAGAGAAGAAGATGAAAAATGATGAGAGAGATTAATGAGGTTTGTGGTAAAAATCTGATAATTATGAGGTGATAGGGAAAAGTGTGTGGTTAAGAGTGGATTAAGTGGGTGGGCCCCACGAAAAATAAAAAATTTCAAAATAATTTCAAAAAATCCTCCTGCCTGACACGGGTGGCCGTGTCAGGCTACTGTTTTACCATATTCCAAAATTTCTTTTACAGTGCTCCTAACACAGACCGTGTCAGGCCACTGTTTTACCATTCCCAAAACCAGTTTTCCTACAGTTCTCTTGACACGGCCCGTGTCAGGCCACTGTTTTCCAACATCCTTCATACCTTTTCCCTCTCCTGACACGGACCGTGTCAGCTGACACGGGTGGCCGTGTGGCTATCCTTTTGGCCGTTTTTTGGTTATCTTGTCAGGTCAACCGTTGGTTCCTCTGGCTCCTCCTTGTAGAACTCCTGCATACCTACAGACACCCACAACTGATTAGAAATAAAAAGTGTGGGTTGCCCCCCACGAAGCGCTTCATTTAACGTCGACTGGCTCGACGGTTCATTCCCTTTGTTATGGGGGGTATTTCAGGTTCCAAACCTTATTGCATCTCTTGTCCAAAACTAGGATGTTGTCTCTTTTCTCAGTCTGGATTCCTTTGTGCCACAATTCCTTTTTAACCTTCCTCTTCTTCCCTTGTTTTTGTTTTCTTTTATTTCTCTTGGTTTTTGGAATAGAGATGGAAGTCTTTCCGTTCAGGGTGGCTAATGGCAGGGGTGAGATTCTAATAGTATTCACTATCCTGATTAAGCCTACTTGGCAGTGAGATTCTGTATATTCTTCTAGATCCTGGTCTTCAATAGCATTCAATGTTATTTCCTTGTCATGAACTTTTAAGGTTAACATGCACTGATCCATGTCGAGCTTGCATCGACTCGTCTGCATGAAAGGTCGACCTAGAATGATGGGTGCCTCGTCCTCGTCAGGTATGTCTAGGATTAGAAAATCAACTGGAAAAACCAAGTCCTTTATTGTTACCAACACGTCTTCAGCTATACCATATGCATCTTTTCTTGAGTGATCTAGATTGGTCTTCATATCACTGATATTTTTAATACCCAGCCTGTGATAGATTGATAATGGCATCAGATTCACGCTAGCTCCAGAATCTATTAGTACCTTTTTGAAAGTTCTTTCTTTAATTGTGCATGGTACTGTGACCGTTCCCGAATCCTTTTGTTTGTTAGGAATTTTCTGCCCCAGTGAGTTTGCACTATACTGTTCCTTCCAGGATACCTGTTCTTCAGTGGTTGGTTTCTTTTCTGCCATTACCTCTTCCATGAATTTCTTGTACATGGGCATCCTTTCAAGTGCTTCAAACAAAGCCATATGACCCTCAACCCTTTTAAACATTGTCATGAATTTATCCAAGTCTGACTCGCTAGGTTCCTTCTTTGTCACTCTTTGAGGGTAGGGCAACTTAATCACCGGTTTAGTTTCTTTTGTAGTTTCCTCGTTAGTCGGCTCGCTCGGTGATATAATTTTTTTCTTTTTAGCAGCCTTTTTGTCTGTCGTCGTGACAGTATTAACATTCTCCTGACCTCTCGGATTTTGAATTATTTCACTTGGTAAGGAACCTGGTGTTCAAGAACTTGCTAGTTGCTGTGCTATCTGCCCCAGCTGAATTTCAAGATTCTTTAGGGAGGCGGTGGTGTTTTTCTGATTGTTTCTAGTCTCTTCTTCAAATTGCCTATTTTGAGCTGCCAGGTTTTCAATGGCAATCTCCCAGTCTGCCTTTTTAGGTGCCTGTTGTTTTTGCTGTTGTTGCTGATACTGAGTCTGATATTGCCCTGTACCCTGTTGCGGAACATTCCCTCTCTGATATTTCCAGGAGAAGTTTGGATGATTCTTCCAACCTGGGTTATAAGTGTTAGAGTAGGGATTATTCTGCTTCAAGAATTTGATCTCTTCAATTTTTTGGGGAGTCGCAAACCAATAGACAATGTGATGAGGTCCATTACGGATTTCACAAGTGCTCTCCTGAGCTGGTTGAACCTGCGCTATCTGTTGAGTACCTATATTCATAGCTTTAAGCTTTTTGTCTACTTCAGCAGCAATAGTGTCTTCCAGACAAATTTTATTTGTCTCTAATTTTAGATTAATCACCCCATTTGGCTGCCTGGTACATCTGTCATATAGCTCTAGATGCTCATTGGCAGCTATTGCTTTAATAATCCTCTTGATACCAGTGGCTGTTGAGAAATTTGTTGAGCCACTGGCTACTGTATCGATCAACTATTTTGTTTTTATTTTCAACCCATTAACGAACATCTGCATTTGTTCGGGCTGATCCATATTGTGAGTGGGACACGCTACTAATATCCTTTTGAATCTTTTGTAAGTGTCTCCCAATGATTCACCATCTTTCTGTTTGAAATTAAGAATTTCATACCTTTTTCTCAGGAATGCTGATGCTGGAAAGTACTCATTTAAGAATGCAATTTCCATCTCCTCCCAGGAAGTGATACTACCGGCCGAGAGAGAATAGAACCATTCATCCGCGTCTTCAGCTAAAGTGAACGGGAACATTCTTAATTTTTTTGCTTCATCAGTGTGACCATCAATTTTCAAGGTGGTGCTCATGGTTAGAAATCTTTGCAGGTGTTTGTTGGCATCTTCATTAACCTTTCCGGTGAAAGGTTTTCTTTCCAATTGATTGATCGTGCTAGGATGCAGTTGAAAATTTGTCACATTCACCGGTTGGTTAACAATGGTCAGTCGACCACCAGGTGCATTTGCACCTCCATAGTCACCTAGGAGTCTTTCCGAAGGTGAAAGAGGTGGAATCGGAGGAACTTCAGCCATTGGTTCCTTGACTTCTGGTTGATCCGAGGTACTCTCTTCTGTAGAATCCACTCTTTGTTCTCTGCGTCTTCTGTGAAGGGTTCTCTCGATCTCTGCGTCAAAAGGAATTTCAGCTGAGGGTTTTCCTCGCATACACAAATTAGTAAATTATAAATGACAGAAAAATAATTTTATTGTACAGCAACAAAATTTTAATTGAAATAAAATTAAACTCTATATTTTTGGCAGTCCCCGACAACGGCGCCAAAAACTTGATCGGGAAAATAGCAAGTGTACTATTTTGCCTTTTATAGTAATAATGGGGAAATTCCCCGAATGTCGATCTCAAGGACTGCACGTTAATATTGAGTTTAAATTATCATTCAATTAAACAAAAAGTATTAATTTGGTTTTTGAGTGTAAAAGATTAATAATAAAAGTAAAGGTAAAGAAATATGAAAATAAGGGTTTATAGAGAAAAAGGAACAATGTCAGGGAAGGTGTATGATTTATCCCTGTAATAACTCTGAGTTACTATTGCATCAATAAATATCAATTACTACCAGTTCTCAAGGGTATTTTCTCCCAAGTCCTTGGTGAGAAAACCTTTAATCAATCTACCCTAGTTCCTATGTCCATAGCCAATTAGGGTGAATTTAAGTTGTATAATATCAATAATGCTCTGGTTCATAAAGGGTATCCCTAGTCCTAGGTGATATCTACTGTAGAGTAACCTGATGAAAACCTTATCAATGGCGGTCCAGCCTAATAGATAACCACAAATCAATCTCAATTGGTCCAAAAGAGAAAGCAATAAACACATCAAAAGGTTACCGTAAACAAAATATTATAAATGCAAATGTAAACTCAAATTCATTACAATTCTAAATCAGGGACACCCCATAGCATTGGGGAGTTTAGCTACTCATATTGTTTAAAACAAATTCAAGATAAAAATTCCATATTACAAGTAATTGGATGACTTTGATCTTCAATCGCTCCCGCTCATGAATCTCTTCAGCTCTCCAAATGCCTTGATCACTGTAATACTTGATTGCTTCGCAATACTATGGTTTGCTGTATTCCAAGATGATTTTTCCTTTGGCCGAAGACCTCTTTTTATAGTGAAATTTCCCAGCAGCAGTTAAACAGGTCCAAAGATGTCTCCAAAAAGCCCGCAAAATGAAAAGCCCGAGAAAACTGGAAATTTTGGGCTTGGGCTGACACGGCCAGTGTCAGCTGACACGGGTGGCCGTGTCAGCCTACTGTTTCTCCTGACACGCCCATGGCAAGGCTAACACGGTTGGAGCTTCTTCCTGACATGGCCCGTGTCAGCTGACACGGGTGGCCGTGTCAGGCTACTGTTTTCCTTCCTTTGCTTCCATTGCCCTAACACGGCCCGTGTCAGGTGACACAGGTGGCCGTGTAAGGTGACACGGTGGCCGTGTCAGGCCTCCTGTACTGGGGTTTTCTGGCTCCTTTCCATGCCGGAATCTCGCACTGTCTTCTTCTGAGTTCTCCGGTTTTTCTACTTGGATCTGTCGAACATAAACACAGCTATCCCACGCATAAAATCAAGATAATAAGAGGTAAAACATAAAAAAGATTAAAAATGCGTAAATAAAATAACGGAAGTAAAATTACCTCGAAATGTACCATAAATGCTTGCACAGTGTGTCAAATGTCTCTGTTTTATGTCAGATCAGTAATGAAAACTCAATATAAATGGTGACTGATCAATGAGTGCCTTGGTCGTTAAGGAGGAAAAAGATTTGTCAATAAGGCAAAGGTTGAGAATCAAACAGGGAGAAAAATAAAGTATTTTTGGTCTGATAATGGAATTGAATATACACACAAGAAGTTCATGAATTTATGTGAGGAGAATGGAATTCAAAGGCACTTTTCTTTGAGGAAGACACCACAACAAAATGGTGTTGTATAGAGGATGAACAAGACTCTGGAGGAGAAGGCAAGGTGCCTTCGGTTGAATGCTGGTATTTTAAAAGGTTTTTGGACAACAACATTCAATATGGCATGTTATCTAGTCAACAGATCACCATGGGCTTCATTGGATGGCAAAGTTGAAGAGGAGGAATGGACAGGTTACCCCATTGATCAAAGTAATTTGAAGACTTTTGGGTGTCCAACATATATGCATATTTCAAGTAAGGATCGGTCTAAACTTGGACCCAAGTCAAAACAGTACATCTTTTTTGGCTACAATAAAGGTGTGAAACGGTATAAGTTATGGGATCCAGTTAAGTCAAACAAGTCAGCTGGAGAACAAAGGCTTTGGTGATAGCTGATTGGGGAAGACGATTCCTATTTGGCAGAGACTCAAGTCAAATCTGAGATCTAGTTCGAAGCTTGAACAACATTTAATAGCATACTTTATAAGTATTTTGTTGGCACTGCAATCCACATTACTGAACAGTAACTTGATCCTTGTTTTTATTTTGTACTTTTGGTAGTGACTTGGATTCAAGTATGGAATTCTACAATTGGTAGGTACTAAAAAATTTCATTGAAAATTGTGATTTTTCCTAACCTTGCATGGGGTATGCAGCGTCGATTTTTAAAGAAGAATGAATGATGAGTCTCAATGAATGATGAAAAAAGTTTTATATATGACTCAATATGAATAAAAAACACTTCAAAAGTTAATAAATTTTATATTTCTTAAGCATGGAAACATGGTTTTAAAACCCTTCATAATTAAAACTGAAGTATTACTTTTTTTTAATCAAAGACTATTCTAGTATTCTAAGTCATTTGCAAGACTTAAAGTGAAGTGTGTGTATGTATTCATCTGCGTGTGAAATTTTAAAACTATCAATAAAATAAATTTTTGCAAGAGACAATACTCAAACTCATGCCCTCTTCCAAATTATCCAACACCCTTGTCAACCAAGCCATTGAACTTTTGAGAAAATTTCTTCTTTCAAATATATATATCCCGTTATCTTAGTCAATACTTGCATAACCAAAGTTACTGTTGTTGTCCCACTACAGAAGCAATCAATAGTTTGGTGCGTCTTTAATTCTCTATCCACAGAAAATTGTATCTTCTCTAGAACAAAAGTTCTGCAATTGCAATTGACTAAACATAGCTAACAAAGTGTTTTAATATATAGACATCCAAATATTAATTGTGTTGCTTCAAACTCAATTTTGATAAAATCTGTTTTACATAATCAACATACAGACTTGTGAGCTTTAACATGTTTTAGATGATTATTAAATAATGGATCTGATATAGATCGTGCATCATGTTTTAAACAAATGGTTGAAATTGGAACAACAACCCTAATAATAAGAAAATGAACAAAGCAGATGATGATAAGTAATAATAACAGAACTAATAATTTTCTTGTGTTTCAAAATAACAGAACTAATAATAAGACCATATATATGCGTGGAAGTTTGTTATAATAAGTAGATGATGAGTGATCTGGAAAATAACAAGTGTACTATTTTGCCTTTTATAGTAATAATGGAGAAATTCCCCGAATATCGATCTCAAGGACTGCACGTTAATATTGAGTTTAAATTATCATTCAAGTAAACAAAAAGTATTAATTTGATTTTTGAGTATAAAAGATTAATAATAAAAGTAAAGGTAAAGAAATATGAAAATAAAGGTATATAGAGAAAAAGGAACAAAGCAGATGATGATAAGTAATAATAACAGAACTAACAGAACTAATAATAAGACCATATATATGCGTGGAAGTTTGTTATAATAAGTAGATGATGAATGATCGGGAAAATAAACAGTGTACTATTTTGTCTTTTATAGTAATAATGGGGAAATTCCCCGAATGTCGATCTCAAGGACTGCACGTTAATATTGAGTTTAAATTATCATTCAATTAAACAAAAAGTATTAATTTGGTTTTTGAGTGTAAAAGATTAATAATAAAAGTAAAGGTAAAGAAATATGAAAATAAGGGTTTATAGAGAAAAAGGAACAATGTCAGGGAAGGTGTATGATTTATCCCTGTAATAACTCTGAGTTACTATTGCATCAATAAATATCAATTACTACCAGTTCTCAAGGGTATTTTCTCCCAAGTCCTTAGTGAGAAAACCTTTAATCAATCTACCCTAATTCCTATGTCCATAGCCAATTAGGGTGAATTTAAGTTGTATAATATCAATAATGCTCTGGTTCATAAAGGGTATCCCTAGTCCTAGGTGATATCTACTGTAGAGTAACCTGATGAAAACCTTATCAATGGCGGTCCAGCCTAATTGATAACCACAAATCAATCTCAATTGGTCCGAAAGAGAAAGCAATAAACACATCAAAAGGTTACCGTAAACAAAATATTATAAATGCAAATGTAAACTCAAATTCATTACAATTCTAAATCAGGGACACCCCATAGCATTGGGGGGTTTAGCTACTCATATTGTTTAAAACAAATTCAAGATAAAAATTCCATATTACAAGTAATTGGATGACTTTGATCTTCAATCGCTCCCGCTCATGAATCTCTTCAGCTCTCCAAATGCCTTGATCACTGTAATACTTGATTGCTTCGCAATACTTAGGTTTGCTGTATTCCAAGATGATTTTTCCTTTGGCCAAAGACCTCTTTTTATAGTGAAATTTCCCAGCAGCAGTTGGACAGGTCCAAAGATGTCTCCAAAAAGCCCGCAAAATGAAAAGCCCGAGAAAATTGGAAATTTTGGGCTTGGGCTGACACGGCCAGTGTCAGCTGACACGGGTGGCCGTGTCAGCCTACTGTTTCTCCTGACACGCCCATGGCAAGGCTAACACGGTTGGAGCTTCTTCCTGACATGGCCCGTGTCAGCTGACACGGGTGGCCGTGTCAGGCTACTGTTTTCCTTCCTTTGCTTCCATTGCCCTAACACGGCCCGTGTCAGGTGACACGGGTGGCCGTGTAAGGTGACACGGTGGCCGTGTCAGGCCTCCTGTACTTGGGTTATCTTGCTCCTTTCCATGCCGGAATCTCGCACTGTCTTCTTCTGAGTTCTCCAGTTTTTCTACTTGGATCTGTCGAACATAAACACAGCTATCCCACGCATAAAATCAAGATAATAAGAGGTAAAACATAAAAAAGATTAAAAATGCGTAAATAAAATAACGGAAGTAAAATTACCTCGAAATGTACCATAAATGCTTGCACAGTGTGTCAAATGTCTCTGTTTTGTGTCAGATCAGTAATGAAAACTCAATATAAATGGTGACTGATCAATGAGTGCCTTGGTCGTTAAGGAGGAAAAAGATTTGTCAATAAGGCAAAGGTTGAGAATCAAACAGGGAGAAAAATAAAGTATTTTTGGTCTGATAATGGAATTGAATATAGACACAAGAAGTTCATGAATTTATGTGAGGAGAATGGAATTCAAAGGAACTTTTCTTTGAGGAAGACACCACAACAAAATGGTGTTGTATAGAGGATGAACAAGACTCTGGAGGAGAAGGCAAGGTGCCTTCGGTTGAATGCTGGTATTTTAAAAGGTTTTTGGACAACAACATTCAATATGGCATGTTATCTAGTCAACAGATCACCATGGGCTTCATTGGATGGCAAAGTTGAAGAGGAGGAATGGACAGGTTACCCCATTGATCAAAGTAATTTGAAGACTTTTGGGTGTCCAACATATATGCATATTTCAAGTAAGGATCGGTCTAAACATGGACCCAAGTCAAAACAGTACATCTTTATTGGCTACAATAAAGGTGTGAAACGGTATAAGTTATGGGATCCAGTTAAGTCAAACAAGTCAGCTGGAGAACAAAGGCTTTGGTGATAGCTGATTGGGGAAGACGATTCCTATTTGGCAGAGACTCAAGTCAAATCTGAGATCTAGTTCGAAGCTTGAACAACATTTAATAGCATACTTTATAAGTATTTTGTTGGCACTGCAATCCACATTACTGAACAGTAACTTGATCCTTGTTTTTATTTTGTGCTTTTGGTAGTGACTTGGATTCAAGTATGGAATTCTACAATTGGTAGGTACTAAAAAATTTCATTGAAAATTGTGATTTTTCCTAACCTTGCATGGGGTATGCAGCGTCGATTTTTAAAGAAGAATGAATGATGAAAAAAGTTTTATATATGACTCAATATGAATAAAAAACACTTCAAAAGTTAATAAATTTTATATTTCTTAAGCATGGAAACATGGTTTTAAAACCCTTCATAATTAAAACTGAAGTATTACTTTTTTTTAATCAAAGACTATTCTAGTATTCTAAGTCATTTGCAAGACTTAAAGTGAAGTGTGTGTATGTATTCATCTGCGTGTGAAATTTTAAAACTATCAATAAAATAAATTTTTGCAAGAGACAATACTCAAACTCATGCCCTCTTCCAAATTATCCAACACCCTTGTCAACCAAGCCATTGAACTTTTGTGAAATTTCTTCTTTCAAATATATATATCCCGTTATCTTAGGCAACACTTGCATAACCAAAGTTACTGTTGTTGTCCCACTACAGAAGCAATCAATAGTTTGGTGCGTCTTTAATTCTCTATCCACAGAAAATTGTATCTTCTCTAGTACAAAAGTTCTGCAATTGCAATTGACTAAACATAGCTAACAAAGTGTTGTAATATATAGACATCCAAATATTAATTGTGTTTCTTCAAACTCAATTTTTATAAAATCTGTTTTACATAATCAACATACAGACTTGTGAGCTTTAACATGTTTTAGATGATTATTAAATAATGGATCTGATATAGATCGTGCATCATGTTTTAAACAAATGGTTGAAATTGGAACAACAACCCTAATAATAAGAAAATGAACAAAGCAGATGATGATAAGTAATAATAACAGAACTAATAATTTTCTTGTGTTTCAAAATAACAGAACAAATAATAAGACCATATATATGCGTGGAAGTTTGTTATAATAAGTAGATGATGAGTGATCTGGAAAATAACAAGTGTACTATTTTGCCTTTTATAGTAATAATGGAGAAATTCCCCGAATGTCGATCTCAAGGACTGCACGTTAATATTGAGTTTAAATTATTATTCAAGTAAACAAAAAGTATTAATTTGATTTTTGAGTATAAAAGATTAATAATAAAAGTAAAGGTAAAGAAATATGAAAATAAAGGTTTAAAGAGAAAAAGGAACAAAGCAGATGATGATAAGTAATAATAACAGAACTAACAGAACTAATAATAAGACCATATATATGCGTGGAAGTTTGTTATAATAAGTAGATGATGAATGATAGGGAAAATAAACAGTGTACTATTTTGTCTTTTATAGTAATAATGGGGAAATTCCCCGAATGTCGATCTCAAGGACTGCACGTTAATATTGAGTTTAAATTATCATTCAATTAAACAAAAAGTATTAATTTGGTTTTTGAGTGTAAAAGATTAATAATAAAAGTAAAGGTAAAGAAATATGAAAATAAGGGTTTTTAGAGAAAAAGGAACAATGTCAGGGAAGGTGTATGATTTATCTCTGTAATAACTCTGAGTTACTATTGCATCAACAAATATCAATTACTACCAGTTCTCAAGGGTATTTTCTCCCATGTCCTTGGTGAGAAAACCTTTAATCAATCTACCCTAATTCCTATGTCCATAGCCAATTAGGGTGAAGTTAAGCTGTATAATATCAAGAATGCTCTGGTTCATACAGGGTATCCCTAGTCCTAGGTGATATCTATTGTAGAGTAACCTGATGAAAACCTTAACAATGGCGGTCTAGCCTAATTGATAACCACAAATCAATCTCAATTGGTCCGAAAGAGAAAGCAATAAACACATCAAAAGGTTACCTTAAACAAAATATTATAAATGCAAATGCAAACTCAAATTCATTACAATTTTAAATCAGGGACACCCCCTAGCATTGGGGAGTTTAGCTACTCATATTGTTTAAAACAAATTCAAGATAAAAATTCCATATTACAAGTAATTGGATGACTTTGATCTTCAATCGTTCCCGCTCATGAATCTCTTCAGCTCTCCAAATGCCTTGATCTCTATAATACTTGATTGCTTCACAATACTGTGGTTTGTTGTATTCCAAGATGATTTTTCCTTTGGCAGAAGACCTCTTTTTATAATGAAAGTTCCCAGCAGCAGTTGGACAGGTCCAAAGATGTCTCCAAAAAGCCCGCAAAATGAAAAGCCCGAGAAAACTGGAAGTTTTGGGCTTGGGCTGACACGGGTGGCTGTGTCAGCCTACTGTTTCTCCTGAAACGCTCATGGCAAGGCTAACACGGTTGGAGCTTCTGGCTGACACGGCCCGTGTCAGCTGACACGGGTGGCCGTGTCAGGCTACTGTTTTCCTTCCTTTGCTTCCATTGCCCTGACACGGCCCGTGTCAGGTGACACGAGTGGCCGTGTCAGGCCTCCTGTACCGGGGTTTTCTGGATCCTCTGCGTGTCGGAATCTCGCATTGTCTTCTTCTGAGTTCTTCGGTTCTTCTACCTGGATTTGTCGGAAATAAACACAGTTATCCCACGCATAAAATCAAGATAATAAGAGGTAAAACATAACAAAGATTAAAAATGAGTAAATAAAATAACGGAAGTAAAATTAACTCGAAATGTACCATAAATGCTTGCACAGTGTGTCAAATGTCTCTGTTTTGCGTCGGATCAGTAATGAAAACTCAATGTAAATGGTAACTGATCAATGAGTGCCTTGGTCGTTAAGGAGGAAAAAGATTTGTCAATAAGGCAAAGGTTGAGAATCAAACAGGGAGAAAAATTAAGTATTTTTGGTCTGATAATGGAATTGAATATACATACAAGAAGTTCATGAATTTATGTGAGGAGAATGGAATTCAAAGGCACTTTTCTTTGAGGAAGACACCACAACAAAATGGTGTTGTATAGAGGATGAACAAGACTCTGGAGGAGAAGGAAAGGTGCCTTTAGTTGAATGCTAGTATTTTAAAAGGTTTCTGGACAACAACATTCAATATGGCATGTTATCTAGTCAACAGATCACCATGGGCTTCATTGGATGGCAAAGTTGAAGAGGAGGAATGGACAGGTTACCCCATTGATCAAAGTAATTTGAGGACTTTTGGGTGATCAACATATATGCATATTTCAAGTAAGGATCAGTCTAAACTTGGCCCCAAGTCAAAACAGTACATCTTTATTGGCTACAATAAAGGTGTGAAACGGTATAAGTTATGGGATCCAGTTAAGAGGAAGGTGGTTATCATTAGAGATGTTATATTTGACGAGCAATCGATGTTGAAAGACTCAGATGTGACAGTTGTGCCAAATACTGATGTAGAAAATTCCAGTTAGGACAAGATTCAGGTGGACATTGAGGAGTCACTAGTGAGTCCAAGATAGATTGTAGCCCAACAATAGGATGAACCAGATTCAAATTCAAGTGGAGTGCAAGATTCAGGTGGAGTACAAAACTATACACTTATACGTGATAGGGAGCCCCATCGTATTACACCTCCAGTCAGACATGGGTTTGAAGACTTAGCAACATGTGCTCTTCTTATCAGTTCAGGAAATCCTTCTACCTTTGGAGAGGTTATGGCTAGCCAGGAATAATATAAGTGGATTTATGCTATGGTGGAAGAGTGGAATCCTTGAAAAAGAATGAGACATGGGATCTTGTTCAGATGCCACAGGGAAAAAGAGTTATTGGTTGTAAGGGGATGTACAAGAAAAAGCTAGCAGTAATAGAAAAAGAAGGGGAAAAGTTCAAGGCTCACCTAGTTGCAAAGGGGTATTCACAACAAAAGGGGATTAATTATGATGAGATTTTCAGTCTGATCGTTAGACACACTTCTATCAGAGCAGTATTGGCCCTGGTAGCCAACAGGAATATGCATTTATAGCAGATGGATGTGAAAACAACTTTTCTTCATGGTAATCTAGAGGAGCAAATCTACATGGAGCAGCTAGTGAGATTCAGTGATATTGAATATGGAAGACTTATTTGCACATTGAAGAGGTATTTGTATGGCTTGAAGCAGTCTTCAAGGAAGTGGTACATGCGCTTTGGTTCAGATTGGCTATAGAAGGTGTGCTTAGGATTGTTCTGTTTATGTAGGAGTCTTGATGATAACTCTTATATTTTCCTATTACTTTATGTTGATGATATATTGATTGATGTCAACCATTTGCATGATGTAAATGAGTTGAAGACCAATTTTGGTAAGGAGTTTGATATGAAGGATCTGGGTGTTTCAAATAAGATTCATGGGATGGAAGTTCATAGGGACCGAGGAGCTAATAAAATATGGTTGTCTCAGAAAATATATGTTAAAGGTGTTTCGAGCATATTTGACACGAGCAAAGCAAAGTCTGTGAGCACTCCATTAGTGAAACATTTTAAGATATCTTTGGAAGAATGTCTGATGACTGACTCAGAGATTGAAGATATGTCTAAAACTCCTTATTCCAATGAAGTTGGTTGTTTGATGTATGGTATGGTTTGCACTAGACTGGATTTGGCACAAGCAGTTAGTTAAGTCTGCAAGTTCATGTCCAAACCAGTGAAACAACATTGAGAAGCAGACAAGTGTATCCTAATGTACTTGAAGGGTATCATGCTCAACAAGGAGCAGGGTGTTCCATTAGTTATGGGATATGTGGATTCTGATTATGCAGGTGCTCTGGATGATAGGAGGTCTACAACGGGGTATGTCTTTACTCTTGCAAGGGGACCTATATGATGCAAATCATCAGTACAATTCATAGTAGTTGTGTCTACAATTATGGTAGAATAAATTGTTGTAGTAGAAGCTTCCAAGGAAGAATTATGGCTTACAGGGTTAGTGAAAGAGTTGGCGTTGAGCAAGGTGGAGTTCAGTTTCATTGTTATAGTCAGAGTGTTATCTAATTGGCAAACAATAAGGTGTATCATGCCAGGACCAAGCAAATTGATATGAGGTTCCACAAGATCAGAGAGTTGTTGGTGTTTGGACAGATATTACTTCAGAAAGTTTACATTTCATAGAATGCAACTGATATGTTGACCAACCCAGTCACTAGTGACAAGTTCAAACAATGTTTTTACTTATTACATATTTCTCAGTGTTAAGCAGGAGGTGTACCTCCTCAATTTCTAGGATAAAACGTTATGCAAGAAGTCTTCATATGGGTTTGATATTCGCCAAGGGGGAGATTGTTGAATATGGCTCATATTGTTGAGTTAATTATGGTTTGTTGAGATAACTATTGATTGTTGAGAGTATAACTCATATTGTTGAGATGATTATGGTTTTATGAGATAAATATAGGTTTTTTTAGAGAATAACTCATATTGTTGAGATAAATGTTTGTTGAGGGAAACTAGGGATTAGGGTTTTAGATAAACTAAAACCTCATATATATATGTATATATATATATATATATATATATATATATATATATATATATATTATATATATATATATATATATATATATATATATATATATATATATATATATATATATATATATATATATATATATATATATATATATATATATATATATATATATATTGCTTGTAACATTGTAATCTATATGTAATTCATAGGACATAAACAAAAGAAACTATAGCTACTTTATAATCGTAGAAGTATGCAATTTGGCCGAACTGTGTGAACAAAACTTTTGTATGTTTCTCTTTACTCTAATATGTATTCGCGTTTCTGTTCTAACAAACTTTTTTGTAAAGTGGAATGAAATTGGTGTGGAAATCTTGATAACAGCCCATCATTGCATGAATTTAGTCGAAGAATCAGATCAAAACAAGTGAAAAATAAGCCAAAATAAAGAAGAAAGACTAAAGAATGAGAAAAAATAGCTAAGTGTGAAGATTATGGACTTAGTAAAAATTTGATTCTGGAAGTTTGTTAATGTGAAGATTATGGACCATATTTATGCGTGGAACTTTGTTATAATAATTAGATGATGAGTGTCTTGGTCGTTAAGGAGGAAACATATTTGTCAAGAAGGAAGAGGTTGAGAATCAGACAGTGAGAAAAATAAAGTATTTGCGGTATGATAATGGAATTGAATATACAGACAAGAATTTCATGAATTTATGTGAAGAGAATGGAATTCAATGGCACTTTTCTTTAAGGAAGACACCACAACAAAATGGTGTTGCATAGAGGATGAACAGGACTCTGGAGGAGAAGGCAAGGTGCCTTCGGTTGAATGCTGGTATTTCAAAAGGTTTCTGGACAACAACAATCAATATGGCATGTTATCTATTCAACAGATCACCATGGGCTTCATTGGATTGCAAAGTTGAAGAGGAGGTATGGACAGGTTACCCCATTGATCAAAGTAATTTAAGGTCTTTTGTGTGTTCAACATATGTGCATATTTCCAGTGAGGATCGGTCTAAACTTGACCCCAAATCAAAACAATACATTTTTATTGGCTACAATAAAGGTGTGAAGCGGTACAAGTTATGTGATCTAGTTAAGAGGAAGGTGGTTATAAGTAGAGATGTTATATTTTACGAGCAATCAATGTTGAAATATGAAAATAAGGGTTTATAGAGAAAAAGGAACAATGTCAGGGAAGGTTTATGATTTATCCCTGTAATAACTCTGAGTTACTATTGCATCAACAAATATCAATTACTACCAGTTCTCAAGGGTATTTTCTCCCAAGTCCTTGGTGAGAAAACCTTTAATCAATCTACCCTAATTCCTATGTCCATAGCCAATTAGGGTGAATTTAAGTTGTATAATATCAAGAATGCTCTGGTTCATACAGGGTATCCCTAGTCCTAGGTGATATCTACTGTAAAGTAACCTGATGAAAACCTTATCAATGGAAGTCCAGCCTAATTGATAAGCACAAATCAATCTCAATTGGTTCGAAAGAGAAAGCAATAAACACATCAAAAGGTTACCGTAAACAAAATATTATAAATGCAAATGTAAACTCAAATTCATTACAATTCTAAATCAGGGACACCCCATAGCATTGGGGGGTTTAGCTACTCATATTGTTTAAAACAAATTCAAGATAAAAAATACATATTATAAGTAATTGGATGACTTTGATCTTCAATCGCTCCCGCTCATGAATCTCTTCAGCTCTCCAAATGCCTTGATCTCTGTAATACTTGATTGCTTCGCAATACTGTGGTTTGCTGTATTCCAAGATGATTTTTCCTTTGGCAGAAGACCTCTTTTTATAATGAAAGTTCCCAGCAGCAGTTGGACAGGTCCAAAGATGTCTCCAAAAAGCCCGCAAAATGAAAAGCCCGAGAAAACTGGAAATTTTGGGCTTGGGCTGACACTGGTGGCCGTGTCAGCCTACTGTTTCTCCTGACACGCTCATGGCAAGGCTAACACGGCTGGAGCTTTTGCCTGACATGGCCCGTGTCAGCTGACACGGGTGGCCGTGTCAGGCTACGGTTTTCCTTCCTTTGCTTCCATTGCCCTGACACGGCCCGTGTCAGGTGACACGAGTGGCAGTGTCAGGCCTCCTGTACCGGGATTTTCTGGCTCCTCTGCGTGTCGGAATCTCGCATTGTCTTCTTCTGAGTTTTTCGGTTCTTCTACCTGGATCTGTCGGAAATAAACACAGTTATCCCACGCATAAAATCAAGATAATAAGAGGTAAAACATAACAAAGATTAAAAATGCGTAAATAAAATAACGGAAGTAAAATTAACTCGAAATTTACCATAAATGCTTGCACAGTGTGTCAAATGTCTCTATTTTAAGTCGGATCAATAATGAAAACTCAATATAAATGGTGACTGATCACAACCCCAAACTTAGCTCATTGCTTGTCCCAAGTAATGTTTCATTATCACTCCCCAGAATTCTTTATACTTTCCACCACTGCTGAGATCATTCGCAAACGTCTTCCTTTTTTCTTCCACAAGTCCTGCCTATCCTCGTAAGTCATCATTCGTATTTCCACTTCAAAGCACCGTTTCACCTGTCAGCTTATTTCACATTCTCACCAATTCTCTCGGGGTAAGCTGTTTACACTCATAATTCAAAGTATGCAATATCACTCACAAGTTTGAATAGTCTCTCTTTTCTCATCACTTACACATAACACACACACTTTTGAGGTCTTTCGGGTTGTAGCTTGGCTTGGGTTAGGGTATGGATTCAAAAAAAAAGGGAAAACAAGGGGCTTTTGGTTCAGAGTCGATGTTACATCGTGTGTTGGTTTCTTTTATTTCCTCGGTTTTCTTTTCTTATTTCTTTATTTTCTTACCGACTGCCCTTTTTCGTGCTTTTTCTTTTGAATCTTCGAGTATTCGATTTTTATTTTTCTTTCTTTTTCTCGATTCATCAATTTTTTCTTCTTCTTTTGTTTTTGCACTTTCTTGGGCTTTGAGAGCTTTTGGGGTTTTTACCCAAAACTTAGCTTTTCAATACAGCTAGAATACATTCTCATGACTCTGAACAGGGTGAGGAAGTGTTTTGGCCAATGGTTACATTTATGGTGTTTTAAACAAAAAATGGATATAGGCTCAAAGGGGGTTAACGAGGGACATAATAATTTGGGATGGCTAGAAAGGCTCGGGGTTAATTACAAACCACGTGCCTCAGTGTGTGTATCATGTAGTGACAGTCCCAGAGAGTCTACGCAAATTTAAAGTGATAAAGACAAACCTGAATGACGCTCATGATGATTAATGTGTTTGACTTTTTATGACTCACTTGGTTTGGCTCAGCTTTGACAGGATCCACAGTGCTCCTTAATTTGGTGCAATTGCTTTCTTACTTCGGAATGTGCAGGATACTCGTGTCGGTTAAGCTGTATACGTTGCGTCCGATCTTTACTTTCAACAGTGTCACTTTCTGGGGAGATCCTTCACAACAAGCCATGGTGAGTGGTGTGATCTTTCATCCACTCTTAATATTGATCATTACTTTTCCAACCTGTCAACACAGACTTGACACACACACTTGCATCATAATGTACATTCACCAGACAAATTCAATCTAGAATACAAAATTAAAAAGTAAAAATAACACAATAATCAAATACTAATAATAGACATAAAATCTCCCCCACACTAGAACTCAACATTGTCCACAATGTTTGGGAACAAGCGCGGAGGAGGGAACTCACAGGGTCCTACTGAGGAGGTGGGTGCGGGAAATGCAACATCAACTGTCGCATCATACTGCTCATCTCATCCAACATCGCTCCCTGACGGGCTTGCTCGATGCCTTGCCTTTGCTGTTCAGTCCTCAAGTCACCTATCTCGGTCTGTACCCAGCTCCATTGGTCAGTTGACCAAGATGATGAACCCGTCGCCTGTTGGGTGGGTTCCTGATGCTGTGGAACAAACTGCTCAGGAGGTGCTTGAGGATATTCTTCTTCTCTTTCCGTTCCTTCTTCCTGGTCATCTACAAAGTGCTCACCTCCCACGGATATGCCTCCTGAGTTTTCTCGGCCGACTCTACCCAGGTAGTCCGCTGCAAAGGCAGTTACATTGATGGTCTTGGTTTGAGCTATCGAGTACATAAAGAATAGCTCTCTCTGAGTAGCTACCCCAGTGTTGTCGCCTCTACCGAACAGGGTATAGGCTAAACCTCTTTGGGCGTACCTGAAACAGGGTTTCTGGGTGCCTGAGACTTTCGCACCTTTGGAGGAGTAATCCGTCCTCCCAGTTATGGCGATCTAGAAATCCTTCGGAGAGAACCCGTCTGGGACCGCTCCGGTCCGTTCAGAGGGAGTCAGAGTATTGCAGCTAACTCCTCAACAGACAATTCATGATAATTGTTAAACAATCGGAAATGTAAGGTGCCGAAATAATACCTGGTTGTGTTAATCCACCGCTTTTCCAACTGGAACTCCAAAGTGCTGAGGAACTCGAGAGTAATGCGCTCGTAGGTCTGCGCCTCCAAATTCATAAACTCGAGCATGCCCAAAACATGGAACATTCGTCTACCTTAATTTTCAGCCCTAGGGCGTTCAGAGTATGCTCACACATATACCTGGTCGGCGTGAGCTTGCGCTTCCGGTGAATTTGGTAACTTCGTTCTTGCTCCGGATTGTCAAACACAATGTTGTGGGGATTAGGATTCCGGCTCGGGCGCTTCCGGGACTTCGCCATCTCTGCAAGTTGTTGCTTTCCGGTAAGGATTCTTCGCCGGGCCATTTTGGACCTGCAAAAAATAGAAATATTTCGAACTATCGAGTTAGGAAAATCTAAAACTGTGGTTATGACCGAGACGGCAAGGTGAGAAATATTTGTGAAGGGTGTTTTAGCAATAGGTGAGTGGAACTTTGGGTGTATGAAGGGTTTTGTGTGGTGAGGTGAGTGAGGTTTAATGGAGTTTGTGAGAGAGTGAGAGAAGAAGATGAAAAATGATGAGAGAGATTAATGAGGTTTGTGGTAAAAATTTGATAATTATGAGGTGATAGGGAAAAATGTGTGGTTAAGAGTGGATTAAGTGGGTGGGCCCCACGAAAAATCAAAATTTTCAAAAAAAATTCAAAAAATCCTCCTGCCTGACATGGGTGGCCGTGTCAGGCTACTGTTTTACCACATTCCAAAATTTCTTTTATAGTGCTCCTAACACAGGTCGTGTCAGGCCACTGTTTTACCATTCCCAAAACCATTTTTCCTACAGTTCTCCTGACACGGCCCGTGTCAGGCCACTGTTTTCCAACATCCTTCATACCTTTTCCCTCTCCTGACACGGACCGTGTCAGCTGACACGGGTGGCCGTGTCAGGCTATCCTTTTGGCCGTTTTTTGGTTATCTTGTCAGGTCAACTGTTGGTTCCTCTGGCTCCTCCTTGTAGAACTCCTGCATACCTACAGACACACACAACTGATTAGAAATAAAAGTGTGGGTTGCCTCCCACGAAGCGCTTCGTTTAACGTCGCCTGGCTCGACGGTTCATTCCCCTTGTTATGGGGGGTATTTCAGGTTCCAAACCTTATTGCATCTCTTGTCCAAAACTAGGATGTTGTCTCTTTTCTCAGTCTGGATTCCTTTGTGCCACAATTCCTTTTTAACCTTCCTCTTCTTCCCTTGTTTTTGTTTTGTTTTATTTCTCTTGGTTTTTGGAATAGAGATGGAAGTCTTTCCGTTCAGGGTGGCTAATGGTAGGGGTGAGATTCTAATAGTATTCACTATCCTGATTAAGCCTACTTGGCAGTGAGATTCTGTATATTCTTCTAGATCCTGGTCTTCAATAGCATTCAATGTTATTACCTTGTCATGAACTTTCAAGGTTAACGTGCACTGATCCATGTCGAGCTTGCATCGACTCGTATGCATGAAAGGTCGACCCAGAATAATGGGTGCCTCGTCCTCTTCAGGTATGTCTAGGATTAGAAAATCAACTGGAAAAACCAAGTCCTTTATTGTTACCAACACGTCTTCAGCTATACCATATGCATCTTTTCATGAGTGATCTGCGAACTTTAGATTGGTCTTCATATCACTGATATTTTTAATACCCAGCCTGTGATAGATTGATAATGGCATCAGATTCACGCTAGCTCCAGAATCTATTAGTACCTTTTTGAAAGTTCTTTCTTTAATTGTGCATGGTACTGTGACCGTTCCCGAATCCTTTTGTTTGTTAGGAATTTTCTGCCCCAGTGAGTTTGCACTATACTATTCCTTCCAGGATACCTGTTCTTCAGTGGTTGGTTTCTTTTCTGCCATTACCTCTTCCATGAATTTCTTGTACATGGGCATCCTTTCAAGTGCTTCAAACAAAGCCATATGACCCTCAACCCTTTTAAACATTGTCATGAATTTATCCAAGTCTGACTCGCTAGGTTCCTTCTTTGTCACTCTTTGAGGGTAGGGCAACTTAATCACCAGTTTAGTTTCTTTTGTAGTTTCCTCGTTAGTCGACTCGCTCGGTGATATAATTTTTTTCTTTTTAGCAGCCTTTTTGTCTGTCGTCGTGACAGTATTAACATTTTCCTGACCTCTCGGATTTTGAACTGTTTCACTTGGTAAGGAACCTGGTGTTCGAGAACTTGCTAGTTGCTGTGCTATCTGCCCCAGCTGAATTTCAAGATTCTTTAGGGAGGCGGTGGTGTTTTTCTGATTGTTTCTAGTCTCTTCTTCAAATTGCCTATTTTGAGGAACCAGGTTTTCAATGGCAATCTCCCAGTCTGCCTTTTTAGGTGCCTGTGGTTTTTGCTGCTGTTGCTGATACCGAGTCTGATATTGCCTTGTACCCTGTTGCGGAACATTCCCTCTCTGATATTTCCAGGAGAAGTTTGGATGATTCTTCCAACCTGGGTTATAAGTGTTAGAGTAGGGATTATTCTGCTTCAAGAATTTGATCTCTTCAATTTTTTGGGGAGTCACAAAGCAATAGACAATGTGATGAGGTCCATTACAGATTTCACAAGTGCTCTCCTGAGCTGGTTGAACCTGCGCTATTTGTTGAGTACCTATATTCATAGCTTTAAGCTTTTGGTTTACTTCGGCAGCAACAGTGTCTTCCAGACGAATTTTATTTGTCTCTAATTTTAGATTAATCACCCCATTTGGCTGCCTGGTACATCTGTCATATAGCTCTAGATGCTCATTGGCAGTTATTGCATAATAATCTTCTTGATACCAGTGGCTGTTGAGAAATTTGTTGAGCCACCGGCTGCTGTATCGATCAACTGTTTTGTTTTTATTTTCAACCCATTAACGAACATCTGCATTTTTTCGGTCTGATCCATATTGTGAGTGGGACACGCTACTAATATCCTTTTGAATCTTTTGTAAGTGTCTCCCAATGATTCACCATCCTTCTGTTTGAAATTAAGAATTTCATACCTTTTTCTCAGGAATACTGATGCTGGAAAGTACTCATTTAAGAATGCAATTTCCATCTCCTCCCAGGAAGTGATACTACCGGCCGAGAGAGAATAGAGCCATTCTTCCGCGTCTTCAACTAAAGTGAACGGGAACATTCTTAGTTTTTTTGCTTCATCAGTGTGACCATCAATTTTCAAGGTGATGCTCATGGTCAGAAATCTTTGCAGGTGTTTGTTGGCATCTTCATTAACCTTTCCGGTGAAAGGTTTTCTTTCCAATTGATTGATCGTGCTAGGATGCAGTTGCAAATTTGTCACATTCACCGGTTGGTTAACAATGGTCAGTCGACCACCCGGTGCATTTTCACCTCCATAGTCACCTAGGAGTCTTTCCGGAGGTGAAAGAGGTGGAATCGGAGGAACTTCAGCCATTGGTTCCTTGACTTCTGGTTGATCCGAGGTACTTTCTTCTGTAGAATCCACTCTTTGTTCTCTGCGTCTTCTGTGAAGGGTTCTCTCGATCTCTGCGTCAAAAGGAATTTCAGCTGAGGGTTTTCCTCGCATACACAAATTAGTAAATTATAAATGACAGAAAAATAATTTTATTGTACAACAACAAAATTTTAATTGAAATAAAATTAAACTCTATATTTTTGGCAGTCCCCGGCAACGGCGCCAAAAACTTGATCGGGAAAATAGCAAGTGTACTATTTTGCCTTTTATAGTAATAATGGGGAAATTCCCCGAATGTCGATCTCAAGGACTGCACGTTAATATTGAGTTTAAATTATCATTCAATTAAACAAAAAGTATTAATTTGGTTTTTGAGTGTAAAAGATTAATAATAAAAGTAAAGGTAAAGAAATATGAAAATAAGGGTTTATAGAGAAAAAGGAACAATGTCAGGGAAGGTGTATGATTTATCCCTGTAATAACTCTGAGTTACTATTGCATCAATAAATATCAATTACTACCAGTTCTCAAGGGTATTTTCTCCCAAGTCCTTGGTGAGAAAACCTTTAATCAATCTACCCTAATTCCTATGTCCATAGCCAATTAGGGTGAATTTAAGTTGTATAATATCAAGAATGCTCTGGTTCATAAAGGGTATCCCTAGTCCTAGGTGATATCTACTGTAGAGTAACATGATGAAAACCTTATCAATGGCGGTCCAGCCTAATTGATAACCACAAATCAATCTCAATTGGTCCGAAAGAGAAAGCAATAAACACATCAAAAGGTTACCGTAAACAAAATATTATAAATGCAAATGTAAACTCAAATTCATTACAATTCTAAATCAGGGACACCCCATAGCATTGGGGGTTTTAGCTACTCATATTGTTTAAAACAAATTAAAGATAAAAATTCCATATTACAAGTAATTGGATGACTTTGATCTTCAATCGCTCCCGCTCATGAATCTCTTCAGCTCTCCAAATGCCTTGATCTCTGTAATACTTGATTGCTTCGCAATACTATGGTTTGCTGTATTCCAAGATGATTTTTCCTTTGGTCGAAGACCTCTTTTTATAGTGAAATTTCCCAGCAGCAATTGGACAGGTCCAAAGATGTCTCCAAAAAGCCCGCAAAATGAAAAGCCCGAGAAAACTGGAAATTTTGGGCTTGGGCTGACACGGCCAGTGTCAGCTGACACGGGTGGCCGTGTCAGCCTACTATTTCTCCTGACACGCCCATGGCAAGGCTAACACGATTGGAGCTTCTTCCTGACATGACCCGTGTCATTTGACACGGGTGGCCGTGTCAGGCTACTGTTTTCCTTCCTTTGCTTCCATTGCCCTAACACGGCCCGTGTCAGGTGACACGGGTGGCCCTGTCAGGCCTCCTGTACCGGGGTTTTCTGGCTCCTCTGCGTGCCGGAATCTCGCACTGTCTTCTTCTGAGTTCTCCGGTTTTTCTACTTGGATCTGTCGAACATAAACACAGCTATCCCACACATAAAATCAAGATAATAAGAGGTAAAACATAACAAAGATTAAAAATGCGTAAATAAAATAATGGAAGTAAAATTAACTCGAAATGTACCATAAATGCTTGCACAGTGTGTCAAATGTCTCTGTTTTGCGTCGGATCAGTAATGAAAACTCAATATAAATGGTGACTGATCAATGAGTGCCTTGGTCGTTAAGGAGGAAAAAGATTTGTCAAAAAGGCAAAGGTTGAGAATCAAACAGGGAGAAAAATAAAGTATTTTTGATTTGATAATGGAATTGAATATACACAAAAGAAGTTCATGAATTTATGTGAGGAGAATGGAATTCAAAGGCACTTTTCTTTGAGGAAGACACCACAACAAAATGGTGTTGTATAGAGGATGAACAAGACTCTAGAGGAGAAGGCAAGGTGCCTTCGGTTGAATGCTGGTATTTTAAAAGGTTTCTGGACAACAACATTCAAAATGGCATGTTATCTAGTCAACAGATCACCATGGGCTTCATTGGATGGCAGAGTTGAAGAGGAGGAATGGACAGGTTACCCCATTGATCAAAGTAATTTGCGGACTTTTGGGTGTCCAACATATATGCATATTTCAAGTAAGGATCGGTCTAAACATGGCCCCAAGTCAAAACAGTACATCTTTATTGGCTACAATAAAGGTGTGAAACGGTATAAGTTATGGGATCCAGTTAAGTCAAACAAGTCAGCTGGAGAACAAAGGCTTTGGTGATAGCTAATTGGGGAAGACGATTCCTATTTGGCAGAGACTTAAATCAAATCTGAGATCTAGTTCGAAGCTTGAACAACATTTAATAGCATACTTTATAAGTATTTTGTTGGCACTGCAATCCACATTACGGAACAGTAGCTTGATCCTTGTTTTTATTTTGTACTTTTGGTAGTGACTTGGATTCAAGTATGGAATTCTACAATTGGTAGGTACTAAAAAATTTCATTGAAAATTCTGATTTTTCCTAACCTTGCATGGGGTATGCAGCGTCGATTTTTAAAGAAGAACGAATGATGAGTCTCAATGAATGATGAAAAAAGTTTTATATATGACTCAATATGAATAAAAACCACTTCAAAAGTTAATAAATTTTATATTTCTTAATCATGGAAACATGGTTTTAAAACCCTTCATAATTAAAACTGAAGTATTACTTTTTTTTAATCAAAGACTATTCTAGTATTCTAAGTCATTCGCAAGACTTAAAGTGAAGTGTGTGTATGTATTCATCTGCGTGTGAAATTTTAAAACTATCAATAAAATAAATTTTTGCAAGAGATAATACCCAAACTCATGCCCTATTCCAAATTATCCAACACCCTTGTCAACCAAGCCATTGAACTTTTGTGAAATTTCTTCTTTCAAATATATATATCCTGTTATCTTAGTCAATACCTGCATAACCAAAGTTACTGTTGTTGTCCCACTACAGAAGCAGTCAATAGTTTGGTGCGTCTTCAATTCTCTATCCACAGAAAATTGTATCTTCTCTAGAACAAAAGTTCTGCAATTGCAATTGACTAAACATAGCTAACAAAGTGTTGTAATATATAGACATCCAAATATTAACTGTGTTGCTTCAAACTCAATTTTGATAAAATTTGTTTTACATAATCAACATACAGACTTGTGAGCTTTAACATGTTTTAGATGATTATTAAATAATGGATCTGATATAGATCGTGCATCAGGTTTTAAACAAATGGTTGAAATTGGAACAACAACCCTAATAATAAGAAAATGAACAAAGCAGATGATGATAAGTAATAATAACAGAACTAATAATTCTCTTGTGTTTCAAAATAACAGAACTAATAATAAGACCATATATATGCGTGGATGTTTGTTATAATAAGTAGATGATGAGTGATCGGGAAAATAACAAGTGTACTATTTTGCCTTTTATAGTAATAATGGAGAAATTCCCCGAATGTCGATCTCAAGGACTGCACGTTAATATTGAGTTTAAATTATCATTCAAGTAAACAAAAAGTATTAATTTGATTTTTGATTATAAAAGATTAATAATAAAAGTAAAGGTAAAGAAATATGAAAATAAAGGTTTATAGAGAAAAAGGAACAAAGCAGATGATGATAAGTAATAATAACAGAACTAACAGAACTAATAATAAGACCATATATATATGTGGAAGTTTGTTATAATAAGTAGATGATGAATGATCGGGTAAAATAAACAGTGTACTATTTTGTCTTTTATAGTAATAATGGGGAAATTCCCCGAATGTCGATCTCAAGGACTGCACGTTAATATTGAGTTTAAATTATCATTCAATTAAACAAAAAGTATTAATTTGGTTTTTGAGTGTAAAAGATAAATAATAAAAGTAAAGGTAAAGAAATATGAAAATAAGGGTTTATAGAGAAAAAGGAACAATGTCAGGGAAGGTGTATGATTTATCCCTGTAATAACTCTAAGTTACTATTGCATCAACAAATATCAATTACTACCAGTTCTTAAGGGTATTTTCTCCCAAGTCCTTGGTGAGAAAACCTTTAATCAATCTACCCTAATTCCTATGTCCATAGCCAATTAGGGTGAAGTTAAGCTGTATAATATCAAGAATGCTCTGGTTCATACAAGGTATCCTAGTCGTAGGTGATATCTATTGTAGAGTAACCTGATGAAAACCTTAACAATGGCGGTCTAGCCTAATTGATAACCACAAATCAATCTCAATTGGTCCGAAAGAGAAAGCAATAAACACATCAAAAGGTTACCGTAAACAAAATATTATAAATGCAAATGTAAACTCAAATTCATTACAATTCTAAATCAGGGACACCCCCTAGCATTGGGGAGTTTAGCTACTCATATTGTTTAAAACAAATTCAAGATAAAAATTCCACATTACAAGTAATTGGATGACTTTGATCTTCAATCGTTCCTGCTCATGAATCTCTTCAGCTCTCCAAATGCCTTGATCTCTATAATACTTGATTGCTTCACAATACTGTGGTTTGTTGTATTCCAAGATGATTTTTCCTTTGGCAGAAGACCTCTTTTTATAATGAAAGTTCCCAGCAGCAGTTGGACAGGTCCAAAGATGTCTCCAAAAAGCCCGCAAAATGAAAAGCCCGAGAAAACTAGATATTTTGGGCTTGGGCTAACACACGTGGCCGTGTCAGCCTACTGTTTCTCCTGACACGCTCATGGCAAGGCTAACACGGTTGGAGCTTCTGCCTGACACGGCCCGTGTCAGCTGACACGGGTGGCCGTGTCAGGCTACTGTTTTCCTTCCTTTGCTTCCATTGCCCTGACACGGCCCGTGTCAGGTGACACGAGTGGCCGTGTCAGGCCTCCTCTGCCGGGGTTTTCTTGCTCCCCTGCGTGTCGGAATCTCGCATTGTCTTCTTCTGAGTTCTTCGGTTCTTCTACCAGGATCTGTCGGAAATAAACACAGTTATCCCACGCATAAAATCAAGATAATAAGAGGTAAAACATAACAAAGATTAAAAATGCGTAAATAAAATAACAGAAGTAAAATTAACTCGAAATGTACTATAAATGCTTGCACAGTGTGTCAAATGTGTCTGTTTTGCGTCGGATCAGTAATGAAAACTCAATATAAATGGTGACTGATCACAACCCCAAACTTAGCTCATTGCTTGTCCCAAGTAATGTTTCATTATCACTCCCCAGAATTCTTTATACTTTCCCCCACTGCTTAGATCATTCGCAAACGTCTTCCTTTTTTCTTCCACAAGTCCTGCCTATTCTCGTAAGTCATCATTCACATTTCCACTTCAAAGAACCGTTTCACCTGTCAGCGTATTTCACATTCTCACCAATTCTCTCGGGGTAAGCTGTTTACACTCATAATTCAAAGTATGCAATATCACTCACAAGTTTGAATAGTCTCTCTTTTCTCATCACTTACACATAACACACACACTTTTGAGGTCTTTCGGGTTGTAGCTTGGCTTGGGTTAGGGTATGGATTCAAAAAAAAAGGGAAAACAAGGGGCTTTTGGTTCAGAGCCGATGTTACATCGTGTGTTGGTTTCTTTTATTTCCTCGGTTTTCTTTTCTTATTTCTTTATTTTCTTACCGACTGCCCTTTTTCGTGCTTTTTCTTTTGAATCTTCGAGTATTCGATTTTTATTTTTCTTTCTTTTTCTCGATTCATCAATTTTTTCTTCTTCTTTTGTTTTTGCACTTTCTTGGGCTTTGAGAGCTTTTGGGCTTTTTACCCAAAACTTAGCTTTTCAACACAGCTAGAATACATTCTCATGACTCTGAACAGGGTGAGGAAGTGTTTTGGCCAATGGTTACATTTATGGTGTTTTAAACAAAAAATGGATATAGGCTCAAAGGGGGTTAACGAGGGACATAATAATTTGGGATGGCTAGAAAGACTCGGGGTTAATTACAAACAACGTGCCTCAGTGTGTGTATCATGCAGTGACAGTCCCAGAGAGTCTACGCAAATTTAAAGTGATAAAGACAAACCTGAATGACGCTCATGATGATTAATGTGTTTGACTTTTTATGACTCACTTGGTTTGGCTCAGCTTTGACAGGATCCACAGTGCTCCTTAATTTGGTGCAATTGCTTTCTTACTTCGGAATGTGCAGGATACTCGTGTCGGTTAAGCTGTATACGTTGCGTCCGATCTTTACTTTCAACAGTGTCACTTTCTGGGGAGATCCTTCACAACAAGCCATGGTGAGTGGTGTGATCTTTCATCCACTCTTAATTGTGATCATTACTTTTCCAACCTGTCAACACAGACTTGACACACACACTTGCAGCATAATGTACATTCACCAGACAAATTCAATCTAGAATACAAAATTAAAAAGTAAAAATAACACAATAATTAAATACTAATAATAGACATAAAATCTCCCCCACACTAGAACTCAATATTGTCCACAATGTTTGGGAACAAGTGCGGAGGAGGGAACTCACAGGGTCCTACTGAGGAGGTGGGTGCGGGAAATGCAACATCAACTGTCGCATCATACTGCTCATCTCATCCAACATCGCTCCCTGACGGGCTTGCTCGATGCCTTGCCTTTGCTGTTCAGTCCTCAAGTCACCTATCTCGGTCTGTACCCAGCTCCATTGGTCAGTTGACCAAGATGATGAACCCGTCGCCTGTTGGGTGGGTTCCTGATGCTGTGGAACAAACTGCTCAGGAGGTGCTTGAGGATATTCTTCTTATCTTTCCGTTCCTTCTTCCTAGTCATCTACAAAGTGCTCACCTCCCACGGATATGCTTCCTGAGTTTTCTCGGCCGACTCTACCCAGGTAGTCCGCTGCAAAGGCAGTTACATTGATGGTCTTGGTTTGAGCCATCGAGTACATGAAGAATAACTCTCTCTGAGTAGCTACCCCAGTGTTGTCGCCTCTACCAAACAGGGTATAGGCTAAACCTTTTTGGGCGTACCTGAAACATGGATTCTGGGTGCCTGAGACTTTCGCACCTTTGGAGGAGTAATCCGTCCTCCCAGTTATGGCGATCTAGAAATCCTTCGGAGAGAACCCGTCTGGGACCGCTCCGGTCCGTTCAGAGGGAGTCGGAGTATTGCAGCTAACTCCTCAACAGACAATTCATGATAATTGTTAAACAATCGGAAATGTAAGGTGCCGAAATAATACCTGGTTGTGTTAATCCACCGCTTTTCCAACTGGAACTCCAAAGTGCTGAGGAACTCGAGAGTAATGCGCTCGTAGGTCGGCGCCTCCAAACTCATAAACTTGAGCATGCCCAAAACATGGAACATTCGTCTACCTTAATTTTCAGCCCTAGAGCGTTCTGAGTATGCTCACACATATACCTGGTCGGCGTGAGCTTGCGCTTCCGGTGAATTTGGTAACTTCGTTCTTGCTCCGGATTGTCAAACACAATGTTGTGGGGATTAGGATTCCGGCTCGGGCGCTTCCGGGACTTCGCCATCTCTGCAAGTTGTTGCTTTCCGATAAGGATTCTTCGCGGGGGCATTTTAGACCTGCAAAAAATAGCAATATTTTGAACTATCGAGTTAGGAAAATCTAAAACTATGGTTATGACCGAGACGGCGAGGTGAGAAATATTTGTGAAGGGTGTTTTAGCAATAGGTGAGTGGAACTTTGGGTGTATGGAGGGTTTTGTGTGGTGAGGTGAGTGAGGTTTAATGGAGTTTGTGAGAGAGTGAGAGAAGAAGATGAAAAATGATGAGAGAGATTAATGAGGTTTGTGGTAAAAATCTGATAATTATGAGGTGATAGGGAAAAGTGTGTGGTTAAGAGTGGATTAAGTGAGTGGGCCCCACGAAAAATCAAAAATTTCAAAAAAAAATCAAAAAATCCTCCTGCCTGACACGGGTGGCTGTGTCAGACTACTGTTTTACCACATTCCAAAATTTCTTTTACAGTGCTCCTAACACAGGCCGTGTCAGGCCACTGTTTTACCATTCCCAAAACCATTTTTCGTACAGTTCTCCTGACACGGCCCGTGTCAGGCCACTGTTTTCCAACATCCTTCATACCTTTTCCCTCTCCTGACACGGACCGCGTCAGCTGACACGGGTGGCCGTGTCAGGCTATCCTTTTGGCCGTTTTTTGGTTATCTTGTCAGGTGAACTGTTGGTTCCTCTGGCTCCTCCTTGTAGAACTCTTGCATACCTACAGACACACACAACTGATTAGAATTAAAAAGTGTGGGTTGCCTCCCACGAAGCGCTTCGTTTAACGTCGCCTGGCTCGACGGTTCATTCCCCTTGTTATGGGGGGTATTTCAGGTTCCAAACCTTATTGCATCTCTTGTCCAAAACTAGGATGTTGTCTCTTTTCTCAGTCTGGATTCCTTTGTGCCACAATTCGTTTTTAACCTTCCTCTTCTTCCCTTGTTTTTGTTTTCTTTTATTTCTCTTGGTTTTTGGAATAGAGATGGAAGTCTTTCCGTTCAGGGTGGCTAATGGCAGGGGTGAGATTCTAATAGTATTCACTATCCTGATTAAGCCTACTTGGCAGTGAGATTCTGTATATTCTTCTAGATCCTGGTCTTCAATAGCATTCAATGTTATTTCCTTGTCATGAACTTTCAAGGTTAACGTGCACTGATCCATGTCGAGCTTGCATCGACTCGTATGCATGAAAGGTCGACCCAGAATGATGGGTGCCTCGTCCTCTTCAGGTATGTCTAGGATTACAAAATCAACTGGAAAAACCAAGTCCTTTATTGTTACCAACACGTCTTCAACTATACCATATGCATCTTTTCTTGAGTGATCTGCGAACTTCAGATTGGTCTTCATATCACTGATATTTTTAATACCCAGTCTGTGATAGATTGATAATGGCATCAGATTCACGCTAGCTCCAGAATCTATTAGTACCTTTTTGAAAGTTCTTTCTTTAATTGTGCATCGTACTGTGACCGTTCCCGAGTCCTTTTGTTTGTTAGAAATTTTCTGCCCCAGTGAGTTTGCACTATACTGTTCCTTCCAGGATACCTGTTCTTCAGTGGTTGGTTTCTTTTCTGCCATTCCTCTTCCATGAATTTCTTGTACATGGGCATCCTTTCAAGTGCTTCAAACAAAGCCATATGACCCTCAACCCTTTTAAACATTGTCATGAATTTATCCAAGTCTGACTCGCTAGGTTCCTTCTTTGTCACTCTTTGAGGGTAGGGCAACTTAATCACCAGTTTAGTTTCTTTTATAGTTTCCTCGTTAGTCGGCTCACTCGGTGATATAATTTTTTTCTTTTTAGCAGCCTTTTTGTCTGTCGTCGTGACAGTATTAACATTCTCCTGACCTCTCGGATTTTGAACTGTTTCACTTGGTAAGGAACCTGGTGTTCAAGAACTTGCTAGTTGCTGTGCTATCTGCCCCAGCTGAATTTCAAGATTCTTTAGGGAGGCGGTGGTGTTTTTCTGATTGTTTCTAGTCTCTTCTTCAAATTGCCTATTTTGAGCTGCCAGGTTTTCAATGGCAATCTCCCAGTCTGCCTTTTTAGGTGCCCGTTGTTGTTGCTGTTGTTGCGGATACTGAGTCTGATATTGCCATGTACCCTGTTGCGGAACATTCCCTCTCTGATCTTTCCAGGAGAAGTTTGGATGATTCTTCCAACCTGGGTTATAAGTGTTAGAGTAGGCATTATTCTGCTTCAAGAATTTGATCTCTTTAATTTTTTTGGGAGTCGCAAAGCAATAGACAATGTGATGAGGTCCATTACAGATTTCACAAGTGCTCTCCTGAGCTGGTTGAACCTGCGCTATCTTTTGAGTACCTATATTCATAGCTTTAAGCTTTTTGTCTACTTCGGCAGCAACAGTGTCTTCCAGACGAATTTTATTTGTCTCTAATTTTAGATTAATCACCCCATCTGGCTGCCTGGTACATCTGTCATATAGCTCTAGATGCTCATTGGCAGCTATTGCTTTAATAATCCTCTTGATACCAGTGGCTGTTGAGAAATTTGTTGAGCCACCGGCTGCTGTATCGATCAACTGTTTTGTTTTTATTTTCAACCCATTAACGAACATCTGCATTTGTTCGGTCTGATCCATATTGTGAGTGGGACACGCTACTAATATCCTTTTGAATCTTTTGTAAGTGTCTCCCAATGATTCACCATCCTTCTGTTTGAAATTAAGAATTTCATACCTTTTTCTCAGGAATGCTGATGCTGGAAAGTACTCATTTAAGAATGCAATTTCCATCTCCTCCCAGGAAGTGATACTACCGGCCGAGAGAGAATAGAACCATTCTTCCGCGTCTTCAGCTAAAGTGAACGGGAACATTCTTAATTTTTTTGCTTCATCAGTGTGACCATCAATTTTCAAGGTGGTGCTCATGGTTAGAAATCTTTGCAGGTGTTTGTATGCATCTTCATTAACCTTTCCGGTGAAAGGTTTTCTTTCCAATTGATTGATCGTGCTAGGATGCAGTTGAAAATTTGTCACATTCACCGGTTGGTTAACAATGGTCAGTCGACGACCCGGTGCATTTGCACCTCCATAGTCACCTAGGAGTCTTTCCGGAGGTGAAAGAGGTGGAATCGGAGGAACTTCAGCCATTGGTTCCTTGACTGATAACATGAAACTATATCACATTCTAGGACTCGATTTAATTAAATTATATTATTATTCACTTCTATTTATTTCATTTTATTCGATACTACTTGGTATTTTGCTTTCTATTTATCTCAGGTAGTTTATTTGAAGCACAAGTGAAAAAGGAAGAAAAGGAGGTGCAAAAAGAAATGAAAAGAAGCAAATTCCACCAAGCCAAAGCCCAACCCAAAAGCACAGGCGCTGCGCCTGTGACGAGCGCCACACAAGGTGTGACGAGCGTCACGCCCTGCCTACTTGTGTTACGAGCGTAACACATGGTGTGACGGACGTCACACCATTCTCCTATATTTTTGGCTTCAGAAGCGCAACAGAGGCACGTTGAAGCCTATTGTTACGCTTGACTATTGGAACGTGAGGATTTTTACACGGAAAGCTTTTGGAAACCGTTACAAAAAGTGAGCAATATAAATAGTGGCTTTTGGCAAACCCTGCAAGTCTCTCTCGGCCGTCTCTCTTCTTCGTGCTTTTTCTATTCCAGCCGTGCAAGCATACTTTACAGCATTATTTTTTATAGTTTTTACTTTTCTTTGCAATTTCTATTTTCTTTTTCAGTCAAGCTTTCAGTACTTAATTAATTTTTCACACAATAGTTTCTACACCGGAAACTATTGTGTATCTTTTACCGGATCTAACCTTACGTTGGACCCTAGGTTTTTTTTATTCCTTCACTTTTATTTTCCTGTCCGACTGAAGAATTCAAGAACAAATCCAACCGGTCTGTGGTGGAGTGTTCAAGATTGCCATTAATTATTCAGGTTCTTTAATTAATGTTTGAATTTATATATGCCATGCATTATTGTTTATTTATATTATTTGCCTGAGATGGATTTATTTAAGCATGATGATTGTTTAGATCTGTTTAGCATGTCTGGCTAATTTATTTAGGTATCGGTATGTAAAGTAAGTGGAATGAAGGAATCAAAACTAAGTTGGTTTAATTACGTTTAAAAAATAAAATCACTCTTTTTATGGTCTCAATTTATAGGTTTAATACCAAGGTTTTTGTACGAGAGTAAAAGACTAAAGAAGTTAAAATCAATAGAGCGAAAGTTTCAGTTTTTAACTGGATAGTGTAAATTGGACATTAATTCTAAATCAGGGCGAAAGCAATTTTTAGAGTTAATTAAATTCTAATCTTTTTCAAAAAGTATTTTTAAAAGTTAAATGTGAGGACGAGAGTTAAGCATTTGAATTTAATTATATAATCTAAGTCAACAGAGCGAGAGTTTGAGACGAGGGTGTTTAAACGATTAGTATTTTCTTAAAAAGAGTTTCTATGGATTCTATTGTTTTCAAAAAGTGATTTTGGACTTAACTAATAAGTGACAGCTACGTTAATATAAAGTCATAATCTATTCAACAGAGCGAGGGTTTGAGAAAAGATTTTTAATCAATAGTATCTACTGAAAAGATTTATTTTAAAACCAAGAAACCAACGAAGATTTGATTCCCTAATTACGACGAACTACATACCGATATCTGCTTAATTGATATTTAATTTAGATCTAGTTTTAGTTTTAACTTTTCCCCTGAAACAATCAAAATATCATCCGCCTTAGCTTTACGAAGTAACCATAGAAAACGGTATATCGATTCATAAGTCCCTGTGGGATCGATATCTTTTAAAACTACGCGATAGAACTGTGCACTTGCAGTTAGTACCCCAATCGACTCATAAAGTCGCGATCAAGTTTTTGGCGCCGTTGCCAGGGACTCTATTTAGTCGATATCGTAACTCTTCTGTTACACTGTAGAGACTAAGGCAATTTTTATTTTTTTTCTTTCTTTCGTTGATTTGTATGCCACACACTCGCTCACAAGGCGAGCCGTTTTACTTACGAATCAACGACATCGAACTATATCTCCGAGTCTTACGACGAATTCGGGAATATCGTGCTGCAAACAATCTCCCTCCTATCGAAGTGCCTGACCTCAAAAATCTTCTTCCTTCACCAATATCCGAGATGGCAGAACTAGCTCGTGCTCTTCGAGATTACGCCGCTACATCGCAAGATGAGCCGCATTCGAGTATTGCTCTACCCGCAATCGAAGCAAACAACTTCGAACTTAAACCTTCTCTGTTGCAGGCAGTACAACAAAATCAATTCTCTGGAAATCCTACCGAGGATCCAAACCTTCATTTATCCGTATTTGTCCAATACGCTGATACTGTTAAAGCTAATGGTGTCACTTCAGAGGCAATTCGACTTCGCCTTTTTCCTTTCTCGTTAAGAGATAAAGCTAGAAGATGGCTTCAGTCTCTCCCTTCCAACTCGGTTACCACATGGAACGAGTTGAAGAAAGTCTTCCTTGCCCGATATTTTCCTCCAAGCAAAACAGCTATGTTGAGAGCCCAGATAAATGGATTTAAACAGAAAGATAACGAGTCTCTTTTCGAAGCATGGGAAAGATACAAAGACATGATGAGACTTTGTCCACACCATGGTTTAGAGGACTGGTTAGTAATTCATACCTTCTATAATGGTCTCTTGTACAACACAAGGTTAACAATAGACGCCGCAGCAGGTGGTGCACTTATGGATAAACCTTATGCCGATGCTTATCAACTTATCGAAAGCATGGCTCAAAATCATTATCAATGGGGAAGCGACCGAGCAATGGTAGAGAAACCTCAAACGAAAAGTGGCATGTACGAGATAAGTAGCCTTGATCATGTTAATGCAAAAGTGGATGCTCTGGTCCAGAAAATTGAAAGTTTGAATGTATCACCTCCAACCACCGTGGTTGACGCAACTCAAAATTGCGAAGTCTGTGGAATCCAAGGTCACACTCCTGCAGATTGTCAACTCCTAATAGGAATTCAAGCAGAACAAGTGAATTATGCTCAAGGAAATCCCTACTCGCACACCTATAACTCAAACTGGAAGAATCATCCTAATTTTTCATATAAGAGTAATAATGCTTTATACGCACCAGGACAAGCCCCAGCTATACCTCCTGGATATCAAAAGCCGACCCCATCTACACCTAACAATAATGTTCCTAGGAAATCCAACTTGGAAATAATGATGGAGAACTTCATAGCTTCTCAACAGCAAACCAATAAAGATTTCTTAAACCAGAATATACACACTAGTGAATAAATCAAACAACTAGCAAGTAAAGTAGATGCCTTGGCTACCCATAACAAAATGCTGGAAACACAAATATCACAAGTAGCTCAACAACAAGCGCCTACTGCTGCCCCAACTGGTGCATTTCCTGGACAGCCCCAACCTAACCCGAAAAGCCACGCTCATGCAATCATACTAAGAAGTGGAACGGAAGTGGAAGGACCAGTAGATCCAAGAAATGAAAACCAAAACTCTAAGAAGTCAATTGAGGAAGAAAGTACACCTAAGGAAAAGGAAGAGAGTAATAAGGAAACCGTAGAAAAGAAAGAACCTTATGTACCTCCACCACCTTATAAACCACCTATCCCTTACCCTCAAAGGCTTATTAAAACCAAAGATGCGGGCCAATTTAAAAAATTTGTTGACCTACTGAAACAGTTAAACGTCACAATTCCATTTACAAAAGCTATTACGCAGATGCCCTCATATGCTAAGTTCTTAAAAGAAATTCTTTCTAATAAAAGGAAACTTGAAGATAGCGAAACTGTTACACTCACTGCTGAATGTAGCGCTATAATCCAGAATATGCCTCCTAAACTTAAAGATCCAGGTAGTTTCTCTATACCCTGTCACATAGGAAAATTTGTCATAGATAAAGCCTTATGCGATTTAGGAGCCGGTATTAGTGTTATGCCCTTATCCATATGCAAGAAACTTGAAATGGGAGAATTAAGACCAACTAAAATGTCTGTGCAACTAGCAGATCGTTCTGTTAGATATCCCGTAGGAATTCTTGAAAACCTTCCCGTGCGCATAGGTCAATTCTACATCCCAACCGATTTTATAATTATGGACATTAGAGAAGATGAAGTTACACCCATTATACTAGGAAGACCATTCTTAGCAACTGCCGGTGCGATCATAGACGTAAAACGCGGACGACTCACTTTCGAAGTAGGAGAAGAGAAAATTGAGTTCATTCTTTCCCAATTTTTGAAAGCACCTGCAACAGATGACACATGTTACTTCATGGATATCATCGATGAATGCATAAAAGAAACAGAGTTAGAAAAGGACAAATCGTCTGACTATCTTGTAGAAGACAAACTCAACCAATGTTTAGCAATAACACCGGATCCTACGCAATGCCTTAAGAAACCAACCCTAGACCTGAAAACACTTCCCAAAAATCTGAGATATGAATTCCTAGACTTAGAACTTGAACGACCAGTGATAGTTAATGCAGACCTAGGAAAACTCGAAACAGAAAAACTCCTGCATATCTTAAGAAAATATCCAACCGCACTAGGATACAACATCACCGACCTTAAAGGAATAAGTCCTTCTATTTGTATGCACCGCATCATGCTAGAAGAAGACTGTAAAACCTCTAGGGAACATCAGAGGAGACTGAACCCTATCCTGAGTGAGGTAGTGAAGAAGGAAGTAACCAAGTTATTAGAGGCAGGTATCATATATCCTATATCTGATAGCAAATGGGTTAGTCCTGTACACGTAGTACCGAAGAAAGGAGGTATAACAGTTATTGAAAATGAAAAAGGGGAAACTATAACCAAACGAATCGAATCGGGATGGAGAATGTGCATTGATTATAGGAAACTAAACAAAGCAACCCGAAAGGATCATGTCCCTTTACCATTCGTTGACCAGATGTTAGAACGATTAGCAAAACATTCTCATTTCTGCTATCTAGACGGTTACTCAGGTTTCTTTCAAATACCAATTCATCCTGATGACCAAGAAAAGACAACATTCACGTGTCCTTTTGGCACTTTCGCTTATAGACGTATGCCGTTTGGCTTGTGCAATGCTCCTGCAACCTTCCAAAGGTGCATGATGGCGATATTCGCCGATTTTCTCGAAAATATCATGGAAGTATTTATGGATGACTTTTCCGTATGCGGGCAAAGCTTTGAAGAATGTCTTGAAAACCTAGAAAAAGTTCTGGAACGATGTGTAAAAGTAAACCTAGTACTTAATTGGGAAAATGTCACTTTATGGTACAAGAAGGAATTGTTCTAGGACATATCATCTCAAATAGAGGAATTGAAGTAGACAAAGCCAAAATAGAGGTAATCGAAAACCTTCAACCTCCGAAAACTGTGAGAGAAGTACGAAGCTTCTTAGGACACGCCGGGTTTTACCGACGATTCATTAAAGACTTCTCTAAAATAACTAAACCTTTGACTGGACTATTGATGAAAGATGCTGAGTTCATTTTCGACAACAAATGTTTAGAAGCATTCCAAACGCTTAAACAAGCATTGATCTCCGCGCCCATAATGCAGATACCAGATTGGAACGAACCATTCGAAATAATGTGTGATGCCAGTGATTACGCCGTGGGCGCTGTTTTAGGACAACGAAAGGATAAAAAGCTTCACGTCATATATTACGCAAGTAGAACTCTAGATGAAGCACAAATGAATTACACCACAACCGAGAAAGAATTATTAGCAGTAGTGTTTGCATTAGATAAATTTCGTTCTTACTTGGTCGGAGCCAAAATAATCATTTACACCGACCACGCTGCTATCAAGTACCTCATAACAAAAAAGGATGCTAAACCTAGACTCCTAAGGTGGATCCTGTTGCTACAAGAGTTCGATTTGGAAATCAAAGATAAAAAAGGAACTGAAAATGTAGTAGCAGATCACCTCTCTAGACTTGAAAACCTGGAACCGGAAACAACATCGATCAACGATGATTTCTCGTACGATAAACTTATAGCTACTTTGGAAGAAAATAAAGCTGATAAACAGGTAGAAACCACCTTAGCTATATCTGTTACACCATGGTACGCTGATCTCGTCAATTATTTAGCTGCCGGAATAGTTCCACCTACTTTATCCTACCAGCAAAAGAAACGATTCTTCTATGACATAAAACACTATTACTGGGATGACCCTTTACTTTTCAAAAGAGGCCCCGACGGTATTTTCCGTCGGTGTATACCCGAAGAAGAGGTAGAAAATATAATCCAACACTGTCACTCCGCTCCTTATGGTGGACATGCAAGTACATCCAAAACCTGCTCCAAAATCCTACAAGCCGGTTTTTATTGGCCGAATATATGGAAGGATGTGCATGCGGCTATCAAGAAATGTGATAGATGTCAACGCACAGGAAACATATCTAGACATGACGAGATGCCACAGAAAGGCATTTTGGAAGTAGAGATTTTCGAAGTGTGGGGAATAGACTTCATGGGACCTTTTCCGTCTTCTTTCGGTAACAAGTACATACTCGTGGCGGTTGACTACGTATCAAAATGGATTGAAGCTATAGCTTCTCCAACAAACGACACACGAGTAGTAACTAGACTCTTTAAGAATATAATATTTCCAAGATTTGGTGTCCCGAGAATAGTAGTCAGTGATGGGGGATCGCATTTCATATCCAAGGTACTCGAAAAACTACTGTTCAAGTATGGCATAAGGCATAGAGTAGCGACACCTTACCACCCCCAAACCAGTGGGCAAGTGGAAGTGTCTAACAGAGAAATCAAACAAATATTGGAAAAAACAGTCACCACCTCAAGGAAAGACTGGTCATTGAAATTACCAGAAGCTTTATGGGCATATCGAACTGCTTACAAAACTCCCATAGGGACAACCCCATTTAAGCTTATTTATGGAAAATCCTGCCACCTCCCGGTAGAATTGGAACATAAGGCCTACTGGGCTATTAAAAATCTAAATTTAAACTATAAGGCCGCCGGTGAAAAGCGAATCCTTGATATAAACGAATTAGAAGAACTCAGACGAGACGCTTACGAGAATGCCAGAATCTACAAAGAAAGAACAAAACAATGGCATGACAAGCGCATATCAAGGAAAATCTTCAAACAAGGCGATACAATCCTGTTATTCAACTCTAGGCTAAAGTTATTCCCGGGAAAACTACGATCTAGATGGTCAGGTCCATTTCAAATTACCAATGTTTTCCCCAGTGGAGCGGTGGAAATTAAAGGAAAATCCATTGAACCGTTTATCGTAAATGGGCAGCGTCTAAAACATTATCATCATACAGAGAACATTGAAGATTCACAAGTCCTGCATTTAGACGTAGTGCCCCCAGATTTTATAGATTATATTTGATAGTTTTTTCTCGAGCTTACGACATTAAACAAAGCGCTTAGTGGGAGACAACCCACAAATATTTATATTTTCATTTCTTACTTAATTATTCTTTTAAAATTTTATTTAGTATTCATTCTTAATCTATTTTAATTTTTCTTCTTCTATTCTTTCGGCATTTGGCCAAATCCTGACTAAAACTCTTTTTTTTCCTTTCTCTAGCTAACACTAACCTGATGGGACAAATTGATCGTATGGGTATCAAATTCAGAGGGAAAGCTCAGAAACAAAGGTTTGAGGAACTAGCAGAAAGAGAGATGCTACCTAGTTTGTATGCTGATGATTGGGCAATGACTGCCCTTGGACTAAGAGAGAGTGTCTTGTATTTGCTGAGTCAAATAGGGTGGGAAACCACTCCTATCCGTAGACAATTCGTCACTTACCGGAGACTGACTCTAGAATTCCTTAGTTCTCTGATCTATCTACCCAGCCATGGAAAAGGAATAAGCAGAGGTTTCATTCAGTTCAGAATGTTCAAGATGGAGTATCAATTTAACATCCAAGACTTTACCAACCTTTTAGGTTTTCCTACCTCCTTTGATACATTCACAGTGAGCCAAGAAGAACTTTTTGAATATAGAGAACTTGAACACTTTTGGGGAAGCTTGACTGGAAATGACGATCCCGAGGAACATGAGTTTCTTTCTGGAAACATACATAATCCGGCCTTTCGTTATTTCCATAAGATCCTGGCCCACACCTTATTTGGGAAGAAGTCAAACAGTACCTCAGTTTCACGTGATGAAATCTTCATCATATTTTGTGCTTCCCAGAACCGTCCAGTAAACGGTGCCACTTTTATGTTGGCAAATTTTGACTGCCTTATCCAAGATGAACGAGCACCAATTCAAATAGGCGGATTGATAACCATGATTGGTAATGCTATCGGATTACGTCAGCCTATGCTTGACTTAAGCCCTTTCTGTGGCATTGCGACTATGAGTATACCCTTCCTCTTCAACACTATGTTTATAGCAAACCTAGGGTCTGAAGAGTTTGAGCTTATAATTAACAACCAAGTTCTTTGCCTATTCACCCTACCTAATCCAAGGACTAGTGTTCATAACCGCAATAACTGGCTCTACAATCTGAACGCAGCACCCTCTCCTGCTAGATCTACTAAATCCATCCAGGACTATGAGATTTGTGACGACCAGATCCCTTATGTTGAATCTGACCCTCAGACACCATCTGGCTATTATGATATTGATCCTCCTCCTCAACCTGTCCCGACCGAAGAATCGGCAATACCCGATCTTAGACATCATGTGCCCGGAGCTAATTATAACACCACCATTCAGGATTTGATGTCAGAACAGGACGCCCTCAGAGAAGAGTTAGCTAACATGGGACAAGAATTTCTGGGATATATGAACAGTATGACAAATCAGTTCCACGAGTTGCTAAGCCGTGTTAACTCCTTTGCTCCTCCAGCCAGAAATCATGCAGATGGATAGAAGTTGTTTTTCTTAGTTACTTAGTTTTAGTTTAGGTTATTCATTAATTTCGTTTCAAATTGTTTTAGTATTTGTTTTTTCTTTCGCATGTTTGCTTTTATCTTCCAATGTTACATTATGATTATTTTATGAAGCTATTGATTTATTTTACTTTATTATGACTTATGCAAATATCAATCAATAATGCTCTCTACTGTTGCCACCTACATGACTTATTAAAGATATACATATATTATGAAATAGCATGCAAGGCAATTTAAAAGTATCACAATAGCAAAATAAAATAAAACATATGCATAACAAAATAATAACAATAATATATAATGATAAAAACAAAGTACGTTACAAGAAGGACTGTGTGACGAGCGTCACACAATCCATTATGGTCGTCACACCAAGTGCCTGTGACGCCCGTAACATCCCTGTCACGAGCGTGACACCGTCTTGCTATGTGAACGTTACTAACCGTTGGGACACGTCCGTTACACCATCCCACCTTTTTACCTTCCCCATTTATTCACATTTACCCACATTTATTTACTTTTCAACCACTCCCTTTCCAACTCCCAAAAATTTTCCTATAAATACCCACCATACCTTTCTTCATACACCACAAACCATTCTATAAAATCAATTTCATTTCCCTTCTCTCCTAATTACCTCTTTCAAAACCACTTATCGGTATGGCGGGAAACCAAGATTTCGGAAATATCATCTTCCGATCCGAAGATGAAAATTATCAAAGGGAGCAGTTTGAGCGTTTCCAACAGCGAGGCGTCCAATCCACCAGGTACCCTGATTTACATTGTTTACAAGAATTAGGATTACTTCAAGGTATAGAATGGATGCTCCGCCTGGCTGATTTAACCTTTCTTTGCACTCATAATCAACCAACCTACCCCGCTATCACCTTAGAATTTTTAAGTTCTTATTCGTACAACACTCCAACCGGTGAAGACGAGTACTTAACCGGTACCGCGACCTTCCGCATGTTCAACACCGAGTACTCCCTATCCCAAAACCAATTGAGCACCATGCTACAATTCCCTGTAGAAGGTCAAGTCCACCCTAGGATACCTCAGAACTCCCAGTGGCATATAAACGCCTTCGACCTCTTTAGAAAAATTTCCGGTGTGGAAACCAACAACTGGGATGTATTACTTGCTTCACATATACATAACCCAACCATCCGGTACTTCATCCGCATCCTGCAAAACACTATTTTTGGGCGACCGAACAATAGAAAAGTCAACGCCAAGGAATTATTTTTCCTCCACTGCGTCTTTGCAGCAGATACACAGGTAAACGCTGCCTCCTTTCTATTTCATCATATCCGCACCCTATGTGCTAGAGGCCGTCAACCTTTTGTAATTGGTGGATTAATCACCACCATATCACTTGGCTTAAATCTTGGGGATCGACTTTAGAATTTACAATCTCTCCCACTCCTATTGATGGATATAAGCTATTGTCGGTCCAGCCGCCTAATCAAAAACAGGGTAGGCGGAGGGTATTACCTTATGGTAAACAACCAGGAAGTTCCAAGTGTTGTTCTACCCATCATTTCCCTAACAGATGTCACCAATCCAAACTGCCACATCTATGATCTGAATGCTCCCGAAGCCACCGAGCCTACACAAGCAAACCCGCCTTCAGACGAGTTTGCCGAAATGGAGCAGGGTGATCAGGTTCCTGCACAACAATCAGTCCCGCTCAACCCTTCCGATAATGCAGCTGGTCCATCCTCACGACGTTGTCGACGAAGAAGGCCAGCAACCAACGACGACATCATGGATGCTATCGATGGTATGCAAGCGCAGAATCTCGAAGTGATGCAGATGATGCGCCAGATGCAACAACAACAGGAAGCGAGGAATGAAATAACCGATCAGCGGTTCGCTCAGTTGCTCAGCAGGTTTGATGATTTGGAAGTACGTCAAAGATCACCAGGCCCAAGAACACGCGGCGGAAGGCAACATTGACTCTAGTTTCTTTTTCTTTTTGTATTTCTTTTATTTTCTCTAAAACATTGGGGACAATGTTTCATTTAAGTGTGGGGGGGAAAACCTTGTTCTTTAAATCTCCCCTTTTCAAGTATGTTATCTTTCCCTTTTCATTGTTATTCCCTTCTCTTATAAAAAAAAATTATTTATTTTAAGTTAAGTCCCTAGTGTGAGAAAATTTCCATTATCTATTCCCTCAAATTTTCATGAGCCATAACAAAAATTCAACACACTCAGTAAATATAAAGGTTGCTTATTTTATCAAACTTGAGTGAAATCAAGATAAAATTATTACCATACCAACGCTCTAAACAAACCTCAACATGTTAGATCAGAAAGGTACCTGTTATACAAGTCCCTGGACTTTTAACTTTATAGTAACCCCGAGTAGTTTATACAAGAAGTCAGCACCATCTTAATAGCAAACTACGTGGAGGGCCGATGAATATAAGTGAATGATTCCCAAAATAAAAATATATATATCAGGAAATGCACTAACTATGTTAGGTGATCCTTACCAGATCATTTAATCTAAAGGTTGCAGATCATACAAAAGCATGATACGAAAGATCCATTATGAGTTGGTTCAGCAGGTATCTGGTGCTGAACTTGGTAGGGCGGACTACGGTCCGATCCCCCGCAATTTGCAATGGACCGAAAAAACGAAGTTATCCGACTTATGTACCAGAGCTTCAAGCTAAAAAGGGGATCAGAATCACTAACCGGTCACTCCACTATGTGCGCAAAACGATAAAGGGCTTAATGTGATTTCGCTAGAATGAAAACGGGTGAAATAAGAGTAAAAGAACTAGGCTGGTTATAATAGCACGACTCAAACTGATTTGCATAAGGTAAAGTTATAAGATGCGGTAACGGTAGTTCTTGATGTCGAGATTAGACTCAAGTTGCTTCTAAACAAAATCTACTTGCAACCTAGTACGAATTGATGTGTGTTTTGAAATTTCACCTTGCTAAATTTTTAAACGATTTCTATACTGTATTTTGCTTGAGGACAAGCAAAGGTCTAAGTATGGGGGAGTTTGATAACATGAAACTATATCACATTCTAGGACTCGATTTAATTAAATTATATTATTATTCACTTCAATTTATTTCATTTTATTCGATACTACTTGGTATTTTGCTTTCTATTTATCTCAGGTAGTTTATTTGAAGCACAAGTGAAAAAGGAAGAAAAGGAGGTGCAAAAAGAAATGAAAAGAAGCAAATTCCACCAAGCCAAAGCCCAACCCAAAAGCACAGGCGCTGCGCCTGTGACGAGCGCCACACAAGGTGTGACGAGCGTCACGCCCTGCCTACTTGTGTTACGAGTGTAACACATGGTGTGACGGACGTCACACCATTCTCCTATATTTTTGGCCTCAGAAGCGCAACAGAGGCACGTTGAAGCCTATTGTTACACTTGACTATTGGAACGTGAGGATTTTTACACGAAAAGCTTTTGGAAACCGTTACAAAAAGTGAGCAATATAAATAGTGGCTTTTGGCAAACCCTGCAAGTCTCTCTCGGCCGTCTCTCTTCTTCGTGCTTTTTCTATTCCAGTCGTGCAAGCATACTTTACAGCATTATTTTTTATAGTTTTTACTTTTCTTTGCAATTTCTATTTTCTTTTTCAGTCAAGCTTTCAGTACTTAATTAATTTTTCACACAATAGTTTCTACACCGGAAACTATTGTGTATCTTTTACCGGATCTAACCTTACGTTGGACCCTAGGTTTTTTTTATTCCTTCACTTTTATTTTCCTGTCCGACTGAAGAATTCAAGAACAAATCCAACCGGTCTGTGGTGGAGTGTTCAAGATTGTCATTAATTATTCAGGTTCTTTAATTATTGTTTGAATTTATATATGCCCTGCATTATTGTTTATTTATATTGTTTGCCTGAGATGGATTTATTTAAGCATGATGATTGTTTAGATCTGTTTAGCATGTCTGGCTAATTTATTTAGGTATCGGTATGTAAAGTAAGTGGAATGAAGTAATCAAAACTAAGTTGGTTTAATTACGTTTAAAAAATAAAATCACTCTTTTTATGGTCTCAATTTACAGGTTTAATACCAAGGTTTTTGTACGAGAGTAAAAGACTAAAGAAGTTAAAATCAATAGAGCGAAAGTTTGAGTTTTTAACTGGACAGTGTAAATTGGACATTAATTCTAAATCCGGGCGAAAGCAATTTTTAGAGTTAATTAAATTCTAATCTTTTTCAAAAAGTATTTTTAAAAGTTAAATGTGAGGACGAGAGTTAAGCATTTGAATTTAATTATATAATCTAAGTCAACAGAGCGAGAGTTTGAGACGAGGGTGTTTAAACGATTATTATTTTCATAAAAAGAGTTTCTATAGATTCTATTGTTTTCAAAAAGTGATTTTGGACTTAACTAATAAGTGACAGCTACGTTAATATAAAGTCATAGTCTATTCAACAGAGCGAGAGTTTGAGAAAAGATTTTTAATCAATAGTATCTACTGAAAAGATTTATTTTAAAACCAAGAAACCAACGAAGATTTGATTCCCTAATTACGATGAACTACATACCGATATCTGCTTAATTGATATTTAATTTAGATCTAGTTTTAGTTTTAACTTTTCCCCCGAAACAATCAAAATATCATCCGCCTTAGCTTTACGAAGTAACCATAGAAAACAGTATATCGATTCATAAGTCCCTGTGGGATCGATATCTTTTAAAACTACGCGATAGAACTGTGCACTTGCAGTTAGTACCCCAATCGACTCATAAAGTCGCGATCATTGACTTCTGGTTGATCCGAGGTACTTTCTTCTATAGAATCCACTCTTTGTTCTCTGCGTCTTCTGTGAAGGGTTCTCTCGATCTCTGCGTCAAAAGGAATTTCAGCTGAGGGTTTTCCTCGCATACACAAATTAGTAAATTATAAATGACAGAAAAATAATTTTATTGTATAACAACAAAATTTTAATTGAAATAAAATTAAACTCTATATTTTTGGCAGTCCCCGGCAACGGCGCCAAAAACTTGATCGGGAAAATAGCAAGTGTACTATTTTGCCTTTTATAGTAATAATGGGGAAATTCCCCGAATGTCGATCTCAAGGACTGCACGTTAATATTGAGTTTAAATTATCATTCAATTAAACCAAAAGTATTAATTTGGTTTTTGAGTGTAAAAGATTAATAATAAAAGTAAACGTAAAGAAATATGAAAATAAGGGTTTATAGAGAAAAAGGAACAATGTCAGGGAAGGTGTATGATTTATCCCTGTAACAACTCTGAGTTACTATTGCATCAATAAATATCAATTACTACCAGTTCTCAAGGGTATTTTCTCCCAAGTCCTTGGTGAGAAAACCTTTAATCAATCTACCCTAATTCCAATGTCCATAGCCAATTAGGGTGAATTTAAGGTGTATAATATCAAGAATGCTCTGGTTCATAAAGGGTATCCCTAGTCCTAGGTGATATCTACTGTAGAGTAACATGATGAAAACCTTATCAATGGCGGTCCAACCTAATTGATAACCACAAATCAATCTCAATTGGTCCGAAAGAGAAAGCAATAAACACATCAAAAGGTTACCGTAAACAAAATATTATAAATGCAAATGTAAACTCAAATTCATTACAATTCTAAATCAGGGACACCCCATAGCATTGGGGGGTTTAGCTACTCATAATGTTTAAAACAAATTCAAGATAAAAATTCCATATTACAAGTAATTGGATGACTTTGATCTTCAATCGCTCCCGCTCATGAATCTCTTCAGCTCTCCAAATGCCTTGATCTCTATAATACTTGATTGCTTCGCAATACTAGGGTTTGCTGTATTCCAAGATGATTTTTCCTTTGGCAGAAGACCTCTTTTTATAGTGTAAGTTCCCGGCAGCAGTTGGACAGGTCCAAAGATGTCTCCAAAAAGCCCGCAAAATTAAAAGCCCGAGAAAACTGGAAATTTTGGGCTTGGGCTGACACGGCCCGTGCCAGCTGACACGGGTGGCCGTGTCAGCCTACTGTTTCTCCTGACACGCCCATGGCAAGGCTAACATGGTTGGAGCTTCTTCCTGACATGGCATGTGTTAGCTGACACGGGTGGCCGTGTCAGGCTACTGTTTTCCTTCCTTTGCTTCCATTGCCCTAACACGGCCCGTGTCAGGTGACACGGGTGGCCGTGTCAGGTGACACGGGTGGCCGTGTCAAGCCTCCTGTACCGGGGTTTTCTGGCTCCTTTGCGTGCCGGAATCTTGCACTGTCTTCTTCTGAGTTCTCCGGTTTTTCTACTTGGATCTGTCGAACATAAACACAGCTATCATACGCATAAAATGAAGATAATAAGAAGTAAAACATAACAAAGATTAAAAATGCGTAAATAAAATAACGGAAGTAAAATTAACTCGAAATGTACCATAAATGCTTGCACAGTGTGTCAAATGTCTCTGTTTTGCATCGGATCAGTAATGGAAACTCAATATAAATGGTGACTGATCAATGAGTGCCTTGGTCGTTAAGGAGGAAAAAGATTTGTCAATAAGGCAAAGGTTAAGAATCAAACAGGGAGAAAAATAAAGTATTTTTGGTCTGATAATGGAATTGAATATACACACAAGAAGTTCATGAATTTATGTGAGGAGAATGGAATTCAAAGGCATTTTTCTTTGAGGAAGACACCACAACTAAATGGTGTTGTATAGAGGATGAACAAGACTCTGGAGGAGAAGGCAAGGTGCCTTCGGTTGAATGCTGGTATTTTAAAAGGTTTCTGGACAACAACATTCAATATGGCATGTTATTTAGTCAACAGATCACCATGGGCTTCATTGGATGGCAAAGTTGAAAAGGAGGAATGGACAGGTTACCCCATTGATCAAAGTAATTTGCGGACTTTTGGGTGTCCAACATATATGCATATTTCAAGTAAGGATCGGTCTAAACTTGGCCCCAAGTCAAAACAATACATCTTTATTGGCTACAATAAAGGTGTGAAACGGTATAAGTTATGGGATCCAGTTAAGTCAAACAAGCCAGCTGGAGAACAAAGGCTTTGGTGATAGCTGATTGGGGAAGACGATTCCTATTTGGCAGAGACTCAAGTCAAATCTGAGATCTAGTTCGAAGCTTGAACAACATTTAATAGTATACTTTATAAGTATTTTGTTGGCACTGCAATCCACATTACTGAACAGTAACTTGATCCTTGTTTTTATTTTGTACTTTTGGTAGTGACTTGGATTCAAGTATGGAATTCTACAATTGGTAGGTACTAAAAAATTTCATTGAAAATTGTGATTTTTCCTAACCTTGCATGGGGTATGCAGCGTCGATTTTTAAAGAAGAATGAATGATGAGTCTCAAGGAATGATGAAAAAAGTTTTATATATGACTCAATATGAATAAAAAACACTTCAAAAGTTAATAAATTTTATATTTCTTAAGCATGGAAACATGGTTTTAAAACCCTTCATAATTAAAACTGAAGTATTACTTTTTTTTAATCAAAGACTATTCTAGTATTCTAAGTCATTTGCAAGACTTAAAGTGAAGTGTGTGTATGTATTCATCTGCGTGTGAAATTTTAAAACTATCAATAAAATAAATTTTTGCAAGAGACAATACTCAAACTCATGCCCTCTTCCAAATTATCCAACACCCTTGTCAACCAAGCCATTGAACTTTTGTGAAATTTCTTCTTTCAAATATATATATCCCATTATCTTAGTCAATACCTGCATAACCAAAGTTACTGTTGTTGTCCCACTACAGAAGCAGTCAATAGTTTGGTGCGTCTTCAATTCTCTATCCACAGAAAATTGTATCTTCTCTAGAACAAAAGTTCTGCAATTGCAATTGACTAAACATAGCTAACAAAGTGTTGTAATATATAGACATCCAAATATTAACTGTGTTGCTTCAAACTCAATTTTGATAAAATCTGTTTTACATAATCAACATACAGACTTGTGAGCTTTAACATGTTTTAGATGATTATTAAATAATGGATCTGATATAGATCATGCATCATGTTTTAAACAAATGGTTGAAATTGGAACAACAACCCTAATAATAAGAAAATGAACAAAGTAGATGATGATAAGTAATAATAACAGAACTAGTAATTTTCTTGTGTTTCAAAATAACAGAACTAATAATAAGACCATATATATGCGTGGAAGTTTGTTATAATAAGTAGATGATGAGTGATCAGGAAAATAACAAGTGTACTATTTTGCCTTTAGTAGTAATAATGGAGAAATTCCCCGAATGTTGATCTCAAGGACTGCACGTTAATATTGAGTTTAAATTATCATTCAAGTAAACAAAAAGTATTAATTTGATTTTTGAGTATAAAAGATTAATAATAAAAGTAAAGGTAAAGAAATATGAAAATAAAGGTTTATAGAGAAAAAGGAATAAATCAGATGATGATAAGTAATAATAACAGAACTAACAGAACTAATAATAAGACCATATATATGCGTGGAAGTTTGTTATAATAAGTAGATGATGAATGATCGGGAAAATAAACAGTGTACTATTTTGTCTTTTATAGTAATAATAGGGAAATTCCCCGAATGTCGATCTCAAGGACTGCACGTTAATATTGAGTTTAAATTATCATTCAATTAAACAAAAAGTATTAATAAGTATTAATTTGGTTTTTGAGTGTAAAAGATTAATAATAAAAGTAAAGGTAAAGAAATATGAAAATAAGGGTTTATAGAGAAAAAGGAACAATGTCAGGGAAGGTGTATGATTTATCCCTGTAATAACTCTGAGTTACTATTGCATCAACAAATATCAATTACTACCAGTTCTCAAGGGTATTTTCTCCCAAGTCCTTGGTGAGAAAACCTTTAATCAATCTACCCTAATTCCTATGTCCATAGCCAATTAGGGTGAAGTTAAGCTGTATAATATCAAGAATGCTCTGGTTCATATAGGGTATCCCTAGTCCTAGGTGATATATATTGTAGAGTAACCTGATGAAAACCTTAACAATGGCGGTCTAGCCTAATTGATAACCATAAATCAATCTCAATTGGTCCGAAAGAGAAAGCAATAAACACATCAAAAGGTTACTGTAAACAAAATATTATAAATGCATATGTAAACTCAAATTCATTACAATTCTAAATCAGGGACACCCCCTAGCATTGGGGAGTTTAGCTACTCATATTGTTTAAAACAAATTCAAGATAAAAATTCCACATTACAAGTAATTGGATGACTTTGATCTTCAATCGTTCCCGCTCATGAATCTCTTCAGCTCTCCAAATGCCTTGATCTCTGTAATACTTGATTGCTTCACAATACTGTGGTTTGTTGTATTCCAAGATGATTTTTCCTTTGGCAGAAGACCTCTTTTTATAATGAAAGTTCCCAGCAGCAGTTGGACAGGTCCAAAGATGTCTCCAAAAATCCCGCAAAATGAAAAGCCCGAGAAAACTAGAAATTTTGAGCTTGGGCTGACACGGGTGGCCGTGTCAGCCTACTGTTTCTCCTGACACGCTCATGGCAAGGCTAACACGGTTGGAGGTTCTGCCTGACACGGCCTGTGTCAGCTGACACGGGTGGCCATGTCAGGCTACTTTTTTCCTTCCTTTGCTTCCATTGCCCTGACACGGCCCGTGTCAGGTGACACGAGTGGCCGTGTCAGGCCTCCTGTATCGGGGTTTTCTGGCTCCTCTGCGTGTCGGAATCTCGCATTGTCTTCTTCTGAGTTCTTCAGTTCTTCTACCTGGATCTGTCGGAAATAAACACAGTTATCCCACGCAGAAAATCAAGATAATAACAGGTAAAACATCACAAAGATTAAAAATGCGTAAATAAAATAACGGAAGTAAAATTAACTCGAAATGTACCATAAATGCTTGCATAGTGTGTCAAATGTCTCTGTTTTGCGTCGGATCAGTAATGAAAACTCAATATAAATGGTGACTGATCACAACCCCAAACTTAGCTCATTGCTTGTCCCAAGTAATGTTTCATTATCACTCCCTAGAATTCTTTATACTTTCCACCACTGCTGAGATCATTCGCAAGGTCTTCCCTTTTTCTTCCACAAGTCCTGCCTATCCTCGTAAGTCATAATTCACATTTCCACTTCAAAGCACCGTTTCACCTGTCATCTTATTTCACATTCTCACCAATTCTCTCGGGGTAAGCTGTTTACACTCATAATTCAAAGTATGCAATATCACTCACAAGTTTGAATAGTCTCTCTTTTCTCATCACTTACACATAACACACACACTTTTGAGGTCTTTCGGGTTGTAACTTGGCTTGGTTTAGGGTATGGATTAAAAAAAAAATGGAAAACAAGGGGCTTTTGGTTCAGAGTCGATGTTACATCGTGTGTTGGTTTCTTTTATTTCCTCGGTTTTCTTTTCTTATTTCTTTATTTTCTTACCGACTGCCCTTTTTCGTGCTTTTTCTTTTGAATCTTCGAGTATTCGATTTTTATTTTTCTTTCTTTTTCTCGATTCATCAATTTTTTCTTTTTCTTTTGTTTTTGCACTTCCTTGGGCTTTGAGAGCTTTTGGGGTTTTTACCCAAAACTTAGCTTTTCAACACAGCTAGAATACATTCTCATGACTCTGAACAGGGTGAGGAAGTGTTTTGGCCAATGGTTACATTTATGGTGTTTTAAACAAAAAATGGATATAGGCTCAAAGGAGGTTAACGAGGGACATAGTAATTTGGGATGGCTAGAAAGGCTCGGGGTTAATTACAAACAACGTGCCTTAGTGTGTGTATCATGCAGTGACCGTCCCAGAGAGTCTACGCAAATTTGAAGTGATAAAGACAAACCTGAATGACGCTCATGATGATTAATGTGTTTGACTTTTTATCACTCACTTGGTTTGGCTCAGCTTTGACAGGATCCACAGTGCTCCTTAATTTGGTGTAATTGCTTTCTTACTTCGGAATGTGCAGGATACTCGTGTCGGTTAAGCTGTATACGTTGCGTCCGATCTTTACTTTCAACAGTATCACTTTCTGGGGAGATCCTTCACAACAAGCCATGGTGAGTGGTGTGATCTTTCATCCACTCTTAATTGTGATCATTACTTTTCCAACCTGTCAACACAGACTTGACACACATACTTGCAGCATAATGTACATTCACCAGACAAATTCAATCTAGAATACAAAATTAAAAAGTAAAAATAACACAATAATCAAATACTAATAATAGACATAAAATCTCCCCCACACTAGAACTCAACATTGTCCACAATGTTTGGGAACAAGCGCGGAGGAGGGAACTCACAGGGTCCTACTGTGGAGGTGGGTGCGGGAAATGCAACATCAACTGTCGCATCATACTGCTCATCTCATCCAACATCGCTCCCTGACGGGCTTGCTCGATGCCTTGCCTTTGCTGTTCAGTCCTCAAGTCACCTATCTCGGTCTGTACCCAGCTCCATTGGTCAGTTGACCAAGATGATGAACCCGTCGCCTGTTGGGTGGGTTCCTGATGCTGTGGAACAAACTCCTCAGGAGGTGCTTGAGGATATTCTTCTTCTCTTTCCATTCCTTCTTCCTGGTCATCTACAAAGTGCTCACCTCCCACGGATATGCCTCCTGAGTTTTCTCGGCCGACTCTACCCAGGTAGTCCGCTGGAAAGGAAGTTACATTGATGGTCTTGGTTTGAGCCATCGAGTACATGAAGAATAGCTCTCTTTGAGTAGCTACCCCAATATTGTCGCCTCTACCGAACAGGGTATAGGCTAAACCTCTTTGGGCGTACCTGAAACAGGGATTCTGGGTGCCCGAGACTTTCGCACCTTTGGAGGAGTAATCCGTCCTCGCAGTTATGGCGATCTAGAAATCCTTCGGAGAGAACCCGTCTGGGACCGCTCCGGTCTGTTCAGAGGGAGTCGGAGTATTGCAGCTAACTCCTCAACAGACAATTCATGATAATTGTTAAACAATCGGAAAAGTAAGGTGCCGAAATAATACCTGGTTGTGTTAATCCACCACTTTTCCAACCGGAACTCCAAAGTGCTGAGGAACTCGAGAGTAATGCGCTCGTAGGTCGGCGCCTCCAAACTCATAAACTTGAGCATGCCCAAAACATGGAACATTCGTCTACCTTAATTTTCAGCCCTAGAGCGTTCAGAGTATGCTCACACATATACCTGGTCGGCGTGAGCTTGCGCTTCCGGTGAATTTGGTAACTTCGTTCTTGCTCCGGATTGTCAAACACAATGTTGTGGGGATTAGGATTCCGGCTCGGGCGCTTCCGGGACTTCGCCATCTCTGCAAGTTGTTGCTTTCCGGTAAGGATTCTTCGCGGGGGCATTTTGGACCTGCAAAAAATAGCAATATTTTGAACTATCGAGTTAGGAAAATCTAAAACTGTGGTTATGACCGAGACGGCGAGGTGAGAAATATTTGTGAAGGGTGTTTTAGCAATAGGTGAGTGGAACTTTGGGTGTATGGAGGGTTTTGTGTGGTGAGGTGAGTGAGGTTTAATGGAGTTTGTGAGAGAGTGAGTGAAGAAGATGAAAAATGATGAGAGAGATTAATGAGGTTTGTGGTAAAAATCTGATAATTATGAGGTGATAGGGAAAAGTGTGTGGTTAAGAGTGGATTAAGTGAGTGGGACCCACGAAAAATCAAAAATTTCAAAAAAAAATCAAAAAATCCTCCTGCCTGACACGGGTGGCCGTGTCAGGCTACTGTTTTACCACATTCCAAAATTTCTTTTACAGTGCTCCTAACACAGGCCGTGTCAGGCCACTGTTTTACCATTCCCAAAACCATTTTTCGTACAGTTCTCCTAACACGGCCCGTGTCAGGCCACTGTTTTCCAACATCCTTCATACCTTTTCCCTCTCCTGACACGGACCGTGTCAGCTGACACGGGTGGCCGTGTCAGGCTATCCTTTTGGCCGTTTTTTGGTTATCTTGTCAGGTCAACTGTTGGTTCCTCTGGCTCCTCCTTGTAGAACTCTTGCATACCTACAGACACACACAACTGATTAGAATTAAAAAGTGTGGGTTGCCTCCCACGAAGCGCTTCGTTTAACGTCGCCTGGCTCGACGGTTCATTCCCCTTGTTATGGGGGTATTTCAGGTTCCAAACCTTATTGCATCTCTTGTCCAAAACTAGGATGTTGTCTCTTTTCTCAGTCTGGATTCCTTTGTGCCACAATTCGTTTTTAACCTTCCTCTTCTTCCCTTGTTTTTGTTTTCTTTTATTTCTCTTGGTTTTTGGAATAGAGATGGAAGTCTTTCCGTTCAGGGTGGCTAATGGCAGGGGTGAGATTCTAATAGTATTCACTATCCTGATTAAGCCTACTTGGCAGTGAGATTCTGTATATTCTTCTAGATCCTGGTCTTCAATAGCATTCAATGTTATTTCCTTGTCATGAACTTTCAAGGTTAACGTGCACTGATCCATGTCGAGCTTGCATCGACTCGTATGCATGAAAGGTCGACCCAGAATGATGGGTGCCTCGTCCTCTTCAGGTATGTCTAGGATTACAAAATCAACTGGAAAAACCAAGTCCTTTATTGTTACCAACACGTCTTCAACTATACCATATGCATCTTTTCTTGAGTGATCTGCGAACTTCAGATTGGTCTTCATATCACTGATATTTTTAATACCCAGTCTGTGATAGATTGATAATGGCATCAGATTCACGCTAGCTCCAGAATCTATTAGTACCTTTTTGAAAGTTCTTTCTTTAATTGTGCATCGTACTGTGACCGTTCCCGAGTCCTTTTGTTTGTTAGAAATTTTCTGCCCCAGTGAGTTTGCACTATACTGTTCCTTCCAGGATACCTGTTCTTCAGTGGTTGGTTTCTTTTCTGCCATTCCTCTTCCATGAATTTCTTGTACATGGGCATCCTTTCAAGTGCTTCAAACAAAGCCATATGACCCTCAACCCTTTTAAACATTGTCATGAATTTATCCAAGTCTGACTCGCTAGGTTCCTTCTTTGTCACTCTTTGAGGGTAGGGCAACTTAATCACCAGTTTAGTTTCTTTTATAGTTTCCTCGTTAGTCGGCTCACTCGGTGATATAATTTTTTTCTTTTTAGCAGCCTTTTTGTCTGTCGTCGTGACAGTATTAACATTCTCCTGACCTCTCGGATTTTGAACTGTTTCACTTGGTAAGGAACCTGGTGTTCAAGAACTTGCTAGTTGCTGTGCTATCTGCCCCAGCTGAATTTCAAGATTCTTTAGGGAGGCGGTGGTGTTTTTCTGATTGTTTCTAGTCTCTTCTTCAAATTGCCTATTTTGAGCTGCCAGGTTTTCAATGGCAATCTCCCAGTCTGCCTTTTTAGGTGCCCGTTGTTGTTGCTGTTGTTGCGGATACTGAGTCTGATATTGCCATGTACCCTGTTGCGGAACATTCCCTCTCTGATCTTTCCAGGAGAAGTTTGGATGATTCTTCCAACCTGGGTTATAAGTGTTAGAGTAGGCATTATTCTGCTTCAAGAATTTGATCTCTTTAATTTTTTTGGGAGTCGCAAAGCAATAGACAATGTGATGAGGTCCATTACAGATTTCACAAGTGCTCTCCTGAGCTGGTTGAACCTGCGCTATCTTTTGAGTACCTATATTCATAGCTTTAAGCTTTTTGTCTACTTCGGCAGCAACAGTGTCTTCCAGACGAAGTTTATTTGTCTCTAATTTTAGATTAATCACCCCATCTGGCTGCCTGGTACATCTGTCATATAGCTCTAGATGCTCATTGGCAGCTATTGCTTTAATAATCCTCTTGATACCAGTGGCTGTTGAGAAATTTGTTGAGCCACCGGCTGCTGTATCGATCAACTGTTTTGTTTTTATTTTCAACCCATTAACGAACATCTGCATTTGTTCGGTCTGATCCATATTGTGAGTGGGACACGCTACTAATATCCTTTTGAATCTTTTGTAAGTGTCTCCCAATGATTCACCATCCTTCTGTTTGAAATTAAGAATTTCATACCTTTTTCTCAGGAATATTGATGCTGGAAAGTACTCATTTAAGAATGCAATTTCCATCTCCTCCCAGGAAGTGATACTACCGGCCGAGAGAGAATAGAACCATTCTTCCGCATCTTCAGCTAAAGTGAACGGGAACATTCTTAATTTTTTTGCTTCATCAGTGTGACCATCAATTTTCAAGGTGGTGCTCATGGTCAGAAATCTTTGCAGGTGTTTGTTGGCATCTTCATTAACCTTTCCGGTGAAAGGTTTTCTTTCCAATTGATTGATCGTGCTAGGATGCAGTTGAAAATTTGTCACATTCACCGGTTGGTTAACAATGGTCAGTCGACCACCCGGTGCATTTGCACCACCATAGTCACCTAGGAGTCTTTCCGGAGGTGAAAGAGGTGGAATCGGAGGAACTTCAGCCATTGGTTCCTTGACTTTTGGTTGATCCGAGGTACTTTCTTCTGTAGAATCCACTCTTTGTTCTCTGCGTCTTCTGTGAAGGGTTCTCTCGATCTCTGCGTCAAAAGAAATTTCAGCTGAGGGTTTTCCTCGCATACACAAATTAGTAAATTATAAATGACAGAAAAATAATTTTATTGTAGAGCAACAAAATTTTAATTGAAATAAAATTAAACTCTATATTTTTGGCAGTCCCGGGCAACGGCGCCAAAAACTTGATCGGGAAAATAGCAAGTGTACTATTTTTCCTTTTATAGTAATAATGGGGAAATTCCCCGAATGTCGATCTCAAGGACTGCACGTTAATATTGAGTTTAAATTATCATTCAATTAAACAAAAAGTATTATTTTGGTTTTTGAGTGTAAAAGATTAATAATAAAAGTAAAGGTAAAGAAATATGAAAATAAGGGTTTATAGAGAAATAGGAACAATGTCAGGGAAGGTGTATGATTTATCCCTGTAATAACTCTGAGTTACTATTGCATCAATAAATATCAATTACTACCAGTTCTCAAGGGTATTTTCTCCCAAGTCCTTGGTGAGAAAACCTTTAATCAATCTACCCTAATTCCTATGTTCATAGCCAATTAGGGTGAATTTAAGTTGTATAATATCAAGAATGCTCTGGTTCATACAGGGTATCCCTAGTCCTAGGTGATATCTACTGTAGAGTAACCTGATGAAAACCTTATCAATGGCGGTCCAGCCTAATTGATAACCACAAATCAATCTCAATTGGTCCGAAAGAGAAAGCAATAAACACATCAAAAGGTTACCGTAAACAAAATATTATAAATGCAAATGTAAACTCAAATTCATTACAATTCTGAATCAGGGACACCCCATAACATTGGGGGGTTTAGCTACTCATATTGTTTAAAACAAATTCAAGATAAAAATTCCATATTATAAGTAATTGGATGACTTTGATCTTCAATCGCTCTCGCTCATGAATCTCTTCAGCTCTCCAAATGCCTTGATCTCTGTAATACTTGATTGCTTCGTAATACTGTGGTTTGCTGTATTCCAAGATGATTTTTCCTTTGGCAGAAGACCTCTTTTTATAGTGAAAGTTCCCAGTAGCAGTTGGACAGGTCCAAAGATGTCTCCAAAAAGCCCACAAAATGAAAAGCCCGAGAAAACTGGAAATTTTGGGCTTGGGCTGACACGGCCCGTGTCAGCTGACACGGGTAGCCGTGTCAGCCTACTGTTTCTCCTGACACGCCCATGGCAAGGCTAACACGGTTGGAGCTTCTTCCTGACATGGCCCGTGTCAGCTGACACGGGTGGCCGTGTTAGCTGACACGGGTGGCCGTGTCAGGCTACTGTTTTCCTTCCTTTGCTTCCATTGCCCTGACACGGCCCGTGTCAGGTGACACGGGTGGCTGTGTCAGGTGACACGGGTGGCCGTGTCAGGCCTCCTGTACCGGGGTTTTTTGGCTCCTTTGCTTGCCGGAATCTCGTACTGTCTTCTTCTGAGTTCTCCGGTTTTTCTACTTGGATCTGTCGAACATAAACACAGCTATCCCACGCATAAAATCAAGATAATAAGAGGTAAAACATAACAAAGATTAAAAATGCGTAAATAAAATAACGGAAGTAAAATTAAATTGAAATGTACCATAAATGCTTGCACAGTGTGTCATATGTCTCTGTTTTGCGTCGGATCAGTAATGAAAACTCAATATAAATGGTGACTGATCAATGAGTGCCTTGGTCGTTAAGGAGGAAAATTATTTGTCAATAAGGCAAAGGTTGAGAATCAAACAGGGAGAAAAATAAAGTATTTTTGGTCTGATAATGGAATTGAATATACACACAAGAAGTTCATGAATTTGTGTGAGGAGAATGGAATTCAAAGGCACTTTTCATTGAGGAAGACACCACAACAAAATGGTGTTGTATAGAGGATGAACAAGACTCTGGAGGAGAAGGCAAGGTGCCTTCGGTTGAATGCTGGTATTTTAAAAGGTTTCTGGACAACAACATTCAATATGGCATGTTATTTAGTCAAAAGATCACCATGGGCTTCATTGGATGGCAAAGTTGAAAAGGAGGAATGGACAGGTTACCCCATTGATCAAAGTAATTTGCGGACTTTTGGGTGTCCAACATATATGCATATTTCAAGTAAGGATCGGTCTAAACTTGGCCCCAAGTCAAAACAGTACATCTTTATTGGCTACAATAAAGGTGTGAAACGGTATAAGTTATGGGATCCAGTTAAGTTAAACAAGTCAGCTGGAGAACAAAGGCTTTGGTGATAGCTGATTGGGGAAGACGATTCCTATTTGGCAGAGACTCAAGTCAAATCTGAGATCTAGTTCGAAGCTTGAACAACATTTAATAGCATACTTTATAAGTATTTTGTTGGCACTGCAATCCACATTACTGAACAGTAACTTGATCCTTGTTTTTATTTTGTACTTTTGGTAGTGACTTGGATTCAAGTATGGAATTCTACAATTGGTAGGTACTAAAAAATTTCATTGAAAATTGTGATTTTTCCTAACCTTGCATGGGGTATGCAGCGTCGATTTTTAAAGAAGAATGAATGATGAGTCTCAATGAATGATGAAAAAAGTTTTATATATGACTCAATATGAATAAAAAACACTTCAAAAGTTAATAAATTTTATATTTCTTAAGCATGGAAACATGGTTTTAAAACCCTTCATAATTAAAACTGAAGTATTACTTTTTTTTAATCAAAGACTATTCTAGTATTCTAAGTCATTCGCAAGACTTAAAGTGAAGTGTGTGTATGTATTCATCTGCGTGTGAAATTTTAAAACTATCAATAAAATAAATTTTTGCAAGAGACAATACTCAAACTCATGCCCTCTTCCAAATTATCCAACACCCTTGTCAACCAAGCCATTGAACTTTTGTGAAATTTATTCTTTCAAATATATATATATCCCTTTATCTTAGTCAATACCTGCACAACCAAAGTTACTGTTGTTGTCCCACTACAGAAGCAGTCAATAGTTTGGTGCGTCTTCAACTCTCTATCCACAAAAAATTGTATCTTCTCTAGAACAAAAGTTCTGCAATTGCAATTGACTAAACATAGCTAACAAAGTGTTGTAATATATAGACATCCAAATGGTTGAAATTGGAACAACAACCCTAATAATAAGAAAATGAACAAAGCAGATGATGATAAGTAATAATAACAGAACTAATACTTTTCTTGTGTTTCAAAATAACAGAACTAATAATAAGACCATATATATGCGTGGAAGTTTGTTATAATAAGTAGATGATGAGTGATCGGGAAAATAACAAGTGTACTATTTTGCCTTTTATAGTAATAATGGAGAAATTCCCCGAATGTCGATCTCAAGGACTGCACGTTAATATTGAGTTTAAATTATCATTCAAGCAAACAAAAAGTATTAATTTGATTTTTGAGTATAAAAGATTAATAATAAAAGTAAAGGTAAAGAAATATGAAAATAAAGGTTTATAGAGAAAAAGGAACAAAGCAGATGATGATAAGTAATAATAACAGAACTAACAGAACTAATAATAAGACCATATATATGCGTGGAAGTTTGTTATAATATGTAGATGATGAATGATCGGGAAAATAAATAGTGTACTATTTTGTCTTTTATAGTAATAATAGGGAAATTCCCCGAATGTCGATCTCAAGGACTGCACGTTAATATTGAGTTTAAATTATCATTCAATTAAACAAAAAGTATTAATTTGGTTTTTGAGTGTAAAAGATTAATAATAAAAGTAAAGGTAAAGAAATATGAAAATAAGGGTTTATAGAGAAAAAGGAACAATGTCAGGGAAGGTGTATGATTTATCTCTGTAATAACTCTGAGTTACTATTGCATCAACAAATATCAATTACTACCAGTTCTCAAGGGTACTTTCTCCCATGTCCTTGGTGAGAAAACCTTTAATCAATCTACCCTAATTCCTATGTCCATAGCCAATTAGGGTGAAGTTAAGCTGTATAATATCAAGAATGCTCTGGTTCATACAGGGTATCCCTAGTCCTAGGTGATATCTATTGTAGAGTAACCTGATGAAAACCTTAACAATGGCGGTCTAGCCTAATTGATAACCACAAATCAATCTCAATTGGTCCGAAAGAGAAAGCAATAAACACATCAAAAGGTTACCGTAAACAAAATATTATAAATGCAAATGTAAACTCAAATTCATTACAATTCTAAATCAGGGACACCCCCTAGCATTGGGGAGTTTAGCTACTCATATTGTTTAAAACAAATTCAAGATAAAAATTCCATATTACAAGTAATTGGATGACTTTGATCTTCAATCGTTCCCGCTCAAGAATCTCTTCAGCTCTCCAAATGCCTTGATCTCTATAATACTTGATTGCTTCACAATACTGTGGTTTGTTGTATTCCAAGATGATTTTTCCTTTGGCAGAAGACCTCTTTTTATAATTAAAGTGCCCAGCAGCAGTTGGACAGGTCCAAAGATGTCTCCAAAAAGCCCGCAAAATGAAAAGCCCGAGAAAACTAGAAATTTTGGGCTTGGGCTGACACGGGTGGCCGTGTCAGCCTACTGTTTCTCCTGACACGCTCATGGCAAGGCTAACACGGTTGGAGCTTCTGCCTGACACGGCCCGTGTCAGCTGACACGGGTGGCCGTGTCAGGCTACTGTTTTCCTTCCTTTGCTTCCATTGCCCTGACACGGCCCGTGTCAGGTGACACGAGTGGCCGTGTCAGGCCACCTGTACCGGGGTTTTCTGGCTCCTCTGCGTGTCAGAATCTCGCATTGTCTTCTTCTGAGTTCTTCGGTTCTTCTACCTGGATTTGTCGGAAATAAACACAGTTATCCCACGCATAAAATCAAGATAATAAGAGGTAAAACATAACAAAGATTAAAAATGCGTAAATAAAATAACGGAAGTAAAATTAACTCGAAATGTACCATAAATGCTTGCACAGTGTGTCAAATGTCTCTGTTTTGCGTCGGATCAGTAATGAAAACTCAATGTAAATGGTAAATGATCAATGAGTGCCTTGGTCGTTAAGGAGGAAAAAGATTTGTCAATAAGGCAAAGGTTGAGAATCAAACAGGGAGAAAAATAAAGTATTTTTGGTCTGATAATGGAATTGAATATACATACAAGAAGTTCATGAATTTATGTGAGGAGAATGGAATTCAAAGACACTTTTCTTTGAGGAAGACACCACAACAAAATGGTGTTGTATAGAGGATGAACAAGACTCTGGAGGAGAAGGCAAGGTGCCTTCGGTTGAATGCTGGTATTTTAAAAGGTTTCTGGACAACAACATTCAATATGGCATGTTATCTAGTCAACAGATCACCATGGGCTTCATTGGATGGCAAAGTTGAAGAGGAGGAATGGACAGGTTACCCCATTGATCAAAGTAATTTGAGGACTTTTGGGTGTCCAACATATATGCATATTTCAAGTAAGGATCAGTCTAAACTTGGCCCCAAGTCAAACAGTACATCTTTATTGGCTACAATAAAGGTGTGAAACGGTATAAGTTATGGGATCCAGTTAAGAGGAAGGTGGTTATCATTAGAGATGTTATATTTGACGAGCAATCGATGTTGAAAGACTCAGATATGACAGTTGTGCCAAATACTGATGTAGAAAATTCCAGTTAGGACAAGATTCAGGTGGACATTGAGGAGTCACTAGTGAGTCCAAGATAGATTGTAGCCCAACAATAGGATGAACCAGACTCAAATTCAAGTGGAGTGCAAGATTCAGGTGGAGTACAAAACTATACACTTATCCGTGATAGGGAGCCCCATCGTATTACACCTCCAGTCAGACATGGGTTTGAAGACTTAGCAACATGTGCTCTTCTTATCAGTTCAGGAAATCCTTCTACCTTTGGAGAGGTTATGGCTAGCCAGGAAAAATATAAGTGGATTTGTGCTATGGTGGAAGAGTGGAATCCTTGAAAAAGAATGAGACATGGGATCTTGTTCAGATGCCACAGGGAAAAAGAGTTATTGGTTGTAAGTGGATGTACAAGAAAAAGCTAGCAGTAATAGAAAAAGAAGGGGAAAAGTTCAAGGCTCACCTAGTTGCAAAGGGGTATTCACAACAAAAGGGGATTAATTATGATGAGATTTTCAGTCTGATCGTTAGACACACTTCTATCAGAGCAGTATTGGCCCTGGTAGCCAACAGGAATATGCATTTATAGCAGATGGATGTGAAAACAACTTTTCTTCATGGTAATCTAGAGGAGCAAATCTACATGGAGCAGCTAGTGAGATTCAGTGATATTGAATATGGAAGACTTATTTGCACATTGAAGAGGTATTTGTATGGCTTGAAGCAGTCTTCAAGGAAGTGGTACATGCGCTTTGGTTCAGATTGGCTATAGAAGGTGTGCTTAGGATTGTTCTGTTTATGTAGGAGTCTTGATGATAGCTCTTATATTTTCCTATTACTTTATGTTGATGATATATTGATTGATGTCAACCATTTGCATGATGTAAATGAGTTGAAGACCAATTTTGGTAAGGAGTTTGATATGAAGGATCTGGGTGTTGCAAATAAGATTCATGGGATGGAAGTTCATAGGGACCGAGGAGCTAATAAAATATGGTTGTCTCAGAAAATATATGTTAAAGGTGTTTCGAGCATATTTGACATGAGCAAAGCAAAGTCTGTGAGCACTCCATTAGTGAAACATTTTAAGATATCTTTGGAAGAATGTCTGATGACTGACTCAGAGATTGAAGATATGTCTAAAACTCCTTATTCCAATGAAGTTGGTTGTTTGATGTATGGTATGGTTTGCACTAGACTGGATTTGGCACAAGCAGTTAGTTAAGTCTGCAAGTTCATGTCCAAACCAGTGAAACAACATTGAGAAGCAGACAAGTGCATCCTAATGTACTTGAAGGGTATCATGCTCAACAAGGAGCAGGGTGTTCCATTAGTTATGGGATATGTGGATTCTGATTATGCAGGTGCTCTGGATGATAGGAGGTCTACAACGGGGTATGTCTTTACTCTTGCAAGGGGACCTATATGATGCAAATCATCAGTACAATTCATAGTAGTTATGTCTACAATTGTGGTAGAATAAATTGTTGTAGTAGAAGTTGCCAAGGAAGAATTATGGCTTACAGGGTTAGTGAAAGAGTTGGCGTTGAGCAAGGTGGAGTTCAGTTTCATTGTTATAGTCAGAGTGTTATCTAATTGGCAAACAATAAGGTGTATCATGCCAGGACCAAGCAAATTGATGTGAGGTTCCACAAGATCAGAGAGTTGTTGGTGTTTGGACAGATATTACTTCAGAAAGTTTACATTTCATAGAATGCAACTGATATGTTGACCAACCCAGTCACCAATGACAAGTTCAAACAATGTTTTTACTTATTACATATTTCTCAGTGTTAAGCAGGAGGTGTACCTCCTCAATTTCTAGGATAAAACGTTATGCAAGAAGTCTTCATATGGGTTTGATATTCGCCAAGGGGGAGATTGTTGAATATGGCTCATATTGTTGAGTTAATTATGGTTTGTTGAGATAACTATTGATTGTTGAGAGTATAACTCATATTGTTGAGATGATTATGGTTTTATGAGATAAATATAGGTTTTTTTAGAGAATAACTCATATTGTTGAGATAACTATGAGTAGAGATAAATGTTTGTTGAGGGAAACTAGGGATTAGGGTTTTAGATAAACTAAAACCTCATATATATATATATATATATATATATATATATATATATATATATATATATATATATATATATATATATATATATATATATATATATATATATATATATATATATATATATATATATATATATATATATATATATATATATATATATATATATATATATATATATATATATATATATATATATATTGTAATCTATATGTAATTCATAGGACATAAACAAAAGAAACTATAGCTACTTTATAATCGTAGAAGTATTCAATTTGGCCGAACTGTGTGAACAAAACTTTTGTATGTTTCTCTTTACTCTAATATGTATTCGCGTTTCTGTTCTAACAAACTTTTTTGTAAAGTGGAATGAAATTGGTGTGGAAATCTTGATAACAGCCCATCATTGTATGAATTTAGTCGAAGAATCAGATCAAAACAAGTGAAAAATAAGCCAAAATAAAGAAGAAAGACTAAAGAATGAGAAAAAATAGCTAAGTGTGAAGATTATGGACTTAGTAAAAATTTGATTCTGGAAGTTTGTTAATGTGAAGATTATGGACCATATTTATGCGTGGAACTTTGTTATAATAAGTAGATGATGAGTGTCTTGGTCGTTAAGGAGGAAAGATATTTGTCAAGAAGGAAGAGGTTGAGAATCAGACAGCGAGAAAAATAAAGTATTTGCGGTATGATAATGGAATTGAATATACAGACAAGAATTTCATGAATTTATGTGAAGAGAATGGAATTTAATGGCACTTTTTTTTAAGGAAGACACCACAACAAAATGGTGTTGCATAGAGGATGAACAGGACTCTGGAGGAGAAGGCAAGGTGCCTTCGGTTGAATGCTGGTATTTCAAAAGGTTTCTGGACAACAACAATCAATATGGCATGTTATCTATTCAACAGATCACCATGGGCTTCATTGGATTGCAAAGTTGAAGAGGCGGTATGGACAGGTTACCCCATTGATCAAAGTAATTTAAGGACTTTTGGGTGTTCAACATATGTGCATATTTCCAGTGAGGATCGGTCTAAACTTGACCCCAAATCAAAACAATACATTTTTATTGGCTACAATAAAGGTGTGAAGCGGTACAAGTTATGTGATCTAGTTAAGAGGAAGGTGGTTATAAGTAGAGATGTTATATTTTACGAGCAATCAATGTTGAAAGACTCAGATGCGACAGTTATGCCAGATACTGGTGTAGAAAATTCCAGTAAGGACAAGATTCAGGTTGGCATTGAGGAGTCACCAGTGAGTCCAAGATAGATTGTATCCCAACAACATGATGAACCAGACTCGGATTCATGTGGAGTACAAGACTATACACTTATGTGTGATAGGGAGAACCGTCGTATTACACCTCCAGTCAGACATGGGTTTGAAGACTTAGCAGCATATGCTCTTCTTATCAGTTCAGGAGATCCTTCTACCTTTCAAGAGGATATGGCTAGCCAGGAAATAAGATAAGTGGATGTATGCTATGGTGGAAGAATGGAATCCTTGAAAAAGAATGAGACATGGGATCTTGTTGAGATGCCACAGGGAAAAAGAGCTATTGGTTGTAAGTGGATGTACAAGAATAAGCTAGTAGTAACAGAAAAAGAAGGGAAAAACTTCAAGGCTCACCTAGTTGCAAAAGGGTATTCACAATAAAAGGGTATTGATTGTGTTGAGATTTTTAGTTCAATCGTTAGACACACTTCTATCCGAGCAGTATTGGCCCTGGTAGCCAATAGGAATATGCATTTAGAGCAGATGGATGTGAAAATAGATTTTCTCCATGGTAATCTAGAGGAGCGAATCTACATGGAGCAACCAGAAAAATTCAGTGATACTGAACATGGCAGACTTATTTGCAAATTGAAGAGGTCTTTGTATGTATTGAAGCAGTCTTCAAGGAAGTGGTACATGCACTTTGATTCATACATGCTTCAGATTGGCTAAAGAAGGTGTGATTATGATTGTTATGTTTACGTTAGGAGTCGTGATGATATATCTTATATTTTCCTGTTACTTTAGGTTGATGATATGTTGATTGATGCCAACCATTTGCATGATGTAAATGAGTTGAAGACCAAGTTTGGTAAGGAGTTTGATATGAAGGATATGGGTGCTGCAAATAAGACTCTTGGGATGGAAATTCACAGGGACCGAGGAGCTAATAAAATATGATTTTCTCAGAAAATCTATGTTAAAGGTGTTTTAGCAGATTTGACATGAGCAAAGCAAAGCATGTGAGTACTCCATTGGCGAAACATTTTAAGATCTCTTTGGAAGAATGTCTGAAGACTGATTCAGAGATTGAAGATATGTCTAAAATTCCTTATTCCAGTACAGTTGGTTGTTTGATGTATGGTATGTTTGCAGTAGACTGGATTTTGCACAAACAGTTAGTGAGGTGTGCAAGCTCATGTCCAAACCAGTGAAACAACATTGAGAAGCAGACAAGTGCATCCTAATGTACTTGAATGGTATCATGCTCAACAAGGAGCATGGTGTTCCATCAGTTGTGGGATATGTGGATTCTGACTATGCAGGTGATCTGGATGATAGAAGGTCTACAACGGGGTATGTCTTTACTCTTGTATGGGGGCCTATATGATGGAAATAATCAGTACAATCCATAATAGTTATGTATACAACTGTGGCAAAATAAATTGTTGTAGCAGAAGCTGCCAAGGAAGCATTATGGCTTATAGGGTTAGTGAAAGAATTGGCGTTGAGCAAGGTGGAATTATGTTTCATTGTGATAGTCAGAGTGCTATATAATTGTCAAATAATAAGGTGTATCATGCTAGGGCCAAGCAAATTGATGTGAGGTTCCACAAGATTAGAGAGTTGTTGGTGTTTGGACAAATATTACTTTAGAAAGTTCACATTTCATAGAATGCTACTGATATATTGACCAACCCAGTCACCAGTGACAAATTCAAACACTGTTTTTACTTATTACATATTTCTCAGTGTTAAGCAGGAGGTGTACCTCCTCAATTTCTCGGACAAAACGTTATGCAAGAAGTCTTCGTAGGGGTTTGATATTCGCCAAGGTGTAGATTTTTGAATATGGCTCATATTGTTGAGTTAATTATGGTTTATTGAGATAACTATTGATTGTTGAGAATATAACTCATATTGTTGAGATGATTATGGATTTATGATATAAATATAGGTTTTTTTAGAGAATAACTCATATTGTTTAGATAATTATAAGTAGAGATAATTGTTTGTGGAGGGAAACTAGGGATTAGGGTTTTAGATAAAATAAAACCTCATATTATATATATTGCTTGTAACACTGTAATCTATATGTAATTCATAGGACATAAATAAAAGAAACTATAACTACTCTATAATAGCAGAAGTATGCAATTTGGCCGAATTTTGTGAACAAAGCTTTTGTTTGTTTCTCTTTACTCTGATATGTATTCGCGTTTCTGTTCTAATAAATTTTTTTGTAAAGCGGAATGAAATTGGTGTGTAAAGATTGATGAAAGTCCATCATAACATGAATTTAGTCGAAGAATCAGATCAAAACAAGTGAAAGATGAGCCAAAATAAAGAAGAAAGACCAAAGAATGAGAAAAAATAGCTAAGTGTGAAGATTGTGGACTTAGTAAAAATTTGATTCTGGAAGTTTGTTAAATGTGAAGATTGTGGACCATATATATGCGTGGAAGTTTGTTATAATAAGTAGATGATGAGTGCCTTGGTCGTTAAGGAGGAAAAAGATTTGAAAAAAAGGCAGAGGTTGAGAATCGGACAGGGAGAAGAATAAAGTATTTGCGGTCTGATAATGGAATTTAATATACAGACAAGAAGTTCATGAATTTATGTGAGGAGAATGGAATTCAAAGGCACTTTTATTTGAGGAAGAAACCACAACAAAGTGGTGTTAAATAGAGGATGAACATGACTCTGGAGGAGAAAGCAAGGTGCCTTCGGTTGAATGCTAGTATTTCAAAAGGTTTCTGGACAACAATACTCAATATGGCATGTTATCTATTCAAGATATCACCATGGGCTTCATTGAATGGCAAATTTGCAGAGGAGGTGTGGACAGGTAAACCCATTGATCAAAGTAATTTGAGGACTCTTGGGTGTTCAACGTATGTGCATATTTCCAGTGAGGATCGGTCTAGACTTGACCCCAAGTCCAAACAACGCGTTTTTATTGGCTACAATAAAGGTGGGATGCGGTACAAGTTACAAGGTCCAGTTAAGAGTAAGGTGATTATCAGTAGAGATGTTATATTTGACGAGCAATCAATGTTAAAAGACTCGGGATGTGAGATTTGTGCCAGATACTGATGTAGAAAATTCCAGTCAGGACAAGATTCAAGTGGACATTGAGGAGTCACTAGTGAGTCCAAAATAGATTGTAGCCCAACAACAGGATGAACCGGACTCAGATTCGGGTGGAGTACAAGACTATACACTTATGCATGATAGGGAGCCCCATCGTATTGCACCTCCAGTCAGACATGGGTTTGAAGACTTAGCAGCATATGCTCTTCTTATCAGTTCAGGAGATCCTTCTACCTTTCGAGAGGCTATGGCTAGCCAGGAAAAAGATAAGTGGATGTGTGTGTGCTATGGTGGAAGAGTGGAATCCTTGAAAAAGAATGAGACATGTGATATTGTTTAGATGCCACGGGAAAAAAGCTATTGGTTGTAAGTGGATGTACAAGAAAAAGCTAACAGTAACAAAAAAATAAGGGGAAAAGTTCAAGGCTCGCCTAGTTGGAAAGGGTATTCACAATAAAAGGGGATTAATTATGATGAGAGTTTTAGTCCGGTCTTAGCCACACTTCTATCGTAGCAGTATAAGCCCTGGTAGCTAAAAGGAATATGCATTTATAGCAGATGCATGTGAAAACAACTTTTATCCATGGTAATCTAGAGGAGAAAATCTACATGGAGCAGCCAGAGAGATTCAGTGATACCGAACATGGCAGACTTATTTTCAAATTGAAGAGGTCTTTGTATGGCTTAAAGCAGTCTTCAAGGAACTGGTACATGCACTTTGATTCATACATGCTTAGGATTGGCTATAGAAGATGTGATTATGATTGTTATGTTTATGTAAGGAGTCTTAATGATAGCTCTTATATGTTCCTTTTACTTTATGTTGATGATATGTTGATTGATGCCAACCATTTGCATGATGTAAACAAGTTGAAGACCAAGTCTTGTAAGGAGTTGATATGAAGAATCTGGGTGCTGCGAATAAGATTCTTGGGATGGAAATTCACAGGGACCGAGGAGCTAATAAAATATGGTTATCATAGAAAATCTATGTTAAAGGTGTTTTGAGCAGATTTGACATGAGCAAAGCAAAGCCTGGGAGCAGTCCATTGGCGAAACATTTTAAGATCTCTTTGGAAGAATATCTGAAGACTGACTAAGAGATTGAAGATATGTCTAAAACTCCTTATTCTAGTGCAGTTGGTTTTTTTATGTATGGTATGGTTTGCACTATACTGGATTTGGCACAAGCAGTTAGCCAAGTGTGCAAGTTCATGTCCAAACCAGTGAAACAACATTGAGAAGCAGACAAGTGCATCCTAATTTACTTGAAGGGATATCTTGCTCATCAAGGAGCAGGGTGTTCCATCAGTTGTGGGATATGCGGATTCTAACTATGCAGGTGATCTGGATGATATGAGGTCTACAACGGGGTATGTCTTTACTCTTGCAAGGATACCTATATGATGGAAATCATCAATACAATCCATAGTAGTTATGTCTACAACTGTGGCAAAATAAATGGTTGTAATAGAAGCTGCCTAGGAAGCATTATGGCTTACAAGGTTAGTGAAAGAGTTGGCGTTGAGCAAGGCGGATTTCAGTTTCATTATGATAGTCAGAGTGCTATCTATTTGGCAAACAATAAGGTGTATTATGCCAGGACAAAGCAAATTGATGTGAGGTTCCACAAGATCAGAGAGTTGTTGGTGTTTGGACAGATATTACTTCATAAAGTTCACATTTCATATAATGCAACTGATATGTTGACCAACCCAGTCACCAGTGACAAGTTCAAACACTATTTTTACTTATTACGTATTTCTCAGTGTTAAGCAGGAGGTGTAACTCCTCAATTTCTAGGACAAAACATTATGCAAGAAGTCTTCATAGGGGTTCCATATTCGCCAAGGTGGAGATTGTTGAGTATGGCTTATATTGTTGAGTTAATTATGGTTTATTGAGATAACTATTGATTGTTGAGAGTATAACTCATATTGTTGAGATGATTATAGGTTATTAAGATAACTATAGGTTTTTTTAGCAAATAACTCATATTATTGAGATAATTATGAGTAGAGATAATTGTTTGTTGAGGGAAACTAGGGATTAGGGTTTTAGATAAACTAAAACCTCATATTATATATATTTCTTGTAACATTGTAATCTATATGTAATTCAGAGGATATAAATAAAAGAAACTATAGCTACTCTATAATCGCATACGTATGCAATTTGGTCGAATTGTGTGAGCCAGGCTTTTGTCTGTTTCGCTTTACTCTGATATGTATTCACGTTTTTGTTCCAACAAACTTTTTTGTAAAGTGGAATGAAATTGGTGTGGAAAGATCGATGACATGCCATCATTGCATGAATTTATTCGAAGAATTAGATCAAAACAAGTGAAAGATGAGCCAAAATAAAGAAGAAAGACCAAAGAATGAGAAAAAATAGCTAAGTGTGAAGATTGTGGACTTAGTAAAAATTTGAGTGAAAAAGGAGCAAAAAAGAGTGCAGCCTTGAAAATAATCACATGCATCATCGTGAAGCATCACGTGCACGATGGGAGCCATAAAATTTGCATCGCGCGTGATTATTCCGTTTTCCGAGCTTTTCTTATTCGTTCTGGTTCATTCTGAAGCCAATAAAAGGGATTTTTCTACACTTTCACAAGGGTGATGATTTGGAGAGAGCAAATCACGATTTAGAGAGCACCAAGGTTTATTTTTTGGGCATTTAAAGCCATTGGAGACCATTACTTCAAGGGAATTCATATGATATTTTCATCTATCAATTTTGGTATTGTTATCTGAATTATGAGTAGCTAAGATCCTCTAGGTTAAGTTGTGTTATGATGAACCTATTTCAATATTTTTGGATTTTATGTTGATTTGACTTTGTATGATCCCTTTGATCAATAATGTCATTCAATTGCTTATTTTTCTTAATTATTTTTATGTGAGATACTCTTTTAATTTGATTTTGGGCACATAGGAAATACTGACCATTATTCTATTTGTCGGACCTAGGGAAATTTTTGTACTTACGCTAGTCGAATAGGAATAAGAGACCCCGAGTAGTGGCATAGGGAATTAACGTTCTATACATCGCCTAACCCCGCTTAAGATGGCAGACTAGGGATAGAAAGCTTTGAGTAATGGTTAGTGAGTTATTTCGTGAGGGATCGTCTATAAAAATTTTATTAATTAACTGTGGGGTTATAGTGATAAGATCGTTCATAAAAGGCATAAAACAATAACAATAGAGGAATAGGGGATTCTAAAACACAACCTGGCCGCTTTCATGATTCGGTTTAATCGCTTATTTACTTTTTGCACTAAAACTTGAAAAACCCCTTTTTTTTACTAGTTTTCATACATTGCACACATTTTGTCTTGCTTGAAGGAAGTCCATATGGATTTGATCATTTTTATTACTGTGACATTATCGGTACACTTGTCGAGAAGTCATCAAGTTTTTGGCGCCGTTGTCGGGGACTGTTGATTTTTCAATAAGGCGAAGTTTGTGCAACGTTTTAATTTTAATATTTTTAATTTTTATTTTATTTACTTGTTTTTCATAGTGATACTGAGGTGTTTTTTGTTTGTGTATATGCAGTTCAGAGTCAGCATTAACACCATTAGATCCAAAAATTGAAAGAATTGCACGGGCTCTCAGAAAAGTTGTTAGAGAAGCAGCTGTGGACAATGGGATACCAATAGAAGAGCAACTATCAAGTTCTTCTAACTCTGAAGAGGAATTCACCATAGCAGCTCCACCACCCTTAACTATGGGGGACTATTGTAAAAGAGCCGATGAAGGACAGGTTTTGAGAGGGTTTGTATTGGCAAACCCTGCTAACTTTGATATTAATTTTTTTTTACTTTCAGTTTACCAAGCTCCGAGTAGAAATTATGAACTTTGAGCAGCAGGAAACTGAGTCACTTTATGACTCTTAGGAAAGATTCAAACTCTTGTTACGTAGATACCAAAATCACAATATGAATAATATGGAGCAGATGCAAAGTTTCATCAAAGGTCTCAAGATACAAACTCGCGTGTTATTGGATGCTTCTGTGGGAGGTACTATCTGCCAAATGACTGAACCACAAGTAAAAGACCGTATTAAGAAATGTGTATGAATGAGTACCATTCAAAAATCAAAATGTCGGTCAACATTGAAATTGTGGGCACACCTAAAGATATGTTATTTGTTGATACCCATACTTCTCTTTTATCTTAGATTGAATTATTAAATAAAAAAACTAGTTAAAAACAGCTTAGGTAAAACTAACATGAGTCAGGTACAAGCACTTAGGTTTGATTTATGTCGATGAGAACATGTGAATGGAAGGTGCTCGTTGGAAGGGACAAGTGAGGAGGTCCAATTTGATAACTTTCAGAAGAACAACCTGTATTCCAACATATACAAGGTTGGAAAGATCACCAAAATTTCCGTTGGAGAAATAATCAAAATTCAAATGCTAACCAAGGTATGCAACAAAGCCAATAAGCACCGTTTTAAAGGAACTCGTCACGGTTGGAAGAGACATTGCAAAATTTCATTAAAGTCACTCAATGTAGCTTTGATTAGGTAAGTAAGAACTATTAAATTATGAGTAGAAACCATGGTGTGTCAATCAAGAATTTGGAGACAAAGATTAGTCAGTTCACCAGACAAATTGTTGCTTTGCCATGCTCAAGTGGAGGATTCACAAGTAACATTGTATATAATCCTAAGAATGAATCATGCAAGGCTATGGAAATAGATTTTGGGGTAATTACTAAAAAGGGTGAAGATTAAATAGTTAAAGAGGTGTAATAGAGAAGAAAGAAGGTGGAATTGAAAAAGAGGAGAGTGGAAATCAATGTGACAAAGAGGAAATAGGATTCACCATTGATAAACTTATAGATAAAAACTCTCCTTGAAGGAGAACAAAGAAGAAAATCCTGAATGAACCAAACCCACATTTACCAGATTACATAAAACCATCATATCCCATCATTAAGAAGAAACTAGTACATGAGGATGAGGCTGGAATGTTTGAAAGTTGTAAAGAAGTGTTGACAAAACTTCAAGTAAGTATCTCGTTCCATGAAATTTTAGAATTAATTCCCAAGTTTGCTAAGTTTATTTAGGCATTGCTGAAGGGTGGAAAACAGAAGTTGACTAAAGAACAGGTCAGCATGATAGAGAAAGAGGAGATGGCAGAACCTCCAGAATTGCCACCAAAGATGAAGGATTCAGAAAAGTTCACCATCGCATGTACCATTGGTGGGGGGAAATCCAACATGCTTTATGTGACTTAGGGTCGGGCATCACTGTCATGTTGCTGAAAACTTTAAGGAATTGAAGATATGAGAGATCTTACCGAGCAACATGACGCTAACTTTAGCTGGTTTGTCTATTACACATTCGCTTGTTATTATACAAGATGTGCTAGTTCATGTCGATGGTTTGACCTTCCCTGCAGACTTTGTGGTGATTGACATGAAAAGTGATTCAAGAGGGTCTGTTATTCTCGGGCACCCATTCTTGGCAACCGGGAAGGCAAGAATAGATGTGGAGACAAGTGAACTTATTTTGAAATTCAACAAGAAAAATATGGTGTTTAATGCATATGAATGGACACCTTATTTTGAGGGTCTAGAGACATGCTACCAATTGGAATAAAAAGGTAGTAAAGTTCAAAAAGGAATGACAACAGAAGTTTTCATCGACGTGAGGGTATCCTTTGCACCTGACGTGTTTTAAGCATGAGACGCAGGCTAATGATGGAAAATAAGCGTTGGATGGGAGGCAACCCATCATTTATAATCAGATTTTGTTTTGTAGAATTTACTTTATTTTTATTCAAGACCATCCAAAAGAGGAATTAGATACTCAAGCACAACCCTTCTATGATGATCTGTGTTTTCTTTAATTAACAAGTTTGTAGTTGTGTTTTTTTTTCAAATTTGCAGGTTTAACACTTTAGCATTGAACAGATATTCCAAAAGACACTTGATCATCACAATAGTAACTAGCAACTTGAAGCCGAAGGATGAGAAAAGAATCAACAAACTTGTACTCAACCTACAGATACATCATCTAGTAAGGTTTGAGCTAAATAACTTCCATTATTCACTTTTATTTCATTTGAGTGTATCCATGCATTATTATTTTATTTGGTTTAATCTATTTCTGATTAAATTTATCTGGTTTGACCGACACATACTGAGGCAATTTTCTGTTTATAACTTTGAGCCTTTTTAAACCACCTTGTAGTGATAGGTATATCCATTGCTAACCACTTTGAGCTTTAGTCTTTCTTTCAATGACGTAGCCTAAAATTCTTAGCCATATGACTTGAAAGATCTTTTCTATCCAGACTCTCTTTGGAGTTAGGTAGAAGTATATTTCCTAAAGTGTATGAAAAATATTAAGTTTAGGGTTGCTCTTGGAAGTGAGAAAAGTTTTAAGTTTGGGATTAGGGTACTAGAGAATATTAGCCAAAAATTCAAGGCCCATCTTCTCAAACAGCTCAAAGTACATGATATCGCACAAGCTACCACCATCAATCAGAATTCAGAAGACATCAAATGTATGATTGTAGTTGTTATCACTAAAGGAAAGATATTGTTAGTGATTCCCTCGACTTTCTCATAGTGCCTGAACCCTAGCATCGGTCGGTCTAGGGTCGTTGTAGATGTACCTCCATCTTTCTTATGGACGACCAACATCTCAACGATATTTATTTTCATTCTTCCCTTAGACTAAAGGTTTGCTCACGGTGAACTTCCAGTGATAGTGGAAATGTATTTGAATTTCCCCTTGATATCTTTATCTTCGCCACTGGTCCTAGGGTCTACAGCTTTTAAGGGGGACTTTCTCTTGGGAAACTCTTATCTTTCACTTATTCCTCCCTTCACGTGTTCTAACAATCAGCCTCTTTTTATTAGCCCCTCATTAGTGTCCTTCAGTTGTATGCAGTCATTTATGTTATGGCCATGACCTTTGTGAAATGGTAGTACTTTGTCTTGTTTGTACGGGAGGACTCACTAATTGAAAATGGGGCTTTAATTCCTCCCTTTTAAAACTTTTTATTAGCACACTCTTGATAATTTTTTCCTACGATGCAATCAGTGGTATATACTTATCGTATCGTTCATACATTCTCAGATCTTATCCATCCTTCTGCCGATGAGAATTCTTCCCTGTTGAGTAGCTAGACTTAGCATCGACAGAGACCGAGTTGTTGAATCAGGTGTTCATCTTTCTTCGAGGTTGATGAAAGATAGGTTCATACCCAATAGTTCTTGTATGGTATGAGCCTCTCTCTCTCTCCAGTTTCTATTTGAAGGGGAACAATTGAGAAATTATATGGCTCCCTCTACTTCAAGGTCCACTTCTATGAATCGGTCGATGTAAGACCATAGGCTCTCCTTCTTTCCTTGAGTGATCCCGCTCAAGGTAGATACAATCACCAGTTTCCTTTTTCGAGCAGTGAAGTGAGCTATGAATCTCTCACAAAATTCTGACCATGGCTTAATGCTCCCGTCTGATAGAGCATTAAACCACAACCTGATTGGTCCAATAAAATTTAGTGCGAATAGTTTATACTTGGAGGCTTCATCGGCATGGTAGTAATTCAATCGTTTAGTTTACGAGTTGCACGTTCTCGTCCAGTTCTCCCTTCCAATTGTACTCATTTATCTTAGGAGGCTTCTCCATGGATTATGGTATTTTACTACCCAAAATGATGGCAGATAGAGAATGCTTATGTGGATTCTTCGGCGATTGTTTTTCTATCTGGTTCTGTGGAGGAATGTGGCTACCTCGACCTCCCTCAAGGCTCTAAGGAGGACTCTGACGCTTCCTCCATTTTTGATGATTTTGAGATTTCATAGCTTCGTCTCTTCTCGACACGGATGGCTCATGGATGGCATCTTGGCTTTTCTTTCACATTTCTTCTTGCATGGTACTCCCTCTGGAGGCGTGGTGTGTAGGCTTTATTTGAGACAAAGCAACCTTTCATATATTTCATGGGAGTTCTGTTGCCAAACAATATTGTACATGTTTTTCAGCAATTCATTGGCGCCTTGTATCCTAAAGGTGGCTCACAATAGTTGGAAACCACGCAAGGCTTCCAATTTTGAACCTGGTAGCGCTATTTGAGGTCTAATAGGAGGCACTAGAATAAATCCAGCAATCTGAGGAGCTTTAAATAGATTTGGATGTAGTGGCGTATATGCTACTTGATTCGTAACACCTTGCAAAGAAGGTGGAGGAAGTCGATTGATTGCTACTTAAGTAGTAACAGCGACGATAGTAACTTCACGCTTGCGGCATAACGTGTAGCTTTAGGTCTAGCCATTACTGAGAAGTTTGGAAGTCAAGGATCTGAATATTCAAGAAATCAAAGTTGATATGTTGCTTGATTAGGTCGAATGCAATAGATCTTTGTGTTTAATTCAGAGAACTCTTGATCTGATAAACTAAAGAGGTTTCAAATCGATGAATCGAGGAGCAAACATTTAATTTTGGAAAATGCGAGAATTAGAAGTTGATTCTCAAAGGCGACATCATTGTTCCGTTGCATAACCAAAATTGGATCAGAGCTTCCAATACGGTGGAGATGGGGAGGACGTGAAAGGTTAGCACTACAACATTCAAGTTAGTATGTGAGAGAGAAGAGTGAATGGAAATTAGATTTGAATTTGTCTACCTAAAAATGATGTGTTTTTTCTTTTATATAATGGAGTGGTTATAACAACTTGCTATTTGTTAAGTATCTAATATGGGGAACCGTTGGATGCATTTGAACTTAGATTGTATGTGTCCTTCTATAGGGTAGTTCATGTGTAATGTGAATGTTCTAGACGAATTGTAACTTCATCTGAGTGCTCGGTCAATGACTGTTGTGGTCTGCCCAGAACAATTGGTATGAGATAAATTATTTATGGTGGTGACAGAATGATTATGGACCCGTTTGATTTATCTTTAAAAAAAATTAGATTTATTCTTTCAATTTTTAAAAAAGATTTTCATGAAAAGATTTTTTTAAATACTAAAACTATTTTTAATTTATTTTGTATAAATTAAAAGATTAATTTTAACATTCACGACCATAAATATACATTGAAGATTAAAATAAAGTCAAAATCATATAATTTTTCAAAAATATATATCTTTAAAATGATTTTTATGAAAAACTATTCAAAATAAATTAAGATTTAAGTGATTTTTTAAAAAATTATATCCAAAAAAGTTATAGTAAAAGGATGAAATTTGTAAAATAACATTTTATGAAATACTATACAAATCATTTTTTCATTTGAATTTTTTTAAAAATAATTATTTGTAATTGTTTTAAACAATTGAAACAAATGGACCTATATATATATCATATAATGCTAAGAAAATGCATTTTATTTAAACACTCCACTTACTTTTTCATTCTTCTATTAATTCTGAGACTTATATGAATATTCCATTGAACCTAAATATTGTGAAATTGATAGAATAATTAAAATCCTTTCAGAAGAAATTGTTCAGAGTTCAATCATATCAAAAAATTTGACGTGTTAGACAAAGAACAATTGAAATCAAACAAATGGTATTCATCACTTATAACCTTTAATACAATAAGAAAATGAATTAACTTGACAGAAGAAGATAAAATAAGGCGAGAAACACAAAATGTTTGTTTATCCAGTTTGATCAAATGATCCACGCCCGGGGGAGAGAGCAGCTCTTCAATTCACTAGATTAAAAATGAGTTACAAGAAAATAGTCTTCCAAGTTCCCTAAAACAACCCTTATTTTCTAGCTAAGTGTTTCCAACCTCTCCAACTCTCATTATAATAATCACACAAACCCAAGGTGTTAGTTTTGTTTGGTCCTTCTAGATAACTCCAAAAGTTTCCCTAGACGTTAAACCCTTATTTCTATCTTTAGCTCTAAAGTTCTCAAGATTTTCATATTCTACAATAACAGAAGAGATACATATTTATAATTGATAAAATCCAACATATCCATAACAAATCCCAAAATATAACCCATGAATAAATGGATTCACGAGCAAGCCCGAAAAATAATTCAGTACCAAAATATATCATTTTCTTTCTCTTTTCTCACTTGAAGTTTTGAGGCATATTATAACAATCCCCTTGCTGCTCTCTTCAAAGTTTGAAATCAATGGTGATGTCAATTTAACCACCAATCACCTTGTTGCTCTCTTCACAGCTTGAATTACTTTTCAACAACCTTGATCAAGTTCAAGACACCCTTGAACCTTGATCTCGTCACTTGCATCCACTTATTTCCAATCACTTACATCTTTGACTCCACCTGCTTTCGCATTCCTTCCTGAAGATCTTTGTTTATGAATTTTGAAACCCTTCAGCCACATTCAAAGCATGACACTCAAGGCTAGCATAATTGTCCCTTTGGCATGTTACAATCTTCCTCTTTACCTTATCACGATTCAAACGATAATGAGAGGAATTTGTAATCATTATCTCACTACTACTAGTATCTATAGTAGGAAACTCCACCTCAAACTGAGTTTTTTCTGCCATAGTTTCTAAAAACTTTATCCATTAGTTTTTACTCTTTTTCCCCCTGACGAAAGACTCTTTGCCAACCAAGTAAGTTACTTTGACATCATCCTTACCCCATAAACTCAGTGACAACTCAGTGGTTTGATGCGTTTTTATCCATTGTCTTCTTCAAAACTCATTAAAGTGTACTAAAACAACTTTCAAGTAATCATCATGCATTGACCTTAAATCCCATAACTTGTTATTATCATGAAAGTTTTCACTAACTAATAATGAATGAACAAAAATATTTGAACATTCTAAAATATATAAACTACATATTTTAGACCCTTTAGCTACGACCATTTCATCATATGAAATATCCAACACCCCACGTTCAACTCTACTACAATAGCCTAGATCATCAAACATGTTTATGGATAACAAATTTTTCTCGAGTTATTGAACATACCTCACGTTGTAAAGAATAAAATTACGATCATTGTGTTAGTGTAAGCCCTAGAGGCTAATACTTTTGGTGCTTGTATCAAATTATTTATTAATAATAAAAGACTTTTTATTTATTATGTTTGTTTAATAAAGTCACTAGAATAGATAGTCCGTTTAATGTATCAAGTGTGACTTAATCATGAGATCCCATTAAATATAAGGACAATTTTCTTAAAGTATCCGTAGTCGAGCTTTGTTGTGAAATGGGATAACATTAAAGCATCAAGACTATTATGTATATAGACTGATGATCACATCCCATGGATCATGGATAAGGAGTTATCAAGTCTTAAACATAGGTATGAATATTAGGAGTAAGACTTATACTAGATTGACCCGCTATGAGAATACTATATAGAATGTAATACAAAGTGTCATAAGTTATTCTCATTGTGATAGTGGTGTATATCACCCTTCAACCTGAAACCACTAGGGACCCTAGATGTAGAGTCAAGTGCTTTATTGCTGATCAAATATTGTCCGTAACTAGATGACCATAAAGATAGTTGATGGGTACTCCACGAAGCATGCTGAGAGACATGAGTGACCTAGATGGAATTTGCTCATCCTGCGTAACAGGATAAATATCTATGGGCCCAATATTGAACTGGACAAGGATGACATGCTTTATGCCTTGTGTTCAATATAGACATAGGGGCAAAAGGGTAATTATACACATAAGTATTATCACAAAAGGATTTGTCCTATCACATGACATTTTCGTGTCTTGGGTAGCAGTGATGTGTTGCTAGATACCGTTCACTGTTTATTATGTTAAATACGTGATTTAATATAATTGCTAATGTCGTGAAAACCTACAGGGTCACACACAAAAGGACGGATTGATGAGAGATAGAGTAAATAAGGAACATCGTAAGGTACAGTGCACTTAAGTGAATTATAGAACATCATAAGGTACGGCGTACTTAAGTAGAATACGAAATATGGTAAGGTACCACGTGCTTAAGTGATTTTGGCATATCATAAGATATGGGCCACATACACTTAAGTGGGCTTTTTATCTTGCATCCCACATAAGTGGTTCTATAAATAGAACCCTTATGCAAAAGTATTTGTTCAGTTGGAATTTTGTTTCTCTCTCTCTCTCTGTCTCACACTCAAAGCCTTCATTCGTAGCATCTAGCACTGAGATTGAAGGAATCCTTTCGTGTGGATTGAGCAGAGGCGTTGTCATCATTCAACATTCGTGATCACTCCTTAGATCTGCATCAAATGTTTCAATTACTGCAAGAGGTAATGATTTTATCACTGATCATGTTCATTTGTAAGGATCACTAAAGGAGAAAATTTTAATTTCTGTTGCGTTTTGGATCGTTATTCTCCTTCACATTGAACATTTCAAGTCTAACATTACCAATATTATGAACCTTGCAAGCCTAATTGTCACCAAAGATAACTACTCCACCTTGCTCCAACTTCAAAGTCTCAAAGTATCCTTTTCTTGGACACATGTGATAAGAGGCACCTAATTCTATGACACAACTATCTTTAGTCTCCAAACTTGACACTACTAATGCACCAACACTCTCATAACCATCCTCATCTAAGGCAACTGCAACTTGAATATAATCATCATTTTCCTTTCTCTCAAGACAATCTTTCTTGAAGTGACTGTTTTTTTTACAATTATAGAATTTTATCTTTGACTTGTCAAACCTATTTGATTTAGACATCCCTCAATGCTCACTTCCTCCTTTTGAGACACTCAAGCCTTCGTCATTATCATCATCTTCAAATATTCCGCCTTTGAAAATTATTTGGACTTCACCGTCGTCTGGACTTCATCCAAAGTAATAGTACATTCCTTCCCATAAAGAAAGGCATCCTTAAATTGTTCAAAGGATCTGGGTAATGAGATCAACAAGAGTAGAGCATTATCCTCTTGTGAACATCAGTAATCTCAAGAACATCAGTAATCTTGTGAAATTCTGTCAATTTCTCCACTATGGATTTGTTCTCCACCATTCAAAGCGAATAAAGTTACAACCTGTGATCAAAAGTACTGCACCTTGAAAAATGAGAACACGACCTCGCGGAGTGCAACTGCACGCTTGTCGGATGGACTGAATAGAGTCGCCACCAAACTTTATTTATTTCAAAAGAGAGAAAGGGAAAATATAAATAAAACCCATAAAAGAAAGGATAAGATATGGTCATCGCAACCAATATCAGGGTTCGGGAGTCGGTTACGCAAGGGAAAGGTATTAGAACCCCTCACGTTTGTTGTACTTAATGGGAACCATTTAGTTAGTATCGAATTGAATGTTAGCTTATGTTAGTTTCTAATGTTCTACTTATTTGGGGATAGAAAAAGAGAGAAGAGAAATGTTTTAGAATTTTTATTAATGAGAAGGGGACCTAAAAAGATTTTTATTATTAGGGGCAGAAATAAACTAAACCTGACAAGATTTTGCAATCCTGCTCCTATGTATCTCCGGGTGCAATAGAGAATTCAAGGCTTACGTAGTTGTGGGTAGAAAATGTTTGTTTGTTGGTCGATTTTAGCGAAAGCTATCTTGTATTAATCGACGAGAAATATTGTTTTACCCAAAATAGGTGAGGAGTGGACGTTTGCATCACATCGAATGGATTTATAAATCAACATTCGGGAAAACGTCACTTATTCCAACTTAACAATTATGGATGAAGCATTGATTTGCATCATCTTAAGACAAAATATCTTTCATTTATGAAAAGGGTTTTAAGATCGCACGGCGATGAGAAAATATTTTGATTGGTTGAATGTTTTTTATAGGTGAATGACGAATGCTCGATGAGAATGAGACCTAAGTCTTGGGATCAATCAATTGGGGTTCCACCGGAATGCTAGATTCCAATGGTCCTTTTTCACTCAAGATTATTTAATAAAATGTTTGATGGACAATGAACATTTGATAATAATCAATTGTTCAAAGAGTTACACAGGGATGCTTGATCCCAACGATCCTTATTTTGTCCAAGTTAATCTAAGTGTTTTAAGAACGAAAGAAAAGAATGAACGGTTAACCCAAAACGCGTGGCTTAGGATCGATCATTCGAGGGTTCCCACCAGAATGCTAGATTCCAACAGTCCTCTTCCTTCGTGTTTATTTAAGAAAAAGAATTTGATATTGCGTTTAATTTGAGAAAAATCGCTCAATATTGATTGAGGTTTGATTCATGTAAATGATTTGAGAAATGTGAGGTTTTGAAAATTTACTTGATGTTGATCAAGTGTTTGTTCTTGTTTGAATGTTGATTTTATATTTATTTTTTGTGTTTATTAATTATCTAGCTAATGGAAATAAAAATAATAAAAATAAATAACAATTACAAGCAAAGGATGGGGTATATTTTTATTTGAAAAATAATATAAAATAAAATAAATAAAATAAAAACTAAATAATCACCGAAAACAAAAGAAAATAAATGGTGATACAAGCATGATCATGGAAGTGATAATATCTAATTAATCGACTAAACATATTGAATCAACTAAACAAATAATCAAACAAATTCACTTAGCAATTAAAAACAATTAATTAATTATATTCTAATTAACTAATCAATTAGACAAATAAAAAATTAATTAAATATTAATTTAAATAATTAAACTAATAAAAAATAATATTAAAAAAAACAAAAAAAAATACAAGAGGGATACATGTAGTAAATGCGATGTATTAAATGTAGGTAATAGGTTTAACCAAAGAAATAACTCATCCCACCATCAACAAATACTAACCTTATTTTAAATAATAAAAAGTACATATAATAAATTAATAAAAAATAAAATTAAAATAAAAATTCACATGTGGGGAACCGCCCCTTCTATTTTTATGAGAATTAAATTGATTAATTGTAAAAACAAAAAAAACAAAAATTTGAAAAAGTCAAACTTAAAATTTTAATCTACAATTTCTAAACATGAAATATTGTCACACACTCCTTTTCTCTATTTTTTTTTTAAATCTAACACCCAATATTATGGAAAAACATGACAGATCAATTAAATAAAAAAAGAAATAGAATAAAAAAGACCAAAAAAGTAAAAATAAAATAAATGAAAATAAAAACCCAAAAAGCATATCTCTTTTCTCTCCATCGTGTTCTCTCTCGGTATCTTCTCATCTCAAAATCACTTCCTTTTCATCCAACTCCAATTTCATAAGAAAGAAAGACAATATTCTTAATCACTCAAATGCAAATATCAACTTAAATATTAGATAAAATAGAAAAACAATCAAACACCTCCTTAGATGCAAAACAACTAAGAACAAAGAAAACAAAGTGGTATATACCGAAAATGGAAAACGATGGTGGTATGTTGTGGTGACGGTCTGATTCACCGTGACATTGTAGGGGCTGCTCCGGTGGTTGTGATGTGCGCAGCATCGAGAGTATGGTCAGCGGAATCGTGGGTGTTCGTGCGGCATATCTTCTTCATCTTTATTTCTTTTTTATGCTTTGATGGTTGTGGGTGTTGTTAATGATTGTGGTTAGGGGTGGCAATTGGATCCATTAAGAGAAAATTCATCCAATCCATCCATCAAAAAATCCATCCAATCCATCCACTACATAAAAATCAAGTTAATGGATTGATCCAATCCATCCATTTATAAGCATGGATTGATCTAATCCATCTAATACATTTTAATGATCCAATGGATTTTATCTAGTTTTAAAAAAATATTTTTTTTCAAATATTAAATTTTTTTTTTGAAAAATAAAAAATATTTTTTTTTCGAAAAATAAAAAATAATTATTTTTTTCGAAAAAAAATATTTTTTTTTTGAAAATACAAAAAACCAATTTTTTCCAAAAATTTAAAAATATTTTTTTTTGAAAAATACCAAATTTTGATTTTATTTTCGAAAAATTTATTTTTTTACGAATATAAAAAAATTATTTTTTTCGAAAATAAAAAAAAATATTTTTAATTTTTTTTTCGAAAATACAAAAATATATTTTTTTTTTGGAAAAAAAAACTAATATTGTTTTATTCAAAAAAAATTTGAAAAAAATAAGTGAGTTTTTCAAAATAAAAATGGATGGATGGATATCCATCCACTAAAAATATGATAATGGATAGATTGGATGGATTTTATTTCTTAATGGATGGATTGGATTGGATATTTTTAAAAAACTTTTAGTGGATTGTTAATGGACTAATGGATTGTTTTGATCCATCCATTAACTATCCAATCCATATCCATCAAATCCATCCATTTTGCCACCCCTAATTGTGGTTATTGTTAATGGTGAATGAGAAGGAAAAAATGGTGTTGGTATTATGTGTTTGTGTGAGTGAAGAGGTTATGAGAGTTATGTTTATGGTGATGAAGAATATGAAAGAAAAATGAAGTGTGTTTTGCGTGTAGTGTGAAGGTTGGGGCTGTTATGGTTGTGGAAAGAGAGTATTTTTTTATGGTGTTATCTTGGTGAGGGAGGGAGGGGGTATTATGTTGGTGGAAGAAAATATATGAGAGTTATGAAGGGAGGGTGATATTATAGTATGTAGCAGGGAGTATTATTTAGTATGGGAAAACAAAGATGAGGAAAAGTGAGGAAGGTGTAAAGTGTGGTAGGTGATTATGGTCACATGAAAAGTTTTTATTTGTTGAAGAAGAAAAGGTGAGGAAGATAATACTGGAAAAAATGAATCTTCCCGTGAATAGTAATGGTGGAAAGATGAGGTGAGTATTATATTGTGGTGGATGCCATGTTTTCTTGAGACTTTTTCTTACTACTTCTATTTTGAAATTTGAGAGAGATAGGCTCGGAATGGGCGCCGCTTGTAGGCTTCTTATGGTATCCTCAATCTCAGTAATGCATTCAATATATATGACATGATTAGGATTTTCTAAATGACTATAATTCCAAAATGCCCTTATAGTGTTATTAGTGTAGAAATGAAATTTAAGAAAATTATATTAAATAAAATTAAACTAAATTAAACAAATCAAAATTGACTTGAAATGTAAACATTCAAAATTCTAATTAATTAATTAGAATATTTTGACAAAAAGATTAAAAAAACGGACTCAAAAATGAATAAAAGCCATATGCTAAAATGCTTGAAAAATTAAACTGAATGCACCAAAATGATCAGTGCAAAATAAAATTCTCGGAAACATATAGATTTTGATCAATTTTTGAAATAAAAAATGACTGGTTAAAAGGCTCAGGCTGATCAAAATGAGACTTAAAAATTAGTCGAAAAAATAAAACGAGCACGCTAGGTTAAACTATACGTGCATATTTGAACTCATGTGAGTGTCCTCAATCATCAATTCATCAAGATTTGAAGTTTGGACTTGAGAAGTTGATCAGTCATTTCATCTAACTATTTTGAAATCCATTGAGACCTAACTTTTGATGTGTTTGTCAAATGAAGATGACCCCAAGAGAAACAATGTTCTTAAGAACCATATGAACAACGTTCATGTTCATCAAAAATCCATTTGAAACTTGGAAGGTCATCATTAATTTCAAAACATTATAGGTCATTTTGACTGAAACCCTAATTTTGGGTAAACTTCCCAAGGACCTAACTCCATCATTTTTCATGATTTTGAGGTGGGACCACGTGCATTGGAAATTTCAAGATGTATAATTCAATTTTTATGTTGGATAAAATTTTATAATCCTGAAATAAATACATGTGATAATACAAAACATTATAGGTCATTTTGGACCAAAATCATTGAAATGTGAAAAATTCCAACTTCAAGTGCCCATAAATTTCTCATAAAAAATCCAAATGATGCAAAATTTAAGTCAAAATTGATTGTCTTGAAACGATCTACAACTTTGATGTTAAAGGTTTAGTCATTTGAGGCTTGCATCATTGAAACAGAAGGGCTTGAAGTTGGTCCATTTTGACAAAATTCTCATATACATGTTTTGTACCTTGAACTTCAAGGCCTTCTTTCATGAATTTCCTAACTCCAAATGGATTTTTGTTCAACATAACATTTGTTCCTCGTGTCAAGACCTTTCCAACCATTACACATATGGCTATGTTTCAATTTGGAAAAGAGCATTTTCGAAGAGGAGAAGTTTTTGGTTCAATTATGCATAACATATCAAAACTCCATGCACAGGCTAATGCAATCAAATCTGCACGCCCAATTTCATTTGGATGATGTTTAGCTTGCATTTGCAATTGCATTTGGGCCTCCCATGCGCCTGTGTAGGCCCATGCATGGAGGACCCAACTCCACATGCACACAGATTTTTCATTGCTTGCATCATGCTTGGCTATAAATAGAAGCTTCATTCCTCTTCAAAAACTAACCTCAAGGCGCCTGAACTGCTGCACAAGTGAAATCCCAACCTCCATTAAAAGGAATTCTGAGTTTTTTCTTTCAATTTTCAAGTTCAATTTTCAACTTCATTGGTTGATCATTGAACTTTAATTCCTAAACCTTGCTTCCTTGCCATCTCAAGAGCACACTGCATCCAAGAATTGGAGTAGATCAAGTCTTGTAAAGCTGCACTTCAAAGTTTGTTGTTCAAATTTTTTTGATTCGAAACTCCTTGGATACTGATCATTTCTTGTGTTTGTTGGTACCTCTGAAGTCCTCATGTGAGAGGCAATTGATTTGTGCATTTAATTTCATGAATTGAGCAAACTCAGATTGAACACCATAAATTTCCATCTCAGATTTCTCTCTCCATAGAGATCTTGAGTGGAAACCAAGGTCACAGGGGTGATGTACATCACCCCGGCTTTCCAAAGATATATAGATCGTGCATTTTAGTGAAGATTTGTGAACCTGCAATTTTTGGCTGGAACTGTGAAGCTCATCGGAGAAGACGGTGGTTTCCACCACCATCCCCATGTGGCTGAGTTCCTAGCCCTTGGATCTGGACCCTGGGATCTAATCTTGTTCGTGTTTTGTATTGACTTCATTTAATGCTTCGTGTGTTGCTGTTGACTCAAGTACACCATGAGCGCACGCTTATCAGCCTTGTGATGATCCACGTCATTTAATAAATCAGGATCAGACGCTCCTTGTTTTTCCTATTTTCTGATTATTTCATTTTATTTTCTTTAATTTCACTTTATTTCAAAAATTCATAACTTCTTCATTTTTAATCATAAAAATATGGGACCAATTGCATTATTTCCCTTTTTAATTCTAGTTTCTAAAAATGATTTTTAATATTTTTTATGTTTCCATTTAATATTTTTTGTGAATTTTCTCTTTTCTGGTTATTTTTAATTCATTTAAAATAGTTTCCGATATTCAAAAATGCCAAAAATATTTTCTTAATATCTTTGAATGATGATGAATCTATGAAAAATATTCTCATCAATTTCTTAATTGATTTGAGATTTTAGTTCAATTATGTTATTTTTCTTCATTTTTAATTGTTTAAAATTAGTTTCTGTTTTCAAAAAATGATGAAATTTTTTGTCAAACCTTGTTTGACCATGTTGAACTTATGATGATCCAATTGGACTTTTCCAAGTTGATTTGAATTGGATTTGAAGTTTGGCCTTTATTTGTTTATTTTAATTCAAGTATTATTTTAATTCCAAAAATACCAAAAATATTTTTATTGTTTCTTGACTTCTAAGCTTCATCTCACTTCTGTTTACCATTGATTAATGTTGATTCCATTCATGTTTGATCAATGTGTGTTGGTTATGTCATTTTGAATTTCAATTGTGTACATTCCATTTCTTCTTCTTCTCTTTTTTTTCTTTTTGATCAATGAGTTAGAGATTGGTGGTTAGCCTTGACATATGAGGGGCTTAGCCTTCCTTGATTCAAATCAAATTCATCTTGGTCAAAGATCAAGTGAATTGCTTTGCATTAAGGATAGGTTGCTTCTTGGTCAAGCAAAAAACCTAAATCAATACAAGATCATTCTTCTTTTATTTTGGCATGGCAAGTTGTAGGAGCTTGGCTTACTAGTCATGGTCTCTAACTTGTGTTTTTTGCCTATAGTTTTATTGACCGGCCTCAGATAGGTGTGACTACTACATTAGTCCATTTACGATTGCTTAACATAGCGCTAAATTGCCTTATGGAACACTAACACTAACTAATAATTACTAACTTTTAATTCAAGCATTTAATTCTTGCAATTTACATTAATGCAATTTAATTTCTTGCTCATTAATTCATTTGTCCTTGCCCTTTGCTCACTTGAGCTCATGTTTATGTTTATGCAATTTTCCTTTTGCTCACTTGAGCATATTATTGTGTATATACTATTGCCTTGTGCTTTGTTTTGTTTGTTGATTGTGTGAACCCAATGCCAATGGAGAAAGGACTTAGATTTAGGACCTTACCCATGCTAATGGAGTTTGAAGAGCAACTAGGTCTCATGCCTTTAGAATGCTAAAGTTGTCAAAGAGCAACTAGGCCTCATGCCTTTAGAATGCTTAATCTTGAAGATGACATTGAAAGGACTCCTAATTCTAAACTCACTCTTGTCCATTCTTTCTATTGCATTGTGGAACTTTTTGATTTGTGTGCTCTTGTGCTAGGGATCCCAAACTTGAGCTACTTAGAAGAACCATTGCCATGGACATTCAAGATAAGAGATACAAAAGCCAATTGGAAGATTCCTAGGAGCTTGATTGAATATTTGCTTGATTGCTTGAGCCATTTGCTTATTGCTTGCTAAATCCAAAGAAAAGGAGCAACTTGGATCATATTTATGATATCAAGAAGGGAACTCCAAGTGGTTTTATTTCTCTTCCCTCATCTTTACATGTTTAGGACCTAGCCCTTCTCTTCTTCTCTCCACTCCAACCCAAGCCAAACTTTTGTGCAAACATTAACATTGTTTTCACAACCTAGGCATTATGCCTTTGATTTTTTCAAACTCTGTACATAGCACTTATTTTGAATTGAATTCTAAGTCAACTTTGACCTTACTTTGTGAATACTTTTCATTTGTAAATACAACTCACTCAATTGTTTTTATGGTCCCAATAGCCATTTGTGTTAAAGCTTTTCATAAACATTAGCTATTAGGTTTGAGTTATCTTAGAGGTTGATATAATACTCACCTATGTCCTTAGTGATGGACTATAAGTCTTCCATGCTTATTATAGGGTTAACCCCTCACTAGCATGTTGAAGCTCTCCTCACATGGTGGATTTGTGGTTTTGGGTTGAGTTTTCTCCCTTTGATAACAAAAGACCTTAAGGCTTTTGAACAATCAATTCACCAACTTTTTTTGATATTTTTACCCCGAACTACGAGGTTTTGATCCTACCTTTTTAAGATGGTACGTAGGCAATGGGTTCATCCATTCAAACACAAAATTGTAAATAACTTGTATATTCTTTTCTCATCTCCCCAATCATGTTTGCACAAATATTTTTTCCACAAATACCAACCTACATTGCAACATTTGTAAAAAGGGCTCCCTTAGAGTACTAAGGATGTTTTGGGTGCTTAAAACCTCCCCATTGCATAACCAACCCCCTTACCCAAATCTCAGACATTTTTATTAATTTTTGATTTGATAAAACTTCTCAGTTTTTGTTCGCTTTCTAACCTTTCCTTTGGATAAATAGAAGTGCGGTGGCGACTCGAATTGTATGATTTACTTTTGATTTAGTAAATAAATCTAAAGGTACCGAATACCCCGCTACAGAAAAATGGCGACTCTGCTGGGGAACATTTTCCTAGTGGGTTTTTGCCTACTTTTTACCTTTGTTGTATTGTATGTTTATATTATTTGTGACATATTTTTGTGCAAATTTGGGATGACTGTATTGTTTGTAATGTATGAATTTCTTGATATATCAATTGCTTGTGTGCTTGGTAGTCTCTTGTGAGATGAGTTCTATACCCGAACTCGAGTGCACTTATGATAGGAGAATGGCATAGTCTTGTTGACTTGTGTGGAGTTATTCCTTAGCAAGTTGACTTGCAAGCCCATTCACTTGGTGGAGGTTATGTTGGGATCAATAATGTCACACGAGTAGTCGTGGTTAGGCATTACTGTTTCCAATATATGCCTTAGAAGCCAAGAACCTTAGATTACCTAGCCCATCTTGGCCTATTTTTAGGACGTAGTGCGAAGGTCGTTCAAGTGTAAGAATTGATACGATTGTTACGCGATACTACACTCATAAGAGTCTCTCTTGAGAATATTTTTGGTATACGAGTAGTCGTTTATCCGATAATATCCGAAAGATGGTGTAAGACCCCAATTTTGTCCATAAGATCCCTCATGGCATCATAACATTGCATTTGCATTGCCTCAAGGATCATAAGCATCTTTGTTCCCTTTGCCTTTGGGTGAGACCTCTTGTGAGTGGTTTGAGATCACCAAGCATGCTTGAATTGTATATCATTGTTTTTCTCATTTTGTTTATTAATCAAAAGCACAAAAATATGTCACAAACATCTTTTGTTTGTAGCTTGAGCAATCACAAGGTCAAGAGCTTCAAGGAGATCCTTTGTGTAGAGATATGGCCAAGGGAAGATGATAGCAAGCATGGTAATGGTTCCCAAAGCTCTCATCCACCAAATATGCCTCCCTAGCATCTCAACTCATCATTTTGTTCAAAGCAAGTCAAAGGGTTTGAGGTTTGTTCCCCAAAGAAACCTTAATTCATCTGTGCACCACAATGCCTTGCTCTTGAAGCAACCTCAGCCCCTGATCAAATACAATCAAGGGAAGTTCTTTAATTCATCATTTCATGCATATTTGAACTTATTTGAGTGTCCTCAATCATCAATTCATCAAGATAAGAGTCATGGACTTGAGAAGTTGATCAGTCAATTCATATGACTATTCTGAAATACACTGAGACCTAACTTTTTGTGTGTTGGTCAAATGGAGATGATCCCAAAAGCAAAAATGTTATTAAGGACAATATTAACAACTTTCATGTTCATCACAAATTTATTTGAATCTTGGAAGGTCATTTACCATTCCAAGACATTATAGGTCATTTTGACTGAAACCCTAATTTTGGGTCAACTTCCCAAGGACATAACTCATTAATTTTTTATGATTTTGAGGTGGGATTAAATGCATTGGAAAGCTTAAGATTCCTACTTCAAATTTTACGTTGAACAAAATTCCAAAATCTCAAAGGAAATACATGTGATAATGCAAGACATTATAGGTCCTTTTGGACCAAATGCATTAAAAGGCAAAAAAGTCCAACTTCAAGTACCCATAACTCTTTCACCAAAAATCCAAATGATGCAAAATTTGAGTCCATTTTGATTGTCTTGAAACGATCTACAACTTTGATGTTGGAGGTTTTTTCATTTGAGGATTGCATCATCAAAACATAAGGGCTTCAACAATGGCCAAATTTAGAAACTTTGCCTTTGCATGCTTTGCACCTTGCACTTTAAACTCCAATTTCACCAATTTCCACACTTCAAATGGATTTTTCCCAACATAACAATTGTTCCTTACATCAAAACCTTTCCAACCATTACTGACATGCTTATGTTTGGATTTGGCAAATGGAATTTTCGAAGAGGGGAAGTTTTTGGTTCAATTATGCATAACATATCAAAACTCCATGCACAAGCCAATTCACTCCAAGCTGCGCGTCCAAATCATCTCACATTCATTTCAGATTGCATTTGGCATTGAATTTGGGCCTTTTGCATGATCATGCAAGCCCATGCAATGGATATCCAATTCCATGCACCCGGATTGAATCACACTTACCTTGCCATTCCCTCTATAAATAAGAGCTCTATTCCATTCAAATTGGATCCAGGAATCAACCTGAAATGCTGTTGAACTGAAAACCTAACCTCTCACCAAAGGAGCTATTTCACTTTTCTTCATTTTTTTTCAGATCTAAAATTCAACTACATCTGGTTGAATCTTTGGATCTAAAGCTCCTAAACCTCTCTCTCACACTCCATTGATCTTCTGTTTGGCCAAAAGGAAGCAAGGAAGCAAGCTCAAATCTCCAGAATCCAAGGTTGTTCTTCAACTGGTTTTTTCTTCGAAACTCACCATTTATTGATCTATTTGCTTGGATCTTGTGTTGGCCGAAGTCCTCTTCATAGAGGCAATTGTTTTGAGTGCTCAATTGTTGAAATCCATGAAGTTCATATGAACATCACAGAATTTCCATCTCTGATTTCTCTCAATATAGAGATCTAGAGTGGAATTGAGTGATACAGGGATGATGTACGTCATCCCAGCTTTCCAATGATGTATGGATCGTGTATTTTGGCTAAGTTTTGGTTGTCTGCAATTTTGCCCGGAAAACACAAGCTCACTGGAGAAGACGGTGGCGCTGGCCACCGTCTCCTTTCCAGTTTGAATCTGGATCGTTGGATTGGGTTTCCCAGATCTAATCCTGGCCTTCGCTTGTTATGACTTATTTTAAATCCTTGTGTTACGCGTGGACTTTGGCTTTTGGTGAGCGCGCGCTTCTGGAGCGTTTGATCAGTCACGTCAATTAATGAGGCTTGATCAAACGCTCCTTGTTTTTTTGAATTTCTTATTTTCTGGTTTTATTTCTTTTATTTCCATTATTTTCAAAAATTCATATCTTCTTCATTTTAAATCCAAAAATTATGGGACCAATTGCATTATTCTCCAAATAAATTCTAATTTCTAATTTTGATTTTTAATATTTTTTATTTCATCATTTGATATTTTTTGTGAATTTTCTCTTTTCTGATTATTTTTAATTCATTTTAAATAGTTTTTTATATTCAAAAAATACAAAAATATTTTCCTAACCTATTTGAATGATGATGGATCTATGAAAAATATTCTCATCAATTTTTTAATTGATTTGAGATTTATTTGAGATTTTAGTTCAATTAGGTTATTTTTGTTCATTTTTAATTGATTAAAAATAGTTTCTGACTTTTAAAAATGCTGAAATTTTTTGTCAAACTTTGTTTGACCTTGTTGAACTTGGGATAAATGACTTGGACCTTTCAAGGTTGATTTGAGGTGATTTTGAAGTTTGACCTCTCTTTTATTTTATAATTCAAGTTTATTTTAATATTAGAAAATGCCAAAAACATTTTGCTTATTGTTTGACCTCCAATTTTTATCTCACTTCTGATTTCTCATTGTTTGACTTTGACTTTCAATGTCATTTGGTCAATACACATGGATTGGTACATTTTATTTCACCTTATGCACTTTATCCTTTCCATTTTCCTTTTCCATTATTCATCTCTTTCTTCCTCTTCTTCTTTTCTTTTTGATCAATGAGTTAAAGGTTGATGAGTTAGCATTGATTAGGGAGGCTTAATCTTCTTTGATTCAAATCTAATTCATCTTGATCTATTGATCAAATGAATGGCTTTGCATTAAGGATAGGTTGCTTCCTAAATCATGCAAAAGACTTAAACCAATACAAGATCAATTCTCTTCTTCTTTTTGGCATGGCAAGTTGTTGGAACTTGGTTCACTAATCAAGACTTCTAACTTGTGTTGTTGCCTACATTATTATTGACCGGCCTCAGATAGTTGTGACTTCTACATAAGTCCAATTACGATTGCTTAACATAGCGATAAATTTGCCTTATGGCACACTAACTACTAACACTAACCATTAACAATTAACATTTACTTTTTGCACTTTACTTTTATGCAATTTACTATTCTTGTACATATTATACATTTGCTTTTCCCTTTGCTCACTTGAGCACATGTTTATGTTAATGCCATTTTCCTTTTGCTCACTTGAGCACATAATTGTGTATATACTATTGTGCTTGTGTTTTGTTTTGATTGTTGTGAACCAAATGCAAAGAATTGGACAAAATGGACTTAGACCTTAGGATCTTCCCTATGCAAATTTGGAGTCAAAGAGCAACTAGGCATTGAGCCTTTAGAATGCTTAAGCTTGAAGATGAACATTGAAAGGACCATATTCTAAACTCCTTCTTGTCCATTCTTTGATTGTATTATAGAACCTTTTGATGCGTGTTTTCTTTGTGCTAGGAGTTCCCACTTGAGCTTAATTGAGGAACCATTACCATGAGCTTCCAAGAGAGAGAGATCCAAGATACATTGAGGAGTCTTTCCAAGAGTTCATTTGATTGTTGATTGCTTGAGTTTATGCTTACTTGCTTGTTTACTCCAAAGGATTAGAGCTACTTGGATCATCAATATGATCTCAAGAGAGGAACTCCATAGTGGTTTTGTTTCTTTTCCCTCACTTTTTTGCTTTACTTAGGACTTTAGCCCTTCTTCTTCTTCTCTCCACTCTAACCCAAGCCAAAACTTTTTGTGCAAACAATTAATACTTGTTTTTCAACATTAGAAACCTAAGCCTTATGCTTTTGATTTTTAAACTTTCTTTTCATAACACTTATTTTAAATTGAATCTTTAAGTCCACTTTGACCATTTTTCTACATACTTTTCATTGGTAAGTATAACCCATTCAAATACTTTTGTGGTTTCAATGGCCACTTCCTTAATCAAATTTTTTATAACCTTTAGCTATTAGGTTTGAGTTATCTTTGTGGTAGATGTAATACTCACCTATATCCTTAGTGATGGACAATGAGTCTTCCATGCTTATTATAGGGTTAACCCCTCACTAGCATGTTGAAGCTATCCTCACATGGATGATTTGTGGTTTTAGGTTGAGTTTTCTCCCTTTGATAACAAAAGACCTTAAGGCTTTTGGACTAATCAATTCACCAACTTGTTTTGAGATTTTTACCCCGAACTACGAGGTTTTGATCCTAATCTTTTTTAAGATGGTACGTAGGCAATGGGTTTATACATCCAAACACAAAATGTAAATAAACTTGTATATTCTCTTCTCATCCCCTCAATCATGTTTGCACAAACAAATTGTCACAAAACAACAACCTTACAACAAGTATGAAAAGGGCTCCCTAGGCGTACCTAGGATGTTTTGGGTGCCTAACACCTTCCCATTGCATAACCGACCCCCTTACCCAGATCTCTGATTCTCTTTTACTAGGTTTTGTTAAAACTTTTAGATTTTTGTTCGCTTTCTAACCATTCCTTTGGATAAATAGAAGTGCGGTGGCGACTCGACTTGTATGATTTACCTTGGATTTAGTCAATATCTCTAATGGTAACGAATACCCCGCTACAGAAAAATGGCGACTCCACTGGGGAAATATTTTCCTAGTGGGTCTTGCCTACTTTTCATATTTGTTGTATTGTATGGTATATTGCTTCGTGGCATATTTTTGTGCAATTTGGGATTACTGTATTGTATGTAATAACTGATTTGCTTGATATTAATTCCTTGTATGCTTGGTGATCTTTGTGAGATGAGTTCTATACCCGGACTCGAGTGCACTTAGGATAGGAGAATGGCATAGTCTTGTTGACTTGTGTGGAGTTATTCCTTGACAAGTTCACTTGCAAGTCCATTCACTTGGTGGAGGTCATGTTGGGATCAATAATGTCACACAAGTAGTTGTGGTTAGACATTACTCTTTCCAAAATAGACCTTAGAAACCAAGGACCTTAGTTTACCAAGCCCATCTTGGCCTAGTCTTAGGATGTAGTGCGAAAGTCGTTCAAATGTAAGATTTGATACGATTGTTACGCGATACTACACTCATAAGAGTCTCTCTTGAGAATATTTTTGGAATACGAGTAGTCGTTTCTCCGATAATATCCGAAAGATGGGATGATGACTATGGGAACCTTTTGTAGAACATGTTTGGCAGGTTTAAACCCTAGTACACTCCCTTTGGGTGGTTCTTAACCGAGACTTCATGCTCGTGACTTGCAACAAACCCTTGATTCATGGTTGATCTGTTCTTGTATCCTTAATATCAATGGAACTTAGGTGTTTATAAGGTGTAAACCATAATCCACCAAAATGGATGATTGATATTAAGGATGATATGATCCATCCCATGACCTTTGTTTGGTGTGCTTTGCTTGATCCTTGAGTGTGATTGTTGCATTCATGCATTCGTGCACCCATTTGCATCCATATCATCAATAATGAAGAAAATTTTCAAGGAACTTAAGGGGTTTATTTGCAAATTTTCAGACATGGAAAGACAAAGAAGTACAGCTTCAGACAATCAGATTTGAAAGAGTTAAGGAATTTGACATCCTATGTACTAGATCCCTTGGGTTTCAAGGCTAGTTTTGGAAAGCTTCTTCCTCTTTTGACTACTCAGGTGGATGAAGGGTTGATGAGTGTATTGGTGCAGTTTTATGATCCCTTGTACCATTGCTTCACGTTTCCGGACTTCCAGCTTTTGCCTACGCTTGAGGAGTACGCCTACCTTATGGGTATACCTATTCTAGACCAGTTGCCATTCAGTGGCTTGGAGAGTATTCCTACTTCTCAAGAGATAGCAGACATGTTGCATATAAATGAATCTCTGATTGGTGCTCATATGACTACCAAAGGTGGAATTCAAGGTCTCCCTTCTGATTTCCTCATTTCTCAAGCTATTGTGTATGGGAAGGCCATGAGTGAGGACGCCTTTGAGGCCATATTTGTACTTCTCATCTATGGGTTAGTGTTATTCCCCAACATCGACAAGTTTGTGGATATGAACGCTATTAGGATCTTCTCTACTCTTAATCCCATTCTGACTCTGTTGGGTAACACTTATTTCTCTTTGCATATGAGGAATGCAAAGGGTGGTGGCGCCATTGTGTGTTGTTTGCCTCTGTTGTATAAGTGGTTTATTTCTCACTTACCGCAGACGGCCTTCAAGGAGAACAAGGGATGTCTACGGTGGTCCACGAGACTCATGTCTCTCACTAATGATGATATTTCTTGGTACAACCGTGTGTATGATGGTGTGCAGATTATCGACTCTTGTGGCGAATTCTCCAATGTACCTCTTCTTGGTACATGTGGTGGGATTAACTACAACCCTAAAGGATAAACCCAATAATATTCTGTTAGAGGGTGTGTTCTTTCAGGAGGGTAAAGATCCCCAAGGCTTGAAGGGAGGAATGGTCCGCGCTTGGCGCAAGATTCATAGGAAAGGAAGGAAAGAGTTGGGTCATAAGAATTGTGTTGTTATGGAGCCTTACACTACTTGGGTTAGGAAGAGAGCATCTGAGTATCTCATGCCTTACGAGTATCCAGACCTACACCTTTGGTTATGGCTGGGCCTTCAACCCTCCCTGACCAAGGAGTAGAGGAGCTGAGAGACGAAGACCGATCACGTGCTTGGATCCGTGAAAGAGAGGAGTTGCTTCAGCAGATCAAGGAGAAGGATGCTTTGATTGAGTTTCTCGAGCATCAGGTTATTGATGATCCTGATGATGCATGGACTTCTCTACTTCCTCAATCTTCCAGGTTTTGGAAAAGGAAGTACGACCGACTCGCCAAGGAGAAGGCAGATATGGAGGCAGCCTACGAGAGGGAGGTGAAGAGACTTCGTGCATCCTATCTTCCTGTGTCCCGAGCTTTAGATGATTGTTTCTAGGGATCCATAGGATGATTATTTTCATTTTCTCTTGTATATGGTTACTAATGCGGTACTTCTTTGGTGTAAAATATTTCCCAGATTTTATGTTTCCGTATAAAAGTGTTTAATATTTCCAAAATTTGCAAATAGAACCCTAAAATTCCTTTGAAATAAAAAAACAAATCATGTGCACAAGCATTGCATGCATCATGTGCATAAGCAGGTTTTGTTCCCGGCTTCTTGTCCTGTGGTCTAACTCTGTGTTCTTCATTTATTTTGAAGACAAGATGACTCACCGGTACTACACCAGAGCCAACATTTCAAGACTGATGGATCATTTGGAATAAGAGAATCGCGAACTGAAAGAGGAAGTGGCCAGATTAAGTGCCTTCATGGAGTCATTCATGGCTTCCCAGAGCCAGTCTTCTCTGACACCTTCAACTCCTCCCCAGAGGACCGTCATCTCTGAGATTGTCTCCTCGACTGTGCCTGCAGCCAGTGCATGCTTTGCTCCAACGGTCATGCCAGCTGGATTCCCGTGGGGGATGCCTCCCAATTTCATGTCCGAGGGTCCTGCTCCCACCTTTGCTTCAATGTCGGAATCTAGCCCGGTCCTTGCTGTTCCTCCTCCTGTTGTGCATACTCTGCCCAGAGACGACACCATCTATTATTCTGAGCCGTCCGAGGGCCCAGATGTCTATGAGAAGATGGACGCTATGAACGATCAATTTCTTGAGCTTCGCAAGGAATTGAAGACTCTCAGAGGAAAGGATCTTTTCGGAAAGTCTGCTGCCGAACTCTGCTTGGTTCCTAATGTGAAGATCCCTATGAAATTCAAGGTCCCTGACTTTGAAAAATACAAGGGAAATACTTGCCCTCTCAGCCACTTGGTCATGTATGCCAGGAAAATGTGGACTCAGACCGACAATGACCAACTGCTCATCCACTACTTTCAGGATAGTTTGTCCGGTGTTGCTCTGCGTTGGTACATGGGTTTAGACAGTGCGAACATCCGATCCTTCAACGATCTTGGCGAGGCCTTCGTCAAGCAATACAAGTACAATGTGGATATGGCTCCTGATAGGGATCAATTGAGGGCCATGTCCCAGAAGGACAAGGAAACATTCAAAGAATACGCCCAGAGGTGGCGAGAGGTAGCAGCACAGATCGTGCCCCCGCTAGAAGAGAAAGAGATGACTAAGATCTTTTTGAAGACCTTGAGTTCTTTTTATTATGAGCGGATGATTGCTAGCGCTCCTTCTGACTTCACCGAGATGGTGAATATGGGGATGCGTCTAGAAGAAGGGGTTAGGGAAGGGCGTCTGACAAGAGAGGAAAGCCCTTCTTCCAAACGTTATGGGGCGTTTACGAAAAATAAAGATGGAGAGGCACATGTTGTGACCTCCCATGTGAAACCGAGAAGACCCTCTGTGAGGAGGAAGACCGTGCGTCCCGCCGGTAACCAGCACCAGGTGGCTCATATAGCACCTGTCTTCAGAGATAATCAGCAGTACCAACAACATAACAACAATCAGCAACCATATCCGCAATATCAACATCAACAGCACCGTCCGCAACAGCAGGCCTACCAGCCTCGAAATAGTAATCAAACCAGCACGAGTTACGAGAGGAAAAGGGTCACCTTCGATCCTATTCCGATGACGTATGCAGAGTTATATCCCTCTTTGATAGAGAGGAAGTTGATTACTCCGCGAGACCCACCGGCTATACCTACTAACCCCCAGTGGTGGTATAAGCCCGAATTACACTGTGTTTAACATTCTGGTGCTCCCGGCCACGACGTGGAGAATTGCTACCCTTTGAAGACCAAAGTTCAAGACCTTGTGAGGTGTGGCATTCTGTGTTTCGAGGATGTAAGTCCTAACGTGAAGAACCCATTGCCCGAGCATGGGAAATCTGTCAACATGGTCCAGGGCTGCCCTGGCAAGTACAAAGTCAAATACGTCAGTCATATTCGACAATCTCTGGTCGAGATGCATCGCTTGCTATGTGATTATAGTCATTATGAGCATGACCACGATAGATGCCGGGTCTGTTCTATTAATCAAAGAGGTTGTCTCCAGGTGCGCAAAGATGTTCAAGAAATGCTGGATGAAGGAGTTATTGAGATCCTTCAAAACAGAAATGTTGACAAAGACGCTGATGATGTCAACGTAATTTCTCCAGTATTTCGGATCCCTGAGCCTGTTATCATCAAGTATGATGGTAGCAAGCAGAAGGTTTCTCCCCGCATTAACCATCAAGCCAGCCGGACCGGTACCATACTCTTCTGAAAAGGCGGTCCCTTATCGCTACAATGCTGTCGCGGTAGAAATTGGGAAAGAGGTGTCCTTTCCATCCTCATTTGTTGTTAACATTGCCGATGTTAGTGGTTTGACCCGCAGCGGTCGTGTATTTTCAGCACCTTCAAAGCCTTAAGCTAATACTGATTCTGTTGAACGCCCGATTGGGAATGCTGTGAGCACTCCGAATCCGGCACTTGTTGTTAAGCCCGCCTCTACATTGAGAACTCCTGCTTCTGTTGGCCCAAACGACAATATGAAAGAAGACTGCGATGAGATGTTGAAGCTCATCAAAAGGAGCGAGTACAATATTGTAGACCAGCTTCTACAAACGCCATCCAAGATATATGTGTTATCATTGCTTTTGAACTCAGAACCACACCGAGAGGCTCTGCAGAAGGTGTTGGATGTGGCATATGTGGATCACGATGTCACGATAGAACAATTCGATAGCATTGTTGCAAACATTACTGCTTGTAACAACTTGAGCTTTTGTGACTCTGATCTCCCCGAGGAAGGAAGAGACCACAACTTGGCATTACATATATCTATGGGTTGCAAAGATGACGCCATGTCCAATGTGTTGGTGGACACTGGGTCATCATTGAATGTATTGCCAAAATCCACTCTCTCGAAGCTGTCATATCAAGGGCCTCCCATGAGGCAGAGTGAAGTAGTTGTGAAGGCTTTCGATGGGTCTCGCATGACTGTGATTGGGGAAGTTGATCTCCCAATCAAGATCGGACCAAGCGATTTCCAGATTACCTTCCAGGTTATGGACATTCACCCATCGTATAGTTGTCTCCTAGGCAGACCATGGATTCACGAAGCAGACGCCGTGACATCCACCCTACACCAGAAACTGAAATTTGTGAAGAATAAGAAGCTGGTGGTGGTAGGGGGAGAAAGGGCTCTCCTGGTTAGCCATTTGTCTTCCTTCTCTTATATAGATGCTGAGGATGAAGTTGGAACTCCCTTCCAAGCTTTATTTATTGTTGAGCCTATTGAGAAGAGAACTCCTTCATTTGCTTCCTACAAAGATGCAAAGTTGGCCATTGAGCGTGGTGCAACTGTTGGATTAGGGAAAATGATTGAGCTAGAAGACAACAAGTCCCGGTCTGGCATAGGTTATTCATCTGGGATTTCTAATACGCAACGGTTGTTCAAGAGTGGAGGGTTCATCCACACTGGTCAAGACGAAGAGGTTGCTGCCGTTCTGGAAGACGACGAAGAGGATTCTGGCAACTTCGTCATCCCTGGGGGGATCTGCAATAATTGGGTCGCTGTGGATATTCCAACAGTTATCCATAAGTCAAAGTAATGTTCATTAAAAACCCTCCTCCCATGCCAAAAGGAGAAGTGATGACATTGTTGGCGCATAAATACAATGATATTTTCATTCAATGGATTCATGTTAAATGTTTGTTCTTCCAATTATTTTCCCTTTTCGCTTTTTGCATGAAATTGGTGATCACATAAAACCTAAAAATAGAATAAAATCAATCTTTTCATCTGCATAATGATTTTCCTTGTTTGAATTCTAAAGCTTTTCATATCCAAAATCATTATGCAGGTTGATCTAACCCATTGAACATAATGACCCAACACCATCTCCCAACTTTGAATTCCCTGTATTTGAGGCGGAAGAAGATGATGTTGAAGAGATTCCTGACGAGATTACCCGTCTAATTGAGCATGAAGAGAAGATCATTCAGCCGCATCTTGAGAATCTAGAAACAGTCAACTTGGGGTCTGAGGATTGTGTGCGAGAAGTGAAGATTGGAGCACTCCTGGAAGAGTCTGTTAAGAAGGGGTTGATTGAATTGCTACGAGAATACGTTGATGTCTTTGCCTGGTCATATGAAGACATGCCTGGTCTAGATACAGATATTGTGCAGCATTTCCTACCTTTGAAACCTGAGTGCGTGCCTGTGAAGCAGAAGCTCAGAAGAACTCATCCTGATATGGCAGTAAAGATCAAAGAGGAAGTTCAGAAGCAAATTGATGCAGGGTTTCTGGTGACTTCTACATATCCTCAATGGGTGGCCAATATCGTGCCTGTGCCTAAGAAAGACGGAAAAGTCCGGATGTGTGTGGCTATAGAGACTTGAATAAAGCTAGTCCGAAAGATGATTTTCCTCTACCACATATTGATATGTTGGTAGACAATACAGCTAAATTCAATGTCTTCTCATTTAGGGATGGATTTTCCGGATATAATCAGATTAAGATGGCACCCGAGGATATGGAGAAGACAACATTCATCACACATTCATCGAGTGATGCCCTTCGGTTTGAAGAACGCCGGAGCCACGTATCAACGAGCTGAGACCACCTTGTTTCATGATATGATGCACAAGGAGATCAAGGTATATGTTGACGATATGATTGCAAAGTCAAGAACGGAAGTTGAACATGTAGAGCACTTGTTGAAGCTTTTTCAACGTTTGAGGAAGTATAAGCTCCGTCTGAATCCCAACAAGTGTACATTTGGAGTCCGTTCCGGCAAGTTATTGGGCTTTATTGTTAGTGAAAGAGGTATTGAGGTTGATCCTGCAATGGTCAAAGCAATACAAGAGTGCATGCGCCCAAAACTGAGAAGCAAGTCCGAGGTTTTCTTGGCCGCTTGAATTATATTTCCAAATTCATATCCCACATGACTACCACATGTGCGCCGATATTCAAGCTCCTCCGGAAAGATCAGTCCCATGATTGGACCGAGGATTGCCAGAAAGCTTTCGACATTATTAAAAAGTATCTGTCTGAGCCTCCGATTTTGTCTCCGCCCGTGGAAGGAAGACCATTGATTATGTATCTGACTGTTCTTGAAGACTCAGTGGGTTGGTCAGCAAGACGAATCAGGAAAGAAGGAATATGCTATTTACTACTTGAGTAAGAAGTTCACTGATTGTGAGTCTCGATACTCAATGCTTGAGAAAACATGTTGTGCTTTGGCTTGGGCTGCTAAGCGCCTACGCCAGTACATGTTAAATCATACGACGTGGTTGATATCCAGAATGGATCCAATCAAGTATATCTTCGAGAAGCCTGCTTTAACAGGGATGATTGCCCGTTGGCAGATGTTGTTATCTGAGTATGATATTGAGTATCGAGCTCAGAAGGCTATTAAAGGTAGTATCTTGGTTGACCACTTTGCACATCAGCCGATCGAGGATTATCAGTCAGTTCAGTATGACTTCACAGATGAGGAGATCCTGTATTTGAAAATGAAAGATTGCGATGAGCCTACACTCGATGAAGGGCCAGAGCCTGGTTCCAGATGGAGTATGGTGTTTGATGGCGTTGTAAATCAATATGGAAATGGTATTGGGGAAGTGATTATTACTCCTCAGGGCACACATATTCCTTTTACAGCAAGGCTAACTTTCAAATGCACGAAAATATGTCTGAGTATGAAGCTTGTATTATGGGATTGGAGGAGTGCATTGATCTAAGGATCAAGCATCTTGATGTATATGGTCATTCGGCCCACGTTGTTAATCAGATTAAGGGTGAATGGGAAACGAATCAGCCTAGCCTCATTCCATATAGGGATTATGCGAGGAGGATTTAAACTTTCTTTACTTAGGTTGACTTCCATCATATTCATCGAGATAAGAATCGGATGGCAGATGCTCTTGCTACACTCGCTTCAATGATTGTGGTTAAACTTTGGAACGAAGTCCCCAATATCACTGAGATGCGCTTGGACAGACCAGCTCATGTATTTGCAATAGAAAAGGTGAAAGATGATAAGCCATGGTATTATGATATCAAGTGTTTCCTTCAGAACCAGTCTTACCCGCCTGGGGCATCTGTGAAAGACAGGAAGACTCTGAGGAGATTATCAGGAAGTTTCTACCTCAATGATGATGTGCTTTATAAGAGAAATTTTGACATGGTTCTGCTCAGATGCGTGGATAGACACGAAGCAGACCTGTTGATGACTGAGGTCCATGAAGGTTCATTTGGTACTCATTCCAATGGACATGCCATGGCTAGAAAGATATTGAGAGCAGGCTACTATTGGCTGACAATGGAGTCTGACTGCTGCAAATATGTGAAGAAATGCCATAAGTGTCAGATTTATGCGGTAAGATTCATATTCCCCCGACACTTCTGAATGTGATTTCATCACCATGGCCTTTCTCCATGTGAGGAATTGACATGATTGGTATGATAGAGCCAAAAGCGTCTAATGGACACAGATTTATTCTCGTAGCAATTGATTACTTCACCAAGTGGATTGAAGCAACTTCATATGCAAATGTGACCAGGCAGGTGGTCGTGAAGTTTATCAAGAATCAACTCATATGCCGATATGGTGTGCTAGATAAGATCATTACTGATAATGGATCTAACCTGAACAACAAAATGATGAAAGAACTGGGTAGTGAGTTCAAGATTGCACATCATAACTCTTCTCCCTATAGACCCAAGATGAATGTGGTTGTTGAAGCTGCTAATAAGAATATCAAGAAGATTATCCAGAAGATGGTTGTCAGTACAAAGATTGGCATGCGATGCTACCATTTGCTTTACACGGATATCGTACATTTGTCCGCACTTCAACAGGGGCAACCCCTTTCTCTCTTGTTTATGGCATGGAGGTTGTACTCCCAGTAGAGGTGGAGATCCCATCAATGAGAGTCTTGATGGAAGCCAAGTTGACTGATGCTGAATGGGTTCAGAGTCGTTATGACCAGCTGAATTTGATAGAAGAAAAGAGACTGACTGCTATGTGCCATGGTCAATTATATCAGCAAAGGATGAAGAAAGCTTTTGATAAGAAGGTCAAGCCTCGTGCGTTCCGAGAGGGTGACCTTGTGCTCAAGAAAGTCTTGTCTTTCGCGCCCGATTCCAGGGGCAAGTGGACTCCAAACTATGAAGGTCCATATGTTGTTAAAAGAGCCTTTCAGACGGTGCTTTGATACTTACAACCATGGATGGGGAGGATTTCACTCGTCCTGTGAATTCAGATGCAGTCAAGAAATACTTCGCCTAAAAAAACAAAAACAAAACAACTCGCTAAGTTGAAAACCCGAAAGGGCGGCTTAGGCAAAAATGAGCGTCTCGGTGGATTGAAAACCCGAAAGGGCGATCCAGGCAAAAGTTAGAGACATAAAAAAATGAATATACATATCCCGCTAGATTGAGTACCTCATCCTGGGGAAATCTAGGCAAAAATTAGGGATTTGGCAAGTAACTGCATCCTGACAAGGCTTTGTTCTACAACTGTCAATCCGTCAGGGATTCTTGCTCATTCGTCATCAACCAAAGCTATAAATACATCGGATTCAGAATTGGTGGAGAAATGGTCATTATGTTCAATGTAGCCCTTTTCCAATAAATATCACCAATTTCAAATTTGTAAAGATCTATGGAGTCTTGCCATTTGCAGACTACCATTCCATCAAATAAATTTGAGCCTTTTATCCAATTATTTGCACTCTTGTTTGTTTCTATTCAACAAATGTTTTGCATGTTTCCATTGAAAAAGTATCATTGTTTTAAATAATCGAATTTTTCATAAATTTGTTTTTTAACAAAATGAACATTCACAATGACATAAGGATACTTAAGAGATCTTCAGTGCTCTCCCAAGGATGGTATGATCCCCAACAGGCAGAGTAGCGACCTTTCCTTCTCAGCAGGTGTGATCTTTGGTAGTATGGTACTTGGCGGTGACCTTGGAAGCCTCCTGTTTGGCGGTTGTTCTCCACAGATCCCCCACCTTCTCGGATAGATTCCCCAGTAGAGTAGCTCATGCGGCGGATTTTATCTGTGCAATAACTTCTGTCCCCAGCTGGAATGACTGATGTTTGTTCCCCTGTAGAGATCTTGGCTTCCTGGTATCTCTTGCCCTCATCAGATTGGATACTCTCCGGTGAACCTGGCTTTCTCTCTTGAGATGTAGTACCGGATGTGTGTGTACTTATCCTTTGGAGCTGTTAGAAATGTCTGTTTGTCAGCATTCATCATACATAAACCATGCATGCGTGCATATAGTTTTCAAGCATTCAGATATTCATGATTGCATTCTTTGCCATATACCTTTGTTTGTAATCCCCTGCTAGTGGGTGATATGCTTCCCAAGCAGATGTCCGTGTCTGATCTCCCCATGTAGAGTCAGCCCCTTAAGCAGAAAGTGTTTATCTTTCTTTCCATATTCCCCACCGAGTTATAACCTCGTAGATGATGGTTGTTTCTGTTTCTTCCCAACCCCTATATTGGGATGGGTTTCCCTATTGAGTTATATCCTCACTAGGACGAGTCTTGATTCAGTTTGCCTCTCTAGTTTGATCCTAGACTGGCTTCTTATGATTGTTTCCTGCACTCCCCTGTGGTATAAATGAATAATTGCTCAGTAATTAGTAATCATTCATCTTATCCCCGGCGGAGTCTGTGGTTTTCTACCCAGTAACCGGTAGTTGTAAACCCTATTTCATCCCCTTGCAGAGTTAACCTAATTGATGATGATTACTCCTCCGTGGTTTTCTACCCAGTATCCGGTAGATGTAATCCCCTCCTTGACGGTTATCTTTATCCAATATTCGGTGTCGATATTCCCTCATTTCTCTTGGATAATTTCTCTGTTTAAGCAGTTTATCCCCAGCAAGTCATCTCTCATATACCGGTTGCCGGTAATGTTTGTTGCTCCCCTTGAATGGTCATCATTGTATACCTAGTTTCGGTATCCCGATGCTTTTTTCTCTCGGTCGATTTATCCTTTATTAACCCAGTAACCGGTTGTGGATAACCTTCCATGCGAGTATATTATCTACGTTCTGACGGTAATAGATAATATATCTCATGCACTCTTTGGTCGAAGCCTTTTGTTCTTCCCCAGTTGAGTAAGATTCGTATCCCTTTGTGGAATCGAATGTCCATCCCATAATCGAGTTTGCTTTTATCCCTCTTTTGGATGATGAGTGTTTTGGGAATATTCCCCAATTCATGCTTTGGTTGATCACCTATATATGCCCAGTAACCGGCACCCCTGGTGTTCCCTCCTTCTGCTCCCTATTATGACTTTTTGTCCCCTGTGGAGTCAGATTTTCCTGAGTTGAAATATACCTTTTAGGTCTTCCTCAGATGATTTGGTTTATTTGATATCTCTCACCCTTATACCGGTCTTAGATATTCATTCTCCCGGAGCATGTTTTTCTCTCACCCTTATACCGGTGGGATCACATGATCTCTTTTTGAATTGGGTATAAGCATGTTTTTCTCTCACCCTTATACCGGTGGGATCACATGACCTCATTTGTTTTTCCTCAGCTGAGTCCTTAGTGGACATCTCCACCTGAGTCCGGGTTTTTTATCCGAAGTATCCGTTGCGGATAATTTTGCTGTATTGGCATATTCCCCAATACGTGCATCTTCAATTCAGCTCGAGTCCTTCCATGGATTCATTTCATGGAATCTCTCTGTGACTCTCAGCAAGTTTCAAGTTGTGACCTGCTCACGCGTTTTCATCCCTTTACTCCCCAGTAGAGTCTCCCCCCCCCCCATAGAATGAATTATTCATAGGGATTGTCGATTTCCTCCTGATCTTTGCCCTTGTGGACCTATCCCTACAGCGTTTTATCATTTGCATGCACAATCTGCATCATGACGTCTCTTAGGGACCAAAATTCATCTCTTTGTTATTATTTAAGCACATTCTACCCAGTCGAGACGAAGATTTTAACCTTCACTTCTCCGGCTAGAATGATCTTAAATAGGGGCATCTGTAAGACCCCAATTTTGTCCCTAAGATCCCTCATGGCATCATAACATTGCATTTGCATTGCCTCAAGGATCATAAGCATCTTGGTTCCCTTTGCCTTTGGGTGGGACCTCTTGTGAGTGGTTTGAGATCATCAAGCATGCTTGAATTGTATATCATTGTTTTTCTCATTTTGTTTATTAACCAAAAGCACAAAAATATGTCACTAACATCTTTTGTTTGTAGCTTGAGCAATCACAAGGTCAAGAGCTTCAAGGAGATCCTATGTGCAGAGATATGGCCAAGGGAAGATGATAGCAAGCATGGTAATGGTTCCCAAAGCTCTCATCCACCAAATATGCCTCCCTATCATCTCAACTCATCATTTTGATCAAAGCAAGTCAAAGGGTTTGAGGTTTGTTCCCCAAAGAAACCTTAATTCATCTGTGCACCATAATGCCTTGCTCTTGAAGCAACCTCAGCCCCTGATCAAATACAATCAAGGGAAGTTCTTTAATTCATCATTTCATGCATATTTGAACTTATTTGAGTGTCCTCAATCATCAATTCATCAAGATATGAGTCATGGACTTGAGAAGTTGATCAGTCAATTCATCTGACTATTCTGAAATACACTGAGACCTAACTTTTTGTGTGTTGGTCAAATGGAGATGATCCTAAAAGCAAAAATGTTCTTAAGGACAATATTAACAACTTTCATGTTCATCACAAATTTATTTGAATCTTGGAAGGTCATTTACCATTCCAAGACATTATAGGTCATTTTGAGGTGGGATTAAATGCATTGGAAATATTAAGATGTTTACTTCAAATTTTACGTTGAACAAAATTCCAAAATCTAAAAGGAAATACATGTAATAATGCAAGACATTATAGGTCTTTTTGGACCAAATGCATTAAAAGGCAAAAAAGTCCAACTTCAAGTGCCCATAACTCTTTCACCAAAAATCCAAATGATGCAAAATTTGAGTCCATTTTGATTTTCTTGAAACAATCTGCAACTTTGATGTTGGAGGTTTTTTCATTTAAGGCTTGCATCATCAAAACAGAAGGGCTTCAACATTGGCCAAATTTAGAAACTTTGCCTTTGCATGCTTTGCACCTTGCACTTTAAACTCCAATTTCACCAATTTCCACACTTCAAATGGATTTTTGCCCAACATAACAATTGTTCCTTACATCAAAACCTTTCCAACCATTACTCACATGCTTATGTTTGGATTTGGCAAATGGCATTTTAGAATAGGGGAAGTTTTTGGTTCAATTATGCATAACATATCAAAACTCCATGCACAAGCCAATTCACTCCAAGCTGCGCGTCCAAATCATCTCGCGTTCATTTCAGATTGCATTTGGCATTGAATTTGGGCCTTTTGCATGATCATGCAAGCCCATGCAATGGATATCCAATTCCATGCACACGGATTGAATCACACTTACCTTGCCATTCCCTCTATAAATAAGAGCTCTATTCCATTCAAATTGGATCCAGGAATCAACCTGAAATGCTGCTGAACTGAAAACTTAACCTCTCACCAGAGGAGCTATTTCACTTTTCTTCATTTTTTTTCAGATCTAAAATTCAACTACATCTGGTTGAATCTTTGGATCTAAAGCTCCTAAACCTCTCTCTCATACTCCATTGATCTTCTGTTTGGCCAAAGGAAGCAAGGAAGCAAGCTCAAATCTCCAGAATCCAAGGTTGTTCTTCAACTGGTTTTTTCTTCGAAACTCACCATTTATTGATCTATTTGCTTGGATCTTGTGTTGGCTGAAGTCCTCTTCATAGAGGCAATTGTTTTGAGTGCTCAATTGTTGAAATCCATGAAGTTCATATGAACATCACAGAATTTCCATCTCTGATTTCTCTCAATATAGAGATCTAGAATGGAATTGAGTGATACAGGGATGATGTACATCATCCCAGCTTTCCAATGATGTATGGATCGTGTATTTTGGCTAAGTTTTGGTTGTCTGCAATTTTGCCCGGAGAAGACGGTGGCGCTGGCCACCGTCTACTTTCCAGTTTGAATCTGGATCGTTGGATTGGGTTTCCCAGATCTAATCCTGGCCTTCGCTTGTTATGACTTATTTTAAATCCTTGTGTTACGCGTGGACTTTGGCTTATGGTCAGCGCGCGCTTCTGGAGCGTTTGATCCGCTACGTCAATTAATGAGGCTTGATCAAACGCTCCTTGTTTTTTTGAATTTCTTATTTTCTGGTTTTATTTCTTTTATTTCCATTATTTTCAAAAATTCATATCTTCTTCATTTTAAATCCAAAAATTATGGGACCAATTGCATTATTCTCCAAATAAATTCTAATTTCTAATTTTGATTCTTAATATTTTTTATTTCATCATTTGATATTTTTTGTGAATTTTCTCTTTTCTGGTTATTTTTAATTCATTTTAAATAGTTTTTGATATTAAAAAAATACAAAAATATTTTCCTAACCTATTTGAATGATGATTATGAAAAATATTCTCATCAATTTTTTAATTGATTTGAGATTTATTTGAGATTTTAGTTCAATTAGGTTATTTTTGTTCATTTTTAATTGATTAAAAATAGTTTCTGACTTTTAAAAATGCTGAAACTTTTTGTCAAACTTTGTTTGGCCTTGTTTAACTTGGGATAAATCACTTGGACCTTTCAAGGTTGATTTGAGGTGATTTTGAAGTTTGACCTCTCTTTTATTTTTTAATTCAAGTTTATTTTAATATTAGAAAATGCCAAAAATATTTTGCTTATTGTTTGACCTCCAATCTTCATCTGACTTCTGATTTCTCATTGTTTGACTTTGACTTTCAATGTCATTTGGTCAATACACATGGATTGGTACATTTTATTTCACCTTATGCACTTTATCCTTTCCATTTTCCTTTTCCATTATTCATCTCTTTCTTCCTCTTCTTCTTTTCTTTTTGATCGATGAGTTAAACGTTGATGAGTTAGCATTAATTAGGGAGGCTTAATCTTCTTTGATTCAAATCTAATTCATCTTGATCAATTGATCAAATGAATGGCTTTGCCTTAAGGATAGGTTGCTTCCTAAATCATGCAAAAGACTTAAACCAATACAAGATCAATTCTCTTCTTCTTTTTGGCATGGCAAGTTGTTGGAACTTGGTTCACTAATCAAGACTTCTAACTTGTGTTGTTGCCTACATTATTATTGACCGGCCTCAGATAGTTGTGACTTCTACATAAGTCCAATTACGATTGTTTAACATAGCGATAAATTTGCCTTATGGCACACTAACTACTAACACTAACCATTAACAATTAACATTTACTTTTTGCACTTTACTTTTATGCAATTTACTATTCTTGTACATATTATACATTTGCTTTTCCCTTTGCTCACTTGAGCACATGTTTATGTTAATGTCATTTGCCTTTTGCTCACTTGAGCACATAATTGTGTATATACTATTGTGCTTGTGTTTTGTTTTGATTGTTGTGAACCAAATGCAAAGAATTGGACAAAATGCAGTTAGACCTTAGGATCTTCCCTATGCAAATTTGGAGTCAAAGAGCAACTAGGCATTGAGACTTTAGAATGCTTAAGCTTGAAGATGAACATTGAAAGGACCATATTCTAAACTCCCTCTTGTCCATTCTTTGATTGTATTATAGAACCTTTTGATGTGTGTTTTCTTTGTGGTAGGAGTTCCCACTTGAGCTTAATTGAGGAACCATTACCATGAGCTTCCAAGAGAGAGAGATCCAAGATACATTGAAGAGTCTTTCCAAGAGTTCATTTGATTGTTGAATGCTTGAGTTTATGCTTACTTGCTTGTTTATTCCAAAGGATGGGAGCTACTTGTGTAACACCCCGATAAAATATGATAATTATTTAAATTAAATTTAATAATATATTTATTAATTTAATTAAATAATTGAATATTATTGGAATTATTATTATTATTGGAATTATTATTATTGGAATAATAAAGTTGGAATATATATAAGGTCCCATTTGGTAAAAAGGGTTTGATACGTGAAAACAGAGAACACGTACGGATTGGGAGAAAAGAGAAGAAACTGAGAAAGGGAGAAGAAGAGGCTAGGGCTCAAGAAGAGAATTCACGATTGTTAAAGGTCAAAGAAGATTTGCCGGATTAACTCAGGTAAGGGGGGTTTATCGTCGTTTAATGGGTATTATGGGTTAACATGTAATGGGTAGTAATAAGCCGTTGAATTGACCCTAATTGGGATGATGAGTGCTGAAAAATTGTGATGAATAAGTTATGTAAAAGCTGTAATTGAATCTATATTTGGGTGAGTTGTGATTTTCCGAACGTGTAGCTTTTTACGGAATTGGAATCGGAGGTCCGGAAGTCCTCCAACGGCGGAAAATGCGGAGAATTCTGCATTCTGCTTCGTGTTAGCGCAGGAACAGCTTTCTGTCTTGCGTTAACCGGTTAACCCAGGGTGTTAACCGGTTAACACTGTTATGAATTGTGAAATATTGCTGTCTGTCTTGCGTTAACCGGTTAACCCAGGGTGTTAACCGGTTAACACTGTTGTGAATTGCCAGGAAGCGTGTTCTGTGTTGCGTTAACCGGTTAACCCAGGGCGTTAACCGGTTAACACTGTGTGAAAAGTGAAAAATTTATATTTAAATATGGTGTGCATGTTTGATGTTTGGCCTATATTGGCGTATGATATAATAGGGATCATTTCCCGTTGTTTTGAGCGGTAGGGGTATTAGTAGAGCGTGCTAATACTGTGATACGGTTATGTGATAAATATGTGGATGATGTATGATTGTATGCATAATGTTGTGGATGTATCTATTATGTATGCAATTGTGAATGGACTGTTTATGGCTTAGAGTGTGAGCATATGTCCATTGTGGATTGTTGTTGATGTGTGCATGCTAGGTGATTTAGCGTGCATAATGTGGCCTTTATGGTGGTAGCTAATTCCCATGGTGAGGAATTAGTGAGTGAATTATTGTGGATTGTTGTTGATGTTTGCATGCTAGGTGATTAGCGTGCATAGCATAGCCCTTGGGGTGGTAGCTAATTCCCATGGTGAGGAATTAGTGAGTGAGTCACTAGGTCTCAAATGAGTGGGACTAGTGAGCTTGGTAGCCGTATCTGGATTTGATCGGTGAGGTTGAACTATATGTTCACGAATAGTCGGTACCGCATGCATGGAGTCTCATTGCATAATGTATGTATTGTGTATAATATGAATGGATGTGTTCCAATATTATACGTGTGTTTTGATGTTTATGTTGAGCATGATTATGAGTATGAGTTGATGTTGCCGTTACTGAATGTGTGATATGATTAGGGTGATGAGATGTGTTCATTTACTTAGCATTACATGATATTTTATAATGCTTATTATATCGATTGAGGAACTCACCCTTACAACTATGTTTCAGGTAACGAGCAGTGATTGAGTAGAAGCTAGTCCTTGGAGTCTAGTGTAGTTCCTTAGTGGGTCATGCTCTGGTAGATGTAACATCGGGACGGGATGTTTACTTTGTTTTCAATTGTGGTTGTTGAACAAGTTTTACATGTGATGTGTTACATGTTTTGCATGTTGTTGTTAATTTCTATCCGCTGCGAATTATGCAAATGTTTATTTTGATGAATAAATGAGCATGACGAGTTAAATTGGAACATGGTGTGAAGTGTCAAGTGTGACACCCTTAATTGCATATTTACTCTGATTTATGTTTGGTTGTTTTAATTATTTATTGGGGTATTTTAGAAGGGTGTTACATTAGTGGTATCAGAGCATAGTCGGTCGAGTCGAGTCGTAATTATTCTGTTTCCCTGTACGTGATAGGTGTTGTGTAACCCTATCAGTACTTGTTGTTTTAGCTTGTTGGGTTTTCAGAATAGAGATGGCTGGAAGAGGTAGAGACGATGTTGCGATTGCTGAGGCTCTGGGTATGCTAGCTGGAGTACTTGGAGGGAATCCGAATGTTGTGGGACTGGGAGCTGCTCGTCAACTGAGTGAGTTCCAGAAGAACAATCCTCCAATGTTCAAGGGAGCATACGATCCAGATGGTGCTCAGAAGTGGTTGAAGGAGATCGAGAGGATCTTCCGAGTGACTGAGTGTGTCGATAACCAGAAGGTCAGGTTCGGTACGCATATGCTGTCAGAGGAAGCAGATGATTGGTGGGTTGCTGCCCGCACTGAGTTGGAAGCTGCTGAGAGTGCTGAGATCACTTGGGCGGTGTTCAGAGAGAGATTCCTGAGGAAGTACTTTCCAGAGGATGTCAGGGGAAGGAAAGAGATAGAGTTCTTAGAATTGAAGCAGGGCAACTGGTCTGTTACTGAGTATGCTGCTAAGTTCACAGAGTTGTCGAAGTATTACACTCCCTATGATGAGGCTACTGGGGAATTTTCAAAATGTGTGAAGTTTGAGAACGGGTTACGTCCCGAGATCAAGCAGGCTATTGGGTATCAGCGGATTAGAGTGTTTTCTGACTTGGTTGACTGTTGCAGGATTTTTGAACAGGATACCAAGGCCAGAACGGAGAGCTATCAGCAGAGGGTTGATAGGAAAGGCAAGAATCAGAATGATCGTGGGAAACCGTATGCAGCTGGCAAAGGTTTCCAGAGACAGAGTGGGATGAGGAGACCTAGTGGGGGAGACTCCAGTGCCCCTGCTAAGTGTTACAGATGTGGTCAGGCGGGACATCGTTTCCATGAGTGTACCAGTACTGAGAAGAAGTGTTTCAAGTGTGGAAAAGTTGGTCACTTGGCTGCAGAATGCCGGTTGAAGACTGTGACTTGTTTCAACTGTGGAGAAGTGGGTCATATTAGCCCACAGTGTCCTAAGCCGAAGAAAGAGAACCAGTCGGGAGGCAAGGTTTTTGCTTTATCGGGTTCGGAGACTTCTGCAGATGATCGTTTGATCCGAGGTACATGTTATATTAATGGCTTTCCTCTTGTAGCTATTATTGACACAGGTGCGACTCATTCCTTTATATCTTTGGATTGTGCTGTGAAACTTAAATTAGAGATATCTGAGATGCATGGGAGTATGGTGATTGATACTCCTGCGAAGGATTCAGTGACTACTACTTCAGTTTGTTTGAATTGTCCTTTGAATATTTTTGGTAGAGACTTTGGAATAGACCTCGTGTGTCTTCCACTAGTGCAGATTGATGTTATCTTGGGTATGAACTGGTTGGTGTTTAACCGAGTTTATATCAACGGTTTTGATAAGACTGTGATCTTTCCTGAGATTGAGGAAGGAAAGAGTTTGTTTCTATCAGCAAGACAGGTGAATGAGACAGTAGCAGATGGGGCAGAGTTGTTTATGCTGTTAGCAACTTTGAAGTCCAAAGATAAACTGGTGATTTGTGATCTAGTCGTGGTGTGTGATTTTCCTGATGTGTTTCCTGAAGAAGTGAATGAATTACCGCCAGAGCGTGAAGTTGAGTTCTCGATTGATTTGGTACCTGGTACTAGGCCGATATCGATGGCTCCGTACCGTATGTCTGCTGTTGAGTTAACTGAATTGAAGAGTCCGTTGGAAGATTTGTTGGATAAGAAGTTCATTCGTCCGAGTGTGTCACCGTGGGGCGCACCAGTGTTATTGGTTAAGAAGAAAGAAGGTACTATGAGGTTGTGTGTGGACTACAGGCAACTGAATAAAGTGACGATCAAGAATCGGTATCCTTTGCCGAGGATTGATGATTTGATGGATCAGTTGGTTGGTACGAGTGTGTTCAGCAAAATAGATTTGAGATCGGGGTATCATCAGATACGTGTGAAAACTGAGGATATTCAGAAGACTGCTTTCAGAACAAGGTGTGGACATTATGAGTATTCTGTAATGCCTTTTGGTGTGACTAATGCGCCTGGGGTATTTATGGAGTATATTAATAGGATTTTCCATCCGTACCTAGACAAGTTTGTTGTGGTGTTTATTGACGATATTTTGGTGTATTCGAAATCTGAAGAAGAGCATGCTGAACATTTGAGAGTGGTTTTAGGAGTTCTACGAGAAAAGAAGTTATTTGCTAAACTGTCTAAGTGTGAATTTTGGTTAGAAGAGGTTAGTTTTCTTGGTCATGTGGTTTCAAGAGGTGGTATTGCTGTTGATCCTTCTAAGCTAGAAGCGGTATCTAAGTGGGAAGCTCCGAAGTCAGTTTCTGAGATAAGGAGTTTTCTTGGACTTGCAGGTTATTATAGGAAATTCATTGAGGGATTTTCTAAGTTGGCATTACCGTTGACGATGTTGACTAGAAAGGGGCAAGCGTTTGTTTGGGACTCAAAGTGTGAAGAAGGTTTCCAAGAGTTAAAGAGAAGGTTAACTACTGCTCTTATTCTGATATTACCAAGTCCATCGGAACCATTTGAGGTTTACTGTGATGCTTCGTTATTGGGTTTGGGTGGTGTTTTGATGCAGAATAAGCAGGTTGTAGCTTATGCTTCGAGACAACTGAAGGTTCATGAGAGGAACTATCCGACACACGATTTGGAGGCATTACTTGTACAGGTCAAGATTTGAAGTTTTCAGTGACCATAAAAGTTTAAAGTATTTGTTTGATCAGAAAGAGCTGAATATGAGACAGAGGAGATGGTTAGAATTTCTGAAGGATTATGACTTTGGTTTGAATTACCATTCGGGTAAAGCAAACGTAGTGGCTGATGCATTGAGTCGGAAATCATTGCATATGTCTATGTTAATGGTTAAGGAATTGGATTTAATTGAGCAGTTTAGAGACTTGAGTTTGGTGTGTGAGAGTACTCACAATAGTGTTAAATTGGGAATGTTGAAGTTAACGAGTGGTATTCTGGATGAGATTAGAAAGGGTCAGAAATCCGATGTGCTTTTGGTTGATAAGTTGACTCTAGTGAATCAAGGTCAAGGTGGTGAATTCAGAGTTGATGAGAATGGTGTTTTGAAATTTGGTAATCGGGTGTGTATTCCGGATGTTACCGAACTTAAGAAGAGTATTCTTGAGGAAGGACATCGTAGTGGCCTGAGTATTCATCCTGGGGCTACGAAGATGTATCATGATTTGAAAAAGTTATTTTGGTGGCCGGGAATGAAAAGAGAAATTGCGAGTTTTGTTTATTCTTGTTTGACTTGTCAGAAGTCAAAGATTGAGCATCAGAAGCCGTCTGGGCTAATGCAACCGTTGGCTATTCCAGAGTGGAAGTGGGATAGTATCAGTATGGATTTTGTTTCTGGTTTACCGAGGACAATTAAGAATTTTGAAGCTATTTGGGTGATTGTTGACAGATTGACAAAATCGGCTCATTTCATTCCGATCAGAATGGATTATCCGTTAGAGAGATTAGCTGAGTTGTATATTGAGAAAATTGTAAGTTTGCATGGTATTCCGTCGAGTATTGTTTCGGACAGAGATCCTAGATTTACATCGAAGTTCTGGGAAGGTTTGCAGAGGGCTTTGGGAACTAAGCTGAGATTGAGTTCTGCATATCATCCGCAGACTGATGGTCAGACTGAGAGGACGATTCAGTCACTGGAGGATCTTTTAAGGGCTTGTGTTTTGGAAAAGGGAGGTGCTTGGGATTGTTATTTACCTTTGATTGAGTTTACCTACAACAAGAGTTTTCATTCGAGCATTGGTATGGCACCGTTTGAAGCTTTGTATGGTAGGAGATGTCGGACACCTTTATGTTGGTATGAGTCCGGTGAGAGTGCTGTGGTTGGACCGGAGATTATTCAACAAACTATGGAAAAGATTAAGATGATTCAGGAGAAGATGAGGATTGCTCAGAGTCGTCAGAAGAGTTATCACGACAAGAGGAGGAAGTCACTTGAGTTTCAAGAGGGAGATCATGTGTTTCTTCGTGTTACTTCGATAACTGGGGTTGGTCGAGCTTTGAAGTCGAAGAATATGACACCTCGATTTATTGGTCCTTATCAGATTTTGGAGAGGATAGGGGAGGTAGCCTATCGTGTCGCTTTACCGCCGTCACTTGCGAATTTGCATGAGGTTTTTCATGTGTCTCAGTTGAGGAGGTACATTCCTGATCCGTCGCATGTGGTCCAAGTAGATGATGTACAGGTGAGAGATAACCTGACTGTTGAAACATCACCTATGAGGATCGAGGATCGAGAGTTGAAGCAGTTGCGGGGTAAAGAGATTGCTTTGGTAAAGGTAGCTTGGGGAGGACCAGCAGGTGGCAATGTGACTTGGGAACTTGAGAGTCAGATGAAGGAGTCTTATCCTGAGTTATTCGCTTGAGGTATGTTTTCGAGGACGAAAACTCTTTTAGTGGGGGAGAGTTGTAACACCCCGATAAAATATGATAATTATTTAAATTAAATTTAATAATATATTTATTAATTTAATTAAATAATTGGAATATTATTGGAATTATTATTATTATTGGAATTATTATTATTGGAATAATAAAGTTGGAATATATATAAGGTCCCATTTGGTAAAAAGGGTTTGATACGTGAAAACAGAGAACACGTACGGATTGGGAGAAAAGAGAAGAAACTGAGAAAGGGAGAAGAAGAGGCTAGGGCTCAAGAAGAGAATTCACGATTGTTGAAGGTCAAAGAAGATTTTCCGGATTAACTCAGGTAAGGGGGGTTTATCGTCGTTTAATGGGTATTATGGGTTAACATGTAATGGGTAGTAATAAGCTGTTGAATTGACCCTAATTGGGATGATGAGTGCTGAAAAATTGTGATGAATAAGTTATGTAAAAGCTGTAATTGAATCTATATTTGGGTGAGTTGTGATTTTCCGAACGTGTAGCTTTTTACGGAATTGGAATCGGAGGTCCGGAAGTCCTCCAACGGTGGAAAATGCGGAGAATTCTGCATTCTGCTTCGTGTTAGCGCAGGAACAGCTTTCTGTCTTGCGTTAACCGGTTAACACTGTTATGAATTGTGAAATATTGCTGTCTGTCTTGCGTTAACCGGTTAACCCAGGGTGTTATCCGGTTAACACTGTTGTGAATTGCCAGGAAGCTTGTTCTGTGTTGCGTTAACCGGTTAACCCAGGGCGTTAACCGGTTAACACTGTGTGAAAAGTGAAAAATTTATATTTAAATATGGTGTGCATGTTTGATGTTTGGCCTATATTGGCGTATGATATAATAGGGATCATTTCCCGTTGTTTTGAGCGGTAGGGGTATTAGTAGAGCGTGTTAATACTGTGATATGATTATGTGATAAATATGTGGATGATGTATGATTGTATGCATAATGCTGTGGATGTATCTATTATGTATGCAATTGTGAATGGACTGTTTATGGCTTAGAGTGTGAGCATATGTCCATTGTGGATTGTTGTTGATGTGTGCATGCTAGGTGATTTAGCGTGCATAATGTGGCCTTTATGGTGGTAGCTAATTCCCATGGTGAGGAATTAGTGAGTGAATTATTGTGGATTGTTGTTGATGTTTGCATGCTAGGTGATTAGCGTGCATAGCATAGCCCTTGGGGTGGTAGCTAATTCCCATGGTGAGGAATTAGTGAGTGAGTCACTAGGTCTCAAATGAGTGGGACTAGTGAGCTTGGTAGCCGTATCTGGATTTGATCGGTGAGGTTGAACTATATGTTCACGAATAGTCGGTACCGCATGCATGGAGTCTCATTGCATAATGTATGTATTGTGTATAATATGAATGGATGTGTTCCAATATTATACGTGTGTTTTGATGTTTATGTTGAGCATGATTATGAGTATGAGTTGATGTTGTCGTTACTGAATGTGTGATATGATTAGGGTGATGAGATGTGTTCATTTACTTAGCATTACATGATATTTTATAATGCTTATTATATCGATTGAGGAACTCACCCTTACAACTATGTTTCAGGTAACGAGCAGTGATTGAGTAGAAGCTAGTCCTTGGAGTCTAGTGTAGTTCCTTAGTGGGTCATGCTCTGGTAGATGTAACATCGGGACGGGATGTTTACTTTGTTTTCAATTGTGGTTGTTGAACAAGTTTTACATGTGATGTGTTACATGTTTTGCATGTTGTTGTTAATTTCTATCCGCTGCGAATTATGCAAATGTTTATTTTGATGAATAAAAGAGCATGACGAGTTAAATTGGAACATGGTGTGAAGTGTCAAGTGTGACACCCTTAATTGCATATTTACTCTGATTTATGTTTGGTTGTTTTAATTATTTATTGGGGTATTTTAGAAGGGTGTTACAACTTGGATCATCAATATGATCTCAAGAGAGGAACTCCATAGTGGTTTTGTTTCTTTTCCCTCACCTTTTTGCTTTACTTAGGACTTTAGCCCTTCTTCTTCTTCTCTCCACTCTAACCCAAGCCAAAACTTTTTGTGCAAACATTTAATACTTGTTTTTCAACATTAGAAACCTAAGCCTTATGCTTTTGATTTTTAAACTTTCTTTTCATAACACTTATTTTGAATTGAATCTTTAAGTCCACTTTGACCATTTTTGTACATACTTTTGATTGGTAAATATAACCCATTCAAATACTTTTGTGGTTTCAATGGCCACTTTCTTAATCAAATTTTTCATAACCTTTAGCTATTAGGTTTGAGTTATCTTTGTAGTAGATGTAATACTCGCCTATATCCTTAGTGATGGACAATGAGTCTTCCATGCTTATTATAGGGTTAACCCCTCACTAGCATGTTGAAGCTATCCTCACATGGTGGATTTGTGGTTTTAGGTTGAGTTTTCTCCCTTTGATGACAAAAGACCTTAAGGCTTTTGGACTAATCAATTCACCAACTTGTTTTGAGATTTTTACCCCGAACTACGAGGTTTTGATCCTAATCTTTTTTAAGATGGTACGTAGGCAATGGGTTTATCCATCCAAACACAAAATGTAAATAAAATTGTATATTCTCTTCTCATCCCCTCAATCATGTTTGCACAAACAAATTGTCACAAAACAACAACCTTACAACAAGTATGAAATGGGCTCCCTAGGAGTACCTAGGATGTTTTGGGTGCCTAACACCTTCCCATTGCATAACCGACCCCCTTACCCAGATCTCTGATTCTCTTTTACTAGTTTTTGTTAAAACTTTTAGGTTTTTGTTCGCTTTCTAACCATTCCTTTGGATAAATAGAAGTGCGATGGCGACTCGACTTGTATGATTTACCTTGGATTTAGTCAATATCTCTAATGGTAACGAATACCCCGCTACAGATGGGATGATGACTATGGGAACCTCTTGTAGAATATGATCGTCAGGTTTAACCATAGTACACTCACTTTGGGTGGTTTTTAACCGAGACTCCATGCTCGTGACTTGCAACAAACCCTTGATTCATGGTTGATCCGTTCTCGTATATCCTTAATATCAATGGAACTTGGGTTTTGATAAGGTGTAAATCATAATCCACCAAAATGGATGATTGATATTGAGGATGACTTGATCCATCCCATGACCTTTGTGTGGTGTGTTTTGCTTGATCCTTGAGTGTGATTGTTGCATCCATGCATTCATGCATTCATACACATCCATATCATGAACAATGAGAAAATTTTCAAGGAACTTAAGAGGTCTATTTGCAAATTTTCAGACATGGATAAGCAAAGAAGGAATACGAAGAAATACAGTTTCAGACAACCCGAATTGAAAGAGTTAAGAAGTTTGACATCCTATGTATTAGACCCCTAGGAGTTCAAAGCTCTCCATGGGAAGCTTCTATCTATTCTTGCTACTCAAGTGGATGAAGGTATGATGAGTGTGTTGGTGCAGTTCTATGATCCTCTGTACCGTTGCTTCACATTTCCGGATTTCCAGCTTTTGCCTACGCTTGAGGAGTATGCCTACCTTGTGGGTATACCTATCTTAGATCAGTTGTCGTTCAGTGGCTTGGAGAGAGTTCCTTCTTCCCAAGAGATTGCTGATCTGTTACATATAGATGAATCTATTGTTGGTGCTCATATGACTACCAAAGGTGGAATTCGAGGTCTCCCATCTGATTTCCCCATTGCTCAAGCTACTATGTATGGGAAGTCCATGAGTGAGGACGCCTTTGAGGCCATATTTGTACTTCTCATCTATGGGCTAGTGTTATTCCCCAACATCGACAATTTTGTGGATGTGAATGCTATTAGGATTTTCTCTACTCTTAATCCCGTTCCTACTCTGTTGGGTGACACTTATTTCTCTTTGCATATGAGGAATGCAAAGGGTGGTGGTACCATTGTGTGTTGTTTGCCTCTGTTGTACAAGTGGTTTATTTCGCACTTGCCACAGATGCTCGCCTTCAAGGAGAACAAAGGATGTCTACGGTGGTCCACGAGATTTATGTCTCTCACTAATGATGATATCTTTTGGTACAACCGTGTATATGATGGTGTGCAGATTATTGACTCTTGTGGTGAATTCTCCAATGTGCCTCTTCTTGGTACATATGGTGGGATTAACTACAACCCTGTTTTGGCACGTCGTCAACTTGGGTTCCCCTTAAAGGACAAACCTAATAACATTTTGTTAGAAGGTGTGTTCTTTCAAGAGGGTAAAGATCCCCAAAACTTGAAGGGCATGATGGTCCGCGCTTTGCGCAAGATTCATAGGAAAGGAAGGAAAGAGCTTGGTCCGAAGAATTGTATTGCTTTGGAACCCTACACCTCGTGAGTTAGGAGGAGAGCTTCTGAGTACCGCATGCCCTATGACTACCCGAGACCTACACCTATAGTTATGGTTGGGCCTTCAACCCTCCCTGACCAAGGAGTAGAGGAGTTGAGAGATGAAGACCGTTCGCGTGCTTGGGTCCGTGAGCGAGAGGAGCTACTTCAGCAGCTTAGAAATAAGGATGCATTGATAGAGTTTCTGGAGCATTAGGTTATCGACGGGCCTGATGATGTGGTGACTTCTCTTCTTCCTCAGTCTTTCAGGTTTTGGAAGAGGAAGTACGATCGACTCGCCAAGGAGAAGGCAAATATGGAGGCATCCTATGAGAGAGAGGTGAAGAGGCTTCATGCAGCTTATCTTCTGGTCTCGAGAGCTTTGGACGATTGTTTCTAGGGTTCCATAGGATGTTCATTTTCCTTCTCTCTTATATTATATTTGGTTACCAAAACTGTACTTCTTTGGTGTAAAATTATTCCATATATTATTGATATGATTATTCCATTATATGTCTAAATGATTAATATTTTCCAGATGTTTGCAAATAGATCTCTAAAGTTCCTCTGATTAAAAAATAAAATCATATGCACAAGCATTGCATGCATTATGTGCATAAGCAGGTTTTGTTCCAGGGCTTCTTGTTCAGTGGTCTAACTCTGTGTTCTTCATTTATTTTGAAGACAAGCTGACGCTCCGGTACTATACCAGAGCCAACTCATCAAAGCTAATGGATCACCTCGAGCAAGAAAATAGAGAACTCAAGGAGGAAGTGGCAAGATTGACTGCCCTGATGGAGTCATTCTTGGCCTCCCAAAGCCAGTCTTCTCCGACGCCTTCAACTCCTCCCCAGAGGACGGTCATCTCAAAGGTTGCTTCCTCCACCGTGCTTGATGCCAGTGCTCACTTTGCGCCGTCTGCTATGCCAGCCGGGTTTCCCTAGGGGATGCCCTCTAATTTTGTTCCAGAGGGTCTCGCCCCTACTTTTGCTTCTCTGCCGACATCTAGCCCGGTCCTTGCTGTGCCACCTCCAGTCGTGCGTACTTTGCCGAGAGTCGATGCCACCATTTACCACTCTGAGCCATCTGAGGGCCCAGATGTGTATGAGAAAATGGACGCTATGAATGATTAATTCCTTGAGCTGCACAAGGAACTTAAAACTCTCAGAGGTAAGGACCTCTTTGGCAAATCTACTGTTGAGCTATGCCTCATGCCTAATGTCAAGATTCCAGTCAAATTCAAAGTGCCTAACTTTGAAAAGTACAAAGGAAACACTTGTCCGCTCAACCATCTTGTGATGTACGCACGCAAGATGTCGACTCAGACCGACAATGATCAACTCCTGATCCACTACTTCCAGGACAGCCTGTCCGGTGCCACTTTGAGATGGTAGATGGGTCTGGATAGTGTGAACATCCGCTCCTTCAACGACCTTGGCAAAGCCTTCGTCAAGCAGTACAAGTACAACGTTGATATGGCTCCCGATAGGGACCAACTGAGGGCTATGTCCCAGAAGGAGAAAGAAACATTTAAGGAGTACGCCCAGAGGTGGCACGAATTGGCTACACAGATTGTGCCCCCGCTTGAAGAGAAAGAGATGACGAAGATCTTTCTCAAAACTTTAAGCTCTTTCTACTACGAGCGGATGATCGCTAGCGCTCCTTCTGATTTCACCGAGATGGTGAACATGGGGATGTGTCTAGAAGAATGAGTGAGGGAAGGGCGCCTGACCAGAGAAGAAGGCTCTTCTACCAAACGTTATGGGGCATTTGCTAAGAAGAAAGATGGAGAGGCACATGTTATGTCCTCCCATGTCAAACAACGAAGATCCTCTGTGAAGAGGAAGACTGTGCGTACAGCCAGTAACCAGCACCAGGTGGCTCATATAGCACCTGCATTCAGAGAAAACCAACATTATCAGCATCAGAACCAGCAACAGCAACATCAACAGTATCAGCAACAACAGCATCGTCCTCAACAGCAGGCCTACCAGCCTCGAAACAACAATCAAACCAGCACTAGCTATGATAGGAAGAGGGTCAGTTTTGATCCTATTCCAATGACCTACGCTGAATTATATCCTTCACTGATCGAAAGGAAGCTGATCACTCCACGTGACCCACCTGCTATACCGACCAACCCTCAATGGTGGTATAAGCCTGAGCTTAACTGTGTTTATCATTCCGGTGCTCCTGGACATGATGTGGAGAACTGTTACCCTCTCAAGACCAAGGTGCAAGACCTTGTTAGAAGCGGTATTTTGTGTTTCGAGGACGTAGGTCCTAATGTGAAGAAGAACCCATTGCTCGAGCATGGGAAATCTGCTGTTAATATGGTTCAGGGTTGCCCTGGCAAGTACAAGGTCAGATATGTCATCCATATCAGACAATCATTGGTCGAGATGCATAGACTGTTGTGTGGATACAGTCATTATGAGCATGACCATGACAGCTGCCGTGTATGCACTATCAATGAGAGGGGATGTCATCAAGTCAGAAAAGACATCCAAGAAATGCTGGATCAGGGTGTGATAGAGATACTTCAAAATCATGATGAGGATGAAGTCATGTGATATCCCCTGTATTTAGGATACCTGAGCATGTTGTTGTCCGATATGATGGCAGCAAGCAGAAGGCCTCTCCTACTCTCATTATTAAGCCAGCTGGCCTTGTTCCATACTCTTCAGACAAGGTTGTTCCCTATCGTTACAATGTAGTTGCATTAGAAGATGGGAAGGAGGTGGCGTTGCCCTCCGCTTCTGTGACCAATATTGTTGATGTCAGTGGTTTGACCCGCAGTGGTCATGTTTTCTCGGCGCCGCCGAAACCCCAAGCTGACACCAGAAGAACTGATGTTGCTAATAGTGTTGCCTGTCCTTTGGGGAATTCTTCTTCTTCTCCAAATTTGGCACTTGTTATTGACAGACCTGCCGCTACTGTTAGAGCTCATGTCCCTGCTGGCCAGAATGGCATATTAAGAGAGGACTGCGATGAGATGCTGAGGCTCATCAAGAGGAGTGAGTATAATGTTGTAGATCAGCTGCTACAAGCGCATTCAAAGATATCAGTGTTGTCTTTGTTGATAAACTCTGAGCCACACTGAGAAGCTTTGCAGAAGGTGTTGGACGTGGCGTACGTAGATCACGACGTCACCATAGAACAGTTTGATAGCATTGTTGCAAATATTACTGCTTGTAACAACTTGAGCTTCTGCGATGCTGATCTTCCCGAGGAGGGAAAGGACCACAATTTGGCACTTCACATCTCTATGAATTGCAAGGATGATGCCCTGTCTAATGTGCTGGTAGACACAGGATCATCGCTGAATGTGTTGCCAAAATCCACTCTGGCGAAACTTTCATACCGGGGGCCTCCCATGAGGCAGAGTGGAGTGGTTGTTAAGGCTTTTGATGGATCCCGAAAGACAGTGATTGGTGAGGTTGAACTCCCAATCAAGATAGGACCTAGTGATTTCCAGATCACTTTCCAGGTCATGGATATCCACCCATCATATAGCTATTTGTTGGGCAGACCATGGATTCACGAGGCAGGCGCCGTGACATCCACCCTACACCAAAAGTTGAAGTTCGTGAAGAACAAAAAGTTGGTGGTAGTAGGGGGAGAGAAGGCTCTCTTGGTAAGCCATTTGTCTTCCTTTTCTTACATTGATGCTGAGGATGAAGTTGGGACGTCGTTCCAAGCCTTGTCTATTGCCGAGCCTTCTAAGAAAGGAACTTCTTCATTTGCATCCTACAATGATGCGAAGTTGGCCATTGAGCATGGCGCAACTACTGGTTTAGGAAAAATGATTAAGCTGGAAGACAATAAATCTCGGGCTGGCATAGGGTACTCTTCAGGCACTTTCAACAAGCACGGTCTATTTCAGAGTGGTGGTTTCATCCACACGGTTGAAGACCAAGAAGCTGCTGCTATTGAGGAAGATGATGCAGAGGAAGATTCTGGCAACTTTGTCATCCCTGGAGGGGTCTGCAATAATTGGGTCGCTGTTGATGTTCCAACAGTTGTCCATAAGTCCACGTAATGTTCATTTTTGTTTAAAAACCCTTCTCCCGTGTCAAAAGGAGAAGTGATGACATTGTTGGTCCATAAATACAATGATATTCATTCAATAAATTCATGTTAAATGTTTGTTTTTCCAAATTATTTTCACTTTTTTCTTTTTTGCATGAAATTGGTGATCACTAAAGAACCCTAAAAAGAGAATAAAATCAATCTTTTCATCTGCATAATGATTTGCCTTATTTGAATTCTAAAATCTCTTTTATATCCAAAATCATTATGCAGGTTGATCAAACCCATTGAACATAATGATCCAACACCATATCCCAACTTTGAGTTCCCTGTATTTGAGGCAGAAGAAGATGATGTTGAAGAGATTCCTAATGAGACTACCCGTCTACTTGAGCATGAAGAGAAGATCATTCAGCCGCATCTTGAGAATCTGGAAACAGTCAACTTGGGGTCTGAAGATTGTGTTCGAGAAGTGAAGATTGGGGCACTCCTGGAAGAATCAGTTAAGAAGGGGTTGATTGAGTTGCTACGAGAATACGTCGATGTCTTTGCCTGGTAATATGAAGACATGCATGGTCTGGATCAGATATCATGCAACATTTCCTGCCTTTGAAGCCTGAGTGTGTGCCTGTAAAGCAGAAGCTCATAAGAACTCATCCTGATATGGTAGTGAAGATTAAAGAAGAAGTTCAGAAGGAAATTGATGCGGGATTTCTGGTGACTTCTACATATCCTCAATGGGTGGCCAATATCGTGCCCGTGCCTAAGAAAGATGGAAAAGTCCGAATGTGTGTGGACTATAGAGACTTGAATAAAGCTAGTCCGAAAGATGATTTTCCTCTATCACATATTGATATGTTGGTAGACAATACAACTAAATTCAATGTCTTCTCATTTATGGACGGATTTTCCGGATATAAAAAAACAAAACAAAACACAAGAGGGGTACATGTAGTACATGCGATATATTAAATGTAGGTAATGTGCTTAACCCAAAGAAATAACACATCCCACCATCAACAAAGTCTTGCCTTGTGTTGAGTCACTTCTACTCTAGGATTCAACTTCACCTTGTATACCCACTTCACATAGATTGCCTTCTTATCTTGGGACAATTCGACAAGTGGCCAAGTGTTATTGACTTCGATTGACTTCAGCTCTTCGTTTATTGCTTTCATCCACTTCGAGACTTTCAATGCCTCAGCTGCATTGACAGGTTCGACATCTTCCTAGAAAGCAGAATGTACCAGCTCACCTTCCTCATTGACCACATCATCTGATAAAATCACACATTCTTGCAACCTTGCAGACATGTGTCTTGTTCTTTGAGGTCTGCTTGTGCTTGCTTCACCTCTGACTTCTTTCTGTCGAACTTCTCTTTCGACTTCACTAGCCGGTTCGTCACAAAAGATTCTCACTGAATCTTTCTTGACATTCTCATTCCAATCCCACTCCTTATGCTCATCTATGATCACGTACCTACTGATCACCACTTAATTATTCACTGGGTCGAACAACTTGTATCCTTAAGTCGAATGATATCCTATCAGGATCATCTAATTTGACTTGTCATCAAGTTTTATTCTCAACTGATCTGACACATGTCTATGTGTTATAGATTTAAACACCCTTAGATGACTCAAGCTAGGCTTGACACCATATCAACATTCTTCTGGCGTGATTCCTTCTAGCTTCTTTATCGGACATTTGTTCAGGACATATGTTGCAGTAGGCACAGCTTCTCCCCATAATTCTTTGAGTAGATGCTTGTCTTTCAACATACTTCTAACCATATTCATAATGGTTCTATTCTTCCTTTCTGCGACTCCATTCTGTTGTGGAGTGTATGGTGGAACCACCTCATGCACAATCCCTTCTTTCATACATAATGCATCGAAGTCTTTCGACACATATTCTCCACCACCACCAGTCCTCAAAATCTTGATCTTTCGACCGCTCTGTCTTTCGACCATAGATTTAAACTTGGCAAATACCTCGATCACTTCACTTATCTTCTTGATCAGGTAAGACCATAGTTTTTGACTGAAATCATCTATGAATGTAACAAAGTATTTGTTATCTCCAATCGAATCCACCTGGAGAGGACCACATACATCAGAGTATATGACTTCAAGAATTACCTTTGACTTGCTTCCTGCATCCTTACTGAAGTTGTTCTTATGTTGCTTCGCCTGCACGCATTCTTCACACACTTCGTTTGGAATGTCGACTTTTGGTAATCCTGAAACCATATTTTTTCTCTTCAAATCTCTGATGTCTTTGAAAATTAGATGGCTAAGTCTATAATGCCATATCCATTCATCTCTGTTGACTGCTATTGCAAGGAACTTATGCTCTACCACATTAAGCTCAATCTTGAAGGTTCTATTCTGAGACATTTAAGGCTTCAAGATCAACCTTCCATTTGAGTCGAGAACTCTCATCATCTTGTCTTTGATCGACACCTTGTAGTTCTTTTCGACTAGCTTCCCTATGCTGAGCAAATTGCTCTTCATGCCTGGTATGTACAACACATTTAAAATTACCGACCTCTTGCCATCTTTCCTCATAATCAGAACATCACCAACACCTTCAGCTGCTAGAGTGTTGTCATTTGCAAATTTTACCATGTTCTTCATTGAGGGTTTTATGTTGACAAACCAATCTTTCCTTCCATACATGTGTGATGAGCATCCTGAGTCCAACTATCATTGGTCCTTGAATCTCTCTTCATCTCTTGTTGTAATCATCAACAACGTTTCTTCTTCTTCATATTTCGCCAGTTTTGCATAAGTTTCTTGATTCTTCTGCTTTTCTAGACAATCACTAGAATAGTGACCATACTTTTGATAATTGTAAACTGAATGTGACTATTGTCTGGATTTTGACCACCACTTATTCCTCTACCTGCAACATCACCTCTTTGTTTGCCTTGGGTCCAGGGTTTTCTCTGATTCGACCAGTTTCCTTCTTGCTGATTTCGACCAGTCGAATTGTTGTAACCTCCTCTGCCTTTGTTGCCATTCTAGCTTCCTTTGCCTTCTCTTTCTTTCGCTGATTGAGCCTGCAAAGCCATATCACTCTTCGACTTTCCTGCAGCTCTTTCAGCCATTCTTTGTTCATGAGATTCAAGCGTCCCTTGAAGCTCTTCCTTTGTCAATTTTGACAAATCTTTCAACTCTTCTATGGCTACTACCACATGGTCGAACTTTGGAGCCAACAACCTCAAGATCTTTCCAATAACATATCTTGATGTCAACGCTTCTCCACATACCTTGATTTGATTCACCAGTTTCGTAACCTTGGTGAAGAAATCAGTTACGCTTTCATTATCTTCTATCTGAAGCAATTCATACGTTCTTTTGTGAGTTTGTAACCTCACCTCTTTCACCTTCTCCGTGCTTCCAAACGATTTCTCCAGAATTTCCCATGCTTCTTTTGCTGACTCTGCATCACTAACCTTTTCAAAGTTATCTGCATCAACACATTGATGGATTATACAGAGAGCTTTATAATCTTTCTTCTTTAATTCTTTATGTGCAGCCTTTTCTTGATCTGTCACGGCTTCTGCAAGCGTTGTTAGTCCTTCCTTCACAAAATCCCAAAGATCTTGATAACAGAACACACCCTTTATCCGGTTGCACTGATTCTCATAATTGTTGTTCTTGAGAATCGAAAAATTTGCTGGAAAATGCTCGTTTTGATGATTTGTTGCCATGGTGATTTTCTTCCCACGAATCTATTATTGATACCAGATGTTGGAAATCCCCCAAAATCTATCGAGAATTTCAATCAATCTTGATGAACAAGATTGTTATTACCCACACAATAGCAATGAAAAGAGAAGAACAATGGAGAAAGAAAGAAAGTAAAGAACGATGAAGGAGAAGAGTAATAAAATTTTGCAGAGTTTCTCTCTGCCCACGAACTGTGGAAAATTTCTTATTCACTTTGCAACTGCAAAATACTATGAATACAATGTTATGAATACTCTATTCACCTCATTACAAAAAATAAGGGTTACTCCCTCTATTTATAGATTTAGGTTAACTTGGACCTCAAGGCAAAACCCAAAACTATAAAAGCCCAAAATAGCTAACACTACTAAAATAGGCATAAGTCGAAATCCTGTGTGAAGCAACATGCTTCGACACTTTGACACTAACACAACTCAACACACCAGGTGGTTCGACAATTCCTTGTTCTGTCGAGCAACCTGCTTCGACACAAGGAATTACAATTCAACAAAGGTCGCAAATTCGAATCTTGACAAATACAAAAAATATATTCACTTTATAATTTCTTATATATTTTGATCAATATTATTTTCATAACTATTATAGAGCACTTATTCTATTTTTATTTCAAATATTATCTAATTATAAAAATTATCAAAAAAATTGATATATATTTTTAATATAGTCTCTCTAAAATAACTTTAGATTATTTCTATTCTATATTTTTTATATTATATATCAGAAAAATAAATTAATAATAAATAATAATATTCTTGATTTTTCACCTATAAGATATAGAGTTTGTAAATTTTGATTTATAGTTTGTCTAATTTTTTTTCTGATGATCATTAGGAGTATAATAAAAAAAATAGAGATAATAATGTCAAAAATAAGACCTTCATTTTTCAACTACTATCAACAATAAAATCATTTTAAAATATCACAATATCATTAATAACAAATTAAGATAACTCTTTTTTAGAAGATAACATACAAAACATATTAACATATTAAATACTTCCAAACTTTGATATATATTATTTTCATACAATTTATAATACATCTATTCTAATATATTAAATCAAAAGCGAACACTCTTAAAATTAAAGAATGAAATTTTGGATACATCATTTTAATATAGTGTCTCTAAAATAGTTTTAAATTCTTTCTATTGTACTTTCTTCATATCATGTCAAACAATCTATTATATATTATCTATATAATATATAAAATTTGAAGTGGAAGATTATATCATGACACATATTAATATTTCTACTTTATTTGTGTCACATCATCTCATATGCCTATGTGGAACCTACCACCACTCATTTTCACTTTTCAAAAAATGAAATACAATATTTATTCTCTTTTGAAGGTTACGAATTCAAACATTGGCAAAGACAAAAAACAATTATTTTTAATAAAACGAGTTGACAATACAACCACTATTTAAACTATATATATTTTTCTAACTTTTAAATTTAAAATAAGCATGTAAATTTAAAAATTAAAAGTAATTTTTTTTTAAAAGCGTAAAAAAGTGAGCACTTAAAATAGTAAGCACTTAGATAAATATTTTCTTTTCATAAATTTTATAGAATAATGTTTATATTTTTCTTGACATAATTACTAACTTTAATATATTTTTTCAATGTGTCTTTAAAATAATTTTACCTTCTTTCAATTTTAAAATAATAAATGGTATAGTACTTTTGATTATTTCATTTATAGTATTTGGTTGTTGATTTTAATATTTTATTTTGATATCACATTGCAAAAAAAATAAAATGATATAATACATATATGAATATTTTTAATATTGACGATTGGCTCGAGATTCAACTAATTAAACAAATTTATCTTTATTTAAAAAAATTGTTTTTGAGAAAATATATTTTATCTTGATTTTGACCAAAATATTTTTAAAAATAAGAGTTACTTCTACAAAATATATTATCTTAAATTTCAAAAAATATTATAATAGATATGGGAATTTCAAACACAATTAAATAAATTTTATATAATTTATATAATATATTAAATCTGAAGCGACATATTATATCACGACACATGTTAATAATTCTACTTCATTTATGTCACATAATCTCATAATCCTATGTGGCATCTTCCATCATTCATTTTCACTTTTCAAAAAACAAAATACAATATTTACTCTCTATTGAAGGTCATGAATTGGAACATTGGAAAAGACAAAAAAATCTTAAAATATAATAGAGTAAGCCAGAATCTTTTACTGCATCCATATACTTTAGTATTACCTTTTCTCATATAATACTGAATTAGAAATTAAAGACAAATAACAATATTCTCGATTTCTCACTCATGAAAAAAGAATTTTCTCAAATAGAATTATACTTTAATATTTTCTTTTATAATAGTGACCATAGAAAGTCTAATAAAAATATTGAAAATAATATCTAGAAAAAGAACACATCTATATAATATATATATCTATATAATATATATCTATATAATATATTAAATATAAAGCGGTAGATTATATTACGACCCATATTAATAGTTCTATTTCATTTGTTCCACATCATCTCATAGTCCTATGTGACACCTTCCATGACTCATTTTTATTTTTCAAAAAACAAAAAACAATATTTATTCTCTATATAATATATTAAATTTGAAAGAGCAAATTATATCACAACATATGATAATACTTCTACTTCATTTGTGCAACATCATATTATAGTCATATATGTCACCTCCAATCACTTATTTGTTCAAACCTTAGCAAAGACAAAAATAAATTATTATTAATAAACCGATTTGACAATACAACCACTATTTCAACTATATATATATTTCTCGAAATTTTAAATTTAAAATAAACATGTAAATTTAAAAATTAAAACTAAGTTTTCTTTGAAAGCATAAAAAAATGAACACTTAAAATAAATATTTTTAATCTCAAAGTAGCTCTAGTAAAAAAAAATTTAACCTAATAATTAAAGGGTAATGTTAACTTGTGCCCCAAGGGCACATGTTAAGAAACTTTAAAATAGAAAATTTATTTTGAAAAAATAAATAAAATTATTAATTATAAGTTTCTAATAAATTTAATACACAATTTCCAAGAATTTATTTCTATATTTATCTTTTAACATGTATCCTTGGGGAACAAGTTAGCATTACCCATAATTAAATACTAACTTAGATAAATATATTCTTTTCATAAATTTTATAGAACAATATTTATATTTGTCTTGACATAATTACTAACTTTAATATATTTTTTCCATGTGTCTTTAAAAAAAATTTAGCTTCTTTCAATTTTAAAATAATAAATAATATAGTACTTTTCATCATTCCATTTATAGTATTTGGTTGTTGATTTTAATATTTTATTTTCATATCACATTGCAAAAAATAAAAAAATATAATACATATATGAATTTTTTTAATATTGACGACTGACTTGAGATTAAACTAATTAAATTAATTTATCTTTATTTAAAAAGAGTATTTTTAAGAAAATATATTTCATATTTATTTTGACCAAAATATTTTAAAAAATAAGAGTTAAGTACAAGTATTAACATGTGTCGTGCTATAATATACCGCTTCAGATTTAATATATTATAATAAATCTAAAACGTCAGATTATATCACGACACATGTTAATAGTTCTATTCTATTTGTGTCACGTCATCTCATAGTTCTATGTGCCACCTCCCATCACTCATTTTCACTTTTCAAAAACAAAATACAAAATTTATTCTCTATTGCAGATCACGAGTTCGAAAATATTATAAATATTGAAAAGTCAAATTTAATATATTATATAGAGAATAAATATTGTATTTTATTTTTGAAAAATGGAAATGAGTGATGAGAGGTGTCACATAGGACTATGAAATGATGTGACGCAAATGAAGTAGAAGTATTAACATGTGTGGTGCTATAATCTACCGCTTCAGATTTAATATATATAGATTATACATATGAGTGTTCTTTTTCTATATCACATTAATAAAAATTAAAATAGTTATGTAAAAAACTAATTAAGCTAATATAGAAACTAGTAATTTCAACCCTTATTCATCCATAATTAAAGTTGGATAAGATAGACATAAATTATATAAAGCTATTGACAAATTAATTTGATAATAATATAAAAAATTATTTAACAAAAAAAATTAATACATATCTTTAGCAATTAAAAAATAAATATCTAAATCAAAGATAAGTAAAAAAAAAGAATATGAGAATCAAAACAAAACAATGTCACTCTAAATTTAAAAACATGTATTTTTCTTTCTAATAAAAACTATATTTTTATATGTGATTAATTCATATAATTATTTCAATTATAATAAACAATAAATTATTGTAAAATAAATTTATTAATCATATTATATCAAAACAAATTATTAACATATTTAAAATATAATAAAAAATAAATTAATCATTTATGCACGCGCATTGCGTGGATCTTTATCTAGTAATATATTAAATCAAAAGCGCACACTACAAACAACTCAATATCATTTATGTCATATCACTCATATTCATACGTGGCATTTTATAAAATACATCTTAAAGGAACAAAGGCCCAGCTCACGAATGGTCCAATCCAGAAAATGGCCCAAACTGGCATGTTCGCTACGCCCTCGCTACACGCTCGCCTAGCGAACGTTCGCTACGTGTTCGCTACACGCTTGCCTAGCGAAGCTGACAGACAACAGAAAATTTCGGGTTTCATTCTGAGCCCATTAGGTCATGAAAAAGAGCATTATAAATACCAACACTTCAGTAATGAAAAGGAGAACGAAAAACAGAGAGGAAGACGGACGGAAACCCTGGCATAGAAACCCGGGAGATTAACTCAGAGCATTCCGAGTAAAGAAACCCTGACGCTCATCCGCTCCGAAGCTACCGCCGCCCAACTCCATTCGATACCAAGCTCAGTTACAAACAGGTTTGCCTATCACTAATGTTTTATGCTTCTAATCGATAATCTTTACACATATAAGGCATCATGATTAAACTTTCGGGTATGTAATATGATTTCATGTATGAATTTAAGTATGCCTGAATACCCTGAATATTTGACCATGCTATTTCTGTAATTGAATGCCATAAGCCATGCAGCAGGTTGAGATTGTATTGTTCTGAAATTCAAAACCCGTGGCCGCTCGCTAGCACATCGCTAAGCGAGCCTGAAGCGAGCACTCGCTAAGCCCTCGCTAGGCGAAGCAGGGGCGAACGAGACAGTGGCTGTTTTGTTTCTTTTATGTTCTGCCTTATGTTTATCTAACCAAGATTTGTTACAGTTCTGCATTATTTGGCCTGATTTTTATGACTGTTGTGTTCATTTTGTGGTGCAATTTTCAATTGCACTTTATTTCGGTATTTTAACCCGTTTGCTGAATTTTGTAAGGGTTCACATATTCCCGAAGAAACGGCCGGCTAGGTATTCCACTTTATTTGTGGGATACCCTTGTGGATTTTCACCCTAAATTACCTAATTAATTTTAAATAATTAATTTTAATGTATTAATTTTAATGTATTAATGTATTAATTTTAATGTATTGATTTTAATGTGGAGATTCACCTTAAATCACCTAATTGACTTTAAAATACGGCCTTTAAATATGTGATCTTGAACCTCTCTTTGCTGCCTTACGGTGTTACGGTATAACGGTCATGTCCCGCGAATGTAGGGATACACTTAGCGAAGACCCTTCGATTAAATCATCATAAAATAAATCATAGTCCCTCGGATGTTGCCTTCGAAAATACGATTTTGTCCCTCGATGACCCTTCGGTGTAGCCTACAGTTAAATGATGATCGTCCCTGCAAATGCTAAGGTATCCTTACAACTGTTGCCTTCAATGACCTATCGATGACCCTACGATGACCCTTAAACATCCAAAGGATAAAACTACTTACTTCTCAATAGTAAGGACAGTTTTATCCTCATAAGGATAGGAAATGCCCATAACGACCTCAGGAAGGTATAACTCTCAATTACTGGATCATAACCTAAAACATTTTCCACCCTTCACACTTTACACTTTACAAATCCTAGAAAATCACCACTTGGTATACATTCATACTAGAATCATTACCGAGCTATATTTTTCTAAACCATTTTCAAAATCAAACGAGATAAATACTTTGTATACATTCATACGAGAATCATTACAAAATTAAACTCTCTTTTCGAAACATTTTTAAACAATTCACCAACGCTTTTCAGACAAAAATATAAGTGATCCAGCAATTAAGAGCCCATGGATAACCATGGATACAAAGGGTGCTAACACCTTCCCTTTGTATAATGTACCTCCCGAACCCAAAATCTAATTAAGGTCTTTCCTGTTCTTTTCCACCTTTCCTTATTGGATAAAAGAAAAGTCGGTGGCGACTCTTGCTATCCGCGACATTGCGATAAAAAGCAAAATACCCCGAGTCAGTTCACCGTATGACAGAACTGGCGACTCTGCTAGGGATACTTTAAAAAGAGAGGTTACCTTAAAAACAAGATCACTTATTCCAAATTGTCTGATTTACTTTTAAGGGATTGCTTGGGTATTTTTGAGTGAAAGATCCTACACCCGGATCTAGTGTACCTTAGGTAAGTAGCAATAGATCATCGCGACTATCCGGCGTATACTGGAATGGTTAAAATGATGGCTACGGTTAATGTGACACTTTGGATGTCCTGATGTTCCTCATGTTCACTTGAGGAAAAATTTGGCTTCCGCGTGGTGTCATTAAAGCATTAACCAGACCTTTAGAACCCTAATTGACTCATCCTGGCCATTAGAAAGTAGTGAGATAACTGACTTCGGTTCCGACTGGGGTTGGTTGAGACTCGATACTACACTCTTTGAGATTGGACTTTAGGGAAGCTTCGGTCAACCACTTGGTGTTGCACTGAAGTGGACTTAAGGAAAGGTCGATGATTTGAGATCCTTTTAGAACCCGGTTACTATTCTAGGACAGGTTGAACCAACTAAACTTCAGTGGGGAGGGTACTTACCTATGGAACTCATGCAAGCCTTAAGACCTAGGAATGATGGTTGTGTGACTTGCTTGTGCTTGTTATTTATTTAACCTCATAACATCATAACATCATAGCATCATAACATCATAGCATCATAACATATGCCATTTCAAGGACTTAGGGATTTAACTTTGCTCTGTTTTGTAAGGCTATGGCTCCCAGGAAGACCATCCGGATTAATCTTGTAGCAATCTCTCCTCAACTCAAGAATTTAGTGTCAGAACTTCCCGATCATGCTCAGTTCATCCAGAAACATGGCTCTCTCCTCAATTTGGTTACCACTGGTTTCAAAGAAGATATGATGAGAGTTTTATTCCAGTTCTTCGACCCTAAACATCATTGCTTCACATTCCCAGATTATCAGTTGGTACCTACACTGGAAGAATTCTCCAGACTGCTTGGGATACCTATCCTTGATCAAATACCTTTCAGTGGTTTAGAAAAGGTTCCGAAGTCTGAAGAAGTTGCCGCAACTCTACACATGACGAAGTCCGACATTGAAGCTAATTGGGTAACAAGGAGTGGAGTTAAGGATTTACTTGCCAAATTCCTGACAAATAAGGCCCGAGAATTCTTAAAAGTTATGAATGTCCGTGCTTTCGAAGACATCCTGGCATTGCTAATCTATGGCTTGGTGTTATTCCCTAATCCAGACCAATTCATAGACATGAATGCTATTAAGATATTTCTCACTCATAACCCTGTACCTACCTTGCTGGGAGACATTTTGCATTCCCTCCACACTCGTACCATGAAGAAGCAAGGGACTCTCATGTGCTGCATACCTTTGTTGTCTAGGTGGTTTATTTCGCACCTTCCTCAATCAGTCTTGAAGAACGAGCAGAATTTGAAATGGTCTCAAAGGATAATGTCGCTCTCCCACCCAGACATCTGTTGGTGTCCTCAGTTCAAGGAAAATGTTACCATCATTGACCGTTGTGGCGAGTTCCCTAATGTACCACTCCTAGGAATAAAAGGAGGTATTACTTATAATCCTGCTTTAGCTCTACGACAGTTTGGTTGTGCTCGAAGAGATGGTCCACATGAAATGATCATCGAAGGCATTGTGTTCGACTATGACAACGATTCCCAAGGCCTCCGTCAAAGATTTGTACGAGCTTGGGGCATGGTGAAGAGAGGTACGTTAGGACAGAAAAATTCTATTCCTATGGAACCTTATCTCAGATGGGTACGCGCCAGAGCTCGTGAACTTGTCATGCCATATCTTGCAATCGGACCTCAGATTGTCGAACCTGAAGCTGAAGGAGGTGCTCCTCAGATCATTCCTTATCCAGATATGCCTACCAATGTTGAGGAACTAAAGAGATCCTGGATCCAGTTGAGAGAAGAAAGGGATACTTTCGAGACTCAGTTCGTCGCAGAAAGGAAGAAAATGTTAGAACTTACCAGTCAGCTTAATGAGGAACGAAGACTCAATGCGTATCTTCGCCCAAAAAGAAGTCGCCCCTGGGAGACTTGAGCTTTCATTGTATTTTTATTCCTTTTGTAATGAACATTGATCGAAGAAATTAGCAATAAACATTTCTCTCTTGTTGGTGATTTACGCAAAGTTAAATTCCAAAAGTCCTTGAAAACATTTCATGCATTGCATAACATAACATAACACTGCATAACAAGTATTCTACAAGTTCAATGTTCTCACGGTCTTCATTACAAACAGAAAAATGGATCTCGAACAAACTGTCAAAGATCTCCAGACTCAGAATGCTCAATTCAAGGAGATGATGCTAAGCTTATCCAAGGGGCAGGAGGAACTGAAGGCTCTTTTGCTCGAAAAGAAGAAAGACAAGAAAGCTGTGAGTTTCATTAACCCGGGAAGAAGGCGTAAAGGACAGGCCGCAGGAGTCAAGTTTGGAATCCCGAATGGTCCAGAAGAGGGGGCGGAGAATGATTCAGAGGAAGAGAATGCTGATTTCTCCAACCCTGAGGATGACGATGAAGATTATGAAAATGAACAGTACTCTCCAAGAGATGATAAGTACAAGTTGCTGGAAGAACGTATGCTAGCTATGGAGGGTCAGAAGGCGCCCGGTCTGGATTTCGAAAGTTTGGGTCTGGTCTCCGATGTGACCATTCCTCGCAAATTCAAAATCCCCACTTTCACTAAGTACGATGGTGCGTCTTGTCCTCAGATGCATCTGAGAGCTTATGTGAGAAAGATTCAGCCGCATACCACTGACAGGAAGCTATGGATCCATTTCTTCCAAGAGAGCCTGTCTGGCACACAGTTGGAATGGTATTATCAGCTCGAGAGCTCTGACATCCGCACCTGGACTGATTTAGCAACAGCTTTCTATAAACAGTACCAGTATAACTCTGAACTAGCGCCTACCCGGCTACAGTTGCAGAATATGACTATGGGATCTAAAGAAAGCTTTAAAGAATATGCTCAAAAGTGGAGAGATTTGGCTGGCAGAGTCAAACCCCCTATGACTGACAGAGAATTGGTGGATATGTTCATGGGCACACTGACCGGCCCATTCTACAGCCATCTACTGGGAAGTTCTTCATCAGGTTTCACTGAACTTATACTAACAGGTGAACGTGTTGAAAGCGGCATCCGAAGTGGAAAGATACATGCGGCTACCTCTGCAAGCACCAAAAGGTCCTATCAGGGGAGGAACGAATCAAATGCTGTGTACGGTCAAAAGGGTCGTAACAAGAAAAACCGTGACCACGACATTGGAGCAGTTACGATTGCAGCACCACCATCCCAAAACTTCCAGCCCAAACAAGACAGGCCAAGAAGGCAGTTCACCAGGATCAATATGACCTTGGCACAGGCACTGCAGGGAATGCTAAAGGCAAATTTGATCACCCTTAGAGATCCTCCTACAAATCCCAACACTACCTCTTCTCGTTATAATCCCAATGCCAGGTGTGCATATCACTCCGATAGCCCCGGGCATGATACAAACGATTGCTGGTCATTGAAGAATAAGATTCAGGATATGATCGAAGCTGGAGAAATTGAGTTTAAGCCTCCGGAGACTCCTAATGTCATCACTGCTCCTATGCCTAACCATGACAAGACTGTTAATGCTATGGATGACGATTCTCACATTTCCAATGTGGCGGACTTAACATCTCCTCTCCCGATCATAAAGAGGAATTTATTGCAAGCTGGTTTATTTCCAGGTTGTGCTGAAGATTGCAATCTCTGCATACTCCGGCCCGAGGACTGTTTGAAATTGAAGAATGGTATTCAACGGCTGATGGACGATCGTACAGTTCTCTTCGAAAGGATTCCTAAGGCGGAAAACCCTATTGAAGAAATATCTGTGATTGCTAGGTCCAAAGTTCCAGTGAAGATTACCGCTACCAGGGCGCCTGTGAAGATTACTGCTGAGCCCAGGGTTGCTCCCCTGATCATCACTGCACCTGGCCCGATCCCGTATTCCTCAAGCAAAGCTATTCCATGGAATTATGGCGGTGATGTTTACGTCCATGGCGTGAAGCAAGTGGATAATGCTGCTAATACTAGTGGCATTGTTGGGACTAGTAAAATTACTCGAAGCGGAAGGATTTTCTCTCCAGAAATCTCACCTCCTGTCCTTGAAACTCGAGGAAAGGAACCAGTCAATCCTTCTCAGTCAGAGACACCGGTCGAAGTTACTCCCGAAGATGTTGCCAAACAGGAAATGGAAGAAGTGCTGAAAATCATCCGCAAGAGTGATTTCGATGTGGTAGAACAGTTGGGGCATACCCCGTCTAAGATCTCGATGTTATCCTTGCTGTTATCTTCTGAATCTCATGCCAACGCATTGATAAAATTCTTGAAGACTGCTCATGTGCCTCAGGAAACATCTGTCGATCAGTTCGAAAATTATGTTGCTCACTTGGCTGTTGACAATGGTCTAGGCTTTTCCGACGCTGATCTGACACCAGCAGGAAAGAATCACAATAAAGCCCTGCATATCTCCATTGAGTGTAGGGGAATCACTTTGTCTCATGTGTTGATCGATAATGGCTCTTCCTTGAATGTGCTGCCGACAGCTGTGTTGGATAAGCTGGATTGTAAAAGCATTGAATTGAAACCTAGTGACATTGTGGTACGTGCTTACGATGGTGCGAAGAGTGTTGTCCATGGCGAAGTAGTCCTTCCTATCAAGATAGGACCTCAAGTCTTCAATACTACCTTCCATGTAATGAACATTCGTCCTGCCTATTCCTGCTTACTGGGACGCCCTTGGATTCATGGGTCAGGTGCTGTAGCTTCGTCTCTCCATCAAAAGCTGAGGTATCCCACAGAGGGCAAAATTGTCACCGTGTGTGGAGAAGAAGAGTACATTGTCAGTAGTGTGCATACCTTCAGATACGTCGAGATGGATGGTGAATTCATTGAGACTCCTTGTCAGTCATTTGAAGTAGTTCCTCCGACCAATCCTGTCCTTAAGCCAACTTCCTGTGTACCCAAGGTTATTCGGACTCCTCCTGCTATGATTTCCCTGAAGGACGCTCAAGCTGTGGTTGAAGATGGTGGCTGTACTGGCTGGGGTCAACTGATCGACGTACCGTACAAGTCTGACAAATTTGGCCTGGGGTTTAGCTCTGAGAAGGTAGCCAAGAGTCAAATTAATGCTGTAGAAGACGCTGACAGCGATTGCGACCTGGATAGTTGGATTTTCCCAACAATTGGCGACGGACTCAATAATTGGAAGGCTGAAGACACTATCCCGATTTCCTTTAGTCAGGAGTAATTGTTATTTATTTTAGTGTTGCAAATTTTTGTTTTTTTTACAATTGAACTTCTCCAAGCATTGTGTCTATGCCCGGGGCACAATAGATAATTTGTTAAGGGTTTTGTCATCTTCATAAGCATATTCATATTCAATAAATCAATGGACTTTTTGCATTCAAATATTGCGCTCTTTATCTTTTCTGTCATCTTCCAAACGAGCTATGTTTTCTTACACACACTCACGTAACGAATTGCAGATCCATACCCACTCTGGATCCTGTTGACAATAGTTCTACTACTGTTCATTATGACTTTGAAAATCCGATCTACCAAGCCGAGGATGGAAGTGAGGAAGATTGTGAAGTACCTGGAGAACTTGCCAGACTGTTACTGCAGGAAGAAAGGACTATACAGCCACACGAGGAGTCAGTTGAGACTGTAAATCTGGGTACTGAGGTAAACAAGAAAGAAGTCAAAATAGGAGCAGGCTTGGAAAACAGTGTCAAGAGAAGGTTGATTCAGATGTTGCATGACTATGTAGAGATTTTTGCTTGGTCTTATGAAGACATGCCAGGACTGGATACCGATATAGTAGTGCATCGACTGCCAACGAGGGAAGAATGTCGTCCTGTTAAGCGAAAGGTTCGTCGCATGCGTCCTGAAATGTCTGAGAAAATCAAAGCCGAGGTGATGAAACAATTTGATGCAGGTTTTCTGGCTGTTACTTCTTATCCTCAATGGGTTGCTAATGTGGTACCAGTGCCGAAGAAGGATGGTAAGGTGCGAATGTGTGTAGATTACAGAGATTTGAATAAAGCGAGTCCCAAAGATGACTTTCCACTCCCGCATATCGATGTGTTGGTAGATAACACCGCTCAACACAAAGTATTCTCCTTCATGGATGGATTCTCAGGTTACAACCAGATTAAGATGGCGCCTGAGGACATGGAGAAAACTACGTTTGTGACGCAATGGGGCACGTTCTGTTATAAAGTAATGCCATTTGGTTTAAAGAATGCAGGGGCAACGTACCAGCGTGCTATGGTGGTTTTGTTCCATGATATGATCCATCATGAAATAGAAGTATATGTGGATGACATGATAGCCAGATCTCATACTGAAGAAGAACATCTCGATCATTTGTACAAATTGTTTGAGAGGTTGAAGAAATACAAGCTAAGATTGAACCCGAACAAATGCACCTTTGGGGTAAGGTCAGGCAAACTCCTGGGCTTTATTGTCAGTGGTAAAGGGATTGAGGTTGACCCGGCCAAGGTGAGAGCTATTCAAGAAATGCCAGTTCCCAGTACAGATAAAGAAGTCAGAGGTTTCTTGGGACGCTTGAATTACATTGCCCGATTTATCTCCCATTTGACCGCCACCTGCAAACCCCTCTTCAAGCTACTGAGGAAAAATCAAGAGATGATATGGAATGAGGAATGTCAAGAAGCTTTTGACAAAATCAAGAAGTATCTCCAGGAACCTTCGATCCTGATGCCACCGGTTGAAGGAAGACCTCTAATCATGTATTTGACCGTGTTAGAAAATTCAATGGGGTGTGTGTTGGGGCAACATGACGAGTCTGGTCGAAAAGAGCATGCCATATACTACCTTAGCAAAAAGTTTACCGACTGTGAAACAAGATACTCACTGCTCGAGAGAACTTGCTGTGCTTTGGCCTGGGCTGCTCGCCGACTAAGACAATACATGTTGAATCATACCACTTTATTGATTTCTAAGATGGATCCTATCAAATACATATTTGAGAAACCCGCTCTCTCCGGAAGAATAGCAAGATGGCAGATGATCTTAACAGAGTATGACATCCAGTATACTACTCAGAAAGCAATCAAAGGAAGCGTGCTAGCTGATCATTTGGCTCATCAAGCGGTGGATGATTAACAATCTATGAATTTTGAGTTTCCAGATGAAGATGTCATGTTTGTTACCAATCATGAAGAACATGGACCGGATGAAGGACCCGCGCCGGGATCCCGATGGACTATGGTTTTTGATGGATCTTCTAATGCGTTGGGCAATGGTGTTGGTGTGGTAATCATTTCTCCCGAGGGGTACCATACGCCTTTCACTGCTAGACTATGTTTTCATTGTACCAATAATATGGCTGAGTATGAAGCATGTATTTTGGGACTCAAGGCTGCTATAGACCGGCGGGTCAAGTTTTTGAGTGTGTACGGAGACTCAGCATTAGTAATCAGTCAGATCAACGGAGAATGGGACACTAAACATCCGAATCTCATCCCTTATCGAGAGAAGGTGTTGTCACTAATCCCATACTTTGGAGAGATTACATTCGAACATATCCCACGAGAAGAGAATCAGTTGGCAGACGCATTGGCTACCATGTCATCTATGTTCAGAGTCAGATGGGACAATGAAGCTCCCAGGATCACCATTGAGCGACTAGATGAACCGGCATACTGTTATGAACTTAACACTGAGGGAGTACGGGAAAAACCTTGGTTCCACGAAGTAAAAAGATATTTAGAAGCTCAGGAATATCCTGAAGGGGCATCCATCAATGACAAAAAATTCCTGAGGAAGTTCTCCGCTAAGTTCTTTCTGAGTAATGGAGTATTATACAAACGTAACCACGATTCGACTTTGCTTCGCTGTGTGGATAAAAAGGAAGCAGAAAAGATTATGGGAGATATGCACGACGGTATTTTTGGGACTCATTCTAGTGGACATACGATGGCCAAGAAGATTCTGAGATCAGGGTATTATTGGTCTACCATGGAAGCTGATTGCCACCATCACTCCAGAACCTGTCACAAGTGCCAGATATATGCGGATAAAGTACATGCACCTCCTGCTCCATTGAACGTGTTGACCGCACCTTGGCCCTTTGCAATGTGGGGCATTGATATGATTGGAGAGATTAAACCTACTGCTTCTAACGGGCATCGTTTCATCCTTGTTGCTATTGATTACTTTACAAAATGGGTAGAGGCCGCCTCGTTCGCTTCTGTCACCAAGAATGTGGTGGCACGGTTCATCAAGAATAGTCTTATTTGTCGGTACGGCATCCCTGAAAGAATTATTACTGACAATGGTACTAATTTGAACAACAAGATGATTACTGAACTCTGCACGCAGTTCAACGTAAAACACCATAACTCTTCACCATACCGACCAAAGATGAATGGCGCTGTAGAAGCTGCTAATAAGAATATCAAGAAGATCATACAAAAAACGACGGTGACGTACAAAGACTGGCATGAGATGTTACCGTTTGCTCTTCACGGTTATCGCACTTCAGTACGCACTTCGACAGGAGCAACTCCTTTCTCTTTAGTCTACGGAATGGAAGCCGTTTTACCAGTGGAAGTTCAGATTCCCTCTCTAAGAATCATGAAAGAGGCGGGCTTAGATGAAGATGAATGGATTCAGACTCGACTCGATCAGATAAACTTGATTGATGAGAAGAGACTTGCGGCTGTTTGTCATGGACAGATATATCAGAAACGCATGACCCAGGCATTTAACAAAAGAGTCAAGAGACAGGTGTATCAAATTGGCGACTTGGTGGTAAAGCGCATCACTCTACCACAAGGTGATCCCAGAGGCAAATGGATTCCCACATACGAAGGGCCATTTGTAGTTAAGAAGGTATTCTCTGGTGGAGCCATGATACTAGCTACAATGGACGGCGAAGATTTCCCGCATCCCGTGAACGCAAACATAGTCAAAAAATACTACGCATAAAAGAGACCCGCTAGGTCGACGTATCTAGGCAAAAGTAAGGGCATCCCGGCGAACCAAAAGGGTTCGGGCAAAATTTAGGGATAAACATAAAAAATGTACACCCGGCAAGTCGAAAACCTGAAAAGGCGGTTTGGGCAAAAAGGGGTATCGTGGTGGATTGGAAACCTGAAAAGGCGGTCCAGGCAAAAAAAATTTATTAGGGATTAAAGCGTATGACTATGTCCCGTTCTCAGACAGCTTCATCCAAGTTCAAAGGACTGAACAAGCTAATCACTTCCATCCGACAGCAGGAGATGAGATGCTTGAAGACATAATGACAGTAGTGGAATTAGAATCGATAGGACTTTTTTGACATAGTTGTCTCTTTGTTTTCTTGACAATTTCCTCTTACTAGGATTTTGTCTCCTTGTACACAAATTGCTTGTTTATAGGCCCTCTTTCAAATCAATATAATTTTGTTTCCAAAAAGATGATTTCATTTTTACTTTTCTGTTTTGTTTGCGTAAACGTCCATTGATTTAATTTGAATTGATTTATGCATTTGAATATGATCAAGGTTTACAAAAAAAATTGCATGCCTAAAACAGAAATAGTAATTACTACTAGACTTCAGGATCGAGGAGAAGGTCTAATCATGCTTTCCAATGAATCCGTTGCTAATCCTATTCCCCAGCAAAGCCAGTCATTCCCAGAAGAGAGGGGCATTACTAGACAAATGGGTCACCTCTTCCACCCCCAGCCAGGCTTCTGTTGAACATTTCTACCATCAGACAGAAATCAAGCATCCCCGGCTAAGAAAGGGTCATCGATACCAGTATCTCCCAACCAGAAGATTGAGAGTTATTTTCCCCAGTAGAGTCCCCTGGAAGAACTTTTCCGATGCATAATTCATTCATTACATCATTTCACAACATACGCATGCATACATCGTTCGCAGTTATTTTCGAAAGCATAAAACATCTCATGCATCATGACATGGCATGAAGCTAACTTTATTTTTCAGGTTAATTATTCCCCTGATACAGTCAAAACAAAGGTCCATTCAGACGGACATCCTCATCAATTACGTTCAGGATTCAAATACATCTTTCAGATACACTCCATGTCAACATTCATCCTGACGTCCTCCTAGTGATGGCATCTATAAGTACATCCCAGACATTTATTGCAAATACAACGTATACAAATACTATCAGATATAGCCTAGCGTACGGTTCATTCTGATTCAGCTCAACATATGACTCCTTCAACTCAGATACGATCTAGCGTACGATCCATTCTGACCTTCAACCACTCAAATACTGTCTAATGTACGACCAAGTTAGACCTTCAAGTCCTCAGAGGCCACTCAAATACTGTCTAATGTACGACCAAGTTAGACCTTCAAGTCAGATTCTGCCCAAATACAGCCTAATGTACGACCAAGTTAGATGCTGCTCAAATACAGTCTAATGTACGACCAAGTTAGACCTTCAAGACCTTCAAATGCTGCTCAAATACAGTCTAATGTACGACCAAGTTAGACCCTCAAGACACCAGATACAGTCTAATGTACGACCAAGTTAGACCTTCAAGTCATCAGATTCTGCAAATACAGTCTAATGTACGACCAAGTTAGACCTTCAAGTCCTCAGATTCTGCAAATACAGTCTAATGTACGACCAAGTTAGACCTTCTAGTCCTCAGATGCTGTTCAGATACGGTTTAATGTACGACCCAGTTAGACCTTCATCTGCTCAGATGCTACCTAGTGACAGGTACATTTCTGAATTGTAGTCTAGTGTACGACTACCCCTTTTATAAGCAGATTCAGCCTAATGGACGGCTCATTCTGCTCAGATACGGTTTAATGTACGACCCAGTTAGACCTTCATCTGCTCAGATGCTACCTAGTGTACGGTACATCCTGAAGTGTAGTCTGGCGTATGACTACCCCCTTTATCATCAGATGCGGCCTAACGGACGGCTCGTTCTGCTACTCAGAGACGGTCTAGCTTACGACCCACTTGGATGTTCATCCCCTCAAATGCTACCTAGCGTACGGTACATTCTGAAGTGTAGTCTGGCGTATGACTACCCCCTTCATCATCAGGTACAGCCTAACGGACGGCTCAGTCTACAACTCAGATACGGTCTAGCATACGATCCATTCTGATCCTTCACCCCCAGTAACGATACAGCCTAACGGACGGCTCGTTCCGCAACTCAGATACGATCTAGCGTACGATCCATTCTGATCCTTTATCCCCAGCAGTGTATGACTCATTACTCCCCCAACAAGTCCGATACGGTCTAGCGTACGACCCATTCGGATCTTCATTCCTCAGATACTACCTAGCGTACGGTATACCCCGAGGTGTAGTCTAGCATACGACTACTTTTCGTCAGATACAGTCTAACAGACGGCCCATTCTGCAACTCAGATACGATCTAGCGTATGATCCATTCTGATCTGTTATCCCCAGCGGCGTATGACCCATTCTACTCTCCAGTGAAGTCGACAGCCTAATGAATGACTCACTATACGGTCTGGCGTATGACCCAGTGGCACCCATGACTTCAGATATCTTCTAACGTACGACGCACTCTGAAGCTCTCATCATCAAACTTCCTAGATGGCATCTTTAAGCCCATCTCCATCAAGACTAACTAATTGACAAGTGCAAATTTTTGGGGCGTTCTAAGTGTTCAATAATCTTCCACCTCCAGACCACGAATGGCGTACATACCATTCTGACTCTCTCGGTTCAAGAATATTGAACAGGGGCAGCTGTCATACCCCAAAATTTGCCCATTAATATTTTAAGACATTTTTCAGGGCATTCCGACTCATTTTTATGACACTGATCTTAAAGGAACAAAGGCCCAGCTCACGAATGGTCCAATCCAGAAAATGGCCCAAACTAGCCTGTTCGCTACACGCTCGCTACACGCTCGCCTAGCGAACGTTCGCTACACGCTCGCCTAGCGAAGCTGACAGACAACAGAAAATTTCGGGCTTCATTCTGAGCCCATTAGGTCATGAAAAAGAGCATTATAAATACCAGCACTTCAGTAATGAAAAGGAGAACGAAAAACAGAGAGGAAGACGGACGGAAACCCTGGCATAGAAACCCGGGAGATTAACTCAGAGCATTCCGAGTAAAGAAACCCTGACGCTCATCCGCTCCGAAGCTACCGCCGCCCAACTCCATTCGATACCAAGCTCAGTTACAAACAGGTTTGCCTATCACTAATGTTTTATGCTTCTAATCGATAATCTTTACATATATAAGGCATCATGATTAAACTTTCGGGTATGTAATATGATTTCATGTATGAATTTAAGTATGCCTGAATACCCTGAATATTTGACCATGTTATTTCTGTAATTGAATGCCATAAGCCATGCAGCAGGTTGAGATTGTATTGTTCTGAAATTCAAAACCCGTGGCCGCTCGCTAGCACATCGCTAAGCGAGCCTGAAGCGAGCACTCGCTAAGCCCTCGCTAGGCGAAGCAGGGGCGAACGAGACAGTGGCTGTTTTGTTTCTTTTATGTTCTGCCTTATGTTTATCTAACCAAGATTTGTTACAGTTCTGCATTATTTGGCCTGATTTTTATGACTGTTGTGTTCATTTTGTGGTGCAATTTTCAATTGCACTTTATTTCGGTATTTTAACCCGTTTGCTGAATTTTGTAAGGGTTCACATATTCCCGAAGAAACGGCCGGCTAGGTATTCCACTTTATTTGTGGGATACCCTTGTGGATTTTCACCCTAAATTACCTAATTAATTTTAAATAATTAATTTTAATGTATTAATTTTAATGTATTGATTTTAATGTGGAGATTCACCTTAAATCACCTAATTGACTTTAAAATACGGCCTTTAAATATGTGATCTTTGTTGCCTTACGGTGTTACGGTATAACGGTCATGTCCCGCGAATGTAGGGATACACTTAGCGAAGACCCTTCGATTAAATCATCATAAAATAAATCATAGTCCCTCGGATGTTGCCTTCGAAAATACGATTTTGTCCCTCGATGACCCTTCGGTGTAGCCTACGGTTAAATGATGATCGTCCCTGCAAATGCTAAGGTATCCTTACAACTGTTGCCTTCAATGACCTATCGATGACCCTACGATGACCCTTAAACATCCAAAGGATAAAACTACTTACTTCTCAATAGTAAGGACAGTTTTATCCTCATAAGGATAGGAAATGCCCATAACGACCTCAGGAAGGTATAACTCTCAATTACTGGATCATAACCTAAAACATTTTCCACCCTTCACACTTTACACTTTACAAATCCTAGAAAATCACCACTTGGTATACATTCATACTAGAATCATTACCGAGCTATATTTTTCTAAACCATTTTCAAAATCAAACGAGATAAATACTTTGTATACATTCATACGAGAATCATTACAAAATTAAACTCTCTTTTCGAAACATTTTTAAACAATTCACCAACGCTTTTCAGACAAAAATATAAGTGATCCAGCAATTAAGAGCCTATGGATAACCATGGATACAAAGGGTGCTAATACCTTCCCTTTGTATAATGTACCTCCCGAACCCAAAATCTATTGAGGTCTTTCCTGTTCTTTTCCACCTTTCCTTATTGGATAAAAGAAAAGTCGGTGGCGACTCTTGCTATCCGCGACATTGCGATAAAAAGCAAAATACCCCAAGTCAGTTCACCGTATGACACATCTTCACTTCTTAAAATGTAAAATCACATAATATTAAAGGTCACAAGTTTGAATCCTGACAAATATAAATAATATATTCGCTTAATAATTTTTTTATATACTTTGATCGATATTATTTTCATAACTATTATAGAACATTAGTTCTATTTTTATTTTAATTATGTTTTAATTATTAAAATTATAAAAAAAATGATATATATATATATATATATATATATATACATATATATATATATATATATATATATATATATATATATATATATTTAATATAATCTTTCTAAAATAACTTTAGATTATTTTCATTCTATATTCTTCATATCATATATCAGAAGAATAAATTAATGACAAATAATAATATTTTCTATTTTTCAAATATAAGATATCTGTAAGGGCAAACTGTCATACAACATACGATCATAGGTTTCGATGATGACAAATTACCACCATGGATGAATCGGCATTGTCGAATCCATCTCTACAAAACAAATGCAACATATCACCTATCATATCCTTTTCTATGTTCATCTAAACTATTATATTTCATACAACATATGTGGATAAAATGTGGTCATGACAAAATGCATGAAAACCACAAAAATCTGAATTTTTGCAGATTTGCAGGGTTTGAGTCGACCGCAGGGTCGGCGCATAACATAGTGCAGTTTGTCACGGGTCAGCGCACGGAGGCTTGAGTCGACCACAGGGTCGGCGCATGAAGTTTTCAATTTCCCACGGGTCAGGGCACGCCGACCTATGGTCGACGCATACTGATGTGTTTTTCAGTTTGTCCAAAACTGCAGGCTATGCGTCGACGCATAGACCTGCTATGGTCGACCGTTCGCGCGCAAATATTGTTTTTAAGCAGTTCCCACCTTGTTTGAAAAGCTATTAAGTGGGTTGGTTGGTTTGTTACTATAAATAAAAGTTCAGCTACTTGTATCAAAGTAACATTTGACAAATTGATTCAAGTGTACAAAGAACAAGGAAAAGTGAAATAGGTGTCCAAGATTCTTCATCTTCATCTTCAACATCTCACAACACATCAATTACACACAACCATTTTTGAAGTGCTTTGTGATTGGTTAAAGGTGATAACGTTCGAAGCCGAGATTGGGGAATCCGGTTCGGGTTGAAGCTTGCGACAGGTTTTTTCTTGAATAAAACCTTTAGGGTTTTGTCCTCCAAGATTGGTTTGATTTTGGGGGTTTTTGGACGATTTCTTCATCAATTTTCAGCTGAGCGAAGGTGATTGAGAAGAGGAAGTCTTCATCAATCTAGTAGCGGATTCAGGGATATTGAAGGGAAGATTTTGGGTTCGATTTGTTGTAGTTGAGATCAGTCGGGCCGAGGGTTTGAAGAACTGAGAGTTATTCAACAAAGGGGCTGGAATCGGAGGTCTATCAACAACAATCGAAGGACTTGATTCACCTTGAATCAAGGAACAAGGAGTGGAAGCAACATTCAACGTCTTGAGAATTCTGTTGTATATTTGCTTGTCAATCCTTGTATAAACTGTTATACTCAACAGGTGATATCTATTAAAGCAATCTCAATTTTAGTTTTAGAATTGAGGGCAGACGTACCCCGAAGCGAGGACGACGGGGGAACTGCCTCATCAAACCTTTGTCTTCTCTATTTTTCAACATATTTGTTTTGGCTTAAAAATAAGTGATTTTTGTATAAGCACTTTTATCAAACCTTGATATTAATTGAGTAAGAAGTTAAAACTCTGCTTTTGAATCCAAAGTACAATAAGATATTGTACTAGACTAATTGGAATCACTTACTCAACATAAATATCACTTGGAGTGTTTTTACACACCAAGTGTTTGATAATTTGCCTAAACCAAAATTATCTTAGTTGTGTATCTAGTTTGGTTTGCTATTTGAATCATTGGAACTAGGAATCCTAGCAAGTGAAATAAATCATTGATAGTGTGACTAGTGTAGTGATTCTTATTCTACATTATCACTAATCCATAGGCTAGACGCATATCCGGTTTTCCAATAACCGTTCGTTTTAGACTATATTTTCCTCGGCCGCTTCCGCACTTAAAACAAATTTTCAAAACCAATTTTTAATTGGTAGCGCCGACTCAAATTTTAATCGGGATCTATTCAACCCCCCCCCCCCCTTCTAGATCCGTGCCATAGTCTAACAAGTGGTATCAGGAGCACCGGTTCACTCCGTGCTTCAAAATATAACTTTGATAGAAAATGGCTAACGAACCTAAAGGGGCTTATAATAGAGCTCCCATTTTCAATGGTGAAAATTATAGTTATTGAAAAGACTGTATGCGGGTGCACATAAATTCCATAGATAGAAAAATATGGAACGTTATTCTCAATGGTCCAATTGAAATAACCATGACCAATGAGAATAATGAATTCGTGTCAAAGCCCGAAGCACAATGGACCGATGATGATGAAAGAAAATACAATTATGATTGGAAAGCCAAAAATATCCTAATCTCCTCATTAGGTGTAGATGAATATTATCGTGTATACCATTGTCCTACTGCTAAGGCCATGTGAGATTCACTACAAATCGCTCATGAGGGGACGAATGATGTTAAGTTGGCAAGAATCAACACACTATTACAAGAGTTTGATCTCTTTTTCATGGAGCAAGGGGAAACCATTGCTGACATGTAAAAGAGATTTACTCATCTCATCAATCGATTACATTCATTAGGTAGGCCGGTTTCCAATGATGTTGCTACTAATAAGATCTTGAGATGTCTTAACAGGGAATGGCAGCCGAAAGTGACCGCCATCAAAGAAGCAAATGATCTCACCGTATTAGACTTGACAACATTATTTGGCAAACTACAAGAGCACGAACAAGTACTCTTGAGCCTAGAACAACACGAAAAGAAAGAAAAGAAGGACAAAACAAAGGTGAGTGAAAAGAAATCTATAGCTCTTAAGACTTCCTCCTCGAAGTCTCAAGCAAAAGAGCAAAGTGATTATTCCTCGAGCAACGAAGAAGAAGAGGACAAGAGCGAAGATATGGGGTTGTTCGTTAAACGTTACAATCATTACATGAGAAAGAACGGTATCCAACATTTTGAGAAGAACTTGGTAAACTTCCGGAAACAATCGAGGTACTCTAAAGATGATGACTCAAAAGGCAAAAAGACTAGAGGGTCGTGCTACACTTGTGGGAAGCCCGGTCATTACAAACCGGACTGTCCGATGAACAAGAAGACAAAGGAAAAGGAATCATACAAATCACACAAGAAATCATCAAATCCAAGGAGAGCATACATAGCTTGGGAAAGCGGTAGCGACTCCTCCGATGATGAAAGTTCTAGTGATGAAGATGAAGCTGCAAACCTATGCCTCTCTGCTCATCAAAAGAACAAAAAGAAACAGGTACGACATGCTAAATATGAAAAATCCTCTAGTATGTCTCATCATGAATTACAAGCTGAATTTGATACTTTACACTGTGAAGCTAAAGAGGCTTTTAAAAGGCTTGCCTCAAATAACCAAATTTTTATCCATTTGGAACAAAAAATTCGAGAATCTGAAAGGAAACTTGAGGCACTCAAAGCTTCTATGGTAGAAAGCACAAAAGCAGGTTGTGAGGACCTTAGAAATACGATAATTAACTATGGGTGTGATACTTGTTATATTTGGCAAGGTGAAGTAAGAAACCTAAAGACCAAACTTGACAAGGCTCTTGAGCCCAAGATTACCTTTGCAATCGATAAATCAAACTTTCGAAAAAGTATGGTTAATCCATATCAAAAATATAAATATGTTATAAAGGATGAAGATAGCAAAGGCAATCATAATGTCAATTTCTCTTGTCTTTATTGTTGCAAGAAAGGTCACTCCATTGCTAAATGCAGGTTTAGGAGATTCTTAGTTCCTAAAGGCATTTATCAATGGCTGCCCAAATGCAACCATCTCGTTACTAACTATTCAGGACCCAATAAGCCATTGGGTACCTTCTCGTGTTAATTGCATTTCCATAGGTACAATGCCTCGAGACCACCGAGAGAAGATGGGTTCTCGACAGTGGATGCTCAAGGCACATGTCAGGAGACATATCACTCTTCATTGACTTCGCGGCTAAGCAGAAAGGATATGTAACCTATGGTGACAACAACCGTGGAGCAATACTAGGTAAAGGTAGTGTAGGTAACCCTTCTTCCACTACTATTTCTAATGTATTGCTTGTCGAAGGTCTTAAACACAATCTACTTAGCATCAGTCAATTATGTGACAAAGGATACAATGTATCTTTTTCAAAAGATTGTTGCAAAACTGTACATAATGATGATAAGAAGAGTATGTTTAATGGCCTGCGAGTGAATAATGTCTATATGTTAGACTTGAACGAAGTATCGTTAACAAGTGACAAATGCCTTGTAACAATGAGTGAAGATTCATGGTTATGGCATAGGCGTTTAGCACATGTTAACTTTGACTTACTAAATAAAGTAGTCTCAAAAGATCTGGTCTTAGGTCTCCCCAAAATAAAGTTCACCAAGGATCACCTTTGTGATGCTTGTCAAAAAGGGAAGCAAACGAGTATCTCATTTAAATCCAAAAATATCGTTTCAACAACGAGACCTCTCGAACTTCTTCATATGGACTTATTTGGGCCGTCTAGGATTAAAAGTCTAGGAGGAAATTATTACGGTTTCGTAATAGTGGATGATTTTTCTAGATTTTGTTGGACTATCTTTTTAGTAAGCAAGAGCGATACATTCGCCGCCTTTGAAAGGTTTGCTAAGCTTTCCCAAAATAAATTAAATACAAACATTGTTTCAATTAGAAGCGACCATGTGGGTGAGTTCGAAAACCATTTATTTGAAGAATATTGCGGTAACCATGGTATCGATCATAACTTCTCCGCTCCACGTACTCCTCAATAAAATGGGGTTGTGGAGCGTAAAAATCGAATTTTGGAAGAATTGGGAAGAACAATGATTAACAAAAGTGGTTTACCGAAATATTTTTGGGTCGACGCCATTAGTACGGCGTGTTATGTTTTGAATAGGGTGCTCATTCGCCCCATTCTAAATAAAACACCGTATGAGCTTTTAAAAGGGCGAAAGCCAAATGTTTCTCACTTACATGTTTTCGGTTGCAAATGTTTTGTATTAAACAATGGAAATGAAAACTTGGGCAAATTTGATTCCAAGGTCGACGAAGGTATCTTCCTCGGATACTCTCAATCGAGTAAAGCATATAGAATATATAATAAATAATTACTTGCTGTGGAAGAGTCTGTGCATGTCACTTTTGACGAATCCTATCCGAGAAACGTCAGAAAGGGTAGTGTTGTTCATGGTGCAGGTACATCTACGGAAGACATACTCAAGGGTGGCGAGCCAGGGATTGATCAACCCGACAAAGTCAAAGTTGGGGAGGATAAATATGTACATCATGAGGAAAACGAGATAGCTCATCCGCCTTCAAACGATGATCTCCCTCAAGCTTGGAAGTCTCCCAAAGACCATCCAATTAACAACATTCTCAGAGATATCTCAAAGGGTGTTACAACTCGATCGAAGCTAAGTAATTTCTGTTATCACTTCGCTTTCGTTTCACAAATGGAACCTAAAAACCCTAAAGAAGCCCTACTCGATGAACATTGGTTTTGGTCAATGCAGGAGGAACTAAATCAGTTCACTAGAAATGAGGTTTGGGACCTTGTCCCTTCTCCGCGAGGTCATCAAGTAATCGGCACCCGATGGGTGTTTAGGAACAAGTTGGACGAAAATGGGGTAATAACCCGTAACAAGGCGCGTTTAGTCGCGCAAGGGTATAACCAAGAGGAAGGCATCGATTATGAGGAAACTTATGCGCCGGTTGCCCGACTCGAGGCTATACGCCGTCTCCTTGCCTTCGCTTGTGCGAAAAACTTTAAACTATTCCAAATGGATGTTAAGAGTGCGTTTCTTAACGGTTACATAAATGAAGAGGTCTACGTCGCACAACCCCCGGGTTTTGAATCTCATGAGTATCCCGATCATGTTTACAAACTAAAAAGGGCTTTATATGGTCTCAAACAAGCTCCTAGAGCTTGGTATGGGCGACTAAGTAAATTTTTACTTAATCAAGGTTACTCAAGAGGAAAGGTTGACACAACTCTCTTTATTAAACGTCAAGGAAAGCACTTGATATTAGTACAAATTTATGTTGACGATATTATATTTGGGTCTACTAACATGAATCTCGTGAGAGAGTTTTCGGATCTTATGCAGGGTGAATTCGAGATGAGTATGATGGGGGAGCTCACATACTTTCTCGGTTTGCAAATTAAACAACTCAATGAAGGAACATTCGTGAGTCAAATAAAGTATTGTTTGGACCTTATCAAGAGATTTGACATGGCAAAAGCCAAGACCATTGACACCCCATGCCAACATGTGCAAACTTGAAAAAAGATGAAAACGGTAAGGACGTAGAGGTAAAAAGGTATAGAGGTATGATTGGATCACTTCTCTATCTTACGACTTCTCGTCCCGACATTATGTTTAGCGTGTGTATGTGCACAAGATACCAATCATGTCCCAAGGAATCCCATCTAAAAGCTGTCAAACGAATACTTCGATACTTATGCGGTACTCTGAAGTATGGACTATGGTATTCCAAAGGTAATGATTGCTCATTGGTAGGTTTCTCCGATTCCGATTTTGCCGGTTGCAAATCGGATAGGAAAAACACTAGTGGTACTTGTCAGTTATTTTCAAATTCCTTGGTCAGTTGGCATAGCAAGAAACAAGTTTCAGTTGCTTTGTCAACCGCCGAAGCGGAATACGTTGTCGCCGGTAGTTGTTGTGCTCAAATCCTATGGGTTAAGCAACAATTATTGGATTTTAATCTCAAACTCGAACGTATTCCCATTTTCTATGACAATACAAGTGCCATTAATCTTACCAAAAATCTTGTGTTGCATTCTCGCACCAAACATATCGAAATTCGACACCATTTTCTTCGGGATCATGTAGAGAAAGGTGATGTTGTATTTGAACATGTTAACACTAAAAATCAACTAGCGGACATTTTCACAAAGCCGCTAGCTACTGAGCCTTTCTTTCATATTTGCCGAGAACTTGGTATTCTCGACATTTCGGAACGGGCGTTATAAATTGCTTGCTTTTTCTTATTTCATTTAAAACTATAATCTTGTACTTCTAACAAGTTAATGTTGTTGCAAGCACAAGTATATTGTTCATCAAGTTATTCTGGCATCGAGGTGATATTGTTCCTTTACCCTTCTCTCTCTCTCCCAACCTTCATGGTTAAATAGTTGTATTACATGATAATATTGTGTATATATGACGTGTTTTTTATACCATATCTGTTTGAATGTTTAATGTTGTGTGGCATTCTATTTATGCATCAAATATGTGAGCATATGTGCATAACAGTGAAAATCTGCAAAATTTGCCTGTATGAGTCGACCATAACAGGGCAATAGTCGACGCACACCTTAAAAGTTTTCTTTTTTCAAAAAATTCAAACAGTATGCGTCGACACATGCAGAGGGTATGGTCGACGCATCGCACGAAAAATCAGTTTTTCTGCATAAAATGTTCAAACTTCCCATGCATTTGCATTTCAAATTCTCATTAAGTGTGCATTTAACCCACTATATTGTGAGTTGCATCTACCTAGTGCCTATTGTCTCTTGGCCTCTCCTCTTCCCAAAACCCTAAATTTTCATCTATAAAAAGGGCAAACCTCCTTCTTGCAAATCATTCTAAAAATCTTACACCAAGCTTCACTCTCTACCTTTACAAAAAGCTTCAGAATCAATACCAATGGCTTCCTCATCCCGCAAACCTACCGGTAAGAGATCAAAGGGATCATCCTCTGCCTCCCTACCGATTATCGCTGTCTCATTAGTTCCACCGGATCTTGTCGACATCTTCAACAACGATATTGGTCAAAGAGGAGTTGTGAGGCAACATGCCTTCTACAAACTCACAGCAGAACGCATGCATCTCGTAGACATCATGTCTCTGCTACAGTATCACGGTATTGTTAAATTCCTAGAATGCAATGCCAAATATAGCGAAGACCTAGTCCGTGTGTTCTACACTTGCCTTCATGACAAATTTCGTGGTCAAAAGTTTCACTCCAGGATCGGCACAAGAAAGGTACCGTTCAAGTCTGATGTTTGGAATAAATATTTTGATCTGACATTGGCTGCTGATGAAAATCCTCTTGCTGAGGTAACTGATTCTCACACAATAGAAGGATATGAGTTTAAGAGCGCTTTGAACGCTATGCTGAAACGACCCTACCCAGACCACATTGTGAACAGTGATGCGTTCCCACGAACTGTCAGTGCCGGTAAGCTGAAGACAGGTGAGCGCATTCTTCAGTGGATTGTGGCGCGCATCCTACGACCTAAGAAGGGTGGCCTTTCCCGAGTTGAACAGGCTGAGGTTCATCTCATATATATCCTGAAAAATCAGCGCAAAATAAACTGGCCCTACTACATTGCTAGTAGGATGTTCAGTTTACAAGACTCCGACCGAGGCACTGCTCTTGCCTATCGATCTCTTATTCAAGAGGTTCTTACTGCAGCCGACGTTGATTATCCGTCCTTTCCTTATACCTCCATTTCCTCAGATAAAGAATTCAGCCCAAACACTCTCTCTATGATGGGATACTTTTGGTCTGATGAGCGGAAAGCATACAGATTTGTTCGCAGGGGGTATATTCCTACGACTGTTGAAGAATATGATGAAAGTGATGAAAGTGAAGAAGAATACCAAGACGAAAACGAAGAAGAAGAAGGAGCAGGACAAGTATTTGAGCAGCATGATAGTCCTCCACAAGCAGACACACACGACTACACAAACACCGCTTGGGTTCAGAATACCTATTCAACTGAAGAAGATGCCCCCAACCATGGTGGCTGGGGTGAATGGCAACATATGGGTTGGTCAACACAACGCCAATTCTATCAGCCGTATTAGTATGGTGTTGAAGAATCTTCACTGTCTCCTCCGCAGCAAGAAAATTCTTCTGAACTTTTAGATATGATGCGAGATATGCAGTTGGCTCAACAATCATTCATACAAACTCAGGATGAGCGCTATGCTAATATAAGCAGCCAGCTTCAAGCATAAAATGAGAGGTTTGATAGCCTCTCAACCAGCATGAATGAACGGTATGCAGCATTCACCGAAACATTTGCACGACAGGAGCGGTCCGTCGATGTGGGCCTCAAGTATCTAAGTAGTGTTGCTGACCAAATAACGGATGTTTGTTTCAGTCGAGGACGAGGCTATTAGGGCATAAAACTGCATGTGCATCTGTACTTTTGTTGTTTGACTGAACTTATTATCTGTTATGCTTGTTTGTTAATCTAGTTTAATGTTATCTCCTTTTCAATTTGTTCAGTAATAATATTTGGTGTGGTATTGTTATATGATTTGCTATCTCCTGTTGAATATCATGTTATGTTGAATTATAGTTCTATTTCTCTTTTTGATGTTGTCAAAGGGGGAGAAGAGCATGTACCAAAGCCAAGAAAGAGCATGTACCAAAGCCAAGCCAAGATATTCACAACAATTAACAGTTTGTTGTTTTGCAGCCAGTCTTAGATTACAAAAGAAAGGGGGAGTGCGTGTAAATATTGCATGTCGTTTTTCTTTGGTTTCACACAGGTTGTCATCATCAAAAAGGGGGAGTATGTAAGGGCAAACTGTCATACAACATACGATCATAGGTTTCGATGATGACAAATTACCACCAGGGATGAATCGGCATTGTCGAATCCACCTCTACAAAACAAATGCAACATATCACCTATCATATCCTTTTCTATGTTCATCTAAACTGTTATATTTCATACAACATATGTGGATAAAATATGGTCATGAAATGCATGAAAACCACAAAAATCTGAATTTTTGCAGATTTGCAGGGTTTGAGTCGACCGCAGGGTCGGCGCATAACATAGTGCAGTTTGTCACGGGTCAGCGCACGGAGGCTTGAGTCGACCACAGGTTCGGCGCATGAAGTTTTCAATTTCCCAAGGGTCAGCGCACGCCGACCTATGGTCGACGCATACTGATGTGTTTTTCAGTTTGTCCAAAACTGCAGGCTATGCGTCGACGCATAGACCTGCTATGGTCGACCGTTCGCGCGCAAATATTGTTTTTAAGCAATTCCCACCTTGTTTGAAAAGCTGTTAAGTGGGTTGGTTGGTTTGTTACTATAAATAGAAGTTCAACTACTTGTATCAAAGTAACATTTGACAAATTGATTCAAGTGTACAAAGAACAAGAAAAAGTGAAATAGGTGTCCAAGATTCTTCATCTTCATCTTCAACATCTCACAACACATCAATTACACACAACCATTTTTGAAGTGCTTTGTGATTGGTTAAAGGTGATAACGTTCGAAGCCGAGATTGGGGAATCCGGTTCGGGTTGAAGCTTGCGACAGGTTTTTTCTTGAATAAAACCTTTAGGGTTTTGTCCTCCAAGATTGGTTTGATTTTGGGGGTTTTTGGACGATTTCTTCATCAATTTTCAGCTGAGCGAAGGTGATTGAGAAGAGGAAGTCTTCATCAATCTAGTAGCGGATTCAGGGATATTGAAGGGAAGATTTCGGGTTCGATTTGTTGTAGTTGAGATCAGTCGGGCCGAGGGTTTGAAGAACTGAGAGTTATTCAACAAAGGGGCTGGAATCGGAGGTCTATCAACAACAATCGAAGGACTTGATTCACCTTGAATCAAGGAACAAGGAGTGGAAGCAACATTCAACGTCTTGAGAATTCTGTTGTATATTTGCTTGTCAATCCTTGTATAAACTGTTATACTCAACATGTGATATCTATTAAAGCAATCTCAATTCTAGTTTTAGAATTGAGGGCAGACGTACCCCGAAGCGAGGACGACGGGGGAACTGCCTCATCAAACCTTTGTCTTCTCTATTTTTCAACATATTTGTTTTGGCTTAAAAATAAGTGATTTTTGTATAAACACTTTTATCAAACCTTGATATTAATTGAGTAAGAAGTTAAAACTCTGTTTTTGAATCCAAAGTACAATAAGATATTGTACTAGACTAATTGGAATCACTTACTCAACATAAATATCACTTGGAGTGTTTTTACACACCAAGTGTTTGATAATTTGCCTAAACCAAAATTATCTTAGTTGTGTATCTAGTTTGGTTTGCTCTTTGAATCATTGGAACTAGGAATCCTAGCAAGTGAAATTAATCATTGATAGTGTGACTAGTGTAGTGATTCTTATTCTACATTATCACTAATCCATAGGCTAGACGCATATCCGGTTTTCCAATAACCGTTCGTTTTAGACTATATTTTCCTCGGCCGCTTCCGCACTTAAAACAAATTTTCAAAACCAATTTTTAATTGGTAGCGCCGACTCAAATTTTAATTGGGATCTATTCAACACCCCCCCTCTAGATCCGTGCCATAGTTTAACAATATCTAATTTGCAAAATTTGATTTATAGTTTGTCTAATTTTTTTTACAGTGTTCATAAGGAGTATAATAAAAAAAATAGAGATAATAATGCCGAAAATAAGGACTCTCATTTTTTAACTACTATCAAAAATGAAATCACTTAAAAATATTATAATATCATTACTAACAAATTAAAAAAAATATTTTTTAGAAGATAACATACAAAACATATTAACATATTAAATATGTGCAAACTTTAATATATATTATTTTCATACAATTTATAAAATATCTATTATAATATATTAAATAAAAAATGTGCACTCTTAAAATGAAAGAAAGAAAATTTTGATATATCATTTCAATATAGTGTCTCTAAATTAGTTTAAATTCTTTCTATTCTACCTTTTTCATACCTTGTCAAATAAATAAATTAAATACAAAAAAATAAATATTTTTATTTTTTACATATAAGGATATAAAATTTATAGACTCTTCATTTTTATAATAAAAACATAGTGCGTATAATAAAAAATAAAGATAGTATTTTCCAAATAATTAATTCTCATATTTCAACTAATATCAACAATACTATCACATAAATATTTTTTAAGGTCATTCATAACAAATTAAACTAATTCTTTTTCTTGAATAACTCAGTGATTAGCCATTGAAACATTGTTATTCATCATATAACTAATATTTGATAATATAGACATATGTTTAAATAGATTTTGAAAGTTTTATTTGATAATAATTACAAATAAATTTTAAATTTTATTTAGGATTAAGAATCAAAACATATCATCACCAACTTAAAACTAAATATCTAAAAAATAAATAAGTTACAACCAAAAAGACATAAGATTCAAAATAAATTAAAAAAAACAAAAAAAAATATATTTTTGAATTATTTAATTTTATAAAATTATATTTTAGATATGATTCAACTTATAAGGATATATTTTTTATTTTAAATAAAATATAGTTTTTATTTTTAATTAATTGATATTGTATTCTAAATTATAAATTTATTATAAATCATTAAAAATATAAAATTTATCGATAATGTTTATTAAAAAAATTTAACATAAATAAAATTCAATAAAAAACAAATAAAATTAATGTATATTTGTGCATCACACGGATTTTAAACTAATTATTAGTAATTTTGTGCCTATGTCATTTGCTTCTATAGAATTGGTTTTACGACGTGTGTGCACTTGCAGTGTAGAAACCGTAGCATAGCATAGTTGTTGCTCTAGATAGTATTTAGTGTGTAAATTATATGCACCGTTGTAGCATTAAAGTGTGTAGTATGCAATGGAATGATATATAGTTACATATGTGCTACAATGTGATTATTTAGTCTCTACGATGACATTCCATTTGGGTAAATACCACACTCCTGTTTCTTCTGACACCACTTTATGGGTTCAAACAACACAATCTTGTTTCAAATAACACCTTAATAACAATTTCACAACACCTTCACCATTTCACAAAGGTTTTTTAATTCACTAACAACTTTCTTTCCATAAAAGAATTTATATGATTTGTTCCTTAGCAATCAAACTAAAAGTTTAAAGCATCTGAACTAGGATCAAACCAGCTAAAGCACTTCCAGGATACGATTATAACAATGTTCCCTAAAATAACTAACAAATATGTAGTTTTCTATAACGAATTACGAAGCTCTGATTTTCTCATTTCATTATGAGAATACATAGACACAAGAGTTTGAATCTTTGGCGAACACATTAATTAATAAACTTATTTTTCCCTTTATTAAAATCAATCGCAAGTAACCTTTAGATAATAACACCCATATGCGCAAAGAACAATCAAAATGGTTCTTGTTGAGTACATAACCGACTTCCTTACCCTTTTTCTCTTACCCTTGGGTTTTATCGTTATTTTCTCTTTCCTTTTGAATAAACAAAGTTCAGTGGCGACTGTGTTGTATTTCGAGCGTGCGATGTACTCGGGTATTTTTCTTGGCATGATAGTTAGTTGAAAGCTTTTCATAATTTCATGTATCTCGAGACTATTTTGAAGTTGGTGGCTTAGAAGCTATCAAACATTCAGAAGTTGGATGTCTAGAAGTTGGTGGTCCAGAAGCTAATTCAACTTCTGAAGCTCATCCAAAGGAAGCAATTTCTGAAGAACTCGTGATGGCTCACAAGAAGAAACTTGATCCATAAAGACTTTCAAGTACAAGTTTTCACATCCCAAAGAGAAAATCATTAGAAACAAAGATAGTCATATAAATACAAGATATGCATTTAGAGAGGAGCATTCAATGTTAGGACTTATCTCCATGATTGAACCTACTTCTTTTGATGAAGTCTTATCTAATGATAGTTGGATTATGGCAACGCAAGAAGAGTTGAACTGGTTTCAAATGAATTATGTTTGGGATATGGTAACCAAATCTCATCAAAAGAACATCATTGGAACAAAATTGATATTCATAAACAAGCTTAATGAGCAAGGAGAAGTGATAAGAAATAAAGCTAGATTTGCAGCCCAAGGCTACAGTCAGCAAGAAGGTATAGATTTCTCTAAAACCTTTGTACTTGTTGCAAGGTTAGAGGCTATCAAATTACTTCTCTCTTATGCTATTAGTCATAATATCATTTTATATCAAAAAATTTATAATTTCATGTATCTGGAGACTATTTTGAAGTTGGTGGCTTAGAAGTTATCAAACATTCAGAAGTTGGATGTCTAGAAGTTGGTGGTCCAGAAGCTAATCCAACTTCTGAAGCTCATCCAGAGGAAGCAATTTCTGAAGAACTCATGATGGCTCGCAAGAAGAAACTTGATCCATAAAGACTTTCAAGTACAAGTTTTCACATCCCAAAGAGAAAATCATTAGAAACAAAGATAGTCATATAAATACAAGATATGCATTTAGAGAAGAGCATTCAACGTTAGGACTTATCTCCATGATTGAACCTACCTCTTTTGATGAAGTCTTATATGATGATAGTTGTATTATGGCAATGCAAGAAGAGTTGAACTAGTTTCAAATGAATGATGTTTGGGATATGGTAACCAAATCTCAACAAAAGAACATCATTGGAACAAAATTGGTATTCATAAACAAGCTTAATGAGCAAGGAGAAGTGGTAATAAATAAAGCTAGATTTGCAGCCCAAGGCTACAGTCAGCAAGAAGGTATAGATTTCTCTAAAACCTTTTCACTTGTTGCAAGGTTAGAGGCTATCAAATTACTTCTCTCTTATGTTATTAGTCATAATATCATTTTATATCAAATGGATGTCAATAGTACATTTTTAAATGGTGTCGTTTCTGAAGAAGTGTATGTTAAACAACCACCTAGGTTTGAGGATTTAGTTCACCCATATCATGTTTTTAAACTTAAGAAATCACTATACGGTCTCAAATAAGCTCATAGAGCTTGGTATAAGAGACTGAGTAATTGTCTATTAGAAAATAATTTTCAAAAAGGGCAAGTTGACACTACATTATTCTAAAAGACTTTGAAAAATGACATCTTAATTATCCAAGTGTATGTTGATGATATTATTTTTGGTTCTACTAATGTTACTCTTCACAAAGAGTTTTATGAGTTAATGCAAATTGAGTTTGAAAAGAGTGTGATGGAAGAAGTGGAGTTTTTCCTTGGAATTCAAATCAACCAATGCAAGGATGAAGTCTATGTTCATCAGTCAAAATACACAATTGAGTTTCTGAAGAAATTCAAGTTGGATGACTGCAAGATCATAACTACTCTAATGCATCCAACATGCAATCTGAGCAAAGAGGAAAGTAGCACCAAAGTGTGTCAGAAAATGTACAGAGGTATGATTTGTTCTTTACTTTAGCTAATATGTTATAAGCCAAATATTTTATTCAATGTATGTATGTGTGAAAGATTTCAGTTACATCCTAGAGAGACTCACTTAACAAATGTTAAGAGAATTTTTAGTTATCTGAAGGGAACTACTAATCTAGGACTACTTTATAAAAAATCCCTAGGTTACAAGCTAGTTGTATTATGTGACGCTGACTATGCCAGGGATAGAATTGAGAGAAAAATCATCAGTGGAAACTATCAATTTATAGGTGAAAAACTAATATCATGGTCTAGTAAAAGACAAACAATTATTGCTTTGTCTATAGCGGAAGCAGAATAATCTCAGTTGCTAAGTGTTGCACACAATTACTTTGGATCAAATATAAGTTAGAAGATTATCAAATCAGTGGAAACCATATTCCAATTTTCTATGATAATATTATTGTTATGTGTTTGAAAAAAAATCTTATTCAACATTTTGAACCAAGCACATTGAAATTAAACATCATTTTATTAGAGACTATGTTCAGAGAGGTGTAATAGATATACATTTCAATGATACTGGTCACCAATGGGTTGTTATATCTACTAAACCTCTAGTTATTGAAAGATTTGATTTTATTAAAAAGAACTTGAACATGCATTTTGTAAAAGAATAGTGTTCACTTCTGAATGATAAATCAAAGTCTGATGATGATTAGAAGTCACTATGATTAGAGTATGACTCAGCTTCTAATGAATAATAGGCTCTAAAGCATCTCAGTCTCTGATGTTCGGAATCTGATTATTTTTCTCTGATAACATTTAAGTGGAAAACCTTTTTATCTACTTAGTGACATTTGTATCACTTAAATGACATGTATTTTAAATGTTTTCTAATGTGAATATTAGCTATTGGGTAATAACTGTTGGATAATGATGAATTTGTTTTGAATATTGTGCCTCGTGCCCATTTTTCATAAATTTGTTTTGATCAAGACTAAAATCTCTCTTCACTCAAAACACTTAAATGTTTCAGCATTCACACACTTCTCTCACTTCACAACCCACACTTCCGTTCTAAAGCCTTCTAAAAAAATAACTCAGTTTTCACAAAAACCTCTTTAGAACCCTAAAAACTTCATTGCAATGGCATCTAAATATACTTCTAAGCAAGCTCAATTGACTGTCGAATCTGGAAAGGGATTCCGTTTCTAGCCCTGAACAATGAAGATCGGAGAAGAAGAACTAAAGTTGATTATGGAATAAATCGTTGATTTCGAATATTTTGAGGTAAATGGGTATCCTCTGAAAGAACATTTAGAAGTTCAAGGATGGACGCACTTCTTTTATATACTTAATGGTCCAACCTATCCCTACTTGGTTAAAGATGTTTGGGTTAGGGTTGGGGTCTATGATGAAGTTGCTGCATCTTTTGAAGAAAAAAGGAAGATTGTTGAAGATGAAGATAATAGTGGGAAGTTAAGAGCTGAGATGGGTCTGAAAGAGTTTAAAGAAGTTGAAATCATATAAGTTGTAATGGGTGTTGATGTTACCATCACTCGGAGGGATATCGCCAAGATGATTTATGTAGATAATGAAGGAAGATGCATTATTAACACCTAAGATAGCAGTAAACATGCTCATTTGATCAAATAAAGCTTGTTTTCAAAATTTGAAGACTTTGGTAAAGTGAAGAATATGCACATTTCATATAGACTTATGTTCAGAATAATCATTGGTGTTTTGATCCCTAGAGAAGGAAGTTGTGATCAGATCTCCTGGGATCACAAGCATTTCATATGGTTTTTGGTGAATCATGATAGGCTAAATGTGTTTGCTTACATCTTCAACCATATGTGTGATGCTATCAAAGAAATCCAAAATCATGACAAGAAGAATGTTCCTTATGCCAGTCTTTCATCTAAATTGTTCCATCAGAGCAGAATGATCAATGCTCTGAAGGAAGATTTGGCACTCAGGATCTAGAAGAAACATATGGTAACATCCTTTATGCTGTTAATCTGAGCCATATGAAGATCATTGAAAAAAGGGTGTTATTATGATAGAAGCATATCTATGCATCAGAAGTGGCAAGACTGCTTACATTAAGGATTCTCCTTTTATTTCCATGTTGTACAACCCTGAGGTGATTCAGAAGTTTATCAAAATGAAAAGAAAATAAATTGGTATCATTTTGAAAATGAATGATATTCCAGATGCTCCTGAAAATACTTACTAGCCTTCAAGAAAGAGGAAACAGTTTGCTTATAAAGCTCATAAGGAGACTTAGAAGCCGCCCAAGAAAAAGGCTTCAACATTTATTCAGAAGGAGGTAAAAGAGATAGTCTCTTTTGTTATTATGATTCCTCCAAGACAAGAAGTGGAGTCACTAGTAAAACTCCTTAGAAGATAACCTCTTATGATATAAAGGTTGCTCTTGTGAAAAACTAGAAGCTCATGAAGATGGTTTTGCAACTAGAAGAAGAAGAAGTAAAAGATGAACAACCTCTGGTCAAAAAGACCAATAAGGTAGTGGAACAGGTTCAGAACCTGATGAGATACTTTGTTAAAGAGGGACCCAAGTTCTTCTCTTCAGAATTTAAGAATATGGAAGTGGAAGAGCCTTATATTGTTAAGGTTCTGGTAGAGCAAGCTCTACAAGTATAAGCTAATGCATAATCTATTTTAAAGGAAGTGGAGGGATCTGATGGTGCTTCAGAGACTCAAGATCTTGAAGCTACTGTGAAATAAGACATCCTTATTGAAGCTACAATTAGTGTAGAAGCCTCAAATGCTGTAGAAACTGCAACAATGGGTATGATTTATGATCATATCTCCGAGTCAGTTTTAAATTCTTCCAATCCTCAACCTGAAACCAAAACACCACCCCTTCATCCATCACCATAATATTCCTCAGAATACACACTCACACCCAAACATGAAGGTTTTGTCATGACCTCTCCCAAAGCAACCTTTGAATTTGATGTTGACGAATCAGATCCTTATACCATTAGTCGGATGCTCCTGAACTTTACTCGACAATAAACTGTCCCTAGAGCACCCGTCTTAGAGAAACTGACAAGTCACCTAGTTGGTGAGTTCACTACTGAATAAAACCAACTAGTACTTTACTCAAATCCTGACCAACTGTATACATGTATTTTTGACGCCATGAAATTAATAAGCAGAATAGTGTTTTCGGCAAATGGAGATGCTTGCAAAAAGAAAAAAAACTGGAAATATATACTTGAAGAGCATTTTCAACAGTTTAGTTAATAAGTGTTTTCGACACTTCGACAGATTGGTGGTTCGATATTTCGACAGAAGAAGATGTCTGCAGATGAAAAGACGTCTTTGACAAGTATGGATGATGTTATGATATTTCGACAATTCGACAAGTCTGAGGAGACGCGTCGTTTCGACGTAAAGCGAAAATTCAAATTCAAAAGAGTTATAACGTTTGGCAGAAGACGCGTGGAAGCACCTGACGAAAGGAAGTCATGCAGAGAGCCAAGTGTCATAGTTTTAGGATTTATTCGTTAGTGACAGTTATTTTGTTTGTATATAAATAGGATAGTTGTTGTCAGAATGGGGGTGTGAAAACTTGTACAAAATTCCTGTAAAATACTCAAAGTACCCGTGTGAGAGAAATGAGTCTTATCTGGAAAATGTACGTGTGAACAAACACCATTTCTTTAAAGTTTTATCTTATAAATTTCAAAGTTCTTTACCAATTTTCCTTTACATTTACCAATCATTTATCCTTTGCGTTTACTTTATGCAATTTATTCTTCACAATTTATTTTTCGTCATTTATCTTAGTCTTGTTAAGTTTACTTTTACTTAAGCACTTTTAGTCAATATCTTTCGTACATGAAAGACTTAGTAAACCAAATAAAGGATACAAAGGTTGTTCTAAAGAGTTACAAAGTTATTTAAATTTGCACATGTCCTAGGATTTGTATGGTTGATTCTGCAAGTAACCCTATTCAATAAGTTTTGGAAAACCAGAGGTTGTTCGCCAAAATCAACAGCGAACAAATTGGCACGCCCAGTGGGACCAGTGCAAAATCTAAAACTTAAATAATCTTTAGTCAAGGTTTCTTCTTCGTTGTATGAGACTAAGAAGCGGTAAATTATCCGTATCTGACGTAGAAAGACCTAAAAGAACGAGAGTAAGGAAAATGGCGAGTCATCCAAATAATCCAAATAATCCTAATCCAAATGAAGCCATCCTAGTATCCAACCATATCCCTTCGACAGGAGGAAATGTGGGATCAGTTCCTGTGTCAGAGGTTGTGCCTTCGTTAACAGGGTCAATACCAGCGGTTTCAATATCGCAAAATGCGCCTAGTCCGTCCATTAGGGCGCTACAAATGCCTGTTGGGACACCTCCTCCTATAGGGAATGCTTCTAGGCCTTTTGTGACAAATTTCACCATGCCTCTGTCTGGTAGGGAACAACCATTTGGAATGCCAACTTCGGTAATGGCAAATTTACACAATTCGCCGGTACTATATTCTGATTCTATGGCCAATATGTCTTCACCATTACAAGGGTCAGGATATGGCGGAAACATGATATGGTCCAAATGTTGACACAACAAATGGGGGCGGTGTTTAATCCTCTAATACAAAACACCACTCAAATAAACCAATTGTTGGCAGCGCAAATGATGCGCATTGCTGACTTTTTTGGGGTCCCTCAAACCCGACACAGAGAACAAGTGGTTCAGGACCCAGTGGTGGCGGTCCAAGAAGAGCCTACAATAAATCAAATACCTGTAGATAATCCCCAGGCAAACGTCAGAAACCAAGAGGAAGTAGTCGAACAACCTCGTGTCAAAAATCCTGTTCCACAAGAGCCTAGAAGGATAGTAGTCCAGAGAGGCCAAGACGCTGATGCTGTGTTGCAACAGCGAATCCGGTATAATAACTTGCCTGCCGAAAATAATTTAGCGGCCATTGTCGAAATGATAATGGCACAAAATGGGGTAAACGTAGGATTACAAAGGCCCAATTACGCTTCCCCATTGTCGGAATATATTCTGCAAGAAGAATTGCCCCCAAGATGGAAAGTTCCTAAGTTCACCAAATTCTCAGGGGATACTAGTGAATCCACCATAGAACATTTAGCACGTTATCTGATTGAAGCAGGAGAGATAGCCCGTGATGAAAATTTGAAAATAAAATACTTTCCTAGTTCCTTGACGAAAAACGGGTTTACTTGGTTTACATCCTTGCCTGCAAACTCAGTGTATACGTGGACCCAATTAGAGAGGTTATTCCATGAACAATTTTACATGGGACAAACCAAAATAAGTCTGAAGGAATTAGCCAGTGTTAAGAGAAAATACTCAAAACCAATAGATGATTATTTAAATAGGTTCAGGTTGCTAAAGGCTAGGTGTTTCACTCGGGTGCCAGAACATGAGTTAGTCGAAATGGCCGCAGGGGGTCTAGATTATTCTATAAGAAAGAAACTAGACACTCAGTATTTAAGGGATATGGCGCAATTAGCAGATAGGGTGAGACAAGTCGAAAGGTTAAGGGATGAAAAATTTAGAGCAAATAAAAAAAAAGGGTGGCCTATGTAGGGGTATGTCAAGATGATGAATACGACGAAAACGAACCAAGTAACTTCGACGAACAAGAGATTGACTTAGCAGAACTGAAGCAAGGCCCACCATATTCATGTAAAGTACTAACTCCGTCGAACGGAAATCCGGTCGAAACCAATGATAAGTTTCCTAAAAGAACTTATACGTTCGACATCACCAAATGTGACGAGATTTTTGACTTATTGGTTAAAGATGGTCAATTAATAAAACCACCAGGCGCTAAAGAACCGCCTGTGGAACAACAGAAAAAGAGAGGTTTTTGTAAATACCATAACTTTCTGGGCCATAAAACGTCTCGGTGTTTCCTTTTCAGGGATCTCATTCAAAATGCTATCCGTGACGGAAGGCTGAAGTTTGGTGATAAGCCAAAACAACAGATGAGGATTGATTCGAATCCCATGCAGCCAGTCGAAGCCCATTATGCTGAACCATCCATTGTGAATATGGTGGAGGTCGAAGTTGCTTCTGACGGCAGTTTTGAAATGGTGGAAGCTGCTGGAGGTTTCGACACTAATATCAACATGGTTGAGATTGCTGATGATCTTACAAACCGGAACAAAGTTGAAGTTACTGAAGGCTTTGACGACCAGAAAAAGATGGAAACCACTGAAGGTTTCGACAAAAAGGACAATGACAATATTGCTGAAGATGTTGTAGATCGACAAGGAGCAAATTGGGATTGCTTGGGACAGCCAAGTGGGAAGTACGATTATCTCGCGAAATACACTGCGCCTGCAAGTTCTCGTATCGACATCAATGCAATCCAGCCAACCGGGTGGAGGGATTTACCTTTGAGAAACAATGAAAAAACAACTGAGACAACTAACAATCCCCCTATCATCAAAAAGAAGGTTACTGAAGACCTCACTATTGAAAACAAGGCTACTGAAGGCCTTGATCCTAACCAAATGAGGATAGGTGATGTCGCAAACTGCGTCAACATTATGGGACCTTTCAATAAAGAGGTCACAGGAATCAAAGTAGAAGCTGTGGATGGTCCTATGAAGCCTGTGACCGGTGGAATCCTACGTAGGGTAATGGAGGACCCCAAAAGAAATTCGAACAAATGTTGCTGCAAACATGGTCCCAGGAACATATCTTGGTGTTGCTGCCCAGAAAAGGAATTTGACCAGATAAAAAGAAATGGTGAAGTCGAAGAAGAAAGACTTATTAAAAAAATGAACAAATTAAGCATTGTTGACGGACGGAATGTTGGGGTGAATATGGTGGAAGTGTCTCAGAGAAACCAGGCAGAAGTGGATGAAGATCGTCGTCGAGAGGAGTACCAAAGGCTGGCATATCCTAAAGAAGAGGAAAATCTAGTGGAATTCATCAACAAGTGCCAAAAGATGAGGACTGAAGTGATGTTATGCCCACGTTGCAGTGCAATCTTCGACAGGAAGGCAACAACCAATCTGGAAGCAATGGATAAAGCTAGGAGAAAAGGAAATTGAGGGACAACATGATATGACCCAAGAAAAAGTGATCATCACCAATGGAGGCATGGAGAAAGACACCATAGCACTTAGAAACCATCCAACAAAGCAACGGATGACAAATGGGTTCAACCCATTAGAGATGCTCAAGGACAGAAAAATGGAGAAATTTTGAAGTTCAGAGAGGCACTTCGATGGAAGGTAAGAATGAGGTGGAGAAGCACAAGCCGAGACCATATCCTTCAGAAAACTACAAAGGAAAAAACCCTATGTCAAGATCCCAATGGAGAAGATTCCAGAGGCAGAAGAGGGTAGAAAAAGAAGCTGCAGAAAAAAGCGTGATTGGAAAAGATGCTGACAGCAAAGATAAAGCAGAATCCAGTGACAATGCTCAGATAGTAAACAGAGAGGAGTCCTTCCACCAGATCAATCCTGGCAGCATGGTCGAACCAGTGGTGTCCAAAGAGAAGGTGCAAGAAGACGACGAAATAACTGACAACTTCGAATCTGACTCAGAAGCGTCCTTTAATGTGATCTGCAATGTGGTTTCTATCCTCCCTAAAGATTATGATAGAATCATGGAGGTCGAAGACGAGGAAGATGAGATGGAAGAGGAAACAATGGTACATAGGCCCGTTTGCTACTACGTCATGAACAATGGTTGCGTCGAAGAACAGAATGCTTTCTTCGAAAGGCCAGATGATTCCATGAAGGCACATTTAAAGCCTTTGTTCATAAAAGGAAAGGTTGAGAATGTTGGTGTAAACAAGATACTGGTAGATGGTGGAGCAGTAGTAAATTTGATGCCTCATTTCATGCTAAAGAAGATTGGGAAGGATGATTCAGACGCAAAATCTCACAACATGGTGTTGTCGAACTATGAAGGAAAAGTAGGAACCACTATGGGCGTTATCCAGGTGGATTTGACTGTTGGAACCATAACAAGGCCAACAATGTTCATGGTCATTGCTTCAAGGGAGAATTACAACTTACTACTTGGAAGGGAGTGGATTCATGGTGTAGGAGTCGTACCTTCTTCAATGCATCAGCGAATAGCCATCTGGAGACCAGACGGAATTGTCGAAAACATTGAAGCTGATCAAAGTTATTTCATGACAGAAGTGAACAATGTCAACAGTCGAAGTTTCGACAAGAACCTGGCTCACATACCTACGTGCAGCCCAGCCGAGTTCGACCTAAAAGCAACAGACAACGCCTACTGCTCCATGTACCTTCATCCTACACATGATTTTCAGTGGGACAAAGAAGTAATTGGCGAATCAAACTACATGTGGGGAACTACTCATATAGCGCCAACAGGATGGGGAAGCGAATTTGATGATGATGAGTAAAGAATCAGCGCTCGAAAGAATTACGGCTTACATAGCCGAAAACAAACTCAAAGAGGCCCTTGAGGCCGAAGTAAAATATATGATTGTCGAAGCCAACAAAGAAAATTCCAACGAACAATGTCCCCAAAGAGACGTTGCAGAAGATTATGATAACAACCAGATGGGCGAATGGCAACACCAAAAGCTTGACGCCATTTATGATGACGAACCTCTGGGGTTCGAAAAAGATCCAGTGTCAACTAATGTGAAGATGGTGGTGCAGGATCCATTAGAAGAAATAAATTTAGGACTGGGGGCAGAAAGTAGACCAACCTATATAAGCGTAAAGATGGACCCCCAGTTCAAAGTCGAAATAGTCCAGTTGCTGAAAGAGTTCAAAGACTGCTTCGCATGGGATTACGACGAGATGTCTGGTTTAGATAGAAGTTTGGTCGAATTGCAGCTGCCAATAATGGAATGAAAGAAGCCAGTAAAGCAGACACTAAGACGCTTCGCACCAGAGATTCTGTCGAAAATAAAAGAAGAGGTCGAAAGACTTCTAAAATGCAAGTTCATCCGCACAACCAGGCGGGTGATTTCTTAGGTTTTGTGGTCCACAAGAAGGGGATCAAAATAAATGAAAACAAAGCCAAAGCCATAATGGAGGCAAAAGCGCCATCAATGAAAAAGGGGTTGCAGTCTCTGCTGGGGAAAATCAACTTCTCAGAAGGTTTATCTCCAACCTTAGTGGAAAAACGCAAGCCTTCTCTCCTCTACTTTGACTAAAGAAGGAAGACTTTGCATGGGGGCAAGAACAACAAGTTGCCTTTGACAAAATCAAGGAATACCTGGCTAGTCCTCCAATTCTAATATCTCCTTGTAGAAAAAGAAGTATGAGATTGTACATTTCGGCATCAGACAAAACATTAGGAAGTATGTTGTGCCAAGAAGATGAGAATGGCGTCGAAAGGGCTATCTATTATCTCAGTAGAGTCCTAAATGATGCTGAAACTAGATATAGTATTATAGAAAAACTATGTTTATGTGTATATTTTTCTTGTATGAAATTAAAGCATTATATAAAGCCTGTTGATGTGTACATTTCTTCTCATTTCGACGTAATAAAATATATGTTATCTAAATCTATTTTACATAGTCGAATCGGAAAATGGGCTTTAGCATTGACAGAATATTCCTTGAAATATTTGCCTTTAAAGACTGTGAAAGGACAAGTGGTTGCTGATTTTATAGCTGATCACTCTATAAATGAAAATGTAGAGTATGTCGAATTAGAACCATGGAAACTGTATTTCGACGGTTCCAGTCATAAGAATGGAACTGGTGTTGGGATGTTGATTATTTCTCCTGACAGAATTCCAACAAAATTCAAGTACAAAGTTGAAAGTCTGTGTTCAAATAATGAAGCAGAATATGAAGCTTTGATTGTTGGACTTGAAATATTGTTGGAATTGGGGGCAACAAGAGTCGAAATAATGGGTGACTATGAACTGGTGATAAAACAGTTGACTAAAGAATATAAATGTGTGAAAGAAAATTTAATCATGTACTTTGTAATAGCCAATAGACTTCTCAAGGAATTCGACAATGTGGCCTTTAGGCACATTCTCAGGGTGGAGAATCAAGAGGCAAATGACCTTGCTCAACTTGCATCTGGATACAAAGTGTCGAAGGAAAAGTTAGAAAAGGCTATTGAAGTCAGAGGAAGAGTCATATCTACCAGATTGTCCCCATCAGATTTGGAGTCAATAAGATTAGGATATGGTGACGAAGAAAATTTTGAGATATTCAATATAGATGATTCAGGAATTGAAGACTGGAGAAAGCCCATCAAGGATTATCTACAAGACCCAAATCAGAAAGCCGAAAGAAAGGTAAAATACAGAGCTTTAAGTTATGTACTTTTTGGAAACGAATTGTTCAAAAAGACTGCAGAAGGAGTCTTGTTGAAATGCTTAGGTGAATATGAAGCTTACATAGCTTTGTCGAATGTGCACAGTGGAGCGTGTGGCGCACACCAAGCAGGTCATAACATGAAATGGTTATTATTTCGACAAGGAATGTATTGGCCAACACTGCTGAAGGATTGTGTCGAATTTACAAAAGGTTGTCAAGAATGTCAAGTACATGCAGGCATACCACATGTTCCTGCAAGTGAGTTGCATTCAATTATAAAGCCTTGGCCATTTAGAGGTTGGACTTTAGACTTGATTGGTGAAATTCGACCAGCCTCTTCAAAAGGGCAAAAGTACATTTTGGTTGGAATAGACTATTTCACTAAGTGGATTGAAGCCATACCATTGGTAAATGTGGATCAAGAAGCAATTATAGATTTTATCCAAAAGCACATAATTTATATATTTGGGATACCAGAAATAATAACAACAGATCAAGGATTTGTGTTCACTGGTAAAAATATGCAGAAATTTGCACAAGAAACAGGATTTAAACTCCTTACTTCGACACCTTACTATGCTCAAGCCAATGGACAAGTTGAAGCAGCCAACAAGGTAGTGATAAATTTGATCAAAAAGCATGTGGGGAGAAAACCTAAAAACTGGCATAAAACTTTAGATCAAGTTTTGTGGGCTTTTCGAACATCTCCAAAAGAAGCAACGAATTCGACTCAATTTAAGTTGACCTATGGACATGATGTAGTTTTACCAGTCGAAATATATTTGCAATCAGTTAGAGTTCAAAGGCATCATGAAATCCCATCAGATATATATTGGAGTATGATGATGGACGAATTAGTTGATTTAGACGAAGAAAGGTTGCATGCGTTGGATCTAATAAAGAGTCAAAAAGAAAGAGTCGAAAAGTTTTACAATAAGAAAGTAAAATTCAAGACCTTTTTAATTGGTGATCTTGTTTGGAAAGTAATCCTTCCTATGGATCGAAAAGATAGATTAATGTGAAAATGGTCTCCTAAGTGGGAAGGACCTTTCCAGATTTTGAAAAGTTTTTCAAATGGTGCGTATGAGATTGAAGAGATAGGAAAAGACGAGAGAATCTTAAAGATAAATGGCAAGTATTTGAAAAAATATAAGCCAATATTGCAAGAAGTAAAAATAGCAGTAGAATAATTGTGAAAATAATTGTGATAGCTTTGCCAAACAAAAATGGCACCAAAGTTATTACAAAGAAAGCCTCAAAGGGCTGAGAATTGTTAAACTAATTCGACTACAATTTGATTCTAGCAAAAACTTCCTTCAATGTGGCAAATTTCTTTTTCTGAAACTGGAGTCGATGATCACAACTACTTTTATGGGTAGAGAGAGTCTCAATCTCTTGACTAAGTTGCTGAGCCCTTTCTGCATGTCGAATACCCACCTTCAGTTCGTCGTCAATCTCATTTTGCTTAGGTTGCTGTATGGATGCTTTGCGCTTTTTCTCTTGGGAGATTTTTTCTTGAAGAACAACTATTTGTTTCTCCCATTTCTGGATATTATCATCACAAGCAGAAACTTCTTTGATATAAGTTTCAGAAAGCTGCTGCAGCTTTGAAACTTCGTCAGTCGAAGTAGCAACATCATCCCATTCAGCAACTTGAGTCTCAGATTTTGTGGAGATTTGCTGGGAGAGATCTCTTTGATGATGAAGGTCTGCAGTCGCCAAGTCAATGAGGGTCATCAGCTCCATCACAAAATTGCCAACCTCAGCAGAAGTTTCCAAGACGTTTATTTATTTCAAAATCTTCTTGAGTTCAATATGAGCAGTGGTGCTTTCTTCTAAAACTTTGAAAAAATCAACATCAAGGATTTCATCTTAATCTTGGTCAAGATGTTGTCAAGAGATTGCGCTTCAGAAGTGGCCCCAGAGGTAGTCGAACTGCTTTGCGAAAAATCTTGAAAATTGTGACGAGCGTTAAGCATGGCCTTCAGATATTCTAAGGGTTTCTGCACCTTGAGACTCTCAAGCTCTTCGCGAGAGAAACCAGTCGAACCAGTTGATATGGCACTTCCTTTGGTCTGGTCAGGAGCGAGTTGAGTGCTTCGCCCTAAAGTTTGCCCAACATCCGGTTGTTTCGACTGGTCATCCTCATCTTTAGCAGTTTCTTCTTCATGGTCATCTTCGACCCCAGTTTCCATGTCAGTGTCATCGCCCTTATTTGCAGCATTTAATCCTGGATGAGGAGGAGAATCGTCTTCAGAAGCTTCACTCATTGTAGCGTCGAATTCTGCTACAGTCTGCCTGTCATGATCATTTTTGGGGATATCTTCTTCTTGGACTGTCTCTTCCAGAGTTTTCTCAAGTTCAGGATTAATTTTTGTCTGCGCCATCTCCATTGTTGATCCTTTTGTCGAATCCTTCGGAGAAGTGGACGTCGAGCTGACAGTTTTGAGAGCAGAACCACTATCAGGTTTTGGTTTGTTTTTATCTATAGGTTTTCCTTCGACAGCCAATTGTTTCTGAAAATAATTCTAAGTTAGAAGAAAGAAATGCAATGAAGATGAACATAGATAGTCGAAATAAGGATTTACCTCAGAAATCTCAGTATTAAAACTAGATTTCCCACTCTCTATATCCTTCGACTGAAGTTTGGCAGTTGGAGTACTTGAAGAATCTTTTTTAGCTGACTTAACAATGGATCTTTGGGAAGAGACCCTCTTGATTTTTGTCTTCTTCTGAGGAGGGGGGTTTGGCTCTGGAGATTCATCACCAAATTCTTCATTGGGAACTTTCTCCTCTTCTTTCTTTCTTTTTTGGACTGGTGGGGGCTTTCGACTTACCTAGTCATGCAAACCAAAGCCGGTTAATTTCTTAAAAGGAAAAAGAATAAATGAAAAGGGTGAGGTTTGTACCTTTGTCGAAGGTTTCTTAGCAGCACTTGGTGACGCTTCGACGGAAGCTTTCTTGGTAGGGATCTTTACGGCTAATGAAAGAAAGGAAAATTAGAAACAAATATAAGAAATGCATGATAATACAGTTAGAATAACAAAAGAAAAATCGTGTTTTCTGTTAACACCTTCAAGAATGGGACTTTCCACGCGAACGTGTTCTATTCCAATATGAAGGTGTCCTTGGTAATCGTCCAGATGATACTTAGTCGGAACCACACACTCAGCAGGTTTTTTGTAATGTTGACGAAGAAGTTTCATATAGTCCCCACAAACGAACCAATCTGGAAATGGAGGGCTTAATGCCACGCCAAACTCAGCAGTTGGTAGAGGAGGAAATTTTGGTGGATGACAGCTGAAAGCCAGGTCATAGCGCGCTTTTGGTCGAACATGTGAAGGCAATGACAATTTTTCAAACCTCTCCGTCAATTTATGTTTTAAAATTACTGCTGCTTCGCGTATGGTTCGACTAAGATCATCAGGTCTATACACGGTTTCAAAATATTTTTGAAATTTTTGTATTTCTTTAATGTGTCTTTCAATACCTTTTTTGGTCCGATCCTGCACGAAAGCAAAAGCATTTGTTAAATGTGTGGTGAAGGTTGTTACGTCAAAAAATATGGTAGAAAAATAATCCTTCCACCACTCATCAAACTCAGGAGTACAGAGAAAAGATGGTCGAAAGATCACTGGTCGAATATCAAGAGAATCATCAGTTAGCTTCTTCGACAGCTCTTTGCTCTTATCTTCATTATGAAAGGAGTTGTAAAAAATGATAGATCCTTTCTTTGGGAAGATGGGTCGAGGTTTTATTTGGATCAAGCCAAACTGTCTAGCAACGAGATTGGGTTGGTAGACTATCAAAGCTATTTGGGTTTTGGTTACGTTATGATGGGAAAAAAGGAGCCTGGGGGTTAAAAATGATTCCCAAACATCCAAAAATATATTCTCATCCTTCGGCATTTCCAAGGGAAGTTGTTGGGTAAACCATTCAGGTCCAATTTTTCTACTAGCAAAGGGTGCCATGGTCGAAGTAAAATGATACCTTTTGGCAAACATCATGACATAACCGTTGAAAGCTTGTCGAAGGCTAATTCCTTCATCAGTTGGCGTTAGTTGCACCAACCTAGGCCATTAGACAATCTTGTCCTTCACTTTTTCGTCGTTCACTTCGTGTTTTACAGGAAGAGAAGCTTCAAAGGTGGCATTGAGCCATAATTGTAAAAGCCAGAAAGGTCCTGACAAATTGATTTTACCTTTATCTTTGATGGTTTTCAAAAAATTTACACTCTCACTCAAGGATTCGTAAAGATTCGCCAAAATCATTTCACTTAAGCATAGTTTGGTTCCTGCGTGAAGCTGATTGGCCATAGTGATGAATCTTTTGGCAACTTGGAGGGAACGGGAGCAAAACACATATTTTGTTAGCCATAGAGTCAAAAAGGCTATATGTTCGACATCCGAGACTTCTGTGGTATCCTTGTCATGATAATGAGACATGAATAAAGAGTATGGAGCAAAGCTAGCGTCGAAAGCTATAGAATCTTCATTTAGATTGGTGGGGTCGAAATCTATCCCATTGGGGTGAAGGCCAACGATGGCTGCTGCGTCGAAGAGAGTGGGTGTGACCATCCCATAAGGAAAGTGAAAAGTGTTATAGGTACTGTCCCAAAAATAGAGGGAAGCTAAAAGCATATTGGGGCAAATGTTGGGTCCTACTCTCGACAATTGAATGAGGTCGAAAATACCTATTTCCTTCCAGAAATCTCCTTTAATCTTTTCAACCTTATCTAGCCAGGATAAATAGTCTTAAGGGTCTTTCGACCATGGACAAGTTCTAAAGATCCTAGCCTAATTCAAATAAGTTAAATTCAACTCTCCATCGCCAGTCGAACTTTGTGGGTCAATTTGTTCTACAGTTTTCTCTTGAGGTTGAGGTTTTACTCCAGCACTTATGGGTTTGGTACGGAAATAGGTGGGAAAAAATTCTTTCAGACGATCTGGTTTAATATCTGGATTGGGGAGTGGACCTAACATAGCGTGACAAATACCAGAAACAAGAACAAGAATTAATACTTGGGATTTGTAGATACATTCCTTCTCTCTCTCTTTGGGAGGTTCGGGAACGTATTGTTGGTTTCCAACAATCATTGGTCCATTCAACTCGTGCACAAGATGAAGAGTTGAATCTTGGGTCTTCTTGGAGTGTTTGCGGATGGAAGATTTTGGAGGAGCCATTGTTGAGAAGAACAAAGAAATTTTTTCAGGAAAGTTGAAAGTATGAAAATGGGTATGAAGAAGAAAGTTTGAAGCGTAAAAAAAGTTTCAGAGAAAATAGGTTGTGAGTATTTATAAGGTAAGATGATAAAAACGTTTGAGTTTTTGATGATAATCGTGGGACACGTGGCTGAATCACAACGGTGATGATGAGGATGTGGAAGTTGAAAAAGGCCATGATGTTAGGTTTAGGAAATGATGGGGGTAAGGTCTAAACGTGGGCTAGACATGACGTTTTTTGAAAAAGTGTAATGATAAATCTGTTTGGGAACTTGAGATTATAAAAGCTTGAAAATAGTGGAATTAAATGACATGGCATCGAAATATTGGTTGACAACAAATGATTGTTTCTCCAGAGTAGTCGAAACATCTTTGCTGGGGGGCAATTTGTATACATGTATTTTTGACGCCATGAAATTAATAAGCAGAATAGTGTTTTCGACAAATGGAGATGCTTGCAAAAAGAAAAAAAAACTGGAAATATATACTTGAAGAGCATTTTCAATAGTTTAATTGATAAGTGTTTTCGACACTTCGACAGATTGGTGGTTCGATATTTCGACAAAAGATGTCTGCAGATGAAAAGACGTCTTTGACAAGTATGGATGATGTTATGATATTTCGACAATTCGACAAGTCTGAGGAGACGCGTCGTTTCGATGTAAAGCGAAAATTCAAATTCAAAAGAGTTATAACGTTTGGCAGAAGACGTGTAGAAGCACCTGGCGAAAGGAAGTCATGCAGAGAGCCAAGTGTCATAGTTTTAGGATTTATTCGTTAGTGATAGTTATTTTGTTTGTATATAAGTAGGATAGTTTTTATCAGAATGGGGGTGTGAAAACTTGTACAAAATTCCTGCAAAATACTCAAAGTACCCGTGTGAGAGAAAAGAGTCTTATCTGGAAAATGTACGTGTGAACAAACACCATTTCTTTAAAGTTTTATCTTATAAATTTCAAAGTTCTTTACCAATTTTCCTTTACATTTACCAGTCATTTATCCTTTGCATTTACTTTATGCAATTTATTCTTCGCAATTTATTTTTCGCCATTTATCTTAGTCTTGTTAAGTTTACTTTTACTTAAGCACTTTTAGTCAATATATTTCGTACATGAAAGACTTAGTAAACCAAATAAAGGATACAAAGGTTGTTCTAAAGAGTTACAAAGTTATTTAAATTTGCACATGTCCTAGAATTTGTATGGTTGATTCTGCAAGTAACCCAATTCAATAAATTTTGAAAGCCAAAATTAACAGCGAACACCAACCCAGTCTCATAAACACCATGTTTGAATCCCATATCCTTGTTTCCAGTTCAAAATCAAGTTCTAGTTCTGAAGTATCATAATTTGAAACTTTTGATATCTCACTTCAAGTCATTCCCCTTGAAATCACATCTTCTTACCCTCAACCTCAACTTTATGAATCTCACCGATTAGAAGATCAAAACAACCTTCATCAACGTGAACATCAATTTCATTATGAACCAGAAACCTCTGAACCACACATACAAGAAGACCAACCTCAACCAGAATCCTCTGAACCACAAATTTCACAACCTACACACTCTGAATAACCTTTTAGCTCTTCAAAAGAACAAGATGTTATGTCAGATACTGGCACAATAGTACTTTCATTCTATGAAGACCTATCCCACCCTGAACTAGATGTCATCCCTCCACCATCTCATAATCTGATCCCTCAACCCCACATCACAACCCAAATGGAAGAGTTTAGAACTGTAATTTTTGATAGAATTCAGGATTTGGTTGACGAGAGGCTCACAACATCCGACTCAATGACATACGCTGCTAAGTGGGATACTCTCAGAATCTCTTGAACATAGTTATGCAAAATCTAAAGAATTCTCTCTTTAGCTTCTTCCAATCAGAGGTAAGAGTAACTAGAGACTAAATTGGCTTCTATTGCTACAGATCAAGATGTTATAGGTGCTTAACTTCATCCAATTGTTGCTAATCAAGAGGATATGGAAGCTCAGTTGAAGAAAGTTGAAGAAACTCAATGCTCGGCAAAATGACATGGATTTTGATATCAAATCCATCTTAGAGCTTCTGAAGAAGCCCTAGACTTTAGAATTTAGAACTTCTTTTGTTTTGTTGTCTTTTTAACTCTTACTCATATTTTTGGCAATCTGACAAACTATATTCTTGATTTTATAATATGTTTTCTCAATATATTTTCCGCTTCCTTTATTCTGGGGAGTGTAAGCGTCTGTATCTGATAGTTAAGAACACTCTTTGCTTAATATTTGAAGATTATTTGACAGGGATTTTAAGATTAATTTAATTAATCTGGATAGAATTTAAAGAGGATTTACAAATCTCATCTCAAGGGGATCTAGATAGAATTTAAAGAGGATTTACAAATCTCATCTCAAGGGGATCTAGATAGAATTTAAAGAGGATTTACAAATCTCATCTCAAGGGGAGCTTACAAATCTTAGACGCTAGAGTTATTATAAAGATCTAGATTTTGAAAGATCAGAAACTGATGACCAAACTCTGAAGAGTTGGTCTCTGAATGAAATCAACCTTTGAAGATCCAGACTCTAAAGATTTATAAAGATTTAGACTCTTATGGTCCAATCATGATCACGTAAATGTAAGCATCTTTAACCTACAAAAACAATCCTAAGATTAACATAAATGAGAAAAAAGTATTAAACCCTATTTATAACAACAAAATTAAGCGGTAAATTGTAAATCCTCTAAACATAATTTAAAATAATTGTATACTTTCTGGTTCCACAAAATTACCTGATACAGACATGCTAGACCGATCAAATCTGTTTTGTCACCCTACCTTCAATACACCTTAATAGAGTTATTGTAATAAAAATCTTAAACTAATTATGTTTATATTAATACACTATTTTTTTCCTTCCTTCTATTCAGTGTTTCAATTCGACGTGGTGGAAATGGGATGAATATTCAAATTGATCTTAGCATCGACACTAAAATGTAAATCAATTTTTTGATAAACCAAAAGTTAAAATTGACATATTTAAAAAGATTAAAACATATATATTTAATATCAATAATTATTAATTCAGATCAACATTAAAAAACTATACAACCCCAAGAAATGTCAACCGTGACCTTCCCTTATGGAATGAATTTAATTAACTGGGACCCCAGCAGCTTAGGTACATGACCGTCCTCAAAGACTCCTCAGGCTGTTTTGCCTTATCATCTTTTAGTCTTTTAGAGATGATAGCAGAAGAATTGGAAGAAGAAAGCTTATTTGCCTGAGAGAAAGATCTAATATTGTTCTTAACATGTTGTTGAGCTGATTTCAAAGCATAGTTCCATCTACAGATGCCTTGGTCTTTCAAGGCCTCCACAACACCGACGCTGACAGCTACACTCCAAGCTCTGATTCCGGAACTCATCCTTTAGTGAAAGTATTTTGAGTGAGAATGATAAAATGGATGTGAGGTAGTGCTATGATATATTGGAGATAATGACCGAGGTTTTGGGAAAAACCATGGGCAGAAGCTAGTGGTTTTTAAGAAATTCAGTGGGTTGTTTTATGATGATTCAGCATTAAGTGACACGCATCCTGGGTTAATGAACGCGTGTTTTTCTAACATGATCTGTTGATATCTGGTAAAACCAATTAAGTTCAAATACAAAGATACTCACCCATACAAAATCTATTTGATATAATATAATTTTATATTAAATTAGTGAAATATAAAATTAGATATTTATGCCATCATTAACTACTCTCTCCGTTTTTTTAAGTGTTACTTTTTTTTAAAAAAATTATTTTTTTTAAATGTCATTTTAAAATTCAATATAATATTAATTTTAGTATTGTCAAAATTATCTCTAATAATTTATTATATAGAAAAAAAATTAAATAAATTATTATAAAGTTAAGGGTATTATAGAAAAATAATAATCCATGTTTAAAAAATAACACTAATCATTAATTGTTTTGGTATGTGTGAAAAGTAAAAAAATGATACTTAAAAAAAAACGAAGAGTATTATTCAATTTAATATAGTATAAAATATATATATATACACATATATAAATTTAAAATAAGTTATTTAGTTGTGAAATAAATAATAATTTCATAAATTCAATTAATATTGATTAAAAATTAAAATTTTAATTACAAACTTTGATTTTTTTAGACAATAGATGTTGACTCTTACCACTAGGCTACATAAATATGAACATGCTCTTTGTCTTGCATGGCGTTAAAACAAACCATTCACTAATAGCTATCATCAAACCATTCAATAATAGCTATCATCTCTCGGTGACGTAGAAACTTGTGACGATAGAGTTAATTCAACTGCAAAAAAAAAATCTTCAAATCAGATTTTCGATTCTTCGATTTCACAATTCTAACAGGGAATAATGTTGGATCAATAATCTATGCAATTTTTACCGTTTTGATTTGACTTTTGCATTCACGTGTTTTATTTTCCTATTCAGGTGTTTTCCAAGTCAAGGTTATTGTTACATAGATTTATTCGTGTTTCGTTGAATCGAATTGAAGGTTCAATTCATTACAACAATCGTCTCAGGTTCTTTCTTATTTTCGTTTTCGATTTTGTTTGTTTTTGAATCTGAATACCTAGTGTATTTTTTTCTAAAAATGAGTATGATTATGATGATTATTGAGTTGTTGTTGATGATTATTGAGTTGTTGTTAATGATAAATTAACACACATTTCTCTTGAAGGAAACAACTTCACAACAACCATTAATCTCACAAACTTAACCAAACTTCAATATCTAAGCATCTCCAACAACATGTTCAGTGTCACAAGGAATGAAACTTCTCCATTATGCAAAAATTACAATGGTTGATGTCTATAACAACAATTTCACTTCCTTGCTTCCATTAGGACTTCTTAGTTTGAAACAAAACCTCAAACACTTAGATCTTGGGAGTATCTTTTTCTTCCGCGAAATTCTGAAAAGGTTTGGAGAATTTGTTTCTCTTTAGTATCTTTCACTAGCTGGAAATGATATTACGGAAAAAAATCCCTAGTGAGTTGGGAAATCTAAGTAACTTAAGAGAAATTTATTTGGGCTATTACGATTCTTTTAAAGGTGGAATTCTAAAAGTGTTTCGAACTTTAATAAATCATGTTCATATATCTCTTATTCATATCACATAAAATGTTTGATTGATAATGAAAAAATTTGGTATAAGAAACATATGCTAAGCACATTGCTGAAAATTGACAGAGATGGTTGGAACATGATGAGAGCAAGAAGGAAGATTGTTGGAAGAATGATACGCATTGAAATCATATGTATATTTATGTTGTCATTAATTATCAAATATATCATGATATCCAATTCGTAATAATCAAGCTCTATTGCTTAAGAGATCAAGGGTTCGACTTGAAATAGACAAGTCATCACTAACAGCATCACATCAATAAAAAATTAGTCCCAATTTATAAAGGGGACTAAAATAAAAAAAAAACATAGAAAAGGGACCAAAATCACGGTGTTTAAAATGGGGGTGGGGATCAAAACTCAAAAAACTATATAAAAAAAAGGAAAATAGAGGGATCAAAGTTGCGATCAAGTCAGAATAAAATGGGTATTATGTTGATAGTAACTCGTGAGATGGAAAGTTAGTTGTATGCACGACTATGGAGTATTATCCAATTTGATAAGGTATAAAATGTATCTAGTTATACATGTAAAGGTAACCAGTTATACATATAAATTCAAAATGAATTATTTAATCGTAAATAAATAATGATTATATAAACTGAACTGTATTAAATAATCATAAAAAAAGGAACTCGTGAGATGGAGAAAGAAAACAAAGAAAATTTTGACATTTAGAAATAAAAAATTTATACTTTAAATAAAGACAAATTAAAATAAAATAGATATTGTCTTGATAGTGACCCGTGATATGGAAAGTTAGTTGTCTACACTATTATAAAATATTATCCAATTTGATAAGATATAAAATGTATTTAGATACACGTGTAAATTTGAAATGAGTTACTTAATTGTAAAATGAGCAATGATAGTATAAACTCAATCATATAAAATAACCATGTAAAAAGAAAAAAAAAACCTTGAGATGGAGAGAGAGAAAAATTGAAAGATTTTTGTCTAATAAAGAAATTGTTGATTAAAAGTAAAATATATATTGTGTTGATAATGACTCGTTAGTTGTCTAGACAATTTGATTAAATAGTTTGTTAGTTTTATAATTATGAAATATTTTTTACTAACTATGAATAAGATTTTAATAACCATAAAACAATTAAGTTTTACATTGAGATTAAATCTTGTCTTTTGAAAATTTAATATTTTTCAGTTTTTCTCTTCATTACATTAAAAAGGGATTCAATTGTTTATTTATTTATGCTTAGAAAAATAAAAAGGGAAAAAGAAAATTGAGAGAGAAATTTTTTAAATGAAACTGAGAAAATGGGAGAAATTTGAAATTTGAATCAAAAGAAGAAAAGGAAAAGTGAGAAAGTTGAAATAAAAAAATGAGTAAATGTGATGGAGTCACGTATCACGTTGTGGCTCATTCAGAATGTGAATAATTGATCCATTAACTAATTGCTTAATAGTACATAATGTAGTGTAAATTTTATTAACACAAAAGGTAATTTAGGGTATTTGCTAGTATCTTTAATTGATATATAATTGATTGACAGTGGATTAAAATCACTTTTGTTTTTTAATATATTATTTTATAGTCATTCTTAAAATTAAAATCGATATTACATGATGAAGCTAGCGGAAATATACCCGAACGTATCACATGCTCGAACTACAACAAAGTCGTCATCGAACTTTATTTATTTCCAAAGAAAAGGGAAAACATTGATAAACCCCGGGGGAAAGAATTATGTTGGGTAAGGAAGTCGGTTATGCAAGGGGAAGGTATTAGCATCCCTAACGTCCATGGTACTCCACGAGAACCATTTTGATTGTCCTTGCTCGAATGAGTGTTAGATCTAAAGATTACTCGCAGAAGAATGAGAAAAGGAAAATAAATAGATAAAGCGCTCGGTAAGGATTGGGGCCCTCTTGCCTACGTATCCTCATAGTGCAATGAGGAATTCAAAGCTCTGTAGTTCAAAGAACTAGTGGTGGAAGATGAAAAGAAGTTGTGATAATAATATGGTCTAAATCAAAGGATAGTCTTTTGAGCTCTAAGAAGGGTGAAACATGAACCCAAGAGTAAAGTTGGCTCTTACTAGTATGTGGGCTAGCATGGTTGCCGCTATAGGGTAATGCCGAAAATACGAAGAAATAAGTGTTTAGGAATGATCCAAACAACTCTTGGTTCACAAGGTGACGTAAGATGAAGCACAAAGGCCTAATATATTTGGCTCAAAGATAACTGATATGTCGCATGGAGTGGATGAAGGTCGAATATCAATGCATCATGGAGATGAATGAAATGAGGTGACCAAAGTCACAGAATTGAATATTTGGTAACAAGTGACTAAAGAAGTGTAATTTGAAACCGAAGCTAAAGGTATATTGGAATCCATAGGAAAAATGGGATTTGTACCATAGAGGGAAACAACGTTAACCAATACGTGGACTAGCATGGCTGCCACTATCTGATATTTAGTCAAAAAAGAAGGAATTAAATGTTTGGGTACAAGCCAAACAACTATAAGTAGAAATGTGGATTGCCGTTATATCGTCCTAAAAGGGTGTATATGGATAACCAAATAAAACTGTGTTTTGATGTTAAAGAAATAATACGTCACTGGATGAACGGTTTATGATCGAAGGTAGATAATGAATCGTGAAAGATATGAATGATGCCCTAAGGTGGAAGAAGGAATGATTAAGAGTATGATCACCAAGGATTCGCATCCTCGTTGTCGCATTACGCGAAAAACCGACGGGAAAAGACACAGAGCCGCCACCGTGCGTTATTTATCCCAAAGGAGGGAAAGGAAATGCTCGAAGTAAACCTGGAAAGGAATGGTCTCACGACCAGAGATCGATAGGATCGGGAGTCAGTTATGCGAAGGGAAGGTATTAACACCCCTACACATCCGTCGTACTCGACGGGATCCACGCTCTAAAAGAATAGAAGAAAGGTTGCTAGATAACTGCTCAAAAACTGCACGCACACTGGAATAGAACACAGAAAAGACGGAAGAAGGAGACTCGGCAGGATGTCGCATCCTGGGCCTACGTGGTTTGTTAGACACGAACATCAGAGTCGACGTAGTTCGGGGGTAGGGGAAACGTGCTCGCTAGGATGTCGCATCCTATGCATACGTATCTTCTCTAACCAGAGAAAGAATCAGAGCACTCGTAGCTCGGCTAACGCACGCCAAACTAAACACAAACAGGAAACCGACTGCCAATCGCTGGACTTACGTCAGACTCCAAACAAACAAAACACAAACAGGAAACCGACTGCCAATCGCTGGACTTACGTCAGACTCCAAACACACAAGAGGGTCGAAAAAGAAAAAGGGCGCCCGGAGAGATCAGCTCAATCTCCTGCCTACGTACCTCATCTGGTATGAGGATCAGGGCGACGTAGTTCCCCTTAACAGGGAAGGAACTTCTATCCTAACCAGAGACTATGGAGATAACAGACTACTAGGGAGACTACGACTCGAGCCTAGAAGTTGTCATGCATACGATCCCTATGTTGAGGTCTCTAATCCTAACTTGCACAGGGAGAAAGCTAGCCTAAAGTATTAAACAAGCACACACAAGCACAAGAGAGCAAGCACGCACACTATATGCAAACAAGTGGCTCATACAAGGCTGGGCTTTAGTCAAGGGGTCAAATCAACCTCGACAAACAAGCCAACTGGAAAGGGGTGTTGTTAGCTCTTAACCCTAACATTGAGAATTAGGGTGAAGCAGATGAAATAGGAAATGAGGGTAAGACCTCATAGCTCTTATCCCTGACCCGGGAGAGCTTGAAACAATGAAAGTGTGGGAGTCCAGAATGTGGGACTCTATTCCACAATGACTGACACAACAAGATTTTGGGTTTTTATTCAAAATGCATCAACACATGGTGTGAGCAAAATGAAAGACTCAACTGAATAACAGGGGATGGATTGCACATCCCTTCTATCTGCCAATTGCCTCTTAAGAGGACTTAACCTGCTTGGCACAAAATTAAACAAACAAGAACATGGCCTCTTAAGGAGGGCTTCAGACAGGTGCCTGCCAATAACAGCAGGTCTTCCAGACTACATGAAGAATAGGGATTATACCTAAGTGATATGCCAACCACAAGCAAAGCAAAGTTCAAATGAACTTAAAGCAACTTAGGTACCTGTGTAAACAACTAAACAAATCAGTACAACATTTAGACAAACAGACAACAGTCAACAACAAACAGACAATCCCAATGTACAACATATAATGCCATAAGGCAAACTCAAGTGAATTATCATCAACCTACAAAACAACCAAATGTTAGCAATCAATAGCAAATATCAACATTCAAATGATGAAGCAACATCAACCATGGAGATTAGGTGTTTGGTCCTGAAATTCAAACCTCACATGTAAGTCCAAACCACTAGGTCAAAGCCTAGGGTCAAAGGTGAAGAAAAAAATTCAAAACAGGAGCTAATATTCAACACAATGCAACTTCAAAAACATAGGGACATGTCCTAAAAAGGAGCAAATCAACATCATCAAGCAAATCAATTTCATGAGCAAGAGAAGTCACAGACAATTTCAAAGCACATATTTGGACATTGAGAATGAAAATTCCAAATCAAAACAGAAATGATTCAAACAATTATGGAAAAATTTATGAGCATTCAACACATCCAATACAATCATCATACAAAAAAACAGAATCAACAGAGGTCATTTGATATGGAAATGAAATTGCACAAGTTGATCATCAAATTGTGTGACACACATTGTCACACCATACAATCACATGCATAAAACAGAAATGGTAATTGAGAAAAATGCACAATCAAGCCTCAAACATCCATTAACATGTTAGGAACAATCATGCAAAATTTCATGGCATTTGGATCAATATCAAGCATTTCACAATGGAAAGAACAAGGGAATGTCACAAATGTACACATGTTCACATATTCTAACACATTTCAAAATCCAGCAATGCACAACTTTAGAATTTATCATCATAAAATAGAGGACATTTCAATGATCAAGTAGCAAAAAAATAGGGATTATTTGGAGCATTTTTCAAATTGTTATGAATTTTCAAAGTTGGATAAAAAAATTTGAAATGAAATGAACACATGTATATGAAATATGGAGGGAAATGGCTAAAGTGAGAATCAATTTGAACAAATACTGCACGCTGGACTCGAACTCGGTCCACATTCAAATGAAGCGCGTCACACCTGAAACGCAGTCATTTCATTTATGACTGGGCGTGCTGAATCATCAGTCAACAGCATAAGTGGCACGGTCAAAGCAGTATTGGCCAATCAATTTGCCAAACGGACGCACACGCAAGCAGTGAATAGGACAAAAACCCTAGGCCACTGTTAGGGACCAATTAGTACTACTTTTTATACCATTTTATTGGTCCCTTTTACCAAGTTTTGATGTAATTACACACTTTTATTCTCACTATTTTGTATAAATGCAATTAGGTTTAATTTATTTTGTTTTGAATAGTTATTTCACATATTTGTTAGTTTTGTAGAATTTTTGGATGAGAAAGCTTTGGATTGCAGCATCATAATATGGAAGATTTTGGATGAAGCTTGCAAAACAAGGAAATTGAGGCAGCTTCAGTTCGCCCCGCGAACAAAGTTCGTCCCGCGAACTGCATGACAGGACCAGTTCGCCCCGCGAACCCTGCGAATCCAGCAAACTGATTTTTGGGTCAAAAGTGCTGTTTTGAAGGCCAGCTGTTTTTGCCATTTTGGGTCTGCCTTGGAATTGCTTTTCTGCATTGGATGAGAATGACCAATTAAGGAAATGTCAACTCTTTTAGGAGAGAAAATACATTATTCTAGGGATTAATTATTCATTATCATTCATACATTGTTCTTGAGAGCTTTTGGAAGGGAGAAAAACAGAGTTTTTCTGCTTGAACTTTCTGCTTTGTAACAATGATGATGAGGAGCTAAACTCCCCTTTGTCAAGATTGGAGGTAGTAGCTATTCTCATCTGTTTATGTATTCACTTTGATTTATATATTTGATAAAGATTGTTGATGTATTGAATACTGTTTTTGCTTTACTTTGAAAACCAGATTTGAGTAGTTGTCGAGAGAGATTACTTGAGTTTAGACATAAAACAGATTTTCAAGTTGTGAATAAGTTGTAGAGATAGATTTATTCATTACTCTTCTTTGGTATTAAACATTAAAGATTGCTATATTGATAGTTAGGTGGAGAGATCGCCTAAGGATCAATATAGTGATTATCACAATATCATTTAGACATAAATGACTTTGAGAGGATACTTGAACATCATCAATAATCTTGAATCTATTTATTTATCATAAGGAATCATAAACATTTGAAATAGTGAACTCCAATCTTGCCAAGCTTTCATATTTGACTAAAACCATTTCATAGTTTTTGTTAACATTCACTCACAAAATATTTTTCCAAACAAAACAATCCTGTTACTTTCTAAACTTATAACATTTGAATTATAGAACGGCGGTAATATCAACCAATCTCTGTGGATACGATACAAAAATATTTGCCGAAGATATACTTTTCAACAAATTGGCGCCGTTGCCGGGGATTGGTGTCGATATTACAAGCATTGTAATAATTCATTGTTTTAAGTTTTGTTACTTTTATTGTTATCCCTCTTTTGTTTCACTTGGTTTGTTAGTTTTGAAGATTCTAGTGCATGCGAGGAAAAGCAACTGAGGAGCAACTTCAATTCGATCCTGAAATTGAAAGAACACTTCGGAAGCTCAATAGCAAAACACGAAGAAGAAGGAAACTAGCCGAAGAGAGGAACCGGAGAGAAGAAGCATCTACTTCCGCACTTGTTCAAATCGAAGAAGTGGTTGTAGAGGCTTGTAAAGGAAACATGGCGGATGACAATCGTACCGAAATGTCCGCTAATAGTCCAAGAAGGAATGCTCAATTTGCCCGTGGAGGAAGAAATACGGAGATGAAGACCGGAATCCTCCAACTTCTCTATGCAAATCCATTCACCGGAATGGATCATGAAGATCCGTACTCCCATCTCATCAAATTCTATGAGATTGCGGGTTCGACGGGAATTGATGAAGCGGGTGAAGAAGCATTATTCAAGAGGATGTTCCCACACTCCTTAGTGGGAAAGGCAAAAGAGTGGTACCTTGATCAAGCAGCAAGAGTTATGACGGATTGGAATTTGTTAGAAGAAAAGTTCTTAGAAAGATATTTCCCTCAATCCCGATTCATGGAAGTCAAAACGGCTATTGCGGTATTCACTCAAGGAAGCAACGAGTCTTTAAATGAGGCTTGGGAAAGATTCAAGTCAATGTTGAGAAAATGCAAGGGTCATGGTTTTGATGAGCTCACTCAAATCCATATTTTTCTAAATGGGCTCCAATCAACTCACAGAACACTTTTGGATGCTACCGCGGGTGGCTCTCTTATGTCAAAAATTGCGGAAGAAGCTAACGTTATTATTGACCGGATGGCACTCAATGATCGTCAAAGTCAACATGACCGTAGTCCTTCACAACGTAAACCGGGAGTTCTTGAATTAAATACCAATGATGCCATCCTTGCTCAAAACAAGCTACTCTCTCAACAAGTGGAGCTTCTCACTCAACAAATGGCCAAGCTTCCACAGCAAATGAAGGAGATTCAAAGTTCTCAAGTTCGACATCAAGTAGCATGTTGCGAGTTATGCCAAGGAGATCATCCTACTGGTTTTTGCCATCCACTAGAAGAAGTGAGCTATGTGAACAATCAAAATCAAGGCTATCAAAGGAACAATCAAGGTTACCGACCAACAAGGTTCAACAATCAAAATTTTCAGCAGCAAAGTCCTTATCAACACCCCAATTCTCAAGGCCAACAATCGCAAGGAGGAAGTTCCAAGCTAGAGGATACTCTTCAACAATTCATGCAAGCTTCCATGGAAAATCAGAAGAGTAATGAAGCAGCAATCAAGAATTTGGAAAATCAAATAGGTCAACTTGCGAAACAGCTGTCGGAACAAACTGCAGGATCTTCTTTCTCCTCTAATACTCAAACTAATCCAAAGGAGCATTGCAAAGAAATTTTTACTAGAAGCGGTAGAGAGTTGACAAGTAAAAAAGGTGAGGAAATTACAGTTGAGAATGATATGGATGCTGTGCTAGAAAATGAGGATGTGGCTTGTGGGAAGAAGAAAGTGGTAGAACCTGCTCAGTTCGCGCCGCGATCTGTAACACCCTTCTAAATTACCCCAAATATTTAATTAAAATAGCAACACATATCAATCAGAGTAAATATGCAATTAAGGGTGTCACACAAACACTTCACACCATTCACCATAATATTTGGTCATGCTCATTATTTAACTCAAAACATAAAGTATTGCACAATACGCAACGGATAGAGATCAAATCGATCATTCAAAACATGTAACATATTACATGCAAAATGGTTCACAACCAATCAATAAAACATTCAAAACATCCCATCCCGATGTTACATCTATCAGAGCATGACCCACTAAGGAGACTACACTAGACTCCAAGCACTAGCTTCTACTCAATCACTGCTCGTTACCTGAAAAATAGTTGTAAGGGTGAGTTCCTCAATCGATATAATAAGCATTATAGAATATAATGTCATGTTAAGTAATTTAACACATTAATCACCCTAATCGTATCACACATTCAGTAACGGCACATCAACTCAAATATCATACTCAATATCAATGCAACTCATACTCAATATCAACACAAACACACGTATAATATTAGAATACATCCATTCATATTATACGCCAAACACATATTATGCAATGAGACTCCATGCATGCGGTACCGACTATTCGTGAACATATAGTTCAACCTCACCGACCAAATCCAGGTACGGCTACCAAGCTCACTAGTCCCACTCATTTGAGACCTAGTGACTCACATCACTAATTCCTCACCATGGGAATTAGCTACCACCCCAAGGGCTATGTTATGCACGCTAATTCACCTAGCATGCAAACATCAACAACAGTCCAAAATGACTAACATCACTAATTCCTCACCATGGGAATTAGCTACCACCATAAGGCCATAATATGCATGCTAATTCACCTAGCAATGCAACATCATCAACAATAATCCACAATGGACATATGCTCACACTCTAAGCCATAAAATAGTCCATTCACAAACACATGCATAATATATACACTCATAGCATTATGCATACCATCATACATCATCAACACATGTATCAACATCATATCATGTCAAATAATTAATCACAGTATTAGCACACTTTACTAATACCCTTACTACTCAAAACAGTAGGAAATAATCCCTATTACATCATATGCCAACATAGGCCAACCATCAACTAAGCACACAACATTTAAAACACCAATTTCCCACTCTGCAACAGTGTTAACCGGTTAACGCCCTGGGTTAACCGGTTAACGCAGCACAAACACGCCTCCTGCCCAAAACTTAACAGTGTTAACCGGTTAACGCCCTGGGTTAACCGGTTAACGCAGCACAAACAGCAATATCTCAGCAATCACAACAGTGTTAACCGGTTAACGCCCTGGGTTAACCGGTTAACGCAAGCAAAACAGCACATTTTCCTAATTCGCATCATTGTTAACCGGTTAACACCCTGGGTTAACCGGTTAACGCAAGACAGAAAGCTGTTCCTGCGCTAACACAAAGCAGAATGCAGAATTCTCCGCATTTTCCGCCGTTGGAGGACTTCCGGACCTCCGATTCCAATTCCGTAAAAAGCTATACGTTCGGGAATTCACAACTCACACAAATACAGATTCAATTACAGCTTTGACACAACTTATCCAACACAACTTCTCAGCATTCAACAATCCCAATTAGGGTCAATTCAACGACTTATCACTACCCATTACATGTTAACCCATAATACCCATTAAACGACGATAAACCCCCCTTACCTGAGTTAATCCGACGAATCTTTAAGCTTCAAGCTTTTCTCTTCTCCAACCTTTGCCCTTGCTCTTCCTCTTTGCCCTTTCTCCACTTTTCACTTTTCAGCCGCTTCTCTGTTTCACGTAAAAACTCTTTTTACCAAATGGGATTCCTTTTCCTTATTTCACACTTATATATTTTTTTCCAATTTATATTATTATTCCAATAATAATAATAATTCAATAATTCCAAAAATAATAATAATAATAATAATCCAATTATCTAATTAAATTAATAAATATATTATTAACTTAATTTAAATAATTATCATATTATTATCGGGGTGTTATACGATCTCCCTTCGCGCCGCGAAAACAGCAGAACCAACAACTGATGGAAGAGCAGCGGTGTGAAGCGGAAATGAATAAGGAAATCGAACCAAGAAATAAGAAAAAAGGAGACAAAGGAGTGAATGTCATTCCAGTTCAACATCTACCATATCCGCACGCACCATCAAAGAAGGATAACGCTAGACACTATGCACGGTTTATGGACATCTTCAAGCAGCTTCAAATCAACATTCCATTTGCTGATGCATTAGAACAAATGCCACGGTATGCCAAGTTCATGAAGGACATTCTTACAAAGAAGAGGAGACACGTGGAAGACGAGACCATACTGCTTGATGCACGGTGTAGTGCTATCATCCAAAAGACTCTCCCAAGGAAGGAGTCCGATCCGGGTCGGGTTGTTCTACCGGTGACCATTGGAAGCACATACACTGGAAATGGTTTGATTGACTTGGGCTCTAGTATAAATTTAATCCCTCTCTCCATTGTTAAAAGATTAGGGAATGTTGAGATTAAATCGACGAGAATGACTTTACAACTAGCCGACAAGTCTACCACTTTACCATACGGAATTGCTAAAGACATGTTAGTGAAGGTGGACAAATTCTTGTTTCCGGTAGATTTCGTAATAGTGGAGATGGATGAGGACCGTGATGTGCCCCTAATTCTTGGAAGACCTTTTATGAAAACAGCTCGGATGATGATTGACGTAGATGATGGACTAATGAAGGTGAGAGTGCAAGACGAAGAGGTGACCTTTAATCTTTTTAAAGCTATGAAGCATCCACATGACAAACATGATTCATTCCGAAATGATGCAATTGAAGAAAAATACCATGATGGAAAGGCCCGTCGCAAGGAGTTTCATGTCGGACAAATGGTACTGCTTTTCAAATCAAGGTTCAAGTTATTACCGGGTAAGCTGAAGCCAAAAGGGTCAGGACCGTTCGTTGTCAAGGAAGTACGGAATTATGGAGCCATTGTAATCGAGGATCCAAAGTCATAAGAGAGTTGGACCGTAAATGGTCAAAGACTCAAAGTTTACCATGGTGGCGACATAAATCGTGATGTGGATGTCGTGTCTCTATTTAAACTGGGCTAATCAGTGGACCGTCAAGCTCAAACGACGTTAAACAAAGCGCTTGTTGGGAGGCAACCCAACGTTGTAAGTCTGTATTTTAATTTTTTTCTGCTGTGTGAGTTTTTGCTGTGTTAAATTTTGAAAAAAATTGGGTTCTGGTTTTTACAGTTCGCCCCGCGAACTGAATTCACAGCTTCAGTTCGCGCCGCGAACAAAGTTCGCCCCGCGAACAGTAAATAACAGAACTAATTTTTTTTGAAATTTCCTTCAGTTCGCCCCGCGAACTGAAAAAAAAAAAAAAAAAAACTTTTGTTTTATGTCATTTTCGTTTCATTCCTATTTTCACGAACTTAGGAGATTCTTTCAACAACCTCGCTACTCCACATCCAAACCTCCAAATTTCAAAACTTCCCCTCTCCATTCCTTTCTTAAGAGGATTTTGTTGATTATGCTAAGTGGCCTGAGGGAAGGCCGAATTTTTTGGGGGGTGCAGGAGGTGGTGTAAACCGTGGCGATGAGTTGAAGGAAGATTGAGGAGTTTGTTGAATTTTAGAGTGTGTCTTGATAATTGCATGAATACTTTTTGAAATTTAAGTGTGTTTTAATCAAATATTGGTTTGCCAACATTTTTGTTTAATTGTTCTTACTCATAAGTCAAGCTTTAAGCAACCGAGAAATGATCGCAAAGAAAGAAGCATAGGACACTTCGAGTGGTGATGATAAGAATTAGTGTCGGCATTTCAAGGTACACTTTATCGCTTTCTAGACTTAACATGAGTAGTTTGATGGTGTGTGCAAATTCCATGTCATAAAACGGACGCTACATCGTCTTCCTCGCGAAGACGATGATGAACAGCATGAAGTTCAAACAATTTTTTTGCAGAAATCACAAATGCCTATACCAAACGAACCATTGTTCAATGGAGATTACAGATTAACCAATATTTAATCCTAACTCAACATGAATAGAGAGAAACGATGGAAAACATTTTGATGCAACAAACTTCAATCAAACATATCTCTCTTAATTCTTAACCAAATCACACGAATTTTACATCAGATTGATCAGCAAGAGTAGATCTACACGAACATGTGCATGGATTTGAGAATTATGAAGTTCGAAAAATTAACCTCTTGAAGAGCAGCTTCTTGAAATGCACGATTCAAAGCTTGCAATGATCCAAATCAACTCCAGGACACTTGTTATGAGGATTGATGAAGAATTTGAAGCTTGGAACTGTGTAGATCTAACTCAATTCTCAATTGCCATGGTTATGTTCTTGAACTTCAACTGCACGATCCTTGGCCAAATGCTGCAATCCAAAGCTTGATCTATACCAAATCCACACCAGAGAACAAGAAAATGCAATAATATGGCAAGGTTATGTGAGAAAAATTTGAATTATGATGAAGAGAAAAAATTGGAGGGAAAAATTTCTAGATCTCAAAAATGGTGAATCCTTCAAATTCTGTTAGGATTTTTCTTATATACTCTGTCCTAATCTCATTTGAATTAAAATTAATCATGGTTAATTTGAGATTAAGCAAAATAAGGGTGTTTGGCAAAAAATGAAAATTGCATGGTGCATGGAGTAATCCCACGTGACCAGTGCCAATTGCATGGTCCAAGTCACTTAAAATCATCTTTCAAACACAATGGCAATGGCAAAAAGTTCTCATGATGCACCAATTTTAAATTTATGATTTTCCCTCCAAAATCTTCATGAATAAGCAAATGATCATATGTTCAAATTTCATGCAATGTGATGAATGTTTTAGAAACTACATGTCATGAGAAGCAAAATGCAAAAAGAACCACCAAATTTGGAGTTATGAATCAAAAGTTATGCCCTTTTGAAGTTCCATGCACACTTGGCAATGATTGGATCATATCTCCTCAACCATTCATCAGATGCTCATGATCTTGGACTTTTTGTAAATGGGAGAAAGAGATATTCAACTTTCATGTTGGACAAAATTTCATTTGAAGCTTCTTTGATGTTGGAAAGTCAAGTTGAAGTTGGTCCAAAAACTTGCCATTTTTGGAAACTTGAAATTACAGGTCACTTTCCATTTTTGGAAACTTTTGATCTGGCTTCAAAACCTTCAAGGTCTGAGTTTGACATGTTGACTAAACCTCTTTGGGACATGAATGAAGTGTCTCAAACCATTTCTCCATCTCCTAGCCCTCAGTTGACTTGCAATTGACTTTTATGGGTCCCAGATGACCTGAAACTGCACTGATGACTTTGAGCCTCTAACACTTGGCCAAGTTGCTCCAAAATGAACCTTGGGTTCACATAAGCTCTCTAGAACAACCCTAGGGCCTTTTTCTCATGAAACTGCTTGGCGCCTTGCACAAATGAATTCTCCTGATACCAGTTTTTGACTGATGAAATGTAAGGCACTATGCAATGTTAATACAATGTTAATGACCTAAAAATGAAATGAATGTACAAATGGGGGGTGCAAATTTGAGGTGCTACACTCGTGCCTACGTATTCTCATTGTGAAATAAGAAAATCAGAGCAATCGTAGTTCGTGGAACCACGTGAGCAAAGAGAGAGATAAGTGATGAAAAGTACAACTTGTACCAACAGAATGGTATCAAGGGAACCCACAAATGGATAGAACTTGGAATTGAAGAGTAAACAGACATTTACCAGTACGTGGGCTAGTATTGTTGCCACTATAGGGTAAAGCCAAAAATAAAGACTGAATTAGGTGTTTGGGTATGAGTCAAACAACTCTTGATTCACAAGACGAACTGCCGCTATATCGTCCTAAAAGGGTATAGGCGGGGCCCAAGAGAAATTGTTGTTGTTTACAATGAACAGTATATCACTGGAGGGGGAACAAACAGTTCAAGATCAAAGAAGAATAGTATCTTGGATCCAAGAAAGAGATAGACTCTGAATCGAAGAGCAAGGTGGTGTTTAAACCCAAAAAGACTGAATTAAATGTTTGGGGGCACGACCCAAACAACTCTCGATTGATGAGATGGATTATCGTTATATTATCCTAAAAGGATGTACGAGTCCAAGGAGAACTATATTTGATCTCAAAAAGATGGTCTTGATTGATGAAAGAAGAATGATTGATTGATAAATAGGGTAGCTCGCGAAGAAACTGGGTTCTTCTGCCTACGTATCCTTATAGTGCAATAAGGAAATCAGAGCAATCATAGTTCAGCCCACTAGGGATGAAAGCAAAATGATTGAGGCAAGAGGGTGATTGATTGAATGAAAGAGTATAATAAAATTGATAGTTACTAGATAATAATCACATTAAAGTCTATGATTAAAGGTGGATACAATGAGCAACAGGCCAAACATCCTGCAGCCAAAGATATCTAGAACGAGTGTTAGAAAGCTCCAGTCTCATTCCTTCTTTACTACTTAAGGCTTGTGACATGTGATTTTAACCCTAACTTTCAAGTTGATGAAGGAGAATCTTTGTTTCCATTTCTTGCAATGATGATGAAGACCTTATTGATCATTTGATTCAAATTGCACTAAAGTTTATGAATGGAGGTGAATACAATGAGCAACTGAGTCAAGCACCCCGTACCCAAAGATACCCAAAATGGGGGTAGGAATTCTCCAGTCCCTTTCCTTTTCCATTTCTTAAGGCTCGTGTAGTAGAACTTGAATCATGATTGATAAGTTGTTGATGTATTCCTTTTCTTATTTCATTCCTTTGTGAAGAGAGGGACTTATCAATCATATGATTTAAATTATGCTAAAGTTTATGAATAAAGGTGAATTCTATGAGCACTGGGTCATTTGTCCCATATCCAAAGATATTTAGAATGGGGGCAGGAATTCGCCAGTCCCATTCCTTCTTTATTACTTAAGGCTCATGCCACACAATTCTAACTTTGATTTGAAAAGCTCTTGAAGATTTCACATTTGATATGCTTGTATTATCCAATGCTTAGTATGATTAAGGATGCCTTATTTGAGAATTTGACTTGAGGCCTTGAGCTCCACAGCTTACTGGAAAAGTCTTATTAAGTGACCAAAGATCTTTTGGTCACTCAAGTTAGACTGTGAGATTATACAATATCAAAGGATTTAGTTGATCAAAATTGCTTTTGATCAACTTGAATAGAAAGGTTTGAATTGATTTGACAACTATGTTAGATCCTAGTCTAATGGTTAGAGTTGAATCAAACTATCCTAGGGGATCATGTTATAGTTAGTCAAGGCTTGATTAAAATCTATTCAAAAATTCCTAAGGTAACATGCAATTATATGGTCAAAATACCAAAATAAAATACATAAGAGTAAAATGGTCATATCACAAAAATATCTAATCATGAACACAAATTTATTTAGAATCTACAAATTGATTAATTCCTAAAGTGTATTTTAACCTAATGTTCAAAATTTACTAAATTCTAAAATCTAATTATTTTCTAATTTCTAATCTAATTAAACTATATTAAAATTCTAATTAGAAAATCTATGCAAAATCTATTTAATCCCTAAGATTCTAATTAAAATCTAAAGCCTAATTAAACCTAAATTTAATATCTAAAACTCAATTAATAAATTGTAAAACAAATATATTAAAAGAAAATAAATAAATCCAAAATGGGCCAAGGGGGTGAGAATCCTAAATTGGAGGTGTAAAGATAAAACCTGGCACAATGGGCCTTCTGCCAAGCCCAAACCATGAACATGTTTTGGCCAAGGGTGCATCGAGGAAAGGCAGAATGTATCAGGAATTCGCGTGTCGGCCTAGAAGCCCTAAGCACAACATCTCAAAAATGCAGCAGTGCAGGAGGTGCATCGGGTAAGTCAAGATGATGGTGAGTAAAAGGATGCTTGGCCCCATGTACATAGTGTAACACCTCAAAATTTGCCCTCCTCTCTTGGGACTGGCTTAACATATTGCATTGCATTTTTAGGTCATTAGGCATTGCATAATTGCATATCATGTGGTTACATTGTGCAAATCATCCTTCCAAGTCTGGATCAGGAGATGAAGAGGTCATGGTGCAAGCTAGGGTTTCATTGGACTGGTCATTAGCCATCTGAGGATGTGGAGGTCCAAATTAGGGTTTTTGTGGTTCTCAAGGAGATTGGTCTACATCTTGGTGGGATTGATACATCATCATCATCATGGTCTTGTTATCATTCAAGAAGTTCAAGAGTTTGATCATATACTTTGAGATTAGGGTTTTGACCACTGGTCAACCCTAATCAGTTGCATTGGGCTAATCAGGGCATGGTAAGGAGATGGGGTCTACAATGGATATGGGGATCCTTTCATGATTATATTGAGCTTATTGAGGCTAGGGTTTCATCCTTGAGCCATTTCATCAGAAGATTGGGGCTCAGATTGATCAGTGCATTGCCAAATTCATCTATCAGTTGAAAAAGTCAACTGTGGTCAACTGTGCTTGATTTTATGGATTTGGAGGTGGGAGAGAGTTGGATACACTTCATACATGTTGAAACAAGTTTCATTTGACATGTCAAAGCTCAAGAATGAAGAAAATAAAGTCAGGACAAAAATTGCCAAAAATGGAAAGTGACTTGTAATGGAAGTTTCCAAAAATGGAAAGCTTTTCATCACAAAATTACATGTCCAAAAAAGCTGCAAATGAAAATGTGTTCAACATGAAAGTTGTAGATCTTGTTCTCACCTTTCCAAAAAGTCCAAGAACTTGAAATTCCCATGTATGGTTGACAAGTTATAATCCATTCATTTTCCAAAAATGCCTATAATCAAAGTGGCATAACTTCCACATGGAATGTCCAAAATGAGTGATCTTTTTATGAGCAAACTCCATTTCACATGTACTTTCATGATGCATAATCAAAATTCATCAAAATTGGTCAATGCAAAAGGTCAATTTTCAAGTGCACTAATTAAATCCAAGGGCAAAATGGTCCAAGTTGAGGAATACATGGAATTTTGGAATGAGGATTTTTGCAACACGTCACAAATGCCAAATAGGAGTTGTTTGAGCTGTCATGAGCTGTCATGGTTCAATATTTGGCAAGGGCATTTTGGAACTCTCACTTAAATTTCACATTATGCTAATCACATGAGTTTTTGCTAATTGGTGATTAAGAGAGTGATTAAGGTGAAGTATAAAGTTCTAATCATAACTGAATTGCAAATCATAATCACAATTCTCAAGAATCTAACAAACTTTCCCTCCATTTTCTCCAAATTCATCAAGAACTTCATCAAACATTTTTCACAAAATCTCCATCAATTCTCAACGAAATTGAAAAGTTTTTTTTGATTCATCTTCCATGAACCATAAGCTCCAACTGTTTGGGTGAATTTGTGCAAGAAACTACAAGATTCGTGACTGTTCATCATGAGCTCAACAATGGCATTTTGAGAATTCTCACTCCTGGAGCAACCTTGGATCGAGCTAGCTGTTCTACTCAATTTCCTACACCTCAATCATCATCTGTTTGAAGCTATAACATCGTGAATCATCGAGAATCATCGCTGCCATCTCCAAGGTACATAAATTTGAATCTCATCATTGCTTAAACTATGCTAGGGCTTTTATAGATCTTTGAATGTAGATCAACATGATACTCTTGGTTTGTGAAATGATTGACTGTGGAGTGAGAAATCACGATTTGAATGTTTGTATTCATAACTTAAAATGCTCGATCCCGTCGCTACAGTGAGAGTTAGGAGAAATAGATTACATGTTCATGTTCCTTGTTGAGAGACGGTTCCAATGGCTATGAGTTTGTTGATTTTCATTGAGATTTGATGATTTTGGTTTTTCTGCAATTCCTGAACGTGTTTTATGAAGAAGATGATGAAATATGCTGTCTGATCTTTACTTTCGCCTTGCCTTGTTCAAATGCTGTTTACCGCCAAGCCTGGTCCAGTAGGAATGCGCCAACGCATTAAAAGGATGCGGAGTCGTTTTGGCCAGGATGTTTAATATTACGCAATTGCCATTCCAGATTTAATTAATATATTATTTCAATTGGTTTTTTCATTTTCATTTTCATTTTGTTACATGATCTTACAAAATTCATATCTCATTCAAAACACATCCAAATTTTGTGAAATTTTTTGCATTATTCTCATGATGATGTGTAGAATTTAATGGTTATTTTTGTGGATTTTTTGCATGTGTAGAAAAATAATTGACCTAGGGTTTGTTGAATGTGTCACATTTTTGTATGTTTTGCCAAAACCTTCATGAAATGCTCATACTTCCAAAGAAATGAATGAAATTTTTTGTGCTTGTTCTGGACTCATTGATGGTGATTTTCATGTAGAGTTTGTGATTTTTGGATACTTGGTGCTGGAGATATGATTTTTTGAATTAAGGTGTGACAATTTGTGTCACACCAAGCTAGGTCAACTTCATGATTTTATTTGCCTGGCTTAGGGACATTGGATTGAGCTAATTTTTTGCATGATTGAGCATTGATATGTCAAGATAACATGTGATTTGTTCTGGAATTGTTGATGGAGTTTTCTAATTGATTGATAATTTTCTTCTCTGTTGGCTCATTTTGTGAATTTGTGTGACACATGTTGGCATTTTGTTTGTGAAATTGTCATAGTGTATTGGATGAAGATGAAATTTGACATGAGAATTCTAGACACATTATAGGACATCATGGTTTTGATCCCATTCATTTCTAATATGTTGTCACTGTTTTATGATTTATGGAAGATGATGTTTATGTTGATGCCTTGAATTGGCTTGTATAAATGTGTCTGGACTTCTTGATTTTCATTGACCTACTTTCTTTTGTCCAATTGAGCTGAAAATTGACATGCTATACATTGAATGGGTCCTGTTTAGGTGTGAAGTTTTGTGGAATTAATTGAATTGTTTTGATATGGATTTGATTGAGATAGTTCTGTTTGGTCATTTGAAGTTGCAAATTACATGATTGATGTTAAATTGTGCATGAAATGATAATGGTGAATGGTATGAGCATGGGACCAATTGCATTTGCTTCTAATTTGTTTGAATGTGATTTTGGTTGGTTTGCACTTGCTGTTTTGATTTTTTTCCCCTTTGGACCCTAGGCTTGGCCTAGTGGTCTAGTTTCTCACATTTGGTTTGGACTTTCAGGTTGAAATGCAAAAGGCTTAAGGAGATAAATGCAAGTTGCAAATTGAATTTGTTTGATGTTGTAAACTAACATTGGCTTTGTGTTGTAGGTTTGATGCTTGAGCTTGAGCTCATGGCTTGCACTTATGTGCATTAACTTGTGTTGTCTGTATAGATTGACTTTTGCTGTTTATTATTGGTTTGTCTGAGTACTGATGATACTTGATTGATTTCAGGTACGTTTAGTCGCTTACAGTTCTTTAAGAACTTGCTTGCTGCTGCTTGGTTGTATAAACCAGTTGAGGTAGACTCTCTTGTCTTCATGTAGTCTGGAAGACCTGGCTTGTTATTTAGCCAGGCAACTGTCTGAAGTCCTCCTTAAGAGGCGATGTTTGTGATTGTTTACTTTTGTGCCAAGCAGGTGAAGACCTCTATGAGGCAATTGGCGGAACCCAAGGGATATGCAATCTATCCCCCGCTATTCTGTTGAGTCGTCCCTCTGCTCACACCACTGTGTTGACGCATTGGGACACAAACCCAAGATCTTGTACTTTGTACAGTTGTGTCAGAGTCTTGAGCGTAGAAGGGTCCCTCCATTCTGGACCCACGCTCCTTTGTCTGAAGCTCTCCCTGGTCAGGGATAAGAGCTGTGAAGTCTAATCTTCACTCACCTTTCATCAGCTTCACCTTAGCCTCTCAATGGCAAGGTTAAGAGCTAACTCTACCCTTGTACAGATGACTTGCCTCGGCAGTCCACCCTTGTTTGAGCCTCACTTCTGACTGGATATAGTGTGTGCTTTGTGAATATTTGTTTGAAATGTTTGTTTTATTTTGTTTGATGCTTGCATGCTTGTTTTCCTGGATAAGATTAGCTTGCTGTTGTGCAAGTAGGTAGAAACCACAACATAGGGCAATGATGCATGATAACACTAGGCTCGAGTACAGCTCCCTGGTAGTGTGTCTTCCCTTGGTTTCTGGCTAGAATTTCTTTCCCTTTCAGGGGAACTACATCACCCTGATCCTCGTTCCAGACGAGGTATGTAGGCAGGAGACCGCGCGAGGTCTCTCCGGGCACTTTTTTCTTTTTGTGTGTGTGCTTGACGGTTATAGGCTTGAGTTCCCGATTCCCTATTAACTTGTTGGTTGTTGTGTGCTTGGAAGCTGATGTAAGTCCATCGAGTGGCATTCGGGTTCCAGTGTGCGTGTGTTTGGTTCGGATGCCGATGTAAGTCCAGTGATTGGCGGTCGGGCTCCATGTTTGCCTTCTTGTGTGTGTGTTTTGGTTCGGATGCTGATGTAAGTCCAGTGATTGGCATTCAGGCTCCATGTTTGCCTGTGTTTGTGTTTGCTTGTTTGGCGTGCGTGAGCCGAACTACGGCAGCTCTGATTCTCATTCCAGACGAGATACGTAGGCATAGGATGCGATGTCCTATCGAGCTCCCTTCCTCTTAACCCCACCTGCGTTCCTTGTGTGTGTGTGTGATGTTTTAGCAACCTTTTCTTTCTTTTAGAGCGTGGATCCCGTCGAGTACGACGGACGTGAGGGGTGCTAATACCTTCCCCTTGCGTAACCGACTCCCTTACCCTTTCTCTTTGGTTGCGAGACCATGCTTTTTCCAGGTTTCTCTGAGTGTTTCCTTTCCCTATTTTGGGATAAATAACGCGCAGTGGCGGCTCTGTTTGTTTTTGTTTTAGCCCGCCGGTTGTTTTTCGCGGATGCGACACATAGGCCCACCCGAAACAAGCAATGGAATAAACCTTTCCACATGTGAATCAACAAGTCACCAATGCACGTGGGAAATTAAACAAAACGAATTTGAAGTGAGTCAAACACGCGCCAAGTCACACAATAATCAGCTCTGGTTAAGGTGTTAGGTTAAACCGTCATAGGCCACTGTGCCAGAAATCGCTTCCAGCGGCGATGGATACCAAAAGTACAAATCAGATACACCATTGGAAGCACCTTCATCTCTTTAGTCCAAAACTCCCTTCAATTTCGTCCAATTCCAAGGCTAACCACATAACTGAATTGATGAACTCAAGAACCCTAACAGTTCAAACCTAAATTAAACCCTAGATATGCCAATTCAAAGCCCTCGGTGTTGGGGGATTTGGATCTCCTTTTCAAACTCTACAATATAAGCACTAAATTCGAAGAAAAACAACGAAACAAGAAACTCACCGTGGCCAGAGATCTCAACGACGGAATCTGGTAATGACTTCTAATCCTTCCTTCTAGTTTATTTCCAATTCTTCTCCTTTCCTTCGATTCTTCTTCTTATGGATTCCAAAATGAGAGATCTGAGTGCTTTGGTACTGTGTGAGAGAAGCTTAGTACAAATAGTATTGAAGCTCTAATGATGAGCTTCAATAGCTTTGGGATCGTGCGTGTAGTGAGAGTTAGGGAGGTGTAGTGAGAGTTAGGGAGGGGTAGAGAATCAGAGGATGCAAGGATTTGATAGTAATGATGCAAAAGGTATTAAAATGATGATGGGAGTGATGATTAAATAGGATCTAGGTCCGAAAGTGATGTGGTTTGGGTTCAGGTTTGGAATCAGTTAGGAGTTGGTTCAGAGTTAGTCGAGGTGAACTCAGTGAGTTCAAACTGTTAACTCACTGAGTTGGCAGTTAGTTAGTTGAATTCAAATTGGTTAGTTGGTTAGGTTTAGATTGATTCTGTTAATGACTGGTTGTGGTAGGTTGTGACTTAAGTGATATTGGCTTTGCAGTTTGACTGATGACCTGATGAATAGGTTCACTCCTTTTGTGCCAACTTGATTATGAATTAAATTAGGCAGTGTTATATTGTTCATTGTTATGCATTGCTTGGTGTTGGAGTGAAGGCACATACATGTTTATGTCTTTACTATTTGCATATGCTTATTCTTATTTCATCTTGAACTGCATTGGATTGTTGTGGCTTGTTGAATTATTGAGTGTTAATGTTGTAGTTGTTATGTTGCCAGATTTGGAGCTATGCCTAGTGGATATCTAGCCTTAGAAAATTGTTGCCAACCATGTTGATGACCATATTGCAGGGCATTGCTTGAACAGGATTGCAGGTTTGGCAGGTTTGGAAAGGTTAATCAATGGCATCTGCCTATTTATGATCATTGCCTTGCTTGCAAGCCCTCAGCTTGTGCTTCTGTAGCATGGTAAGTGGTATGCAACACTAGGATAAAAGCTGGCATGTACTTGGTTCAAGGTTGCTTCCTTAGGTAAGCGTGTGGACTGATTTCATTTGAACACGACTGGACCATGTTAACCTTTTGCCAACTTAACTGTGGTGTGGAAATTCTGCATTTATGTTGTTTTGTGGTGCAATGTTCAGCTGCACTGATGTTGTTGTTTGGTTGTAGGTCAGGACTTTAGTGGGATAGATTCTGACATGATGATAGTGTAGGTCAGTGGTGTGTTGTTGTCATAGTTATCTGGTATACAGGAGAGTTATTGTGGCATGAAACTGACATGTAGTGATGCATAATAGGCTTGATGTTAATGAATGATGAGGCTGCTGTTAGCATACTGTTAAGGTTGGAATGGCATATTGTTATGCTTTGCTTTAGTTTTTCATTTATGTGTGTGTATGACCATTTGATATTGGAACAATTTTGTTCTTGTTCTGCTGTCTACTACACTATTGTTTGCAGGTTCATCAACTTTGTGATTGGTGTCATTTGCAGCAGAGTATTATAACATGTTCACAATTGATTTCAGGTGGAACTTGGTAAAGGCAAGGCAGTTAAGCTTGTCACTACGAGGCCATACCCATCCTTCTTGCAATTCTTGTTTGACAAAGGCAATGCAGTTGGGTTCATGGTATTGATCATACACATGGTAGAACAAAAGCTTACAACATGACCAATATTGGAGTTTCAAACGTTCATGCCAAATAACAAGTGTTCAAAGATCAAGAATCAAGATTTGACCTTAGGATTAGAATCATGACTAGGACTTAGGGTTATAGGCCAAAAAGGGTTTGGGTTGACTTTGGTCAAAGTTGACCAAAAAGTCAACTATTGACCAAAGTCAACATTTGGTCAACCTTCCCAATTTTGTAATTTTTCATATTTTGGACATTTTATGACTATGTAATGAATGAACTTGATATGTTTTGAATGAATTGGATTGAAAATGGATTGAAAGTGGTTTTCAAATTATTATTTTTTGTACATGTATGCTTGAATTTGAAATGAAATGAACATGGACATGACCTGTAAATGGAATAGTTTATGAACAAGGCTAAATTTTGAATGAACCACTAACCAATTAATCAATAGACACAACCACCACTTGGATTGTAATACAACATATTTGTAGTGGTTTAGATAGACAATGCTATGAATGCACCAACAATTCATGGGCAAAACAACAAGGCATGAAGACTAATATGGATTGGATTCAAGACCATTGACCAGATGAAAACCAACCAAGAGTGGACCATGTACTTGAAATAATCAGGTGAAATGACATGGGTGGAGAAAAGCATGGAAGCTATGGGACCATAGGCTTGAGCCAAAGCAAAAGGTTATGGGGGATAAGGATCAAGTAAAGGGACATTCAATTGGTGAAAATGCATGAAATTAGGGTTTTGGATGTCACTAGATGGAAAGTCAAGCCACAAAGTCCATCAAGACCAATACCCTCCTTGATTAGGGTTTCCATGAGGCCTACCCCTCAAGCAAGTCCTTTGAATCAAAGCAGATATTCCATAAACAAGTTCTCCAGTGTATGAGCCCCCATTAGGGTTTTGATGGCTAAGAAAACACCCAAAGAAGCTCCAAAGGATCCCATCATCACACCATCAAGAATTAAGGTTTTGAAGACCCCTGAGGATTGCTTAGATAGCCCCTTGTTGAATCCATACTTCCATCATCCAACAGTTAGGGTTTTAAATCCCCTATGCTTTGATGAATAGCCAAACCATACTTTTGAAGTTATCCCACACACAAACCATAGCTTCACAAACCAAGAGTTTTTAATCTATGGTGATCAAATAATGGATGAGTGATGCATATGAATGAGTTGTTAATGTATGCAACTGATCCCCAAGTCAAGTGGTTGGATGGAAAGATGAAAAAGGTAGAGAGCAAATTTTAGGGTACAACAGTTGCCCCTATTTAATCTTCTTGAACCTGAATATAACAATTGCGGAAGCTTTTCAGGTATTCGAGGTAGAAGAGGATTAAATACTAACGTATCCAAAAAAATTCCTGAATAGGCGGTCATACTGTTGATATATATTTTGATATTCTGTACGGAAATCATGGTGGGGAGCATGATATGCATGTTGCATGATGTATGCTTTATTATCATGGTGCATGAATGTTTATATGGTTAGACGAATGTTATTTGTATGATGTGGTTCTTTGGTATGGAGGGAACTCCGACTCGTCATCAATTATACCAAAAGAGCCTGATATTGAAATCAAGATGTTACCACTACTGTCACGGGTTTATCTAACCAGTTGAGGAAAATCGGGATACATGATCCCACCGAGAAATCATCTAGATGCCATAGGTGTTCAAGTAAAACTTTCGAACTAACGATCATCTTTTTAAGTTCATCGGGAGTTTACAGTAATGCATAAAGTTTTCCTTTAATGTAGCTTTTATTATTCTCTGAGATTTTAAAGCATTATGTGATTAAAATAAATCATTTATTTTGTAAACAAAATGCAAGAGAAATAAAAACAAATGATGAAAGAAAACTGAATTTTATTGATTATGACCAAAAGGTACATATGGCGTGTACAAATATGCAAACATTCTTAAAGAGGACATCACAAAAATCGAAAAATAAAATAAATGGAAACGAAAAATATTTTTTGTATTTTTCCATTGATTATAACATTGGTTGTTATCCACTGTAGGATCCGAATCCCGAGACCTTGCTTTGATTGACGGTGATTGGGTCGATCTTTGACCATCTAAGATCTACTCCCTTTGTTCCTTTTTAACTGTCATTTTTGAGTAAAAAATTTGTTTCTTTTTATTTGTCGTTTTCAAAGTTCAAGGTAACATTAAATGTTGATTTGTCAAAACTACCCCTAATTATTTATTAAAGAGAGAGAAAAAGTCAAATGAGTTAACAAATAACCAAGGGTATTATAGGAAAAAAGATAATCATTACTTTAAAAGTAGTAAAAATTATTAGCTTTATTGGTATGCGGAAAAAATTAAAAAGAGACAATTAAAAAGGAACGGAGGGAGTAGCTTGTAGCGTAGTGGACTCAAGTATCATAGTCAATGCCTTTATCCCTAACTTTTGCATGGACATTTCCTATTCTTTTCATCCACCGGGATGCTCCTTTTTGCCCAAATCGCCCTTTTGGGTTTTCGACTCAGCGAGCTTTATATTTTTATTTGATCCCTAACTTTTGCATGGACAAATCATTTTTTGGTCCATAAGGATAGCCACTTTTGCCTAGATTAATTTCATGAGGATTAATCTAGCGGGCTTTTCTTGTCATTTCCTTTTTTAGGCATAATATTTTTTGACTATGTCTGCATTCACTAGCGATGACAATTCTTCCCCATCTATTGTTGTGAGGATTAGGGCTCCACCTGAGAAGGCCTTCTTAATGACAAAATGTCCTTCGTAGTTGGGCGTCCATTTTCCCCGAGGATCTGAGTGAATAGCAGAATACCTTTTGAGCACGAGTTCTCCTCGCGATACTCACGAGGAAGAACTTTCTTATCAAAAGCTCGTTTGAGGTGTCTTTGGTACAACTGACCATGGCAAACGGCCGTCAGACGCTTTTTGTTAATCAGATTCAGCTGGTCATACCGTGATTGAACCCATTCAGCCTCATCAAGGTCAGCCTCCATTATGACCCTGAGTGAAGGACTCTCGACTTCAATTGGTAGAACGACTTCCATCCCATACACTAATAAGTATGGAGTTGCCTTAGTGGATCTGCGAGCCGAGGTTCTGTAACCGTGCAAAGCAAAGGGTAACATCTCATGCCAATCCTTATGTGTTTTGACCATTTTCTGGATGATTCTTTTGATATTCTTGTTAGCTGTTTTTATGGCGCCATTCATCTTGGGCTGGTATGGTGACGAATTATGGTGCTCGACCTTAAACTCTTCACACAACTCTTTCATCATATTGTTGTTAAGATTAATGGCATTGTCAGTGGTGATCTTGCAAGGGATTCCATAGCGATATATTATCTATTTCTTGATAAATTGAGTGACCACCTGTCGAGTGATATTGGCATATAAAGCAGCTTCGACCCATTTCATGAGGTAGTCGATGGCAACTAAGATGAATCAATAACCATTGGAAGCTTTAGGCTCTATCATCCCAATCATATCGATACCCCATATAGAAAAAGGTCATTGAGATGTCAAAACGTTCAACAGAGTCGGTGGCACAAAGATTTTGTCACCATATATTTGACATTTGTGGCATCTTCTAACGAAGTTGTAGCAGTCAACCTTCATTGTCGTCCAATAATACCCAGCCCGGAGGATCTTCTTGGCCATAGTGTAAGACCCCAATTTTGTCCCTAAGATCCCTCATGTTATCTCATCATTTGCATTGGCTTTGGGATCACACCTTGACATCCTCCTTACCCCTCATTTATTGGGTTTGTATTGGGAGAGATCACCAAGAACTTTTGATTGTATCACACTTTAGTTTTCTTTATTTACTAACCAAAATATCAAAAATATGTCTAGTATAGTTTTTCTTTTCTTTTGTAGGTAATGTGTATATCCACTTATGCCTCATTAAGTCCATATATAGGGTTTGAGACCCTCAATTCAAGGGATAAATAAAATAAAGATTCACAATGGTTCTAATCATCATATATGGATCCCCATGATCTTTATTTATCATTTTGATCCATAATTCATCAAGAGTTTGAAGTTTGTTTACCTTGGAAGCCCTAATTCATCTAGGTATCTTATGTGACTTCCTCAGCAAGTTTTTCATCATTTGGTCAAATATATTAAGGGATACTTCATGATACATCATCTCAAGCATATATTATCCTCCATGATCCCCAAAGAGCAATATAACTTCAAGTTTGCAAGTTGGTTCAAGGAGGTTGACCAAAGAAAGTCAACTAGTCAAATCTAGGGTACCCTAGACCCTATCTCCTACAATTTTTGTCATATGAAAATGATTCCAAGAGAAAAGTCACTCTTTATGACATTACGAACAACTTTAATGTTGACATCAAGAGCTAAGTTTGATTGGAAAGTCATTTTTTATGGTGAAAGATTATATGTCATTTTGTCTGTGCCCTAGTTAGGAGGTCAACTTCCAAGAATCATAACTTATTAAATGTTTATGATATTAAGGCCATCCAAGTTTAACGATTAATTTCAATATGTCTTATACAACTTTCTTCTTTGAGAAATGTCAAATTCTACTTGCAAGGGCATGTGTCAAGAGGAAACATTATAGGTCATTTTGGGCCCTAAAATCCATAACTCCCTCATGCAAGATTCAAATGGTGTCAAATTTGTGACCAAATTTAAGAGGAATGAAATAGCTACAACTTTGGTGAAGGAACCATTTTGATTTGAAGCTCACATAAAAAGTTATTCAAGGTGGAAGAAGTGGCCATTTGACTTTCTACTTAGAAAATTTTCAACTATGTTTGATTTCTCCAACTTCCACCTCAAAATTCATTATGATACAAGCTCCAAATCGAAAAGTGTTCAACAACAAAGTTGTTACGCTTTATGTCACCTTTTTGAATAGCTAAAGATCATGGAATTTGGGTCAAAATTGAGGGACTTGTACATGGTTCCTTTGCTTGGCTTGTTTTGGCAACTTTTGAACTCAATTTTCAAATACCATTGCATGGCTTCATGATATGATCTCAGCATGTTTTGTGCATGAATTTGGACCCAATGCAATCATCATTTGGGACTAAATGCATTCCCATGCACCCATGTACATAAGTTACTAAATTTGGACAAGTTTTTAAAAGGTTTGGAAAGCAATCCTCATGCTATAAATACATGCCCTTGCTTATTAGGAAAGGGATCCCTCCATTAAAGGATAAACTTGAAGATTTCACTTGAAATCAAGTTTCAATTCTCATTCTGTTTTGGAATTGAAATTCCAAGAATCCAAGCCTTTTAATCATTCATTTCACTTCCTGCAAGTTGCTAGAGTCGAGCAAAGGCAAATTGGAAGCAAGATCAAGCTCAATTGAAGCAAACCAAAGGTGAATTTTCAGAGTTTTCTCTTCTTCGATTCTCCTTGAATTCTCCACTATCTCACTTGTTCTTTGGTTGTTTGAAGACCTACTAATGTAGGAAACAAGATGGAGTTTCTTTTAGGCCAAATCGAAGCAACTCCGATCATGCACCTCAAATTTCAAGTCCACGTATCTTTCAATATACAAGGAATTGGGAAAAGTTGAGGCCATATTCAATCTCCTGAGCATTTTTCCTTTAAATTAGTGTATCACTTTTCATTTTGATGGAGGCTAGTGGTGCACTAGTCCGATGAGGTCCACCAGAGAAGAAGACCAAAGTTAGGGGTCCAGTGGTGCGTTGGCACATTCCCAACCTTTTGATCTTGCTCAAACGTTCTAATCTCAGTCTTTCATCTTGATTACCACTTGTGTTGCGCATTGACTTTGGTCTATGGTGGACTTGATGTGTGTGGCCATCAGATCTGCCACCTCAATTAATGAGGGAGATCTGATGGCCCTTATTTTTTTGAATTTTATTATATTTTTTTTATTTTTTTTATTAATCCTCTTATTTTATTTTATTCATAGAAATTTCATTTTAATCCAAAAAATATGGGACTTTTACCAGAAACCTTTAAATATTTTTCTCTTCTATATTCTTAATAAAAATCATTTTTTGGATTAATTTTGATATTTTTTGTGAATTAAATGATTTTTGACTTGTTTTTAAATATTTTAAAATACTTCTTTCCAAAAATTATGAATTTTTTTTCTAAGGTTTTTTGACCTTGTTCGATCTAGGATAAATCCCTTGGTCATTTATTTGGTGATTTTAAAGGATTTGAGGTTTTGTCCATTTAAAAATGCATTTTAATTCATTTCAAATTTGATTTTCAATTGAATAATTATTTAAAAATTGTGTTGAGCTATTTAATTGGTCTTGTGATGTTTGACTTTCTGTTTGGCCTTGGTCATGGTTGATTTGACTTTTGTTTTACCAATACTATTGGATTTAAGGGATTGATGAAATGTATATCTCATCTCCCAAAATGAATGGATAGTATGGATCAGATGAAATTCCTCCTATGATCAATTTGGGTTTCTATTCCCCATCCCCTCTTTATCTTCATCCCTATTCTTCCTCAATCCATCATTGACCAATGAGTTCGCTTCATGTCTAATGCCAGTTGATTCATCAATGACCCTGTGTCAGATGAATCAACATGAGCCTGACTGAGATAGGTCCCTCCCATTTTTTTAGTGTGTGGTATGTTTTAGGAGTTTGGTTCTTTGTACCAAATCTCTAACATGCATTAACACCTATATTTTTATTGCCCAACCTCAAATAGTTGTGACTTCTGCATAAGTCCAATTACGATTGCTTAACATAATTTGTCCCGCGAGGCATATCATTCTAGTAAGTGAGATTGTAATTCTCCCATTCTTCATGGCATTATGTGAAAACTTGACATTTTTTCCATTCATGAGAGCTAGTGGAATACTTTTTAATTTATCCAAGTTGGAGCCCTTCTCATGGATGATGTCTTGGTTCATGGATTCATACTTGTGAATGAATTATTGAGTGTTCTCCAAAGAATGACATAAATAATTAAAAATCTTCACTAACATTTGACTAACCATTTTCCTAACTTTTTATTAATGTTGCTTTACTTTCAACTCGTTTACTTTACGCACTTTAAATTTCAGTACCTTTATTATTCATTTCCATTTACATTTCATGCAACTTATTTATGTTTCAAGTCCATTTCACTTTGCTCATTTGAGCCATATCTTGTGATTGTATATATTGTTTACTTGTCTTTGTTTTTGTTTGTGGTCTTAGGACCTTAAAACACCTAATAACAACAAAAACCCTGAAAAACATCTTGGTGGACTTTTGGACTTGATCTGAACTTTTGGACTTAGAATAAGCAACTTCCCTATGCTTTGAGGACTTGGTCAATGCCACTATTTGAGACTGAGTCATCCCTGACTATACCTTTCATCTGATGCAAAACCTTGAGTGCCCTTGATTCATTTATCACTTTGTCTTTGTACTTAATTGTTATACTCTTATTATTATTGATATCTGATGATTGCTTCTGAGTTCACCAAAGAATATTTCATCTGATACATTTGAAGACATCTGAAGACTACTAGCTATTGGAGTGCTTGCTTGGATATTATGGCTATGTTTATTTTATGCCTTGGTCTTCATGTAACACCCCGATAAAAATATGATAATTATTTAATTTAAGTTAATAGTATATTTATTAATTTAATTAAATAATTGGATTATTATTGGAATTATTATTATTGGAATATAAAGTTGGAATCAGTAAAAAGTCCCATTTTGGTAAAAAGGGTTTTTTCACGTGAAAAGGGAGAAGCGACAGAAAAGTGGAAAAGGGCAAAGAGCAAGAGAACAAGGGTTGAAGAAAAGGAAAAGCTTGAAGCTAAAGGATTGCCGGATTAACTCAGGTAAGGGGGGTTTATCGTCGTTTAATGGGTATTATGGGTTAACATGTAATGGTAGTAATAAGCCATTGAATCGACTCTAATTAGAATGATGAATGCTGAAATTTGTGAACTTTTGGATGAATGAGATATGGGTTTATAATTGAAGAAAATTCGTAGGAATTAGATGTAATAAGGTTAGAAATTGAGTAATTGAATGAGTATGATCTGTGTTAGATAACATGAATGAATGTTGTGTGAAAATTGGACTGTGGGAGGTTGGATTTGGGAAATCTCGTAGCAGAGAAAAACCCATAGCAGATCTGGAATTCTGGGTTCTGGTCATACGCGTATGGCACTAGGCAATACGCGTATGAGATGGCCTGGTACGCGTATGGGGTGAGGTCATACGCGTATGGATGAAGAAGATGATGTTTTTAACGTAGTTTTGTCTCTGTTGGTACGCGTATGGGAGAAGTGGTACGCGTAGCATACGCGTATGAGATGGGCCATACGCGTATGGGATTGGCAAGGAAATGGGCCATACGCGTATGGGCATAGGCATACGCGTATGGGCAGAAGTTGGATTTTTCTGAGCTGTTGTTGTGCAGTTTTTGGTCGTTTCAGCTGAGTGATGTAATTTAGCTGATGTATGATATAGTAGGGATCAATTCCCGTTGTTTTGAGCAGTATAGGTATTAGTAGAGTGTGCTAATACTGTGATTTATTATTTGGCATGATATGATATGATTCTGTGATAAACATGCTGATGATGTATGATGGTATGCATAATGCTGTGAATGTATCTGTTATGTATGCAATTGTGAATGGACTGTTTATGGCTTAGAGTGTGAGCATATGTCTATCTTGGATTGTTGTTGATGTTTGCATGCTAGGTGATTTAGCGTGTATAGCATGGCCTTTATGGTGGTAGCTAATTCCCATGGTGAGGAATTAGTGAGTGAGTTGTTGTGGATTGTTGTTGATGTTTGCATGCTAGGTGATTTAGCGTGCATAGCATGGCCTTTATGGTGGTAGCTAATTCCCATGGTGAGGAATTAGTGAGTGAGTCACTAGGTCTCAAATGAGTGGGACTAGTGAGCTTGGTAGCCGTATCTGGGTTTGATCGGTGAGGTTGAACTATGTGTTCACGAATAGTCGGTACCGCATGCATGGAGTCTCATTGCATAATGTATGTGTGGCGTATAATATGAATGGATGTATTCCAATATTATACGTGTGTTTTGTGTTGTGTTGAGTATGATTTGAGTTGATGTTGCCGTTGTTGAATGTGTGATCTGATTAGGGTGATGAATGTGTTAATTTACTTAGAATTACATGATATTTTATAATGCTTATTATATCGATTGAGGAACTCACCCTTACAACTATGTTTCAGGTAACGAGCAGTGATTGAGTAGAAGCTAGTGCTTGGAGTCTAGTGTAGTTCCTTAGTGGGTCATGCTCTGGTAGATGTAACATCGGGACGGGATGTTTTACTTTGTTTTCATTTTGGTTGTTGAATGATTTTACATGTAATGTGTTACATGGTTTGCATATCCGCTGCGAATTGTGCAATATTTTATTTTGATTAATAAATGAGCATGACAAGTTATTTTGGTGAATGGTGTGAAGTGTCAAGTGTGACACCCTTAAATTGCATATCTACTCTGATTTATATTTCGTCGAATTAATTGATTATTGGGGTATCTTAGAAGGGTGTTACATTAGTGGTATCAGAGCATAGTCGGTCGAGTCGAGTCGTAATTATTCTGTTTCCCTGTACGTGATAGGTGTTGTGTAACCCTATCAGTACTTATTGTTTTAGCTTGTTGGGTTTTCAGAATAGAGATGGCTGGAAGAGGTAGAGATGATGCTGCGATTGCTGAGGCTCTGGGTATGCTAGCTGGAGTACTTGGAGGAAATCCGAATGTTGTGGGGCTGGGAGCTGCTCGTCAACTGAGTGAGTTCCAGAAGAACTCCTCCAATGTTCAAGGGAGCATACGATCCAGATGGTGCTCAGAAGTGGTTGAAGGAGATCGAGAGGACCTTCCGAGTGACTGAGTGTGCCGATAACCAGAAGGTCAGGTTCGGTACGCATATGTTGTCAGAGGAAGCAGATGATTGGTGGGTTGCTGCCCGCACTGAGTTGGAAGCTGCCGGGAGTGCTGAGATCACTTGGGCAGTGTTCAGAGAGAGATTCCTGAGGAAGTACTTTCCAGAGGATGTCAGAGGAAAGAAAGAGATAGAGTTCTTAGAATTGAAGCAGGGCAACCGGTCTGTTACTGAGTATGCTGCTAAGTTCACAGAGCTGTCGAAGTATTACACTCCCTATGATGAGGCTACTGGGGAATTTTCAAAATGTGTGAAGTTTGAGAACGGGTTACGTCCCGAGATCAAGCAGGCCATTGGGTATCAGCGGATTAGAGTGTTTTCTGACTTGGTTGACTGTTGCAGGATTTTTGAACAGGATACCAAGGCCAGAGCGGAGAGCTATCAGCAGAGGGTTGATAGGAAAGGCAAGAATCAGAATGATCGTGGGAAACCGTATGCAGTTGGCAAAGGTTTCCAGAGACAGAGTGGGATGAAGAGACCTAGTGGGGGAGACTCTAGTGCCCCTGCTAAGTGTTACAGATGTGGTCAGGCTGGACATCGTATCCATGAGTGTACCAGTACTGAGAAGAAGTGTTTCAAGTGTGGCAAAGGTGGTCACTTGGCTGCAGAGTGCCGGTTGAAGACTATGACTTGTTTCAACTGTGGAGAGGTGGGTCATATCAGTCCACAGTGTCCTAAGCCTAAGAAAGAGAACCAGTCGGGAGGCAAGGTCTTTGCTTTATCGGGTTCTGAGACTTCTGCAGATGATCGTTTGATCCGAGGTACATGTTATATTAATGGCTTTCCTCTTGTAGCTATTATTGACACAGGTGCGACTCATTCCTTTATATCTTTGGATTGTGCGGTGAAACTTAAATTAGAGATATCTGAGATGCATGGAAGTATGGTGATTGATACTCCTGCAAAGGGTTCAGTGACTACTACTTCAGTTTGTTTAAATTGCCCTTTGAGTATTTTTGGTAGAGACTTTGGGATGGACCTCGTGTGTCTTCCACTAGTGCAGATTGATGTTATCCTGGGTATGAACTGGTTGGTGTTTAACCGAGTTTATATCAACTGTTTTGATAAGACTGTGATCTTTCCCGAGATTGAGGAAGGGAAGAGCTTGTTTCTATCAGCAAGGCAGGTGAATGAGGCAGTAACAGATGGGGCAGAGTTGTTTATGCTGTTAGCGACTTTGGAGGCTAAAGATAAACTGGTGATTTGCGATCTAGCCGTGGTGTGTGATTTTCCTGATGTGTTTCCTGAAGAAGTGAATGAATTACCGCCAGAGCGTGAAGTTGAGTTCTCGATTGATTTGGTACCTGGTACTAGGCCGATACCGATGGCTCCGTACCGTATGTCTGCTGTTGAGTTAACTGAATTGAAGAGTCAGCTGGAAGATCTGTTGGATAAGAAATTCATTCGTCCGAGTGTGTCACCGTGGGGCGCACCAGTGTTATTGGTTAAGAAGAAAGAAGGTACTATGAGGTTGTGTGTGGACTATAGGCAACTGAATAAAGTGACGATCAAGAATCGGTATCCTTTGCCGAGGATTGATGATTTGATGGATCAGTTGGTTGGTGCGAGTGTGTTCAGCAAAATAGATTTGAGATCGGGGTATCATCAGATACGTGTGAAAACTGAGGATATTCAGAAGACTGCTTTCAGAACAAGGTATGGACATTATGAGTATTCTGTAATGCCTTTTGGTGTGACTAATGCGCCTGGGGTATTTATGGAGTATATGAATAGGATTTTCCATCCGTACCTAGACAAGTTTGTTGTGGTGTTTATTGACGATATTTTGGTGTATTCGGAATCTGAAGAAGAGCATGCTGAACATTTGAGAGTGGTTTTAGGAGTTCTACGAGAAAAGAAGTTATTTGCTAAACTGTCTAAGTGTGAATTTTGGTTAGAAGAGGTTAGTTTTCTTGGTCATGTGATTTCAAGAGGTGGTGTTGCTGTTGATCCTTCTAAGATAGAAGCGGTATCTAAGTGGGAAGCTCCGAAGTCAATTTCTGAGATAAGGAGTTTTCTTGGACTTGCAGGTTATTATAGGAAATTCATTGAGGGATTTTCTAAGTTGGCGTTACCGTTAACGATGTTGACTAGAAAGGGGCAAGCGTTTGTTTGGGACTCAAAATGTGAAGAAGGTTTCCAAGAGTTAAAGAGAAGGTTAACTACTGCTCTTATTCTGATATTACCAAGTCCATCGGAACCATTTGAGGTTTTCTGTGATGCTTCATTGTTGGGTTTGGGTGGTGTTTTGATGCAGAATAAGCAGGTTGTAGCTTATGCTTCGAGACAACTGAAGGTTCATGAGAGGAACTATCCGACACACGATTTAGAGTTGGCAGCTGTGGTATTTGTTCTGAAGTTATGGAGGCATTACTTGTACGGGTCAAGATTTGAGGTTTTCAGTGACCATAAAAGTTTAAAGTATTTGTTTGATCAGAAAGAGCTGAATATGAGACAGAGGAGATGGTTAGAGTTTCTAAAGGATTATGACTTTGGTTTGAATTACCATCCGGGAAAAGCAAACGTAGTGGCTGATGCATTGAGTCGGAAATCATTGCATATGTCTATGTTAATGGTTAAGGAATTGGATTTAATTGAGCAGTTTAGAGACTTGAGTTTGGTGTGTGAGAGTACTCACAATAGTGTTAAATTGGGAATGTTGAAGTTAACGAGTGGTATTCTGGATGAGATTAGAGAGGGTCAGAAATCCGATGTGCTTTTGGTTGATAAGTTGACTCTAGTGAATCAAGGTCAAGGTGGTGAATTCAGAGTTGATGAGAATGGTGTTTTGAAATTTGGTAATCGGGTGTGTATTCCGGATGTTACCGAACTTAAGAAGAGTATTCTTGAGGAAGGACATCGTAGTGGCCTGAGTATTCATCCTGGGGCTACGAAGATGTATCATGATTTGAAAAAGTTATTTTGGTGGCCGGGAATGAAAAGAGAAATTGCGAGTTTTGTTTATTCTTGTTTGACTTGTCAGAAGTCAAAGATTGAGCATCAGAAGCCATCTGGGCTAATGCAACCGTTGGCTATTCCAGAGTGGAAGTGGGATAGTATCAGTATGGATTTTGTTTCTGGTTTACCGAGGACAATTAAGAATTTTGAAGCTATTTGGGTGATTGTTGACAGATTGACAAAATCGGCTCATTTCATTCCGATCAGAATGGATTATCCGTTAGAGAGATTAGCTGAGTTGTATATTGAGAAAATTGTAAGTTTGCATGGTATTCCGTCGAGTATTGTTTCGGACAGAGATCCTAGATTTACATCGAAGTTCTGGGAAGGTTTGCAGAGGGCTTTGGGAACTAAGCTGAGATTGAGTTCTGCATATCATCCGCAGACTGATGGTCAGACTGAGAGGACGATTCAGTCACTGGAGGATCTTTTGAGGGCTTGTGTTTTGGAAAAGGGAGGTGCTTGGGATTGTTATTTACCTTTGATTGAGTTTACCTACAACAATAGTTTTCATTCGAGCATTGGTATGGCACCGTTTGAAGCTTTGTATGGTAGGAGATGTCGGACACCTTTATGTTGGTATGAGTCCGGCGAGAGTGCTGTGGTTGGACCGGAGATTGTTCAACAAACTACGGAAAAGATTAAGATGATTCGGGAGAAGATGAGGATTGCTCAGAGTCGTCAGAAGAGTTATCACGACAAGAGGAGGAAGTCACTTGAGTTCCAAGAGGGAGATCATGTGTTTCTTCGTGTTACTCCGATAACTGGAGTTGGTCGAGCTTTGAAGTCGAAGAAGTTGACACCTCGATTTATTGGTCCTTATCAGATTTTGGAGAGGATAGGGGAGGTAGCCTATCGTATCGCTTTACCGCCGTCACTTGCGAATTTGCATGAGGTTTTTCATGTGTCTCAGTTGAGGAGGTACATTCCTGATCCGTCGCATGTGGTCCAAGTAGATGATGTACAGGTGAGAGATAACCTGACTGTTGAAACATCACCTATGAGGATCGAGGATCGAGGGTTGAAGCAGTTGCGGGGTAAAGAGATTGCTTTGGTAAAGGTAGCTTGGGGAGGACCAGCAGGTGGCAATGTGACTTGGGAACTTGAGAGTCAGATGAAGGAGTCTTATCCAGAGTTATTCGCTTGAGGTATGTTTTCGAGGACGAAAACTCTTTTAGTGGGGGAGAGTTGTAACACCCCGATAAAAATATGATAATTATTTAATTTAAGTTAATAGTATATTTATTAATTTAATTAAATAATTGGATTATTATTGGAATTATTATTATTGGAATATAAAGTTGGAATCAGTAAAAAGTCCCATTTTGGTAAAAAGGGTTTTTTCACGTGAAAAGGGAGAAGCGACAGAAAAGTGGAAAAGGGCAAAGAGCAAGAGAACAAGGGTTGAAGAAAAGGAAAAGCTTGAAGCTAAAGGATTGCCGGATTAACTCAGGTAAGGGGGGTTTATCGTCGTTTAATGGGTATTATGGGTTAACATGTAATGGTAGTAATAAGCCATTGAATCGACTCTAATTAGAATGATGAATGCTGAAATTTGTGAACTTTTGGATGAATGAGATATGGGTTTATAATTGAAGAAAATTCGTAGGAATTAGATGTAATAAGGTTAGAAATTGAGTAATTGAATGAGTATGATCTGTGTTAGATAACATGAATGAATGTTGTGTGAAAATTGGACTGTGGGAGGTTGGATTTGGGAAATCTCGTAGCAGAGAAAAACCATAGCAGATCTGGAATTCTGGGTTCTGGTCATACGCGTATGGCACTAGGCAATACGCGTATGAGATGGCCTGATACGCGTATGGGGTGAGGTCATACGCGTATGGATGAAGAAGATGATGTTTTTAACGTAGTTTTGTCTCTGTTGGTACGCGTATGGGAGAAGTGGTACGCGTAGCATACACGTATGAGATGGGCCATACGCGTATGAGATTGGCAAGGAAATGGGCCATACGCGTATAGGCATAGGCATACGCGTATGGGCAGAAGTTGGATTTTTCTGAGCTGTTGTTGTGCAGTTTTTGGTCGTTTCAGCTGAGTGATGTAATTTAGCTGATGTATGATATAGTAGGGATCAATTCCCGTTGTTTTGAGCAATATAGGTATTAGTAGAGTGTGCTAATACTGTGATTTATTATTTGGCATGATATGATATGATTCTGTGATAAACATGCTGATGATGTATGATGGTATGCATAATGCTGTGAATGTATCTGTTATGTATGCAATTGTGAATGGACTGTTTATGGCTTAGAGTGTGAGCATATGTCTATCTTGGATTGTTGTTGATGTTTGCATGCTAGGTGATTTAACGTGTATAGCATGGCCTTTATGGTGGTAGCTAATTCCCATGGTGAGGAATTAGTGAGTGAGTTGTTGTGGATTGTTGTTGATGTTTGCATGCTAGGTGATTTAGCGTGCATAGCATGGCCTTTATGGTGGTAGCTAATTCCCATGGTGAGGAATTAGTGAGTGAGTCACTAGGTCTCAAATGAGTGGGACTAGTGAGCTTGGTAGCCGTATCTGGGTTTGATCGGTGAGGTTGAACTATGTGTTCACGAATAGTCGATACCGCATGCATGGAGTCTCATTGCATAATGTATGTGTGGCGTATAATATGAATGGATGTATTCCAATATTATACGTGTGTTTTGTGTTGTGTTGAGTATGATTTGAGTTGATGTTGCCGTTGTTGAATGTGTTATCTGATTAGGGTGATGAATGTGTTAATTTACTTAGCATTACATGATATTTTATAATGCTTATTATATCGATTGAGGAACTCACCCTTACAACTATGTTTCAGGTAACGAGCAGTGATTGAGTAGAAGCTAGTGCTTGGAGTCTAGTGTAGTTCCTTAGTGGGTCATGCTCTGGTAGATGTAACATCGGGACGGGATGTTTTACTTTGTTTTCATTTTGGTTGTTGAATGATTTTACATGTAATGTGTTACATGGTTTGCATATCCGCTGCGAATTGTGCAATATTTTATTTTGATTAATAAATGAGCATGACAAGTTATTTTGGTGAATGGTGTGAAGTGTCAAGTGTGACACCCTTAAATTGCATATCTACTCTGATTTATATTTCGTCGAATTAATTGATTATTGGGGTATTTTAGAAGGGTGTTACACTTCATACTAGTTTGTTTTGGATATTGCTTATGCTTGTTGCTTGCTAAAGTGCAAAGGAAAATGGGTTTCCCTATGACATTCTTGTATGTTGGATTTCATCCCATTGGTCAGACCTTTTCACTCTTAACTTTTAATTTTTGTCTAGAATAGTCCCTTCATCTCCCCACACTTCTTTAATTTCAAATTTCTCACTCTTTTAAAAAACCTTCTTTATTTGTGTTTTCAACTTAGACATTTTTTAATGATTAGAAACTTTGGTCTTATACCAATGAATTTTTAAACCTTTTCTTAAATAAAACTTGTGAATAAACTTAACCATATTGACTTTAATTTCAAAAAGACAAAAAAAACTAACAACCCCATTTAAATCTTTCCCTTTTATGCCTTTTCTTTTAAACCTTTGACTAAAATCAATTCACCAACTTCTTTGAAATTTTTACCATGAACTACGGGGTTTTTATCCCTCATTTTTATGTTGGTACGTAGGCATAAGACTGAAGGTATTGTCAAACACAAAAATATAATCAATGAATTCTTTTCTTATCCCCCCACTCTATATTTTACCAAACATCATTTTGACCAAAACAATTGCACACAAAAAGGGCTCCCTAGGAGTACCTAGGATACTTTGGATGTTAATACCTCCCCTCTGTGTAACCAACCCCCTTACCTGCAATCTCTGACATTTTATTAGCTTTGATTTGAAAAGTTCTTATCTTTGGGTTTTGTTCGTATTTTTCCCTTTTCCTTTGGAAACAATAAAAGCGTGGTGGCGACTCTGGTTTTATTGACGTCAAGTTTATCCATAGCTTGATGGTCCTGAGTTTACCTCTACAGAAATTAAGTGGCGACTCTGCTGGGGAGTAGTCCTTAGTGGGTTTAGCCTACTTTTTTGTGTATATAATTGTATTTGATTATTTGTTTGTATATATTATTGTGTAATACTTTGTCTGTTATGCTTGGTAATCTCTGTGTGGTGAGATAAGTTCTAACCCGAATTTGAGTGCAATTTAAGATATGAGAGTGGTATAGTCATGTTAGCTTTGAAGGAGTAGCCATGAAAAAGTTGACATGAGATCCCCCACTGAATGGAGACCTCTTTGGAGTTACTGATGCCACACAAGTAAGTCGTGGATGGACATTACTTTCTCTAATTTGGGGGTCCGAGAAGCTGATGACCGTAGAATATTTAACCTAATTTGGCCTATTTAGGACGTAGTGCAGAGACCGTTCAAGTGTAGACTTAATAACAGGTATTACACGATACTACACTCAGACAAGTTTCTCTTGAGAATACTATGGGTTGATGAGTCAGTCATCCTAGCCTATAGTATTCGATAGATGGGATCAAGACTCTGGGAACTTTTTAGAACATGATCTATAGGTTTTTATCCTTAGTACACTATTTTTGGGATGGTTCTTAACCCGACTCCATGCCCGTGACACATAATAAACCTTTGATTCTTAGTTGATTCGATTAGTCTCATCAATATCAATGGAAATTGGGTGTTGATAAGGTGAAAACCATAATCCACCAAAATGTATGATTGATCTTGATGATGACTTGATCCATCCCTTGACCTTTGTTTGTGTTTGCCTTGTGTGTGATCCCTTGTGTGTGATTGTTGCATTCATGCATGCATGTGCATCATAACATTCATCACAGAAAATAGATTTCAAGGGAACTAAGGTCTTGTTTGCAAATATTTTTTAGACCATGGATTATGGACGAAAGAACACTAAAAAGTAAAGTTTCAGATGTCCCGACTTGAAAGAGTTAAGGAAGTTGTCATCCTTTGTATTATATCCCTTGGACTTCAAGCAACGTCATGGGAAGTTCTTGTTCGTATTATCTACTGATGTGGTTGAAGGACTTCTCAGTGTCTTGGTGCAATTCTATGACCCTCTCTATCGGTGATTTACTTTTTCTGACTATTAGCTTGTGCCCACGTTGGATGAGTAGGCCCATCTCTCGGGTATACCCGTATCCTGCAAAGTACCTTTTAGTGGATTGGAGGAGATCCTGAGATCTCATGTCATGGCCGAAGCTCTTAATTTAAATAAATCTGAGATTGATGCTCATTTGGTGAAGAAAGCTAAAATTGATAGTGGATTGATGCTCATTTGATGACAACGTCTCTACTCAGTTCACCCGAACGGATTCCTTCAATCACAGTGCTAGCTGTTATGAATGAAGGCCTTGAGTGAGATAAAGAGAGATACGAAATTCCAACTCTTCATTTGTGTTGTATTCCCATACAATGCTTCTGCACAAGAGTTCTATTTATAGAACCACTTGTGTGGGCTTCAAGCCAAAAAGCCCACTTAAGTGTATTTTGGCCCATATCTCATAATATGCCAAAATCACTTAAGTATTTGGTACCTTACCATACTTCGTATTCTACTTAAGTACACCGTACCTTACGATGTTCCTTAGTTACTCTATCTCTCATCAATCCGTCCTTTGTGTGTGACCCTGTAGGTTTTCGCGACGTTGGCAATTATATTAAATCACGCATTTAACATAATATAATCCATTGTTCATTTGAGCAGTAGCATAGAATATATCATTCAAATAAATTGAACAACAATTGTTCTTTATTATGAATGAAAAACCGAACTTGTCCAAACAAGAAACGGAAATAATATTCCTGCTAATTGCTGGTACCTAATAACAGTTCTCTAACTGAATTATTAAACCACTAGGTAAAGTCAATTCATAAGTTCCTATGGCTAAGGCAGCAACCTTTGCTCCATTGCCAACTCGTAGGTCGACTTCACCTTTTGCCAAATCTCTACTCCTTTTTAGTCCATGCACATTTGTACAAATGTGAGAACCGCATCCAGTATCTAATACCCATGATGCAAAAGTAGATAAATTAATTTCAATAACAAAAATACCTGAAATCGGAGTCTCTACTCCATTCTTCCTATCTTCCAGGTACTTTGGGCAGTTCCTCTTCCAGTGTGCGGTCTTACCGCAATGGAAGCAGGTGCCTTCTTTTTCTATGCTTCCACTAGGCTTCAAAGCAGCAATAGTGGGTTTGGGTTTGGCAACTTCCTTGCCTTTCCCTTTATCATGTTTGCGGACAATCCTCATGTTTCGGTACCAATCCAGAAAATTTGTCCCAGCCAATTTTTCCTTCTCAAGGTTTGATCGCAATATGTTGTTAGAGGTGTTTGTTGTCATGGTTATCTACATAAGGATTAATGAAAATATAAGTATCATTGACATATTTAATTAGGCCTTTAATTAAACATGCTCCCACTATTTTATTCAAAACAAATGACCCTCATCATTTGATTCGGAAAATCCCGTTGGAAGATTTTCTAGTGGGTCGAGATCCATATTTCACTTCGTTCTAAGTCCGCGTAGGCGGATTACACAAAACTAGGTTATTTAGGTAGGAACTCCTTCCAATTGTATCTCATACAACTCTTGAAAATTTCAGTTAGGTGAATAACTCCTTATTCCAATCCATCATATGGATCATTCCCAACTCTTGCTTCTACACATATATATAATCTTATTATAATTTGTTTAGTTAAGTTTGACCCATTGTTTTAACAGTTGGATATTACAATTATCCCATCGCACCTTACTAATATAGAACATGCACCTCGCGTAGGCGGAACCTACATTATTTGATACTAGTCTTGATGAGTGTTAAAACTTGGAAAGCATAAACTTAATATTTAATTTGAGGGAATTGCAATTTTTTTGATCTCACCGACTTGTTTATCATATAAACCGTCTCTCACATGCATCAACATACATTCACATGCATCAACATACATTCACATGAAACAGTCATGGCCCCTACCGCAATTGTTCTCCCAAGCCAATGAGAGAACCTAAGCTAACCTAACAACGATCTAAGCTTCTCCAAGCAAGATCTTCAAGGTTGTCCTCCTTTGGCACTAACTTCTTTGCTTTCTTCATACCATTACATTACATAAAAGAAACTCGTTTTACATACGAGGGAGTGAGATGAGAAAAGAAGTTACATTTGGGAGATTAAGAGAGAGGCACGACACGCAGGTCGTATTTTAAAACCTAAATCAGAATAAAGGAAAACTAAGGCCATAACAGATCACCACAAGACAATAATAAACACTTTATTATTATTAATAATTCCTTTAATTAATTAAAAACCAAATTAAATTTCGACGACCGATCACCACATTTTAATGAATAATTCATTTAAAATCGATGTCGCTTTTCGTATCAACACTTGATACTTTTAAAGCACTGAGTTAGCCGAACGGGTGAATTTTGCCTTGCGTTAACCGGTTAACACTGTTTGAAATCTGTTCAAAAAACTATTTTCTGCCTTGCGTTAACCGGTTAACCAAATGCGTTAACCGGTTAACACTGTTTGAAAATGTCTTGGAAAACTGTTTTCCGCCTTGCGTTAACCGGTTAACCAAAAGCGTTAACCGGTTAACACTGTTTGAAAAACTCAAAATTTTTATTTCGTATTGTGTTAACCGGTTAACCATATGCGTTAACCGGTTAACACTGTTCCAAAAAGTTTTTAGAAAGCACCACTCTTGTGCAGTAAAACCCCAATCGCATAACTCTCTAACAACAAACCCTTGTGCTGTCACTAACCCTGATGCACCAATTTCAGACCGTCAAACACATCTCGATTGTTAATTCAGTATGATTGATCAACACGTCATTGCTTCACCATACTAATGTCGGATCAAGAAGCAAACGACCATTGATCGCTCAAAGGAAAACAATCATTGAGTGTTTGAATGAACGAAACGAGAACACTATATCATTTATAATGTATTTTGTATCAGGATTACATATATCATATATATGTAACTTGATCGATCTCAATTTAATCTTTGATTCATTCTGTCTTTAATCATATTAATACAGAATAAAAACAGTTATCAGATTCATGGTTTTGTAAGTGACTCTGATACCACTGAAGGAGAATTGCCATCCAAGGCGCAGCGGAATTTAAAAATTTCTCCATTTAGTGATCCTTACGAATGGGCATGATCAGTGATAGAATCGTTACCTCTTTTGGCGATTCAAACCTTTGGTGCAGATCTCTTGTAACGATCAAAACCTTGGATACAGATCCACGGGGCGATCACGAACGTTGAACGATGACAACGTCTCTACTCAGTCCACACGAACGGATTCCTTCAATCGCAGTGCTAGCTGTTATGAATGAAGGCCTTGAGTGAGAGAAAGAGAGATACGAAATTCCAACTCTTCAGTTGTGTTGTATTCCCATACAATGCTTCTGCACAAGAGTTCTATTTATAGAACCACTTGTGTGGGCTTCAAGCCAAAAAAACCCACTTAAGTGTATTTTGGCCCATATCTCATAATATGCCAAAATCACTTAAGTATTTGGTACCTTACCATACTTCGTATTCTACTTAAGTACACCGTACCTTACGATGTTCCTTAGTTACTCTATCTCTCATCAATCCGTCCTTTGTGTGTGACCCTGTAGGTTTTCGTGACGTTGACAATTATATTAAATCACGCATTTAACATAATAAATAGTGAGCGGTATCTAGCAACACATCACTGCTACCCAAGATACGAAAATGTCATGTGATCTGACAAAACCTCCTGTGATAATAATTATGTGTATAATTACCCCTTTGCCCTTATGTCTATATTGAACACAAGGTATAGACCGTGTCACCCTTGTCCAGTTCAATATTGGGCCCATAGACATTTATCCTGTTACGCAGGATGGGCAAATTCCATCTAGGACACTCATGTCCCTCAGCATGCTTTGTGGAGTACCCATCAACTGTCTTTATGGTTATCCAGTTACGGACAACGTTGGATCAACAACAAAGCACTCGACTCTACATCTAGGATCCATAGTGGTTTCAGGTCGAAGAGTGGTATACACTATTATCACCATGAGAATAACTTATGACACTTTGCATAACTTTCTATATAGTATTCTCATAGCGGGTCAATCCAGTATAAATATTACTCTTAATATTCATACCTATGTTTAAGACTTGATAACTCTTTATCCATGATCCATGAGATGTGATCATCAGTCTACAAACATAATAGTCTTAATGCTTTAATGTTATCCCACTTCACACTAAAGCTCGACTACGGATACTTTAAGAATAGTGTCCTTATGTTTAATGTGCTCTCATGATTAAGTCACACTTAATACATTAAACGGACTATCTATTCCAGGGACTTTATTAATAAAACATAATAAAGAAAATGCCTTTTATTATTAATAAATAATTCGATACAAGTTCCAAAAGTATTGGCCTCTAGGGCTTACACCAACAGTATTCACCTCTATTCATTGACTTTAGCATAATCCTAACCATACGATTACAAGTCTCTCCCTTCACAAAGCAAAAACAACAAGCAAGGACTACATCAACCACTTATCAATCATGAATCAAGTTGTACGATATGAGCCTTAAGTAATGGAGAAGGATTGGGACTAGAGTATTCCTACCCCCATTCTGAGTATCTTTGGGTATGGGACGTATGACCCAACACTCAGGTATTCACCTCCATTCATAGACTTTAGTGCAATTCGAATCAAACAATTGATAAGGTCTTCGTCATCAATACAAGAAACAACTACAAGATTCTTCTCTCTCCACTTGAAAGTTGAGACGAGAGTTGCACGCCACGAGCCTTAAGTGGCAAAGAAGGAATGAGACCGGAGCTTTCCTACACTCATTCTGGATATCTTTGGGTAAGAGACGTTTGGCTCGTTGCTTATCGTATCTGTAAGACCCCAATTTTGACCCTAAGATCCCTCATGCAATCTCATCATATACATTGGGATCATACCTTGGCATCCTCATTACCCCTTTTTCATTGGGTTTGTTTTGGGAGAGATCACCAAGCACCACGTGATTGTATCATACTTGTATATTATCATTTCACTAACCAAAATACCAAAAATATATCTTTGTATTTGCCTAACTCTTTTGTAGGTAGGGCATGATCACCATTGATCTATCAAGTTCATATCTAGGGTTTAAGACCCTCATAGCTAAGACCACAACCAAGGAATGATCCACAATGTCTCTAAGCATAATATATGAGTCCCAATGATCTTTGCATGTTATTTTGATCAAGATTTCTTCAAGAGTTTGGAGTTGGTTTGCCTTGGAAACCTTAGTTTGTCTGGGTATCTTGAGTAACTTCTTCAACAAGCTTCCTCATCAATTGATCAAATTTCTAAAGGTTCACTTCAAAATTCATCATCTTATGCATATATGATCTACCATGATCCTAAAAAGTCAAGAGAATTGCAAGTTAGCAAGTTGGTCGATGGTGGTTGGCCAGATGAATTCATCTGATCAGAACTGGGTCTCCCTAGACCCTATATCCTACAATTTTCACCATATGAAAATGATTCCAAGAGAAACATTACTCTAAATGACATTAAAAACAACTTTAATATTGAGTCCTAGAGCTAATTTTGCTTGGAAAGTCATTTTCTATGTTGAAACATTATAGGTCATTTTGTTTAAACCCTAATTTGAAAGTCAACTTCCAAGGCCATAACTTGATCAATTTTTATGATATGAAAGATTTCCAAGTTTAATAATCAAATTTAAGATGTATAATTAAACTTTGATGTTTAGAGTGAGAGATAAATCAACTTTTATGAGCATGTGATATGAGGATACATTATAGGTCATTTTGGACCAATACCTTTGAACAAATGATTTTCCTCAACTTCAAAAATGCATAACTCTCTCATTCTAAATCCAAGTGATGTCAAATTGGTGACCATTTTGAAGTTCTTGAAAATAGATACAACTTTTATGAAGGCACTTTTCTCATTTGGAGCTCACATAAAAAGTTTAGTAAGGTGGAACATTGAAGTATATGACTTGACACTTAGAAAAAATTTCAACATGTTGAAATTTCCAAACTTCCATCTCTAAATTCACCATGATCCAAGTTCCCAATGGAAAAGTGTTAAACATAAGAGTTGTTCGTCTTGACCTAAGATTTCCAAAGAGTCCTAACTCTTTTATTTTGGATGAGGTTTACTAGGGATGCACATGGTGTTAACAGGCCTGTATCAATTGGTAAAATCAAAACTTCAAATGATCATTTCACATTGCCTTGCCAATCAAGCTTGATTCAGACCTTATTTCAGTTGGTTTTGGACCTTATTGCATTGCTTCATGGGCCTTCACACGCCCATGCAAGCTTGAACATGACATTTCCAAATTTGGAAGAAATTGCAAGTGTGTAAATAACACTTGAATTTGCTATAAATAGAGACCCACTGAGCTCATTTCAAAGGATCCTTGCACGCCAGCTTTGCCTCTACTCTTCAAACCCTCACAATTAAAAGGAAAACCTGATAATTTTCACTTGAAAATTGAGTTTGAATCTCACTGTTTGGAGATTCAAAAACTCCAGGATCCAAAGCTTCTTACCATTCCTAATCCACTTCTGCAAGCTATTGGAGCAAGATCAAACAAGAATTGAAGCAAGAAAGATCAAGTTTTGCACATCATTGAAGGTATTTTCCAAAAAATTTCTTCTCTTAGATTCTCACTCAATTCTCATAAATTCTCTTGGATCTTTGGTTGTCTGAAGTCTTACCAATGTAGGCAAGAAATATGAGAGTTTCACCAAAAAATATCTTTGGTTGATCCAAAAAATATGAGAGTTTCACCAAAAAAATTTAAATAAAATCCTCTTTCATATTTTGAATTAAAATTATTTTTTGGATCATTATTAATATTTTTCATGATTTAATTGATTTTGGGATTATTTTTAATTGTTTAAAAATGCTTTTAAGTTTCCAAAAATTCTGAAATTTTTTCTCTAAGGTCCTTAGACCTTGTTTGACCTATGATAAATCTCATGGCCATTTCTTTGGTGTTTTGATGAGGTTTTAGGAAATTGACCAACCATATTTAATTTAATGCATTATTTTTAGTAATTTTAAATTTAATAAATGCCAAATAATTGTGTTGAGTCATTTTGATTGGTTTTATAAGTTTGACTTGTGTTGTTGGGCCTTGGTCAAGGTTGATTTGACTTTGCTAGGTTAAGATCATTGGATTTAGGGGATTGATGGAATGTACATTCCATCTCCCAAAATTAATGAATGATCTTAATTTGGTAAAAGTCCTCCTTTGTCCAATTTGAGTTTGATCTATCTTCCCTCCCTCTTCATCTCATTCCCCTTCTTTATACATTCATGTCATGGTCCTATGATATCTCTACATCCTAAGGCTAGTAGATTGCAAAATCAACATAAGTATGGATGAGATTAGGCCACCACTTTTGCATATTCTTTTTGTGTGTGGTATGTTTCATGAGCATTGTCCATTATACTATGTCTCTAACATGCATTAACACCAAAATTCTATTGTCCGACCTTAAATAGTTGTGACTTCTATATAAGTCCAATTACAATTGCTTAACATAACGCTAAATTTTGACACAAAAGGTATATCATTCTAGTTAGTGAGATTTTAAGTCTCCCCTCTTTCATGGTATTGTGTGGAAACTTGACCTTTTTTCCTTCCTTTGGAAGACGTCTTGGTTCAAGGATCCATGCTTGTGATAAGTGGGTTGAGTATTCTCCAAAGAATGACTTAAAAATAAAAGCAAAAGCAATACTAACTTCTAACTCATTAAAAACTAACATTTAATTTCAAGTCATTTACTTTAATGCACTTTATATTTTAAGCCTTATTCATTTTCCATTATTCATACCATTCTAATTGTTTATGTTAATGTCACTTTTATTTTGTCCACTTGGACCATATTTTGTGATATATTTTGTTTGTGTATATTGTGTTTGATTGTGTGGTCTTTGACCATTAATGTACATAATAAGAACAAAAACCCTAAAAAACACCTTGTGTGGACTGTTGGTTTAATCTGAGACTATTAGACTTAGAATTTAGGCAACACTCCCTATGCAAAGGACTTGGCCAATGCCAACTTTCATGTAACCAAGTGCTTGTAATTTGAAACTTCATATGATACATCATTGAATATCCATTTGAGTTCATCTGCAATATGATCATTGTGAAGCTGTTATTTTGAACCTATGACTTATGGCATTATGGAATTCATCTACTACATGGGCAAATTTGAAGAATATCATGGAGTTGCTAAGCTTAGATGTGGCTATCTTTATTTGATGCCTTGCTCTTAAAGTTTATATATTGTGCATTGTTTGTTGCTTGATTCTAATGTCCAAGGGAATTTGGGTTTCTATATGACACTCTTGTCTATTGGATTGTAGCCCATTGGTCAGATCTTTTCAACTCTTAACTTTTAAATTTGTGCTTAGGATTAGTCCCTTCATCTCCTCCTCATTTCTTTAATTTCAAAATCTCTCCCTCTTGTTTTTAAAATCTTCTTTGCTTGTGCTTGTTTTCTAAACTTAGACCATATTGCAAATTAGAAACTTTGGCCTTATGCCATTGCATTTTCCAGCTTTTTTTCTCAATCGAAGTTGTAAACATACTTAACTATACTTGACTTAAAATTTTTAGAAAGCCAAAAAGAATTAACCCGTTCAAACCATTTTTAGTCCTTTGTGCCTTTCAAACTTAATTTCTTGTTAAAAAGCAATACATCCACTTTGAAATTTATACCACAAACTACGAGGTTTTGATCCCTCATTTTTATGTTGGTACGTAGTCACAAGTCCGAAGGTCTTGTCAAACACAAAAATATAATTAATGAATTCTTTTCTCATCCCCCCATTCTATTTGATTGCAAACATCATTTGTACAAAAATACATATGCACACAAAAAGGGCCCCCTAGGAATACCTAGGACACTTTAGGTGCTAACACCTTCCCTCTGTGTAACCAACCCCCTTACCTGTAATCTCTGGCATTTTATTAGTTTTGATTTTAAAACTTCTTACCTTTGGGTTTTGTTCGTACTTTTCCCTTTTCCCCTGGAAACAATAAAAGCGTGATGGAGACTCTTGGTATTTGATGTCTAGCTTATCCATAGCTTGATAATCATGAATTTACCGCTATAGAAATTAAGTGGCGAATCTGCTGGGGAGTAGTCTCCAGTGGGTTTAGCCTACTTTTTTTGTGTGATTATAATTGTATATTTGATGTATGTATATTTGTTTGTGTGATATAGTCTGCTTGTTGTGCTTGGTGATCTCTGAGTGGTGAGATAAGTTCTAACCCAAACTTGAGTGCAATTAAGATAGGAGGATGGTATAGTCATGTTCGACTTGTGTGGAGTAGTCCTTAACAAGTTGGCTTGAGACCCATCTGCTCAGTGGAGACCCTCTTGGATTTGGAAATGTCACACAAGTATTTATGGTTAGGCATTACTATCTCTGATTTGGGGTCTGAGAAGCTGAGGACCGTAGAACATTTACCCCTTCTTGGCCTATTTAGGATGTAGTGCGGAGATTGTTCAAGTATAGACTTGATAATAGTTGTTACGTGATACTACACTCAGACGAGTTTCTCTTAAGAATATTATGGGTTGATGAGTCAGTCATCCTAACCTGTAATATCCGATAGATGGAGTTAAGACTCTGGGAACTTTTTAGAACATGATCTACAGGTTTTTATCCTTAGTTCACTCCTTTGGGATGGTTTTACCCAGACTCCATGCTCGTGACTTACAACAAACCCTTGATTCTTGGTTGATCCAATCAAGTCTTATCAATATCAATGGAACTTGGGTGTCGATAAGGTGTAAACCATAATCCACCAAAATGGATGATTGATCTTGGCAATGACTTGATTCATCCCTTGACCTTTGTTTGTTTGCCTTGTGTGTGATCCCTTATTTGTGATTGTTTTATCATGCATTCATGTGCATCATAACATTCATCACACGAAAATCTAAAGGAACTGAGGTGTTATTTGCAAATATTTTCAAACCCTGGGTTGTGGGCGAAGGAACACTAAGAAGTACAGTTTCAGATGTCCGGACTTGAAAGAGTTAAGGAAGCTAGCATATTTTGTATTAGATCCCTTGGACTTCAAACAAAGCCATGGGAAGCTTTTGTCTATCTTGTTTGTCGATGTGGTTGAAGGACTCTTGAGTGTATTAGTACAGTTCTGTGATCCTCTCTACCGTTGTTTCACTTTTTCGGATTATCAACTCGTGCCTATGTTGGAGGAGTATGCCCATCTTTTGGGAATACATGTTTCTAGCAAAGTGCCATTTAGTGGATTAGAAGAGATTCCTATATCTCATCTTATTGCTGAAACTCTTCACTTGAAGAAGTCTGAGATAGAGGCTCATTGGGTGAAGAAAAGGGGATTGTTTGGGTTTCCATCTGATTTCCTCATCAAGGAAGCTACTGCTTTTTCTCAAGCCGGTAGTGTGGATGCTTTTGAAGCTATCTTTGTGTTGCTCATCTATGTATTAGCTTTGTTCCCTAACATCGACGGTTTTGTTGATGTTAACGCCATTAGAATTTTCTTGATTGGGAATCCTGTGCCTACTTTGTTGGGTGATATGTACTTCTCTTTGCATCTAAGGAATTCTAAGAGTGGTGGAACTATTGTCTGTTGCATTCCTCCTTTATACAAGTAGTTTATTTCGCACTTACCTCAGACACCTGCTTTTGCGGAGAACAAACAATGTCTACGGTGGTCTCAGAGACTTATGTCTATCACTAATGATGATATAGTTTGGTATGATCCTTCTTTGGGTAGCTTGGACATTATTGATAGTTGTGGTGAATTCTCTAATGTACCTCTCATTGGTACACAAGAAGGAATTAACTACAACCCTGCTTTGGCTCGTCGTTAACTTGGGTTCCCCTTGAGAGATAAACCTAATAACATGTTGTTAGAAGGTCTTTTCTATTAAGAGGGTAAAGATCCCCAACATTTGAAGTAGAAGATTGTGCATGCTTAGCATAATATGCATAGGAAAGGAAGATCCGAGATTGGTCCATGCAACTGTGTAGCTTTGGAAGCTTACACTCTTTGGGTGAAGAAGAGAGCTTTGGAATTGAAGATGCCTTATCCTTGTGAAAGACCTATATCTATGGTTGTGGTTGAGCCATTAACTCTCCCTAACCAAGATATAGAGGAGTTGGAAGACGCACTCATCAAGATGAAGCGAGAGATGGATATGTGGGAAGAGCGATTCCATGCCTTGAACAAAACAAATGAGGAGTTACAGCGTGAGTCTAAGAACAAAGATGCACTTATTGAGTTACTTGAAGACCGAGTGACGAAGAGACAGAGAGAACCAGAGGTTTCATCTTCCTCTAGTATGCCTCAATCTTCCGTCTCTTGGTAGAAGATTGTTGATCAGCTTGTCCTCGAGAAGACTCAGATGAAGGCTTCTTTTGAGACCGAGATTTGACGCATTCGAAGGAAGTACGCACCTGCAGCCAGATCTTCTGACACTGTTGTTAGGGATCCTTAGGATGACTAGTCTCCTTTTCTCTTGTATTTTTCATTTGGTTTCTGAAATTATACTCAGTGTAATCCTTCCAATTATATAAATAAAAGAGATTTTTATGGTCATATCAAAATTGTTACAATTATATATATATATATATATATATATATATATATATATATATATATATATATATATATATATATATTTGCAAATAATATGGTAAGTTCCTTGAAAATAAAAACAATCAAGTATTGCATTTCATGCATCATTTGCATAAGCAGGTTTCTCTTTCGCCAGATGTCTCATTGGTGTTTCTTCTGTGCTTCAGACAAGCTGACTCATCGGTACAATACTCGCGCCAATCACTCCAGAATTATGGAACATCTCGAGCAAGAGAATAGATATTTGAAAGAGGAGATCGCCCGCCTGACTGCCATGATGGAGTCAGTTCTAGCTGCACAGAGCCAGTCTTCTCCAACGCCTGCAACTCCTCCTCCTCAGAGGATTGTTATTTCAGAGGTAGCTACTTCTACTGTTCCCGCAACTGCTGCTCATTTCGCGCCTTCCATGCCTATCGGATTCTCGTGGGGAATGCCTCCGAACTTTGTGCCTGAGGGCTTTGCGCCCACATTAGCTTCTATGCCGACATCTAACCCGGTCATGTCTGTGCCACCGCCTGTTGTGCACACTTTTCCTCGTGTTGAAGACACCATTGATCATTCCGAGCCGTTTGAGGGCCCAGATGTATACGAAAAATGGATGAAATGAAAGATCAATTTCTTGAGCTGCGCAAGGAGTTGAAAACTTTGAGAGGTACGGATTGTCGCAGCCTAAAAAAATAGGAGTGCAAAAAAAACAACCGGCGAAAAAGAAATGACAGAAGAGTCGCCACCGTGCGTTATTTATCCCAAAGGAGGGGGAAAGGAAACGCTCGAAGTAAACCTGGGAAAAGGAAAGGAAAAGACAAGGCCTCGCAACACAATCTTGGGTTCGGGAGTCGATTATGCGAAGGGAAGGTATTAGCACCCCTACGCATCCGTAGTACTCTACGGGATCCACTCTTGTTGTTCTTGTCTAAAGGGTGTGGGTTTATCTAATGTACTATTTACTGAAAGAGGGGTCAAAAGAAAATGACTCGCGCGGATGTCGCATCCACTGCATACGTATCTCATCTGAATATGAGAATCAGAGTCTTCGTAGATCGGCTACCTATGGGTTAGGGGGATGTGTGCTCGGTAAGACATCGCGTCTTATGCCTACGTATCTCATCTGGAATGAGAATCAGAGCAAAACGTAGTTCGGCTAACTGCGGGGTTGGTTTTGGGAGAACGACGTTACTACGCAATCTACCGGATGCTCGACCTTTGGAGACTTACTCGCCTGTAGTAGAAGGAGTAAACATGTTCTTAGGAGAAGAAAAAAAATCGATGAGTTTGTTTGTGTTTTAGGGATGCTCATGCAAAAAGGCAGTCCTAGACGAAGGAACCGCGCTACCCTAATTGACATGCCACCGAGAGACTATACGAAGCCTAACAATACTATGGGGAGACAATCACACCATACAAAACAAACATGCATAAAGTAAGCACGCCAACAAGGGGGCTCAAACATACATGGGTAGGGCTTTAGTCAAGAGGGGTCATATCAACCTCGACAAATAAGCCATGGAAGGGTAATCAAATGGGCTCTTTAAGCACTGACACTGAACGTCAGGGTGAGCAGATCAAAAGGGGAATGAGGATAAGACCTCATAGCTCTTAACCCTGGACAGGGTGAGCTCATGACAAGGCGTGGGGGTTCAGAAAGACGGAACCCTCTCCACTGACTGACCGGACAAAAGATCTTGGGCTTTTGTTCTGAAGCATCGACACGTAGTGTGATCTCAAAGAACGACGCACTGAATAACGGGGGATCGACTACTAATCCCTTTTATCCGTCAATTGCCTCTTCATGGAGGTTTTTAGCACTGGTTCCTCTTCTAGGAGGTCTTCGGGCACAAAAGTAAACACACAAAAACATTGCCTCCTATCGAGGTCTTCCAGCTAAGGAAGCGTTAAAAATGCGGGAAAAATAAAGGGATCAAGAGGTCTACCGTACAGATAAAGATTCTAAGTAATATCAACTAACGACACAAGAAACCCGGAGATCCCTAAAGCTAGCACCATCAAAGAAAGCGAGTCAGTACAGGTAATCGGAATAAACCTCCAGGTGGTATCCCACAAATAAAGTGGAATACCAAGCAAGCCATCTCTTCTAAAGTCATGTGAGCCCTCACAAAAACTCAACAAACATGTTAGTGTAACAGGATGGAATCAGGAGAAAACAATGCCATGACGAACACAAAACAGATTAGAGAAAACCGAAAAAAAAACAACTGATGTTGCGATCGCTGTTGCTTCGCTTAGCGAAGCTTCGCTGCGTGCTCGCCTAGCGAGGTGCTAGCGAGCGCCTGCGGGTTTTGGGTTCTTCATGGATAACAGTACGATCTCAGAAACCCCAAACCCCGTGGTCTCCATTTCAGAAAGTAAGTGATTAAACATTCAAAGTATTGTTTTATACATTCATGCATATCTAAACCCGTGGGCAAAACCTAACGATACCTCATACATTCAGAGAATTCAAATTGAAAGCAATAGAGTAATGGGAATAAGGGCGAACCTGATTATAGGGATCGATTAAAATCGAATGGCACAGTTGGGTTTGCAAAGCAATGTTATGGTTTGCGTGAGACGGAGGTGAAAAAGTGTGTGAGTCAGAGTGAACTTTTCAGAGCTGTCTAGAGGCTGCTGCAGATTAGTTCGTCTCCTCCCCTTCTCTCCCTCTTTTTCTCTCTGCTTTTTCTGTCCCTTTTTGTTCCACTGTAACCCTAGTATTTATAACCTGATTTTCGTGGCTTGGTGGGCTCAAATGAGGGCAACTCAGGCCCATGACTTTCTGTTATTTTTCCCAAAACGCGTGAGCTTCGCCTAGCGAAGGATCTACTCACTTAGCGAGCATGATAGTTCAGATTCGCTAGGCGAACCATTCTGCTCGCCTAGCGAGCACGACAGCTCATGAACATATTTTTGCTCCTTCAAGATTAACATTCTGAATGATGAATAGACCCCATTTGAACCTGTTGGAAGTAACTCAAGTCTTTCCCTTATGTTGACTGATCACCCGGATAGAACCCACAAAGTGTCTTGGATGATGTTCAAGCTTCTTGGATCTGATTCTGATTGACATGATGAAATGCAATATGAAATGTTAAATGACTTAAAAATGAATGCATGAATGAGGAGGGCAAATTTTGGGGTGTTATAGTTGCCCGTATTCAATCATCAGCTAACCCGAGCAGGATGAAAGCGAACAGCTTATCAGACAAACAGGGTGAGCTGTGATTGAATACCAAAGACAGACCGAAAATTTGTGCTTTGAGAACACCACAAAAATGCTGAAATACACCGCGCTGTTTATTTTTCTTCCAATCCTCTGGCTGAATCTGAATCAGTCTTTTGACTTAATTTAGAGTTTCGATCCTCTGGCTGAATCTATACTCAATTTAGTCCTCTGGTTGGAATATTAATTTTGATCCTCGGGCTGGATACGATTTTGATCTTCTGGCTAGATCTACTTCGATTTTCCGACTAGATCTTCTTCGTTTCGATTCTCTGGCTGAATCTATTCTCGGTCTTCGGGCTAGACCTGACTTCGGTCTTCTGGCTAGATCTACTTCGATCTTCTGGCTAGATCTTCTTCGATCTTCTGGCTAAATCTTCTTTGTTTCGATTCTCTGGCTGAATCTATTTCGATCTTCTGGCTAGATCTTCTTTGATCTTCTGGCTAGATCTTCTTTGTTTCGATTCTCTGGCTGAATCTATTTCGATCTTCTGGCTAGATCTTCTTTCTTTGATTCTCTGGCTGAATCTATTCTCGGTCTTCGGGCTAGACCTGACTTCGATCTTCTGGCTAGATCTACTTCGATCTTCTGGCTAGATCTGGATTGATTTGATGATAAATTCCCATCATCAGGATCTCGCATCTGAGGCATGCGCTGGTCTACGCCCAATCTTCATGTTAGATATGCAGCTTCGAGAACATTCCAATTTTTGGGCTTCGTACATATTCTTCAAGCTATAACATGTTGTAACGACTCTTCAATTAGACTTTGTTTTTAAAATGCGATCCGCGGGCTGGATCCCCTTGTAGGTTTATTTTCTGTTGAGCTGTCAATCTACTCCTCTGGCTGGCTTGCTGGGGAAATGACGCTTGTAGGCGACTCTCTGGCTGAATCTTCAAATTGAACCTTAGGATGGCTCATTGGAAAACGATTCTCAGGCTGAATCTTCGAAATGACCCTTCTGCTGGATCACACACACTTGATCCTCTGGCTGAATCTCATGACTTTGGTTGTAAAGTAATTCTTCAGTCTGCTTTGAAGAACCTGTTTATCAGCTTATGTGTATGCTTGATATGCATGCAAATGTAAATGTTATGCATGGTGTAAAAAGAAATCTGCTTGGGGAAGCAAACTCCGGTAGGGAACGGATCGCTGCATCAACCCTTGAATGCTCTGTGGGGACTGATCTGTCTGCCGGGACCGGGGAGCCACCGAAAATAAATCGGCTCTCCTCTTTTTTTCTTTTCAAAAAGTTGACCTTGCTGGGGGAGTATCAACTATGGGAACTTTGTTTGGCGAGGCTCTGTGAGGAGAGTCTGTGGGGAAAGCACTTCCTGGGGAAATGTCGTAGGAATCAACCTTTGTTGGGGATATGAACTTGCCGATCGTCCTCAGACTGAGGATCAAAACGAATCTGTTAAAAATAATCTGCTGGGGAATGAGGTGAACACTGGGAACACCACCCTCTTGTCTGTTGGGGATGCAACTACTCCGCTGTTGCTGGGGATACAAGGTGCAACTCTATTGGGGGACATGCTCTGCTGAGGAGAGACTTTGTCAACCGCTTGGGGATGAGGATTCATGACTTGGCATCCGGTTCCTGTGACCTGCAATCACACACGTATGTCCCGGGGGAATTACTCGGTTTGAATTCACCGTCTGGGATTAAGCACATTCAAAGCAATTTTAAATGTTTTCCTGTGAAAATCATCTGCAAGAGCCACCATCATGTTCGGATGCAATATGTTTAATCAAGAATTTAGACATCTTTTGCAAACAAACTGATAAATGAAAAATAAAGAGGCTCTTTAATTGAATTATTCGACTTTTATTGGTTGAAAAAATTTGTGCCAGGAATAGGCGAGTACATCAGGAAGCTGATCCATGAAAAGAGGCGATCGCTATAAATTGAACAAAAGAAAACTATCCTAATGGCAATGTGGATACGGGGTCCCACTGAGTTTCGACTCTACTATGGCTCGTATGACCTCAAGACGCTCTACTCATCTTACTTTCTGAAGTGGATGATTAGTCGATCTTTAACTTAGATCGCAGTCATTCGCTTATTCCCTCTTTTGCGTGGACCGCCTTTTTGGGTTTTCAATCCACCGGGATACCCTTTTTTGCCTGAGCCGCCCTTTCGGGTTTTCGACTCACCGGGTGTACATTTTCTATTTTTATATCCCTAATTTTTACCCGAACCTTTTTGTTCTGTGTTTTTTTTTTGGTTCGTCGGGATACCCCTTTTTTGCCTGGACTCTTTTTCTTTTGTCCAGCGGGTCAATTATGCGAAGTATTTTTTAACTGCGTCTGAGTTGACAGGGTGTAGCACCTCAAATTTGCACCCCCCATTCATGCATCCATTTCATTTTTAGGTCATTAACATTACATTAATATTGCATTAACATAGCATATTACATTGCATCTTGGCAACTGGAACTGGCATCAAGAGGATTCCTCAGTGCAAAAGGGCAAAGTTTTTCCTTGAGATAAAGCCACATGATTATTCACAAGAGCTTATATGAGCTAAGGGTCATTTTGTAGCAACTTCTACCAAGTGTTGAAGGCTCAAAAGTCATCAGTGCATTGCCAAGTCATCTGGGGCCCATAAAAGTCAACTGAAAGTCAATTGAGGACTAGGAGGTGGAGAAATGGTTTGAGACACTTCATTCATGTCCCAAAGAGGTTTATTCATCATGTCAAACATCTACCTTGAAGGTTTTGAAGTCAAATCAAAAGTTTCCCAAAATGGAAAGTGACCTGTAATTTCAAGTTTTCAAAAATGGCAAGTTTTTGGACCACTTTCAACTTGACTTTCCAACATCAAAGAAAATTCAAAAGAAATTTTGTCCAACATGAAAGTTGAAGATCTTTCTCACCCATTTCCAAAAAGTCTAAGATCATGAGCATCTGATGGATGGTTGAGAAGATATGATCCAATCATTGCCAAGTGTGCATGGAACTTCCAAGAGCCATAACTTTTGATCTATAACTCCAAATTGAGTGCCTCTTTTTGCATAATGCATGTCATGACCTATATTTTCCAAAACCCTCATTGCATTGCATGAAATTTGTCCACATGATTATTTGGCCATGCATGTGATTTTTGGAGGGAAAATCATGAATTTAAAATTGGTGCATCACATGAGCTTTTTGATCATTCCATGGTGTTCATAAGTGGATTTTAAGTGTAATTGAATGGTAAGGTGGTACTGTTCACGTTCATGTTGCATGCATGGTGTGAATTTTCCAAATTTGCACTACACCTCATTTTGCATTAAAATTTCATTAGCCATGCCTAAGTGTAATTAGCAATGTGATTAAGACATGGTATAAAAGGCTAATCCTAACAGAATTTTCAGTTTCATTCATTCTAGATCTAGATCCAAGTTTTCCCTCCAAAATTTCTCTCCATCAAAATTCAAAATTTCTCCACATAGCATATGAACTTTATTGTATATTCTTGCTCCTGGATCAACATTTGGTAAGATTCAAGCTATTGATTGAAGAATTTGAGCCAAAATCAAGCAAATCCATACATGAACATGAACATGGAGTTTTGAAGATTAAGCTAGATCCAAGCCTATCCAAGAGTTGATTCGTGCTTCAAGCTTCATATCTAGGTTGATAGAGGAGATTTGGACATTGTTAGGCACCTGAATCCACTGCTGCCATTGATAGTTCTTCAAGAGGTCAGAATTTCGATCCTCTTAATTCTTGTTTTTATTGCCCTAGTCTTGTAGTGCTTGTTCTCCTGATTATACTGATATAAAATTCTTGAAAAACGGATAAGAATTGAGTGAGTTATGAGAGATTAAAGTTTGGTTGTTAATTTTTCTTTCCTTCGATTCGTGCGTGTGGTTGAGATTTAAGACAAATGGAGGTTAGATTCATGTTGTGCTTGAAGAGACGAGCTCAACCATATATATATTGCGCATTTCTGGAAAAAAAATGTGAAGAACATCACTGTGCAGCCACCGTCTTGTTGAAGAAGACGATGGAAACCACCGCTGGCTGCCATGCGTGAATAGTGCGCCGCCTTCTGGTTTAAATCATAGGGTTTCCTAGTCAGCTGCCACGCCTTTGCCATGTATGCGTCCTGCTAGCGTTTTGATAGGCCACCATTCTTTTGACCGAGTCCACTTGCACATTGACTGCTGACGGTGTTGCCACCTCAATTAATAAAACTGCAGCATTTTGAGGCATACACGCTTCGATTCTGGCTTCATGCATTTGGGATTTTATTTTATTTTCAGTGCATTTTTACTTGCACCGAGTTCGATCCATGCCTCTAGCACTTTTTCAAATTAATTCACATTTCTTCTTTCCCTCCAATTATCATGCATATGTTTCACATTTGTTTCAAACATTTTCATCACATTCAAAAAATCATAAAAAATAGAATAATGATCCAATTAATTCCCAATTTTTTTCTACATGATCATGTGAATCTCTCTTATTTTTTTGTTGTGATTTCATGATTTTACCACTTCTGGAATTTTAATTGTGATTGATTCTTTGAACATATATGCAAATGTGACATTGCTTCATTCATTCTATTGTGAAATGCTCAATAATTGTCCAATTGCCATGAAATTTTATATGCTGATTCCCAACATGTCACATGATTTTTGAGGCTTGGTTGTGCATTTTTAGCATTTTTCATCTCTGTTTTAGGCACATGAACTTATGGTATGACAATGTGTGTCACACAATTTGATGGTGATCTTATTCATTTTCATTGCCATATCATTTGAGCTCTGTTGATTCTAATTTTTGGCATGATAATTGCGTTGGACATGTTGTATGCTCATAAATATTTTCATGATTGTTTGAGTCATTTCTGTTTTAATATGGAATTTTGATTCTTGATGACCAATTGTGTGCCTTGAAGATGCCTTTGCCATATTTTGCTCATGTGGTGACTTTGCTTAATGCTTTTGACTTGGTCCTTTTTAGGACATGTTCATGATAGATTAAATGTGCTATATGTTGAATATTGGTTGCTGTTTTGGCTTTTTGCCTTACCTTTGACCCTAGCCTTGGTGCTAGTGGTTTGTACTCACTTTTTAAGCTTTGTATTTCAGGTTCAAGCTTCTAATCCAAATGATTGATGTAATCTCACTTCATGAGATGCAAATTACTTTGTGCACTAATCCTTTGTGTTGTAGGTTCATGGAGTGTGGTGGAATCACTTGAACTCTTGAGTCATAAAGCTTGACTTGTGTGCCTATTGAGTTGTAACATTGTGATTGTCTGTTGGTTGTTTGTCTGAGTACAATACTGATTGTTTGGATTTTCTTACAGGTACTTTAGCCGCTTTAACTCATTGCTTGAGTTGCTTTGCTTTGCTTGTGGTTGGCATACCACTTAGGTAATCCCCATATTCTCCATGTAGTCTGGAAGCCCTGTCGTTTATGTTTGGCAGGCATTTGGCTTAAGTCCTCCTTAAGAGGCAATGCCTGTGTTTGTTTACTTTTGTGCCATGTACTTCAAGACCTCCTAAGTGAAGAGGCAATTGGCAGATAGAAGGGACTAGCAGTCAGTCCCCTGCTATTCAGTTGAGTCTTTCATCTTGCTCGCACTACGTGCTGATGCATTTGAATAAACACCCAAGATCCTTGTGTATAAAGTCAGTCAAGTGGAGTAGAGTCCCACATTCTGGACTCCCACATTTTCATTGATTGAAGCTCACCCAGGCCCGGGTTAGAGCTATGAGGTCTTACCCTCATCACCTTTAATCTGCTCACCCTGACGGTCAATGTCAGCGGTTAAGAGCCTGAACACCCATAACAGTATTGGCTTGTTTGTCGAGGTTGATATGACCCCTCGACTAAAGCCTAGCCTTGTATGAGCCGCTTGTTTGCATATAGCGTGTGTTGGTGATTGCTTGTTTACTTAGCATGTCTGTTTTGTGGAGTCTGATGTAAGACCATCGATTGGCATTCGGTTTCCCGTTTGTTTTGTTTCGTAGAGTCAGATGTAAGACCAACGATTGGCTTTCTGTTTCACATCTATTTTTGGAGTTGGATGTAAGCCCAGCGATTGGCGTTCCATTTCCAGTTTTTGTTCTCTCTTGAGACTCGCTTGTTGTATACCCATAGGATTGCTAGACTTCTCATAGTCTCTCGTTTGCATGTCAATTAAGGTAGCACGGTTCCTTCGTCTAGGACTTCCTTTCTTGCGTGAGCTTTCCTAAAACACAAACCAACTTTACCTTCCCTTAAGAACACGTTAACTCCTTCTACTACAGGTGAGTAAGTCTCCCAAGGTCGAGCATCCGGTATATTGCGTAGTAACGTCGTTCACTTAAAAAACACAAAACAAGCAGAAATAGTTTAGCCGAACTACGGCAACTCTGATTCTCATGTCCAGATGAGATACGTAGGCACGAGATGCGATGTCTTGTCGAGTTTGACTAACAACTAACTTTGATCCTTTTCTCTCGCCCCCGTTGCGATTGAGACCTTTCCTTTCTCTTGCCCTAGTTGCAATCGAGACCCTTCTCCTTCTTGTGTGTGTGCTTGGAGTCTGACGTAAGTCCAGCGATTGGCATTCGGTTTCCTGTTTGGGTTTGTTGGTCTGGAGTCTGATGTAAGTCCAGCGATTGGCATTCGGTTTCCTGTTTGGGTTTGTTGGTCTAGAGTCTGATGTAAGTCCAGCGATTGGCATTCGGTTTCCTGTTTGGGTTTCTTTGTCTGGAGTCTGATGTAAGTCCAGCGATTGGCATTCGGTTTCCTATTTGCGTTTGTTTGTTCGGAGTTGGATGTAAGACCAGCGATTGGCATTCCGTTTCCAGTTGTGTGTTTCGTTTGACGTTTCAGTGTCTTCTTTTAGAGTTTTATTTCGGCGTGCGTTATCCGAGCTACGAGTGCTCTGATTCTTACTCTGGTTAGAGAAGATACGTATGCATAGGATGCAATGTCCTAGCGAGCACGGTTCCCATTCCCCCGAACTACGTCGACTCTTATGTTTGTGTCTGACAAACTACGTAGGCTCAGGATGCGACATCCTGCCGAGTCCGCTTTCTCCATCTCCTTCCTGTGTTTCATTCCAGTTTTGTGCAGTTTTTGAGCAGTTATTTAGCAACCTTTCTTCTATTCTTCTTAACGTGGATCCCGTCGAGTACGACTGATGCGTAGGGGTGTTAATACCTTCCCTTCGCATAACCGACTCCCGATCCTTGCAATCTCTGGTCGTAAGACCATTTCCTTTCCAGGTTTACTTCGAGCGTTTCCTTTCCCTCCTTTGGGATAAATAACGCACGGTGGCGGCTCTATGTTTTCCCGCCGGTTGTTTTTCGCGTATGCGACACAGGGGATGGGAAGTCATCGCCATCCATGGTTGTTAGCATCAAAGCTCCGCCAGAGAAAACCCTTTTAACCACGTATGGCCCCTCATAGTTTGGTGTCCATTTGCCCCTGTGATATGTGTTGGGAGGAAGAATTCTTTTGAGTACCAATTCACCGACTTGATACTCTCGAGGGTGCACTTTCTGATCAAATGCTCTTTTCATTCGTCTCTGATATAGTTGGCCATGGCATATAGCTGCTAGTCTCTTTTCCTCAATTAGGCTCAGTTGGTTGTATCGAGAACGGACCCATTCTGCTTCGTCAAGTTTAACATCCATCAGGACCCGCAAAGAAGGAATTTCGACTTCCACCGGAAGAACTGCTAGTCTCTTGAGACTCGCTTGTTGTATACCCATAGGATTGCTAGACTTCTCATAGTCTCTCGTTTGCATGTCAATTAAGGTAGCACAGTTCCTGCGTCTTGGACTTCCTTTCTTGCATGAGCTTTCCTAAAACACAAACCAACTTTACCTTCCCTTAAGAACACGTTAACTCCTTCTACTACAGGTGAGTAAGTCTCCCAAGGTCGAGCATCCGGTATATTGCGTAGTAACGTCGTTCACTTAAAAAACACAAAACAAGCAGAAATAGTTTAGCCGAACTACGACAACTCTGATTCTCATGTCCAGATGAGATACGTAGGCACGAGATGCGATGTCTTGTCGAGTTTGACTAACAACTAACTTTGATCCTTTTCTCTCGCCCCCGTTGCGATTGAGACCTTCCCTTTCTCTTGCCCTAGTTGCAATCGAGACCCTTCTCCTTCTTGTGTGTGTGCTTGGAGTCTGATGTAAGTCCAGCGATTGGCATTCGGTTTCCTGTTTGGGTTTGTTGGTCTGGAGTCTGATGTAAGTCCAGCGATTGGCATTCGGTTTCCTGTTTGCGTTTCTTTGTCTGGAGTCTGATGTAAGTCCAGCGATTGGCATTCGGTTTCCTGTTTGGGTTTGTTTGTCTAGAGTCTGATGTAAGTCCAGCGATTGGCATTCGGTTTCTTGTTTGGGTTTCTTTGTCTGGAGTCTGATGTAAGTCCAGCGATTGGCATTCGGTTTCCTATTTGCGTTTGTTTGTTTGGAGTTGGATGTAAGACCAGCGATTGGCATTCCGTTTCCAGTTGTGTCTTTCGTTTGACGTTTCAGCGTCTTCTTTTAGCGTTTTGTTTCGGCGTGCGTTAGCCGAGCTACGAGTGCTCTGATTCTTACTCTGGTTAGAGAAGATACGTATGCATAGGATGCAATGTCCTAGCGAGCACGGTTCCCATTCCCCCGAACTACGTCGACTCTGATGTTTGTGTCTGACAAACTACGTAGGCTCAGGATGCGACATCCTGCCGAGTCCGCTTTCTCCGTCTCCTTCATGTGTTTCATTCCAATTTTGTGCAGTTTTTGAGCAGTTATTTAGCAACCTTTCTTCTATTCTTCTGAGCGTGGATCCCGTCGAGTACGACGGATGCGTAGGGGTGCTAATACCTTCCCTTCGCATAACCGACTCCCGATCCTTGCAATCTCTGGTCGTAAGACCATTTCCTTTCCAGGTTTACTTCGAGCGTTTCCTTTCCCTCCTTTGGGATAAATAACGCACGGTGGCGGCTCTGTGTTTTCCCGCCGGTTGTTTTTCGCGTATGCGACAGCTGGCGACTCTGCTGGGGACAAGAGAGAAGTTGACCTCTTGCTGGTCCATCTTCCCTAAGCGAGTCAATCCTAGCGCTCTTTAGGATAGTATTGGTTGCTTTTACTGTTTTATTTATTGCATTTATGATTATGCTGTGACTGTATATATGTGCATATATGTTTGCATGCATCATATTATCATTGTGCTGACTGTGTATTTGTTTCTCTGTGGGGTGGGATTCACAAGAGGTAAAAGGCCCAATACCCAGGCTATGAGTGAACTTTAGGGCACCTAGGAATAGAGTGATTCATGGGAAGCGGGTGGTATGGCGCCACTTAGCAGAACATGATATCACGAGCAGTTCAGATTCTGATGGGGTATTATCGTTGCATACATCTGGTGTGCATATGATGATATTCTTGAAAGGATCGTTTATCCTGCGTTTCTCTTGACCTTACCCTGGCCTAGATGACACCCGTGAGTGGGGCAGGATTGAATCATTTGCAGGTACTGAGGGTGACTATGGTTCAAATGGACTTATGGATTTATTTCTGACATGCCGGAGTACTGTCCGTGGTACTTATCAACGGGTTCCGTTTATTTCGGGTTGAATTTGAGGATACTGGTTCATAGGATCTGGCTGTCATCCGTTCAGTGGATGTCCTGTGATGATAGTGATATATCCCCCGGTTTCGTTTATTTCGGAACTCCTCAAGTTGGATTTGTGGTTACTTGGGCCCTCAGATGATTGAAATCAGTTCAGAGACTGGTCCAGTACAGTTGATCTTCAGATGACTTGGAGGATGCACAGTTACTTGCATTCATGCATCTGCATCATTCCCATTTTGCATTCATCTGCATCCAACCCATGTCTATCCATACTCAGGGTACATTCTCGATCGAAATTCTGGTTGAGAGGCATGTTGATGTCAGAATGTTATTGTCAAATTATTATCCGTCTCGATGAAGCCAGAATCGAAGGACCGAATGTTCCTAGTACGGATAGACATTGCATGTGTGAGTCATATTAACCTGTTTTCTGTTTTGTAGGTGTCAGTATCTAACCAGGGGCACATAGCTCTTCCACTCAGGTATCCTGCCAGACTCAACAAATCCAAGCTGATGGATCCATCCAACACCGACATTCTCGAATTGAAAGAGATGATGAGGGAGTTGTTCAATGTCGTGCAAGGGCTCGCCTTGGGGCAGAAGGCAATTGCTGAGAGGTTGGAGAGGATTGAAAACTGGATGATAATGGAGAAAACTCAGGGAAAGGCTCCGTCGTCTGGAGTAAAGAAGCTCTCTGGCAATGGTTAGCACAAGAAGGAGGGTGAATCAAGTGATATGCATGCCAAAAAGGAACATGGTAGAGATCGTTACCACCCATATGCTGCTACAGTGACTACTCCTGTTGGTAATCAATCTGTCCAATAGCAACAGCAGCCACCTTAACAGAGAGCACAGAAAGCTGGATGCCAAGTGAAGAAGGGGACGACGGATCGTTAGTTTGACAAGCCACCCGTGACTTATACCCTTCTGTTTAAGAGGTTGAGGGATCTTGGGTTAGTTCAGCCGAGGATATTGGTTCCTGTAGAACTACATCGGAGGCCTGCGAATTACGATGAGAACGCCAGGTGCGAGTTCCATTCTGGGGCACCCGGACATCATGTTGAGGGTTGTAGAGCTTTTAAGCATGCCGTCCAAGATTTGGTGGACTCTAAAGCCATCAATTTTGCACCGACGCCAAATGTTGATGCTGACCCCGTGCCAATGCATGGTCCTGTGGAGATAAACGTGATATCAAAGGACAAGAGAAAAATGGAGGAAACGGATGAGGATTAGTTAAAAACTCCAATGTCTAAGGTCCAGAGACATCTGATAAAGAGTGGAGCTTTCCCTGGTTGTGATAATTGTTGTGCGGCTGTCGCTACAAATGGGTGCGTAATGATGAGGGAAACGATTCAGAGAAGGATGGATGTGGGAATGGACGGTGTAATATGTGAAACACCGAGTCAGGCAGTTGAAACCGTCAAGGTGGAGAACGCCATTGTTGCTGAGAAAGAGAAAAAGCCGTCCATTTCTTCTTACAAACAGGCCATGGAAGTGGTGAAGAGCGGAGAAGCCCAAGGCTGGGGAAGAATGGTAAACATTGTGGTAAAAGCTGATAGGTTCGGGGTTGGCTATCAGGAAGGCCAAGACTCGTCTGAGCAAAATAGAGGACGTCGTCCACCGTTCACGTTCATTAGTGTCGGAATGCTAGACCCAGGTCACGCCTGTGTGGTGGGTGAAGAGATTGACAGTGACTGCGAGTTGGACTCGTGGATAAAATCGTGCGTACCAGAGAACTGGAAGGCCTCAAAGATCATCACTGTCACTCATCACGAAGAGTAATATTTCTGTTTTTCAATTCTGTTTGCATGAAAGCCATACGTTTTGCCCGAAACGTAATGGTCCATTGTAAGGGCCACCTCATGTGTTTCATTTTGCAACATTTTGCATCATTAATAAATGGATGTTTTTTGTAGTAAAAGCGGTGTTCCCTGTTTTTCATTTATTTTTGCAGTTTAAAAAATAAAAATGGCAATGTTTGTTTTCATTCTCCTTCCTTTTGATTTGTCTCGTTCCGACCTCAAAAGCAATGCATGAATCACTATTCATGTAGATGCGATCATCCTCCTGATCTCATTGATAACAATTCGGTTACACCTTTGTATAACTTCGACAATCCGATCTATCATGCCAAAGAAGAAGGTGAAGAAGATTGTGATCTGCTGGAAGATTAACCAGGTTGTTGAAACAAGAGGAGAAGGTGATTCAACCGCATGAAGAGCAGGTCGAGGTTGTTAATCCTGGCACCGAGGAGGTCTGAAAGGAAGAAATGGTTGAGGCCGCCTTGGAGGCGAGTGTCAAGAGCGGAGGTGATGCCATTCGGTCTCAAGAACGCCGGTGCCACGTATCAGAGGGCTATGGTGACTTTGTTTCATGATATGATTCATCACGAAATTGAATGCTATGTTGATGACAAGATAGCAAAGTCCCAAACAGGAAGGGGACATCCGGTAGACCGGGGCAAGATGTTTGACTGGTTGAGACAATTCAAACGGAGATTAAATTCGAATAAGTGCACTTTTGGAGTGCGGTCCGGTAAGTTGCTGAGGCTTATTGTGAGCAGAAAAGAGGAATCGAGGTTGATCCTGCTAAAAAAAAAGAAAAAAAAGAGAAGAAAGAAAAAAGTAATACAAGAAGTGCCTGAACCGAGAACAGAAAAGAAGGTTCGTGGTTTCCTAGATAGATTGAACTGCAGTTTACGGTTCATATTTCATCTAACAGCCACGTGTGAACCCATATTCAAGTTGTTGAAAATAAAAGATCAAACGGTCAGGCGGAATTATGATTTCCAAGTGGCATTCGGAAAAAATAAAAGAATATTCGCAGGAACCTCCGATTCTGATGCATCCCTCTGGAGGGAGACCGTAAACCCTGTACTTGACAGTCCTCGAGGGGTCTATGGGGTGTGTACTAGGGCAGCATGACGAGTATGGTCGAAAAGAGCATGCAATTTCCTTAGCAAAAAGTTTACCGACTGTGAAACAATATATTCACTGCTCGAGAAAACTTGTTGTACTTTGGCATAGGCTGCTTGCCGACTGAGATAGTATATGCTGGTTCATACCACTTTGTGGATTTATAAGATGGATCCGATCAAGTACATTTGAGAGGCATTGACCGGGCGGGTTGCGAGATGGTAAAAGAATTTTGACCAATTTTGATATACAGTATACCTCTCAGAAGGCAATCAAGGGGAGTGTATTGTCTGATTACCTCGCCCAACAACCCATTGAGGATTATCAACCGATGAAGTTTGAGTTCCCTGATGAGGACATCGAGGTTCTCAAATCGAAAGATTGTGAGGAGCCAATCCCGGAGGAGGGGCCTGACCCTGAATCCGAACGGATTCTGATGTCTGATGGGGTTGTTAACGTTGATGGTAACAGAGTTGGTGTTACTTTGGTTACGCCAAAGGGGGTCCCACGTTTCTTTTGCTGCCCGGCTGACATTTGAGTGCACCAATAGTGTGGCTAAACGCGAAGCTCATATCCTGGGTATCGAACCTCGGTGCGTCTACTGGGGCAAAGCCTTTCTCACTGTGTATAGGACGGAAGTCGTGCTACCAGTCGAGGTCCAGACTCTGTCGTTGAGAGTCCTGATGGATGTGAAAATTGGAAAAGGCTGAGTGGGTAAGGACTCGGTACGAGGAGTTGAGCCTAATTGATAAAAAGAGGCTAGTAACCATTCGTCATGGGGCAGTTGTACCAGCCGCGGATTAAGCGGGCTTTTGGCCGAAAGGTTCGAACTCGTGGGTATCGTGTGGAAGACGTGGTGTTGAAAAGGATCCTTCCTCCTCAAAATGATCGTAGGGGCAAGTGGACACCCAGTCATGAATGCCCATTCGTGGTCAAGAAGGTTTTCTCTGACAGAGCCTTGTTGTTGACGACCATGGATGGTGAGGATTTTCCATCCCCTGTGAATGCGGACGCAGTTAAAAAAATACTTCGTATAAGAGACCCGCTGGACGAAAAGAATAAAATAGTCTAGGCAAAAAAGGGCACCCCGGCGAACCAAAAAAAAATGAAAAGGGTTCGGGCAAAAATTAGGGATAAAAAGGAAAAACTGTACACCCGGCGAGTCGAAAACCCCACAAGGGCGGCTTGGGCAAAAAAGGGTATCCCGGTGGACTGAAAACCCGAAAGGGTGGTCCAGGCAAAAGAGGGATTGAAACGAACAACTGCGTCCAGCATGATCGTTTGTATCTTTGGTTAAGACACGTGGATAATCCCCGACAGGGATCGGTCGGAAGCGTCTTGTTCAAAAGGCAGAAAGTGCGGAAAGTCTTGAGGACATATGGGGTGTAACCGAGTTGGAACTCGACGAGATCGCGGTTTCACATTACCATTAGGATAGATTTTTCCTTTTGTGCGCAATTACCTCTTTTCAGGGATTGTTTCCTTTGTGCTGTTCAGTTACGAGCCACTTTTGGTTCAATCAATAAATGCATGTTCAGTCAAATAATTTTGGTTTTTGTTTTTATTACTGCTTTGATTGCAAAAATATCCGTTTATTTTGATAAAGAATCTTTGCATTTCGAAACATAGAGGTCCCTTCCGATGCATGTTTACGAGATTGAAAGCGTGAAATCCTATTCGGAAGGTTGAGTGGCCTAGGTGTTGAAATTTTGGCACGCCTGGGGCACGCTGTTAGATATTCTCACTCACTTGCATGTTGTGATGTGAAGCATTTTGACAAGAGATCCCCGCAGAGTCCAATCAGGGACGAGGGATAGAAGAACGGTGAAAAGACGGTGAAAGAACGACGACGATCCTAGAGGGAAATCAAGAAGACTCTTCAAAGTCTAAGGACTAGAGAGTTGGCCCGAATCTGAGGAGATCGATTGTCTCGAAGCAGAGAAAAGCCGAGAATACAAGGTGACGAATCAGAAGAGACCAGATGAGTCTGGGAGCTCTCAAAAGTGGAAAGTTGACACTGTGGTTGGATGGTGAATGCCAGTGTTTGACGAATCGGCGGGCATTCCGTGTTAAATAGGCCGTATCTCCCCAACAGATTCGAGATCAGTGTTTCCTCGGCAACCAGGCCTGAGATTGGTTATCTTCCCCAACAGGGTTGAGACTGTAATCCCCAGCAGGGTCGAGAAGAGTATTTCCCCAGCAAGTCTGAGGATTGTTTGCGTCCCCAGCGAGCCCGAAGGTTGCCATATCCCCAGCAGTGGTATCGGTGGGTAGATTGTTCCTCAGCATCCCTAGCAGGTTTGAGTTTGCAGTTCCCCCAGCCAGGTCTGGAGTTTGATTATCCCCAGCAAGGTTGCTGTCTTCTCCAGCAGGGTTGAGAATGTTGTTTCCCCAACGAGTCCGAAGGCAGTTTCCCCAGCGGAGGTGGGCATTGGTAGTTTTTCCCCAACGGAGGTGGGCATTGGTAGTTTTTCCCCAGCGGAGTCCCCAAGCGGACCGAGTTCGGTGAAGGTCATCCCCAGTGAGGACTGTCATTCCCCAGCAGCAGTGCTAGTCCCCAGCAGGGTGGAGATTGGAGTGATATTGAGTTCCTCAACAGAGTTCCTCGAGCTCCCCAATAGAGTCCCCGGAGGGAGATATTTTTTATGCATTCATCATTTAGAAAAACATAGCATATTGCATCATTAATTGCGTAGCATTTCCATGAGTATGGAGCATTACGCTGTAAAATTCATGCATCAACATTGCAAGCATAAACTAGTCCTAAGTCGTGGTTACCATTCGAGAATTGATTTAGCTGGTCGGTGAAGGTGTTACTCTGAGGAGTTTAGCATCACGACGTTGGGTCGTCTGGGTCGATTTCAGAATTGGTTTCCCCAGCATAGTTGAGGGGTTGATGTTTGCCCAACAAGTGACTCCCTAGTTGAGTGGGTTTCTCTGCCGTCCCGAGAATGACAGATTGGCAAGCGCCCCCAGCAGTGTTCTTCCCCACAAAGTTGGAAGATCGAATCAGAAATGGTGTGTGCTCAGCAAAGTGATCGTTAGCTTTCCCAGCAGGAGTTTTCCTCCCTTGGCATCTTGCAAGCTTGGATCAGTTCCCCAGCAGAGGTGAATCATTGTTCAACATCTGTATGGCACGTTTGCTACAGTTGCTCTTGACAGCATTCAGGATTGGTAATCCCCAGAGAGGTTTGTTTCCTCACCCGCTCGTGAAAGGAAAGTTTGACTCTCCCAGAGTAGTCCCCGACAAGTGTCTGGCCTTGTCTTGACATATGTAGATGTCATCCCTGTGATACCAGTAGGTGTCGTGTTGATCCCCGTGTGGGTCTCCTTTCTTTTGTTATCGGTAGACATCATCTTTCGATGTTCGTAACATCCGCTCTCTTCCCATTCATCCGTTGGCGTCTGGTCGTGGTTTCTCTTCCCATTCGTCCGTTGGCGTCTGGTCGTGGTTTCTCTTCCATTCGTCCATTGGCGTCTGATTGTGGTTTCTTTCTCCCATTCATCCTTTGATGTCTGGTCGAGTCATTCCCATTCATCGTTGGCGTCTGGTCATGGTTTCTTTCTCCCATTCATCCGTTGATGTCTGGTCGAGTCCTTCCCATTCGTCCGTTGGCGTCTGGTCGTGGTTTCTTTCTCCCATTCATCCGTTGATGTCTGGTCGAGTCCTTCCCATTCGTCCGTTGGCGTCTGGTCGTGGTTTCTTTCTCCCATTCATCTGTTGATGTCTGGTCGAGTCCTTCCCATTCGTCCGTTGGTGTAACAACCCATTTTTTAGTATTGAATTATTATACTATTATTATTATAATTTTAATTTAATTATGTGGAGTGTTGATTAATTAATTGGTGTATTAATTCATTATCTAGTGGTTATGAGAAATAATTAAATAATTGAATTAATTAATTAACTTGGCATAGTGAGTGGTTAATTATTTAAATTTAAATAGAGGTATTTAAATATTAGGTATTATTGGGCCTAGTGATTAAATTAGATGATTTAAGCCCAACTAAAATACTATTATAAATAGTAAGAGTGAAGGAAGTGAAAATTAGAATTCACTTGAACACTGAAGGCAATAGAGAAAGAGGAGAGGAAAAGCGAGAGGAGTCAAGGTTTCCATCAAATTGACAAGGTAAGGGGGGAAATCCTTATCATTATGGGTTAGTATGATTGGGTCAATGGGTAGGAACATGTTTTAGGTTGAAATCCTTAATTGGCATGGTTGGAATTATTAGGTCTTGATAAATACTCTTGAATTGTGATGATTAAATTATGCTAAAACTGTGAATGATATATTGGATGAGTTATAATTTTCTGAACGTGTAGCCTTTTACGGAATCGAAATCGGAGGTCCGGAAGTCCTCCAACGATGAAAAATGGGGAAATCTGCATTCTGTTTCATGTTAGCGCAGGAACAGCTTTCTGTTTTGCGTTAACCGGTTAACCCAGGGCGTTAACCGGTTAACACTGTTACGATGTTAAAAAAATTACATTCTGTCTTGCGTTAACCGGTTAACCCAGGGCGTTAACCGGTTAACACTGTTAAAAATTGCCAAGAAGCGCATTCTGTTTTCGTTAACCGATTAACCCAGGGCGTTAACGGTTAACACTGTTTGAAAAGTGAAAATTTGATATTTAAATATTGTGCCCGTTTTGAAATGAAATCTATGTGTACATATTTGATGATGGCCTATATTGGTGAATAATATATTGTATGAATGTGTATGTATACCATTATTGAATTGTGAATGATTTATGGTTATGGATGTGTATATGTAATCGTAATTGATGTGTTGTTATGGATGTGTATATGTACCTATTGTGAGTCATGGTGATATGTGGAATGTTAAGACGGTATATAGATGGTCTTAATTGCATATGTTGGTATGTGTGCATTCATTCATAGCATGGTTGACTTCATTGTGGAAGTGGTGAAACTGTGGGTTCACATGAGCAGACGTTGATTCTCAATTGGAATCAGGCGTAGTATTAAGCGGTGATCCTTCATTGGAAACAGACGTAGCAGACGTTAATCCTTAATTGGGATTAGGCGTAGTATTAAGCGGTGATCCTTCATTGGAAACAGACCTAGGGCTTTGGCCTTGTCCGGATCGGAAGCGTGGCTTGGATTCTAGATATTGAATCGGAAAGCGGTGAAACTTTGAGTTCACATTGAGGTACCGCATGCATGGAGTCACATTGTCTTGCATGGAGTCGTCTATAGTTATGTGATCATTGAATGCATGTATTGATGTGGATGCGATGTACGTTTGAAATATGTGAGATGATTGTTGGTTAATATTATTGACGTGATTATACAAGTGTGATGAATTCTTAAATTGTGTTTTAATTCATTGGGCCTTATTATGCTATTTCATAATGATTTGAATTCTCACCCTTTTTGTTTGAATGTTACCTTTACATGGGTATCGTGCAGATACTACCGAGTAGTATTGCTGGAGTAGGTGGACGGTAGCTCGCTCAAGATTAGCTGGAGAATTTCCGTATTTAGTTTGAAATTAGGTACTGAGTCAATGCTCTGGTCATGTAACACTGGGTAGATTGGTGGTATTGAACTCATATCTTATTTTGATATGCTTTATGTCATTAATTGTTTTTATTATTTGAAGTGATTATTGAGAGATGATCATGGTATGGGACATGGATCATATTATGAATTACATGAGTATTCTTTATTTTCCGCTGCGAACGCATATTGCTTGAATATTCATGTTGAGTGAAATGTGTTATTTTGAATGACCAGGTGTATTGTTGGTTTTTGAAAGTTTAAGTTTCGAAAACGTCGATGTGACGCCCTTTTCTTTATGTGTGCTTATTTACTCTGATTATATGCTAAATAATTTGGGGTAGAAAAAGGGGTGTTACATTAGTGGTATCAGAGCCTGGTCGACCAGTTGGTCAATAGTAGTAGGTTTTCCGTGGTATTTGATTTGTGTATCTGACACGATCAATACTGTTTGTTGATGTTTCGGGTTGTTCAGGAGAATGGTTGCAGGCAGGAATGACGATGCCATTGCTGAGGCGCTGAGGATGCTGGCTGAATCCATGGGTCAGATCCATCAAGCGATGCCCATCAAGCGAATGCGAATGCCGGTAACCAAAAGGGAGATGATGATGAGTTCCGTGCTTTGGGGAGATTCCAGTGGAACAATCCTCCTATCTTTGAAGGTGAGCATGCACCTGAGAAAGCTCAAGCTTGGCTGACAGCAATTGAGAAGATCTTCAGAGTCATGAATGTACTGATGCTCAGAAAGTGCAGTTTGGTACCCATATGCTTGAGAAGGAAGCTGAAGATTGGTGGAATAACACTCTTCAGAGGTTCGAAGAAGACAACATCGAAGTTACTTGGACTCTTTTCCGTGATACCTTCTTGGAGAACTATTTCCCAGAAGATTGTCGTGGGAAGAAAGAGGTGGAGTTCCTTGAATTGAAGCAAGGAAATGGTACCGTTGCTGATTATGCTGTTAGATTTCAGGAGCTTATCAAGTATTGTCCTCATTACAATACTGCTAATGCTGAGAGATCTAAATGTTTGAAGTTTGTGAATGGCTTGAGACATGATATCAAGAAGGCCATTGGGTACCAACAGATTACTCGTTTTACCGAATTGGTTAACAAGAGCCGGATTTATGACGAGGATAGTAGGGAGAGTGCTTCTGTCTACAAGAGTCTGAAGGGGAAAAACCAAGATCGGGGAAAACCATATGATGACAAGAGGAGACAATCTAGTGTTGGCAAGAAGCCAAGTGGGGGAGTATCTTCTATTCCACTTAAGTGCTTCAAATATGGTGTGGAAGGCCATCGTGCTACGGAGTGTAGTAGAGATTCTGGGAAGTGTTTCAATTGTGGCAGGATTGGTCACAGAGCAAACCAGTGTAGGGTTGGTTCGAACGTAACTTGTTTCAACTGTGGTGAGAAAGGTCACATTAGTTCGCAATGTGATAAGCCGAAGAAGGAGCAAGTGAAGGGAAAGGTGTTTGCATTGTCTGGTGCGGAGACCACTACCGATGATAGACTAATCCAAGGTACGTGCTTTATTAATGGTACACCTTTGATTGCCATTATTGATACCGGTGAAACAAATTCTTTCATTTGCTTGGATTGTGCTAAGAGGCTGAATCTCATATTGTCTGATATGCGTAGAAGTATGATTATTGATACACCTGCTATGGGTTCTGTTTCTACTTCCTATGCGTGTTTGAATTGTCCGTTGAGTATATTGGTAGGGATTTTGGAATTAATTTAGTTTGTCTTCCGTTAGAGCAACTTAATGTGATTTTGGGTATGAATTGGTTAAAAGTTAATCGGGTGTATATCAACTGTTTCGAGAAGACGGACATTTTTCCCGAGGTTGATGATAAGGAAGATTGGTGTGTGTCTGCTAAGCAAGTTGATGAATCGGTGCAAGATGGTGCCGAGTTGTTTATGTTGTTGGCAACTTTGGATATTCGGGAGAAGAGGACGATCGAAGAACTGCCAATAGTTTGTGAATTTGCGGAGGTATTTCCGGAAAATATAAGTGATTTACCGCCGGAACGAGAGGTCGAGTTTTCGATTGATTTAGTTCCTGGGATTAGTCCTGTATCGATGGCTCCTATCGAATGTCTGCTTCTGAGTTGAAAGAGTTGAAGAGTCAACTTGAAGACTTACTCGAGAAGAAGTTTATTCGTCCTAGTGTGTCGCCGTGGGGTGCACCTGTGCTATTGGTCAAGAAGAAAGAAGGTTCTATGAGATTATGTGTTGATTATAGACAACTGAATAAAGTGACGATTAAGAACAAGTATCCACTTCCGAGGATTGACGATCTGATGGATCAGCTGGTTGGAGCTAGTGTGTTTAGCAAAATCGATTTGAGGTTTGGGTATCATCAGATTCGTGTAAAGGCTGAGGATATTCAGAAGACTGCTTTTAGGACAAGGTATGGTCACTACGAGTACTCCGTGATGCCTTTTGGGGTGACGAATGCACCTGGTGTATTTATGGAGTATATGAATAGAATCTTTCATGATTATCTGGATAAGTTTGTAGTTGTGTTCATCGATGATATATTGATTTATTCCAAGGGCGAAGAGGATCATGCAGAGCAATTGAAGGTTGTGTTATCGGTGTTGAAAGAGAGGAAGTTGTTTGCTAACACTACGCCAAATAAGGGAAAAGAGGGCGCTTTTTTTGGCCTATAACAGCGCTTTAAAGCGCCCTCTAATCTGGCGCTGGCATAGGTAAAGACAGCGCTTTTTTTCCTGGTGAAAGCGCTCTCTAAAGTGGCTCTTTAAGCCCTTTAAGGGCCACTTTAGAGGGCGCTTTTTAAAGAAAGCGCCCTCTAAAGTGGAAACTTTTAAGGGTTTAGAGGGCGCTTTTACTGGAAAGCGCCCTCTAAAGTGGAAACCTTTAAGGGTTTAGAGGACGCTTTTACTGGAAAGCGCCCTCTAAAGTGGAAATTTAAAGGGTTTAGATGGCGCTTATTTTGGAAAGCGCCCTCTAAAGTGGGTGGTTATTTAACATTTACATGCATCACATGTCTCTGTGACCATATTCTCATTTCAGGTTATGTTGCAGCCACAAGAGGTAACCAGAAGAAAATGGCATACAGCTGCTTGTTATAATTCACAAGAGCAACTAAAGGTTCTTTTTATGCTTTTATAATATTAAAATACAAATACTGATATATGCTTATTGTTTATATGATCCTCTTGCTATTTGAAATGTCATGAACCGAAACCACTGCTACTCAAATTGAAATGTATAATAACCACTCTCTTTCATTTATTTGTTTATAATCAATCAATTACAACAAAAATGCAAGTATGCTGCTAGATTAGAAAATCACACTGTTTTGGTATTTTTCATATTTAACAAGACCAAAGAGCACAAAAATGAATTGAGTTGATTCAGAAAAAAAAATATGAATGTGAATACATGAGTGAACACTAGCTGAAGTGCTACTCGAAAGGAAACTTCATCTGAAAAACTGTTGTATTTCTTCAAGAGTTTTTCCCTTTGTCTCGGGGACCCAAATGACAACAAATCCTGCTGTGAAAACACACACTGCAGTATATATTGTGAAGGTTCCTGATAAAAACATAGGAAGCTTCTGGTTAGAAACAATAGATATTTATAGAAAATTAACATAGGCAATGCACACAAACCTCCCGAACTCCAATCCAAGAGCAAATTTGCTGTTAATGTAACCAACCAGGAAAAGAACAAATTGGCAAGTGTTGCAAAACTTCCAGCTAGGCCTTTGGTGTTAATCGGAAGAATCTATTATGTAAAATATATTCAACACATCAACTATCACATTATATTACAACAAAGGTTTGTTCATATAGGGTTGTCATGCATATTATTATTGAAGAAAATTGTACCTCAGACATTATAATCCATGGCATTGCTCCTAATCCCAGAGAGAATGCAATAACCATGACCTGAAAGAAATTGAAAGTTTATAATAATGAAGTTAGGGAAACAAACAATAGAAACCATCATTTGTGTAATAAAGTTGTATTTACACACCACAACTCCAGCCACCGATACGAGGCTCAATGTCGCATATAAATCAGAATCTGGTGATATATATTCCTGAGAGCAAATTCAACATAAAATATATTATCCATATAAAAAACCAAAAATATAAAGAAGAATTTACTGATATATAATCCTGTGAATCTGTGTTACAAATTTATGAACATTTATGCATGAATGCATGTGTAATATCTAGTTAATGTATTATGTATATATAAAAATAAACAAAAAAAAATATTCAAAAAATATAACAAACAAAAAAATTATTATTACCTTCAAGTAGAATGATATTGAAACAACCAAAAGACTCAAAGCCATTGCAGATGAAGAAACCTGCAATAGGAGATTTTGATTAATCTCTTATTACCCTCCAAACAAATAGTAATGTGAATGCAAAAATTATCGAAAAAGCTCAGACTCACAATAAGTAAAAGCCGGCGACCAGATTTGTCTGCTAACCACAAAGTTAAAATCGTAGCAAGAACCTAAATGACATGTAAATATTGTTCAGATTATGGTCTGATAAATTTGGAACGTTACAAATTTAGTTTCCTTTCGGTCGAACCTGAACCACACCGACTTCAAATGTTGCTACATCACTCGAAACATGCGTCTAAATCTCGGAATAACAGGAAAATACCACAAGACTTTTGCTGGAGACAACTTGTTCTTATATCGTGAGAGAAACCAAAAATGAACAATAGCGAACGTCAGAAGAGAAACCAAGTAATATGAAGATTAGAAAAATACCTATGGTGTCAAAATCGAACAGCTAACAACGAATTAATAGAAGGAGGGAAACGTCGTAGATCTAACAGAGGTGGAAGGAGAACGCCTTAGAAGTAGCGAAAATCGTAGCAGTGAGAACCCTAACGTGAAAAAGAACGAAAATAACAGAGAGTGAAATAACAAAACGCGCAGTATGTTATAATTTTAATGTTTACTAAAGGGGACCTTAGAGGGAGCTTGTGGAAAAAAAGCGCCCTCTAAAGGGGGCCTAAGAGGGCGCTTATGAAAGTGCTCTCTAAGGCTTTCCAAAAGCGCTTTATAAACTGGAAATGCACATGGACTTATAAAGCGCTTTTTTAAAAGCGCCCTCTAAGGGTAACCTTAGAGGGCACTTTCTAAAAAGCGCCCTGTATTGTTGTCCCTGTATCTCCTCCTTATTTTTTCGCTTCACCTTAGAGGGCGCTTTATTACAAAAGCGCCCTCTAAAGTGCGCTGTCTATTCCAGTTGTTCGCTCCTTATTTTTTCGCTTCACTTTAGAGTGCACTTTTGTAATAAAGCGCCCTCTAAGGTGCGCTGTCTATTCCAATTTTAGGCGTAGTGTAAACTCTCTAAATGTGAATTTTGGTTGAGTGAAGTAAGTTTTCTGGACATGTGATTTCGAGCGGTGGGATTTCTGTGGATCCTACGAAGATCGAAGCTGTATCTCAGTGGGAAGCTCCTAAGTCTGTTGTTGAGATTCGAAGTTTCCTTGGTTTGACTGGTTATTATAGGAAGTTCATTGACATATGTAGATGTCATCCCTGTGATACCAGTAGGTGTCGTGTTGATCCCCGTGTGGGTTCCTTTCTTTTGTTATCGGTAGACATCATCTTTCGATGTTCGTAACATCGCTCTCTTCCCATTCATCCGTTGGCGTCTGGTCGTGGTTTCTCTTCCATTCGTCCGTTGGCGTGTGGTCGTGGTTTCTCTTCCCATTCGTCCATTGGCGTCTGATTGTGGTTTCTTTCTCCCATTCATCCTTTGATGTCTGGTCGAGTCATTCCCATTCATCCGTTGGCGTCTGGTCATGGTTTCTTTCTCCCATTCATCCGTTGATGTCTGGTCGAGTCCTTCCATTCGTCCGTTGGCGTCTGGTCGTGGTTTCTTTCTCATTCATCCGTTGATGTCTGGTCGAGTCCTTCCCATTCGTCCGTTGGCGTCTGGTCGTGGTTTCTTTCTCCCATTCATCTGTTGATGTCTGGTCGAGTCCTTCCCATTCGTCCGTTGTGTAACAAACCATTTTTTTAGTATTGAATTATTATACTATTATTATTATAATTTTAATTTAATTATGTGGAGTGTTGATTAATTAATTGGTGTATTAATTCATTATCTAGTGGTTATGAGAAATAATTAAATAATTGAATTAATTAATTAACTTGGTTGCATAGTGAGTGGTTAATTATTTAAATTTAAATAGAGGTATTTAAATATTAGGTATTATTGGGCCTAGTGATTAAATTAGATGATTTAAGCCCAACTAAAATACTATTATAAATAGTAAGAGTGAAGGAAGTGAAAATTAGAATTCACTTGAACACTGAAGGCAATAGAGAAAGAGGAGAGGAAAAAGCGAGAGGAGTCAAGGTTTCCATCAAATTGACAAGGTAAGGGGGGAAATCCTTATCATTATGGGTTAGTATGATTGGGTCAATGGGTAGGAACATGTTTTAGGTTGAAATCCTTAATTGGCATGGTTTGGAATTATTAGGTCTTGATAAATACTCTTGAATTGTGATGATTAAATTATGCTAAAACTGTGAATGAATATATATTTGGATGAGTTATAATTTTATGAACGTGTAGCCTTTTACGGAATCGAAATCGGAGGTCCGGAAGTCCTCCAACGATGAAAAATGTGGGGAAATCTGCATTCTGTTTCATGTTAGCGCAGGAACAGCTTTCTGTTTTGCGTTAACCGGTTAACCCAGGGCGTTAACCGGTTAACACTGTTACGATGTTAAAAAAATTACATTCTGTCTTGCGTTAACCGGTTAACCCAGGGCGTTAACGGTTAACACTGTTAAAAATTGCCAAGAAGCGCATTCTGTTTTCGTTAACGATTAACCCAGGGCGTTAACCGGTTAACACTGTTTGAAAAGTGAAAATTTGATATTTAAATATTGTGCCCGTTTTGAAATGAAATCTATGTGTACATATTTGATGATGGCCTATATTGGTGAATAATATATTGTATGAATGTGTATGTATACCATTATTGAATTGTGAATGATTTATGGTTATGGATGTGTATATGTAATCGTAATTGATGTGTTGTTATGGATGTGTATATGTACCTATTGTGAGTCATGGTGATATGTGGAATGTTAAGACGGTATATAAATGGTCTTAATTGCATATGTGTTGGTATGTGTGCATTCATTCATAGCATTTAGCATTGTGGAAGTGGTGAAACTGTGGGTTCACATGAGCAGACGTTGATTCTCAATTGGAATCAGGCGTAGTATTAAGCGGTGATCCTTCATTGGAAACAGACGTAGCAGACGTTAATCCTTAATTGGGATTAGGCGTAGTATTAAGCGGTGATCCTTCATTGGAAACAGACCTAGGGCTTTGGCCTTGTCCGGATCGGAAGCGTGGCTTGGATTCTAGATATTGAATCGGAAAGCGGTGAAACTTTGAGTTCACATTGAGGTACCGCATGCATGGAGTCACATTGTCTTGCATGGAGTCGTCTATAGTTATGTGATCATTGAATGCATGTATTGATGTGGATGCGATGTACGTTTGAAATATGTGAGATGATTGTTGGTTAATATTATTGACGTGATTATACCAAGTGTGATGAATTCTTAAATTGTGTTTTAATTCATTGTGCCTTATTATGCTATTTCATAATGATTTGAATTCTCACCCTTTTTGTTTGAATGTTACCTTACATGGGTATCGTGCAGATACTACCGAGTAGTATTGCTGGAGTAGGTGGACGGTAGCTCGCTCAAGATTAGCTGGAGAATTTCGTATTTAGTTTGAAATTAGGTACTGAGTCAATGCTCTGGTCATGTAACACTGGGTAGATTGGTGGTATTGAACTCATATCTTATTTTGATATGCTTTATGTCATTAATTGTTTTATTTTATTTGAAGTGATTATTGAGAGATGATCATGGTATGGGACATGGATCATATTATGAATTACATGAGTATTCTTTATTTTCCGCTGCGAACGCATATTGCTTGAATATTCATGTTGAGTGAAATGTGTTATTTTGAATGACCAGGTGTATTGTTGGTTTTTGAAAGTTTAAGTTTCGAAAACGTCGATGTGACGCCCTTTCTTTATGTGTGCTTATTACTCTGATTATATGCTAAATAATTTGGGGTAGAAAAAGGGGTGTTACATTAGTGGTATCAGAGCCTGGTCGACCAGTTGGTCAATAGTAGTAGGTTTTCCGTGGTATTTGATTTGTGTATCTGACACGATCAATACTGTTTGTTTGATGTTTCGGGTTGTTCAGGAGAATGGTTGCAGGCAGGAATGACGATGCCATTGCTGAGGCGCTGAGGATGCTGGCTGAATCCATGGGTCAGATCCATCAAGCGAATGCCCATCAAGCGAATGCGAATGCCGGTAACCAAAAGGGAGATGATGATGAGTTCCGTGCTTTGGGGAGATTCCAGTGGAACAATCCTCCTATCTTTGAAGGTGAGCATGCACCTGAGAAAGCTCAAGCTTGGCTGACAGCAATTGAGAAGATCTTCAGAGTCATGAACTGTACTGATGCTCAGAAAGTGCAGTTTGGTACCCATATGCTTGAGAAGGAAGCTGAAGATTGGTGGAATAACACTCTTCAGAGGTTCGAAGAAGACAACATCGAAGTTACTTGGACTCTTTCCGTGATACCTTCTTGGAGAACTATTTCCCAGAAGATTGTCGTGGGAAGAAAGAGGTGGAGTTCCTTGAATTGAAGCAAGGAAATGGTACCGTTGCTGATTATGCTGTTAGATTTCAGGAGCTTATCAAGTATTGTCCTCATTACAATACTGCTAATGCTGAGAGATCTAAATGTTTGAAGTTTGTGAATGGCTTGAGACATGATATCAAGAAGGCCATTGGTTACCAACAGATTACTCGTTTTACCGAATTGGTTAACAAGAGCCGGATTTATGACGAGGATAGTAGGGAGAGTGCTTCTGTCTACAAGAGTCTGAAGGGGAAAAACCAAGATCGGGGAAAACCATATGATGACAAGAGGAGACAATCTAGTGTTGGCAAGAAGCCAAGTGGGGGAGTATCTTCTATTCCACTTAAGTGCTTCAAATATGGTGTGGAAGGCCATCGTGCTACGGAGTGTAGTAGAGATTCTGGGAAGTGTTTCAATTGTGGCAGGATTGGTCACAGAGCAAACCAGTGTAGGGTTGGTTCGAACGTAACTTGTTTCAACTGTGGTGAGAAAGGTCACATTAGTTCGCAATGTGATAAGCCGAAGAAGGAGCAAGTGAAGGGAAAGGTGTTTGCATTGTCTGGTGCGGAGACCACTACCGATGATAGACTAATCCAAGGTACGTGCTTTATTAATGGTACACCTTTGATTGCCATTATTGATACCGGTGAAACAAATTCTTTCATTTGCTTGGATTGTGCTAAGAGGCTGAATCTCATATTGTCTGATATGCGTAGAAGTATGATTATTGATACACCTGCTATGGGTTCTGTTTCTACTTCCTATGCGTGTTTGAATTGTCCGTTGAGTATATTTGGTAGGGATTTGGAATTAATTTAGTTTGTCTTCCGTTAGAGCAACTTAATGTGATTTTGGGTATGAATTGGTTAAAAGTTAATCGGGTGTATATCAACTGTTTCGAGAAGACGGACATTTTTCCGAGGTTGATGATAAGGAAGATTGGTGTGTGTCTGCTAAGCAAGTTGATGAATCGGTGCAAGATGGTGCCGAGTTGTTTATGTTGTTGGCAACTTTGGATATTCGGGAGAAGAGGACGATCGAAGAACTGCCAATAGTTTGTGAATTTGCGGAGGTATTTCCGGAAAATATAAGTGATTTACCGCCGGAACGAGAGGTCGAGTTTTCGATTGATTTAGTTCCTGGGATTAGTCCTGTATCGATGGCTCCTATCGAATGTCTGCTTCTGAGTTGAAAGAGTTGAAGAGTCAACTTGAAGACTTACTCGAGAAGAAGTTTATTCGTCCTAGTGTGTCGCCGTGGGGTGCACCTGTGCTATTGGTCAAGAAGAAAGAAGGTTCTATGAGATTATGTGTTGATTATAGACAACTGAATAAAGTGACGATTAAGAACAAGTATCCACTTCCGAGGATTGACGATCTGATGGATCAGCTGGTTGGAGCTAGTGTGTTTAGCAAAATCGATTTGAGGTTTGGGTATCATCAGATTCGTGTAAAGGCTGAGGATATTCAGAAGACTGCTTTTAGGACAAGGTATGGTCACTACGAGTACTCCGTGATGCCTTTTGGGGTGACGAATGCACCTGGTGTATTTATGGAGTATATGAATAGAATCTTTCATGATTATCTGGATAAGTTTGTAGTTGTGTTCATCGATGATATATTGATTTATTCCAAGGGCGAAGAGGATCATGCAGAGCAATTGAAGGTTGTGTTATCGGTGTTTGAAAGAGAGGAAGTTGTTTGCTAACACTACGCCAAATAAGGGAAAAAGAGGGCGCTTTTTTTGGCCTATAACAGCGCTTTAAAGCGCCCTCTAATCTGGCGCTGGCATAGGTAAAGACAGCGCTTTTTTTCTGGTGAAAGCGCTCTCTAAAGTGGCTCTTTAAGCCCTTTAAGGGCCACTTTAGAGGGCGCTTTTTAAAGAAAGCGCCCTCTAAAGTGGAAACTTTTAAGGGTTTAGAGGGCGCTTTTACTGGAAAGCGCCCTCTAAAGTGGAAACCTTTAAGGGTTTAGAGGACGCTTTTACTGGAAAGCCCTCTAAAGTGGAAATTTAAAGGGTTTAGATGGCGCTTATTTTGGAAAGCGCCCTCTAAAGTGGGTGGTTATTTAACATTTACATGCATCACATGTCTCTGTGACCATATTCTCATTTCAGGTTATGTTGCAGCCACAAGAGGTAACCAGAAGAAAATGGCATACAGCTGCTTGTTATAATTCACAAGAGCAACTAAAGGTTCTTTATGCTTTTATAATATTAAAATACAAATACTGATATATGCTTATTGTTTATATGATCCTCTTGCTATTTGAAATGTCATGAACCGAAACCACTGCTACTCAAATTGAAATGTATAATAACCACTCTCTTTCATTTATTTGTTTATAATCAATCAATTACAAAAATGCAAGTATGCTGCTAGATTAGAAAATCACACTGTTTTGGTATTTTTCATATTTAACAAGACCAAAGAGCACAAAAATGAATTGAGTTGATTCAGAAAAAAAAAATATGAATGTGAATACATGAGTGAACACTAGCTGAAGTGCTACTCGAAAGGAAACTTCATCTGAAAAACTGTTGTATTTCTTCAAGAGTTTTTCCCTTTGTCTCGGGGACCCAAATGACAACAAATCCTGCTGTGAAAACACACACTGCAGTATATATTGTGAAGGTTCCTGAAAAACATAGGAAGCTTCTGGTTAGAAACAATAGATATTTATAGAAAATTAACATAGGCAATGCACACAAACCTCCCGAACTCCAATCCAAGAGCAAATTTGCTGTTAATGTAACCAACCAGGAAAAGAACAAATTGGCAAGTGTTGCAAAACTTCCAGCTAGGCCTTTGGTGTTAATCGGAAGAATCTATTATGTAAAATATATTCAACACATCAACTATCACATTATATTACAACAAAGGTTTGTTCATATAGGGTTGTCATGCATATTATTATTGAAGAAAATTGTACCTCAGACATTATAATCCATGGCATTGCTCCTAATCCCAGAGAGAATGCAATAACCATGACCTGAAAGAAATTGAAAGTTTATAATAATGAAGTTAGGGAAACAAACAATAGAAACCATCATTTGTGTAATAAAGTTGTATTTACACACCACAACTCCAGCCACCGATACGAGGCTCAATGTCGCATATAAATCAGAATCTGGTGATATATATTTCTGAGAGCAAATTCAACAAAAAATATTATCCATATAAAAAACAAAATATAAAGAAGAATTTACTGATATATAATCCTGTGAATCTGTGTTACAAATTTATGAACATTTATGCATGAATGCATGTGTAATATCTAGTTAATGATTATGTATATATAAAAAAAACAAAAAAAATATTCAAAAAATATAACAAACAAAAAAATTATTATTACCTTCAAGTAGAATGATTGAAACAACCAAAAGACTCAAAGCCATTGCAGATGAAGAAACCTGCAATAGGAGATTTTGATTAATCTCTTATTACCCTCCAAACAAATAGTAATGTGAATGCAAAAATTATCGAAAAAGCTCAGACTCACAATAAGTAAAAGCCGGCGACCAGATTTGTCTGCTAACCACAAAGTTAAAATCGTAGCAAGAACCTAAATGACATGTAAATATTGTTCAGATTATGGTCTGATAAATTTGGAACGTTACAAATTTAGTTTCTTTCGGTCGAACCTGAACCACACCGACTTCAAATGTTGCTACATCACTCGAAACATGCGTCTAAATCTCGGAATAACAGGAAAATACCACAAGACTTTTGCTGGAGACAACTGTTTTATATCGTGAGAAAACCAAAAATGAACAATAGCGAACGTCAGAAGAGAAACCAAGTAATATGAAGATTAGAAAAATACCTATGGTGTCAAAATCGAACAGCTAACAACGAATTAATAGAAGGAGGAAACGTCGTAGATCTAACAGAGGTGGAAGGAGAACGCCTTAGAAGTAGCGAAAATCGTAGCAGTGAGAACCCTAACGTGAAAAAGAACGAAAATAACAGAGAGTGAAATAACAAAACGCGCAGTATGTTATAATTTAATGTTTACTAAAGGGGACCTTAGAGGGAGCTTGTGGAAAAAAAGCGCCCTCTAAAGGGGGCCTAAGAGGGCGCTTATGAAAGTGCTCTCTAAGGCTTTCCAAAAGCGCTTTATAAACTGGAAATGCACATGGACTATAAAGCGCTTTTTAAAAGCGCCCTCTAAGGGTAACCTTAGAGGGTGCTTTCTAAAAAGCGCCCTGTATTGTTGTCCCTGTATCTCCTCCTATTTTTTCGCTTCACCTTAGAGGGCGCTTTATTACAAAAGCGCCCTCTAAAGTGCGCTGTCTATTCCAGTTGTTCGCTCCTTATTTTTTCGCTTCACTTTAGAGTGCACTTTTGTAATAAAGCGCCCTCTAAGGTGCGCTGTCTATTCCAATTTTAGGCGTAGTGTAAACTCTCTAAATGTGAATTTTGGTTGAGTGAAGTAAGTTTTCTTGGACATGTGATTTCGAGCGGTGGGATTTCTGTGGATCCTACGAAGATCGAAGCTGTATCTCAGTGGGAAGCTCCTAAGTTGTTGTTGAGATTCGAAGTTTCCTTGGTTTGACTGGTTATTATAGGAAGTTCATTGAGGGATTTTCTAAGTTTTCGTTACCGTTGACGCAGTTGACTAGGAAGGGTCAAACTTTCATTTGGACTTCGCAGTGTGAAGCGAATTTTCAAGAGCTTAAGAGAAGATTGACTACGGCTCCTATTTTTGATTTTACCGGATCCGTTAGAAACCTTCGTGTGATTGCGATGCTTCTTTGTTGGGTTTGGGAGGTGTTCTGATGCAAAAGGGGCAAGTGGTAGCTTATGCTTCAAGGAAACTCAAGGTTCATGAGAAGAATTATCCGACGCATGATTTAGAGTTGGCCGCCGTTGTGTTTGTGTTGAAGCTTTGGAGACATTACTTGTTTGGATCGAGGTTTGATGTGTTTAGTGATTCAAGAGACTACAGATAAGATTAAGATGATTCAAGGGAAGATGAAGGCTTCTCAGAGTCGTCAAAAGAGTTATCATGATAAGAGGAGGAAAACTCTTGAGTTTGAGAAAGACGAGCATGTGTTTCTTGGAGTTACGCCAATAACGGGTGTTGGTAGAGCTTTGAAGTCGCGTAAGTTGACACCGCGTGTCATTGGTCTTATCAGATTTCCGAGAGGATAGGTGAAGTGGCATATCGGATTGATTACCACCATCACTTTCTAATCTTCATGATGTATTCCATGTGTCTCAATTGAGGAAGTACATTGCGGATCCATCGCATGTTGTTCCATTAGATGATGTGCAAGTACGGGATAATTTGACGGTTGATACATCACCTGTGCGGATCGAAGATCGAGAAGTGAAGAAGCTTCGTGGTAAGGAGATTGCTTTGGTAAAGTGATATGGGGCGGAGTCGCCAATGGAAATATTACGTGGGAACTCGACGATAAGATGAGGGAATCATATCCGGAGTTGTTCGTTTGAGGTAAATTTTCGAGGACGAAAATCTTTTAAGTGGGGGAGAGTTATAACAACCCATTTTTTTTAGTATTGAATTATTATACTATTATTATTATAATTTTAATTTAATTATGTGGAGTGTTGATTAATTAATTGGTGTATTAATTCATTATCTAGTGGATATGAGAATAATTAAATAATGAATTAATTAATTAACTGGGTGCATAGTGAGTGGTTAATTATTTAAATTTAAATAGAGGTATTTAAATATTAGGTATTATTGGGCCTAGTGATTAAATTAGATGATTAAGCCAACTAGAATACTATTATAAATAGTAAGAGTGAAGGAAGTGAAATTAGAATTCACTTGAACACTGAAGGCAATAGAGAAAGAGGGAGAGAAAAGCGAGAGGAGTCAAGGTTTCCATCAAATTGACAAGGTAAGGGGGGAAATCCTTACATTATGGGTTAGTATGATTGGGTCAATGGGTAGGAAATGTTTTAGGTTGAAATCATTAATTGGCATGGTTTGGACATTAATTAGGTCTTGATAAAGACTCTTGAATTGTGATGATTAAATATGCTAAAACTGTGAATGAATATAC